>NC_086380.1:18313502-19726480 GCF_036588685.1 Mytilus trossulus
ACAAAATGTTAAATTTGTGTACTTTTTTATATACCAATATAAACTAACGCAAACATCAATTTCTGTGATTTCAGTTGTTTGATTGCCTTACGAATATTTGTATACGTGCCTATCATGCTCTCGTAGCTTGTGAAACAAAAGTAGCAGTAAATAAACTCACCATAAATACTAGAATTGAAATTTTATATTTACACCAGACGCGCGTTACGTCTACAAAAGACTCATCAGTGACGCTCAAATAAAAAAATTGTTAAAACAAAATAAGAAGTTAAAGAGTAATGCATTCTTTGATCACAAGTTCAGTGGTTTTTAAGATTTATGTGGCGTTGGTTCATTACTGGTATCTGAAGATGAGTGACCATTAACATAGTTGTGCAGTTTGTGAGGAACGACTTTCATAAATATAGTACTGTTTGGTGTATTGATGTGATCGAAGTTAAGGTACTGAGAAACAGTTAACAAATCAATAAACTGGTGAATGATAAAAAAAAATCAATTAAAGTTTCATGTTTTCCAAATTTACATATAAATTAACTCAGTTGTTACGTGTTTATTTTCAGCAATAAGTAACTTTAAAAAAAAAATGAACACATATTAATATAACCAAATATTAAAAAAAATCTTGATGTTTCTTTTTATTCTGTTTTTTTTAAATATTATCAACATACTGGTCTGTTTGATCGAAGATATATTTATTTAGTTAGGAGAATTTATATTTCAGCAGACAGTCGGTTTTTCAATGGGTACTTATTGTCTACCCCTACTGGCCGATGAAGCAGAATTCATTCCGAACCTTCTTAAAGTCAAAAAGAAAAAGCACCTTGCGAAATCCTTTAATTTGATTTCCGATAAATTGATATATACCAGTGAACCTGATATGAGTGATACAACTGATACTAGAAGGACTGTTTCACACCTTGATCATTTCGTCATTATTGACACAGATGGACAAATCACACGAAAATCTATGATAAACAGGACGATTTCAACTTCCCAATTATCAGTTTCCCATTTCTCAGCAGAATTATACCATCTGCTTGTTCGTATGATGTTTACTTATCTCAATCGATACGTTATGCTAGTTTATGTTCACACTATACGGACTTCATATACAGGCGTATACTCCTAACGTAGACACTGCTCCAACAAGGTTATGAGGAGGACAGATTAAAAATTACATCATCACTAATTGGTTGATCCATACTTTTTGTCTTTGTCCAAACTTACTAAGAACAGTTTTAACACGTGTTATATTGTGGTTTGTAATTCTGTCGTTTGATCTCTTAATTACCGAACGTGACTTATTGTCGATTGTGATTGTTTGCTGAGTGTGAATCCGCATTTCTGCAAGAGGTGTCACGGTACTTTGCTATCCGAAATTAATGTATTTAGTTCTGATGTAACATTTGTTATTTTCATCGGATTTTGTCAAAAGTTTCATTGTTTGTAGTTGTGAATATTATTATTATTTGTTTTGTAGTATTTGTGTGTTATGGTAATGATTATCATCAAGTCATTTATTAGATTTTAGTTTGCGTCAACTAAAATGATACGATGTATTTGTTTTACAGTTTGATTCTAAGGAAACACCGACATAGCTAGATAGTAAAATTATTTATCTAATTGCTACAACAATTTTATATTAATAAGTATTTTAATTTTCATTGTTTTTTTATAAATGTTATATCAGTATTACAAGCCTAATCTTGAATTCAATCCTTATTCTATTCTATTATTTTGGAATGTTTTGGAAATTCAAATGTGACGTCAATGTGTGCGTCGATCTCTTCGGCTAACTCGGCTGTACCTTTTCATGTGCTGGTTTGAGTTGTTCTATGATTCGTTTTTTAATCTGTAGTTCGTTACCATTTTGGTGTAATCATGTATATCTATTATATAGTCATTTTTTTTTATAAATTTACTTATTGTTTGCAAAAGTATGAATTAATCTTAAGACTAAGGATGTTCTTATCCCAGGTAAAAAAACACTTGACCTTATAAGCCGCAACTTTTGGGGACTTTTGGTCCTCTATATTCTTCAACTTTGTACATGTTTTGAGCATCATTGATAAGTATTGAGTCTTACCGTCAGACTCTGACGTATTATATTATAAACCTGGTTCATTAATCCATGTGTTGAGAAAATGAAGGGACTGCTTTCATTTTGCAATATCAAAGTTCTTAAAAATTTATCGTTGATTATTAAGAAATTAGTTAGAGTATTGTAACTTATATGATTATAATGTCATTGAAATGTTATATTAAAGTTGCCATAAAAGCGGGGATTTTGGCTAGCTACAAGACAAGGTTCAACCCACCATTTGTTTCTTAAAATGTCCTATATCAGTCGGAAAAATGGCCATTGTTATATTATACAATGTAGTTCGTTTCTGTGTCTCTTTCATTTCAGTGTTGTGTTTCTGTTGTGTCGTAGTTCTCTTATATTTGATGTATTGCCCTCAGGTTTAGATTTTAACCCGGATGTTTTTTCTCAGTCGATTTATGAATTTCGAACAGCGGTAAACTGCTGTTGTCTTAATTCAAAAGAATGTTTTTTCAGATGATAATTCAAAGAGCAAAATACGTTTCAGAAAAGAATCATAGAAGACTCATTGACTTAACACGTGCATGACGTCATATTAAGTAAAATGCTTTATCACAAGATCAAAGACACAATTTTGTATTTTAGTCTTTTTGCAGAGTATGCAAAACAATTGGTGATCTTTTTATTTCATTGGTCAGGTTTAAATCTTGAAGAAATTGATTGATGGTACTTCCCATTTGTATGTTAATTTCTGAGTTTTAAGTTTTTTTCTCCTTTTCCGTAGAAAGACTTTGTTCTGATAATGTTGTTTAGAATTAAATATCGATTTTATTGCAACAATTTTCTTTTATAGTTACTGCATACTATTGAACAACGATTTGCAAACCATTTACATCGAAAATATAATAAATCTACCTTATTGTTGTTTTTCTTGTGAGTACTTGCAGTAGATTACGACGCTCTAACAGTAGTCAACATCCCGAGGATCGTTACATACACGTCCCTTTACATAAACTTATCTATATCTTTCAAGGTGCAATGTTACCAGGCTAATTCAAACACTAAATAGCAATTGTAAAAAGTGGTTTTATGAACAGATGAACAAGTTGCACACATAGCAGGTGTATTAATACCGATATATGCTATTTTAATGACCTTATAGTAATATTGTTACTACATTCTTTTTAAACAAGTATGTTAACAGGTAAGCCTTTGTGGTGAATGCCGATAGTTTTGCGCTCATAAAAATATTATCATAGATCGTGACCTCGTGTTGATTTCATTTACTGCTGATGTCTTGTACAGTGATTAAATGTAGTGCCTGATGTAATTAGTTTTCAGTAAAACAGTGATCTCATTTGATAAAATTGTTTGGTTTTTTTTATTTACAAGCGAATAAACAGGTTGAAATATATCAACACCATTACTAGGGAATGTCACCAACTTAAAATTGATGTTATACACTATAAATGAAAAATCTCTTTTATCATAAAAGGAGTAGGACCAGTAAGACCCCTTTTTGGCCCCAAAATCAAGCAGTTTTACAAAATTGTTAAAATGTAAACTTTTAGTTATTTATTGGACAGAAGAATGCTTCTGCTATTAAATATGGGCTGTGTTTTGACAATACAATGCACACATATCAGGTAGTAGCACCATAACGTTATGCTAAATAAATAAATTCTTCACAATACTAGCATTTTAGTTAAATTTTAGACGGTTTCCGTGTAAAACGAAAGTGACAGCATTCGTGTTTATCCTTAATATTGAAATTTTAGTTGTATTTGATTATAATACATAACATACAAAAAGATTGTGGATGAACATGGATGTGGCTACTTTTATTTGTGACAAAAACCATCTAGAAATGCCATTTTCGGCATATTTGGTAGATTTTTCATACCTGAGCTTGAATCGGATCGTTTTTAATGATTACATCAGTTCAAATCTTTCACATTTACTAATTGAATCAAATGAAATAGACCTTTTAATGTTTAAGAAGTGGTCAAAATCTTTCGGCAGATGAAGCTAAAATTTTAGGCCAAGATCGGTCCTTACCAGACCTACCCCTTTGGACTTATGCTTCCCGTTAAAGATATGCAATGTAGATGCATGTATCAAGATCTAGGAAAGGGCAGTGAATATTGATAGACTTATTAAGAAGGGATATAATCACGATACTGTTGTCAAGTCATTAAAGATTGCATATTTTGGCGTTGATATTGAGTCACTGATAAGGTCTTTGCGTCGGAACTAAACACATTTATTCTAAAAACAGTTGTTGGCATGACACGGGTTATGTTCTTCTCATATATGTTATGATGGTATGATACTAAACCCCTTACGGGAAGGATTGTGTCTGATGTTCATATGATGAAATCATAATCTTTCAGTCAGTTTAATTGAAGTCTGGAGCTGGCATGTCAGTTAACTGCTAGTAGTCTGTTGTTATTTATGTATTATTGTCATTTTGTTTATTTTCTTTGGTTACATCTTCTGACATCAGACTCGGACTTCTCTTGAACTGAATTTTAATGTGCGTATTGTTATGCTTTTACTTTTCTACACTGGTTAGAGGTATAGGGGGAGGGTTGAGATCTCACAAACATGTTTAACCCCGCCGCATTTTTGCGCCTGTCCCAAGTCAGGAGCCTCTGGCCTTTGTTAGTCTTGTATTATTTAAATTTTAGTTTCTTGTGTACAATTTGGAAATTAGTATGGCGTTCATTATCACTGAACTAGTATATATTTGTTTAGGGGCCAGCTGAAGGACGCCTCCGGGTGCGGGAATTTCTCTCTACATTGAAGACCTGTTGGTGACCTTCTGCTGTTGTGTTTTGTTATTTTGGTCGGGTTGTTGTCTCTTTGACACATTCCCCATTTCCATTCTCAATTTTATTTAGTTTCAGCTTTATTTAAAGTCATTTTGGCAGAATAAATCTCTTTAGTGTACATACTGAAGTCGTCATTATTGAGAGCCAATTTACCATCCAAATATAAAAAATGTTTTTAAATTCTTTTATAAATTGTTGTTTGGATGGACCTTTGATGATTTTAGTCACAAATTGTAACTCACAACAATTCAGAATCTGGCCCTACTAAGTAGTCCGTAAATGAAATGCATATATCTGCAAACATGTGTCATTGAAGCTTTAATTGTGGGTGCGGTAATGTGGGAAGTACCAAAATTGATAGACATACGAAAACCACAGCTTGATGAATCATGTGTTCTTTTTTAGAAATCTTTATTTATTTTAACACACGAAATGAAATAGATAGTTTATTTTACATTATAAATTGTTACAGATTGTCCATATACCAAACTTAAGTTAAAGAATTGCACAACTTATGGCATTGTAAGGATACAGAATTGGTCAACATCCATGTTCTAGAGAACACAAAATACATCTGTGCTGTTGTCTTGGAATAAAGAAGTCTGAGTTCCATTCGTACATTTACCTTTCATTGTACAGCTGGTTGTGTTTCTGCCATACTCAGCAGCATAACAGTCACTCTTCGTGATGCACACACTTGTACACTGAATTTTACTCTGAGATACAAACGTTTCTATGACAGGACCTACATATCCGTTTCCGATATGTCCACGAGCATAGACAGCAACACTGCTCAACAAACCTTAAATTAAGAAATTAAAGTTAAGACAATATTTATCAGATGGATGAGCGCACGGCAATCGTGTCTAAAGCCAGGGACCAGAAGGGTTTTTAAAACTTCCGTCAAGTTACATCAATATTGATATACTCAGTCAGTTGTGAACTTTCGTAAGATAACATATGCCATGGAATGATTTCATCACAGTCTGTTGAGAAACTAAGATAATTTCTTAATAAACTTATGGCTAGATGACCTATAGTTGTTAATTGCTGTGTCATTTGGTCTCTTGTGGAGCGTTGTCTCATTAATAATTATACTACATCTTCTTTTTTATATTATGATAATGACTGCATTGATTGAATCTTGAATGTTTTGTTTCATTTTTCATACCGGTTAGGGAAAAGATAGGTGTTTGATATTGCTTTGATTCTTGTACTTTTCTTTATGTTCCCGTTTAGTATTGTATATATAGAGGAAGGTTCATATAAGAATACACGTGTCCATTACTTATCTCAAGGATGTAATTTCATCAGTTATTGTCTATTGTTATACAGTTTTATACTTTATATCTTAAATATTAGTGGCTTTTTTATTGAAGTCCATCACAATTTTTACTGGTGTGTTTCTGGGCTGAGTATACTGTATAAAATGTGCCTGTTGAAACTTTCGTTTTACCTTGTGGTGTTTTTTTCGAGTTTAATGATTTTGCTATCTAATTGCAGCATACCAACTTTTTTTTCTCATATCTTCAATAGCAGCATTTAGAAAAGCAACGTTTAGCAAGCCTAGTAAAACAAAACACGGTTTATTATTCAGCTGTTTTCTTGTTAGTCGTATTAGAGGTTTCTCAACATCTTACGAACGAACGAAAATCGACCTAACTTGACGTAACTTGCCGTAACGAAAAATGAGGGAGCGCTTATTTATTCATTAATTTTGGACTATCTGCTGTGAAAATCCGTTAGAAATGTCTCCCGCATAATCAAAACAAAACCAAACAAAAACATACATGCAGGTTTTTCTTAAACCATTCTGAGTTTTAGAAATATTTATTTTTTGACTGCAAATAGTCTTAGATCTGTACTTTAGTGTATTTTTGTTGGAATGGGAGAGGCAATAAATATTTTTGAAAACTTATTTAAGCTCAAATTAAAGGTGAAAATTCCAGGGCAAAAAAAGGGTAAAATAGGTCTTTGACTGTACGCCTCTATGAATAAGCCGGTTTTTTATTTGAAAAAAAACATCCTCGCATCCGAGACATCTTTGTTACCCCAAACCTCTTAAATCCAAATGTGCACTTCTTCGCCGTAAAGGATTTATTTTGAAGCTAAATTTGCAAGAAAATGAATATTGGAAAATGTTGAAATAAATGTTTGAATAAACAAAGCCAGCTGACTTGTAACATTTGACTTGTAAATGATGTTTAGTAATGTATATTGTTTGGCCTTTGGCTTGTTTTGATTTCACGGCCATTCTTAATTCTCTATTTGTATGATTTGATTATAGTAAAGGCGTATACACATTAGTTTAAATATATTTCTAAGGCTGCTGAAATATTTCGGGCAGATGCAAGAGAAAAAAGGAGGATGAGAAAATTTAATAGACTACACAAGAGCAGGCGTGTTTATGTTAAGCATGTCATCAAAGAATTGAAAACATGTAGGGTCATTGGTTCCTTGTACCGTTACCCAAGATGGCAACTGTCATGTATTGTAGAACTTTGTGCTGGGTTACCACAAAGACGTGTTGATATAATAAATGAAACATACTAAAGTTTTATCATCTCAATAACTTATCTATTCCTTTAACAAAGTGAAACTAAATGCTAATATCGTCGTGATATGCATTGCGTTCCTGCCACTGCGCGTTAAACATCCAACAATCAATAAATCAAATGCAAAGTGGCACACGATACAAGTTTTTTCTTTAAGCAGTAACCATTTGAATTTGGGGGGGGGATTTTTTTTTCGGATTAACTTTATATATTTTTTTTTCGCGACAAGTTGAAAACATTTTTTTTCTTTCAATTTTAGCATTACATACAGTGGCAGCTTGGTGTGAAACACTCAAACTTTTTTTCTCAGCTCAGGGTCAAGAACAAATTATTTTTTTCTCCAAAAACTAGAAACAAACTTTTTTTCTCCATAAAAATCCATAGCCACCCAGAAAATCAAATGGTTGCTGCCTAACAACGACATTAGAAAAACAATGTACTTTTTTAATGGGTAAGAGAGATAAATCAAACGCATATATTTGACATGTAAACAAACGAAACTCAACGTATGAATACGTTACATCAACAACAGAAAATCAATCAGAACACTAATCTTTCATTTGTCTTTATCCACAACAATAAAATGCAAGGTTGCAAAAAGAGTATATAATTGTTTATTGTTGTCTTTAAACATGTTACACTCTCGTTAGAAATATTTTACTGCACACAATGACTGCTCCATAACGATACGTTCGTCGAGTTTCGTCCGTTCGTAAGATGTTGAGAAACCTCTAATCTGAGTAATACCGAACAGTGAAATAATTCCTTTTTTATGGAATAAATGAGGATTACCTTAAGTTTTATTATCTAATACTGGTAACTCATTGCCGGATGAATGCTAACGAATAAATGAAAGATTTACCTAAATTTTTTTAACAAAAGGATCTTAATTTATTTTATTTTTATTTTATGTATTTCTTGTAATAAGATATATTTCTCAAATTACACCGCACGAATAATGATACGAAAAATGAGATTATTTGATTAGCTAGTTCAACATCATGAAATGATGTAACAACGTTTCCATTGTTAATTGTAAAGTCAATGGTATATTATAAAGGTTAGGACGATGTGCATTTCCTCAACGGCAATGGACGTAGACTACGTGATTTCTTAAAGAAGATACTCACACTTATCACCTTGAAAATATATTTGTACATTTGTATGTTTTTATTTATTTTGAAACCTGTCTGGTGTGTTAAAGTTTGTAGCCGATATTGGACATATCGAGTTTGCCAACGGGATAGCGGATTTATTTTATTTACACAAGTCAAGTGTTGACCAAAGGAGGAATAGGATTAACAACAAGTGATAACTAAATATTGCTTGATATCAACTCTGTAATTAAATTTAAATGGTGACAATAAACTCGCTTTTTTTCAGACAGAAATCAGATAAATTGAAATGATATCAAGCATTGTCCAATTCTCAGTTGTTATGACACCTTAAACTATAAAAAGGTATGATACATGTCTGTACGAGAACTGATATGAACAAGTTTCGGCAACATTCCTCATACTTTCATGTTCAAAACATGGATTCGCCGTCAACCCGTATTTGGTATTACTTTTAATTATATGTATAAAGTATTGTTATTTCATTATAAAAGTAAGATAGTATCATTTTACTCATTTTACCTATTTTTAGAATTATACAATTACCTGACTGAAGAAGCATGATTATTGGATCTCTTTTGACCTTGATTTTTTGTCATTAAGAGTTACAAAATACGGTTAACCATACATTCTGAACTGACAAATACCTCTGCGTATATTCTGAATACCTCATGTTTCTTGGCAGGGTATTGGATATTGTATATTGGGTAAATAAGATGAACAAAAAACTACCTGACTGTCGGGTACTGCTAAATGGATCTCTGTTGACCTTTACTTCACATATGACTAACGTCAGCATATCACGGCGTTTAATCCTAACAAATCTTCCTCTTGTGTTAGAAGGACAAGTTATTCTGATACGCGGACTGACTGCGCTGGTCTGATAATGACAGTGCGATACATCTCCATCTGTTAAATCATTCCAACCATTGCATGGACACGTTGGCATAATAACATCGACATCAAAGTTTGATAAATTGTCACCTGGTAGTTTAACAAAATTATAAAAGGGTTTTTAATTAAATACAAAACATGTTGTAGTACATGTACATGTTGGTCGTTAACATGTTTTGATTTTGATTTAGATTTTTTTATTAATCCACTGATTGAAAGATCTATTTAGTTTTACTGTCCCTCGTGTTCAGGTGACTCTACTACATTCTAGGGGAGCCTCATCAGAGGTTTTCGAGTGCGTTATCGTAATATCTATGCAACTGGTATCAAATTTATTCGAACTACGAAATAGTAAGTTTAAAAAAAGCATTTAGACTCAACTTAATTTGGTTTGAAATGATGTTTGGATCTATCATAACTCATATGTTCATATGTTGACATGCCTGTTCAAAGTCTAGAAAATCGATCATTTAGAGTTTTGTTTTCTTTTCTTTGAAAACATAAGTCATATGTAAGTGCTGACTACAATTATTTTTGTCATTATAAGCATTAAGTATCCGTAGTGCATTGTGTTAAATCTACTGTTCCGTATTGCATTGTGTTTTATCTACTGCTCATTTATTCTATTTTGATTTCATCGTTATAAACATAGGTTATAGTTATAAACATCGGTTATCAACTTGACCCTAATTGAATTGTGTTGTTATAGTTATAAACATCGGTTATCAACTTGTCCCTAATAGAATTGTGTTGTTATAGTTATAAACATCGGTTATCAACTTGTCCCTAATTGAATTGTGTTGTTATAGTTATAAACATCGGTTATCAACTTGTCCCTAATTGAATTGAGTTGTTATAGTTATAAACATCGGTTATCAACTTGTCCCTAATTGAATTGTGTTGTTATAGTTATAAACATTGGTTATCAACTTGTCCCTAATTGAATTGTGTTGTTATAGTTATAAACATCGGTTATCTTATGGTTCCTGATTAAAGTGTATTGTGATTGTTATAAAAATCAGTTATTAACTGGTCTTTAGTTGTATTGTGTTTTTAAACTAAAGATTGAGTTTGGTGTCACCTTCAGTGTTTTTTCACACGAAACTTAATGACTAACATATGGATTCGTTATTTTGATAACTAAAGTATCGTTTAAAACCTAAAACTCACCACAACAATCAGTGCGTCCATAAATTTCTATTTCTTTGATGACATAAACATTTTGTAGGTCGACTGCCCACCATTCTTGTTGGATATTAGTTTTAGATGAATGTGCACAAACCATATCCGGATACGCCCACGTTGTGATGTTACCATCGACAGCATATTCAGACAGACAACAATTATAATCTCCAGGGACATACATTGAGGACATCGTTGTTGGTTTCAGTAATGCAATGTTCAGATCTGCAAATGCTTAAACGAAAACATTCACTCTTATGAAATAGTTGATACAAAGTTTGTCTGAATAAAATACTAATCATCCTTATGTTCATGAATTGGAAATTTCAAATATGTGCAATTTTTTAACAAATATATTTAGATTTCTGTTTATCGTATTTTTAAACGTGTATTTATAAAAACGAAATGATTATTTTTGAATTCCGATTTTTTTCCCAATATTTTTCTATTTTTGTATGAATTTATATGAATTTATATTATATTTTTATTATTGTTATCTTTTTTAAATTGATTATTATTATAATTCTAAAAACAACATGCACTTTTATGGAATAGTGGAATAGTTGATACACAGATTGTCTGAATGTAACATAAATCAATGTTATTTAAAAAAAAAATAATAAAAAAAAAACATGTGCAAATGTTTAAAATAATTATTTAGATTAGGTTGTCTACCTCAGGCATTGATTACCTTAGCTATATTTTGCCAAACCTTTAGGAATTTTGGTCCTCAATACTCTTAAACTTCGTACTTCATTTGGCCTTTTTTAAACTTTTGTGGATTCGAACCTCGCTGATGAGTCTTTTGTAGACGAAACGCGCGTCTGGCGTATATACAAAATTAAGTCCTGGTATCTATGATGAGTTTATTTATATTTCTATGAGTGCATCTGAAAGTGTATTTAGCTCGGATATAACCCATGTTTAATCCATCATTTTCTACATAAGAAAACGCAATGAAGGTATATGACAGTTGTTATCAATTCGCTTAATGTGTTAGAGCTTTTTTTTTATTTGATTGCTGACTTTCCGCTAAATAGCGTAGCTAATTATTCTAAATAGTCAAATATTTTTTTGTTCTAATTCCAGTTCAAAATAGTATTTAGTCATTCTCTATATGATCTTTCTTTTATTGCTCAATGAAATTTTATATTGATGCACATTCTTTTCAAAATTGATATTGAAAAGGTACACTCGTTTCTATTTTAATAAACATTTACTGATTTTGACAAGAATATACACGGCAATGGATTTCATATTAGATACATGTAATGCGGAGGTTTGAAATGTGTATTAGGGTTTATGATTCCAGCAAATTACTGTATTCCTTGTACTACAATAATTTTCGTTGGATACCAACTTTCGTTGATTTCGTGGGTATAGGGGAACCACGAATTTAAATGTTCAATTCATAACAAACTTCGTATAGACTTGTATGCAAACTTCGGCAAAACAATGAAATTAAATACCTACGAACATGTAAGTATTCCTTAATCCACGAATATTGGTATCCACAAAAATCCGGAAAAGTTGGCAATAGTTTATGCGGAAGGGTGTGAAGATAAACTTCAAAAATGAAATATGTTTTGTACAATGTATATTTAAAAAAAAAAATCCATCCTTTAAAATGTGTGTATCGTTTTTAAAAGATATCAAAAGATGCTGTCTAAGTGCCAATGAGACAACTTTCCATTCAAGCCACAATTTGTAAAAGACAAACCAATAGAGAACAAAGTACGTTCTTCAACACGGAGCCTTAGCTCACACCGAACAACAGAACAACAATCTATAAAGCATCCGAAAAATAACAAGTTTAAAAAAATTGAAAGGGGAATACCAACGATCTTATCTATATGATAAAGAGAGTCGAGAAACACTTATCACCCTTATAAAAGAATACATTCGACAAATGGAAGTTTTTAACTAGCTTGACTGGCTACACAACCCCTGTACGATCGGTCCTGGCTTGTGCCTTTTTGGGCATTAACTTATCTAATTAAAGAATACATTACCACAATACGATAATAAATATAAAAATCCTACAACATTTGCTTTCATCTTGATCATCTGATTTATTCTCTTGGTAGTTGGAAAAACATTAAAGACACTTAACCATGTCAATGTTCAAAAAGATAATAAAGTATAGTAGTCGCAATGTATTGATTATAAATAATTTAAATGTGTGGATAAATTATCATTTATAATTTTTCAATGTCATATGGATTATTGTAATCGTTAGGCATGTGCAGTATTTAATATGTTTATGATCATAATGCAATGATCCTGTACATTAGGTTTACACAGAGTAAACATAGATAAGTAGAAGTTATTAGTAAATGCAGTCAAGGGGTTATTAGTTATTAGTTTGATTTGACTTCTATATATTTGCAGAAAAATAATCTTAAAATATTTCTTTCCTGGATGTATTTTAGTAGATAATATAAACGAACTCTGACTTTTAATTTCAAAATTTTTTATCAATAGTTGAAAAATTTTCTCAATGTTAATTTTTTGTTGTTGAAGTGTTGATAACCTGATACAAAAAGTATAAGTAGTGTAACGGCCTTTCAACCAAAACAAAAGCAAGATACACGCGCTTTTAATGTTTGTTTTTTTGTACCATGCGACTTTAAATATTTAATAGCTGTCAAATAAATTTAGTTGACTAATGAACATAGATCTTGCCCATTTTACATTTTCAGAATCTTGTAAAATGGGACATCAAATAAAAGTTCTTGTTATATCCCTGAAAATTGTTTCTTCAAAAACCACAAATAAATACCTTTAATTTACCCTATATCATTACGTTCATTTTTTTGGTAAATAACTTGTCGGTAACCAGAATTGAACAACTATTATTCCGCTTTGTGCGTGGAGAAAGATTAATTAGTGAAGTAATTCAATTTCTATTAGATTTAAATATACTTGTAATTTCTGATTTGCTAAAACTGAAATGTGTTTTTGACGTTTTAGTTGTTTGTGTACGGATCTTGTGTTATACAAACATTCATTCAAATCTGTGCACTTGTAGTTTTATACATTGTGATGAAAGGATAAAATTTAATTCTTGTGCAGTCCTTTCCGATGTTTTAAGCTTATCTTTTGTCTGAATGTTTGAGGGTCGATACGAACACATCATTTTTTACATAAATTATGCCGTTATTGTGAGAGTTTGAATTGTTTTGCATTCTTTTTTTTCTATACATATTAAAGCTGACAATGTTAATTTCTGCGTCATTCGGTTTCTTGTTGAGAATTGTCTCATTGGCATTCATACCGCATCTTCTTATTTTTATATATGAATCAGGTAGAAATTTCAATCATTTTCTCCGATTGAAACAATGCGAAAATGTATAGTATACACAAATACAAGGAAGAGGACATGAAACTATTTTCATTTGAAAGAATCTTTGGAGATACAACATTTTCTGTTATATTGACAAAGACAATGCTGTTACGCAAAAACGCCAATTTGACGAATATGTCGAATTCGATCTCTATTGGTGCATTGTTGTTTTTACGTAATAGCAGTAACTTGTCATGGTTTATGTAGAAATTATCACAACAAAATCATAACCAACGAACAATACGAAGCTAACAACATTTCAGTGTGAACTTTTTATAGTTAAAATAACCAACCATTTTGGTTGTTTTTTTTCTATTGTAGAAATATGTTGAATGAAAAAAATATATCTTACATATGTACCAGAATATATTTGATAAAAAGTTGATTTGAATCGTCAAATATTGATTTGAACACTGTCATTTCTACAGACAACTACGCTTGATTTAAGGAGCTGCAAAAAAAAAACATAATGATATATAACCTTTCAATAGCTAGTTAGCTATTAAGTTAGTGACACATTTTGAACAAGAATATTCAGAATCATGGTTTTGACATTATTTAGAGAATACATAAAATACATTTTGCAATCATAGATCCAGCAATATTTACTATTGTTGTTCGGGACATTCTTACACATTCAATGAGGTTAGAGGTTAATTTGCTCACTGTGACTTTGAGATGAAGAACATAAATAAAAATTGACTCAGTTCCTTAGCTTTGTGTGTGTTTTTACCTGAGCAAGTAATAATTTTATGTCATGTGTGGTTACCACATATCCTGTGTTTTCTTTAATGAATGAGCACATAATGTATAAGTATTGGCTACGTAGAATGGAATGCCATCGATACCAATCACGGTGGTTAAAACAAGAATAGACAGCGTACAATCCTGTAGGGACACAGCAGTTGATCTATGTTTGAGTTTAGGTATTTGCTTATAGTTTTCAAAACAAGGAACAATGTTAAGTTGAAGGTTTTGTTAATTGGTTCATAATTATGTATGTCAAGTTTGAACACATTGTCGTAACATTGTATTGGCAATTCTATATGACTTTAAAAACATAATTACTATGTGGTAGACAAATACCATTTGATAACAAGTAAACGATCAACATAATCAAGCATAGTGAAAATACTTGATATAAGCTATCGTGAGTTATACCAAGAATGTGTCAAAAGTACACGGATGTCCCATCCGCACTATCATTTTCTATGCTCAATGGACCGTGAAAGTGTGGGAAAATCTCTTATTTGGCATTAAATTAGGAAGATCATATCATAGGGAGCATAAGTGTCAAGTTGATCGGACTTCAAAACTACCTCGACCAAAAACATTAACCTGAAGAGGGACAGACAGACGGAATGACAAAGGGACGAGCGGACGAACGAACGGACGAACGACCGGACAAATGAACAGACGGCTGAACAGATCAGGAAAAATGACCAAATGTTTAAAAAAAAATTAAAAAAATAGAAAGATTAAAACTGTACATTATGAAGACTACAACATGTTCAATAAATCCTGTCAACACATTCAATTCATATGTGTTTCCAAAATTTTTAAATTTTTTATTGCAATTTTATGAATTGGTTTTGATACTATCATTTAGATGTATTTTGAGACTAAATATGATTTGCAAATAGTTGGAAGTTCAATATATTATACGAATCTATGATAACAATTGTGTTTTCCTGTATTTGTCTTGTATTACTCTTAACCTTCATATAATTTATCTGATTAAAGATTTTATTGTTAAAGAAATATGGTCTTGTATATTTTATATTGGCTTTTATCTAGGTCTGTCGTAAATTATTATTCTACTTTTAGATTGATCATGTTGATCATGTATCAATATCAAAGCGGGAAATTGAGTATTTTCATAAATAATTTAAATACTCGGGTCAACAAGTTTCTTATCAATATAAATTTGATTCATTGTCATATAAATAATTGACAACTTCTTGTTAAAACATAAATGTCTTAAGAGTTATAGATCATTTTAACCTTTCCAAATAAATAAAGTCTATGAGTTCGTTGATACAAATCAGAAATCAGAAACTGGACTGGGTCCGTGTCAACGAAGCTGTCCTAGGACTAGGATAGTCCTAAAGGTTACAATGTTATAAAACGTAACAAAAACAACAAATTTGGCATACCGGTAAACTCAATACTTAAAATACTAATATTTTTTTAACATATCCTGATTTGATTACATGTAATGCAATCCAGTTGACCTAAGGACAAAACTAGTTAGTTATATACTAAAATTGCAGCACGAGTATTGCATTTAACAAAGTTTTTGACTATTCACTTTTGTTTGTGTTTTAAATTCGTTTATATCTTTTATCATATTTAAAAAAAAACATATTTATTAGTAATACGTTTAAACTTTAATTTTATTTTGCGTTGTTTTCCATATAAGAGTCATCCTTCCTCTCCTTGCAAATAGATACTTAAATACAATAAGATCTATGTCATAGAAATCTCTATTTATTATTTCAAGTAAATAAATATGTTATGATGGTCCTAGGACCATCGTAGTTAGGACACTAAGACAGCTTTGTTTTACATCCTAAGACATGTCCCAGACACGTCCTAAGACCATCATAAAGACATACTTTCAATGACACGGCCCCTAGTCTGTAAATACCCATGCTATAACAATATATTGCAATACACTAATACTACCTCTATTACAAATGTATTGTTGTTCCTTCAAATAAAGTCCAAGAAAAGCATCATATTTGAGAGTAACTCAAAATTGATAAATGAATTGGGTTAAGACAATTTACTTGAAAACTCAACATTTACTTGAAAACTCAACATTTACTCCTTCAACACTTTCAATGACTAGTTAAGAGAAAATCCTGGATAACTATAAACCTTTTCTACGTTCCTTTGGAATTGCAACAAAATATTAGGAAAATCTTCTATCACTGTTTTGGGTACCAGCTGAAAAGGTAAACTCACACTATACATTTAAACACGTAAAGTCCCCTAGTTTTGCATTGCACACAGTCAAAACGATGTCAAATTATTCCTTAAACATAATTTGATAATATCTAACAACATTTATAATATATAATATCATAATTTGTTATATGCCAGCTATGCTGGCACTTATGGTAGAAGCATCGTTTTGGGACAAAGAACGATAACTCTTGCTAGACGACCCATCTGAAAAGTTTCGTCACTCTCGTTAAATCTCGTACGATTATTTTTTATTAATGGCTGCCAAAATTCTCGTTCAATCGCGATCTTGTAAAAACAGGCAGAACGGAACAAATTCGATGTTAAATACGACATGAATTTTTATTTGTTTGCAAAAACAAGAATTTAGAAATGTTGGCTACTTGTGTAGCTTATTTAAATTTTATTGTACCACGGAAATTACCGAAGTTAAGACAACAACATCCGACGTCATGTTTCGTCTGCTTCAACATTCCATTATCAGTGAGGTCAAAGCAAATGTCCTAAATAATCTCAGGTACTTCATTCAAAAGTCACAAAATCATAGTTAACGATAACATATTTAGCGTTAAAGTTCCGTCCAGCCATGGGAACACAGAAAAAAACCTCTGCAAGCAATATATTTCGCATTTCTTTTTACAAATTGACCATGTCGGGCATGCGGGGTAAACTCTGGTGCACTGGTTGACCATGACTCCTTATGTTCATCTGCCACAAATCATTATTCCCCACACCAAGGAACAGTGATAATTATACAGTTGAATGTGATCACGGTTATTTATGTAGTTAATGGCGAATCCAGCATTTTTCATAAAAAGGGGGGGGTGGTAACGGGGCGCTCCAGTCATTTTTGAGTTATTCCCTATATAATCATCATTTTTTCCCCCAAGAAAAGGGTCTCCCTCTGGATCCTTTGGTAGTCCACAGACTAATTCAAAACTCAACAAAAGTTAAAACATTCAAATAATTCACAATCTTCTTATTCTGTTCTTTCTAAATGGCAAACTCTCAAGACATCTTTTCATTGATTATGTCACACCTTATACAGTCCCAGGAAATGGAAACTGTTTTGTTTTCTCTCTCTAAGTTTAATCATAAAAGGAGACTTGAGTCTGATTAGTACATTTAGAACTGACTACTGTATTGTATCCTTCAATATTGTCCAACATTGGATTTTATGGGAAGATGGAGTTATTATGATAACCCATGAGAATAAACCATGATGTGTATATAGGGCATGTTACTTGGAAGAATGTGGGCTACATCCTTTAAAATTCAAGCTGCAGCAGTCGCCTGCATATTTTATGCATCAGTTTATCCCTGATCAAAACATTTCACTCTACCAAGTACTTTATCACTATATCACTATCAGGTTCACATTTCAACCTTTTTAGCAGTACACACTTATGATATAACATCACAGTACAAAAATTGTACTCAGTAACCAAATTGCACCTATTCAACAAAAAATACCTGCAAAAAACTTACAAGTTTTGTTTCACCATGTGAAATTATCTTATTATCATCTTTTTACTCTGGTACATTAATTAATAAGTGATAGATTCCTCTTAGAAGAAATTTAAAGGTATGAGTGACTATAAACTACACAGAGAACAATACCTGTTGTATTTGTTCAATGGGACAATAGAACTGCAAAAAGTTTAAATGGACAGGTAACTATTAGAAGGACTCAAAATTAAATTAGTATAACTCTATTGTAAACAAGGGAAGTCTACAAAATAAGCACGGAATAAACTTTTGTCTGGTACATAAAAAAAAGTTTGGTAAAAAAAACTTACAATTTAGGTAAAATCAGGGTATTCTCATGATAGCAAATTTATTTTCATGACCCAAAAAAAAAGTACAAACCTAAAGGCAATAAAATGCATGCCATGCACAGCCTGATACGACCGCAGATGTATATTGAGCATATAAATAACACCAATTTTTTTTTATGTCAGTTGAAATCAAACATATTTTAATTTTGGATCCTTTAAACTTCAATATGGACTAATTTGAAAACAGGCACAGGTAGACCCACATATTTCTATTCAGCAGAAGTCTTGAACTACATGTACATATCTCCTTAATTCCATATGATAGTAAGTTCTACTAACTATTGAAAATGTGTACATTTAATTTTTTTCTAGCTCCTCTCGTGTGAAAGCAGAACCTTTTTGGTCACTATTTATGTGTTGCGTCTAAATAAGAATTGTAACACTTTATAGTGACTGAACAGGTTAAACAAATACTTCTTAGGAAACAGAAAAAGAAGACAACTTGAAACAGCACAGCCATGCCAGTATATGTATGTATAAAACTCAGATCAGAATAGCATGAACAATGTGTTAGTTCTATGTCCTTGTGAATTTATTGTGAGGAAAGTTATCAATAATTCTGCAGATAATGCAATTTATTCAAGTGTTTTGTACATTGCTGTTAAATTTTTCACACAATCAGTGAAACATTCAAACAAGCTAAACTGAATTTATATTACTGAAAGTTTCAAACATTGACAAATGTTTTATTTACCAAATAACTCATGTGTTTCTGTGAGAGAAAAAAAATCATGTGCAATTTTTGGAATTAAAGGGAAAGAAGATCCTTTTCTCGCTCTGGTGCATGTCAATTGTGAATATATACTTACGGTTACCAAATATATTTTCTTTATCATGATACTAACATCAACATTATCAATAAGTACATGTACATCATAGGAAAAATGCACAGACTACAGATAAAATGTTTAAAACACCATATTTTGAGTGCATCTCCTGCCAAATATGTACTAGATGAGTATAATTGATGTGATTAAGGTAATTTTTGGAAGAAAAACCCAAAATAAAAAAATAAGAATACCCCCAATAATGTACTATAACCCCAAAATCAATTCTTATCTTCCATTTGAGTTTTGTGTATGAACCTCCTGGTAAAATTTCATGGAAATCCATTTACTTAACTCAAGTTATTGTCTGAAACCAAATGTGTTTTTTTTTAACATGCTTGTATTTCCTATTTCCATTCTCAATTTTTTTTTGCTATCATATAAGAACTTGAAAAGTAAGCTACATTATGTACATGTAACAAAAAAAATATATGCAAGAAATGACATAAAACTGACTCTGAATTTAATAGTACATTTCAGATATTGATGTAGAACTCACAAACTGAAGATGAACTGAAATACAAATGTTTTTATTCGAGTCAGATTTTTTTTTACCGAAGTCCTTCAGTGCTATCATTTAAAATTATTTAGTCAAAATTTAACACTAGTATTAAGGTTTATCATAACAAATTGGCAAATACAGTCTTATTATCACCTTAAAAATACTGTGTATACAGACTGACATGTGCGGTTTGGCAAGTTTTTATGTTTTTAGATATATAAAAGTTAAATTTAGTTTGCATATATCTGAAAGATAAAATCATTTTTGGCAAAGATCTGGATTCAAAATATTTTTTTGCCCTATGCTTTTTTATTCATCAATTTGGGAATTAGAATATTTTTTTCAAGAAAAATAGCATTTTCCATCTGAACTTATAATTTTATTTTGGACATAAACAAAACGTTATTGTAGCCTTGGACATTCGTTCTGAACATGCATGAAATATTTGCCACTGAACGTAAAACAACCAACAACCAATCAATATCTAGGACATTATAAAGCTGGCATTTAAGGTAGCGCCTTCCTCATATTAGTAATAATAATGGTACGATATTTCCAAGTGGGTAGGTTCTTCTATGGATACTAGAGAAGTTGTTCTTATTTTCTCCCTTATTCTTTACTTGATGACAGATTGAGAAAATTAGTAATATTTTGTTAAATTTAAAAGAATAGACAACGTGGATACACATGTTTTGTTTTAAGAAGGGATCCCCGAGAGTATTACTAGGTTAAGCCCAGTAGTCAGCACTTTTTGTGCTGTCATGAACTATCATTGATATGGTTATATTTTTTAATTAACTGTTTACAAAATTTACCTCAGGCATAGATAACATTAGCTGGTGTTGGCGAAACTATTCGGAATTTTGGTTCTCAATGCTCTTCACCTTCGTACTTTATTTGGCCTTTTTACCTTTTTTGGATTCGAGCGTCACTGATGTGTCTTTTGTAGACGAAACGCGGGTATCGTGTATATATAAATTTAGTTCTGGTATTTATGATGAGGTTATATAAACACAATTATCCTGTTTAAAACAAAAACCGAATCTGATATACTTACATCCACATAATTTGTATATGTCTGAGGACGTGATTATCTTTTAAAAACAAAACTCTTCTTCTAGTCAACAAGTACTTTTATTCATATGGAGCAGGTTTTATTCACGAGCTCCTCAACAAGAATGAAATAAGCTATCAGTATCATTTTCCTTCATGTTTAACTATAAAGATCGACGAACTTTCACAATTTATCTATGCAAAAAATCCTCTATCCAACCAGCATTGAATCAAATGATAATAAAAGTAAAGTTAATTCTGTTCAATCTGGACTTGTATCAAGCATCAGAATTTGTTATTGGAGGTAGGCTGAAAATAAAACATTGCGACCAAACCAGGTATCTCTCTTTCATTTTCTAATTAGCAATATTTCAGCAGTGTCAGCATAGAGAATATACAAAATGTATATATGTAGATTAGCGAAAGCTAATTGAGTCGCCCTCTTTGAATAAAGTCATTACTTATTTGCTTACTTACGGTTGATAAGATAATCAGGTCTTGCGCTTTATCATAATCTTCTACACCTTTACCTAAAAGGAAGCTTTCTAACCAAGAATTCCTAGTGGTAAGATGTAGGTAATCCATTTGCGAGATTTATGGACGCCATCTTGAGTATGCCACATGCGTGTCGAAGATGGGCACAGATTTTCCAAGTGTGGTAACCATGCATCTTTTCACTTTTCCTCGATTACGACATCACCGATTGAGAACTTATACAAAGTATAAACTTATTAGTTATCAAAGGTAACCATGCTTGTAAAAACAATTTAGATACGCTAGACTTTTCGTCTATAAAAGACTCATCAGTAACGCTCATATCGAAATAGTGATGAAGCCAAACAAGTACAAAGTTGAAGAGCATTGAGAATCCAAAATTCCAAAAACAAATGATGCCAAAAATGGCAACGGTAATCTTAACATCTTGCAAAGTAAAGCATTTACCAGTTGTACAGAAACACAAAATTATCAAACAGACTTCCAAAACTTAAACATCCCTCGGTTTTGATGTGTGACCCGGATTTGTTTTTGGTTCATTGATTTATGACTATTGAACAGCGGTATACTAGTGTTGCCTTTATTAATCAGTCAGGATTCTACTTCGTCAAAATTATCTCCCCATTACGCCAGTTCATTTTCACAATCGTAGAAATAGAAGTCATTGTAGGGATGACGCGCTACCAATTTTGCTCTTGGAAACCGATTAATTTATCCACATTGCACCATTATGATCCTTATATGTCAGTTGTATTTTTAAAGACAAATGATGTATCAACTACCTAATGACCATCAGTTAATAATCTTGTCTGCATTGATTCAACTTAAAACTATTGTCTGATCGGTTGTCAGGTGGAATTTTCGAAAATTCATAAACATTTAAAAAATTCTAATTAAATATTTCGTGGAAGGGCAGACTAGATTTGTTTGGTGTATGAAGACTATAAACTCTACTTATCACACACAAAAAATTAGAATTTTTCGAAGATATGCATTTTCATCATCCAACTTGAAAGACTGTTGTCAAGTACTTTCAGTAAAAAGTAGCTATTCGAACACACCTTCTCTGTTTTTGTGACTCATTAGATAGATATTTCACTTGACCCATGTATTTCATCTTTTAGTACTGTGATTTTTTTGTGTTATAAGGTCAACCTGTAGCTTTAATATATAAAAATGATAGAATCTGAAGCGAGTCGATGTATGAAATATTCTTACTTTGTACGATATCAACACAAAATACTCAACTCAAACACGCCCTAACATAAAAAGATGCACTCTATTTTCTCTTTTCGATACAATTGTTACCCATTTTTGGGAATTTTTTCTTCAGTCACATAATGGAAGGGCAGACGCGAAATTTACTGAACTCATAGATTGATATCTTTTCCGTCCGTGGTAATTTTTTCAAAAAAATCGGAGGTTATGCATTTTTCTCATCCAACTTGAAAGATACCCATGTCGTCGACTTGATATCTAATTGTTCTGTTTAACTATGTACTACATAAATTGCAAATTTATGCAAATGGTGTTTTTGAAATAATACACTTCGTTATAGAGAAGAAAATTGCAATTTTGTTTGTTTCTATTAACTTTTAAAACTTGTCACTATAGTAAATAAAGGCAACAGTAGTATACCGCTGTTCAAAACTCATAAATCCATGGACAAAAAACAAAATCGGGGTAACAAACTAAAACCGAGGGAAACGCATTAAATATAAGAGGAGAACAACGACACAACACCGAAACGCAACAGCACACAGAAACGGACCAAGCAACAGACAAAACACCACGAGAATAACAAATATAACATCAAAACCAAATATATGAATTTGGGATAGACAAGTACCGTGCCACGTCTTATCTCAAAAATAAGAGAAAACACAAACGACTCAACGTTAAAATGCAACACACACGCAGAAAAGAACAATATTGTAACAATGGCCATCTTCCTGACTTGGTACAGGACACTTTTAAAGGGGAATAAAAGTGGTGGGTTGAACCTGGTTTT
Organism: Mytilus trossulus; assembly: GCF_036588685.1. Taxonomy (NCBI): domain Eukaryota; kingdom Metazoa; phylum Mollusca; class Bivalvia; order Mytilida; family Mytilidae; genus Mytilus; species Mytilus trossulus. Next base: position 18,337,169 of record NC_086380.1, read on the forward strand.
ATGGCATGCCAAACCTCGCACTTTAATGGCACAGTTAAATATAACATTGAAATGAAAACAAAAACAAAAATATTACAGGACTACAATACAAATAAAAAGGAGAACATATAAGACAAAGAAAAGCATGATTAATAGATAACAAAAAGCATCAGGTTTAAAATTCAATACGCCAAAAACGCGTCTAGTCCACACGAGACTCACCAGTGACGCCCAGATATAAAAGATCGAAAGTGAAAAAAATACAAAATTGTACAGCACTGAAGATCAAAAGTTGAAAAGGTTTTGCCGAATACGGCATTGTTTGTATGCCCAGGATAAGAACATTCATATTATATAGAACAATTCACGCTATTGCAAACAGTAAATTTTAACAAATGAATATGAAAGAGATATACATTACGAAACTGAAGTATTAACTAATTACAGAAAACTAAACCCGAATACATAACGCCCAGATATACAAGATCGAAAGTGAAAAAAGTACAAAGTTGTACAGCACTGAAGATCAAAAGTTGAAAAGGTTTTGCCAAACAATACAGTAAACATTTATCGCCTTCTCTAACAAAGAGCTTCGATTCTTTTGTTCTATTTCAACCTGGTTTCCGACTGTAATCACATGCTGAAAATCTTTGTAAAAAAAATCGAAGTAAAGAAAACTTGTCCCATATGATGATATTTGCCTGTAAATATTTGTCATTAAGAGTATCTTGTTTATACATATAAATATACAATCTTTGCAACTTTTCCTTACTTCCAGCTTTCTTAGAAAGAATACAAAAAAGATATAACTACCATTTAACTTGATTTCCTACACTACAAAGATGGTTTCCTCTTACTAAATATGTTTATGTTAGATAGTATGCTAGATGCAACAATGCAATCAAATAGAAAATAATGAATGCAATACATACATTGAAATTTACCGATTATGTCTGTTTTGTTCACGCATCGTTGTAAAAATAACGGAATTTGATGCGACTGTCATAAAAGTGAGAGGGTAAGCGCTATAAATTCAGGTTCAATCCACCATTGTCTACATGTGAAAATGCCTGTACCAAGTCAGGAATATGACAGTTGTTGTCCATTCGTTTGGTGTTGATTTGTCCTTTGATTTTGCCTTTGATTTGGGACTTCAATTTCGAATTTTCCTCGGAGTTCATTATTTTTATGATTTTCCTTTTAAGGCAATGAAAATATGGGTCGATTGAAAACAAAAATGATGATTTAGGCATCCCAGTTGTCAACTTCTTATTTCTATTAACGTCACTTATTTCATCACGGCTTGAATATCCAGTACATATCTCGCCTTTGATACCATATTTCAGCGACTGCGTTCCTATCTTAACTTCCTTAACAGAGTGTTTCAGGAGGCTATTAAATCAATAGTTACCACACTCCCGTCCTCCCTTTCCCTTCAATCATATGACCCACCGAATTAGATTGATCATTGGGTAAGTACTTACATGAGCAACACAGCGAGTGTCCGAAATGGAGCAGGATTTGTTTGCTATTCAGAGGCAATTGAGACCACGCCCACTTTCGTTAAGGTTGGTGTTACTCAGTCTTAAAACTTCTATGATCTGTTATGTATAATATTGTTTGTCTTTTTGGTAATTTCCATGCGTTTCCAGGCCTATTTCGACTTGATTTAAAATACTCCGTTGTTATCTTTCGCTTATCTTGCACTCGATTAGAATGTTCCTCATATTTCATTTTGTAAATGTTAAACATAATTTTAATATAACCATTTTAATCCAACAAATATTCCACTTTCGAGTTCTGTCCTTTACCGCAATAGTTCATCAATTAAGCACGTCTTGGTGATCTCATTTATCAGATAGAGATTACCGCCGATATCCCTGCGCTATAAATGTTCATCAAGCGTTTTCGTGATTATCATTTTGAATGATAGAAATAATATTTGTCCTTACGTAGGTACGGAATGAAACCTGTGCTGATTATCAAATTTTAAAAGAATTTAATTTGCCGAATAGTTCATGCAAGATAGGATCATAATTTTGGTTCACAACTCGCACAAATTGGAAAGTAATTGATGAATTGCATACACGAACATATGATGTTTACTGAAATCAAGTTTTTGACGGAAATTCAACGAACTCGAAAGCAGTCTATACACGTTTTTATATAAGAAGAAAGACAACTCTTTTTTTTTTTACTTGTAAAATCTTTCTATACGTTATTCACTACGTATTGTATGCTCACGGTAAACTAATGTCGCTGGTTATTTTTCCACTTTTAGAACAACATCTGCGTCTAGAATCAATTAACTATGCACGATCAACGTCTTAAAACACCTTTAAGACAACTGTTATCACCCGCATTTACAATTTAAGGACTAAAAATAAGTTCTTTTTCATCAAATAGTTCTTCAAAAGTTTCTGTTTATATATATTCTTGGTTTTCAAATATTCCACTGTGAACGTTCTCGATGAAGATAAATCCAAAAAAGTGCGTTGAACGCATGAATTTTATACATATATTTTTTAATTGAGCATGAAAAAATGCCAGAATGCTGTTTTATTTCATATTTTTTAACGACGACCTTCTCTCTTATACATGTTCCATTATGAACATGAAAAAGACATGTATTTTGAAACGTATTGAATTATTTATTTTTTAAATCAAGTAATTATTAATATTTATTAACAATGAGTTAACTTTATTTAGTAGCAATGTTATTAAGAGTTCGACATTCAATATCAAACAGTAATATGAAGTAAGAAATGTAAAACAATAATTGTGTTTTTTATCAAACATTAATTAAGTTATTAACAAGTAAGGCTGAACGGGTTAAACTATGTAATTGAATTATAATCAGCCATAAAAAAAATGCAAACATTACACGATGATGTGCGTATACATGTTATCAAGCAATCTTGATAGAATTTTTCATGTTATGATATACTGCATATTAACTAAAATGCAAAGTGTGAAAATTAGATATTGCATTGTTGTATCAGTAGGTAGAAATTGAAAAATAATCTCTTATCAGATCTATGTAAATCAAATACAAAATAGATTAAGTTGTAAGTATTACATTTGTAAATTGAAATTTAAATTCAAGATTTAAATTTCTAAAGAAATCAAATTTTATGAGAATTAATGTTATTTACATAATGTAACGATTTGGGAGTTTTCGTTCTAAAACTGCATTTGTACTGTTAAAACTTCTTAATTCTAAAGGCAAATGAATTTATTTTATTGTAAGTGGTAACAAACGCATAGTGCGTCAATTTTTCCTCTTAAGATCAGGGTACAGTAAATGAGCTATGTCACAGAGATTAGTTGAATAAATATAATATAAAGAATAAATCGGTTATAAGAATAACGTAACTGTACGTAACGAATCATGGTTACAATTTATCATGAGAAAGTCTGCATCATAGTGAGCAGGATTATAATTTTTAATACGCCAGACGCGCGTTTCGTCTATATGAGACTCCACTGTCACGCTCAGATCAAAACAGTTATTAAGCCAAACAAGTACAAAGTTGAAAACCATTGAGGACCCAAAATTCCAAAAAAATATGTTAAATACGGCTACGGTAATCTATTCCTCAGATTAGAAACTCCTTCGAAAAATCTAAGTTTTGTAACAGGAAATTGATACCCATGTCAACACCGAAGTGTTGACTACTCGGCTGGTTATACCGTCGGAACGTCCACCAGAAGTGGGATCGACATTCTTATTACGTTGTTTTTCAATGCAACAGAATACTTCATATATATGTGGTCATTCTTATACTTATGAATCAGGATTGATTGCTCTAAAAACGATACCGTAAATAATTTTCAATATGTGTTCCGTTTTATGTTTGTCTTACTTTTTTGTGACCTATGATTACATGAATAAGCTTTCGTGTTGTAGAATTGGTTACTGAAAAAAAATACCAAAAAAATGAACTCCGAGGAAATTCAAAACGAAAAGTCCCTAATCAAATGGTCATATCAAAATCTAAATCACATCACGCGAATTGAAAAAAAACTGTCATATATAAACTAAATTTCGTAAACGTCTTAACTCTTACAAAATTTGATTTACGTTTAGCAAATTTTAGAATTTTTAATACGAATTTGATAGCAGAAAGTCTTTCCTTAAACAGTCAACTATATTATAATATAAAATAAATATTAACATAAAACAACAGCAAAAACATCAACAACTCAATTATAAGCTCCAGCTTTGGGACAGTGAAATACAGTATTTATCGAGATTAAACCTGTTTGACGGCACTTACTCTTCCCTTAATTGGGACAGTGCATTATAAGAATAAACTAAAGACATCGGATGAAAATGGCTTAACTCATCCGATAGATGCAAAGCAGATATACATCTAAAAAAATCTCGGACGTTGTAGGGTACTTGTACATCCAAACCAAACATTCAAACCAAAAATGTATTAAAGAAGTAAAGGTTTTAAGTAATGTGTTATAACGAAATACCCGACTAACAATTTATTATTTATATATAGATATTAAAATTGAAATCCGAACGCCACAACGGCCATGGGCATAGCGAACGAGTTGTGGCATATAAAAGCTGTAATATTTAGCCAAAAAAACATCATGAATGGGTTCCATACAATTTAAAAGTATTATTATTTTATTTGACATGTATTTTTCCACTATAATGAAGGGTATGCCAATCTAGAGACATCTAGAGATCAACATACAGTTTTCTAACAAACCAAATCAATTTTTTAATTATTATTTTTTTCATAAAAAAGATTTAATAACATGTACCTATCATTTAAGCAATCAATAATAGCATAGAAACTTCTTCAATATATTTCAAATATGATAAAGGTGATTTTGAAACGTAAGTTATGTATGAACCGATACTCATTTTTATTTTACCGCTAGCATTATGTCCATTACATTTTATATTTATTTAATTTTCTTCAGATGTTATCGGCGGGAATGTTTATCATGGTGTTTATTTTTTATATTGAAATTTCACATCTACTAACAATCCATATACAAATCCAATTATATACCGTAGCCTTGGAAGAAACATGATTTGTCACATTACATTAAGCATCAATTATGCTAATTCTTAGGTTAATATAAGTTGGAATGAAAACATCAAATGTACTGGACCCTAAGGTCAATTCATAAGGACAAGTGTATACAGTAACTGGCAAAAACAAAACAATAAATAATCAATAAAGGAACAGAATGAGAATAAAAAGTAAAATCACAAAACTTCTAAAGCGTTTGATTTATAAACACGAAGTTAACCTTTTTCAAGTTTAAAAACCATAAGTTTGAGTAGTAGGAGAATCGTAATATAACAACAGAGGTTCTAGTGGTTAAAGATGTGTCAGGTGTTCATAGATTGCACCTTAGTCAATATGGTTACGTTACTATTACTAAGACTATTGATGAAATATGAAAATGCAAACAAGGCTCAAAAAGGCAACAGTAGTATACCGCTGTTCAAAATTAATAAATCGACAGAGAAAAAAACAAATCCGGGTTACAAACTAAAACTGATGGAAACGTACCAAATATCAGAGAACTACGACACAATAAAAAGTATAATCACAAAAATACTAAACTTAGACACAACACAACAGCGAAATGTAACACACACAGAAACGAACTATAATATAACAATAGCGATTTTCCGGACTTGGTACAGGGTATTTTATTACAAAATGGTGGGTTGAACAAGGCTGTTAGATGTAAATGCATGAAGCTGGTACTGGGCTCTCATGATTCTTCGCATCGTCGTTATGAACACCGTCATCATGAGCAAACGTGTTATTTTGACAAGGGTATATACTTCCTTTTTGTCATCATTTTTTTTTTGCTTTAAAGAAAGAACAGAAGTGTGGTAAAGTTAAATTTGTAAGGAAATTTCAAACAAAATCCCACTAATTTAGCTTATAATTGTTTTATTTCCGACGGGTTCTTCGTCTAGAGAACTCTCCCCATTGACGCTCGAATCAAAACATTTGGAAGCCAACTCATATACGAAGCGCATAAAGCATCCACTAGTATTCAGATAAAATTTGTGCAAATCTATTCTTGGATATGCCCTAGGGACAAAACGTTAACAAATAGTGGTGTCGCAATGGTGGCTGTAAATCATCATCAACGATACCAGGCTTATCAATCTGTGCGCTAAAACGTGTTGCGTCTAAAACTCTGCATCCTTGTACGAGTTGAAATAAAACAATTGAGGCCACGCGATGATTAAATGAAATATTACCAAAAAAAATGCAATAACGACAAACAGCAATCAGCAACTGTCACTTGAACAGAGGCTCGGTGATTTTTTTCAACCGATTGAAAATGCATGCTATAAAGAACAGAGGTTTGAAGGAATAAGTATTCATAAGAAAACTTATGAATAATAAATAAACTCACTAGGATAGTAATTTCGATATTTGCGCCAGATGCGCGTTTCCTCTATAAAAGACTCATCAGTGATGCATGAATGAAGAAAATGTTGAAGGTCAAATAAATCAATGTTTTAACACGCACATTGTCAAATTCACATGTTTATCGAATGACGCAAGTTCTCATATTTGATTTATAACACACTAAACCGTATATCCAATTTATAGAAAATCTATAATAAAAAAATAGATTGATATGGTCGTTAATATGTATCAATATTTCGTGTGCATTTGAGTCTAGACGATACTAACTTACCATCATGATGACCTCCGAAGACTGTCGACTGTCATATTACCCGATAAAATCATGAATATAGATATGTGAAGACCGAACTCAAACAATTTTTTGAAGTCTGTTTGCTTTTCATATTTTAGGTTAAAAATATATGTTAATCATCGATTTTAACCTTAAAAAATCAGTTTGTATATATGGCCTCAAACAAAGTCAAAACTTAATTACCCTTGTTTCACTTTCAATGTTGACATTATTTCCCTTTTAATAACTACAGACTCCTAATTCACGCGTAATCCATCTCTAGCTAATAGGTAAAGTAGAAGTCATGAGTATAAACAGAGAAAGACTCAGAGTTGACAACTTGGTTACCCAATGCTGGACAGGTGACAGATTAGTAGTATGCAAAAAGTTTGACACACCACTGTCAAGGTTCCTTACATTAGGAAAATACACAGCAAGAGTATATCACTTTAGTGAATTGAAAGATACAGACATGTTCTTATGTAACAAATGTCAACTGAAAGGACATAATATATAAACTGTCCAAATGAATGGAAATGCAGATTATGCAATCAAAATGGCCATAAAATGCTTGAGTGCCCTATCTTTATAAAAAAGAAAAGTGGAAACCAACCTGAAACCCAAGAAGAAGAGCAACAGGAAACAACAATAGATAATGATGAAGTAAATTCAAAATATGAAGAAAGTCAACAAAATGAAACTCCCATAGAAAATGACAAAATAGAAGAAACTGATGAACAATCTGAATTAACAGAAGGAGATGATGATGATATTCTGGCTCATTCTATGTCACTGAACAAAGAAATAACACCAGGAAATAACAAAAAAGAAAAAAAAAACAAGAAAAGCTGCTAACAAGTCTGCAAAAATGAAGAAAAAAAGTGTGACTCTTCTAAACATCAGCCATCAAAATCAGCAGATAATACTGAAGTGAATAAAAATTCTTCATCAACTCAACCTGACATTTCGAAATTTTTAACCCCAAACAATAAAAAAAAAACAGCGAAGGAGAGAACCCCACCTACTCCAAATCAACCAGATGGGAAAAGACAATCCGTACATCTGTAAATTATAGAACATTTTATATATAACAAGAAAAAAAAAAAAAAAAAAAAAAAAAGTTGAAGTCCACATGAATACGGATTCAATAAGGTCGAATTACTCAATTGCAAAGTTCTAAACTTATTTTGCTGGTCTGATTATGAAAGTATTTTCCGACTGATTTCTGGAGATGGTTATTATTGTTGACTGTTTCACTATTGTTCACTGTAAGGTAGTCTTAAGTGTTAATTAATCTAGTGTATTCTAACTAATCCTCATTCAGTAGGTGCATCTCAGTAGTCTGTTATTCTGAAGTTATCGTTGGTTGGTGATTGCCATATTCGGTCTTTTTTGTTATGGTGTTTAGATGATAATGTTCGTAATAGACATATTAACATTGCATTAACACAATCTTTAATTTTACTTGGTCTAGGAATAACTACACAACCGTTTTCAAATTTTTTTATCAAGTACATTTATGTTCCATGAAATGGAGTAAATTATAATTAAACAATATTTTTTAACCGAACCTTTTATTGTTTAGTCGTAAGAAGAACTAAACCATAGATTTACAAATAACTCGGGAATAAACAGGCTTTTAATTTGGTTTGGCTGACACGTGCCTTTTTTTCACGTGAAACGTATCAATAGAGACAGTATCAAAAATTATCACAAAGCAAAATTGAATATAACGAAGTTGAAGAGCTTTGAAAGTCTAAAATTTCTTTAAAACTTGCGTTAAATACGACTTAGGTAATCTTTACCTTGGGTAGTCAAACACCTCTACCTTTTGGACATTTCAATATTTTATCAAAAGTAAATTAACAGAACATAAACATATCAATCAACATATTTCATGTCAGCACACAAGCTGGTGATTCAAAAGATTTCTCACAAACACTGACACAAAAGCCCACCTCGACAGCCTTATGGTCAAAACGACTAAAACAGACATGAAATAGACATAAATATGTACTACGGTCCCGATCATAATTTGGTTTACCGAAACTTTATGTCCTTTCTCAACAAAAGTCGTCGGATCTGTTAGTTAAGGTTCATCTGAAGGACTTGAAAAATATGGACGTTTCAACACCCAAAATCTACTATGAGTACAAACAAACTGATGCATCTTGGAAAGATTTACGACATAGAAACACCTAAAAATATAACAGTCATATGAAGTCTATGTTTTAGAAAATAAATTGCTTAACTGGATTGTGATTTACATTTTTTCCAGTCTGCAAAATGAACAAACACACGAGTTTCAAATGTTTACAGGTGTCTATTGTCCATCTAGTGTCCATTTTAATCAATACTGCTCACAACATTGATTGTATGAGGGAGCTACTCATACGTTTGTTCAACTTAGTTTACTTTTGCACCTTCTGCAGGAATGAGAAAAAAATAATAGCAATATTCAGAAAGGTTATAATTTTCTGAATCATAAAATGCATTTAAAATTTAATTATCTAAGTCCTGTCATGCCTTAAAACTTTTGCAGAAGCAAAGGTTTGTTTGTTCTCAGAGTAAAATGTGTGGTGTAAATACAGCCATATTAGCAAAACCATTATAAGGAACCATTAGCGATTGTGTTTGAATATTTCTGACATTTTGGACTTAATTTGGATAGTAAGATGCATGCATATCGGTAGCCACTTACACGAGCTGAACTTTTTAAGTTTATTGAATTCCTATAGTTCTTTTTTTTTCTTATTGCAGATGAGCCCTCCGAACGAGCAAAAATTATATAGTATGTTTCATTTTTACAGTACTGAGTCGATACCAGTGGAATGTTGGCCCCGAAGGTATCATCAGCTCAGAATTTGGTAGTATGATACTAACATGGTTTAAAACAACCCATTCATAAATTATCCGTTTATTTATTTGAAAAATACAATGTACTAGGAAAACCAAGGTTTCGACTACTTTAGGCTAATTTGATAGTATATGGCCATGTAATTGGCTATGATTTCAATTCCTTTTGGTCGCATATAATACCTCTTCAACTAATTTTGTTCTTATATATTCTTGTCTTGACTTTCAAATATTTAGCTTTGAGCGTTTGTTATCTAGCTAAATCAGGACAAGCGCTTTAGAGCGTTTTTTATCAAAATATATCAAGACTGGTACTTTAGACACATACGATTTGTAAAGTGTTCATTCTTTATATTATATTAATGATGTGTGTGGGGTAGAGAATTTGAAACAAAGAATAATATCATAGGAAGTCTATGCTATGAAAATCGATTAAATATGAAGATAGTGAGATGAAAAGTTTAAACAGTGATTATGCTATTATTTGGGCGATAAAAACACTATATGTTGTTATGTATGTTGTTCATTTATTGAAGTTGAAGCTTCAATTTATAATAATATCAAACAGATTTTTCGCATTCAAATACAGTTATTAAAGTTTTAAATGAATATATTTAACATATTAATATATAGCAGTTATTAGTTATCAAAGCGGGTTGAACATTAAGATTGCTAATGATGAATTTGATTTTTGATTAAACTTGGTTTCACCTTGGCACACATAATAGATCACATCCAAGTTATGATTTATGGAGGTGTGCTCTAAAATCTATTATATTTAATAAATAATTTCTTTTTCATTATCTGGACCTTCATCGGGGTTATGTGCTCATACATGTATTCCAAATGAGTGTTTTATATAGGACACTGACACAGAATATTTACATATATCTGATGTGAAGCCTGAATAACAATCTTATTATATTGCAGTTTCCATTTTTCACCACGACTTGGAAAAAAAGTAAGCAATATATTAGATGTATATTCACAAACCGTACACCTCCTCCGCGTTTCTATTAGAATCTGATGAAGAAAAATGATACCATATGTGCAGTAACAATTTTCACGTCTTGGAAGGTAAGTATTTACATACTCTGCATTTGAGATTTAATTTTCAAATTCTTAGTACAATTTTTAATGACAACTCTGCAACATATCAAATAGATGAAGATACATATAAAAATGAATCAACTTTTTTCAAATTTATGAGTATCACTGTTCCTCTAGTATCTTTCGCCCCTCTTTTAATGAGGATTAAATGTCCGGACCACTGTTGTGATACGCAAATCGCCCATTAATCGATTGTAGTTTATGTGAAAACAGATAGAAAACTAAATCAGAAACAAAACCGAATGATCCGGCTATAATATAATTCAAACAAATCTATGTTCACATAGTTATTGTGAAACTGCCTATTCTACAGGTGGCGTGAATCAGATGTGGATACTTAAACATTTCAAAGAGCTTTTAGAGTACATACAATCTAACTCTCTTTCATCTTGTAACAGTATTAAAACATTTGACTTTTTTACTCTTTACACAAGTATTCCACATTCCAAACTAAAAGACAAATTGAAAGAGTTGGTATTGCTTTGCTTCATAAAAACGAATGGCCAACGTAGTGCAAGTATCTTGTCTTAGGAAGGAATAAATCCTACTTTGTAAAGGATCACTCTGATTCAAACAAAAACTTCTCTGAAACTGATATTATCAAGATGCTTGATTTTTTAATTGACAACATATTTGTTTCGTTCGGAGGACGTGTTTTTCAACAGACTGTCGGCATTCCAATTGGGAACAAACTGTGCCCCTCTAGTTGCCGACTTATTTCTTTATTATTATGAGGCTGAATTCATGCAGGAATTTCTTAGGAAGAAGGATAAGAAGTTAGCAATATCGTTTAACTCTACTTTCCGCTATATATATGATGTTCCTTTACTAAATAATTCAAAATTTGGTGATTGTGTGGAACGCATCTATCCCATTGAACTAGAGATAAAGGATACTACAGATACAGTTAAGTCGGCTTCATATCTTGACTTACATCTAGAAATTGACAATGAGGGTCGGTTGAAAACAAAACTTTACGACAAAAGAGATGATTTCAGCTTCTAAATTGTGAACTTTCCATTTCTGAGTAGCAACATTCTAGCAGCACCTGCATACGGGGTATATATCTCCCAATTGATACGATATTCCCGTGCTTGCATGTCCTATCATGATTTTCTTGATAGAGGGTTGCTGATCACAAGGAAGCTATTAAACCAAGAGTATCAAATGGTGAAGTTGAAATCATCCCTTCGTAAATTTTACGGACGCCATCACGAGTTGGTTGACCGTTATGGAATAACCGTTTCGCAAATGATATCGGATATGTTCCTTACGTCGTAACTACAATCCCCTTCCCTTTCATGAATGTGACCTACCGAATTAAACTATTTATATATTTTATATTTGATCACATAAGCAACACGACGGGTGCCACATGTCGAGCAGGATCTGCTTACCCTTCCGGAGCACCTAAGATCACCCCTAGTTTTTAGTGGGGTTCGTGTTGTTTGTTCTTTGGTTTCCTATATGTTGTGTCATGTGTACTATTGTTAATATGTGTGTCTTTTTCATTTTTAGCCATGGCGTTGTCAGTTTGTTTTAGATTTATGAGTTTGATTGTCCCTTTGGTATCTTTCGTCACTCTTTTCACACAAATTTGTTTAATTGAAAGTTCCTTAAATTGATATTTAACTTGTACTTTAAATTCTCGCCAACAGTGCATGTTTTTCTTTATTTCTTCTTTTATGGTTCCCCTCATCGCATGTGTCAGAATAAACACGACTAACCTGTTCAATAATATAAAGATATGATGTGGTATGATTACCAATGAAACAACTATCACCATTATTTCAAATAGAGTGAATGCAACCATACAGCATTTAACATGGAGAAACCCTCCTACCGAATATTCGTTAATAAAAGGCCACAACATGAAAAATATGAAACAATTCGATTGAACAAAATAACGGTCTTATACATCAAACAAAATCACCGCGTCTTCTTGTGCAAATAATATGATGATATAGGTTAACTTCCTTATACTTTTAAACATGCACATTGAGCGTTGAGCAGAGGAAATTAAGTTTGTCGTCAAGTCAGCAGCGTTGTCATCCTAATTGAGGAAGGAAAGTGCCATTGTTGTTATTCACAGCTAGTGCCGGCAAACAGAGTAAAAAAAAATGCGTCCATTTAGTTTAATATTTTTATCAATGCATTACACAAATTGCAGTTAAGGAAATCCTATTCTAAAAAGATGATAAGGAAACTGGAATCGGGGAAGGTGTCACTAAGAAAAGTATACTGCTGGTGCTTTCAACATCGAACAGATACATTATGGCGAGTGACTGATATCAAAACAAACATAATGGCGAGGGATCGGATCCACAATTGATTGTTTTTGAATGTTCAATCTATCATACAAATATCTATATAAAAAACAGATGCGGATTCGCCCCAAAAATAAATATATCATGTTTTTATTTAGATTTTAGAATAAGCCCGTTTTCGAATTGTTTCCTCTCGCTCCGTTTTATAGAATTATGATTCACCACTTTTCACAAATCACGAATCCACCGTGGTGTAGTGGTTAGGGCTTCGGACTACTAACGCAAAGGTTCCTGGTTCGATTCCCGTTTGGGATGAAAATTTCAGGAACTCAATTTTCGGCTCTCCCTTGACACCATTTGCGAGTATGGTCTTGAGGAAACGATGATAGTCGGAAGAGGACGACAAATGGCTGACCCGTGTTAAGAGAGAGCAATATCTCTTGCACGTTAAAGACACCCTTGTAAATTTTGGAAAAAGAGTAGGCTAATGCCACTACAAGGCAGCACTCGCACCCGAAAAGTGGAAAGAGATTAATATAAGTTGCAAAACTTGTTTCCCAATCCACTATAAAATAAATATGTTTAAACTTAACGAATCCACCATTTAAAAAAAACACTTATAAAATCTAAACAAGCCATCATTTTATGCATTAACATACTTTTTGTTCGCCTTTAAACTTTAGAAATATACTGTTTTGTTACTATAGCGAACTTGCTTGTTATTAAAGTAAGAATGAATAATCATTCATAGTTTTCATAACTATCTTTTGTTTGTATCACATAACCAAGTTTTACGCTAAAAATACTCAAGTGATTGGAAAAAAGCGAAACACTCGAGTCAAGTAAATCAGATATAAAAACTTATCAGTCAACAGAAATAGAGTACATAGACTTTTATCTTAATGGGATTAAAAACTTTCATTACAGAAAAGCATTTTCCAAGAATAACGTCATATTTCTTATTTCAAAACTGGAAGATGTGACATTACATATCTAGCGAAAAAGGCATGCAATGTAAAAGTAAAAAAAATAGAAATTGAAACACATGAAGCACATTACAGATACAACAATGGTTGAAAGCTGGTTTTTACTCTTGTTTCATAAAAAAGAAACAAAATGAGGGAGAAAAGTTCTTCTATTTATCAAACGACAAAGATGTTTATATTGTGTAAAATGTTGTCCAATAAAAAAATGAATCCTCACCGAAAATATGAATGTGTATTACTCTGTATGAATTTAAGATATCGAACTGCTTAGGAACACCTCTCAATTCATACAATTTTCTGTTGTCTTATTATGAAGTAATCAGAAAAGTTTTATGTTCGGATAAGCAAAGCGAAGAAGACCATAATTTAATTTATTGATATTCAGGAATGACGTTTTTTCTCATTAACCTTCTACCATTCAAGTAATTAGTGCCCGCGGTATTGTTAATCTGTACTTTTTTACTCGTTGAGTATATTTCTCAGGTTGCCCTTTCTGGGCGCAATATTTGTGAATAAATTAAATCGAGGATGAAAATTGGGAATGTGTCAAAGAGAAAAACCGCCCTACCATTGGGTCTTCAACACAGCGAGAAAATCACGCCTTTGGTGGTTGGAGTCAGCTGTCCCCTAAACACAAATGTGTACTTGTTCCGTGAAAATAGACGTCCCACTAAACTCCTAAACATATAAATGAACTAAAATTTAAAAAAAAAAAAAAAAAAAAAACATACAAGACTAACAAAGGTTCAAGGGTTTTGTCTTGTGATAGGCGGATAAACTGCGGCGGGGTTAAATATGTTTATTGAGATCGCAACCCTCCCCTATACCTCTAGCTCATTTTAGTGAATAAACAAACCCACAGCAATACGCACAGTGAAACTCTTTATTCTGTGATACCCTCACAAATATTTTGTATTACGCTGTTTCCAAAATCTTACGTCCTTATAAGATAATTATCATCACCAGTGATCCTTATCTTGTGGTATAATAACCAAAATTCAATTGTGTATGCGTGTTTTGTTGTCTATATACATTTATATTAACTATATTCTTTACTATTATCTTTGAGGGGAGCAGGACCTTTTTCGGGACGTCGGGATCGAGTGTTTTTAAGCTCGGGATTTCGGTATTGACCTTTTTCGGGATGTCGGGGTTTAGAAAGAAAAACAAATAATTGGGGACTTAGGGATTTCATGTTTTTAGTCCCGGGATTTCGGGAACAGAACCCCTCCGACCCTACTCATCTTTGAATGTATTTGTTTGTTTGTTGTAATCAGAATCAGAATCAGAATAATTTATTATAGTGTCACATACCAATATAAAACACAATGAATACATAATTATATAATATACAATTTAAAACTATTTAATTGTAAGGTCTGTACTCCTATGACTTGTATTCTAGAAGTTCCATATATCGTGACTTGTATAAGTTAATTCAGTGCTTTTATTGATATTTATTAGGATAGTAGCTTATTTCAATTATTCAATTTCAACAATACGTAGATTTATACATTCAAATTTTCCTGTATACCAGATGTATACTATTCATTAGTTTGCAAATTTTTTTTTATTCGGACATTAAAAGATAGGTGACATCATACATAAATGTCACCAAAAGATGTCTTAAGGTACAATGTAATAATCAGCAAGCTTTCTCAACCTCAGAGTGGTTCCATGGAGAAGTAAAATTCTAATCAAAATGTTTTAGTATTTATTTATACCGTAATAATGTTTGTTTACATTCTACAGGATATTAACCACGGTTGACCAGAAATTGATCATTTAAATCAACATCTTAATCCTTAAGGGTTTTCTATGCACCTGTCAAGTAATATATGCTCATCCATTCAAACACTTTCTTTACTGTTATGATAAACGAGCGAGGGAGAATTAACGATGAGATTTAAACCACATCTCTTTTACCCCACATTTATAGTCAATATTTCAATTCGGATTTATTTTCGTATTGTGTCATTGTAAACCCATTAAATAATTTGATTGTTGTATGATATCTTGACGAACCAATAGCCGGATAACGCCAAGTGTACATGTACATGTGCATTTGTGTTTTTTTTTCAAGTGCAATTGTATTGTAAGCTTTATAGCAGTGAAATCTTTTGTGATGGTATTATTCTTTGTATGACAGTCAAAGGGAAATGATTAAGATCGGACAATAGTATTATAAACGTTTTTACAAAACAGATAACAATACCTCTACCTTAAATGGTCCTGGCGCGGTATTGGCTATGAATTTATACTTATCGTCAATATGTGATTGTGAAATGATTACAATGTCGCATTTAATTCATGGAAGAAGTTATTCACACCTCCACAGCAAACCATAATCATTATATTTATCTAAGGTAGGAAATATATTTATTTTATTAATCTTTATGGCAGTTACTGTATACATGTAGCAAACAGATTGCTTAACGTTTTAACTTTATTTCAATGAAAAGTAATAAATGTACACACTTTTGTTTCTTTTTCTCGTTTTTTCTTTATATTTAGAAGAGGTACATGTATGACGAAGAATATTTTATCGTTATACTTATACACGGGAAACAATAAGTAAGTTTGAATGGAAATCAGTGAGTATAAAGATGTGCGTACAAAATCTGATTACTGCACCACTTTCCAAGGTTTCAAAAAACAGAGTATAGGACCCCCTTTTTTATTCTAAAGAGGAAAACGGTGCAGAGATTACCTGTCATAATGATACGCATTCTAATATCAGACAAAAGACAAACGAATTTTGATTTATTCTATAGATTTTTGTATATGCATTAATACGAAGTGTAAAACCGGTTTTGAACTATCGTCATTTACCGCCAATTATGTGACATTGACAATTTAAACCAATAATGGGGTAAAATACCCGTATTTCAATGAAACATATTCACATCAATAACATCAACCATTTAATCGTTTTTATTTACATTAATGTAAAAATTCAACAAAACACATCATATTAATGGTTATTTGATAATAATGAAATATGCAAATAAATTTCATGTTGCATAAGAAGTAAAATAATTAAATAGTTGCAGCGCCATTTTTAAAATGACTTTGAAATTGCGGCATTATATTTTTTTTTTTATTCTGTAATTAATACAGTAAAATTGAGAATTGGAAATGGGTAATGTGTCAAAGAGACAACAACCCGACCATAGAAAAAACAACAACAGAAGGTCACCAACAGGTCTTCAATGTAGTTCAGTTGTACTGAATTTCTACTTTTTCACAGAATTTGGATATGAATAAATGAGAAGGCAACCCAATATTAAGATAAACGAAGGAACAACCATGAACTAAGTTTCTGAATCGGGATGGACGGTTATATATTGATTTTTTTTTATATATTTGAATCATTCCACCTTATTTAAATGCTATAATTTGCATATTAGCTCATGATGAAAGTCCTTAAATGACGTTTTGAATGAATATGTACATAATGTGTCTGGTTTGACATGTTTGCGGATGTTTAACCCCAGCACCTTAACAAGGGACAGTAGAGTAAGAACATAAACAATTAGTTTGCGATATTATAAATTAAATTCTTAAGTTTTGTAATGTTAAATGTTTTTCGAAGCAGATACGTCAAAAAGATTAAAATAGTTATCAAAGGTACCAGGATTATATTTCAGTACGCCAGACGCGCGTTTCGTCTATATAAGACTCATTAATGACGCTCATATTAAAAAGTATACACTCAGTTAGTTCTATGGTTAACTAGACAAAGTGGTAAAAGTGAAATACGAGAACTAGACAATGGTTTTGTTTCATCAAATTATTAAGAACAAAACCCTTTGATGATTTAATCAGAATTTACAATTTTAAACCACAGTGAAAACATCAAACAGAAGAGCATAATGAATATCGAGGTCCTTAACGTAAAAGAACATTCTGATTAAACTTTAATTTGAGGACGATGTTATTCTAAAGCAAACTTCTCTTGTGGAGAGTTGTCTCATTGGCAATGATACCACATCTTCTTTTTTTATTTTTACTGGTCTACCTTTATATACCCAGAAACTTTTTATTCAAGAAGTAACTTTGATAAATAAGCAAATGTCGTGATAGCACGCGTTTCTTGAGATTTCACTGGAGGTTTTGGCGTACGAAATAAGATCGTATTTTCTTTAAATCTTCAAAATATGTATTATTAATACACACAAAGCCCTTTCAAGAAACCATTTATTTTGCGTGTGATATTTTATCATATTGCAGAACACGAAAGAAGTACCCGCTTTCTATTACAGGGCCCAATAAAATGGTTAAAAATTGACTATAAAGGGCAATAACTCCTTAAGGGGTCCACTGACAATTTTGGTCAAGTAGACTTATTTGTAGATCTTACTTTGATGAACATTACTGCTGTCTACATTTTATCTCTAGATCTACAATGTTATTCAAAATAATAACCCAAAACTGCAGAATTTTATTAAAATTACCAATTCAGGGGCAGCATTTCAACAACTGGTTGTCTAAATTTTCTGAAATTCCAAGACAGATAGATCTTGACCTAATGCACAATTTTACCCCAGTCATATTTGCCCTTGTGGCTTTGGTTTCAGAGATAGAAGCCAGAATCTACATTTAACCCCTACAGTCAGGGGTACTACTTGTACAAGTGTATTTTATTTACTTGAAGAAGTGAAAAAAAATATACACATATAAGTAAATTTGTAGGATACTTATACAAGTGAATTTTATTTACTTGTATAAGTATCCTACAAATTTACTTATATGTGTATATTTTTTTTACTTCTTCAAGTAAATAAAATACACTTGTACAAGTAGTACCCCTGACTGCCCTATGTGCTATTTTTAGCCATGGTGGCCATCTTTATTGATTGGCTGTGTCACATTTTTGTAAAATGATCATTGTGGCCATGTTTGATTAAATTTGGCCCCGTGGTTTCAGAGGAGAAGATTTTTTTAATTACAAATTTCACACTGTTCTCTCTAGACTATATTGGAAAACAACTAAAACCAAAGGTCCTTATATATAGGACAATGTAGGACAGAAAGACTTGACCAATATAAATCAACTGTTGCATGACCTAAGCTTGGGAAATTATATAAGATAGTTGGCAAAGTTTCACGGCCTTATGCCATATATTACATGTATTATAGCCATTTAAGTATTGACATTTGGATGTTTATTTATTCACATCTAATTAAGAAAATGTTTAACGGTCAACATGGTCAAGTTTTTAGCATAAAAACTTGATATGTTGCAAAAATTGACTTTTTAAATGCTCTTGAATATCATATTACACAATGTATTTAGCCTTAAGGTATAGATTTTCAGAAAAAAATTGAACATTTAACTTTTATTGCAAATTTTATAAATTACCTTAAGTAATTATTACTTTTTCATAAGGCACAAAAATCATTCAAAATAATCAATTCGTGTTGGCCCCATTTGACTTATAAAATGTAGATATCATTGAAAAAGCTCAAAATCATTTCCCTTTGGTGACCCAAAATAAAGGAAATTGGTGCTGCTTAACAGGAACCTTCTTCAAAAGAGATATAAAACAAAAAATAATAACAGCATAGAACATGTAGAATGTATTTCTCTAATTCTTTGAGAATTTATCCCTTTCTGCACCCATTGTATAAAAAAAAAATAATCTACATGTGGATTGTTTGATCTCAGTACTTCATTGGTTAAAATCAGATTGTGACGTTGAATTTTCTTGCTTTCTTTTGAATTTCTTATTGTGACAGCATGAGAAAAGGTGACCATGACTGATGAAGTCACATAGAAAGAACATGAACAATGATCGATGAAAGAAGAGCTATATAAATAGCCACAAGTGATGTACATTGAACATAATTAATTTATGTTGTGAAAACAGTTGGTGACAAGTTCAACTGCTATAGAATTCATTAAATTTTATTAACGTTTCTGTGATGAAGGTTAAACTTGTTTTTCCTGAACAGTTTTTTTTTTGTATTTCCTAGAAACCAGAGCATGCAGAGGTGGATTATGAGGGGGGGAAATGGATGAATATATAGGGAATCACTGAAGCACAACTCTTCAGCAGTCAATGGGCCCCACTTATGAAAATTTTTGAATCCGACGCTGTGAAGTTCTATGATCAGCTATTCAACATTGAGTAAGCTCTGACGAAATATCCCTCTTCAATATAAATAAAATATATTACCCCCATAAGACATGTAAGAGTGGGGTGGGGTAGTCCAAATAAATATATGACGTCTTGAAAGGCGTATTTTTCTTTGAAGCCTTAGATTATAAGTTATATATAAGTGAATAAAATCCATAAGTGATTCGGCCTCCTTCCTCACCCCCTAAGGATTTTACAAACCCTCTATGGATCTGTAGGGGGTCAGTTGTTAACCGTATAACAAATTTATTGTCATTAGACTTTTTCTGCTGCTTTTTGTTGAAAAATAATCAAAGAAACACAACAACATTTATAGATGACCAACCCCCTTCAGTCTCATAGGGGGTCACCACATGACGGCGTTAAACCAATCACAACGTAATAATTTACCCGCAGTGCAAGAAGTTTATCTAAGGCGTCAAAGAAAAAATATAATAGCCTTTCAAGACGTCATCATTATTTGGACAAGGGGTGGGGCTGATAATCAGATATCGTATTACAGTAACACATAGTACATGTATGTTATTGTTACGGTATTCTTAGGCCTGATAAAATTGCTAGCTCTGCACAAAATAGGGTTTCAGAAATAAAATAGTTATGAAGAATGTGAACAAGTTAAAACAGTGACCTAGATCAAACGTAGTCCAAATTTTCTTTGACGCCTAACATCGAAGTAAGGCGTCAAAGATAAAAATTATAATAGCCTTTCAAGACGTCATAATTATTTGGACTAGATCAAACGGTAACAAGCTTATAAATTCTATGGTAAAAAAAAGCATGGGTTCCCTCCACAAAAAGTGTCACCCCTTACCCGTCAGAATTTAACCAGTCGATCATTATGACTTTTAAATAATGAAGTTGGTATTTTCTTTACCTGAGAGTTCAAATATTTCATAAAATTGTTTATTTTGCCACTCCTCCATCATCCATCGTAATAAAATTTCCGTTGTAAAAGCGACCGAAACGGTTATGGACATTTTCCGTAACGAGAAATGTTAAGACAGTTCTGCGATATATACAATGTATATATATTTATATATTATTTTCTTTTATTTTGACTTATCTATTATAAGTGCAAAGAGTTATTAAATTGTTTTATGGATAGATCTGACTAAATCAATTCTAGCCGTAGAACTGACCAAACTCAGTTCTAACCGTAGAACTGTTCTAGCCGTAGAACTGTTCTAGTCATAGAAGTTAGAACTGACCAAAAATTTAGTCAGTTCTAGGTAGAACTGTCTTAAACTGTTCTAGGGTAGAACTGTCAGGATCAGTTCTAGCTAGAACTGTCAGGATCAGTTCTAGGTAAAACTGACCAAATCATGCAGTTCTAGCTAGAACAGTTCTAACCTAGAACTGAGCAAAAGGTGTCAGGCTGACAGTTCTACATACTGTTCTAGAACAGTTCTCCTGACAGATTCTGACAGAATTTGTGAGAGGTTAGAACTGATCTCCACTGTATTTCCGTGATGTAATATTTTTTCTAAAAATTAAAAAAGGGAAACTATGAAACAGTTAGGTAAGCAAAAAGAAGTTTTAAGAAATAATGAGAGAAGAGTATTGTATTTCAATAGACAATATACCCATCAAATGCATTTACCAACTTATGATATTGCATATCTTTTGTTACATAATGATATAGAAATATTATGGTTTCACCTATTAATATGTTGTACATGAATGAAATAGACATTTCACCATAGTTGTAATGTATCTCTTAAGACGGTTTACAGCTAAGTTTTAAATAACAAAATATATAATAGATATGCCTCGTAGAAAGTACAGAAGATATGATATTATGTCATGTTGATGATCATACCGATTATATGAACAATAAATAAATGGCAACTTAATACGAGAAATCTGATGACACGTGGGTTTGTAATAACGTCACGTGGGTTTGAAATAACGTCATCCAAGACCGAGAAATTAGTTTGAAATGTCCAGCCGCTACAAAAGAAGCTGTACAAGGTATAAAAGTGCAAAGAATTATATATCGTATTGTCTTGTCTGTCTGTCTTGTAAAACAGTGACAGGTGCATGGGGGTCGTCGAGGATGAACGCCCCTCCCCATGCTTTGGTAAATTTGGTAAATACATAAGTTAAGAATAAATTCTTAAAAAAACACATTGTATAGAAAAAAAAGAAGATGTACTATGATTGCCAAAGAGACAACTCTCTACAAGTCTTAAAGATCAAATGACACAGAAATCAACAACTTAAGGTCACTGTACGGCCTTCAACAATGAGAAGAGCCCATACCGCATAGTCAGCTATTAAAAAATTGAAAACAACACGTCTTATAATTTATTGCGTCCGAAGCGCTTTTCTGGATTTACCTACATCAGGAACGCTCAAGCCAAACATTTGAAATCCGAAGATGTATAAGTACCGAAAATCGTTGAAGAGCTATATGACAAAAATACCAAAAATAAATAGCCAAATTCGTCTAAAGCCAACTTTGCCTGAGGGAGTTGAAACCTTAGTTTCATAATAATTTATAAATTTATAAACAGACAATTTTAGTAAAGTTTGTTAAATCATGTCAGTACCGAAGCACTGACTACTGAGCTGATGATACCCTCGGGGACTGATAGTCCACCAGCAGAGGTATCGACCCAGTGATGTAAAAAAATGAAAACAACACGTTTTATAATTTATTGCGTCCGAAGCGCTTTTCTGGATTTACCTTCATCAGGAACGCTCAAGCCAAACATTTGAAATCCGAAGATGTATAAGTACCGAAAATCGTTGAAGAGCTATATGACAAAAATACCAAAAATAAATAGCCAAATTCGTCTAAAGCCAACTTTGCCTGAGGGAGTTGAAACCTTAGTTTCATAATAATTTCAAAATTTATAAACAGACAATTTTAGTAAAGTTTGTTAAATCATGTCAGTACCGAAGCACTGACTACTGAGCTGGTGATACCCTCGGGGACTGATAGTCAACCGGCAGAGGTGTCGACCCAGTGATGTAAAAAAATTGAAAACAACACGTTTTATAATTTATTGCGTCCGAAGCGCTTTTCTGGATTTAAAGGTTCCGAAATGACAATGTAAAAACAATCAAACGAGAAAACTAACGGTCCAATCTATGTACAAGAAATGAACGAGAAACAGTAAGACCTGTTTGGGAAGTTGATGCACTTTTCTACAGAACTAAGAAAAAGAATGTTACTTGTAAGAGCCGCTTCATTGGATGTACTTTGAATGAATATTTTAAACTGTGTGATGCGGTTTAAGATTTATCACTTAAATGTTATGTTCACCGAATTCATTAATCAGTGAGCACTTGACGTATGCGTTTTATCTTCTTCGTTCTAAATGTGCACAAATCCGCGTTATGTATGAAATAACCAATTAATTTATACATGTTCGATGTCTAATTCTAATTTCTCAGTGATCAACTGACTATGCTTTTTAAATACTATAAATATTTGCTGTAGAACATAATTAAACAAATGTAATAATATGTAAAATAGAACTCCAAACGTGACAACTTTCTATCAAGTGTGTATTAACATGTAAGATTGCATGTGTATAAGTCTTTAAAGTCTATATCGCTCAAGTTAACGTCTATTAGATGACAGCAAGCACTTTTCCCTTTGGAAGTGCGCCATCCTTCAATTATGTTCTACATACATGTACATAGAGAAAGCGAACCAATAAAACAAGACACTTTGCATGCAATGAAAGGCAAATAGGGAATATTTTAAGCGGTTATAAAGTTTAATACTTCGAAAAATCAATCTGGAAAACAGTTATTGCAGATTTAAACATGCAATGAAGTTTTATTGGTATTAGTTATTTTATTTTGTATCGTAAACATATATCACCTGAACGTACTATCGAAACTCTTTTCTTTTGCCCAACGGACCTTTTTAGACTTTTCTCTCACACAAACATTGTAGAATGTATCAATATGGATTAGATTAACATATTACTGGCTTCATATTCTCATAAAACTGGAGCCAATTACACAGGGGATATAACACAGTTTTTGCACGAGTTAAGATTTTTAATACCTACATGGTGTATTATATGTCAATTAAAGCATTTAAAAAGTTATAAACTACAATTGTGTTGATATATATATATATTACCCTAAGTATCAAATGAAAGGAAATATTCTTTCATTTAATTCAATCAAAGTCGTTTTGCTTCGTTGTTTAGTGAAGGTCACACGACCTTCAAAGATAAAAACGACTTTTAAGCTTCATATCTTGACTTACATCTAGAAATTGACAATGAGGGTCGGTTGAAGACAAAACTTTACGACAAAAGAGATGATTTCAGCTTTCCAATTGTGAACTTTCCATTTCTAAGTAGCAACATTCCAGCAGCACCTGCATACGGGGTATATATCTCTCAATTGATACGATATTCCCGTGCTTGCATTTCCTATCATGATTTTCTTGATAGAGGGTTACTGCTCACAAGGAAGCTATTAAATCAAGAGTTCCAAATGGTGAAGTTGAAATCATCCCTTAGTAAATTTTACGGACGCCATCACGAGTTGGTTGACCGTTATGGAATAACCATTTCACAAATGATATCGGATATGTTCCTCACGTCGTAACTACAATCCCCTTCCCTTTCATGAATTTGACCTACCGAATTAGACTATTTACCGGATTTGTAATCACATAAGCAACACGACGGGTGCCGCATGTGGAGCAGGATCTGCTTACCCTTCCGGAGCACCTGAGATCACCCCTAGTTTTTGGTGGGGTTCGTGTTGTTTATTCTTTAGTTTTCTATGTTGTGTCATGTGTACTATTGTTTTTCTGTTTGTCTTTTTCATTTTTAGCCATGGCGTTGTCAGTTTGTTTTAGATTTATGAGTTTGACTGTCCCTTTGGTATCTTTCGTCCCTCTTTTACATTCATCATTTCGGGACCCTCTATTGCTGAGTATGCGGTATGGACTTGTTCATGGTTGAAGGCCGTACGGTGACCTTTAGTTGTTAATTTCTGTGTCATTTGGTCTCTTGTGGAGAGCTGTCTCAATGCAATTGGCAATCATACCACATCTTTTTTTATCATATTAAACCTCAATTTGACTTCTGTGTACAAAGGTTATTACAAATAAGGTTATGATTTTATATAAATAAACACAAATTTAATTGCAACTTAAACTATCTAAAAATTGTGCTTATAGTTTAACGTGCAAATGATATACGATTATACGGATAATATACAAATTAAAAATATACTAGCAAATTTTATTTTAATTTTATGGTAAAACATACAATGTTAAAGTTGATCGCTAGTAAATGTAATGACTGTCATTATGAATAATAAAAAGCCCATCTTCTTTTTTCTGGGATCTTAATTTATAATGAACATTTACCACATATTACCGTTATGTCAGGCAATATAACTATTACTTACAAATATAAAGCAGATCGGAAAATTGATTTTTGTTTTTTATGACCCTAAACTGACAGCTTGTAAATTTGACTTTGATGTGCAGTGTTTGTAAATGGGTGAAAGTTGTTTAATATGTGTTTTCTTAAAGAATTACTATGTTTACGTGATATTTAGTTTAATAGATTTAAATGCGAAGATAATAGATGTTTTAACATTAGGCGGGTAAGTGCTTCTACTTAAGGTAAAGTTACATAATACACTTCTGAAATCACAATGCACGTCGAATAATTCTACTTTTTTAAAGGAGAACTGGTCCGAAATTCTCCTATCTCTTTATTTGCAGTGTTCATACAAACATACTTTATTAGAGATCAATTATTCTACTCGTGTTGGTTGACTCACTCTCTTTCTAAAAAGAAAACAAAAAAGGATACATTGTAAGTTCCTCTCAATTTCCGTAAGTGTTGTGTCGTTTCTATCTAAAGAGTGAACTTAGATTTATTTACTTTTCCTACGTTCAAGTTTTATATTTGACTTTCGTGCAATGTCTGCAATAACCATGGCAACGCCAAACGGTGGCTTACATGCAATGACTTCACATACCATGACAATGCAAAGTGTGTAGGGGAATTATTCGTCAATATACCATCGAGATATTAGCAAAGCTATATAGACCTTTTTTTGTTTTTAATTTAAGCAACTTTAAATCGAAATAATTGTATCAATGTTCACGTGTGATCAGTAGTCTGTTATATCATTAGCTTCTATCATTTTTTTATATTCGTTTTATTCGTTTTTTTCTAGTTATGAACAGTTATATTTTAACTGTTTACAAATTCATTTCACGCTATCGATGATCATTCAGACTCCAATCTCCCTACAAGACAAAAAGTCTGATTAGGGAGAACAAAGCTTCAGAAAATGAATTCTGTAAATTGAAATCAACAAAAATCAATGAAAAAATCTTGTTATTGTTTAATTGAATGGTTTCTTGGTTCAATATATATATTCAAATAATCGTTAATCATCGATATGGTGATAAAATTAACAGGATATTAAAGACAATACAAATATCCGTTTCCTCGGATAAAAAAAAAATAAAAAATATCAATATATATATATGGCATTACACAAGCAATATCGTTGATATCAGAAAGATTGAATATTTAATTAAAATTTTCTATTTTGTATGGAAATTTCGCATGGCAGAGATTGTGACAAGGAGCCTCTAAACAATATTTACAATTCCTATGACAAGTGATATTGTTATATAACATTCTTTCTATCAAGTTAGTATTCATTTACTAAATAATGTGAATGTATAGAATTCGTCATAAGTGGGACATGTTCAGTATAGGGTTCATTTCGCCATGTCAATTACAAAATCATAATAGCATATAGTTGTACTTTTTTACATTGATATTCTATGAAGTATGAAAACTTTAGGCGACATTTTACACCGATCTATTTTCTCGTTTGCAAACAATTGCATAACATGCTCAAAGAGTATTTCTAGCTGCATACTGGTACATGTATATTCATTCATATTTTAACATGAATCAATGCCATAAGGGAAATTCCCGTTTGCCTAGACCTCAAAGACAGTCCGCCATTGTCATTCACAGGACCACAGATTATATATTAAAATTAACGTAAGTTATTATTAAATATTGTTTACATATAATTTCCGCTAAACATGACATTAAGTGCTGTGTTTATATTTATAGAACTGAATACTTAGCATATCTTTATTTTTTCTTTTTTCGTCAAAGCAAACATTAACTTTAAGGTTTTTGTAAGGATGAAAGAGTAATTTATAGTGTTTCATGTATTGAGTGTGTCATCTAAATTTTGCTTTAACTTTCTGCATGTTCATTCCTTTTTAAAGCACTTTTTGGTTTACATTCGGGCATTAAAACGAGTTTTCTAGTCCATGATTGAAAATAATATTTGTTATGATCATTCATTGCGTCTTCATGGTTATAATAGTTATCGACTAGTTTTGAGTAAATACATGGAACACACAGTGTATCCAATTGATTTTCAGGACATCCCAACATTAGACCAATTCAAAATATCCTATATACAGCTAATCATAATGTGCCTCAACAAAACTTTCGAGTCTATGTTGTCAATGTAAGAAAAATATAATAATGAAATGTGGTGATACCCAGGCCAACTCCTTAGGTAATAAGCACATCAAGAATTAGTGAGTCATAACCGTAGTATGTTTAATATGCAATTTTGCGTCTGTCCCAAGTCAGGAGCCTCTGGCCTTTGTAAGTCTTGTATGATTTTAAATTTTAGTTTCTTGTGTATTATTCGGAGTTTAGTATGACGTTCATTATCACTGTACTATTATGCATATTTTTAGGGGCCAGCTGAAGGACACCTACGGGTGCGGGAATTCTCGCTACATTGAAGACCCATTGGTTACCTTCGGCTGTTGTCTGCTCTATGGTCGGGTGGTTGTTGCTTTGACATATTCACTATTTCCTTTCTCAATTTTAAGTATCAGTTTAATTATTCAAAAATACCATGGATGGAGAGAGTGCTCCGATTGGCCCTCATACCACATCTTCTTAAATCTATGTATATTCTCACCATAGTTGTGTATACTACACGTACCTTAAATGTAGATTTAACGGCTTTAATGCTTTATTTTGGCGGTCAATGTTAATATAGTAAACAATAGCCTCTATGTACATGCAAAAACCTAACTACTATCCCAATATTGTTATAGAATGTACACTGTATATCCATTAGATTTAACTTTCTTGTTGATACAATACATATTGGATAATGTTCAGCGATTTATACACGATAGTAAACACATTCATTTCCAATAAGATATAATCGGTTGGATTTAATAAATTGCAAGTGAAATCACACAGAATCCGGAGACAATTTATTAACATAACGAATTTTAAATTGCAAACATGGACAAGTTGTTGAGGTAATTTATATTAATCTCTAATATTAAGTCAATATTGGTGTATAAATTCAATAGGAGTGAAAGAATAAACATTTTATATAAATTTCCATATCATATTTAAATCTCTATCAATCAAGAGTCAATGATGTGTATTCGATCTGTGATTGTACATTTAAACATCTGAGGTTTGACACCTGATTAATGTTTCTGTTACCCATGAAACGTACATGATTTGGCAAATTTTCTAATATTTTTTTTTCATTTCTACGTCTACGTTGATCTAAAACCAATTTGTGTCTTAATCTATCATGGTCTAATATCAGATGTTAGTTTGACTGACGGCTCATTAGGGAATTGATATGTTTTACGTTTGATTAACCTTGGTTTAGTAGTTTCTACTCGTGAGTAGAAATGTAACGACGTGTTCCCTCAAACATGAAATGAGTATGTCAATGATGAATATGAGATGGTTGGGAAATGTTTATCTTCCAATTGTTTTATGATTCTAGTCCGTGCATTAACATGCGATATTTTTACATATATATAAGAGAGGGACGAAAGATACCAAAGGGACAGTCAAACTCGTAACTCTAAAATAAACTGACAACGCCATGGCTAAAAATGAAAAAGGCAAACAGACAAACAATAGTACACATGCCACAACATAGAAAACTAAAGAATAAATAAAACGAACCCGACAGAAACTAGGGTTGATCTCAGGTGCTCTATAAGTCTGTATCATGAATTTGTAAACTTAAACAAAATGTTCAGAAAAAAACAAACTACGAACGAATTAGTATAAGCTATAAGATTATACATATCTTATTGGAAGGGATGACCATTTTAAATGTATATTTTCGAATTTTTTATTTTTTTTTTGGGGGGGGGGGGGTAGTTGCATGTTCTGGTCTTGTTCTAACTGAAGATGAAAAGTCCTTGAGCACGTATTAGACCTGTAGTAAATGAATATCAATTATAACTTGATAACATATGGTAACCAAACTGTAACGTGACAAAGAAACATAACTGAATAGTACGTAACTTAGTAAAAGAATTGCATTACACGTTTTAAACTGACCCAACTGTAATACACGTGTCATCGTAACTAAGTGGGACTGTACGTGACATAGTTACTTTCCTGCACCACATATGATATGGTAACATAGCTCTGTATGTGACCCACGTCACATGGATGTCGTACGGCATTACAAAATGATCCAACATTTGTAAACGGTGATTTAGGGTGTCAAGTAAGTTTAAAGATTTCAATTGAAAATAAGTTTCAAACTTTTTCTTCTAAAAGCTGGATGCTCGTGTGAAGAAATATAATCTAATTTTCTAAAACTTCCAACCTTGACAGAAACAATCTCCCCCTCGTTACCTTAGTTGACCTGTACACTATTCTAGAGTTCTACCATACATGTTACTTATAGCTGTACTGTACATTAACATAACTGTAATTCATAGTGAATTAACTATTTTTATATGTACCATACTTTATGTACAAGTACTGTGCAATATTTGTATGATATACTTAACCAAATGATTTTGGCACAACCTTATTGCATAGAAGTATAAACAATAATCTGCTTTTTCATATAAAACAGCGTAGGATTATACTGATTTGAGATATCATCTTTTTTTCCTCTTTCTATTCAGTTATCTTCAATTTTCAGATTATATTCCAATCAAACTTTGTATCAAGAATTTAACCATAAGCGATTTTTTAACAAAAACAAATTATGTTTCAATAAATGTTTCATATAAGAAAAAATAGAATTGTCCTAATGAATCAATCAGTGACATGTATATACGTTGTTGTAGAAGTATCAGAAGGGCATATTTTGTATTCTTCTGCTAAATCTCTCTATTCGTGGATTATTTAATTAGTTCTAAACTGAAGAGACAATTGGAAAACAAGTAAGAGGATTAACAAGTACAGAACTAGAATGAAAATATTATATGCAATGTTGATTAGAGCCAAAGATAAAATATTGTTATGTCAGTTATAATATTACTTTGGTTCACAACATTATTGATTCTTTAAGAAGCATCTAGCAGATGAAAATTAGGAACATAAATCCTCAAAAGTACTTTTAAATAGTTCACGCAAAATTTCTTAAGACTTATATGTGTAAATAAACACAAACGTATATTTAAAGAGACAAACTGTATATATAGACAAAGGTATGACAGTATCGAGACATGGTATTATTGTTTATAGATATAAGGCAATTATTCGTTATACAGTGTTCAAATTACGTAAATGTAAGTAATTCTGTTATCGTATAGCCTTCAACAATGAGCAAAATCTACACAACATCTTCAGTTATGAACGACCCTATGACATTTTAAGACAATTTAAATAAGTTACCAAAATCGGCCTGCGTTTTAACAAAATAATGGTCCAGAAATATGACGGACAACCAAGATATTACATGTTCTTTATTTGGACAATAGCACAACATAACTGTAGAAATCAGTTGGAATTTACTTCACTCCAAAGATTGGCAAGAAAGAAGAAAAACAAACCCTAACATAAATGCAAAAGACACAAACTAAATGGTGTTTCAAAGAATCAGTTAGAATGTTTCAAGAGTCAATTTCAAATTTTACTTAATATAAGTTTCACACATCAGTATATATACATATATATACGTTCACAATTACGAGAGTACCCGCAGCTCCTATAGTCTAGTTTAACTTATAAATAAATTATATTCTCTCAGACTAAATAAAGATAGTTATATGGCCTCGACATCATTTTTAATAAATATTGATAGCCGTTGTGGGTGACCTGATGGACAACTATTGCCCTGAACGTTACTATTGCCCTGAACGTAAGACGTTTTATATATCGATATTTACTTTCTAATATTTCCTCCGGGATATTAGTCAAATATATTAATTACAAAACTATAGTTGAAGGTTTGATTTTCTCCTTTTTCTGAGTGAGATAGATATTATCTTATATATGTTGTTTGTTTCACGGACATTGATCATGTTTTCTTTTTCTTTCAGCCAAACTAATAGTCCCCATGTGATCAGCAAATTTGTTTTGAAGAATAAATGAGGAGAGTGAAATAATGATCTTACACTTATAAAGGAATCTATCTTAGATCTATAACAACTGAAAGGAAGAATTATATCAATGTATAGCTAGCTGTACGTTACTAAACGTTTACCCAGGAGATAATTGGTTGTCCGGTCCGGAGCTGTAACATACTGACTGATACTTGTGTGACTATATCGGTTTCTACAGAGGATATCATATTACTATTCCCAATACATGCTCGGCAACTTCATAAGCTGTTATGTACTAAACTTGTGTAAATTAGAATACTGTCGACGTTTCAAATTAAAAAATATTGGATAATATCACACTTCTGAAAGATAATTTCATGTTTCAAATTAAAAAATAGAGGATAATATCACACTTCTCAAAGATGTTCATAAATTATGACTCGTGACGGATTTAATTAAACCTTCAATATACTAACGTGTGAAGTACCCGTGGAATTATTAGAGATATGGAGGATGGGAGTTATCATTTTTATGTCACCAGAAGTTTCGTACCTTTGTTGATAGAATTGAAATACAAACTTTATTGAATATTTAGTCTTGAGGAGGAATTTCATCTTCTTTTAATATTCTTCGTGAAAAGATTTATTGGAAAATCACATGATTAAAAAGATTTCATCGATAACAAATTGAATGATTTTAACCACCGTTATTAGTAATTTGTATAATCTGTGAAAAAAGTCATGAAAGTTATCAAAGATATACTGTAAGCCGATTACAATTTATTATTTTAAAAGTAAAAAGGTGCAAAGCTTTCTCACGAGCTGTATTCCCGAACAATCTCACCATGTCGATAAAATCAGACGAGGATGAGAAGTCTGCCGACATTGAGTTACAAACAGTAAATTGTCAGAAGGTAAGGATAGAAAATGGAAGCGTCCCGAAAGAGCAAATGCATTCGGACTCGGAATCGCCTAACAACAGTTATTCACTGAAACAAAGCAAGCAAACAAAATGGACTAATGTTCGTCATGTGATTCAAGCGGCAAATGTCGTAAAAAAGCCAATGAGTGCAAAGAAAAAAGGATCTCTTAGTCGACAGGATTCTTTTCTTAAGAAATTTTCTACGCGACAGCATTATAAAACTGACTCGGAAGAATCCGTAGACTCGGACGATGAGATGCCGGGCGTTGTGTATGTACATAATGATGTGACTGTATTCAAGCCGGACGGTTCGCCGATGTTCTACTGGTTACTTATAGTTACCATTGCTGTGTTATATAATCTATGGACATGTATCGTAAGACAAGCTTTCCGTGAACTACAATACGACCATAAGTATATGTGGATAACGTTTGATATTGTTAGTGATGTGATATACATTCTAGACATTGTGGCTCAACTACGTACGGGATATTTAGAGCAAGGATTAATGGTGCTTGATGGCGTCAAATTAGCTAAAAGATATATACGTTCTAACTATTTCAAAGTAGACATTATTACTTTATTACCGTTTGATTTTATACAATTTGCCGTTGGTTGGCAACCATTGCTGAGATTCCCACGATTTCTTAAAGTTCATAGGTCACTTCGATTTTTATATATGCTAGAGACAAGAACGGCATATCCAAACTTTGTGCGCGTTGCGAATTTAACGCATATGCTATTCCTTGGGTGCCATTGGTTTGCCGCGTTTTATTTTATGATTTCCGAAGCTGAAGGTTTTCACAGTGAATGGTCATACCCACAACCATCCGGAAGTCACCAAGCATTGACCCGGAAGTATTTAGCGTCTCTGTTTTGGTCTACTTTAACCTTGACTACTATTGGCGATTTACCGCCACCGGAAACAAACTGGGAGTAAGTAAAATACTTTCATGTTTTATTATGTAAGATCAAAGCCAATGGTCAATCAGTTACAACCACAAAAAAATAACCCTGATACATGATTTTAATAATAAATAAATATTTTAACGACCATGCGGAAATAATGTATATGGCACGTGGTACGATGGATCAAAGT
Organism: Mytilus trossulus; assembly: GCF_036588685.1. Lineage (NCBI taxonomy): Eukaryota > Metazoa > Mollusca > Bivalvia > Mytilida > Mytilidae > Mytilus > Mytilus trossulus. The sequence goes on from NC_086380.1 coordinate 18,370,567, forward strand.
GATGATTTTGATTAATCCCTAAATTAAAATGGCATTGTAAAAGCCGAAATGTCATGCAATGAAATAGCCTCAATATACACAACAACAAAAAACACACCATATTAATTCATCCTGACAAGTTTTTTTCTTGATTTTCAATATAAACAATAAGATACTAAAGAGTCCTCTTTCTGCCATTTTTCATAATGTTTCAACAGAAGCACGCTCTAATGTCGCTATTTACACGTTCTAACGCAACTGTAATCATCAACACTGGACACATATGGTCAGAGTTATATGATAGCACAATTAATCAATCGGTCAACATACCCAAGTAAACTGAATTAAGCTTGAATTTAATTCAATATCTTCCGTCTTGTTTGGATCTATAACTTGTATATGACACTGTGACATGTCAAATATATTCGATATGGGACTTAATATTTCATATGTATTCTGAATAGATGCACAGACCAAAACTGTGTTATAAAATATATTTTTTATATATTTTAAATCTTTATACGAATTCAAATCGGATTATATTGAAATAGTTTGCATTATGAAAGTCATGTAATCAATCTTGTACATCTTTTTTGTCAAAGAAATGTATCGTTTACGTAATTGGATTACGTTGTTTCTTTAACGGTTACGTTGTAATGCTAATTTAATTTCATACAGCATTTTAATTTATTATATTTACCTTTTTACTTCGCACGAGAAAGGATTAAACACACAAATAACTTTTAAATAAGTTCTGTTAAGCTTTATAATGACTTCTTGTTGGATGTTACAGATGACGAAATTTAAGTTTATATTTCTACTACATTTGTGGTTTATTTTTACTTTAATTGTTCATAGCACGTTTATAGAAATGATCAGAAATGGGTAAAATCTTCTACTAATTCAAGTTTTAGATACACATTGAGCGTGTTAGTCCGAATAGGTCTTTGCAATTGGTGTAACTTATTGACACAAAGACACCAATATACTTTTTAGCTCACCTGGCCCGAAGGGCCAAGTGAGCTTTTCCCATCACTTTGCGTCCGTCGTCCGTCGTCTGTCGTCGTCCGTCGTCGTCCGTCGTCGTTAACTTTTACAAAAATCTTCTCCTCTGAAACTACTGGGCCAAATCAAACCAAACTTGGCCACAATCATCATTGGGGTATCTAGTTTAAAAAATGTGTGGCGTGGCCCGGTCATCCAACCAAGATGGCCGCCACGGCTAAAAATAGAACATAGGGGTAAAATGCAGTTTTTGGCTTATAACTCAAAAACCAAAGCATTTAGAGAAAATCTGACATGGGGGTAAAAATGTTTATCAGGTCAAGATCTATCTGCCCTGAAATTTTCAGATGAATCGGTTAGCCTGTTGTTGGGTTACTGCCCCTGAATTGGTAATTTTGAGGAAATTTTGCTGTTTTTGGTTATTATCTTGAATATTATTATAGATAGAGATAAACTGTAAACAGTAATAATGTTCAGCAAAGTTAGATTTACAAATAAGTCAACATGACCGAAATGGTCAGTTGACCCCTTTAGGAGTTATTGCCCTTTATAGTCAATTTTTAACCATTTTTCATAAATCTAAGTAATCTTTTACAAAAATCTTCTCCTCTGAAACTACTGAGCCAAATTAATCCAAACTTGGCCACAATCATCTTTGGGGTATCTAGTTTAAAAATTGTGTGGCGTGACCCGGTCAACCAACCAAGATGGCTGCCATGGCTAAAAATAGAACATAGGGGTAAAATGCAGTTTTTGGCTTATAACTCAAAAACAAAAGCATTTTGAGGAAATTTGACATGGGATAAAAATGTTTATCAGGTCAATATCTATCTGCCCTGAAATTTTCAGATGAATTGGACAATTGGTTGTTGGCTTGCTGCCCTCCAATTGGTAATTTTTAAAGAAATTTTGCCGTTTTTGGTTATTATTTTGAATACTATTATAGATAGAGATAAACTGTAAACAGCAATAATGTTCAGCAAAGTAAGATCTACAAATAAGTCAACATGACCTAAATGGTCAATTGACCCCTTAAGGAGTTATTGCCCTTTATAGTCAATTTTTAACAATTTTCATTAATTCGGTAAATTTATGTAAATTTTCACCAAATAGTTTTCTCTGTTACTAATGGGCAAGGTTCATTATAGATATAATTGTAAGAAGCAAGAACGTTCAGAAAAGTAAGAACTTCCAACACATCACCATCACCAAAATACAATTTTGTCATGAATCCATTTGTGTCCTTTAATATGCACATAGACCAAGGTGAGCGACACAGGCTCTTAAGAGCCTCTAGTTAAATTGCAGAATGATAGTTTTCAATAATTTAGAGGGGGGGGGGTCTTTCATTTTTCTATCAAATGTTATTAAAACGTATGATAGATGCAGGGTATGCTATTGTATTCAAATACATCTAGGTAGTCTACTGCAACCTTGAGTCGATGTGTTGTGATAGAAATATAATTTATATTAGAGGTAGACCCTTATTCACTAATAAGTCACTTGGTCTAAGGTCAAGGTCTTATATCATATTACGCTTTATTTAAAACGATATTACTGAGAAATGAATCATATCTTAAGTAAACAAAATGATTTTCAATCAGGTTACTTATCTATATGAGAGCGTGGAGTATCTAACGGAAAAAGTTCTAATTTATTGTTATACATTAATCTGAAATTGATATTTTTAAAAGTTCCCACGTGAGGGAGGGGTATTCTTCCCTCTCTTGAGGGTACTATGAATACTAAATGTGTATGATAATGCAACTTATTCCGTTATAAATGAGCATGAAATACAACTTAGATTTTGCTAACTAGATGTTCTGCCAGAATTATTCAACTAGTCACATAGTTCCGGGACTTTTTTACTAGCTACTTTTTTTCGGCACTTTTCGACTGCACTCGGAATAAAACAACTAGTTGGAAAGTTCCATTGGAACAAAATAACTAGTTGAAAAGTTCCGCCGGGACAAATTTAACTGACGGAACAAAGTGGCAGTTACATAGACACTTGGTCTGTGTTGTTGACCTCTGGGTGTCTTTTACTTAATATCACGTTTGAAGCGCAGGTGGAGAAGTTCTCTGTAAATTTCTAACGCTTTTCTAAAAGCAGATGCGCAGTTCCTTAAAATTTTAAACATTTATTTTCTGTACTCAATACCTTTATTTTACTTTCTTTTTGAATAGTAAATGCATTGTCATGTCATACTTAATAATTAACCGTATTTCCTTATCATAAAATATTATTTTGCATATTTAATATCAACTAACAAAACCGCAGACAATTGACCTAACATTCTTGATTGGATAAAATTATAACTTAGTTTACCTGTTAGAAAAATTCTGTCTGAGTATTTAAATGTCCTTTATATTGTTTTGAAGATAGCGTGTCCGTTAAAAAAAATGCAGCTGCAGTAATTTTATGAACACCAAAATGTCGTTAAATGAAATTGAATACCCTACATTTTTATATCTGTTAACTCCTTGTAGTGCCTCATTTGCACTGTTATCTGATTGTAGCATTATTACGTTACATTCGTGGGGCAAATATCATATGAAAGAAAAATACCAGAAAATATTCATCTTTCTTGATTTTAATTTTTTTAATTTTCTTTCCTATTCACTTTCTATTTTTCCATTGTTGTTCTTGAGTTTTCAATGGTGTGTATTGTGTACTTTTAGCTGTCTTGTTTGTTTTTTTCATTTTTAGCAAGGTTTTAAAGGAATAATTTTACACTAGTAATTTTAAGACCTTGATAACTTGCTGTTCGGTGTGAGCCTAGGCTCCGTGTTGAAGACTATAACTTGACCTTTGATGGTTTACTTTAATAACATTTGTGTCGATCATTTTAATATATTTCAATTTCAAATTCAAATTCTTTATTTACTTTGAGCCTAAAGGCTCATCAGTATAAATTGTGACTTGGATAGAAAGTTGTCTCATTGGCACTCATACCACATCTTCCTTTATCTATTTAACATGTTTAACCAAAGAGCAGACGAAGACAGAGAAGTCATCGTAATTTAGAAATAGGCCAATATATGCATCATCTTAAACATAGGTTAAACTAAGTCTAGACTGTGGTGAATACATACAGAGATTATCAAAGTTCTGCTGACATCACCAAATTTCTCAAAGGACACGAACAAGGAAAAAATGACACTATATTACAGACGTCGGATTGATGAATTATCCATTAAAATGTCGCGAGGGAAACTTGTTCTTTAAATATCATTCCCTCAATAATTGGAATAAAAGAGGTAAAGCGAAAAAAATGCGTAAAATAAAATCTGTTCGGAAAACGCACTCAATTCAATGGTATATAGTCATAATAGACATAAAAATCAAAACAGTAATACAATATAGTACTCTATCAAAGAACGGTCACTGTTAATGAAGAATAAGATAGTACTATCCTCTACTAAAACAATAATGATATCTTTGTGCATATGTACATAGATTATTTTACTTGTATTCCATACAGTCATGTACGTAGTACCTTGATTTTTTTTTCAAATCAGAATGGTTTTCATCTTTAAATTGTTTCGCATTTTATTCTCCCGATACCGTTTAAGACTCAATACACGATATTGACTTTGTTCATTGTTGAAGGCTATGTTTGCGTCGTTTTCTGTTTTCAACCAACTATAAATATTGTAGAACAAAGAAGGGCAAACTATGTCGGGTACTCTGATTTTATTTAGCTTAAAACAAACATTTGTTAGTGTGAAATGATCTTTTAAAAGTATATTTTTAGAACAGTTAAATGTACCAATCCCAAAATTTAAACAAAATATTTTGAAAACAATCTCTATTAAAGTTCTTGTAGATTTTTAAGTAACCCGAATACCCAATATGGTCGTTATATTTCGCTGGTCTACGATTATTTAATCCTCGGAAGTAGGAGCGATCGATTATGGGGAGGGACTGAACTATTCGGTTAATTTAAAAGCAGATCTTTTAAAGTCTTGTATGATTCTTGTAGCACAAAGGTCTTTATTGTCTATACGAAATTAATACGATTAAGCCAATGCAGCCGTTATTTTCAAATATACAACCCGTAGGGGTTGGTTGATACGCCAGCCTATATATTTCATGTTAAGAAATGTATCTTTGTTTGCGAAATTAATCATTACTCCTCTAAAACCACTATACCAATTTGGATATAGAATAGATGAAGTTTTTTTTATAAACATTTATATACATATAATATATATTTGTCAATTGAACAACATGATTGTCAATGATGGGAATGAAGATGCTTGACCTCTACTGAATATAGAGTATTGCATCATAAATCATAATCAAATTATTCATTTTTAGCGTTGGTAATTAATAGATAACCAATATTGCAACAAAACATCCTATGAAATATATAAATCTTTTTGATTGATTACGTCTTCAATGGTAAAAAACGTAGTTGAATACGTTTGCTAAGGATTTAAGTCACAAATGTAATAAGCAATTTTAATCCAGGTCCAGTGTCTTAGTACTCCAAAATGCTGATCTGTTTTCTTCGTTTGTTAAGGAGTATGTATCCATACTTTAAACCACCGTAAAGAAAACATAGCATTACACAGCTTGTATTTATTGTAAGCATTGGGTCTCAAGTGAGTGATGGAGAATTATTAAAGAAAAGGGCTGACCAATCACGTTCGTGGTCTAACGAATAACAAACATCACACCAAATATGGTTTTGTATTATTTAGGTTATTTTCTATAATTTGAAACCTCGTTGTCAGACTGCTTTTAGAAAACTCACCACGTACTTAATGCAAACAACAGACTTACGAATCAATGCCTTTCAATTTAATGTTCAAAAATGTTCATTTCTTCTGTTGAATAAGTTTTATTACTTTTCATCCTTAAAAGATATAATTTAGGTCTGGATTCGTTTTGTTCCCACCAGATCAGTACTACATGACACTTTTATTTTACATCGCTTGCAGTTTGAAATCTCATAACGTTATAACATAAAAGCATTACTTCTTGATTATTCTGAAATTATTGTCTATATAATTGGTATTGAAAAAAAAAAGATATGTTAAATTTCTTGAAGATCGAAAAGAATTCCGAATGCTTCAAGCACTATTTTCTGCTGATATATGACTATTTCATTCTCGTATTATAGGAGAGAATGATTACGGAAAGGGACTGAATTATATTCGGGTCAATCTAAACAAAGATTTTAATTTTAAAGAATGTTCTTTATATCCCGGGCATAAAAACAATGCCGTATTTGACGAAACCGTTTCAACTTTTGATCTTCAGTGCTGTACAACTTTTTACTTTTTTCACTTTCGATCTTTTATATCTGGGCGTCACTGGTGAGTCTTGAGGGGACAAGGCGCGTTTTTGGCGTATTGAATTTTAAACCTGATGCTTTTTGTTATCTATTAATCATGTTTTTCTTTGTCTAATATGTTCTCCTATTTATTTGTATTGTAGTCCTGTAATATTATGTTGTCATTTCAATGTTATATTTAACTTTGCCATTAAAGTGCGAGGTTTGGCATGCCATAAAACCAGGTTCAACCCACCACTTTTATTCCCCTTTAAAAGTGTCCTGTACCAAGTCAGGAAGATGGCCATTGTTATATTATTGTTCGTTTCTGTGTGTGTTGCATTTTAATGTTGAGTCGTTTGTGTTTTCTCTTATTTTTGAGATATTGAGATAAGACGTGGCACGGTACTTGTCTATCCCAAATTCATGTATTTGGTTTTCATGTTATATTTGTTATTCTCGTGGTGTTTTGTCTGATGCTTGGTCCGTTTCTGTGTGTGTTTCGTTTCGGTGTTGTGTCGTTGTTCTCCTCTTATATTTAATGCGTTTCCCTCGGTTTTGGTTTGTTATCCCGATTATGTTTTTTGTCCATGGATTTATGAGTTTTGAACAGCGGTATACTACTGTTGCCTTTATTTAAGTCTTTTATGATTCTTGTAGCACAAAGGTCTTGATTGTCTATAAGAAAAAATACGATTGAGCCAATGAAACCGTTATTTTCAAATATACAATCTGTAGGGGTTTGTTGATACGCCGGCCTATGTCATGTTAAGAAACGTATCTTTGTTTGCGAAATTAATCATTGTTCCACTTAAACCACTATGCTAATATGGAACAAACTTGGATACAAATATCTGAGATTTTTATATAAACATATAATTATATTCATATAACTGTTATTTGTCATTTGATGAACATGATTGCCAATAATAAGAATGAAAAGGCTTGAGCACGGGTGTCATTCTGTTTGTAATTAATAGATTACCAATTGCAAAAAAACATCATCTGAAATATATAAATCTGTTTGATTGATTATGTCTGCAATGGATAAATACATGGTTATTTCTTAACTCATTTGTGTGGCCTTGTATAGCGATGTGAGCCAATGCTTCGTTTTGAAGGTCGTACTACTTTATTTGGTTTTCAGTAATTATGATTTGGTTGGAGAGATGTTTCATTGGCGACTATAAAGTACTCCGAAATGCTGTTTTGTTTTTCTTCATTTGTTAAGGCGTATTTATTTATTATATCTTAACTCAGCTACCAGTTATAATACATAACATTGCAAACTTATTATTTATTGTAAGCATAAGATCTCACGCAAGTGACGGGGAACTATACAGGAAAATAGCTGTTCGATCCATAAGTACGTTCGCGTTCTAACGAAAAGCAAATCTTACACTGGAAAACATAAAGCAGTATTATATACAGTCTAGTTTATTCATTTATAAATTGAAACCTCTGTGTCAGATTGCTTTAAAACTTGCCAAGTATCTAATGCAAACAACAGACTTATAAATCAATGCTTTAAATTTGATCTTCAAAAATGTCTATATCTGTTGTTTAGAATACGTTTCATTACTTTTCATCCTTTTAAGATGTAATAAAAGTCTATATTTGTTTTGTTTTCCGCCATTTCAGTAATGCATGACACATCTATTTTACATCGCTTGCAGTTTGAATCCTCGTTATTACATAATACAAAATTTTGCTTTAACAAAAACTCATTACTTCTTGCCGATTCTAAAACTAAAGTCTATACAATTTGTCTCCAAGGAATGACTTTAGTAAAAAAAAAAAATCTTTCTTAACATTAAATGTGGTGCACACGAGTTATTTAAAAGTGTGCAAATCATTTTAAAGATTATTTTGAATAGATAGAAAATAGTACGTACGGTCAGTCCTTAACTATCATTTGTAGGAAACTGAATTGTACAATATCAGGTTCAAAAATTTATCTGTTTAAGACAATAATATTGTTTCATACAATATTTGGTTTAGCAATCGTCTGTTTGTGCATTGTCATTTTTTTCTTAGTTATCTCTTGTTAAAGTACTCTATTTTCTTGATCTACATATTTCAATGATATTGTTGATAATAAAATAAGTACATGTACATTATCCAGTTCAAACAGGTGTATTTTTTGTTTACTTTTTGATTGTGCATGTATGTGTAGGCAAGTTTTTTTGTTTTGTTTTTTCTTGTGTCCCTTTTGTTGCTTCACTTCACTTTGATTTGTTTTATAGTTTGCCTTTTTTCTTTTTACAGTATACAGATTTCCAGGAACATGATGTTCAGTAGTTGTCGTTAGATAATGTGCTTCATAATATGTAGTGTCTCTCGTTTCTTATTTTTTGTTGTTTTTCCTCTTTGAATGGGTTTATACCAGTCCTAGAGGGGCCCTTTATAACTTACTGTTCGGTGGGAACCAAATCTCCGTGTTGAAAGCCGTACGTTGACCTATAATGATTTACGTTAACGAATTGTGACTTGGGGTAGTCCCATAAGCACCCATAACACATCTTCTAATATCTATGTAATGTATTTTAAAATTTACTCTAAATAAATTTTTTTCAGGTACCTGTTTGTGATAGGTAGTTACCTCATTGGTGTGTTTATATTTGCTACGATTGTAGGTAAGTATACATAAAGTGGCGATGTTGAAAACAAGTTGACGGGATCACAATGAAATGGACAATGTCTTTCCTACTGATTTTGGTCAAAAGAAAAGAATTAACAGAAAAACATAAAACATTCCGAAAAACAATGATTTCAAAAAGAAAAAAAAACACATTTGGGATAGGGCTTACTTTTTTCAGAAGAACGTCGTTTTAGTTCTAACATACTTTGAGCTTCTCATGACATGTAAAAAGAGCATTCGGTGACATTTACGGAGATCGGAAAGACGACACAATGTATCGGTCTAGGTACAAAAAGGGTATCTTGATATTATGTAAAGTTCACAATGGGGAGATTATTAAGTTATCTCTAGTAGTCAGGTACAATGTTTACGGAGCCCCGCTAGGGACATGCAAAGAAAAAAAAATATATTGTGCGCACAACTTAAATATATTGTGCGCACAAAATAAAATATTGAGCGCACAACTTAAATATATTGTGCGCACAAAATAATATATTGAGCGCACAAAATAATATATTGTGCGCACAACTTAAATATATTGTGCGCACAACTTAAATATATTGTGCGCACAACTTAAATATGTTGTGTGCACAACCTAAATATATTGTGCGCACAACTAAAACATATTGTACGCACATTATAATATACTGTGCGCACTAAAATAATATGGTGTGCTCCAAAAATTAGGAAAACAGTTTTCACTTGACCATGACCTCATTTTACGTGTTCGTGTTATGTGTTCGTGGTTTAGACAAAATCTAATACCCCAGTCCCACTAGGCCACGATCGCACTACGATCTGTGGAAAAAATGCAAAATTTGATGATCGTGATACGATCGTGTAGGTCGCAGTAAGGTCGTACCACGATCGTGGTGAGGTCTTCAAGATCGTGAAGAGCGTGGCCAACTTTGAACAGGTTCAAAACAATCGTGGTGCGGTCGTGGCGAAATTAGGTCGTAGTAGAAGCGTAGTGAGAGCGCACTAAGATCGTAGTAAGATCGCAAAGTTCGCTGTACAATCGTAGCGAGAGCGTAGCGAAAGCGTGATTCTATTCGAAGAGATTGCGCTACGATCTCACAGCGACGTTATCACGACCTTACTACGACTATCACGTTCTCACCGCGACCCAACTACGCTTCCACTACGACTTTACCACGCTGTTCACGACCATAGTACGATTCTAGCACGCCCTTGCCGTCCTCATCACGCTCATTTCACGACCTTACTACGTTCACACTACGACCATCATTTTTATTGTCATTTCCACATAAAATATATAAAAAAAACTCCCTAGATTTTGTTAGTCTGAATGTATTTATCCATTTGCTATAACGGCTCAATAAAATTGAGAAAGGAAATGGTGAATATGTTAAAGCGACAACCAATCGACCATAGAGCAAACAACAGCCAAAGGTAACCAATGGGTCTTCAATGCTTCTAGTTTTTATTTAGATTAGACCGTTGGTTTTCCCGTTTAAATGGTTTAACATTTGTATTTTTTGGGCCCTTTATAGCGTGCTGTTCGGTGTGAGCCAAGGCTCTGTATTGAAGGCCGTACTTTGGCCTATTATGGTTTACTTTTATAGATTTTTACGTTGATGGAGAGTTGTCTTATTGGCACTCATACCACATCTTCCTATATATATTGTGTCATCTCTGCTATCGTTCACTAAAATATCGTCATTTGAGCTTTATGGACCAGCAATAGGTTTGATTGATCGTTCCGACATCTCTTGAAGACAAGTATTATACTACTTATGTGTATAGTATCAGTTTAATTGAAGTCTGGAGCTGGCATGTCAGTTAACTGCTAGTATTCTGTTGTTATTTATGTATTATTGTCATTTTGTTTATTTTCTTTAGTCACATCTTCTGACATCAGACTCGGACTACTCTTGAACTGAATTTAATGTGCTTATTGTTATGCGTTTGCTTTTCTTCATTGGCTAGAGGTATAGGGGGAGGGTTGAGATCTCACAAACATGTTTAACCCCACTATTTTTGCACCTGACCCAAGTCAGGAGCCTCTGGTCTTTGTTAGTCTTGTACTATTTTTAATTTTAGTTTCTTGTGTACTATTTGGATTTTAGTATGGCGTTCATACTTTGCTCCCTCTGCCTCTACATCAACCCCTACCACCACGCCCACGTGTTCTAGTAGATTTTGATGGCATGACTGTATTGTTTCCGAGAAATCTCCATTTTAATCAGAAATAGAAGGAATGGAACTATATTGATATGAAACACGATATTGACGGTATCGCCGAGAACGTAGTAAGATCGCGGTATGAACGTAGTATAATCGTGGTAAGAAAGTGGTATAATCGCAGTAAGATCGTGTTGCAATCGGATAACTCGTGGTATGGTCGTAGTGAGAACGTGCAGAGCGTAGAAAGATCTTTATAAGCGTAGTGAGGTCGCAGAATAAGCGCGGTGAGAACGTGGTTTAATCGTAGCGGGATCGTTGTAGAAGCGTAATTAGGACGTATTAGCATCGTGAAAGCAACGAAAATTTACATTTTCATGCCGCTCATACCGCGACCTCACAACGATCTAAATTTATTTTAGATCGCGGTGAGCGTGGTGCGATCGTGGTCTAGTGGGACTGGGGCTTTAGATACCAAATGCAATAGTTTTTCTATATTTGGTTGTATTGAACGATTTTAATGTCTAAATGTCCACTTCACAGGTGTCATCTGACCTTGATATCATTTTCAGGGTTAAGTGGTCCAGCAAAGTAAAATGTTTGTGTGTTGGTGTATTTCTCGGATACTTTAAGCATTTAGTTAGATATATATGTATGTTTTTCAGATCCTATAAGGAATAAATTAACAATATTTGTTTTATAGAGTGATTGTAATGTATATATATTTGGCTGGTCGGTATCGTCATATCTCAGAATTGGTCTTCTTTTTTTTTTTTTAGATACAATGATAAAGGTATACATGGTATCTAAAACTGTATTTAATGAACAAAATAACTATAAGGCGCGCAAATCATATAAGGGTTGTTTCTCAGATATATTTGGTTCTTCAATACAACAAGAAAAAATCCCGCACCCAAAGGCGTGCTTCAGCTGGCCTATAAACAAAAATATGGACTAGTTCAGTGAAAATGGACGTCATACTAAACTTTACAGTTGTTTCTCGTTTCTCATTTTTTATATAGATTAGACCGTTGGTTTTCCCGTTTGAAAGGTTTTACACTAGTAATTTTGGGGACCCTTTATAGCTTACTGTTTGTTGTGAGCCTAAGATACTTGTGAAGACCGTACCTTGACCTATAATGGTTTACTTTAATAAATGTTGACTTAGATGGAGAGTTGTCTCATCTGCACTCATACCATCTCTTCCTTTATCTATATATATCCAAAGTGTATACAAAAAACTAAAATTAAAAATCCAAAAGATCAATAGAGGCCAGAGGCTCCTGACCTTGGACAGGCACAAAAATGCGGCTGAGTTAAACATTTTTTGTGAGATCTCAACTCTCCTTTTATACCTCTAGCCAATGCAGATAAGAAACACACACAGCAATACCGACAGTAAAGAAGCACGTGTCCGTTGTCAGAATAGGTAACAAATGAAACTTAACAAAATGACAATGATACATAAAATAACAAGGACTACTAGCAGTTACTGACATGCCAGCTCCACACCTCAACACAACTGATTGAAAGATTATGTTTTAATCATATGAATATCAAGCAAAATCCTTACCGTTAGGGGTTGAGTATCATGCCATCATAAAAATATATGAGAAGAATATAACCCGTATTTGTATGAGCTATGTTGTATATGTATATAGTTGTCTCTTTGATAATCGCATCGAGGGTCACAAAGTTTTGAATTAATGATACCCTAAAACGGACCATATTTGGAAAAAATGAATCATAATTGTTTCGTTTATTTTCAAAATATTCAACTGAGGAATTTCATTGACTATTCCTAAATTGTTTCGTAACATTTTAGTTTCATAATGAATACGAACAACATACTGTAAAATTTTATAATGAAATCGATCAAAAATAGATACTATAAGTGACCTCTTATCCTCTCTTCTATTAAACAGAATGAAACTATAACTTGACCTGAAACATTTGTATTCAACGCTTAAAAATTTAAATCATAATAAGCATTCTGTTCAATGTCGGGAGCTTGTTATTCAGTGATTGTCGTTTATTGGTGTGGTTCATATCTGTTTATCGTTTTGTTATAGTCATTTTGGGCCGTATAGTTAGCGGTTTTGTGTGAGCCAACGCTCCGTGATGAAGACCGTATTATAACCAATAATTGTTAACTTTTAATAAATTATGACTTGGATGGAGAGCTGTCTAATTGGCACTCATATTGCATCTTCTGCTTTATATATGTACCCAGTTTTATCTTTATTTGATCACAACTTCATGGTGAATTTCGTAGACTGAACACACCGTCACATTTCAATAACGAACAGTACATTTTGGGTGAGAACCTTACTTAACCATGATCAAATATAGTCATCTTTGAAAAAAAACAACAACAAAACAACTTGTACGTGTATTCAGTTTTCAGTGGATTTGACTTACTTTACACTTTTACAATGATACCTTCTTAGAAACCACGTAGTTCATTGAAGTTGGTGACACTAAAACTTCATCATAAACTATAACCAAAACATTTACAATAAACAGAGACGGACGGATGAACGGACGTAAAGACTTTTAAATATACACAATGTAATGACCATCTCTGTCGTCGAACAGGGTAACAAAATCAAAGTCATGAATTGAGTATAAGTGCAAAAAGTATTTTTATTCATATTTGTTACCAGAAAACAGGTAAAGCCATAGTATCAAAGTGTACATTAGTTCGATAGTTTCCTCGCTCATTTGCCAAGTCTGTTCCAAACCGTTCCAATAAACTCTAGTATAAAGTGGAGGCTTCCAACGCATTTGTTGGTAAACCAAGTGTCAGACGAAATAAACGTTACTTCATCAGTATTCCTGTCAGGAGTTGATACAAATGCAATGATGATTATATCCATGTATTCTAGCCCCATTTCAATAGAAACTTTATGCATTTCTCTATTCTGTCACTTTAAAAAGGAGACATTGAAGACCTGTACCATGTGTAAGGTCAAAGAATTTAACGCACACTATATTATTTTGTGCGCACAATATATTTAAGTTGTGCGCACAATATAATTAAGTTGTGCGCACAATATATTTAAGTTGTGCGCACAATATATTATTTTGTGCGCACAATATATTTTTTTTTTCTTTGCATGTCCCTAGCGCGGCTCCGTACAATGTAGTAGATAATGAAACGAAAATACGATTAAAGCAATTTTAAATGTGATGATCCAACAAAACTAATACAGGAGTGCTATAAATTTATTGCTGAACAATAGGTAAACAGTTTAACGTCTCATTCTCGCGATCTTGATTAATTTAACTAAAAGAGTCCATAGTGATTTATGTAATTCCTTGATAGTTTACTAAAAACTAATGAGAATGGAAATGGGGAGTATTTCAAAGCGACAACAACCCGACCAAGCAGATATTTATAAATAGGCAATGGTCACCAATGGGTCTTCAATGCAGCGAGAAAATCCAGCACTGAGTAGTTTGGACCTGTAATAAGAAAATGTATGACTTTTCTCACGGTCGTTATGATATGAGGACTGACATAGGTTTTAATTTTATCTGCAGTACGTTAATTCAAAAACACACTTTTCCATACATGTAAGTCAAGATATAGTCTTTTTGATTATGTTATATCTCTAGAAATATTCACGTTTTTAACACGACATTGTAAAAATCACATTGTATACCATTTTCCACTTGCTTAACCATGTCAATCATCACGATTAGAATAGCTTTACAATGACAATATTACGACGTTACGGTGCGAATAGTGGACGAAGGCTTGACATAGAATTACTCCTGACAAGATCTTAACCTTAGTCTTGTTTCTTATTTATTCATGAAACATAACGTGCGAAAGGAGCTATTTTGTAACTTCTTATTTCTAATAAACTGTTGTATTTTATGCTCTTGAAGTTTTAACCTACTCATTGGTTTTTACGGAACATAAGCACGCCTTTTTTTCTTTCTTCTCTCCTTTCTCGAAAGATTGAAAGTAGATTGCTTATTATTATAATTAGGCTGTAAAGAAATATTTAACTGGAACAATATTTCTTTTTAAATGACACAAAATCCAATTGCTGATTTTCATGTAGCTTTTTTACCAGAGTACTGAAAAATTGTCACTTTTGTCACTAGACATCTCAGAACTTCCATCATCGACAGTATTATAAGCGATAAAAAAATTATTGTATTTTTATGTATTCAATATATAAGATATCTACTGAGTGGTCACTTTGCAACACTACTGGTCTTTAATAAGTTAAGGCTGTCAATTGTGTCCTTTTGTGGAGAACAGAGTTTTTATGGTAAAATTTATTGAAATTTCTCTCGATAGCTTTTTTTTCTGCGAAAAATAAAAAATAACTATAATAATATACCTTCTATAATTGACTAACAAAGGTACGTTAATGACATTATTGGTATTCAAGTTTTGATATATATCGTGTCATTTTATAGTCTGAAGAGTAGACTGCACTATCAAGTTTGAATGAAGTAAAATTGATATGAATGACTTTTTCAGGACAAGTTGGTAATGTGATTACGAACAGGAATGCTAGTCGACTGGAGTTTGAACGACTCTTGGTATGTTGTAATAATCAGCTGATGTCGTATTGACAACTAATAATCTACAAATCTATCGCTAATTGAAAATATGTAGATGTAATTACGTTTCTGTATTTGGAGGGAATAAATATTTGTTTACTTGATTTTACAGACGCGTTGGAGTGTCAGAGGGTGATATACACTCGATCAAAACTCAATAATATTAGACAACCTTAAGGTCGCAATGTAATAGTTGTATAGAAATAATATGCTTATGTCAAACACTTATCATGCTACCCACGATATGATATTGATGATAATTTTCTTATTTGCTAAGATGATATTTTTCTAAATTTTGCTATAAGGAATTGACAGCCTAACTATAGAAAATAATTTACTGAGATTTTTTCTCTAACTTTTGCTATAAAGAATTGACAGCGCCAGACTCACTATAGAAAACAATTGTCTTTGCGAAGATGGTTTGTTTTCTATGAACAATTGACAGCTTCACTATTGAAAACAATTTAAGCTATGAAGACAAAATCGGTGGGATCAAATTGCGCTATGAAAAAACAACGTACAACAACAATCCCCTTTAGAAAATCAAGTAAATTTAGGCAAAATCAGATTTTACAAAATGTAGGTCAATGGAAAAATTAGTCTTCTGTTTATAGCATACGACTGGTTGTAAAGCGTAGAGAGTCTAGACAAATTCAACAGACGCAACAAATGTATGACCAAAAAATAAATGCATACAAACTGTAATTTGACGAAATAAAATTAAACTAAATATTTTTCATATCACAAAATGCTTGCATTTTACAATCTGAAAATGAATAAAAAGAGATTTGAGATAAATGTCATTTTTAAAGCATACAGTGTTCAACAATATGAAATATATCATTATGTACTCAACTATAATAGTTTGCTACACAGATTCTTGAAAATTCAAAAATTGATTGCACATATGAACAAAAAAAGTAAAATCACAAAAATACTGAACTCAGAGGAAAATCCAATTGGAAAGTCCGTAATCACATAGCAAAATCAAATGACAAAACACACCAAAAACGAATAAATAAAATAGTTAAAATATGGGTACAGCAGTCATTACCGTGTCACAATTTTGAAAGGAACAATTTAACAGAACACGAAAACATCTATCTACAAACACATTTATTGATTCGCTTGTCTGACGTCAGAAAATTGTATACGTCACATATAGTTGTCGTTCAATGTATATATCACATGTTGCATACAATAGACCACTTTCGAGTTCATCCGTCACCGGAAAAAACTCGTCAATTATACGCGCCTTTATCATCGTCAATTGTGCGTTTAGGGGCGTCGTCACTTCCTTCCAATGTTGAGCGAGTGGTTGGAAAACTATAATTCTATATTGTACGAATTATTCGGCAAATTGAATTCCCAAAATTGACAATCAACACTGCTGTCATTAGGGAAATGTCAGTAAGTACCTACAGAGCAACCATTATTTCTAGTTTATCCTGCACAATGACGATCACTAAGACGCTTGATGAACGTAAATAGTGCAGGGATACAGGCGAGCCCCTCTATCTGGTAAATAACGTCATAAAGGCGTGTATAATTGACGAGTTTTTGCCGGTGACGGATGAACTCGAAAGTGGTCTATTGTGCGCCCGCTTATATAGAATTGTTGGAGAAACTTTCTCCTATTTTTCACATTTTGGTGCTACAGTTTTTTTTTTATTAAGTAAAGGTTTCAAAGAAAGATCTTTGGTGCTTATCACAACCATGATAATACCTGTTGAGACTGTGCATGCAACTTTATTTATTATTTGATATTGTTCTATATTTTTTAAATGTTCAGACAATCCTTAAAAGTTTACCAGAAACAATCTCTGCAACGGAGTCATTTGTGTTTTTGATCCATTTTTAAAAGAAAAGAAAAAAAACCTCATATACATACAACACTTTAGATATTTAAATCATTTATGTATAACATCATAACATCGAATTACAGGATGGAGCCAAGCTTTATATGCGGATGCACAATGTACCTCCACCTGTACAGAGAAGAGTCCAGCGATGGTATGATTATGTATGGACAAGGTAACCTACTAATTGTATGCTCAATGTCGTCTATTACGATTTCAGTTTAAAATAGGACGTTTTCACTTGTAGTCACTAGAGCCGATATATATATAATAGATAGAAGAACATTGTATGGTGCTCTGTTAATTAGAAACGAAAATCGAAATAGCGAGAAATGAATGTCGGCTTTGAAATAGATATATCTAAAAAGTATTTGTGAAGAGTAAATTTGTACTTGCAGAATGTTCTTAATTCATACTACTTTGAAAATTCTGGAACTATGGAGTACCATTTAAAAATGGCACGTTTTCAATAATTAAAAAAAGAATTATTCTGAATAACTGTAACAAATTCAGAACTCGACAGAAAACCCAATCTTATTAAAATTATTGTAATATTTATGTACTTGTTTTTTACAGTAGTTGATTTGTACTAAATATTTTGGTACAGAAATATTAAAATATTCCAGGTTTGAAAATCATAATTTTAAGAGATTTTAAATAGAAAAACGTTTAAAATGCTGAAAATGTAACGGTAGTAACCAGTAATCTGTAGTACCTAAATTTCAAGTACAAATCAAGTTCTATAAAAAACAGATACATTTTTTGTACCTTAATATTACAATAATTAAAGTAATAAAATAGTACTGAATATTAAAAGTATATTTCCAGTACTACAGATTTTTAGTACAGAAATAGTACCTATGCAAAAGTAGCTGTGTAGGAGTGATAATAAGTGCATATGTTTATTTATTGCAGAGGAAGAATGACCGGTTCCGACATAAATTCTCTGGGACTCTTGCCGGATAAACTTAAAACAGAACTAGCAATACATGTCAACTTAGAAACACTTAAAAAGGTACAATTTAATTATGTAGGGAAAGATAAAGTTGTTACACAACTAAACCGTTTTATCATCTTAACTGCATTGAATAGTATTATGTAAAGTCATTGTTAATGGTTCTTTAATGTTCGCGAGCTGTGATTAGATGTAGTTGAGAAACTTTGTAAAACAAAAAATAAAACATTTGAAATTGTGGGATCTATCAAAACAAAAGGAATGTTCAAGATTGATGTAAACATCCTCTGAAAACATCAATTGGCTATATATAAAGAGCCTTTTACTAAATTATGTAATAATTCAATCAAGTCTTATTTATAATAAATCTAAAAGTATATGACGTTAAGCTAACAAGCACCTGATCACAGTTTACACATATGATCAGCAGTTACAATAGCTGTGTAGTTGTTAGCTAGTAATCTTTTATTTTCTGGGAACCAACACCCAAATGATGGCATATGGAAAAAAAATGTAGATGTAGAAACTATAATTTAATTCATCACTTGTTGATTATTGTTTTCATATTTGACGTCGTATTAATGGCTACTTAACAAATTTAATGTGTTTCCACTTTTCTGGGTATTTTTCATAATTACTGCAATAGTTTTTCCATTATTCAGGATCATTTGTTGAATTGTTTGGACTGGCTTAACTCTACCGTTTCGTAATTTTTACAAATCTATATTCAAGAAAACGGATGACTTATCCTATTTTTTAAACGAGCCAAATGAGAGATGGTGTGAAAACGTCTGGCTTTTCAAATTATAGCAAACACATGGAATAATTCTATTTTCTACGAAATCACGATGAGCACTCATTAGAATCAAATAAGCAATTTGTTTTAATTTAATATAATTTGAAACTCGTTTCGTCGTATCACTGTTCAATTGGCCGATAAAAGTTTTATGCAAATTGATTGCTTCAAATAAATTGCGAGAAACAGCCACCAATTACAAATCAATAAATATCATTAATTTTCCAATACACTTCGTGAACTGCGTCTCCATTTATCATTTGGTAAATTCAACTATAAACACATTTTGACTTTGTTAAATATATTAAGGGTGTGGATTTGTAACAGCTAACCACAATTCGGCTAAACCAACTGATATGTATATGACGTTTGAGTTGAGCTTGTCAATTCAGATTGGAGTAAATACTGCTGCCACATGTAGTCCAAGAAATTAAGTAAAAATTGTATACTCCGATTGCATTTTCTTATTTTGTTTTACTTAAACGCATAAGACAATGTCCGCATGACATTTGGTTAAATGACCTTACAATAGTCGTTTAATTACTTCTATGATACGATTTTTTTCATTAGAGTCCAGGAGTATAACACAAATGGTGATTGGTTCACACCTTGCTTTTGTAGTTCTTTGTTCTAGTTAATAAAAGAGAGTCGAAAGATAACAGAGGGACAGTCAAACTCATCAATAGAAAATAAAGTGACAACGCCATGGCTAAAAAAGGGAAAAGACAAAATTTCAGATAAATTATAGTACACAAGAACAGCATATAAAATAGGAACTAAAGTTCAACTGGTGTACACAAAAATATTATTATGTTGAGTCTGAGTGTCCTTCAAACGATACTGCACTAAAATATTGCTTGTAAATTGTTGAATTTCCATTTTAAATGCATATAAACGAGTGTAGATATCAACTTTTACAGCTGTTGTGAAATCAAAACAGTTTTTATATTTGTTTTATAGTTATTCATCAATTTTACAGGTAACAATATTCAATGAGTGCCAGCCAGAGTTTCTTCATGACCTTGTCCTGAAAATGAAAGCTTACATATTTACTCCTGGTGATTTGATTTGTCGGAGAGGTGAAGTTGCGAGGGAAATGTTCATTATTGCAGACGGGGTTGTGGAAATCATAAGGTAAAATTGAACAATCGAAATCAGACACACTTACATAATTATTAATCGTTATTTCTGTTGATGTTTTAGGAAATATACTTGCATCAGCTTAGAAGCAACTTCCACATGTTCCAGCAAGAACGTCAGTTCTGTACTCATTTATAGTGATTAACTCCTGTAAATACCGAAACAGTTTTAAAAATTCTTCTAGGTTTTCTGTTTTCATCGTTTGAACTTTGTTCATTATATTCATTTTATAAAGGTCAAGTTGTATATTTGAAAAAAAAACTAAAACATTTAAATCTTAGTCATCAAATAACAATTGATTTACCAATATATAACTAACATGACAAACTTTTATCTTCATGAATTAAATAATTGATGCCAAATTTCTTCTTTTATAGTGAAAGTGGAAAAATATTGACACAAATGAGTACCGGAAATTTCTTTGGTGAAATAGGAATATTAAATCTAGATGGAGGTATTAACAGGTAAACTAAAAAATAAGAAATTCACATGAAAACTTTATTAATAGACCAATAGAATTGAGCTTTGAATTTTCACTACAGTTATTGTACATTTAACTTGTCTCTGTAAATATATAACTCTGAGACTCGTGCATATTCTCACCAAACCGACCTCAGTAACGAATGTGTGCTCATAACACAAAACTGCTTCGACACAGTCACGAGGAAGAACCACTGACATCGACACTACATCTAATGTGTGTACACAATACATATTAATATTGTTATCAGTAAATTGATATCCAACTAAATAGTCTTGTTATATTCCTTAATATATGCTAATTCATGGCTCTAAAATCCGTCGTTATATTCATTGTGTCATTACACAAGATCATGTATTTCTCGGACTGTTGATGACGCCGTTTTACCACTGAATCAATTGGATTTTAGATGTGTACTGATAAATGTTGAAGTCTTATATACGGGTTTTTTATTAGTTGTTATGGGTTGTGAACTAGTTGTAAGTAACTGCGAATACTCTCAGGTATTTACCAAGAGCTTTGGTTTTTGTTGTGGGAACGTACAAATACCACACCAAACTGTTTACAAATACAACACCAAACTGTGTTTTTTAAAATGTGTTATTTTTCATTCTCTGTTTTGTATAAGGGAGCTCAATCAGTTTATGTTACCTTGGCATGTATCTTCCTAATATATTTAGGAGAAATGAACCTCTGTAAACTACGGTCATATTAATTTGTCCTTCTGATAGTTTCTGTTTCATTTTAAGATAATGACTAACAAAAGTCATTCTTATGTACATTAACTTTACAATAATCTGCAGATTCGAGCCTTATGCAGTGGTTTGGATTTCATTGAATAATTCTTGTGTTTCAGCTTTTGATTTTGCCATTTGATTAGGGACTTTCCGTTTTGAATTTTCCTCGGCGTTCAATAATTTTGTGATTTTTACTTTTTGAAAATATATGGGGTGTTAAAGCGTTGACCGAGGAACATTTTACAGGAAGCATGGAAGCGCATCTTTCTAAAACAAAACAAAAATGCGCACTGTTAATTAAATACTGAAAGACGCATTCAATGCTTACAATTATTTTGTTTTTATCTAGGATCATGAAAGCAAGATTCCTATCAAAATTTTCTGTCATTTCATGTTACATTTCATTTGGAGATAATGGGTACTATAAAAAAAACCACGCCAATTAAAATAACGTATTTTAATGAAACATAAATGTAATGTCACTTTTGATATTTACATATATAAACTTGTTAGTTATCATATCGCACCATTGCAAAGTGATATGTATCTACACAATCGATGCAAATGCATTTCTATGAGTTGTCATTGTCTTAAGTTCACTCATTTTTTTTTGTTAACTTGAATAATTAACCAAAGAAGAGGATATGAAAACAGATATTAAATAGATAAACACGTCTTATTAAATTTCGGTCCGAGTCCAACAAGATACTCATGTATGCTTCAATATAAATGTCATGATTTTTAACACCCTTTTGAATGTAAGGCAGTTATTAATTTGTGTACGTAATCTCTGTGTCATTTTTTTCTGAACAGTAATAAAACCGATTATGTTATTTTCCCATACTTGACATGCTTACATCTATTAGTTGTGAATTCGCATGGCAGTTTATGCATGCATTGCAAGAGACGCTTACTTTATCGTCGCACCCGTTCTCGCTCCTGTTGGAATTTATGGAATTCCCCTGTTTTCTGTTTGTTACCTTGACTTGTCTCTTCCTAATAGATTTACAAGATTTGAACCTCGGTTAACTACTGCCGCCTTAATTTGTCCTCCTGTGTTTCATTTTCAAACTAATGATTGACTAAAACCGTTCTTATGTACATGCTAGATTTGGATTAATTTGATTACTAGAAAACCTTTGCAGTGGACATGTTTTCGCCCGTAGATTTTGTCATATCGTGACCGGTTGTCATATATAATTGATTTTCGTTGTCTTCGGTGATGGAGGTTCGTTCATAGTTATCATATCGCTTCATTGTATTGTTGTATATATATCCCAAAACGATATTTATTTACTTCTTTGAGTAATCAGTTTCTGAAGTCATTTTCAGTGCATAGTTGAAAAATTAACCCCGGAAGAGGATATGAAAAATATAACTAAAATAAATAAACATATCTTAAATAATTAGATTTTGGTCTGAGCTCATCAAGAATTCTTTGATATTGGATTTCATAGAATAGATTTTGATAACATGATTTAATATAAATGTCATGATTGTGTAACATCTTTTTAAATTTTGTGTCAGTTATTTATGTTTGTGTAAGCAATCTCTGCGTCATTGTTTTGATCAATTTGTAGTTTTTGTACAAAGAGTCAGACATTTTTAAGGAATAAAAGTGCTATAATCCATTTCGCCTATTGCATAACAATACAGAATAATCACAGGCACTTGTCTCAGAATTTTTTTTTACCTCTATACCTTAATATAACACAAGGTACTTAACTAAATTTTTTGAAAAATGACACCCAGTCCCGAATTCACGTTATTTTTTTATTTCTCGATTGTCAAACCTACTCAAACTTTATATGCCGTAAATCTAAATTGATTTATCTAAATAATGGTGTATGACACGGCTATCATTGTTGTCGGGATCATTAGTAGCAGGCCTCACAAGTCGGTCAACGGGATGTTTCTTTGCCTTCGTCTAATTTTTTGGCAACACCCAGTCCGCATGTAATTTATACTTGTTTCTCATTGGTCAATCGTCTGGCTAAAAATAAAAGTGGGAAATTTTGGTCAATTTATATCTCTACATTAGTGTCGTTGTGTACAGAGTCGTGTACACGCGTGTTTCATAACAAAATAACAAAATGAATGTAAAACAGCTAATAGCATTAAATGAGGTAAAAAATGGTCATAACCTTTTGGTTTTGGGGCAAAGTGGAACGGGGAAGAGCCATTTGGTCTGCACTATAGAACAAGAACTAAAAAAAAGGGGGGAAAACGGTCGCAGTCACAGGAACAACAGGAGTGGCTTCCTTGAATATAGGTGGGATTACTGTCCATTCCTGGTCCGGTATAGCAGATGGTCATTATTCTAACGACAAACTATTACAAAAGTTGACTATTGATGAACATTTTCAAAAATACAAATTGAACATCAAGCAAACAGATGTTTTAATTCTAGATGAAATATCAATGCTTTCTGCAAAAATGTTTAATCAGATTGAATTTATATGTAGAAATATCAGAGATAGTGATCTTTATTTTGGAGGTATACACATAATTGGGTCAGGAGATTTTTTTCAGCTCCCCCCAGTTCCAGATTTACTTAACAGAGACCCTGGAAAATTCTGTTTTAAGTCTGATGTTTTTAAAAATGTATTTAGACATAAATTTGGTGCAATCATCCTCAATTGATCAGTTACATCTGTTTTTTGCTGGGTTGCTGGATTAACATTTTCCTTGTCAGAGTTTTTTTTATCTTTGACTGATCATATTTTTTATGACGCTTGTGCTCAGAACATTTAATACAAGTATGAGATTGAGAATTTATTTGGACAGTTCTCAAACACTCTACATGTCTTATTACAGTCTTAGACTTGGTGTCTGTTAAGCAGATTTCTTTAACACACAGTTTGCTTGAAGAAAATATATCAGAATCATTTGTTTCAAGAGTAGCACCATAACATAAACCAACTGTTCTTAAACTTTTAAATAGACCCTCTAACGATTTTAGAGTGAATGTGATACTTTTGCCAATGAAAAAGTCAGAAAGATTTATGGCTTTCCCAGCCACAAAAAGCCCAATTAGTCTATCACTTCCTATTTTCAACTTCATAAGAACTGAATTTCCATTGAATTTTTCAATAGAAAGATATCCTAACGTTAGTGTAGTGGTTGTATTTTCTAAAACATTCCATTGCTGGGGAACATATTTGTTAATATCTGCAAATCTGATATTTTCACCAGGCTCAGGCTGTAAATCAAATTTTACCCCTTTGACACTCGATATAAATACACCATTTTCTTTCAACTTGGACTTTGTTATACATGGAAAAATAGCTTTAAGCAATTTGAATATGCAGTTCTGATTGCAAATTTCCTTTACATTTGGGATATCACTGGACGCTTTGCTGTATATGCTCTCTATGGATATGTTGGGACTTCTCAGTAGTTTATTTTCATCAATATCCAGATTTTCAGATAGCCTACAAAATGTTTGTTATTTGTAAAAGACAAGGCTAAAATATGTCTTGGTTAAATATAACCTTAGAATAGGTGTTACATATTACATGCATATTCAGGAAAAATTGAAATGAATGGTTTTCCATGAAATTTTATTAAAGGGAACATGTCAGGCTCTGATAACTAGTTGACTGTTTTAAAACCCGGTTCAAATATTTCATGCAAATTCAAGACAAGAGATTGGTTATAACACAAAGGTTATAATTCAGTTAATATAATGAGGCTATAATGGAATTTGTAGCAGTGGAAATTGCATCAGATATCATATGCCCCACAAAGCAAAAACATCATGCAACCAAATGTCAAGGATGGAATTATAGATCATTGTATCAGTGGCAGAGGCGGATTTAGGGGGGGCAGGGAGCCCGCCCCCCCCTTTTTTGGAAAAAAATTTGGTTGCTTATATAGGGAATCACTGAAGTGTGACTGGAGCGGGCCCCCTCTTAGGTCAGTCAGTGAGCCCCCACTTATGAAAATTCCTGGATCCGCCACTGAGTGGGACCACATCCATAGTTATATGCCCACTTGATTTGAAGGCAGCTGCTAGAGAGTGGCATCAATTGCAATTATACCATATCCCCTTATTTTGTGGGATTAGAATGTATATAGAATATAACCATACTCATTTGATTTTCCAGCAAGGGGTTGTGCAAGTTTAGGATTTTAAAAATGTCAATTACCATTCAAATAAGAATTGGCATATTTTTTTGTTTTGTTTTCCCGACTCAAAATGATATTAAAGTGTTATTAGAAATATACATACCATGAACAAATAGCATTATTAGCTAAATACATCTTTTCATTCAGTTCCATACTTCAAAATTTCCCGCTTTTAAAACCCTTTGAGTTATCTCAATATCTTATGTAAAATCCAGAGAGAGTCTGAATGATATCAATAAAATGGGAAAATCTGAGTTCTAAAATTAGAAACTCCTGACACATTTGACAGACCTAAAAAAACACTTATTTGGGTTTGTTTCACATAATCTGTAAAGAATTTACAATAAAGATAATAATTGATAGTCAGAGGGAAGCTGACAGTTTTTATTTTAATATTTTTTATAATAATTCAATCACTGCGGGCTGGGTGTTGCCAAAAAATTAGACGAAGGCAAAGAAACATCCCGTTGACCGACTTGTGAGGCCTGCTACTAATGATCCCGACAGCAATGATAGCCGTGTCATACACCATTGTGTAGATAAATCAATTTAGATTTACGGCATATAAAGTTTAAGTAGGTTTGACAACCGAGAAATAAAAAAATAACGTGAATTCGGGACTGGGTGTCATTTTTCAAAAAATTTAGTTAAGTACCTTGTGTTATATTAAGGTATAGAGGTAATTTTTTTTTCTGAGACAAGTGCCTGTGAGAATAATATGGAATGGATATGTCGTTTTTTATCAGCATTTTTGTTCTGTTTCGTACTTTTGTTACCTAATTGAATATGAAATTATATTAATCTGATATTTTGTCGCATTATATTGAAATTTATGTAAAATTAGATATTTGGTACTATTCAAAACAAGATAAAATAGTTATTTTAATTTTAAAGTAATGATAATTTAGATATCTTTGCAATATATATAGTAATGTATCCCTTAACCGAAAATAGAAAAAGTGTTTTCCTCTTAAAATTGGTGTGTTTCCCTCAGTTTCAGTTTGTAACCCGAATTTTTTCTCTCTCAATCGATTTATGACTTTCGAACACCGGTACACAACTGTTACCTTTATTTAGCAGAATGTTCGTCACATCTTGTTCTTTTTGTCATACAACCTATCCACTGAGATCACCCCTAGTAATTGTAGGGGTTCGTGTTGTTTATTCTTTGGTTTTCTATGTTGTGTCATGTGTACTATGGTTTGTCTGTTTGTCTTTTTCATTTTTAGCCATGGCGTTGTCAGTTTGTTTTAGATTTATGAGTTTGACTGTCCCTTTGATATCTTTCGTCCCTCTTTTAAATTAAAATTGGACTTTTAATGGTAGATATAAGGTGCATTATTGAAATTAAGGTAAATTCCGAAACAAAATGATTCTGATCCTCAACTTATAATTACCGGGCCAGTTGTCGTGATTTATTGATAGATGCAAACAAACTGTTTAAATTATAATTCATGCATAGTATATGTATACTCAATTGCTAAGATAAAACCTTTCCAAAGAAATATGTGTTATCACTAGAGGTAATTTCTCTCCTTAAATATCATGTACTGTAAATTTTTGAATGTTTGCATGCTTCTCATAATAGTTATTGTCTTTGATAGGAGAACAGCTGATGTAAAGTCAGTTGGATATGCAGAGCTGTTTGTGTTATCACGTGAGGATGTACTTGAAGCTTTGAAAGATCACCCGGATGCCAAGGTATATTGTATATAAAATAAAAAATAATAAAAAGTAAAATATCAAAAAAACTAAACTCCGCGGAAAATTCAATATGGAAAGTCCCTAATCAAATAGCAAAATCAAATGTTAAACACACCAAATTAAACGAATGGACAACAACTGTCATATTCCTGACTCGGAACAGGCATTCTTAAATGTAGAAAATGGTGGATTGAACCTGGTTTTATAGCGCTCAACCTCTCACTTGTACGACAGTCCCATTTCTTTCATAAACCTAGATTACTCACTTTTGTTTCCTCAATATTCATGGCATTCAATCAAGAGGTGACTGGGAAGTAAATATAATTAGGTATAGACAGGTGCAAGAAGATACTAATAGAGCAAATCGAAGAACGACACACATTACCATGGCGAACCTTAAACAAACATATAGTTCGTTTCTCAAATTAAATCATCAAAATTATCATGTCAACTTTGTTTCAAGTTGTTTAAATAACAGGTTCACGGTAAAATGTAATGAATCAAACTCCAACATGTAACCGGACGGATGCACATAAATGAACACACACGTACTACCAAATGCATATTTTATAAAGCGAGAAGGGAAAGAACACTGCGAACAACACAACACAACAATATAACGATAAAGCCACCCAATAAAACATAAAACGTTTGTTAGACGTAATACAAATACTAATCATTCATCGTTAATTAATCAACTGTCAGTGTTTCATATATGTTACGTTTCAAATTCCTTTTCCTTGGTTCCAAGATATATTATGCAATTTGTTAGATAGACCAGTAACTCATAATTGTTTTATCAGCACATTCTTGTGGAATTTGGAAAGAAGAGGCTAGCAGAACTTATCCGGATGTCTATGGAAAATATCAATAACAACTGTATTGATAAATGTACAAATCTTCAATTTAGGTATATTCAAATGTTTGAACGGTTTAGTATGAAATTGCTTTATTGTCTAACATATCTGCCATGCAAGCTAATCTTGGCTAACAATAGTTTGTAGTGTTGCTCTAATGTTACGCAAACTACGCGCGTCTGACGTTTTAAATTATAAAACTGGGACCTTTGATTACTATTTATTAGAGATAAATAGTTTATTGCAACGCTTCTTATGTTTACTATATAAAATGTTAACAACATGTATCATATATGGTGTTGTGAAATTCGAATACGATTGACACAATTTTGTATTTACAAATTTTACAGGATATTATACGTAAATATGCAGAGCAAAGGTTAAAACAAGTTCTTCAAGATCGTGAAAAGTTCCAGCAAATGAAGTCAAGTACAAGTGAAACGACACTCAACCAATTATTGGTATATCCTCGTACGTCATTATTTACGTCATCAAGGAGAAAAAGTACAGGGACCGTTTCAAAACGTAGAAAATCATCGATTAGACATTTAGATAAATTATTTAAACGAACTAAAGCAAAGAAATCAAAATATCGTGTTGGTTCATCATGCCAAACGGAAATATGTGTTCATGACGTTAATGGAGATTCGATATCCATAAATGACGTTACAGGTGTAAATGCACCTGAAAATGGATATAAAGCATGCGCTGTGATAGAAACAAGTAGTAAAAATAGTTCCGACGATTCGTTAGATAGTAGTTGTTTGCAACCTTTCCCTTTACTAATTAGTGTCCAAAACAAAGTAAATGGAGCCATAACTAACACTGCTGAATGCATCTGTGATACTCAATCGAATAATGACTCTCAAGATAGTGAACTTCACGTACCCACCATTAATAAAAATGTTCGGTATGTATTAGTTATTTATAGACAATATCTAGAATAAGGTATTAATAAAAGGTTCCTTATCCAGTATGACAGATAATTTAGACTATACGTGTAATTGTTTCATAAAAGTGGCATCAAATAACAAAAATAATTCGAAGAAATAAGACAATTCCGTGACCATTTTACACATCTCAATTTTGACTGTACGCTCGTGTATGTTCACAATATAGGTACATTGTCTACGTCATTAGGAGTGTGCCCTTTTCACAAAACCTGCTCTTAAAGGAAACTAACTAAAATCGACAATACAATAATTTTACGATTTCTATTATTGAGTTGTTGACTGATTTATTTCTGTATATAATTTTAAAAGCAGCATACTTTTAACAAATAATTTTCCGATTGTAATATTCTGACTGAGTGCATTTTTACATGGCATGGGTATTTATGCATGAATAACTGAATGCGATTCCCATAGTTAGTGTCTGTTACCTTGGTCTCTATCTCTGTATTTTAGGGACTTGAATATCGGTTATCTACTGTGTGTCTGTGGTTGATTTGAAATTGCATGGCTGATATGTATAAATAGAAAAATATTATTATATGAGTTCAGACATTTAAAAACAGGTCTTGTTTTATTACATATTTGTTTTAACTTTGGATTATGAGATAATGGTCGACCTTGTTGTCAGTCGTTTTTCTTCCTTCCTCATTAGTGGAATTGGAGGCAATCATATCAGTTGTAAACAACGTCAAGTACGGCATCATTAAGCCATCTGTAAGTACAACATCATTTAAATATCAATATTTTCCAGGGAATCTAATCAAATCGAAGGTCCAATTGACAAGTCTCCTACAAACACTGACCAGGAAGAACAGCAATCAGATCAAGCATGTTGCCGATGTGGTCATCTAGAAGAAAAGTTATTTCTTATTGAAAAACAATTAGTATGTATTAAAATTTAAGAATTTTCGACATAACATTACTGTTAATAAGGACCATCATTTAAGACATATATTTTTAAATAAAAGAAAATAATGAAATTTTATTATTAACATAGCTAAACAACACGATCGAACGTACTAGTTAATTATCATCAATTTTTCGGGATCTGTAAATGGCCGTTTATAAACAATGAAAAAAGTTTTGTTTTTAAATACAAGACTGATAATGTTATACACCATATGGACGTGTAGGCCCTATTACGCTTATC
This sequence comes from Mytilus trossulus, assembly GCF_036588685.1. Taxonomy (NCBI): domain Eukaryota; kingdom Metazoa; phylum Mollusca; class Bivalvia; order Mytilida; family Mytilidae; genus Mytilus; species Mytilus trossulus. The sequence goes on from NC_086380.1 coordinate 18,400,972, forward strand.
AGTGATGCTGAAATGAATCATTTTAGAAAACCAAATTAACGACGAATTTCAATAACATTGACAACCATTATTTCTAAAACGGGTATAAAATACTGTTGAGGCCATACATGCTTTAGATAGAGTACGATCTACGTGATTGGAATTATATTATAGTTTTATAAACATTAAATTCATAGAAAAATAATAGTATCAACGATATATCATACCAGCCCGAGGAACAAGAACCATGAAATTTGTGCTGCCTCCATCGACGGAACTTTTACCAATTGTGGCATCGTCCAAATGGTTCCACAAATTCATCAAAGCCACCAAGCTTATAATTGTAATAGGACAGACACATTTTTCTTCTAACCTTCCATACTTGTTTTTGTATAAACTGACAACAAATTTCATGTTTTAGAATAAACTTACACATTACCCGTAAATATGTTCGCGAAAGCGTCCGAGCAAGCATTCATGTTTGTTACATGATAACCACATATCTTACTTTTCAGTCGAATAATAACATATAATCAGAACTTATTACTATAATATAAAAAATAGTTATATACCTATATGGAGTTATTTTCTTTCAGAACGACAGGTCATTCTTTTTTCAGAATCAACCCGGACGATACCATGTTACAATACAATATGCTCACAGGCATAAAATAATGACCTGTGTGAGGTCATTATTTTCCTTGATAAAAATGCAATCTATAATTTACTTTAAAATTTTATTCGTCTGATAGATTTTTGTTGCCGATTTGGAAATTTATATTTTAAAGTTCAATCGATGATAGATGTAAAAGAAACATTCATTGCCCGCATTTTAATTTTAGAAACAAATAACGCGTGAAGTTTTGTTAATTTATCGCTACAATAAAGAAACATTATGATATATGTGAGATGAATTTTAGTATAGACTTTCATAAAGAAAAAGCTAGATTTCACATATTCAGGTGTTAGATTTTGAAAATCTTATTGAGTCACACTGAATAGGTTGGTTGATATTTGGATTCTTGCTTAACGTCCAGTGGCAAATATTTCATGCATGTTCAGGACGATAAATGCTTAATAGGAAATCATACTGTGACCTACATATATTTATATTCGTCTTTGTGTCAGTTCTTAACTTTTTAAAATTTACGTATACCTTTTACTCTATCGAATGATCATCTAATAAGATAATCTTATATTCTATTGAATAACATTAGCGTAATTCAAAAAATGGTCGGGTGCGAAGGGTATATAATTATATCCTGATTATTTGTTAATAAAATGTATTGCTATTAAAAAGTAAAATCACAAAAATACTGAACTCAGAGGAAAATCAATACGGAAAGTCCATAATCACATGGCAAAATCAGATAACAAAACGCATCAAAAAAGGAATAGACAAGAACTGTCATATTCCTGACTTGGTACAGAATACAATTTTTCATTCGATTCAATTAACATTGTTAAAAAAAATAACCACTTTTCCGCGATAGAAATGACATTACAAATAGAAAAAAAAACATACCCCTCCCCCTTTTCCATAAACTAAGTGGTACAATAAATTACTTACAATGTGTCTTGCATTTGGCATGCACCGTTACCGAATGGTAACAATAAATTTGTGTTTTACTTCATGCAGTTACAGTAATATTTTTATTGTGTATGGATAGTATTTTTTAAAAGGTTTATATCTAGATTTATAAGTGAGTTTTATTTCACATTCTAAATGAGCCGTAGGGCGTATTAAAACCTGAACGCATTAGAAAGGAATATCCCAGTTTAGTGTTGTCGGTAATACAGGATACTAAATTTTGCAAATCTTTATAAAAAATAATATTTTTTGACGGTATATAAGTCAGATAATGCATATTTAAAGGTTTTTCTTGTTGTAGGACACACCTCGGGGTGTTCTACGACAAAAAAACTTTGAAATATGCATTATCTATAATGTAATCGGGTAGAATAGACAAATTTTATATATGTCAAAATGTTATTTGAAAGAGTAATCATTTCACTAGCAAAATAAAACAATTTTAGAAATATACGAAATATCATTAGTTGCATAATGTTTTAGTGAACTAATACGATATATGCGGGGTCAGTGAATTATATATGGGGTGAGAGCGAAGCTGATTACGTATATATCATATTAGGCCACAAGCACGCTATGCAACAATTTGTCTTACCGACTATTCAGACTTGAGTTGTCTCATTTGCAATCATACAATATCTTCTAATTTCTATTTTAAAGTGTACAATTTTAGGAATCTACTTTCATTAGTCTGCACACAAAAAAATAATGTCAACAATCACAATTTAATATCAACAACCTTGATATAACAATATTAAAATGAAATTTCAATACATTTAAATAATCAAATAGAGCCAAAGTCGTAACTCCACTACTAACCGTGTATTGAAATTAGCCCCGCCTCCCTACTAACATAATATGGAATATACACGGTCTCCACGCGGACGCTTTTAACCAATAATATTCCTACAAATATATAGGAGGTAAAATAAATTAGTTTGTACGCAACACTAGAAAAAGAATTACGGTTAATTGATTTATGTGTTTGTATAAAGGGAAGATAAAATTGACGTAGTTATTAATTAGTGTGTTTAGATCGTGTATTTATAGGATCTTAAGCTGTCAAATTCAAGTTTACTGATTTGTCTCAAATATTAACATTTTGATTTCAACCATACTTAAATGTATATCTATTTCATAAAAATTAAAAGAAGAATAATTGGCAATGTATGACTTAATATGTATCTGCCATCTTATTATATTTTTGACTAGACTCCACCTTATTAAGCCTTGATATGTCCTCTAAATCGATGCTTATATCAACGGAAGTAAACATAAATATAAATAGATACAAGATTGAAGTATAATGTAATCGTATGATGACGATTTATTAAGGTCTGTTTGATTTTATGTAATAGATTTTAATAAAATCATTAAATCGGTTTTTTATCTGTATAAACAGGTTTTTCTGTTTTTCGAATCAGTCTTATAACTGATTCCTACTGTAAGCTCCGTTGTTTAACTTTTCAGTGCACATATTTGTTCACATGCTTAGGATATCCTTTGCGTAAATCATCTCAAGCTTACGGTTGAATCAAAGGTAGCATGAATACGATTACATGTGAGGTTTAATTATTGACTTACAAACCAATAATATATCATTGGTGTTATTTTTATCGTTTGTATTGATCAAATTAAACCAAACAGCAATTTATTGTTTTAATTTTCAGTTTTTAGTGTTGTATGAAATAAAACAAACGTACACGGTTGATGTGAGCCAACTGTAATTAAACCTTGATTTGTGAACCAAATTGTCCATGATATACGTTTCTTTTTGCAGATGTCCGTAGAAAAGTTATATGCAGTGGGTATTAAACAACTAGAGACATTCAACGAAATAAATGAGAAATATGTTCAGATGTTAAATACCATTCCAGAATATAATGTAATTATATAGTTATATGCTTTGTTTGGTATTCTAGTAGTTATTGCCTTCATTCAGGTAGAGTTAAAAGATAAATTTTAGCTGATATATAAGATGCTATAAGATCATGTAAATGACATGTTCCATTTTACCTCAGAAGAGGCACGAAATCACTTTAATGCCGTAACGTAGGAACGCATTCGTGTAACAAGTTTTCAATTTGCAACTCTATGAAACATCTAAGAATACATCTTACTGTTTTTTGTAAGGTATAATGAGTTTAGTGAGTTAGTATATTCACTCCTTTATTATCTTTGAAAGTAAACTAATCTGTTTCTGCAAATGTTTGCACCTGTCCTAAGTCAGGAATTTGATGTGCAGTAGTTGTCATTTGTTTATGTAAATTAAACGTGTTTCTCGTTGCTCGTTTTTATATATATATTAGACCGTTCGTTTTCCCGTTTGAATGGTTTTGCACTAGTAATTTTGGGGCACTTTATAGCTAGTTGTTCGGTGTGAGCCACGGCTCCGTGTTGAAGGCCGTACCTTAACCTATAATGGTTTACTTTTATAAATTGTTATTTGGATGGATAGTTGTCTCATTGGGACTCATACCACATCTTCATAAATCTATCTATAATCTGTTACTGCGTTTCAAACTTTTCATACGAGCAGGAGGAATGTGGGCGGTACGTCAATAAACAGCAATCTACTTCTTAATTAGATAGAACAATGCGTCTTCATTCACAAGTGTAAAGACTTTGAGAATACCAAACTGTCCGACGCGATTCGTAAGACCAATCAATAATACTTATAAACCAAAATATGTATGATAAATGCAAATATCATGAAAATGATTTCTAAAAATATAAGGGTTTGAGGGATATGCATATTTATCAAATTGAATTGATAAAATGACTATAACATAATAAAGTCATACGGAGATACATTCGTCTGCTGATAGTTTAATTTGTATTTTGTGCAGAAGACTTGCGTTATTGAGTCAACAATCATTTACAATAGTATATGTTTCGTACTAAGTGTTTTACTCATCGTCTAAGCATTGATTTGACTGATTCTATACACCAGAATAAGACATAACTGCATCATAACTGATATATCAAATATCATATCAAATGATTAGAAATTGAAAAGTGCTAAATATTTGAGATTTGAACTTTTATAGATTTAACATATCTCATCGTATAAAACTTTTACAATATATTTGGTAAGTAAGAATTATGAATATAATAATTTCCATTGGTCTAATGGATCTATTATGTAGAGTAATATTGTAAAACTAAACATGAATTATTACTTACAGGATCAACCCATGGATTCTTCTGTAGACAGTGAAAGAGTACTCGAATCTACAAAATTATGAACTGCAGTATTTAAGCCTTCATATGGTTTATAACAACGTATAAGTATGGAATGCAATTAAAATCGTGACTGAAAGCTGATCAATAACGGCAAACATTATGTGTATACACAAGTTAACGTAAATACTTGGTTCTTGTGCGAATATATTTTTGGAACATCAAAATCTATACTGCTGGTCAGTTACAAATATATGGTGCGTATTAAAGTGATCAAAAGGACAAAGAAATGACTATGATAAACATCCCACCAGTATATAGGTTACCATATGTCTGTATGCACCTGTTGATACACACATGTATAAGAGTACATGTATCTGTGTTTTGCAAGATATAAAAGAAATCAACACTGCTTGTTTGACTATTTTTTTCCTTTTATTATTGTTAATTTTAATCTTGACTTCACACATAACGTTTTGAAAGGCAAAGAGTGAAATGAAAAATATGAAACTCTAAGGTAATTTATTACGGGAAGTTCTTTATCGAATGGCAGAATCAAAACTCAAACACAGCAAGCGAATAGAAAACACACTTTCATTGTCCTTGCTTGTTGCAGGAACATAATATGTAGAATATAGTGAATTTAACCTGGTGTTATAGCTACCATAATCTCTTATGTGACACTCGCATAAAATTCCATCATATTGACACCAATGTTTAAACAAAACAAACACAGTTATAATAGATAAAAGTGTCAAACTTTTGGTACATCATTCAACATCGTATTATAAACTTAAAACTATAAAAAGAAATAACTATGTTAAAAAATGAAATCAAAACTTCTGTAATTATATTATACAGCGATTTATCTGCATTGAACATACACATCGATATTTCAATTCCAATATTAAATTAGAAATTTATTTTATATTAACTCCCACCTACTTAGAAAATGTTCGTAAAAGAAAGGTTAATAATGAGTGAAGATGTTTTAAATTTACAGAATATGCCTGTATTGATTTGCGAATTTTAACTTGTAGATAAATTACTAGAGTACATGAAAAGGCTTCAAAACAGACATATAGTAAAAAAATAAAACACACCCCACACAAATACATAAAAAGGTAACGAGATACTACCTGTAAGCTAATGCCTGAACAAGATTATATAATAAAAACACAAGTTTTCAGTAATTGTAACCATCATCATTTTTAGTGCACCTATACATTGGAACAAATTGCACGAGGAAATGATTACGACTACGACATGTGTTACATGTTTATGCCCATATTAAAACATATATTAAATTTTAACTTAATCTGTTTTCAAGATGTTTTTGTAGAGTGGTACACACATACATTGGTATGCTAAGTCGTGAAGTTGTATACTTTTTAAGTTGAAATAGATTTTAAACTTTCTATTGTAATTCGTAAAGTTCGGAAGACCTAAACGTACCAACAAAACTTCATATAGGAATAATGAAACAATAAACGTCTGGTATCGACAAGAACGCGGATAACAAATTGTGTGGATATAAAGAAAATAATTAAATCATCATAGATACCAGGATTAAGCGTCCATTCATGAAACGCTTGTATTGTAGCCAATTCGAATTCAAAACCGTATAACATCATTTCATCAAACGAACAAGACTTATATTGACACAAGTGTACACTATTTACTGGCAATAAGTGAACTTTTGTTATAATTCAAGGGTAAGTTAAGACATTGCATATTATAGCAAAATGGATTTTGACATAGTAGAGTTAACATTGCTATAGTTCTTTCATGAAATAAATAAATGTACTGCATTTTATATATAGCACATGATTTCCAAAATAAAGTTTCTAATGGGATTCTATATAGTTAGAGGTAATAAAATCTAACCAAAAGATGTAATTTGTTTTGAGCTTTCCAAAACAAGAGTAAAGTTACTGCATAATAACATGACACATTGTGTACACATAAGTGCGCATGATTTATTGTGTTGACGTTTGAAAAAAACGGAATGCAATCCCTGGCAAATCAATTTCTTCTACTAAATGTCTGGATTCTAATCTCGATAAAATACACTCTTAGCAGTTATGTAAAAGAAACGACCGTCTATGGGGAAAGTATTTAGGCCTGGAATCTTGTATGGGTTTATATGAACCATCTATAAACTGGTCTTCTATATTTTACAATAGGTTTTGTTGATTGATAAATGCCGTTATGTGACCTCTGCTTATTTTTTTTATTTTTTTTTTACACATATAAACGTTTTATTCCAAAATATGTCCTGTATACAATTACCTAAGTCGTCCAGGTAACAGACCTCTGGTTAATTAAATTATTTGCTGGAGGTCTCTGGTGGATAATTGTCTTAATGGGAATGATATAAATTCTCCTTATATTTTAAATCAAGTCTGCTTAAGAAAAAAATAATTTTATAACGTATCTATAAAAACTACGCTCAACAGATATTATTTCACAGTTCATATTTTGGAACTTATGCACAACGAGATTAACACAGAAAAAATCAAATTCATAAGTTAAATCTCGTAACTGTACACTTTTCTCACTAAAAGCATATTTGTAGTTTGTAACCATATCGTTAAACTCAAATATCATTTGGAGGAACATTTATAAGGAAAAAAAGGTCACTTCCCAAAAGGGTAAAAAAAGTTTGAACATAGTCCATATAGCAGTCAGTTTTTATTATTGTTGTCTTTATATTGCCGTTTCTTGACGTATACGCGCTATCTTCTTTGATTGTCACGCTATTACTTCTATCGGTTTAATCATTTTTAACCGGATTTTTGTGACAAAAATATCGGTTATTGATTTGGGGATGTACGGCGGGCGGGCGGTCAGGCGGCAATCAAATGTTGTCCGTGCATTAACTCATGAACGGTTCAACCTAAGCTTTTAAAATTTTAATATGTTGTTACTGACAACTAAATGAAGGTCAAGTTTAATAATGGCGATTTTGACTTTTACCGTTCAGGAGTTATGGTTCTTGAAAGATTGAAAACTGGAGTTCCCAGTCATGTCCGTGCATTTACGCATGACCTGTTCTACCAATGCTTCCCAAATTTTAATATGTTGTTACTGATGACTAAATGGAGGTCAAGTTTAATAATGGCGATTTTGACTTTTACGGTTCAGGAGTTATGGTTCTTGAAAGATTGAAAAATGGAGTTTCCAGTCGTGTCCGTGCATTTTCTCATGAACCATTCAACCAAAGATTTTGAAATTTTTATATGTTGTTACTGATGACAAAATAGAGGTCAAGTTCAATAATGACGATTTTGACTTTTACCGTTCAGGAATTATGGTTATGGAAAGATCGTAAAATGGCGTTTCCATTCACGTTGTTGCATTTACTCATGCACTATTCAATCTAAGCTTTTCAAATTTTAATATGTTGATACTGATGACAAAATGGAGGTCAAATTTGATATTGACGATTTTCACTTTCACCATTCATCAGTAATGGTTATTATGATATTGCCATATAATAAATGTGAATAAATCCGTTTTGCTGTCGTTGTGACAGCCTCTTGTTTAAACATAACAGGAAGAAGTCTTTGCTATGTAAAATCAGTTCTGTTCATAATGTAAAGTTTTAGATTTAATGCGATCACTATTATAAAGATAAATCTTTGTTCATCCCCCAAAGGACCTAAAATAATAAGAGACAATATACCTCCTACTCCTAGCTGCTACGTTTTCTTTTCATTCTTGGGTCTGGCTTTAAGTGAAACAGTAAATGTCATGTCAACGTTCTTGTGATTTCGTTGTTAAGAATCTAAAAACAAATCCGTTGATAATTAACATTCTCACTGGTAATCTCAGATACTACTATATAATGTGTTTTGGTCAGACAATATCAACAATCAACGTTAATGGCTATTTTACATTCCTCCTTCGTCTTTGTCGTGTGGGAAAGTTTGTTATCATTTTTAACAGGAGGAAGGTCATAACTTATTGAATACATGCTATCATTTAATACCAAGTCGTTCGACGAAATATATTGATCTGGTCAAATGTTACCACAGTATTTTACTTTAATGAAATCGTGGTCATTAATTATCATGACAAAAAGAAAGTACTTCATATTTATTTGATTAAAAGAGCACTGACACCAGAGTAATGATCTTCATCGGTTTGATTTTTGATTAACTTCAATGAAACATGAATTATCGGTATTCCAATAATGACCAAACACTTTAATTACTAGCATTGATGACTAAATGTATGAGTAATTATTATATAATCATATTTGGGTCACATTACAGCTGTGAATGTTATATATAGTATCATAAACTATATACAGAAAACAATTAATTTGTAGATCACTAAAACCAATGACGCAAACTAGGTTTGAAATGCTTAAAGAACATCCATCCGATTGTATAATGTTAAGTAGAAAAAATACCGAACTCAAAGATCACTCAAAACAGAAGGTCCCAAATCAAAAGCTCAACACATCAAACGAAAAGAGAACAATTATCGTATTCATAACCTTGTATAGGCATTTCCTGATATGGAATGCAGCCATTGTGAATTTGTATGCTTTCAGTGCGGCAATGATCGCTTGTATTGTTATAAAACTAGATGTCGTCGCAATTATATCGTTGTGTTAATTTTTTTAAAAGGTAATATATATTACTACAAAACCAATTCAAGTTGCAGTTACTATTGCACTATGACTTATCCAGGTAAAGCATATTTACCTCCCGCACCACAACAGTAGTCATTATATCGTGATGACGATAATTCACTTCTTAGCCTTGCAAGACACCAATACTTGTTTTTCAGTCGTGGGTTTTTCAGTTTGGACGTTAAATGCAACCTTTAAGGGTACAAGAGAGACAAAAGATATCAAATGGACATTTAAACTAAAAAGTCGAAAATAAACTAACAACGCCATGGTTAGAAAAATGAAAATAAAAAAGGCAACAGTAAATAAAACAAAACTTAATTCGGAGCAATACGAAATCGAACCCCACCAAATACTTGAGGTTATTAAAGGTGCTCATGAGAGATAGGAAAATCATGATTTCTAAAACGATTCACTCCTACTTACTCTGACACAGAAAGTTATCGTTATATCAACTGACTAAAAGTATTACAATATTTTCTCAGCCTATGGTGGGAATTTGAGATATATATATATAAAAAGTCAGAAGAAGAATTGCTACAAAATAAAATAGGATCGTTAATGACATTAGTATTTGAAATCAGCCGCAATTCAGGAAAAAACGTTAAATATCGTATCTATAAAATAAGAAGTTGTGTTATGATTGCCACTATGTTTCCCTAGAGACCAAGTTGACACAGAAATGAACAACTATAGGTCTTTATCAATACGTAAAACCATACTGCAAATTCAGCAATAAAAGGCCAAAAGAGGATAAATGTTGAACAAACGAACGACTTGGTTTATGCATTCATAAATATGAAATACCAAATTGAGCTCTCATGTTAAATGAAATTGAATCGTTGTAAACATCTGATAGTATATTCTAAAATGTAGATTCTCTTTAATACACCTTTCAATGAAAACAATCCAATATCATATTTTGGTATTACTATCATATAGATTAAAAATTTGAAAAAAGTAGCAAATAAAACTACGTAGATTGTGATTGACAAACACCAGTAAAGTCGATTTTGCAATCAATGGATTAATCTATATCATCTACTATATTCAGTCTACGAGCAATTGTAAGACATTCATTTCTGCTACAATATACTCAATTTTATAAATGAGTAAGACCTTTCCCTGGTAATGAACTGATGTTTGTTATGTCTATTTATGAACAAATCGGAATATGTTATCTTTAATGAACAATAAATAATAAATCAGCCAGTAAAGCAACTAAACAAATATTGTATGATTGCAAGCGAAATGTCAAAACACTAATTAATTTATTTGCAAACAGTTATTAGAAAAGATGTCTGATAATATTAATCTTGTCTTCTTCCATCTATACAGATCTAGATCAGGCAAAAAAGAGCAATTCCAGACCGAAAGCAATGATTTACCAACCATGAATTCAGTTTTGCTAATTTGTTGCAATACTAATTAGGAGATAACTGTATTGTATTTTAAGCTCCGACGGCATCAATTGGGGATTTGATGGTCGCAAATTAAGTTTACTGGCGACGCGTTAGCGGAGACAGTAAACGGGTATTTGCGACCATCAAATCCCCAATTGATGCCGTCGGAGCTTAAAATACAATATTGTTATCTCCATTCTAATGAAACTGACAGAAAACAACGTTAAAACATGTATTTAAAATCTGTCATATGCCGTCTGCGCTTGCGCGTAGGTCCCATAGCATCAATTGTCAATTGATGCCATGTAAGAAAGTGACGTTATCCAATCAAAATGAACGTTACAAACGTTGTTGCATTAGAATTAGCAATATACGTTTCTAGCAGACTCTATCAATACACGTCGTTTCTTTTGCTATTTTTACGATATATCCAGCAGATATCAAAAACGGCATATCGATTGTGTTATATTGAAAATATGAATATAAATATGATGAAATTTTTAATAAGATGAAGCAGAATCCCTTATGTTTATTTTGCGCTATATAGAAAGTCAAAAAGTCTGAAAAGACAGTTTTTGTCTGAATTCGCATGAATTTTTACTCGACATTCTTAATTTGCAAGAATAATTTTAGAAAGTTCTTGACATAGTATTAATTTGTCAAATAAGATTCTTGATTTTTCTTGACAGGTCCTGAAAGTATGAGGATTGTCATACATTTGTCTCGATCTGTCTTGACATATTCTTGGCATTCTTAATAAGGCCTGAATATGTCTTGAATATTCTTGGCATTCTAAATAATGTCTGAATAATTTATGTATCGACACATTCTTGACAGTCTTAAAAAGGTCTTGACACTATCACAACAGTATAAATTTTGCCGGAAATGTGAACAGACTTATTATTCCTGGATTAGATAATAATTTTTTTTTAATCTTTGGGAATTATCTAATTTTTTTTTTATGTTAAAATAATTAACTTCATAATTTTGATGAAGAAATTCCATTTTAATTAAATTTTTCATTAAAATGATGATTTTCATTTTTATCTTTCAACAAACTTTCTAAATTGTAGTGGCATGGTCCGCCAACTGATAAGTTTTATGGCTGATTATAGGTAAACCAGTAATTTCTATTCGACAGTTGGGTGTACTCTGGAGTGAGGAATACCTTATTTGTATAGGGAACATCCTGTCCATGTGTATTCCAACATGTGACATTACACACATTTTTCTTTAAAATGAATGATTTGTATATCATCATGATTTGCTATTTATGAACCACATTTTGGTACAATAAGTATTGACCATATGAACATTGAATATTATGAATGTTTAATGAAATATGTCTACAGTATAATTGGTTTCAATCATATAATTTATAAGATTTAGGAATCAAAACCCACATTTAAATTATTTCATAGTTTAGATTTCATAGCCATATTTGCATTTGTAAAATTTGTTATATGTACCCACATTTTCAATTATTTTACATGCCCAACTTTAATTTTTGTTGTAAGAAGTGTAACTTGAAACAACAGTATATTATATAACCAATAAAGTTATATCATGAATATTGGTCATGATTTATATAGCTCAGAACTGTCAAGTTAATTAAAGACACAATTCAAAATGTTCAGAATATGTCAAGCCAAACTGAGAGAAAAAATGTCATGAATAAATCTAGAAATTTCAAGACAGTATTCAAATGTCAAGAAATATAAATACCGTATTCAGATTGTCGTTTATATGTTCATACAAATTTAATATAAATGAGAACTTTTCAAGAAAAATTAAGACAACAGTCATACTTTAAATAATGTTGAGTGAAACGTTCATTCAAATTAAGACAAAAACTGGTCTTTTCAGACTTTTAGATTTTTGTAGTGTGTAAAAAATAAAAAAAATAATACAAAATTTGGTTAATATGTTGAACGCATTCATCCCATCGAATTTATAAAATTTACAACAGATATTGTTATGTCTGTCTCATATATCCACAACTTACATCTAGAAATTGACAATGAAGGTAGGTTGAAAACAAATCTTTGCGAAAAAGGAGATGATTTCATCTTCTTAATTGTGAACATTTCATTCATATGTAGCAACACGCCAGCAGCGCCTGCATACGGTGCATATATTTCCTAGTTGATAAGATATCCCAGGACTTGTATTTACTTTTTATTATTTTTTTACTAGAGGGTTGCTGCCAACAAGGAAACTATTAAATCAAGTTACCAAGAGTTCCAAGGCGAAATCATCCTTTCGTAAGTTTTACGGACGTCATCATGAGTTAGTTTACCGTTATAGAATATATGTTTCACATATAATAACGGAAATGTCGTAACTACAATCCCGTCCCGTCCCCTTTTCCGGAGTGTAAATTCTGATTGAGAATAATAACCGGGTGTGTAAGAACACGAGACCCATGTGGAGCAGGATTTGCCTACCCTTCCAGAGCAAATGAGGTTACCTCCAGTATTTACTGGGATTTGTGTTGATCAATTTAGATTTCTATGCTGTGTATTTAGTACTTTTGTTATTCTGTTGGTCATTTCCTTTTTGGCGTTGTTAGTTTTGAGTGTGAATGTTCCTCTAGGGTTTTTTCGCCTCTATTTAAATGAGATATCAAATAAGCAAGCATACCATACAGTATTAACTAAAAATATATTCTTATAAAAAGGAGATTTTATATGGTTGCCAATGAGACAACTCTTCACACAAGTGACCAAATGACACAGAAATTCACAACTATATATAGGTCATCCCAAGGCCTTCAACAATGGGAAAAGCCCATACCGCATAGCCAGATATAAAAGGACTCGAAATTACAAACGTTAAACAATTCAAAGGAGAACACTAACTATTTAAAATGTTTCAAAGAGCTAAAGTCGGAATTGTTAGTGTTTTTCCATTAACAAGACAATAACTCATTTTCCAATACTGGAGGGACAAAATTATATATGTATAGTTAATGTTGTGAAATAACCACTCTTATTAAGCATAACTAATTGTTTGTCTCGATATTTGTCCTATTTAAAGATAATTCAGCATTCTGTATTCCCTGTAAATAAATCTACGATCAATATAAATGCATTGCTAGTTTGAGGAAACGTTTATGCGAACCATTGTAGTTAGATTTTCAAGAATTGTTTTTAGAGCAAAGCACATACCATAGACATCTATGAAAGGTAATCACGAGACATAATATGAAACGATTCAAACGATGAAACCAATAGCCTAAAACGGTCTTATCTATATAAAAAAGGAAACGATAAACACTTATCCACCACAACAACAAACAAAAACCACTGATCAACAAGATCATGATGACTTAGGACAGATACAAACATATGCATCGGGTTTAAACGTTTTAACAGGTGCCAACTGTCATCCAAATTAAAAATTATTTATCAAAAATAATATAAAAAATATAAACAAATTTTGAAAGAAAAATATTAAAAGAAAATCAACAGAAGTGCTTCAATTTAAAAATTGGACTATTAGCTATATGTGGACAAGCCTGTCTGAATAAATAAGTTTACATGTTTTTCTTGAAAGTATTCACGGATTCAGTGTTTCGCAGTTCTTTCGGCAAGTCATTCCATAAAACGGCGGCCGCTCTATCAAACCGTCTCTCTCTGTATGTTTTTATTCTTACTATTGGTTTGAATAGAAGCATGTTGTTGTCTGACCGAAGAGTTCTAGTTGGCTTGTAAATGTTTACTAGTTCTTGAAGGTACACGGGTGCTTCCTGTTTCAGAGCAAAACAAATCTTTGTATTTGCATCGAAATGTTCTTGGCAGCCAATGCAGAGATTTTATAATTGGACTAACGTGTTCGTTTTTCTTCTTTCTTGTTTTCAATTTTGCGGCAGTGTTTTGGACACGCTGTAATCGTTGGATTGCATTTGCAAAAAGTCCATATAATGAATGCAATATATTTTTGCAAAACAATATTAACTGTTCAACTTTTGTAAAAAAACAAATGAAGAGTTACCTGTAAAGGTTTTTGTTCGGTTAGAATCGTTTGGATGTAAAAAATGTTTTAACATTTCATTACAATTGCTATCTGTTAATTGATGTAATTCGTGGTGTTCCGTTTAAAAAAAATCATGAATATTTTGCAGAGTAAAAAAAGTGTTGTTTTTAAATCTATCTTGAGTTTTTGTCCATTCGTTTGATGTTTATGAGCTTTTGATGTTGCTATTCGATTAGGGACTTTTCATTTTAAATTGTTCCTTGGAGTTCATTGTTTTTTGTGATTTTACTTTTTTCTGTCAATAGCCTTGCTCGAAAATCAATAAAAACATATGTGAACAATGCTTTATCATGAAACGATCACACTTATTGAAACTGGCTCGATTTTCTAAAGTAAAACATAAGGAGAGGTTGTGTGATTGCCAATGAGGCAATTTTAATCTATAAATTACAAACTGCAATTCATTTGTCGTTGAATGAAACGTCGAAGCGAAATAAGCACGTCGTATAAGAATTTACGCACCATTCCCACCGAACTTGAGATACAGGATACAACAGCTACAGTTTAGTGTGCCTCATATCTTGACTTAAATCTAGAAATTGACAATAATGGTCGGTTGAAAACAGTACTTTACGAAAAAGAGATTATTTCACTCAGTTTCTATGAAGCAACAATCTAGTATAGCGCTTGCATACGGTGTATATATCTCCTAATTGATACGATGTTACAGGGCTTATATCCTATAAAAATGTTCGTGATAGAGGTTTGCTGCTCACAAGGAATCTATTAAACTAAATTTCCGAGTTGTGAAATCACTACTTCGTAAATTTTACTGACATCATCACGATTTGGTTGACCTTTATAGATTAAGGTTGCCCTAGCGAATCAGATTTATAACCGGGTGTGTACTAACATGAGCACAACGACGGATGCCACAAGTGGAGCAGGATCTGCTCATCGAGAGCAACTGAGTAACTGATATTACCCCAGTGTGTTGTGGGGTATACCTTGCTTTAGATCCTTAGGTTGTGTATAGGGTTCCATTGTTTTTCTGTTGGCCATTTCTTCCTTTAGCTATGACTTTAGTTTATTTTCGACTTATGAGTTTGAATGTCTCTCTGGTATATTTCACTTTTCCTTAAATGAGATAAAAAACCAAAAAGCAAACAAACCTTTCTGTTTTGATAAAACGTGTATACATTTACTGTTTGGAACGTTTCAGATACATATAGTCTGAATTGTTAATGTTTCTATATCAACAAGAAGGACAATAATGTAATATCCAGTTACTGGATAACAAAAGTTCTATATGTATGATTAGTGTTGTGAAATAACCAATCCCATTTAATCAGTAATGATTGTTTACCTCGATATTTTTGGTTGTAAATAAATAAGATCTCTGTGTCCCCGGTAAATTAAATTACGATCAATTAAAAAAACTTTTTAGTGAAACATTGTAGTCAGACCTTAAAGTATTGTTTAATAGCAAAGCCCTACTCATAGCTATATATATTAAGTCATGAAGCTATGAAAGATCCTTATATGACTGCATATGAAACAACTCTAACGAATAAATCAGCAGCGTAATCAAGAGGAAAATAACAATAAACAAAAAAAACAGATATTTATCAACGACAACCACTGAATTGCAGGCTCGTGACTTGGGAAAAGCACACACATAATGTGGCGTAGTAATACATGTTTCTGAGCTCGTAGCCTTCCACTTACCTAAGATGATGATATAAAAACAACACAGTATGCACAAGTTTAAACAAGTTTAAACAAGAAAACCCATCACATCAACTCGAACCACTATAACACATCTAACAGTATGACGAAAGACATCACATTTTACGAGTACTTGCAGAGAACGAAAACGAGTTTGACCTCTATGAAAACTAATAAACAAATCATGTTTGCCTAAACAAATGAATTTTAAGACGTCACACGACGTGTCATGGAAGAATTTTCTTATGCAATGACAAATAAAACTAAACATTATAGACAAGAAGAAGAACAATAAGTGTTCATCAATACAACGAAACTTACAATATATACTGACCAACTTTAAAAACGCAAAACTAGATTGTTCTGTTTTATTCTTGTTTTTTTCAAATAGGCATGTATTGTAAAATAACTGTTGAAACATCAATTTTACTCATTTCTTAATTGTCTGAAAAAAACGTTTGCGGTTCAATGTTTAACTGATGACGTCATATTTCAAGGTTAAACTTATGTGGTATGCACTGAAACTGTCTTTTTTTTAAACAAACACATGTAAAATTATTGTGAAGAATGCCGTGTTAAAATCCTAAACGTTATTGGGTTTCGTTGTCGTTGATTTCTCGTTCATTGACGTTTTCCCTATATCACATTTTTTGTACATGAAGGCCAACGAGTCCTCATTCTACATCCTTTTGGACTAAGAGAGGAAACAAAATGGTACGTATTTATAGTTTAATATTCATAATTTGTTATATACATATACTTTTATTCAACATATGTTGAATGATAAAAGCATTCTTGCAAATAAAATGCAATTATAAAGCCTTTTTGATAAGATTTATACGCGGAAGTAGCATGTAACTGGTTATTTCACACAATTAAATAGTAATATAGTATTCAATAATTTACTTTAAATATGCAAATAGACCTAATCGTTTATGGAATGTGTATGCATCTGTAAAACAAACTTAATTTAGTATAAAACACATATTTCAGCATTTCCACTGTATATTTATTTGATACAAGAAGCTGTCTATACATATCTAAGGATGGGGTGTAAGATTGGTCTTGTACTTGTTTTTGTTACCCTGTTGTCATGGTTTCCGTCAGATGTTTCTGCGTGTTCCTGCTTTCCTACGCATCCACAAACCGTTTTCTGTCAAAATTCTTTTGGTAAGTATACACTTAGAATTTTTGGATTTGACATTTATAAGACAACATATAGAAGTTTCATTCGCAATTTAAACAGTACATGTATCTAAATAGTATGGTAGTGCTTTTTCAAAAGTCACCTATCATCAAAAAAATTATAATTGTGAATATGTTCAAGGGTAAAAACTGGTGTAGTTTTTTAAATTTGAATTATTACGCTGTTAGCTCTACAATATGTACTTATAGATTAGACCGTTGGTTTTCACGTTTGAATGGTTTTACACTAGTAATTTTGGGGCCCTTTATAGCTTGTTGTTCGGTGTGAGCCAAGGCTCCGTGTTGAAGGCCGTACTTTAACCTATAATGGTTTAATTTTTAAATTGTTATTTGGATGGAGAGTTGTCTCATTGGCACTCACACCACATCTTCCTATATCTATTTTCACCTTGTTGAAGGCTGTACATATTCAGTTCTTTTGGACACTGGAGAGAGTAAACTATTATGCAGCTATTAAAAAACTCTGACTTGGCATGACTCTTCGGACTGGTACTTAGCTTAAAATCAACTACAAGTAACAAAATAAAATCAATACCAAAACATCAACCGGTTTTAAGACACCCGCTTATATGATGTATGCCGGCAAAATTCGTTATCGGCACATCAAGTTCAAAATAGATTTCAAACAGTAATGGTAAACACAACCCAGGCTAACACGATCTTGAGCAATGACGTTCATGAACAAGTTTTTTTGTAGAAAAAAATAAACAGAAAAATTTCAGTCGTGATACAAATTTTAAGATTTGAGTTAAGCGAGCTGATGTTCGCCCTTATTAGCTGTATTTCCCTTTGGACGTTAGCATGTTGTCTCAATAACGTTTACTTCACATCAATTTTTATTGAACATAAGTTTATACATTTATCGTTGACTTAAAATTCTATTTAATAGCCTTAGTTGGAGTAATTTTGTCAAAGACACCAACAGGTCAGCAGAATATTAAATATACAGCGCGAGTCGTAAACAGAATAAAAGTAAGTATCTAGCTATAGGTGGTTGTTTATTGTTTTAACATATCAGAGAGTTTCAAAAATGAAAAATACATCTCAAAACAGATAATTAGTTCAAGAGAATCAACTTCATTTGCATATAAAATGAATAAATTATCCATAATTTTCAACCTTATGACGTTTGGAAGGACAAGCTCACCTATTTAGTACATTGTAAGTCCACCATTTTGCAATTATCATGAAAAAACCTCTTAATTCTTTTATTTTTAGTTTGCAGTTACACATTTTTCCAATCTATGCGAATATCGTTGTCTGTACAGGCGATTTATATACAATTTTTGCTGACGTTAAGGCAGTAGCGTCTGTATTTCCTTGTTTTTATATTTAATTTTGTAGAAAGTGAAATATTGACCTTATGTTTTAGGGAAATGTCGGTGCTGTTGGCTCCACGTTTGAATTTAACACACCCTCAACTGGAGCAGCATGTGGTGTGTCATATACTATTGGAAAAATGGAGTTCCTTATGGGTAAATGTTTTCAAATTGCATATTATTTCAGGATAAATAAGTCATTTACTTGCCAATGCGTAGCTGCAAATAACAATGTCTGTCATATTAGTAACGAGAACAGTGCATGAGAATGAAATGATAATGCCCTTATCAGATTTTTATACAAATTCAACTAGTGTGTATCAATAAACGTGAAAATATATTATCAGAAAATATATGACAGGACTGAAAAAAATTAAACTAACTAGTAAATATATTCCAAAACGGATTTCAGACGAAATAATATGGAATAAGAAATTTATCATGGCCTGCCTTTTATTGAGAGCATCATAATATTATATGATAATATGAAACAGGACTAAGACTTGAATGTAATCTTTAAAACAAAACAATTAAGCATGCAATGAAAACATAAAGCTATACAATGGAGGTTGTTATACCCAACGTTTACTTCTCTATCAAGTTCTATGATAATTGTAGATAATTTATCCTTCTGTATAGTTTTTAAAACGTTATCTATATTTTGACCTAAATCTAGTTTAACTATCAAAAGAATTTTATACAATGATTAGTTGTTTTTTGTTGGGTTTTTTTTTTGGTTGTTTTTGTCTGTGTTAATTTGTTTGTTTATGCTGCAATCATAAACTCAAGATCTTGTAAAATAATATCGCAAATTCAACAGATAAGATTGCTATTATGATACTTTTTGAGTTTCTTTGATACATATGACGTGGCTCTGCACTTATACATGCTGGCATTGTGTAAATATGTTATTGCAAAAACTTGTCTTTCGTTTTTGCTAGTGTGCTTTGTCTATATGCCATATTGTGTTTCCTTGATACATAGGCCGTGGCTCTGTACTTATACATCCCATCATAGTGTTATTGTACTATGGTATATTTTGTATTCTTGGCTTTAATTTTTACTTATGTGTTTTGTCTATATGCCTGATTGTGCTTATTTGTTTGTTTTATAGAGATTAATATTATAACACAATGTTGACTGTGTTGCTCCTTTTTTGACATTTTTGCTTATTATGTCTATTTAGTTTGTTCACATATCGTTGTCATTATAATGGAATTTGATACGAGTTATATAAAAGTGACAGGTTTTGCTAGTTATAAAACCAGGTCAGGTTAATTCACTATTTTCTAGATGAGAAAATGCCGCTACCAAGTTAGTTTGATGCGTTTGGGCTTTTGATTTTGCCATATAATTAGGCACCTTCCTTTTTGAATTTTTCTCGGAGTTCCGTTTTTTTGCGATTTTACTTTTTGCATACGTTTTTACCTAACTTACTTTTATATTTTAACAAATTCAATTTTACAAACATCTGCGATACAAGAAATCATCAAAATAGATTATCAATAGACACATTATTTATTTAGATTATTCAAGTTTCAAATGATTGTTTGTTGCTTTAAGTCCAGTGCAAATAGTTCATGCATGTTCAAGACGAAAACACTATATTGGATAATGATGGAAAATTTTCTTAGCAATGATTCACCTGGCTGTGAACTTGTACATCCGGCTGCACGGCAATCGGACACCACACTTTTCAGGTTGTACTGCATGTCGAATTTGTACACTGTACATTAACAGTCATATGAATAATGTTTGCCGAGTAAACAGTGTGGAGCTGGAAAGAGATATCTCGCTTGATTTCTTTAATTTCTGTTAATTTCAGGGAGCTCTAGAGGTGAAAACACTATCAGAATTTGCAACACGCTTATTCCTAGGACATTTGAAAATTGGGTGTATCTCCTTACAAGGGGAAGAAACTCTTACATTCGAAATTGTAGATGCAAGGTATGCAAATTTGTTACTACTAAAAGTTTACTGAGTAAGGGTATAAAAATTATTATTTGGTGTATATATTTTTTTTAATTGGCAAACGTTAACTAAATGTTTATGTATGACTACTTGAAGATCCTTTAACAAATGAGGGTTATTCTAATAAATTGTTTTATGATAAAATCGGAACAAATTGAATGTCAAAATATTTATTAGCCTATTACAAATATGCAGTAAATTCTCTAAGAATTCATATAGATCTATCAGTGCATGGCCTATTTCAGGTCAAATGAAAGAAATTGTAACAAATATAGTAGGTCTCATATATGATCATATATACTAATTTGAACACATTGGCATTAATATAATAAAACTGCTGCAACTAGACTGATTCACCCACATTTAAATTCATCGCCAACCCGACTTGGTTCGAGAGCAAGGGAGTATATCAATAAAATATGTAAAGTTTTTATTGCTTAACTCCAATTAGCTCTATCGATTGTAGTTTTCATACTAAAGCTTAAGACATATTCCTGTAGAAAATGTAGTTCGTCAACATATAAGCAAATGCGACGGTCAGCATGGGTATTGGTTTAATTGAATCGTGATAGTAACTTACTTTATAACTTATTTGATCAAATCATCTTTTTGTAGGTTCTTGAAGAGGGTGAAGCATCAACGCCAAGGAGTTGTACATTGTCAAACAGTTCGAAATCTTGTTACGGGAAGACTGCCATATGCAGAAGAGCACAAGGCGGCAAGTGTGAATGGAAGAATGATGAGCAATGTTCATAGCTGTACAATTCATGTGTAAAGTCAGTCTATTGGGGGCATTTACAGTTTTTGATTAAAAGATATGAATTAAGAAAGATAGATGCATAGTTGTTAGTGGGGAAAAGAAAATTTTTTGTCTGTTTTGTATTCGATCTTATATATTTTTTGTTATCCCAGAACCTATTACAAAAGAGAAGTCTGAAACGAGAGAAGTCTGAAACAACTGTCAATGTCATGGCAAAAACGATAAATGACAAGAAAATATTCAATGCTATACAAAACGCAACATAGAAAACTAAAAGCTTCAAGCAACGCGTAACCCATTAAAAACCTGGGGTCGACCAAAGGTGCTCCGAAAAGAAGGCATCTTCTACTTCACATGTAGGACCCATATAATAGTAAACTGACATTGCCATAGCTAAAAAAGAAAATACAAACTTTTACAGACAAATAACAGTACACAAAACACAGTAAAGACAACTCTAGACTAAGAAGCATGCTTATAACTACATGTACAGAGAACGGACCAAGTTATTTGTTGATATTCTAACAAAATATTTTGACAAAAAAAATATTTTTCTTTTTCCTAAAAACTGTTGCTTCAAAATCAATTCAAACGTTTTTGTTTTCAAACCAATGTTATTTGCCAGAAACATATGAACTTGATTAACTGGATACAACAGAATCGTTTATATGCTTTTTTAGACCTGCATTACTTTGGACTTACAAATCTTGACTTCAACAATTCTCCCCCTATATCGGTTTATTGATGTTGTTTATTATCTGCCTTATTCTACCGTCAGTCGTACACGAACATAAGATGAAACAAAAATAGATCTACGATAGACTCTTTGTAGTATTCGGGTATGTTTTACTGACTAACGATATCGAGGTTTGTTTTACTATCTATAAGGGTCTTGCACGGTTTTGCACCGTCGGTACTGATTTGTGATTCAGTTTTTTTTGCTACAGCAGAGGGATAAAAATAATATCAGTGAAAATTATTCTTCCAATTGAATAATTAAGAAAAGATAGTTGGCACCATCTTTATTGACAAATCATATGGGAAAAACAGTGCATGTTACAATGGTGAAATACTGTACATTCTAATTGTGTACAAAATCCAAACAAAGATGTGTACAGGTAAATAGAAGCTACTGGACAATCTGAACCCATATTAATTACTTTGATTGCAAGCGAAAAAAAAATAAACAGCGAATCGTATGTACAGAATCGTAAGAGTGACTGGGTTGTTGACACCAGAGATAGACAGAATACAT
The DNA here is from genome assembly GCF_036588685.1 of Mytilus trossulus. Lineage (NCBI taxonomy): Eukaryota > Metazoa > Mollusca > Bivalvia > Mytilida > Mytilidae > Mytilus > Mytilus trossulus. Next base: position 18,423,990 of record NC_086380.1, read on the forward strand.
AATCAGCGTAAGCATAATAAATGCGTGTCTTTATGTGGCATCAACACCACTGTTGACAACATCAAATCCCTTCGATTTACAGTTTGTATTTTTAAAACTCAAACACCAGTAAACTGTTCATTTTTTATATAAAGATGTCTTAGAAATACTCTCGTTGGCAAAGTTTGTGTAGATGTCCATCTTTGATTTGTAAAAAAATAATAGTGCATTGACTTGACACATCAACGATATAAGGATGAGGCTTAGAAAAGGGGAAATACGAGGCTGTGCCGAGCTATTTCCCCGTTTCGGCCCGAATCCGTAAATCGTTGATATGTCAAGTCAATTCACTATTACTTGTCTTGATACTGCAATCTAAAAAAGCATTTTCAATTGTTGTTTAATGCGTTAAGGTTATTTATTTTATTTAAATATTGGGGGGAATTCCCTTTAAAAGGCCTCACATCATGCTTGCGGAGAAGTATACAACACAATGAAATTTACATTAATACCTGTTGAAACCAACACTCGATGGTGAACGAAATAGTTTGAGTATGGACTTGAATATCAACCATAAGCATAGAACATAATGATTTATAGGTTGCAAACAAAAAATATTAACAAATTAAATATGTTTTCCAATAATTGCAAAAGAAACAATGCAAGGTTGAGTCGTTCCACGCATCGTTGTATACATTGTAAACAAGAACAGGTCGAAGAGGTCGTATGCATAATTCAATATTATTTCGACTATTTCTATTTAAATATTCATGAGGAAAAGTGATATCGGGTCAGTGACTGTATATGACATAGAAATATACAGTCAACGTATTTTGACTGCTCAAATAGAACGAGTGCAGTATAAATGAAAAAATAGTTCCTGTTCGACTGGCTAGTGTATCGACCCCGTCGTGTTGTTCCTAGAAGTACAACTGATAATATATAAAAAAAGAAACTAAAAAAGAAGAAAAAAGTCTGTGTGGTTGGTTTCGAGATATAAGCAATAAAAAATTAGTCGGGAAATGATTCTTTTTTTTATTTTTCATACTTTTAATTTCTGCCGCTCTTTGTTTCAAAAACTTTGAAAAAATAACAACATTTTCAAACTTAGCTTTTAAAACTAATACTAAATAGTATATGGTATACAATTATGAAAACAAAAAGCGGGTAAGTGTGCTTTCTTTAATGGCAATAAATGGATAAAAGCAGAGGCCAGTTTCCTAAAATATGGCAAAATTTAAAAAAAAAAAAACAAGACTGAGGAGCAAACATCCATAAAGAAAGTTATATAAAACTTTATTGCCAGTTTTTCGTGTCAAATATCCTATGCTGTCAATTTTGTCAATTTGGGATTGTTATCTTTTTTTTTTAGAATAAAAAGCATATTATTTCAACTTCTTTTTCTCATTGAAAAAATAAATATCTAAGAAATTTGAAAAGAAAAAAAAGTTGATATTCAGGATGAATATGTTTCTGGTAAATTCTGTATCTTTTCTTATATCCCTCGCCCATTTTCTCAAAATGTTGGCTTAAGATACTGGCTAGAATGGCTATGAAAGTTGAAATTTCATTTTCTCAAAAACTACTCAAGTTATTTGAAATACTTTTTTTCAGGCATAAGAGTGAATATATTTTTTTAAATCATTGATATTTTCCACTTGTATCACCTTTTTTGGAACGAGATTTCAACCACACTGAAACTTCAGAAGAATACACCAATAATAGAAACATTTAAATCTTTAAGACGTTTATGTTAATTTATACTTACATATTAATCTATTGCAATAAAAAATCATAATATCTAATAAAATTGGTAGATTTAGCTAACTTAGTCCTTATATTTGTATAAAGTAACATTCGTTACTGGTGGAAAATTGTTTTAAGGTTGATTAAGCTACAATTAATAATTGCTCGCCGGTCCGTTTCTGTGATTGCCATTAGATAACGCATGTTCATTTGCCAATCTTTTTTTTTATCTTTATTCATCATACTTCATACATACAATTATTATATACACACATAGCAATTCCTTATACACACATTTATATACATTATTATCACAGTTTTAAATATCCATTTATTTTGACAGTAATAGACTTGATCTATTTACTTATTTATTCATTCATCATTACTGTTATATACCTTATATATTTCTTTCAAAATATCCATTTATATTTACAGTTATATACTTTATATACATGTATTTACTTCTAAAATGTGTCTTTTTTTTTCTCCTTTTTCTCTTTTTTCCTTTTTTTTTTTCCTTTTTTTTCCAATTTGATCCAACAAAATACTATCTCTTATCAAATAAGACTTAATGATTCGTATTCGATTCTGTAAACAGTGATTTTAGTCAAAACATTCATTTGCCAATCAATCTATCATCAAGCGCAGATAATTAATGCTATTTTCGTTCAGAGTCTTTTTCAAAAATGATGAACGGTTCTTTATATTGGTATGTAATCATTTTAAACGTTTCAATTTAAGGAAATTATTTACGTACATCAATGTTTTTGATACACCAATAACAAAAACTGAAATATATTGAATGTATACATTTTGTAATTATTCAAAATTATATCAGAAACGTAAACTTATTTATAAAATAATGAACCTGTTAAGGGGAGAGAATACTCGCATAACTTTTTCGAATTGGCACATAATACAACGGAATGTCACTCTTGCATACAAATGACACATTTTAAATACAATAGAATTAATTAACTGCGCAATCGAGCTCCACCTTCAATGATGATTCTAAATTATAAATATAACCAAAAGTTGTTAATCTATAGATAGTGAAGACTAATGAAAGCTAACCCACTGTAAACATATTTCTTTGCAATTTTTTAAAACTTCCTCAGGAAAATGATCGAGTCACTTGACTTTCAGAACTGAAAATTAACGTTTTTACACAATATTTGAATAAAGTAGTTAAAGATTATTCGCTTCTCAAAGTGTAAGACGCAATAAAAATCGTATGCTTGCACCATCCTACTGAAATACGAATTTAATTAAGCCCTGAACATTTCGACCAATCTTCGTTTATTTATAGAAAAACCGGTTTAACCAAATAACAAGTACGTGTTAAGATCCGACTAAATACCTATTTCCCGATATGGTCAGGTAAAATTGCTACTTACAGTAACCTTTTTCAACTGTGAGTCTTAATGGCCGTTATTGTATACCAACTGCATAATAAACTGTTGGTATTATGTTACATTCCTAATTACCTCCCTTTTTACCGGAACTTGAAAACAGTGTGTTGACATCAAACACGTGTCGTAGTGTTTTAACAGACTAAAAATGGTTGGAGAGAAGAAAAAGAAGGTACGTATGAACAAAAAGTCGATATTAAGACTTGTTTCTATAATAAAAACTTTACACAAACTTGTGATGAAGTCAATCACGTAAAATGGACATTAAAAAAACCAGCATGAAATGATGAAAAATAGGAGATGAAAACATAATTGCATTTTTCACAGTTCTAAGAGTAAGATGAAGGTAGTGTATTATACCCTCCAAGAACAGTTTTCAATTTACAGTTATAAAAAAATAAACGTTTAGGTATAATACTCATTATATCAAAATAAGAAGATATGGTATGGATGGTATGATATTATTGATATAGTGTATGAGCTTTCTCTGTTAGGAACACCCCTCTTTAACTTTATACACACTCCGTGAATATATACACTTGCTTAAATCTAAAATAGACTTTATAAAAGGTTTTAAGTTAAGTGATAATTGTCAACACTTAGGCCAAAAAAAAAAGCATGTGTGTTTCCTGTTTCCCTACCTACCCTATATTTTAAGCTTAGAAATAGCCTACCCTAAAGTTTTTTTTGTCATTTTTCAATAAGCACTGTTAAAGTCAGGATTTCTCTCCCATAGACTCAATGTAAAAAAAAATGGTAAAATAAAAAAAAATCCCTACCTACCTACCCTATTTTTTTCAAAGATGAAACAGGAAACACACATATTATTTTATTTGGCCTTATCAGTTTTAGTCTCAAGTTATGCATCTTGTACAAATGTAGCACATATCTCTTGTGAGCATTTCTAGTTCCTCTATTTTGAGCTTGCTTTCACTAAATATATATTTGAAGTTTGTACAGTCAATTATGATTATAAACTAGAGGCTCTAAAGAGCCTGTGTCGCTCACCTTGGTCTATGTGAATATTAAACAAAGGAAGCAGATTGAAAATTGACTACAAAGGTCAATAACTCCTACAGGAGTCAATTGACCATTTCGTTCATGTTGACTTATTTGTAGATCTTACTTTGCTGAACATTATTGCTGTTTACAGTTTACCTATATCTATAATAATATTCAATATAATAACCAAAAACAGCAAAATTTCCTTAAAATTACCAATTCAGGGGCCGCAACCCAAAAAACAGGTTGTCCAATTCTGAAAATTTCAGGGCAGATAGATCTTGACCTGATTAACAATTTTACTTCATGTCAGATTTTCTCTAAATTATTTGGTTTTTGAGTTATAAGCCAAAAACTGCATTTTACCCCTATGTTCTATTTTTAGCCGTGGCGGCCATCTTGGTTTGATGGCCAGGTCACGCCACACATTTTTTAAACAAGAAACCCCAAAGATGATTGTGGCCAAGTTTGGATCAATTTGGCACAGCAGTTTCAGAGAAGAAGATTTTAGTAAAAGATATATAAAATTTACGAAAAAATGGTTAAAAATTGACTTTAAAGGGCAATAACTCCTAAAGAGGTCAACTGATCATTTTGGTCATGTTGACTTATTTGTAAATCTGACCTTGCTGAACATTATTGCTGTTTACAGTTTACCTATATCTATAATAATATTCAATATAATAACCAAAAACAGCAAAATTTCCTTCAAATTACCAATTCAGGGGCCGCAACCCCAAAACAGGTTGTCCAATTCATCTGAAAATTTCAGGGCAGATAGATCTTCACCTGATTAACAATTTTACCCAATGTCAGATTTGCTCTAAATGCTTTGGTTTTTGAGTTATAAGCCAAAAACTGCATTTTACCCCTATGTTCTATTTATAGCCATGGCGGTCATCTTGGTTAGTTGGCGGGGTCACCGGACACAATTTTTAAACTAGATACCCCAATGATGATTGTGGCCAAGTTTCAAATAATTTGGCCCAGCAGTTTCAGAGGAGAAGATTTTTCTAAAAGATTACTAAGATTTACGAAAAATGGTTAAAAATTGACTATAAAGGGCAATAACTCCTAAAGTGGTCAACTGATCATTTTGGTCATGTTGACTTATTTGTAGATCTTACTTTGCTGAACATTATTGCCTTTTACAGTTTATCTCTATCTGAAATAATATTCAAGATAATAACCAAAAACAACAAAATTTCCTTAAAATTACCAATTCAGGGGCAGCAACCTAACAACAGAATGTCAGATTCATCTGAAAATTTCAGGGCAGATAGATCTTCACCTGATTAACAATATTACCCCATGTCAGATTTGCCCTAAATGCTTTGGTTTTTGAGTTATAAGCCAAAAACTGCATTTTACCCCTATGTTCTATTTATAGCCATGGCGGCCATCTTGGTTAGTTGGCGGGGTCACCGGACACAATTTTTAAACTAGATACCCCAATGATGATTGTGGCCAAGTTTGGTTAAATTTGGCCCAGTAGTTTCAGAGGAGAAGATTTTTGTAAAAGTTAACGACGGACGACGACGACGGACGACGCCGGACGACGACGGACGCCGGACGCAAAGTGATGAGAAAAGCTCACTTGGCCCTTCGGGCCAGGTGAGCTAATAATAAGATTAGTACAACTAACTCACTGTTGAAAACACTTAGAAACTTTGAAATTTTGGAAAGTACTTACATTGTACTCTTATTGTTTTATATACATGTAGGATTAGAGATCATGGAGATAGAGATATCATGGTAAGTGTCTTACAAATTTTTTTTTATACACATGTAGAAATGAAGACACATCGAAGAGTCATTTGATAAATATGTATCATTTAATTTCAGTATGAAAGTGGTTCAGCAACAGCCTATATTTCAAGGAATCAAGCTATTAAAAAGTTACAACTCAACTTGGCTGATTTTAGGTTTGTGTGTAACTTACAGGTTTTGGGATTTGTTATTTTCTGTTGAAAATGTATATGATGAAAAATAATACGTACACATTTGATGCATCATTATTGCTATTCAAGATTTACCGCCAGGAACATGAGGAACACTTAAGTTGGTACCTAACACTACAGGGTGATAACTCTGTAAAATCAGCTAAATGTTTTAATTACATTGTGTTGTAAAAGGAATATTAAGCTTCTCAATGATCAAAATTGATGTTTGTCAAACTCTATATAACCAGTGTAATTTTTCTGATAAAATGGTAGTTTCAAAATTTTTGAAATTTATATATTTTGGTTAAAGAGTCAAAGTAAATACTTTGACAAAATTTTATGAAAATTTAACGAGCCAAATTAATTTTAGTGAAAGTGTTCGGTACCACCTTAAACCCAGATATTTAAAGCCAAGGATTAAAAATGAATACACAAGGATCTTTTAGACCAACAGAGATCCAAAAGCTTGCAAAATAATTTGATTCATTATCATGATTATGTGCATTACACATCAACATAACAACATGACTTTTAATCTACTCATCCTTTACTGTTTTGTGTACATAGAACATAAGGAGGGAAATCATCAAATAAATTTAATTAAAAACTTTACGAAAATCCGGTTTGGAACATGTTGCCTTCCGTAATTATGCAAATGACACTTTCATGACTTTAACCATGTTAACAAAAAAACTTAAATACTCCAACTGTTTTCATTGCTACATTTTCTATACAATTATATAATAGACACTTGAATAAAAATAATGAAAAACATATTGAAATCCATACTGCTAATAAAATTTGATTACAGTATGAATGATCATGATGATGCTAGATGTCAGAACTATGGCTATTGTGCCCCTCCATCATGTCCATCTTAAATTATAGTCCATCTGTTACTTAAAAGATATACAAAATTGGGAGAAAAAGAAACAACATTACATGCATAATGAAACAATGTGTAAAAGACTGATTGCTTTATACATCAGGAATTTGTTTTAAAGTCATAAGAAACGAGTGACCGATGAAAAATAATGTTCTTCCAATTCCTGAACCAATGCATACGAACATCATAAACTTAGTCTTCTGTGCACGAATTTATCATTTTTTTCGTGTAAATTTCGTATAATTGTCATTTTTTTTTTAATCGGTCAGTGTTGTTGTGAAAATATGGCAGGTAATTAAAGTTCGTGTTTTGAAGCCGAAGTTTAACGATGGTCACCTGTTTGTCAACAATCGACAAAAAATAAACAAAAAAGCATGGAAAGAGAGCACGTGTTTTACATGTAAATTCAGATAATAGTTTATTTTAAGAACATCCATGTGTATTGTGATCACCAGATTTTCATGAGATGGGTCACACTGAGGTCACTTTGCATACGGAAAATATGTCGGGGGAATTGCTTGCTGGAGGAAGCAATTACAACAAAGTTAACTTTTCTAAATATGAATAAATTAAAGAATTTTCTTCAGAAAAAAGTATATGTACATAAGTTTTATAATGAAAACTATCCATTGAGTTATAAAAAACATATGCATTTTTTTTTTTATTTGAGGTTTCTTATTACTTTAATTGAATGATCCCCATTTATGTAACAATCCACTGAAAGAATGAAAGATGGGAAATTCTGAAAAAAAGACAGACAAATCTTAGTTTTCATTATTATGCAGAAGCATAGTGAACATAAGCAAGCTTAGTTTATGACAAAAACAAACATAACACAGCAGTTGATAACAACTAAATTACTAAGTATGTTACCCTACTTAAGGTGGTACCTAACACTACAGGGAGATAACTCTGTAAAGTCAGCTAAACGTTTTAATTACTACATGTATGTGTTGTAAAAGGATTATTAAGCTTCTCAATGATCAAAATTGGTGTTTGTCAAACTGCTATATAACTAGTGTAATTTTTCTGACAAAACGGTTGGTTCAAAATTTTTGAAATTTTTATATTTTTGTTAAAGGGTCAAAGTAAGTACTTTGACAATATTTAATGAAAATTAAATGAGCCAAATTAATTTTAGTGCAAGTGCTGGGTACCACCTTAATACAATAAATAATTATGTTTATTTCAGGCGGTTATGTATACTGAAAGGTATCTACCCACATGAACCCAGACACAAGAAGAGAGTAGGTAAAGGCAGTACAGCACCAAAGACATACTACTTCGCTAAAGATATAAACTATATATCTCATGAACCAATCATAAACAAGTTCAGAGAGTTCAAGGTAAATCTATATATCACATTAACCAATCATAAACAAGTTCAGAGAGTTCAAGTTAAATCTATATATCTCATGAACCAATCATAAACAAGTTCAGAGAGTTCAAGGTAAATCTATATATCACATGAACCAATCATAAACAAGTTCAGAGAGTTCAAGGTAAATCTATATATCACATTAACCAATCATAAACAAGTTCAGAGAGTTCAAGGTAAATCTATATATCTCATGAACCAATCATAAACAAGTTCAGAGAGTTCAAGGTAAATCTATATATCTCATGAACCAATCATAAACAAGTTCAGAGAGTTCAAGGTAAATATATATATCACATGATGTTAAAAAGAAGATGTGGTATGATTGCCAATGAGACAACTCTCCATAAGAGACCAAAATTACACAGAAATTAACAATATTAGCACTGTATGGCCTTCAACAATGAGCAAAGCCCACACCACATAGTCAGCTATAAAAGGCCCTCAAATGGCAATGTAAAACAATTCTAATGAGAAAGCTAACGGCTTAATTTATATACAAAAAATGAACAAAAAACAAATATGTAATATATAAACAAATGACAACCACTGAATTACAGGCTCCTGACTTGGGACAGGCACATACATAGTGAATGTGGCAGGGTTAAACATGTTAGCACTTAGCAGGATCCCAACCCTCCCCCTTACATGAGACAGTAGTGTAACAGTACAACATAAAAATTAGTTGAAAAAGACTCAACTCAAAAGAGGAATAAAAATACAAATAAAACAAATACAAGTGGACGTGGACATATCAAATGCAAAGGTATAAATTATCAACATCCTTGAAGGCAGAATTAAATCCTTTGAAAGTGCTTAAAATTGTGATTTCATAGGGGTGCATCAAGTTTTGGGTCTTGATTTCTAATCACAAATGAGTGTTTCCAAAACGTCTAATGATTTTCTAAGTGAAGTGCTCAAATTCGCTTTTGAATATCAATTCATAAGGATATAAAATGTTCAATATTCATTTTATAATGAAATCAGACTTCTCAAACATTTTATCTGAAATCCTCTATTGTGTTCATCTATAAATAGATGAAGAATTATGTCTGATAGCTGAGGGTACATGTAAGTCCAGAAGAAACATGCAGTTGGAATTCAAACTATCCATTATCATGATTATGGTAAGTTCTGATGATACAATAACCTACATACACAATTATTGTTTATTAAATATTTAATGATATGTGCATATGACATGTAAGAGCAAAAGAGTATTTAAAAAAAAAAATCATTATTTATTTTCAGCATTTTGTGAGAAGGTTGAAGAAAGCCATTAACAAGAGGAATACAGATGCTGCAAACAGAATCAGGGCTAACAAACCTAAATATAAACTTGATCACATTGTTAAAGAAAGGTAAAAATAACAAACGGGCTTATTAAACTGAAATATAAAGTTTGTCTTTCCACTTGGTCAAAGGCCTTCTAACACTTGAGGCCTGTAAAATTTCTATAAGACCCATATATTACATGTATTAAAGCATGATGAAAATTTCGACCACAGGACATAACTTATTCACAATGTTTAATGAATAGTTCAATTATGATAAGAACAAATGCATTGTAATTTATACATGAGTTCTTCCATTTTAAGAAGAGTACATACATTCTAAATAATTTTATATCATTTTTCAGGTATCCCTCTTTTATTGATGCCCTACGAGATGTTGATGACTGTCTGTCCATGTGTTTCTTGTTTGCCACATTTCCTAAAACAGCACATACGTCATATGACTTCATACTGCTGTCAAGGAGATTAACAGGTATGTACCAGATAGCAATGAACCAAATTTTTCTTCTGAAAATATATTCAGGAAAATTCATTGTATGATTCAATTTTGAACAGAACATACTCAGAATTTGTTGATTAATACACTTTTTAATAGACAACATTCGATGCAATTCCGTCAAAAACTCTGGTTTTAGTGAACGTCATTTGTGCGTTTAGGGGCGTCGTCACTTCCCTTTCAATGAGCCAGTGGTTGGAAAACTATAATTCTATATTGTACGAATTATTCGGCCAATTGAATTCTCAAAATTGACAATCAGCGTTGCTGTCATGAGGGAATTGTCATTAAGTACCTACAGAACAACCATTATTTCTAGTTTATCCTGCACAATGATGATCACAAAGACGCTTGATGAACGTAAATAGTGCAGGGATACAGGCGACCCCCTCTATCTGGTAAATACACACAAAGGCACGTATAATTGAGGAGTTTTTTCCGGTGACGGATGAACTCGAAAGTGGTCTATTGATATTGTCAAGGCAACCTGTTGTATATTGTATGAATGATAAAAAGGAATTGAATGTCTTGATTACATATTTGCATGAAACTAGGTCAGAAAATGAATAAAACTACTCTGCATGATAAAACATTCCATATGTGTCCATTATTGAACAAAACATAGGAGAGAAAAATATATTTATTTGAATCAATTTATTTTAAGATTTAGAGAAGTAAACATGTTTTGTTTTATTTTAAGATAACAATATTTATTGTATTTGTAGTGGAGTTTATGCATTATGTGATTGCATCAAAATCATTGAGAAAAGTAAGTATATTTTAGATAAAGATGAAAAAGAGATATGTGGTGCATTTGCTTTGTCTAATGAGTTATATTATACTTTCCGTGAACTTTAATAAGAATTTTTTTAATCAGTATGTGATTTCCAATTTTCATCTGAATTAATTCAATAACAAAAAAGTTTACTCAGATTGTCCTAATGTCATGAAAAAATCAATCTGATGATGATTTAGTGATACAAATAACATGCAGATCATCAAAATTGAAAAACTAATTTGCATTCCCATCTTCAAGATACTTGTACAAAAAAACTATTTCTTTGCTTTAGATAGTTAGATTTTATATATGTCAAACACCTGGCAAGACTCTAGAAGCATTTCAGTTTCACTGTCACTAAAATTAGTGCTGCTATTCTTAGGTGACCTGACTCACATTTCTAAAAATCTGTCCATTTCATTCATTGAATATAAAAAAGAAGATGTTGTATGATTGCCAATGAGACAACTCTCCACAAGAGACCAAATGACACAGAAATTAACAACTATATGTCATTGTACATAGATGCCAACCATTACGATTTTTGCGTAGTTTCTCCGATTATGCTATAAAAACTACGCTATTACGGTCAAAGTCGAATAGTTACAGATTACCAATCATCGCCGTTTTTTTTGTAAAACGCGGATTTTTATCATTACTTTTCCGTCCTGGTCCGGTATTTAGAAAACGCCAATGTAATGCTTCCGGTTTCTCAGGAGTTATCAACCTATTGTCGAGTAACTAACTGACTTCCGAAAAGGCAAACTTGCATTTTATGAGTAGCTTTCACCCTTTCTCTACTTCTCCTTGACAAAACGAAAATGTACGAGTCGAGAACATCTGAACAATTAATTAATGGAATACATACTACAGACAACATTTTAAACGACAAATTTTAGTGCACATCACCTTGCAACCACTCGTCAGTAATTTTTATTGGTAAGTGCATGTTTATGAATGATTACTGAAGACTTTTCAAAAATACGGAAAATTTCATAGTTTGTTACTGATTGTGTCAAAAGGGGGTTGGCATCTATGCATTGTACGGCTTTCAACAATTAGCACAGCCTATACCACAAAGTCAGCTTAAAAAGGCCCTGTAATGATAAATGTAAAACAATTTAAACGGAGAAACTAACAGCCTAATTTATGAACAAAAAATGAATGTAACACAATTATGTTTCACATCAACAAATGACAACCACTGATTTACAGGCTCTGGACTTTGGACAGGCACATACATACAGAATGTGGCCGGGTTAAACATGTTAGCAGGATCCCAACCCTCCCTCTAACTTGGGACAGTGGTTTAACAGTACAACATGACAACGAACTATAAAAATCAGTTTAAAAAGGCTTACTCATCAGCTGGATACAAATACAAATAATACACAGTGTGGACATGGCTGAGAACTTGTATATATGTATGTCCCAACAACAATGAGACACTAAGTACAGATCTAAGAGTAGTTTGTATTTTCAGATTGGATATAACAATAAAAGTCTCTTAAAAAAAATGCACTAAAGCATATTTTCAGTCTGACAGGTAGTTCGTTTTCGTAGCTAAAGCAATTTAATTTTAAAGACATTTATTGTCTAGGTTACAGTAATTTTTTTCTTTTCTTTAGGTTTATTTGAAATTGAAATACGTCTAAAACATTTAGATTTAGATTTTTTTTCATATTTTGTAGGTATTTATATCTATCAAAGGAATATACTACCAAGCAGAGATAATGGGACAGACGATATCATGGGTTGTACCACACAAACTGGGTTATGATGTAAGTAGGGTATTAAAAATGAACATAGATATATCAAAATCATCAGGATTTATTGAAATGGACAACACTTAAACATGTTAAAGAAAAAGTCTGGTTTGAACAAAATAGTTCATCGCAAATTTTTGTCATTATGTTCAACAAATAATAAATTTCAATTTAAAAAAAAGAAGTTAGACTTGCAATTTTACTGTTGACATGGTTGAAATGCCTATTTTCTCTGTAAATTACATAATGGCTAATATTTGAACCAATAAAAAACAAGAAAAGAGATTACATTATCCACTTGTTTCAAATTTTCAGACAGTGCATTTTGATTTATAAACTCATACTAAAAGTAGAAATATTTATTTCTGTCTTTCCAGCACCCAACAGAAGTTGATTACAAGATTATGCAGACGTTTACAGAATTTTATACCACACTATTAGGATTTGTAAATTACAAGTTATACACAGATTTCAACCTTCACTACCCCCCAAAGGTAAGCCATTAGCATGATAAGTAGACTTAGTAAAGGGCCATTCAATTAAACTCCTTTTGAATAATAAGCAAAGGATGGACTTAATGATAACTATATACTGTGGATTCATTTATTTTCGTGGGTACCAATTTTCATGGTTTTGTGAAAAATTAGCAATTTTCGTTGACATTTACTTTTTTTGTTTTTGCCAAACTCTTCATTCATTCCTGTGGACATTGAAATTTGTGGGTGCAGGGTAACCTCGAAATCCAGGAAAATTGGTATCTAAAGAAGAAAAATGAATCCACAGTAAAAGATAGTCAAATGATAGTTTTTCCTACTTTTTTTAAATAAAGGCATATCATCCATCAACTTAAGCCAATACAAAAAAATGGAGATGTAGTATAATTGCTAATGTGACTACTCTCTAAAAGAGATCAAATGACATGTGTTTAACACCTATAGGTCAAATTATGGCCTTGAACAATGAGCAACATCAAATTAAATTATTGTAAGCTATTGGAAAAAAAATGTCATGCAAAAAAGTGGAACAATTCAATAGTAATTTTAAAACCCTTTCCTTTTGCATATGAATTTGAGATTTTTTTTATGTTATAACAGTTTACTCGCCAGGGGAGCTCTGCAAAGTAAAGAAAAGAGAACTTTCAAAAATCACAATTAATTTTCAGTCTTTATTGATGTTTAATTATATATTTGATTAGTTAGAGTTGGAAGACCAAGAAGTCAAAACAAAGATGAATGCTGAATTCAGAGAACAACATGAAGAGGTAACAATTATATGTATGCAATGAAATGTGGGATGTACATCAATACCAATGCAACATGAAACACAAAAAAAATATATCAAGATTTTATTACATAACTTAACCAAAACAGATGATACAATTAAAGGAGCAGATATGTATGGGAAGGACCAGATTTTCATGGTTCTTTGGCGAACAGTAAGTTTTTCATGATACTTGTGTAAAACCTTTATCTAGAAGCTAAAGTCTTTCAACAAAAATATAATTCTTATGATCGTGATCAGTAAAGCAGGGGAGAAAGTGTGGTTAATAAAGATTAACAAGTTCTCATGTTTTTTTCTTTTTAGAGATTGGCAGGTTCTCTTCAGTGATTATGATTTTGTCTTTCAGAGATTGGCAGCTTCTCTTCAGTGATTATGTTTTTGTCTTTCAGAGATTGGCAGCTTCTCTTCAGTGATTATGTTTTTGTCTTTCAGAGATTAGCAGCTCTAAGTCAGTCATTACAGACACTTCATGCTGGCAGTGAAGAAGAAGAAATACAAATGGACGAGTTCCCTTCAGAAAATGTATGTTTTTTTTTAATCTTTAGTGTCTTAGTGATGTAAGATTTGAGTGAAATACACAAGTTAAATCTTGATAAATTTCAATCTTCCAATTTTCTATTCATTATTTCCCTAATTTTTAGGGTTTTTTTTTCCTTTTTACCATATATAGCTTTTCTCATCACTTGGCGTCCAGCGTCGACTGTTAACTTATACAAAAATCTTCTTCACTAAAACTACTGGAACCAAATTTGGCCACAATCATCATTGGGGTATCTAGTTATAAAAATGTGCCCGATGACCCAGCCAGCCAACCTAGATGGCTGCCATGGCTAAAAATAGAACATAGGAGTAAAATGTAGATTTTGGCTCATAACTCTGAAACCAAAGCATTTAGAGCAAATCTGACATGGGGTAAAATTGTTTATCAAGTGAAGATCTATCTGTCCTGAAATTTTCAGATGAATCGCACAAGTGATTGATAGGTTGCTGCCTCTTAATTGGTAATTTTAAGGAAATTTTGCGGTTTTTGGTTATTATCTTGAATATTATTATAGATACAGGTAAACTGTGAACAGCAATAATGTTCAGCAAAGTAAGAAATTATGTAAATTTTGGTAAATTTTTACATAATGTTTTCTCTCTAACTACTGGTCAAATTGCATTATAGATAGATATATTGTTAACAGCAAGAGTGTTCCATGTGTTCAGTTGAGTAATATCTACAAACACATCACCATCATCAAAAAGAAATTTTGTCATGAATCCATCTGTGTCTTTTGTTAAATATGCACATAGACCAAGGTGAGCGACACTGGCTCTTTAGAGCCTCTAGTTTAAAATATTATCACAAAAATGAAAAATTTATCCCTGTTAAATAGAATTTATTTTGTTTATATGTATCCTCTTTCATAAAGGTAGTTAAATATTTATCATGTGTAAAAGAAAGATGTAAAACTGAGTTATTTTTTCTTCTTCTTTTTCAGACAGATGATCCAGATCGATTAGAACAGGTCAAGGTGGAGGCAGAAAAATTGAAAAAATTACAACATTTATTCAAAGGATTAAAATTCTACTTGAGTAGGGAAGTTCCCAGAGAAACCTTAGTATTTTTGATAAGGTAGATATAGTTTTTACGCATAACACAGTTACATATACAACATGGCATGGAAGAAGGGTTTTTATAATTGATAAAAACCAAGCAAAGTAACACACACAAATTACTTAGTTAGTTTAGCATTTTATTCATTCTTATATAAATCATATTTATTTAATAAAATAAAATATCTGTATATGAAGTTGGAAGAAATTGTGATAAAATCTGAATTGCACAATCTGTATGTGTTTATGTTTTACACTTTTCAGTACAGAATTGTTTTTTTTGGCGCGTTCGTATAGCCGGAGATTTATTAGCACAAGCAGTTTCGTGGCCGGGATTAATTTGACATTTGCTCGTAAAAAAATCGTCTCGGAACTTCAAACAGCAATAAACGCTATTTGAGATCGATTTTCGTTAAAATATTTAAAGGTTAAGTCGTACCTTACTTGTTTTGAGTTGTGGTGTGGTTAGAGTGATATGAAACGGAAGAAATATCAACAGTTTAGCTCTATGACGAACGATTTTTTTTTATAACTGAATGTTTACAAATACATGTCTGCGAAGGGGAGAGTTTCTTCTGACCGTTCCCTTTCCGAGATATTAACTTACATTCTATGTTTCTTTTTGTTACAAAGAATAAGATGAAATGTCTATGACAACACCATAACTGATTCGGAAGACGATAAACGACAACACGAGAATTACCAGCGATTGAAATCCGCCATTTGCAAAGCGTCGTTCATGTCAACAACAATTAAAGAGAGATAACTCAATTGTAATTTGGCGGACGACAATTCTTTTTAAATACGTTGCCGTATGTTTTTAAGTCACTTGGGTAAAACAGAATTTTTTGTTACGGTTCTATGACAAATAAAAATTTGTACTTGTTCAATGATTAAACAAATAATCTCTGTACTTGTCAAAGTTAATTACCTTCCTTGAAAATATTCATTTCAAACTAAGTAACAGGCATGCAACCTAATAGCAATTTAAGGAGATAAAAAAAAAATACATTTAAAAAAATCAAAATCAAATGAACAATTAGATATTTGACAAAAAAATACTATTATTTTGATTTAATTTTTAAACTGCTATAAGGTTATGTAACAAACAAAAATAACAGTTTAAAATTTTTTTGTTACTTGCCTCTTTTCAAGTCTTTAAATTTTTTTTCATTGTCCAGTATACTACTATTTGTTGTCCTGATCTCTCTATAAAATTCCTTCTTTATTTTAAAATGTCTCTTGATACCATCTTTTTAAATTAATCCTTCATCAGTCATTTTTGGAAAATGACGCAGTCATTGTTCCATTACTGCTGACCTGAACTTCATTGCATTTCTCTGCCTACCGCACTTGGTTTCGTATTTACTATTTTCCATACAAACTGGAATCTGCTTGTGTTATCATTATGCATGATCATTGTGTAGTAATCAGCCAGGAACCAGATTACACTCGGTTTCATATTTACTATTTTACAAACTAACTGGTTTCTGCTTGTATTCCACTACACTCGAGCAAAGTGTTGTAGTTTGACGGGAACCAGTTTAGAATTTGTAAACTACAAAATGTAATCGGTTATTGTTCATTCCACTTTGGTGTTTCATACCGACTTATATGGTTTGAATAAGCTTAAGACCCTTCAAACATTAATGTGATATGTATATTTAAGGCCGTTTTACAAAAGGATTGAACTGTTTTACTTTCAAAGTCGTACTATAGTGATATCGGTCATGTACGGATTTCCACTCTCACCGGTTAATTTCTTCTTTTACACGTGCTTTTGAAACTTCCTATTTAAACATCGCAAGTTTTAAAAATGTTTTTTGAGTGAATTAAACTTATTTTAACAATCATGAAGCGTTCCAGAATCATGTTAAAGCAGTGTCTTCTTCTCTTTGGTGATGGAAAATAGGTTTTCTCAAGAAAATACCGCAAATGATCGCAGAGGAATTGAAACGTACAAGTCAAGTCGGCACCTGGTTAAATCAAACTTTCATGCCAAATAATTAGCAAATTTAAGGGTTTTTTTTCAGTAAAGTTTAAACAGCATTAAACCAACAATCCTGTAAAATGCTCAACTGGTTAAAATAATGCAGAAAAATATCCAATATCTCATGTATTAGTCCAAATAATTATGACGTCTGGCAAGGCTATTTTTATTCTGTCTGGGACGCCTTCCTGCGACGTTCGTAGGAAGGCGTCCCAGAAAAAAATTTACATAGCCTTGCTGTCATAGGAAGGTGTTCCAGAATAAAATTAAAAAAGCCTTGCCAGACGTAATAATTATTTTGACTACTCATATATATATATATCTTAAAAATTTACCAAAAAAGTCATTAAGTTGAGAAAAATAAATATATACAAAATGTACATGAACACCCAAAAATGTGAAAGTTAGTATTTAACTCTTTTTGCTAAAATACTGAAAAAAATTCAGGCAACCCCTTTCTTATTTTTACTCTTTTTGCTTAAAATACTGTTAAAAATATATATTTAACATGGGTGACGAATTGACTATATCAGGTGTCGATTTTAACCAGGTGCTGATTTGTCCAGGTGCCAATTTAACTAGGTGCCGGTTTGACTAGAATTCTTTGACAAATGTTTCAAATTATCTGAGTTTCATTAGACCTTTGATAACCGTAACTAAAAGATTATTTACTTAATATTTTGTGGGAGAAGGGGGTTCAGACTATGTGGTATCAGGTCTGTTTGCTCCCAATACATTTTCGCACCCTACACGTTCGCACATTCGCACCCAAGGTCCGTTCGCACTCTACTCATTCACGCCCAATTTTAATTCAAATTCAAGTTGAATAATTGGAAAATCATGGTTGTTGTTTTAAATTGCTTTGGTGTAAATACTGAATGTATTTATAGCTTGGTATGAATAAAACATTGAAGATTTTAAAGGAAAAACACAAAAGATAATTGTTTTTAACAGCTTGGTCCCTTTGATAATATAACCAAAACATGATCAAATTTATTCAACACTCAGAAAAAAACATAATCAGAATCTCACTTCATTTTGAAACAAGTCAATGAAACAAAGTTATAGCAATACACTTACCAAAACATGATTAAGAGTTATTCAACACAAAATAAAACGTTGACAAAATACCACTTTATTTAGAAAGGATTATTATTATTTTTAACAATACGCTATCCAAAACATGATTAAGATTTATTCAACACACAAAAAAAATGCTGTCTCACTTTATTTTGAGACAATGACAACAATTATACTTATAAGAAAACACTTGCTTACAGAGTTATTAAACACAAAACCAATTAAGATTGGGTGCGAACATGTAGGGTGTGAAAGTGAAAGGGGGTGAACATGAGTGGGCCCAAATTGAATGGAAGCGAACGGACCCGGATTCAGACTATGTACCAGTGAGAAATATACAAGCCTTTCTACGGTATTTATTTGTACAATTCAGGTAGTCTTGACCTATTCATTTGTCTTAAAAAAACAGCCAGTTGTCACCTTCACTTCACACACACACACATATACGAATATCAATTATATGCTTACAATACATGTTGCATTGTTAAACTAATTACGGTATGTGAAAATCAAGACTTGCATAAAAACTATCCCAATATAAGAGACAGTGGCGTCATTTTTCTTCAGAGCTTTCAGCTCTTTGATTTTTTTTTTTTCATAGTTTATAAATAAATAAATTTGCAAATTGAAATGGTAAAGTCAATAAATTCAAAATTGTCTGGAACTAACAACATAGCTATAACACTAACAGTAATTTTTAACAGAATGGAACACCGTGAAACACTCTGGTAGACAGAGGTGCTTTCCACAATCTAGACCGCCGAATTTTGTTTGTCTACGCGTGTCTTGTTGATTATTTTTCACTCTCATGTGACAGACATCGCACCAACTTTTATTTCCAAAGGAACCTGGCAAGTGTCTCTGTGTAAGACAGTCATCAACGGGACAAGTGTTGGACGGCCTTTACGAACTGAACCACCTGTGTATCCACCTATCAGTTCTGCTGCCACTGCCTTAGAAAACTTCAAAAAGGTTGTTGGTCTCTTACCAGGGCCTGGTTGATGATGAGGAGTAGCCAGAAAAAGCCTAAAGGCATCAAATTTCAACATTTCTATCATTGTGAAGAAAATCCTTTTAGGCCATTTCAGTGTTTTGTGTTGGAAAACATAGTACTGCATGTACTGGTCAGCCCTATCAACCCCTCCCATGTATTGTCTGTAATCAGAGATCATCTGTGGACATGGTATGTCTTGTTGAAAAATACCATCTGCTTGTTGCACATTTCTCTGCACTGCACCTACTGAGAAATCGTGTATGCTTGAAATTAAGTTTACATTTTTTTGTCCTTCCATACAACAGCAGCCACTGCATCCTTCTGTCTGAACTGCATGTCCCCACGATTAGTTACACCTTCAGGGTTTTTCTTCATTATATCTTTAGGAAGCTCTCTCCTATTTATTCGTACAGTACCACATGCAGCAGTGTTAAAATGTTGAAACAAGTCTGTAAATAAGGTGGGAGAAGTGAAGTAATTGTCCATATAAACATGGTACCCTTGCCCTATAATATTTGCCTTTTCAATACAATTTTTGACTACTCGGTTTGCCAGACCAGGAGCTGCACCATCTGTTCTCCCACAGTATACCTGACAGTAGGAAACATATCCTGTATTAGCTTCTGCTATCGCCCACATTTTAATCCCCATTTGGTAGGCTTGGCTGGCATATACTGCTTAAAAGACAGTCGTCCTTTGAATGGAACCATCACCTCATCAACTGAAAGTTGTCGTTTAGGGATATACTGGCTAACCATAGAATCTGTGAACATATCCATTAGTGATTCAATTTTGTATAATTTAGAATAATTTGGATCCCCTGGCTGTGGGGCTTGCTCACTATTTGAAAAATGGATGTATTGCATAATTTGCATATAGCGATCCCTTTTCATGACTTTACTGAAGTAGGGGGTTTCCAGCATAACATCTGTGCTCCAGTAGGATTTTATGTCTGGTTTTACATTGATACCCATTAAGAAACATAAACCTAGAAAAGCCTTCATTTCTTCAACAGTTGGTGTAATCCATGGAGACTTGTTTTCATCAGGATGATCATGAATTTGTTTATTAGCATACCTGTCAGTCTCCTGTATGATGTATTGCAAAATGGCATCGGTAAACAGCAATGAGAAAAAATCAACAGGCTCGTTATCTGGATCTAAAACTGTGGTAGGACCAGTATTTCCACGTGGTAAAAATATGTGTGGTAATCCCCTCTCATAATAATCAAAATTTGTATGCCACCCATCAGCTTCAGCAGGACGGTCACCAGCCTCATCAACAAGTGGGTCATTTTCATCAGAAAATTCATTATCACTTTCAACAACATCTAAATCACCTATTCCAAGCTGTTCAAGCCTATCATTGTACCGCTGTGCAGCTAAATCAACTTCATTTGGCGAAAATCCGTCAAACTCGTCATCCGAAGATTCAGACATTTTTTTAATTTTCCCAGACGACAATACTACGTTTTTCACTACAATTTTACTATAGAACCGCCTTTTAGCCTAGAAAATTTGATTGGCTGCATACAAATATGGATTTCCTTATTTGGGAGAACACCTACAGGTCGTGTGAAATTTATTTGTCGGCAAAAAACCGTAAACTTTCGATCGTCAACAGAGCGTAAATCAACAACATGCGAAGATGATGAAGAAAGAGACAGCCATTACCGGCTTATCTTTTTTATTAAACAGTCATAAGTAAATATTATTAATTTTTAAAACAGCGGTACACACATGGTTTAAATATTTTGTTTTTAAGGTAATGACCTTTCATTTTTTAAAGCGATCATGTTGACTACACATGTCAACAAAATTGAAAAAATGGCGGCATATTATTTTATCATGAACGCAAATATACATAATATTAATAATTGAAACCTGTTAACACATTGTGGTAACGTACGCTTTACAGCTTTACGTAATTGATCTGATATTAAAACTGAAAGTAGGTCAGAGTATTTTTCGTTTTCCATGATGCATTATGGCATCACACGGCCGTAGCAAGGTGATGCATTAAGGCATCATACGGCGGTACCAAGGTGATGCCTTATGGCATCATACGCCTTGAATGGGTTAATACAGTGAATTCAGAAATTATTGCAGTGTTTTAAATTTTGCAATAAATGTAACAGTGTATTAATGGCAATAATTTAAACTTGTATGTTTACATTTTTTAAAGGAATTAAACAGGATTTTTCTCCATATTACAAAAATGAAAATTTGATTTTAGTTGAAAAAGACACTGTATTTACAGTGTTGTAGGTACAAGATGTAGAGTATATGTAAATATATCTTTATTTTATCAGTTATATTAGATATTGACAGTGTAATATTTTAAACATATTATTTATATTATAACAGGTCATTTGGTGGTGAAGTATCATGGTGTCACACAGTTAGTGTGGGGTCTACATATAAAGAAGATGATGAAACCATTACACATCAGATTGTTGATAGAACAGAAATGCCAAACCAGTATCTGTCAAGGTAATATAGTAATTAAAAACAGAAATCACCAGTCAGTATAAGTACTTAGCAAGATATAAAACTGTATGTTTTTGGGGAAAGACGGCTTCAAACCGTCAATCCCCTATGGGGTTGACCAGAGTGACACTCCCTCACATCATTCATTTTGTTTTTATACATGTTATAGTGTGGAAAACCCCCCAACAAATCTTACTTAGATTGAAGAGAAGGAGACCCAGAAATGAATAGTTTGACTTTAAACACTTTTTTACACATTTCCCTTCTGTTTCTCACGAAATTATGGTAACTTGAACTCTCCTTTACACTATTTACGTTTATTTTACAATCCGAAAAATTAGTATGACGAGATATTCTAAATATATCCAACCTTCTTTGTATTTTATAGTGACGTCATTCTTGGAAGAAGCAGGGATATCCTTCACCAGTTCACTGGTTATTTAAATCATTCTTAGAGATTGTGCACTAATTACAAATTTGTATTTGTTAAATCTAAACATAATATTGTTTACTGTAGATGATTTAAACATCAACATGCAATACTTTAATTTGTAGGTCAACAACTTTCAAAATAAACAAAGATCGTGGGTTTACATGAGACAGGGGAAAGGAACAATTTTATTACTTTTTTCGGGTCTCACTAATTAGAGACAAGAAGCGTCAAAAAGCGACACGAAGCGTCAAGAAGACTATTTAGCGACAAGAAAAAATATATTCTTCTTGTCGCTTCTTGTCGCTAAAATTCTTCTTGTCGCTAATAAGTGAGACCACTTTTTTCTGTAAAAATTCTGAGAATCTTCCTCCAATTCAGGAGAACCTCAATTGATGAGTAATTATCCACTAAATTAAAAGTTAATGTATTTAAAAACTTTAAATGTGGCATTTCATTGGATTAGTATTCTTCTATTAAAACTAAATTTTTGTGTACCTACATAATCATTGTAATGGTAAAAAAAAAAATTGCATTTTGTAGTTTAAAGTCATAAGAAACCTCAAATCAAAAAAAATAATGCAAATGTTTTTTATAACTCAATGGATAGTTTTCATTATAAAACTTATGTACATATACTTTTTTCTGAAGAAAATTCTTTAATTTATTCATTTTTAGAAGAAGTTTACTTTATTTTAATTGCTTGCTTCCAGCAACCAATTCCCCTGACATATTTTCCGCATGCAAAGTGACCTCAGTGTAACCCATCTCGTAAAACTCCGGTGATCACAATACGCATGGATGTCCTTAAAATAAACTATTATCTGAATACACATGTTAAACACGTGCTCTTTTTCCATGCATTTTTGTTTATTTTTTGTCGATTGTTGACAAACAGGTGACCATCGTTAAACTTCGGCTTCAAAACACGAACTTTAATTACCTGCCATATTTTCACAACAACACTGACCGATTGAAAAAAAAATTGACGATTATACGAAATTTACAAGAAAAAAATGACAAATTCGTGCACAGAAGACTAAGTTTATGATGTGTGTATGCATTGGTTCAAGAATTGGAAGAACATAATTTTTCACCGGTCACTCGTTTCTTATGACTTTAAACATATTTATTATTTACAAATATTTCAAAATTAAGATTTGGAAACAAGCTTCACACAGTTTACATCACTCATATTGTTTTTTTTATTAGTACCTGTTTCCCTGTGATGAGAGTTGTAACTCAGAACTTTAACAATGGAAATTTAAAACTGTATAGATTTTTCAGTCCACACTTTCTAAAGAAAAAACTTAAAAATCCAAGAGAACTGTCACAAAAAATGGAAAATGGCCCTAGCCTGCAATTCATTGGTACACAATCAAGATTTCAAAAAATATTGTAGTTGTTGTGAAATGACAGAATTCAGTTGAGTTTTAGATAATTAGCTATCAACTTTAATCAAATGTTTAGATTTAGAAGATGCAGATCTCTTCCATTGGTCCAAATTGAATCCTAAACTAAGGAAATGAAATTACATAAACAACAGTTGATTTCAATATTGTCAACCTGTCTACATGTTCTAGCTATTCTCTTTTTCATTCTTCATATGAAAACTATCAAAAGATCCCCCCCCCCCTTTCCAAAAACATAATTAAATAGAAACAAGGTCCGTCTTTCCCCTCAGAGCTATTCAGCTCTTTGATTGAAATTTAGGATCTATACCTTTCCATATAGTAAAACAATTATGCACCATACTGTTGATTGAGAGAAAATATAATGTTCCATCAAGACACCTACTTACTGTTTGTTGATGAATATTAAATCAGTTCTAAACAATTACTCAAGACAAAGTTTTCCTAAAAAAACAAAAACTGGTAATCACTTAGCCTATGATGTCAGGGGTGTGGAAATATTTGCTGTGGGCACTTGTCCCTGGGCAAGTAAAATTGTAAAGTTCACTTGTCTGGAAACAAATTTACTTACCCTGATGGTCCCAATAAATATTGAAGTATTTTTGATTGTAGTTAGTATATGATTCTTAGCACTGTTTTGCATCACAAACAAATGAAATCCATTTGTTTATTATGTGTAAAATTTAGGAAAGTAGGTTAACATCTATGGGACAGAAACCTTACAGCAAACCAACCAATGAAATGACATGTAAAGGTAATTTTTGCAGCAGTTTTTGAATAAAAATTGTAGCCAGTAGCCTAGGTACATATAATGATATACTAATTTAAATTAGACGACAGTGAGTGAAGAAATTGAAATTAAATAATGGATAAAATTGATTTTTTTGCTGTTTCTCTCAACTGACACACTTGTTTTTTGTTGTTGTTGGTTTTTTTTATAATTGTCTTGATGGGCAATTAAACCATCCCTTCTATTTACCACTCTGATAACAAATAATGTTGAACTTTGATCTATAAATATAAAGACAAAAAAATAATTTATTTTCCGAATTTCCATCCTAGATTGCCAGGTGCAATCTGATATTCACGATGTCTGAAATTCTCGCTTCCGTATTTTTTTTTAATACACCTTATCCTCCATTTGCGTTTTAGGTTTTTTACTCGACTCATTACTCTTTTGTCATGCTTGCCCGGTGTTTTATAAAGTATTTATCAATCTGAATCTCGATACAAAATCATATAAGATTATATAATGACACTTCCGGTACATGATGGATAAAACCTAATCGTTGATCCCGTATCAATGGACAAAACCAATGCAATGTTACACAACTCGGGTTCGCATACTTATTTTTATTTATTTTGTTAATCGATCTATTTTCGGTATTATGTAATATTTATCGTCATGAACATTGGTGTTTTTACTCGCTGACCATTGGTTTCTTTTACATAAATTTAACATCTTTATACATTTTGATACATGTACAAATTAATTCTATATTTTTGTTGGATTTGAACTTTGTCTTTTATATTTGTTTACTTGTCCATGGGCAACCCAGGCAAAAATAATTACTTGTCCGGTTGTTCAAATGTATGAGTCGGGCATAGCATTTCCACACCCCTGGATGTTATACTGAAAAGGGAGAATAATAGCAAATAATAAGGTCATCACACAGGATTTCAATAACAAAATAAACAGCAATAAATTAATTTTTTTTTTAAGTGTTTCACCAAACCAAAAAGTCTTTGATAAACTGAACGGCCTTAAAGATTCTTTTTACAATAACTAACATGTCATATTTCGTGACTCGTGAGCTAAAATGCTAATATATATATTCAGTGACATCTTCTTGGAGAGGACTTAAAAACAAAAATTAAACTTAAAACAAATATGATATTTATTCTGTAGATACTATAACCAGCCACAGTGGGTATTTGATTGTATAAACTCCAGAGCACTACTTCCTGTTGAGGACTATTTTATTGGCGCTGTCCTTCCACCACATTTGTCACCATTTGTTCAGGAAGAGGAGGGAGATTACGTACCTCCAGAGAGGAGATCACAGTTGACTGGACAGGCAGCTACGGACTCTGGTATTACATTTAATATGTATTTATAAATAATCTTTACAGCTGATTTCAATGAGTGTGTAGCTAAAGGTAATATCTTAGGTTAGCTGGCTTGCGAGCTGAACCATGAAGTCATTATTAGATTAGTTAACCTACCCTCCTTTAAGGTCAAGTTACAGTAAATGGGCTATGTCACAGATTTCCGTAAAATTTGGCATACAACTCTGGCTTGATGAACTTTATCTGAAAATAGAAAAAATAATGTATACTGTGGATTCATTAATATTCGTTGGATACCAATTTTCGTGGATTTCGTGGGTACAAGAGAACCACGAATTCAAATGTTCAACGAAATACAAATTTTGTAAAGGAATGAGTGTAGACTTTGCCAAAACCACGAAATTAAATATCCACGAATATGTAAGTTTTTCTCAAACCACGAAAATTGGTACCCACGAAAATAAATGAATCCACAGTATATCTCAATTATCATTTAAAATATTACTGATTGATTTCTTACAAAATGGGTGAACATTTGTATAGAAAGCACATAAAATTGGCAAAAACCCTTCTAAAATTTGTCTTAAAATCGCCAAATCTCTAAATCTACTCCATAGATTTTTCTTAAAAAAACTATGTTGTTGATACATAAATTTTCGTTATAATGATGCAAAATAAAGATAGGGTCACTGACTTTGTTTTTACGGTATACATCATTCAAAGTTGCGTTATTTGTGAAAAAATCCAACAAAATGTCGAAATTATCGTAACGTTATTGCGTTGCAGGCCGTAAAACGTTTATTTTTGACGTTTTTCACTACCAACAAGGTAACAAATTGATTATTAGACAAAAAACGCAGTCGGTGACCCTATGATTATTTTATATCATTAAAACAGAAATTTATGTGTCAACAATATATAGTTTTTTAAGAAAACTCTATGGAGTAGAATTAGAGATTTGGCGATTTTAAGACAAATTTTAGAAGGGTTTTCGCCGATTTTATGTGCTTTCTATACAAATATTCACTCATATTAAAAGAAATCAATCTGCAATTTTTCAGATAATAAACATGATAAAAGAGATAAATGTATTATTTTTCGATTTTCAGTTGTAGTTCAACGAGCCAAGGTTGTATGCAAATTTTTAGCAAAATTTGCAACATAGCCCATTTACTGTTCCTTGACCTTAAGAGTAGACTAGTCCAACAGATAACCAATCTATCTGTATGTAGGACTAGACTACTTTGGAAGGAGGGTTGTATGCCTTAACTCATAATGACTTCAAAGTTCAGCTAGCAAGCAAGCTAACCAAAGATATAACCTTAAGCTAATACTAACATTGCAATCGACTGTAATTGACCCAGTGGATCTTGTATTGTTCATTCTTAGTTTTCTTATGTGTTAATCAAATGACTTAATCCTGATTATGATTTATAATCCAGAAACTACCACTTGATTTTTATTTCATGGATATTTTTAAATAGGACTACATAATAAGTTCATATTTTTTTTGTGGACAAAGTTTACCACAAACTCTACCTTTAAAGTAAATAATACTTAAATTTTACAGAAAGGTCTTAACATGTTCAACATCTAAATTATGACAAAATAATATGTATAGGAGTTTACATTTATTTCCTTTTTTGAGGTGTAGAAGTTGTGTCAGATGAAGAAGATAGTGAAGATGAAGATGAGGAAGACAAAGATGAAGAAGAAAATGAAGAAGAGGAAGAAGATGAAAGTGAAGGTTATTATCTGTAACAATTTAATAATGCAATAGAATAAAATTGAGAATGGAAATGGGGAATGTGTCAAAGAGACAACAACCAGACCGTAGAAAATACAACAGCAGAAGGTCGCCAACAGGTCTACAATGTAGCCAGAAATTCCCGTACCCAGAAGGGTCCTTCAGCTGGCCCCTAAACAAGTATATACTAGTTCAGAGATAATGAACGCCATACTAATTTTCAAATTGTACACACGAAACTAAAATAGAACTATTTTATACTTGTATGTAAATTTGTCCTCTATTACACAAGATAACACTGGTTTCTGGTAACTTTGACATCACAATTTAAAAAGTTTATGTCAAAATTAAAAGTGATCGGTGCTTGACGTCAAAAGGTTATTTCGAAATGTTCTAAGGTCGTTTAGAGACAAAATTCAGCTAAATACCTAATATGTAAATACCTTTATACTAAAAATTGTAAGTTCAGTGAAGTTTCAAACAAAAAAGCCTTTTAATTATAAAATGTGTGCTTCTAGTTTTGCAAAACTCAAAAAGTCACAATTTTCGCAATAATTAAAACATCTCCAAATTTTGAATTTATAGTTACAAGAACACACTTCAAAAAATCAAGGCATTTACTGCTTCATTGAAAGTATAAAGTAAACTGTTTTTGGGAGAATTTTTGAAAAAGATTTTTATGTCTGAAGAATTTCAGAAAATTAATCAAAATTCATCGGTACTTGGAGACGGGACAATTTTTTAAGCCTTCTCATTTTTTCCGAAGTCTGTTAATTTTTTTGTTTTCTGTCAAATTCCGTCATTTTTGTGTTTCTGTATACTATTAGCATACATATGTTATAAATAAAGTGTATTTGCTTTTAACTATCAATTTCAAGTTTCTTGGCCACAACAATCACTGCTTCATATTATATAGAGAGTCTCTATCAACACAAAAATTATTGTCCTGTCCCTGTATCTCTTATGCAAATTATGTGCAAGTTTAAAACCAGAAGTCTTGTATGACTTAAAAGTTGAAGAAGCAATGTTCTTGTATTCAATGAACAAATTAAGAAGCATTTTGTAATTATTTTGTTCTTATTTTCAGAAGAAGAACAACCAACAAAGAAAGGAAAGAAGAGAAAACTTGACACTTCTGAGAGTGTAAAGAAAGAAGTACCAACAAAGGTAAGATGATAGTAAACGGTGTAATTCTTATTGACATTCTATAAAACTGACTATGCGGTATGTGCTTTGTTCATTGTTGAAGGCAGTACGGTGACCTATAGTTGTTAATGTCTGTGTCATTTTGGTATTTTGTGGATAGTTGTCTCATTGGCATTCATACCACATCTTCTTTTTTATATTTAAGCAATGATTGATAAAAAATGAAGGGAATAAAGAATTAACTAAGATACCAGGCTTATAATTTGTACAACAGTTGCATATTTTGTCTACATAAGATTCATAAATGCTATCTGAATCTTAAATATATATTTCCTAAATAATCTATACTGCAGATAGAGGGTTATAAAATGAATACTAATCAATTGAGCTAATTTTTTGAGAAAACTGATTTAAGCAAGATACATATAATTTGACTCAATTAGTCTTAAGGTAGTTTTTTTTACATTCTTATTATTCATCTTACCTTTTATGAAATAATTCTTACGGAATTAAACATCAGTTCTGACAGTAAAAGTAATGATTTGTTTTGTTCTGTAGGATTTATACACTCATTCTATGTCAATTAACGCTGTACTTTGTTTTATTCTTTAGGGGTTAAACACTCGTTCTATGTCGGTGAAAGCAGGAGAATTGGAGGTTGACAATGTTGATCAGAGATTACAAAGACAAACGAAAGAAGAAAAACGACTAGCAGAAATGATGATCCCTAAAAAGAAGAAAAGGTTATATGACAAGATGATGTATTCTAAAAAGAAGAAAACACAGGAGGTATATTAGGATTTTTTTCAACAGAGGAGTAGTTTTTGTCTTCTCTAACCTAATTGACATGATATATGAAATGCTCTGTGGATTCATTATTATGTGTGGGATACCTATTTTTGTAGATTTCTTGGATGAATGTAAACTTCCAATATACATGTTCAACAAAGTACACTTTTTTCATAGACATGTTTAAACTTTGGCATTACCAAACATTTAAAAAAAAATATTGATGAAAATTCAATTTTTTCTCGATCACTAAAATTGGTACCTACAATAATAGATAAAATCACAGTTGCTCTATTTTGGTTTATAATTGAGACTGCTTTATGTGAGAATTGCAAATATCAATATTTTACTCTTGAAATATGAAAATATAAATTGTGAATCAAGACAGATATTAGGAACAAACATAATCTTTAAGTCAGAGAAAAACATATCATTTCATAGCCTAAAAAGAAAAAAGAAAAACGACAACATATACACAAAACACTGCACAGAAAACTAGAGATTCCCAATGCCCATAAAAACATTGCATACTATCATGTGCTCTCGAATGTAAGCAAATCCTGCTCCACTAGTAGCATCTGTAGTTTTCCTCATGGCCGTTAAAGGTTTATGACGAGTCACATTCTGTGATGGAACTTTTGAGGAAAGGACACTTGTATTGTAGCTTACCAAAACAAGATCATATGAATGGTCATTTGTAAAAGATGTGACCAATATTAAGATTTAGGATAGGTTATTACAGGTGATTGGTTTAATTTTTGGGCTGTGCATCTTTTGTTCATGCCATTTATGAAATTTTGTTCCTCTTATTTGCATTCGGTTTTCCTTCATTATTTTTTCATTTTTTTCAGGCCAAGGTTTTAGAAGACAAAAGGAAATCTATTGAACTGTCAAAAAAGTCAGAGAGAAAGAGAAAAAGGAAATCTACATCCTAAATAAAAATGTCTTATTTAATAAAACTTGTTAAGAGGACTTTACACTGATTGGTTATACTAATATGAAATAAGGAGATTTGAAATGATTACCAATGAGACAACTATCTACAAAAGACAATAATGACATAGATGTTAGCAACTATATGCTGCATTTGGCAAAACTTTTAGGAATTTTGGTCCTCAATACTCTTCAACTTGGTACCTTATTTGGCCTTTTTAACTTTTTTGGATTCAAGTGTAACTGATGAGTCTTTTGTATACAAAATGCGCCTCTGGCATATATACTAAATTTAGTCCTGGTATCTTTGATGAGTTTATTTACAGTACCGCAAAACAAGCTATAAAAGTCTCTTGACATAAAAAAAAAAGACGTACAAAACAACAAATGAAAAACATGTACTTTAACCTATAATGGTTTACTTTTTAAATTGTTACTTGGATGGAGAGTTGTCTCATTGGCACTCACACCACATCTTCCTATATCTATATGATATTAAACTTCTTAAATATAGACCACTGACTTAAGAAGGGCACATACAAAAATGGAAGGGTTTAAATATTCCTTTCAAACTTAAAAAAAGAGAATAGTTGTTGTTTGCATTAGTATTTCATTTGTGTAGTGGCATTATCAAATCTGATTCCATCAATACATTTTGTCTATAAATCTAGTAAGCTTATTATTTACAACATCAATGTATGGAACATTTGGTTATAAATTTATTTATTCTGATTTTGTGGTTTTCATGATGAAAAAGTTCACTGTAGGCCCTTAAACAATGAGTAAAATCCATACTGCAGTGAGCTATTAAAAGCTCTTAAATCACAAATGTAAAATAGTTCAAACGAGAAAATTAACAGCCTAATATATGTACAAAGAATGAATGAAAAACAAAAATGATATACAGCAACAAATGACATCTGCTGAATTACAGTCACTTACAGAATGTAAAAGTGGTAAACTAGTTTGAAGGCATGCCAACTCTCCTTATAGCCTGGAACAGTACAATACAAGAACATATTATATAAATCAATTGAAAACTGCTTGTCAAATCGATACAAAGCAAATGTATCAAACAATAACAGAGTTGACATTAGCAACAAAAAGACATTAAGATTAGATCTGAGAGATTTCAAAGTTGCTGACAGCTAGTTCAAAGCCAATAAAAACTTATTAAAACATTCATGCAACAAAGACTACAGTTTTGATTTTGGTGGTGTCACTTTTACCGTCCTAGAATTTTGCAACTTGAAAAAATTATGAACTCCTTGTTTCTGTTTTAACTTTTGTTTCCCTCAACAGAATGTTATGAAACTTGTACACAAAAGTTAGATGAAGAATATCACTTTAATTGTTTTAACGTTCTGTCCCTTTATAACTTTGTTTGTACACCATCATCATCATCTGTGTTCTATTGTTACATACCCTATTTATTTGTCCAATGGTTGTGGCAAAATTCCAATAAAAAAAATAGACCTTGAAATTTGAAAACGATAAAACCAAAATATTTAGATAAATTGGGAACATTATCTGAGCATGAATGAAATCTGAAAGTACAAAAAAAGAAGAGGGACGAAAGATACCAAATTAAAGGGACAGTCAAACTCATAAATCTAAAACAAACTGCCAACACCATGGCTTAAAATGAAAAAGACCAAAAGACGAACAATAGTACACATGACACAACATAGAAAACCAAGGAGTAAACAACACGAACCCCACCAAAAACTAGGGGTGATCTCAGGTGCTCTGGAAGGGTAAGCAGATCCTGCTCCACATGTGGCACCCGTCGTGTTGAGTATACCTAATAATATACTTATAACTATATTGCATACCCCGGTAATTGAATGCTCCAAATCTGCCTGGATTAATGTAGATGTGCTACAAGCTACCCTGATATATTCTATAATTCTGACTACTTTACTTGTAGTGCACAGCCCAGACAACCAGTGTGAGCTATTGCATCAATTGTGTCTCACGTCTTTCTATGATCTGTCAGTTTTGTGTCAAATCATTAACTTGGTAAAGAGGCAGAAAGATTTCTGGTCTTCATGTGTGTCTGTTATATATTGGTGTATTTTTTTCATGGTAGTTAACCCTGAGGTAATGGTCACAACAACTTAAAAATAAGAACATAGTACAGTATGTAAACTTTAGAAATTATGTAGCCATATTTCATGGTTCACTAAACATAGTCATTTCTGATGTGAATATATGCCAAAGCTGGTGGAGATTTATTTCCTCGAGGGTATCACCAACCCAGTAGTCGGCACTTATTGTGGTAACATGAATTATCATTGATATGGTTATATTGATAAATTAACTGTTAACAAAATTTTAAATTTTTGAAAAACTAAGACTTTTCTACCTCAGGCATAGATTACCTTGGCTGTATTTGGCATAACTTTAAGGGATTTTGGTCCTTAATGCGTTTCAGCTTCGTACTTTATTTGGACTATTTTTTTGGATTCGAGTGTCACTGATGAGTCTTTTGTAGACGAAACACGCGTCTGGCGTATATACAAAATTTAGTTCTGGTATCTATGATAAGTTTCTTTACTACAATTTTAGGTTCAGTTGTTGATTATGATAGTTTTCCTTGAAGTAGTGGTTACAATAATTTATCTTATATACATGTTTATTTTGAGTCCAACTTTTAAATATGTAATTGAAATAAGACTTTGGTCCGCAAGTTCTTGGTTGACTTAACAATGACACATGATAGTGTGGGTGGGGCATTGTGTCTTGTGAACATACATATAACAAACTTTAACAAAAGTTTAACAGTGCAATATAAAAAGATATTATTTCAAGATTTTCTCCATTTTTCATCTTATCAACCAACATGGCAAAATATACAATAAACAGAATATAAGGCATAGATAAAATGTCAGTATATAGTCAATGCACTTGTTCAGAATTCAGATCGTATTAGGATAAAGTGTTATGAGAGTAACAAACTACCTTTAAATATTGAAGATAAAGTATATTATAGCTCTTTTGTAAGTGTAGTAAATAGTTATCAAAGGTACCAGGATTATAATTTAGTACGCCAGACGCGCGTTTCAACTACATAAAACTCTTCAGTGATGATCATATCAAAATATTTATAATGCCAAACAAGTAAAAAGTTTAAGAGCATTCAGAATCCAAAATTTCAAAAAGTTGTGCCAAATACGAAAAAATTGTAGTACTAGTAAACGATTTACGTACAATATAGCATTTCAACATGGTCAACAGTAGTAGTATAGCGATTGCATCTGAATTAATGAACGTTTTCAACAGAATTATTGTATGAATATACTACACGAGAAGTACATTTACAAATATATTTACTATCAAAAGCTACAGTAAGTGCTAAAAAATTAACTAAATATGTTCAACAGTAATTTTAAAATACACTTCAACTTGAATCTAAATACCAATTCCGTTTATAACAATATTTATCACTGCAATAAGGAATGTCAGTACCAGAACTGTTGTGTTGATTCGGTCATTCAGAATTTTTCTCGATTTTCTAATATTGGCCTTTTCTTGTATTATATCTTCTGTTTCCAAGGCGTAAGATTGCCTATCTTTCTTTTTCAAATTTGAACTTTTCTGTTCTCTAGGTGCCAATATAACAAGCATAATTCCAGCTGCTACTTGTAATAAAATAGACACACACAACAAAGTTACTCCAGCTATACACTTATCGTTATCTCCACATGTTCCTGTTTGTAGTAGGTTCTTCATAAGGGATACATTTGATACAAGTAACGCTGTTGTTAGACTGCCTTGTGATCCAGTCTTTTGGTGGACATAGGAATTCTTCATTCTGTTTTCCTGTTCAATGAAATGTCACACAATTAAAAAACAGTAAAGTCAACCATAGTACAAATAACATGGTGCATTTAGCTGACATGAATTGTCATTGATATGGTTATACTTAGTATTTATAAATTTACTGTTTACAAATTTTTTAACTTTTTGAAATACTATATAAGGACTTTCTACCTTGGGCGTAGATTACCTTAGCTGTATTTGTCAACACTTTTAGGACATTTTGGTTCTCAATGCTCTTCAACTTCGTACTTTATTTGGCCTTTTTAACTTTTTTTTTATTCGAGTGTCACTGATGAGTCTTTTGTAGACAAAAGGCGCGTCTGGCGTATATACTAAATTTAGTCCTGATATCTATGATGAGTTTATTTAGGTAATAACATTAACGGTATTCATTATTTTCTCACTTACTTTTATCTTGCAGTATATAAAAAATAAGTTAAAAAATACGAACAGTGAAATATCTACTATTTTTAATAATATGTGATTAAACTTTGAAGGTTCGCTTCTTTATTGTGCCAGATAACCTTACTTGTATCTATAGGTTTAGTTATAGGTGTGGAACAGTTTAAATGTGCAAAACACTCATTTGCAAATCTGACGCCGCATTTTCTTAAAGATACCGTGTAATAACCAAAGTAGGCGAAACAGCATGTGATTCACTAAATACGAAGTTTTAAAGCACTAGACTATTTATCATAATCCGTCGGATTCAGCTTGGTTTTTTTTTTAGTAAATACCATTTAATACTTTTCAAATCTTACGTTTTTACTATTGTTCTGTCGTTATTGTTTGATATTGTGTTTCATTGATTAATATTAGCTTAGCCTGTAGTGGCATATATTTGATTCCGAGGATGATATATGCTGGATATAAACTTATTATCCGGTATCCGTAAAAAGATTTTTTCCTTTTTTTTAAACGCACAAAATTTAAAACTTACAAATCAGTTACACGTGACTCCTTCTACAATGCTTATATTGAGAATGTTCACTTTGTCCGTTCAAGATAACTCCTGATAACCGATCTAGTGTCCACGATTATTGTTATATATAAAATTGAAATAATATATCCATCAATGAACATGATGAGGTCTTTTCAACAGAGTTACTCGATACCGTAAAGGATAAAAGGTATCGAAGTAAAACAAGAATTTTTCCGTGGTTTTTAGTTTTATGCTTGGTGTCGTTGCATTGACGACGAATTACACAGTTCTCTATTAAGCGATGTCAATAGAAATCAATCTTTCTGTCCTTATCAAGTAACCTTTGTTCTATTGTAATACCTTTTTGTGTGAACAGTTTAAAGAATTGACACAAAAATTCGTCCATTTAAATTGTACAATAGTTGTGACAACTTATCATTCGGAGGCTAGTCTACCTGTATCTGGTTGTGTTTTACCTCAACATTTTTTTTTACTGACAGAGTTTTCGTGTTGTATTTTCATAACCCCTATAGTAACGTTATAACTGTGATGTAAGAAGAAAACTTATAATTGAATAACAAAGACATTGTAGTTTAAAAATAAAAGCAACAGTATTATATCGGTGTTAAAAAGTCATAAATCGATTGAGAGTAAACATATACGGGTTACGAACTAAAACTTGGTTTTTTAAACAGAAATGAAAAACTGACTTTAGAACAACAGTTTTGCACCTCTACTCTTTGGTAATATAACAAGAGAAATCTGTCAATTGGCTCAGTTTCATAAATGTCTGTTATTGTTTTACTAACATGTTTAATTTGTGCCACATAACGTTTTATTCATAATTTATTACTGCCAATGTGACATCAAAGAGACAATAGTTACTCATCTTATGTATAAATAAGAGACAATATCTCATCAATATCTATTTAATTATTATAATTAAATGTTTAGAAAACATTTTTTTGAATAATATTTGAAATGCTAACTTTTTTACCTCGGGAATAAATTATCTTAGCTGGAATTTGTTAAACTGTTAGGAATGTTGGTCCTCAATAATCTTCAACTTCGTACTTTATTTGGTCTTTTTGACTTTTTTATTCGAGCATCACTGATGAGTCTTTTGAAGACGAAAAGCGCGTCTGGCGCAAATACCAAATGTCAATCCTGGTATCTGTAAAAAGTTAAATCACAAAAATACTGAACTCCGAGGAAAACTCAAAAAAGAAAGTTTCGAATCAAATGGCAAAATCTACAAATGTCATATTTCTGACTTGGTACAGACATTTTCTTATGTAGAAAATTGTGGTTTGAACCTGGGTTGGAAACTAGCTAAACCTCTCACTTGTATGATAGTCGCATCAAATTACATCTATGATGAGTTGATCATCAAGATATATGATAATTCATTGACAGCTGTTCTTTGTTCCAATTTGCTATATGGTAGTGTGGTAATAATATTGGTCATATTCAATGGAACTGGTGTGATAAATGCTGATTTCTTATTTTCCCCTAAAAAACTGTGTGAATATGTTTAGTAGAATGAAGTTTTAAAGTTTGGATCCAGTTTAATAGAAATCTTCAATGATGTGAAATGTTTAAAAATAACTTTTGATAGTACGTTAGCTTAATGCATATGCAATATATTTTGACAAAATGCAGTAAAGTCTTAAATTGCATTAAACTGCGAACTGGCACTAAATGAGAAGCACATATTTAATCCTTTAGAAAAATATATAATGCACTAAAATAGACTACGAATGTAAAGTTTACAAAGACCATTTCATCAAATGTGTTAAGTTGCATATGAAAATATAGCCATCCAGTAGACTGCAAGCAACAATAGGTGATATTACGAAGAATGTACAAAATCCTTCATGTAGTTATGATGACAATCATCCAACTAAAATTCGTCAGGGTTATAATCGCAATGATTTGTATGCCCACCTGCGAAAATAGAGGATCATTAAGTTTTCTGGTATGTGCGTCCGTTCGTTCATCCGTGCGTTCGTTCGCCTGTCTCGCTTCAGGTTAAAGTTTTTCGGTCAAGGCAGGTGTTGATTAAGTTGAAGTCAGAACAAAATGTACCCTATGATAAGATCTTTCTAATTTTAATAACAAATTAGAGATTTTATCCCAATTTCACGGTCCACTGAACATAGAAAATGGAAGTGCGAGTGGGGCATCTGTGTACTATGGACATATTCTTGTTTAGTCTGCTGAGAGCAAAGATTCGTAAGGGAAACTGACGTTTGAAACGTTAAAAAAAAACAGTCACTGATTGTTGAAACACCCACATTTTTAGTCCTTGCATTACTATATACGGGAAATTTTTTTCTTCTCAGAAAATAAAGAAGGTTCTCAGATAAGTATAATAATATATTCATATGAATATATCATTTGTCTTAAGACAAAATTACAATGTTTAAGTAACACAAATATTCATGATGTGTTTCTTAAGGTAGTCTAATAAGTTCGATTATTAATTACAAGACAAGCACAATAAAAGAAAAACACTAACACGAATCTGAAAGCTTTTTTATATCCATAGAATAACGATACGCAAGCTATAAGTCCTTTGCACAATTAAAATTTTGTGACGGTCCATTTAGCGTCATTAAAAGACTTTTTTCTTCCTGTATTGTACATTAGTGAAATTTTCTTTTAATCATATGTACGTAAATGCCACGTTGGCACGCAATTGTTTTTAACAAGTAAAGAAGGTCTATTGGAGATTATAAGCTACTTCGATATCTGATTATATAACAGTAACGAATGAATGTCACCCCTCTTTGTTACAATTTAATAAAATTTCTCGCCAAAATGTAATACTAAAACTATATAATTAGGAATTGTATATAAACTACTAGTATTTGATATGAATTTTAGGCGCAATTACTATAAAAGTAAGCCGCCTACATAAACCAATAAAAAACAACAAGATATGCACGATAAAATATCATTGACAACTTAGTAACCAGGACATTGCACAAAATGTTACAATCAGTAAAAAATCTTTATAAGTAAGGTACATTTTGATATACATAATAATATGAACCGGATATAAATAATGTATCCATGCATGGTCATAACTTCTGAACCGGTGAGGATTATTATATCTAAAAGGATGAAGTGGACATTGTATTTTCCGAAATTCGATTGTCATTGTTAACAACGGAGTTACATGTATCCAGTTCCGTATGCTCTTCATATAATGGTGGTCCTTTATACCATCTAATAAAAGATTGAATACATAAGTTCATCATAGATACCATAATTGACTTTTTGTATTTGTGTCAGACGCGCGTTTCTTCTACAGAAGACGCATCAGTAACGCTTGAATAAAAAGTTAAAGACGTTAAAAAAGCCAAATAAAGTTCGAATTTGAAGCCGTATCAAAAAGTGTTTTGTTCATGTTGATAAGGGGGTTGATATTAAAGACTCACACAATTACCTTGAAATAAATGCTGAAGTTAATTTTGAAATGCTGGAATCTACAATTAACCATGATCCCAATATCTCAAGGTTTTTATATAGGTCACAATGATCCACAGAACTTCAGGTGGAAACCCTTCTCAAAATGATTTAATAAATGCAAACTAGCTGATGGGCCTTTTAGAAAATGGAAGTATGCTACTCCAATACGGATGTGTATTAACTCAAAATTAAAGTAGAAATGAAATTAGTGACATATTCTAAATTTCTCTGTTTATGATGTTTGTTGTTCCTTTTCACTACTCGGATTTTCTTGCAGGCAAAAACCTTGTACAACAGATCATTTTAAAAAGACTTACGGCTTGAGTTTTGACTTAAACAGTTTTTAATAATGCACATTCCATGGTCTATCAATTTTAAGAAGTTCTTGTCTTCAGTAAAACAAAAAATACAATTTCAATCATAGTCCAATTTCTGTACGAGTATGTTACAGTGATTAATTCTATAATGAGGAGACAAACAACGAGCAGGAATAAATTGTATTCGTTGATTTTTTTGTTTTTCTTATTTTGAATACAAAAAATTATCTATTCTATAATGCAGAAGTTAAGTCTTCAGAACAGATCTGATGAGTTGTTTGAAAATAAAAAATGCTTAATATTTTGGAAGATTTGTTTTTAACCCCTTTCATGGGTTCAATTGCTTTTCCTAAGTCAGGAATCGTGTCAATAATTGTTTTCGATAGTTCAGTTTTTATGTTTTTTTCATCCAATTGTGAATTTGATGTTAATGACGACATTTTTTCATTGTCACTAGTGTAGCTATGCACAACTTTTGTAGGTGTTTTGCAGTTCAACTTATTTTCTATAATGACATATTGATCAGTTTTGATATCATCCTTATTAATTTATTTACACATAGTTCAAAAACTAAGGTACTACAAAGCAAAAAACAAACTCCCCACTTCCTTGTTGGATTAAAATTCAGCTAATCGGACACAATATATTTACGAAATATGGGAAAATCAATTGTTCATTAAAACGCAGGATACAAATTAAAAAAGTTTCATTTTTTTTATTTATTTTTTATATCATATCACTTTATGTCAACTGGGGGCTGTAATTCAAAGAAAAGTATGGATGAATCACATAAGGTATAGTCTAAATGATGGACAATGGTCGACTGACTGCCAACCGGTTGATAATCAGTAAATCTCTCTCTGTTGTATTGAATATTTTGCAAACCAGTTAGACAATATATACTACAATAGAACAAAGGCTATCTGAATCAGGACAATATTTATCTGTCACAAGATAGGGTGATTGTAATAAGACATTGGGAACATTTTCTCGATGGTTTAATTGAGATAAAAAGGGCTTTAAATGTTTTCGGTTCCTTTAGAA
Organism: Mytilus trossulus; assembly: GCF_036588685.1. Taxonomy (NCBI): domain Eukaryota; kingdom Metazoa; phylum Mollusca; class Bivalvia; order Mytilida; family Mytilidae; genus Mytilus; species Mytilus trossulus. The sequence continues at coordinate 18,464,216 of NC_086380.1, forward strand.
TAATGCAAATTCCTGAATAAAACCTCTTAGTAGACTGCATGCGAAATCTTAGAGCTGACAAAATATCTATTGTAATTCGGAAACTTGAGATGCGGTTTATTCGAATTTGTGAAGGCACTTTTATTATATTGTCACAATACAAGGACATCATTGATGTCACCAGAGAATGCTATCATGATAACACAGTCTCAGTTGTCACTAAAATAGTTCTTTGACAAAATATTATACTAGATTTTTCTGAGAATTTCTTCTTTTTCATAATTTAGCAATTGTGTAGAATTGTAAGTGCTATTTCCTCGTGTGATTTTGTATGTTTTCAGTTCTCAAAATATCACCTGTTTTTACTTGTTCATTATATTTTTTTGTAACGTTCTGCCTACGATTGATTTTACGTACATGACGAATGTTTTAAACTGAAGTCAATTTCGTCATCAAATAATACAAAGTTATGACAACTAATTTACCGATGAATGATTGAATTTGACAAACAAACATATTAATGTATTAAAGGCATGGAATTGGTCATTCTCAACGTATTCAGTTATGATATGGCACTGATATTGTTTTATAAGTGTGAATGATATATTAAAGATAATTACACCTTATGTAAGATTCCTGAGTTTTGATTGGTTGATAGCCAGTGTATTTTTCACCAATTCACTGTTATCAAACGAATATCGTTCATTTTTTAATGCCGTCGGGGTATTTGCCAAAAGGATTTGCCTTTTTTACCCTCTCTGCCGTGGTATTTGCCAAAAGGATTTGCCTTTTTTACCCTTTCTGCCGTGGTATTTGCCCAAAAAATACTCTATCCGATTGGACGCCTGTAACGTCACGATCATCAATGTGTTTTAGAACATTAACATTTGGTGTAATTAAACAGATATATCATGTTCTTGAGGGGTATTTGCGAAAAATACCAGTCTTGAGAATGAATTTCCCTCGCCTTACGGCTCGTGAAATTTAACATTCTCTCCACTGGTATTTTTCGCAAATACCCCTCCTTAACATGATATACCTGTTTAGAATATCAAGCGTGACAAAAACTAACCACATAAAAAAAGCACTCCAAAAATGTGTTTATAGATAGATGGATTATTCGATGTGCGAAAAAAAAGCAAAGACATGATGTTGATTTGTTTTCAACAACATTGTATGTCACGATGGTACCACAAACTCAGTAATCATCACTTCAATGTTGACATAGGTTAACAAAGTGGTTCGTGTTGTTTATTCTTTAGTTTTCTATGTTTTGTCATGTGTACTATTGTTTGTTTGTTTGTCCTTTTCATTTTTAGCCATGTCAGTTTGTTTTCGATTTATTAATTTGACTGTTCCTTTGTTGTCTTTCGTCCCTCTTTTATCATTGATATGGTAATAATTATAAATCAAATTAACAATCATATAATTTTTCAATATTATTATTCCCTTAAAAATAGATTGACTACTGTAACAGCATTATCGCACAGAACCATTCATATATTTAGGTCCTACATTAACATCGAACTTTATTTGATGTTTTTCTCTTTCTTGTTTTAAGCATCACTGATAAGTTGTTGGTAAATGATCGAGCGAAGTCTATCGTACACAAGTTTTAGGCTATGTACGTATGATGAGTTTATAAACTAAGGTTATGTATAAAATAACATGCCATTCAATATATTGATATGGAAGGAAAGGAGAGCAGAAATACAGCCAAAGCCTTATATATATATATCGGTTATAATGTTCTTCATATTGATACAATAAAATAAAAGCGATTCAAGTTAAATATTTTAATATTAAAAATTAATCTTATTTCGGGATAAACATTCTTACATTCATGATAAGTTCATGCCAAAACTATCATATGGAACACCATGGGTGTCAGAATGTAAACTGTAATATGTCATATGTATGTTTCCAAAAATGAGAACTTGGATTAGTCATATCATATCATATAAATGCAAGAATGCAAACTGTATTATTCCATATCATTTTGTAACAATAAGGATATTTATTATGCTAGCAAATGAGACAAATATCCAGGAAAATTCCAATGATGTGTATGTAAGCAATTATAGGTAACTGCACTGCCTTCAACTATGAGACACCCTCAAGCGTAAAGTTGGCTATAAAAGGCCCCGACATGAAAAATAGGAAGCAATTCAATTGCGAAAACTAATGGTTTTACTATAAAAATACAATTTACGAATAAACGTTATGAGATCCATATCAACCTACGACAACCACTCGCCTGCAGGTTACATTCGGATATCCTCGGTAGAATCCGTTACTCTTTTAAGATGAGGGTAAGGAATCGACCGAGTGGAGACGAATGCTGCAGGTTACTGTCGTGAATAGAAAAGTGCCGCGGGGTTAAACATGTTTGTGTAACGTTCAACCGGCTCCTAACCTAGGACAGCACAATATAAGAACAACATATTAAAATTGTTTACAAAAGATTTAACTCATCATGACGATACAAGGCATAAAAATGTAATGAATACATATACAGGACGTGGCAGGGTATGTATACATCGCTGTTGCGTGGCCAATGTGGGGACAAGTTCCATTAGGAACCTAAATAATCCAGACTAATGAAGAGACTACATTTTATTAATGATGTTAACTATTTAAGTATATTATCACAACTGAACTGCATTATTCATGGCAACCACGTGCAAGAATACAACTATGGGAAAACCCTGACATTTTCATATTGCACGTGGTTAAAATAAACAAGATACCGGATACATAAATATTTGCGGTCAAGCCGCTGACAAGCTTTAATTATAGTTCCAAATTTATGAATTAGTAAAAGTATTCTTTATCTCTAATCTATCAACATGTGATAATTATTTTAAATGACATAGATGATCGTAACATTACCTCCGGTTTTCAAACAGAGTACCACTCTCTGATAAATCAAAATAAAATTAAATTAGAAATGACTAAAGGAATAATTTTAAATCGTAGCTAAAAATAATCATTGTAAAATATCACATTTTATCAGTTACATTTTCTGTCAAAACCATTGGAGTGATCAATTCCTCGGAAATGATAAAAAAAATATTCTTAGCCAAGAGAAAAATTATCTTTAAATTTACTATTAACTTGAAGAAAAAAAAATCTAACTTCTAATCTTTATATATACTAAATAAAAAACTAAATAAAAAAACTAACACTATAAAACCAAATAATAAAATATATACACAGAACGGTAAGTTTTCCACATTAAACTTGTAAACACGTACTATAGTTAATGTGTATAGATTACAAATATGAAAGTTGCTAGTACACATGTATCTAAAAATAACCTAGGGTTTTTCCAAACTTATCAACCCAATCATCGATGATTCTTTTTACTTCTACGATCAGTTAATATTTTCTTATGCATGTCATTCACATATTTTTTACATTTCTCATTTAAATCCAAGAATTATTCGTAGAGTCAAAATCTAACCATTTCACTCGGTAATACCATTTACCATCAAAAACAATTTTTCTTAAAAAATTTCTACCTCATACAATTTTTCAGAAATACTATCATTCTGAGGGTTACCATTTTGAGACACATTATCAACACCCTGGGGTATTTCAGTGTTATCTACAAAATTAGGGGGAATTTCTTCATCTGCTAAAATAGCGGGCTCAGTGGCATCTACATTTTGGGGAGGTTCAGGGTCCTGTGGCCTATCATGCCACAAAAACCCATGTTTCAAACGATTGACATGAACACGGTTCTTGACCAGTTTTCCATCTGATTTACGCCGGATTTCAACATGAATGTCTGAAAGTTTTTGTGTAATATAGTACGGTCCAATCCACGGTCGCATGAATTTTCAATGCTTTCCTGGAGTTACAACTGGCCGATATATGTACACAATATCGCCGACAGCGAACTGTAGTTCATGTGTCTTTCTGTTTGCTGTTGTTACCATTTGTTGTTTTCGTTCCTTGAGAATTTCTACGGCTACTTCTCGTGATTTGTCCAGATTTTCCAATAAACGAATTATATAATCACGGCAAGTCACTGGCAAATCGAAATTGTCAAAACTTATATCAAGCAAGGATCTAGGATATCGTCCATGTGTAAGAAAAAATGGTGTACTAGTATATTCAGTACTGTCAAGACAAGGGGTATTGTTGTACGAATATTGAATGAACGGAATAAATCTATCCCAATTGTCTTCGTCATCATCAATACGCTTGGACATAGAATTCACTATAGTTGACATCATTCTCTCGCTCTGACCGTTACACACTGTGGATGAAAACTAGTTGTCTGTGTTTTCTTTACATCTAAAAGACGACAAGTTTCACGAACAATGTTCGATAAATAGTTCGTTCCACGATCAGAGTGCAAAGTTTTACAGATACCATGGCGGCATATGACATTCATTAAAAAGGCGTCTGCTACAGTAACAGCGGTAATGTCTTTCACAGGTATAAGTTCCACATATTTGGTCAAGTGACAAATAAATACAAGTACATATTTATTTCCATTGGTTACAGTCTTACGCATTGGTCCTAAAATATCAGTACTAACGGCTTCAAATAGTTGACTGGGGACAGGCATGGACATTAATTTAGCTTTTGTTAATGTTTGTGGTCGCTTACGTTGGCTGCACATTACGCAAGACTTTACCCATTCTATAACGTCGGAGTTTAACGAAAGACAGTAATATCGTAAGCGCGTTTTGAATAAAGTACGATTTTTCTATGTTCGAAACACCTTATGATCTATGGAGTTTGGGTGCTGGGATAGACTTTGACAACGATTTATTGAAATATTACAACTATGGGAAAACCCTGACATTTTCATATTGCACGTGGTTAAAATAAACAAGATACCGGATACATAAATATTTGCGGTCAAGCCGCTGACAATCTTTAATTATAGTTCCAAATTTATGAATTAATAAAAGTATTCTTTATCTCTAATCTATCAACATGTGATAATTATTTTAAATGAAATAGATGATCGTAACAATCGCTAACAAATAAAAACACACATATCTGAGGTAACTAGCTGTTCCCGATAGCTACCCCTAGTCAAATAAAGAAATGTTTGCACAAATGTAAAAGAGAGACGAAAGATAGAAGATGGCAATCAAACTCATAAATCGAAAATAAACTGACAACGCCAAATTTAAAATTAAAAAGACAAACACCCAACATAGTCTGTAAACTGTGATATGTTATTTGTTATATTTTCAAGAATGCAAACTGTATAAGCACAAAAACATGCATGTATTTTGCTCAAGTGCAAGACACATAAACCAATTTAAAAAGACTAATGCCGACAATGTGAACACATAATTTAAAATAAAACTCACCTTAAATCGACATCAATTTCATTCTAATGATAAAACATATACTATTCACCTGTATAACAAAAGGAAGACGGAAGCTTTAAAATTGTTGCAACTCAATAGATCAAGATCATAATAAAACCGGAACTAACACCTGTACACACAAATTGGTGTTTTTTTTATTATATCAAGTAATTTACAAAAAGTTAACTATGACCGGAATGTACTATATTGTATAAATACTATATACTGTATACTTTATCGTTCACCGATTTATGTTAATTCGGATTTACCAAAAAAAAATATTGACTGTGAATAGTAGTAGACTGTATTTAACGAGAACGTACACTTCTGAGCTTATGATTGCATGTAAAACAATCTAAGCAATTTCTGAATACTTTCCTACATACTTTATGAATATATATATTGATTATAAAGCATTAATTATTTATGATATTGAGTAGAATAAACGTTTGATAACGATAAATACCTTTTTATTGTTCTGTGGAATTTCAATATTCCTTTTAGGGTATTGGTGATAGTTTAAAAACATTGAAAGAAGATTTGAAGAAGGATTTTGCTTTTTTTTTAATACTATTGTATACTAGTCTTAATATCCTTTGTTATCACGTAACTTCCGTGAAAGACCGTACTTTTCTTGGGGTGTTTTACTTTATTTCACTTGACTAGGCGGAGTAACCCGGTTCGCTCATAATAAACCAGTCCATCTATAAATAGGAGGTGTTTTAGGATAAACTCATCATAGAAGTGTTTAGCAATTATTATTATAATAACAATTCCTTTGATGAAACTGATAGGTGATTAGAAATCAGTAATAATCATAAGGACAATCATCCTTGTCACACACATCTTCAAATAGAATGTCATAATGCGACTTAAAGCGTAAGCCCGATCAATTGAAATTACATTGGTAATATCTACTTTTGTGTTGGACAAGAGACCGGAGATACTTTGCGTTTGCTATATATAGAAGTATACGCTACTGTTTATATCACTAAATACAAAGTCGATTACCGTAGGGACAACACTTTTCCTTTCAATGTAGCTGCGAGTTTTGATAACTCTGAATACCATTTACGAGGGACATCACGCTTGCTAGGGTATATCTTAACTAACCTCTAAACGCTATCATAATAGGAAAAAAATTACTAGTAAAATAAAAAGATTGTGTTAAGCAAGATGGTTATGTCTTCAACTAGGCAAATGACTGAATTATTCCTTTATAACAAGAAGCAGTCATGAAGCAGCATGAAGTAAAGCTAGCATTATCATTCATTTTCACATCTATCCAAATGCAAATGAAATGAAATATCTTTTATGTCAGAAAAAAGTGTTTGATCTGTTTCAAACATTCTTTAAATTGGTAGTGAGTGTTGATTCATGACGTGCATCTGCTGCAAATGAAAGAGTTTAGATAAACCAAACTTACCATCGAACCAGCACTACCTGTATATGTAATACACGTATCGTTAAAAAAAAACACGCCACCAGAATAACAGAAACCTTCAATTCTTAACAAAAATCACTTTAAAGGCAATATTATGGTGACCGTCATGTATTTTTAACAGAGAAAACAAATTAAAATGTGAACAAAGCTCGTCATAACTATATAAAATCTAATAACGTTTTAAATTGAAAGAACTCGCCACAGAATAATACATAACGTCTCTAAGAACTCACCACAGAATAATACATAATGTTTGTAAGAACTCGCCCACAGAATGATATATAAAGTCTGTAAGATCTAACAGTTTATGGATACAGGGCTTATCCCATTGTACATGTTGTACTATAAACTGCCAAAATACGAAGCATAAACATTTAAAATATGTTTATATGCCTCAGAGATTTAAGTTAAAGACTTGTACACAAGTACCCTATAGATGTTCTTTGGTCGGTTTGTACCGGAGGAGCCTTTGTCAACTGACTTTTGTTGTTATGTTGTGCTAGTACACCGGTACCACTGTCATAGGTAAGGCATTCAAATCGCAAATTTGTTTAACCATGCCGCATTATGTATGTGATTGCACAAAGTAAGATAATTGAGTCGAAAAATGACTGTACCAAGTCAGGGATATGCCAGATGTTGTCCATTAGCTTGATTTATTTGAGCTTATAATTAGTCATTTAATTAGCGACTTTCCGTATGGAATCTTCCTCTGACCTCATTTGTTTTTGTGATTTTGATATGTTCTTTTGTTGGTGTACATATCAAAATTGGCTTAGCGCTAATTTTTCGTATATAAACCAGATCGTTGGTTTTCACCCGTGCATCTATGATTTTTTTACAACTATGGGTTACTATCCGCGATGCGTCTAGCTCAATGTTCAAGGTCATATGGTTTCCCAAGCTGTACAATTATATGCCATTTGGTGTATGGTGGATAGCTACAAATGTATTATCTTATTTCAAATATTTTATTTATATAAAAAGCAACGTTCAAAATTGAACGGGGTTATTTCCCTTTGAACATCGTAACGTTTTCAAAGTTTTACAGCCGCTTGAACTAACGGTGTCACAAATTTAAAACATGGTGCAAAAGTAATAGTTTGCACATTTTCAACTGCATGTACCATCACCTTTCTTCACCATCAAGGTCATTCGGGATTGTAAACTAAGTTTGATTATAGTGATAATAGTTATCAAAGATAACATTTTAATGACTTTCCGTTTTTAATTTCCCTTGGAGTGATCCTACTTTTTCTACATTGCTATACAAATGAATGTAAAGAATCCTTTTGTAAATATCATGACTTAATTTAAACAGAGGATATTTATGGAAATGTACGTTCAAACTCATCATATTTATTGTGTATTTAGGATGTCTTTGTTGTCTTAATTCCTTTAATAGGTTGTTTGTGCTTTGATCACAACAGTAGTCAGTGTGTTTTATAAAAAAAAAAATTATTTTAATGTATATCCACTTTTGGAAAGCAGTATTATATCAAATATTTATTCAATCACCTCTTTCTAATGTTAATCGTATTTCATTCAGTAGGTGATTTGAGAGATTATCACACTAGTTTCCCTCAAACGAGAAATGTATTTATAATCGATAGTTTATGTTAAAGATGACTTTATCAAATTTAACATCAATCTACAAGGATCCATATGCAACTGTTGTCTTAATCATCATTATTATATATTGCACATACAATAGACTAGTCATTACAAACAAAACAGCTCAAAATGATATTTTATTATTTCTGCAAGACTAATTAAAACTTATCTTGCATTTTGTGAGGATCAAAATTTTGAGACATTCAGTAGATCAACTTTGTTCAACATATTAAATGTTTGCATTTCTTCACAAAAGAAAAATTTACATGGTCTGGACAACATTACTGCAGAAGGTATGAAAGCGGTGGATGTTTTAACAGGTATTGTTTCAAAGCTACAAATGTTTGGATTACCTGGAGAAAAAGTAGATCAGTTAAACAATCTTATGGCATCCTTGAATCAACACCTAAAGTTTGAAATTAAAGGTCACCTAAAAGTGCAATCGCCATGCATAGATCACTGCACAGTATATAGTTTGAGTGACCCCAAATCTGTTGTATTCCAAAAGAAATGTGACCATGAACACTGTACAGATTGTGAAGAATGTGAAGTAGTGGAAAAATCACTAAATGAACTAAGTGAATCATACCAGAACTTGCAATCACATTCCACTATTCCACAGGATGTATCTGAAGAAATTGTACATGAAATTGATAGATCAAGGACCAGTATACTTGCATGGAAGGCCCATTGTGTAAGAACTGTACACCAGGACCAAGCAAAGCATGACATTCTTGATCAACTGAAGCCCTATCAAGCATTAGTCGTCATGGACTGGGCCATGAAATTTTTACCTTTGAAACATCGTGAAGCTCAAAGTGATTTCTTCGGGAAAAAAGGAATCGGTTGGCATGTATCATCTGTCATTACTTTGGCAAGAAATACTGAAAATACTGAGAACAAGTATGATGCAAATACATATATTCACATCATGGAACTTGGTACACAGGGATGGTTTTCAGTAGCCCATATTCTTACAGACTTGTTAAAACAATTGTCTAGTATTGATGTCGGTCTCAAACAGGTTTTCCTGAAAAGTGACAATGCTGGATGCTACCACTCTACCGGACTTATTGCATATTTAAAACATTTAAACACCTTGTCACCAATTACAGTTATGGAGTACAACTTCAGTGAACCTCAGGCTGGAAAAGATATATGTGATGCCAAAACAGCTCACTGCAAGATGCACATAATAAGGTACATATATATCATGTATATAAAAATAAGAAGATGTTATAATGAATGCCAATGAGACAACTCTCCATCAGAGACTGAATGAAGTAGAAGTTAACAACTTTAGGTCACCATACTGCCTTCAACTATGAAGGAAAAAAACATATACGATAAACAGCAACAAATGACAACACTGAATCAGAGGCTCCTGACTTGTGACAGGCAAAACTTTACCTGAAGCGGGACAGATAGACAGATGCGCTGACTAGAAAACATAATGCCCCTCTACTATCGGAGGTAGGGCAATAAAAATCATTAACATCAAACTGGTTTTTTTTTTTAATTCAAATATTATATAATAAAACCAGCAAATTAATTTACCCTACATTTTCAACAGTGCACTAATTTGTTTTTCCAGTTAATAATTGGTGGATATTTGATTCAATATGGAGAACTTACACATATTAATATAAATGCTTACTTCATCAGTACAGTATGTTATCTTGTAGGTATTCACATGAAGGGCATGATGTAGTTACCCCATATGATATGTTGACTGCCATTTATTCAAATGGAGGAATAAAAGGAGTGATAGCATCAGTTGTATCTGTGGACATGAGGGAAGAGGTTAAGATGAAGACAAAAATTCCAAATGTTAGTCAAATGAACAACATAACCTTTGAGGCAAATGGTGTCACCTTTAGAAAGGCTTATAGTATTGGCAAAGGTTATTTTATGTCCAGTGACCAGTTTAAAGATCATGAATTATTAAAAGGATTTGAGGTATGCTATATTAATTTTTCTGCTATTTTCTCGCTAAAAAGAGGAAGGTCAAACAATGTTGCTTTAATTCATGTATATATATTCAGAAATTATTGCATGCAATTATTATTGTGATTATTGAAGAATGAACAAAAATGGAAATTTAATTATTGCTATTCAAGAAAAGCTAAATACAGATATATATGCATCAGATATCAGAATGCCAGATCTTATTATCTTGCTATTGATATCAAGTCACAGTACTAATAAAAACCATGCAATAATTTCTGAATTTACTGTACATTCCTTACTAATTCTATGTGGTATATTTATCAATGAAATGAATTGTAATACCTTTTATACCCTGCAGTAGGCAATGCGGGGATTAAGTTTTACACTTGACTGTCCATCCATCCATCCATCTGTTATTCATTTTTCCTTTTCTCCCTACCATTTACTTTAGCTTTTTGTATCTCATACACAATTCTGAGAACCAAAGTTCAAATTTGGGCGCAGAGTCACTTACCTTCTAGAGTTATGCCACTTAATAACTTGGAAAATTGCAATTTTTCTTCTTCTCCACACTCCTACTACAAGTTTTTCTCAACCATAGTTTATGAAACTTACACACAATGCTAACATGGCTAATAACCACAACAAACAGACAGAGTTCTAAATTTTGGTAGTGAGCCATTTACCATTCAAGAGTTATGCCTCTTTTTAACTTAGAAAATTACAAATTTTCAGTTTCTGCACTCTAACTTAAGTTTTTGTCATTTAAATTTTATTAAACACACAATGCTGAGAACTACAACAAATAGACAGAGTTCAAATTTGGGCAGTTAGTGTAGCAATGAAAACACTCTAAATTTATATTTGTGTTGTCAATACAAGGCGATGCAAACTTTGTCAATTCGACCTATGTATTCAACTGTAAATTTTGAAATTATCAAGATGTTTTTATTTTTGTGAAAAATGCCACTGGAACTGAACAGCAAATAAATAATAAAATGCTCCTCAGGGCACTGCTTGATACGATTGCATAAATTTTCAATTTAAAGCAGACAATTAAAAAAAGTTCTGTGAAATTCTATTCTTCATTGACGTCATTGTTAAAACCTTATGAAAACACATTGTCAATATCATAAACAAGGAGATATAAGGTCAGTACTGTATATCAATGTTAAATATAGGGTAAATGCCATTTGACTGTTCAGTATAAATTATGATAATATGGTTATTCATGCCAGGCTCTGTTACAAATTACAAATATAACATTGAAAACACTGATGTAACAACAGAAACTGACGATTTTCCAATACATGTACCAAATGTTATGGCAGGGAATTCTGATAATTCAGATAATGAAGCTTTATTTGCTTGTCCAGAACAAAATTGCACAAAGGTTTACACAAAACCTCACTTCTTAGAACAACATATATGCATAGGCAAGCATTTATATGCAAACAAAGAAAATAGTTATGACAAAGTGAAGCTTCTTTGGGGAGAGACATGTGTAGCTGTGGATCATGAGCACAAGGTTTTGCTACAATCGGTTATGACAACTAATTTAGATATTGCAGAAGGCTGGGCCCTTAAGATTTCTAAGCCATTGAAACGCTTTAGTGCTAAGGTTAAGGAATTTTTGCATGAGATATATATGGAATGCAGTGCTACAGGAAAAAGACCAAATTTTGATCAAATCTGTAGCAACTTGAAGCTATTAAGAAACGATGATGGAACAAAGAAATTTAACACTGATGAGTGGTTAACCACATCTCAAGTGAGGAGTTTATTTGCAAACTTTGTAAAACTTGGATCTAAAGAGCCAACAAAGTCATCTCTTGTTAAAATAGAGAATTTGAATGAAGTTGATGATGAGGATTTGCAAAACACCTTGGCAGAAATGGACAGTGCTGATGTTCATGCTATTTCTGAGGACTTAGCAACAGATATTATGGCAGCCATTTCAACTTAACTTTCATTCTTGTTGCAGAAACAGTGCAGTGTAGTGTAACTTGTACATTGTAAATATGAAGGCCCTTTGCCAATTTATTGATTTTTTTTTTTTGGGGGGGGGGGGGTGGAAATTTTAGCAGTTGCTGAAGTGGCTGTTATGGTTAGAAGTATTGATAGCAAAAAGAGATCAGCATAACAAGATGTATCTACCCTGAAAATTAAAGAGTAATCTGTCAACCTGTTTTGGTATGCCAAAAAATAAAATCAACATGAGAAGATATATCTACTATGACAATCCATTTTGAGGTCAATTCCCGTGAAATTTAGATTTTTACTGTTTGTTTACAGATTTGTTGTCTAAAAAAACTACATGTAGGTCAAACAAGTAAATTGCAAAAATTATCTGCAACACAAAAACTAAGTAAAGTATGAACATATAAAAGTTCTCATTAGCAAGCTGGTGGGTTTTTTCTTCGCCAGAAGAGCAATACAGGCTCAGGTGTTCCTCATGTTTTTTTACATTTATATGTTATAATATATATATATATATCTATTGGTTACATTTTCACCAACGTAAATTGTGATTGGGTCAGTAATTTTCATCTTTTGATTAAATATCTGTATATATGCTGTTAAACCTTTAGATCAGCTGAAGATCAGTCAAAATTGTGTATGTGATAATTGAGAATGATTTTGCATTCAAATATATATAAGTGTTACGATTTTTGGAAATTTTCGATATATGAATGAAGGGAGTTTTTGAAGTCCAAGCTGCATGTTTGTATAAAAAATCTGTTAAAAATTTGTTAACCAGTACACTTGTATTCTACTTTTGTCTACATTCTTAAAATCTGCCAATAAATGCCTGTGATATGCATATGCTTATAAAATTCTATGTGGAAACTTGTATGAAAAAATCACACTGTCATCGTATTATTGTTTTACTTTCCAGTATTATGCCTTGATATTTTGAATTATTATAAAATAAAAAATGATTGAAACATGTTTTATTTTCCAAAAGATCTGACAGTTGAAATCTGGATGAAATAAACCAATTCTAGGGGTCATTTAAAACTAGTAGTGAGATGTGAGGTTTAAGTCCATGTTGTAGACCTCAATGTAACTTTTGGATGAAGAACAACAATAAAAGCTCTTTCATTTGCTGGAATTTTAGGGTTAGGGTTAGGGTATTTTTTGGCATGAATCTATACAACATGTCACTTCCTTTCAATTAAGATATAGCTCCTGGCGAGTTTTCTAGATATTCATTAGGGAATATTGATAAGAGCAATACTTTGGGGTGTTAAAAACATGTTTGTTGTCTGTCAGTTTGTTTGTTCGTTATTTATCTATAATCCACAACTCTTCTTAAAGAACTGAATGGATTTTAACATAACTTTATTTCTTGTGAGGGTAAAGTGAAGGTGTGCATCATGTATTTTTTTTCATCCATTTAGGGTAAATCGGGGAACTTTGGACCAAAAAGGAGAAAATCAGTAGCAGTGTAATGTAACTCCCTGCAACTTGCAACTCATGCTAAACCACTAAAGGGTTTGATGTGAAGTTATATGAGATACTGACTAAATATTGTAGTTGTGTGTAATGCATTTATTTCCCACAATGATCCATAAGGGGGGCGGGTGGAGGGGTAATGACAGATTTGAATAGATGTACCATAATATAAGGTAATTCCTGAAAAACCACAAATCCTGAAAAACTAATTATATTCACATCAGCACTATGATCATTTGCCAAAATTGGATTTTTTATATTTTGTAGATATATGATCAGGGTTCAAGAAAAATCGAATGGCATTCAAATATTTTTCCCACTTTAGAAAATATACACTTTTAAAAATTTGAAAATTTCACCTTTTTGGCTATTTTCTAAATATATAGATATATAGACCAGAATTCGCAAATATAGGAATTTTTTTTTACCTCAGGTATTAACATATTTTGACAGTTTCAATACAGTATTACAACATTATCTTACCTATTAAACAGTTACATGATGATAAAAACTGATATTTTTCAGCTGAAATTGCTGAAATTGCCTAATTTTCTGCTTTATTTTGACCAAAAACGGCTATTTATAGATGGCGCTTCATACAGAGACAACCATTAAATATTTTTATAAAATATTTTGCACAAAGAGTTATTGTTATGAAGGTATCATGTATGCAAAATTTCAGGTCAATATGATAACATTGCATTTGGAGCCTATTGCATGGTTTTCTGGCAGACTGGCTCTTAAAAATATAACAACCTAGATATCGAAGCATTTGATAATTAAAGGCGTTTGTTCCCTCCATCAGACAAGGCTGTAAAAGTATTGCGTTACACTGATAACGAAATGTTTTTTTTTTCATCAGATATGGCTGTAACAGTATTAAAAAACACTGATGATGAAAGTCGTATGTTTCTTTTAATCAGATAGGTCTGTAACAGTATTGTAAAACACTGACGATGAAAGTCGAATGTTTCTTTTAATCAGATAGGTCTGTAACAGTATTGTAAAACACTGACGATGAAAGTCGAATGTTTCTTTTCATCAGATAGGTCTGTAACAGTATTGAAAAACACTGATGATGAAAGTCGTATGTTTCATTTCATCAAATAGGTCTGTAACAGTATTGAAAAACACTGATGATGAAAGTCGTATGTTTCTTTTCATCAGATAGGGCTGTAACAGTATTGAAAAACACTGGTGATGAAAGTCGTATGTTTCTTTTCATCAGATAGGGCTGTAACAGTATTGAAAAACACTGGTGATGAAAGTCGTATGTTTCTTTTCATCAGATATGGCTGTAACAGTATTGAAAAACACTGATGATGAAAGTCGTATGTTTCTTTTCATCAGATAGGTCTGTAACAGTATTGAAAAACACTGATGATGAAAGTCGTATGTTTCTTTTCATCAGATATGGCTGTAACAGTATTGAAAAACACTGATGATGAAAGTCGTATGTTTCTTTTCATCAGATAGGTCTGTAACAGTATTAAAAAACACTGATGATGAAAGTCGTATGTTTCTTTTAATCAGATAGGTCTGTAACAGTATTGTAAAACACTGACGATGAAAGTCGAATGTTTCTTTTCATCAGATAGGTCTGTAACAGTATTGAAAAACACTGATGATGAAAGTCGTATGTTTCATTTCATCAAATAGGTCTGTAACAGTATTGAAAAACACTGATGATGAAAGTCGTATGTTTCTTTTCATCAGATAGGGCTGTAACAGTATTGAAAAACACTGGTGATGAAAGTCGTATGTTTCTTTTCATCAGATAGGGCTGTAACAGTATTGAAAAAACACTGGTGATGAAAGTCGTATGTTTCTTTTCATCAGATAGGTCTGTAACAGTATTGAAAAACACTGATGATGAAAGTCGTATGTTTCTTTTCATCAGATAGGGCTGTAACAGTATTGAAAAACACTGATGATGAAAGTCGTATGTTTCTTTTCATCAGATAGGGCTGTAACAGTATTAAAAAACACTGATGATGAAAGACGTATGTTTCTTTTCATCAGATAGGTCTGTAACAGTATTGTAAAACACTGATGATGAAAGTCGTATGTTTCTTTTCATCAGATAGGTCTGTAACAGTATTGAAAAACACTGATGATGAAAGTCGTATGTTTCTTTTCATCAGATAGGTCTGTAACAGTATTGTAAAACACTGATGATGAAAGTCGTATGTTTCTTTTCATCAGATAGGTCTGTAACAGTATTGTAAAACACTGATGATGAAAGTCGTATGTTTCTTTTCATCAGATAGGTCTGTAACAGTATTGAAAAACACTGATGATGAAAGTCGTATGTTTCTTTTCATCAGATAGGGCTGTAACAGTATTAAAAAACACTGATGATGAAAGACGTATGTTTCTTTTCATCAGATAGGTCTGTAACAGTATAGAAAAACACTGATGATGAAAGTCGTATGTTTCTTTTCATCAGATAGGTCTGTAACAGTATTGAAAAACACTGATGATGAAAGTCGTATGTTTCTTTTCATCAGATAGGTCTGTAAAAGTACTGAAAAACACTGATGACGAAAGACGTATGTTTCTTTTCATCAGATAGGTCTGTAAAAGTTCTGAAAAACACTGATGACGAAAGACGTATGTTTCTTTTCATCAGATAGGTCTTTAACAGTATTGAAAAACACTGATGATGAAAGTCGTAAGTTTTGTTTCACCAGATAGGGCTGTAACAGTATTGAAAAACACTGATGATGAAAGTCGTATGTTTCTTTTCATCAGATAGGGCTGTAAAGGTATTGATAAACACTGATGATGAAAGACGTAGGTTTCTTTTCATCAGATAGGGCTGTTACAGTATTGAAAAACACTGATGATGAAAGTCGTATTTTTCTTTTCATCAGATAGGTCTGTAAAAGTACTGAAAAACACTGATGACGAAAGTCGTATGTTTCTTTTCATCAGATATGTCTGTAACAGTATTGAAAAACACTGATGATGAAAGTCGTATGTTTCTTTTCATCAGATAGGGCTGTGACAGTATTAAAAAACACTAGTGATGAAAGTCGTATGTTTCTTTTCATCAGATAGGTCTGTAACTGTATTGAAAAACCCTGATGATGAAAGTCGTATGTTTCTTTTCATCAGATAGGACTGTAACAGTATTGAAAAACACTGATGATGAAAGTCGTATGTTTCTTTTCATCAGATAGGGCTGTAACAGTATTGAAAAACACTGGTGATGAAAGTCGTATGTTTCTTTTCATCAGATAGGGCTGTAACAGTATTGAAAAACACTGATGATGAAAGTCGTATGTTACTTTTCATCAGAAAGGGTTGTAACAATATTGAAAAACTCGGATAATTAGAGGCGTAAGTTTCTTCTCTTAAGAAAGAGCGGTCAAAGAATTGAAAAACTCTGCTGACGAAAGACGTGTGTTTCTTCTCATAAGATAGAATGGTAAAAGTATCGGAAAACACTGATGATGAAAGATGTATGTTTCTTCTCATAAGAAAAATTGG
This sequence comes from Mytilus trossulus, assembly GCF_036588685.1. Lineage (NCBI taxonomy): Eukaryota > Metazoa > Mollusca > Bivalvia > Mytilida > Mytilidae > Mytilus > Mytilus trossulus. Next base: position 18,481,499 of record NC_086380.1, read on the forward strand.
TCAAAGTATTGAAAAACTCTGATGATGAGAGACGTATGTTTCTTCTCCTTGGAAAAGGCTGTCAAAGTATTGAAAAACACTGATGATGAAAGACGTATGTTTCTCATCATAAGAAGGACGCTGTCAAAGTATTGAAAAGCATTGATGATGAAAGTAATGTGTTGGTCCTTATCGGACAAAGTCAAAGTATTGAAAAACATTGACGACGAAAGGCGCACGATTCTCCTCATAAAATAGGGCTATGAAAGTATTGAAAATCACTGATGATGGAAGTCATGTAATGCTACCTATCAGAAAGAACTGTAAAAGTATTTAAAACCCGGATAATGGAAGACTTATGTTTCTCTAATTGTTATTCTATTTTCACATTTTTTTATCGGTGTGAGAGAAATATGTCCCCTCACTAGTGAAATATCTTTTCTCAGCAAATGATTGGTTGAAACTTTAATTTTATGAGGCGGCGCATGCATCAAGTCTAAGTCAGATGTTCTTAGCTCAGAGAAAATTTCTCTAATGTCGTTGTTATATTTTCCCAAATTTTACTGTGCAGAACATTTAGAAGAAGTATTTTTAGTAGTGACTTGATACCTCAGTCTTGCAAAAAAAAAAGAAACATATTGACCACTAGTAGAATATGTAAGGAACCTCGAAAATTTACGGCCAAAATTGTCTCATGATTTGTTGTTCCTTATTGTGTTTCCATTGACTTCCGATATTAACATAAACAGTCCGAAGACTGATCCATCATCATTTGTTTTTACACTTTTCACTGAAATATCACAGTTGCACACTAACATTGCTCTTCAATCCATCATCCTAACCGTAGGCCAGCACTAGGGACAGAAGCTAATTATTCATCGGTCCATACCCCCACAAAGCCCAAATCCAGAGCACCGGTACAGCTCTATCACATACCTGTAAGTCACATGTTTTACATCATGCACATGTTGACAATGATGACAATATTCCAAATGTGAACGAGTATTCAATTTCGATAAAAGACATTAACACTGCTATGACGCATACGAATCAAGCCACCTGTGTAGTTATTAATGGCATGCATGTGTATCTTAATATCCCCATATACAAGATGGCAAAGCAATATCATAAATTCTTTTTCTCCACCCATATCAAAATTAATCATAAAAACAGGAGGTATACAAAAACTGTTAAACAACCAAAATCCTAGCAAAGCAGGCGGACCAGGTGAAATTAAACCAAAATTTTTAATAGAACACTCACATGAATTGCACCAATACAAATCATTATCTTTGAGTAATCAGGCCATGTCCCTCCTGTATAAAAAAAAAAGGCCAAACATATAACCACGAAAACTACCACCCAATATCACTCATACATATATTTGTTGCAAACTTTTAGAACACATAGTAGTTAAACACATCATGAAACATGCAGATCATCACATCAACTTAAATAACCCCCTACAACAGGGATTTCACAGAGGTCGATCTTGTGAATTATAACTACTTGAATGTAACATTTCACAGTAAAAAAACGACATTTTGGTCATGTATTCCTGTAAAGCATTCGATATCGTTTTACAATTTCAAATTAATTAAGTTCACCGTTACAAGATACAATGGAATTAAATTTCTGGATACATTTTTTTAAGCAATCATAAACAGACAGTAGTTCTGGAGGTGGATATATGACAATGTTACAGTGAAGTCAGAGGTTTCACAGGGGTCAGCTCTTGGATCAAGGCTTGCTATGTTTGGAATCAATACTTTCAACAAGACATGGACAGCATTGAAAAAGTTTAAAGCAGGACTGCGCGTTTTGTACAAAAACAGAAACACCTCAAGCGTTTAACATTGAATGGCACAGCCTCTCTGACAGAGAAAAATATCAAAGATTGGTTATGCTATGCAAAATAGAACACGATGAGGTTTCAATACCTAGACATAATAAATAAGTCCCATAAAAATTCAAAGAACTGTAGCGCTGTAGCCAATTAACCATGAAAACTGGCGGTGTTGCTTCACATTTGTTTTAAGATTTGAAAGAAAAAACATTAAACATTCGTATTTTCTACATTTATGTTTATTTAATTGATTATCAAGGTATATTAATTAATATTTTATCAAGGTTTTCAAGAGCAAGGCATATATCAATGTATATTTTCAATTGTTAGTCTGTCGTGGTATAGGTTCGCAATCATTGCATTTGTTTTAGTTGATAGTAAAGGCTGGTACCAGTTGACGTTTAGTGGTACAATTGCAAGTTGACATGGTACAAATTTGTTATGAACTTGCTTCCCTGGAAGGAACACTGAGTTTGGGTTCTACAGCACAGAAGTTATGAGCCATAATTATATAAATCAGACAAATCTGACTTACCTGCCCATATTATTTGTAAATGAAACCACCTTCACCTTAAGTCCATGATGTCACTCCATACCAAGTTTGAAATAAAAGTGGTGATTATAAAACAGTTGGTAAAACATTTTTGGGCTAGAAAGATGTATTTCTTTTCTTTACAATTGGCCATGAATGAAAAATTATATAGACCCAGAAAATAAATAGTGAAAGTAAATTCAATTAAACTAGACTATTTTTTTGCATCAATACAATTTTTATAATCAACAAGAAATAGCTGTAACAGGACGTTGCTACCATGGCTACGAAGTCTCCTAAGCATAATTCGTCATTCCCATCGTCGTCTGACATTGGGCAAAGTATTATACATATTGGTTTAGTCAAGTCAAGTGATATCCATATGTGATGCCTAGAAGATTGACCCTGTATGTCATTTAAATCGTTTTGAAATGTTGAACAGGAATAAATATGGTTTAGTAGTGGGTATCTCACCCGCTAACAAGTTCTAGAACCGGAGAGGTTGGGGTAACCCCATGGACCCCCTATATTCGAGTTGATTTGTTATATTGTCCCAAATATGAATTAATATGGTTAAAGGTTGGGATCTCGACCGTTTGCAATTTCGAATAGACTTCCCCAAATTATTTTTATTTTATTTGTTTTATTGTCCCATTAAAGTATATACATGGTTTAGGGGTAAAGATTGCGAATGTTTACAAGATAAAATCAGGTAGGATGACCCAAAAAGACTCGCACTATATTTTTATTTGTGCTGTTGTCCTGTTCTCAATACGGAAGACTGCGTTTGTTCTACAGTTATCCCCTTCTATTTTCTGCCTCTCAAACTTTCAGAATACCCCTAAATTGTCCCCAATGCACAAACGACAGATTGATAGCTCTGCTAGACATGTTATTGTTAGTCTCTACTAATACAACGGTTTAAAAAATAAACAAAAAGTGTCGTGCCGTGATTACACTTTTATATAACTACTTATAGATTAAATCAACGAAATAAGTTTAGTATATTAAAAAGACATACTTAGAAGATACTGATATTGAATTAGAACTCAATGCCCTCTTGATACGACCTACATCTTTTTCGTTGAAACTGCTTTAGGACAAAATATTTGCTGGCCTTATACATGTTTTGACTGGTTTTTTTTTTTAAACATTTTAGACAAAAGCAACAGTATTATACATAGATAAAGGATAGGAACATTGAAAGTTTAAAAGATAAAATATGTACCTTTTACTGCTTGATCAAATATCAGGTAATGTGTTATAACGATTTACAAATATTGTTTAATGTAATGTGAATAAGGATAGAAGCTTGCGAAACGAAACGAAATCATCTTTGATCTGTGAATTAACATATATTTATGTATGAACTTTTTAATGAAATTGACTAGCTAACAGCCCTTGCACGGTCTTTTAACATATCCTGCTAAGCAAAGCATTTACATTTTGCATTTCGGTTTGTCGGTTTTGCATACTGTTGTAGAACGTATTGTGATCCATATTTGGTAATCTTCTACGTCCTTTTGATCACTTTAGGAGAGTTGTTACATTGTAACTCGTCCCTTATCTTCTTATATCTGTACAGGTTTTTACTTAGAAATTAGCATATCAAATTGATCATATATTTGTGTTTAATTTAAGTTTAAAAAAAACCAGATGTATGAATTGTGTCTTAAGTCGAGAATCCAGTTTCCTCTGACTTCTGAATTTCGTTTTACTGATCTATGTACTCATACAATAACACTAACACGTAGTTCTCTCTGTTACTCGAGGTTTGATACATTCAGTATCCATAGCGAAATATGATTTACAAATGATGCTTATACACTAGACTGTCACTTACTTAGCTATCTGAAATATATAGCGTGCGCAATAGAGGTAAACATGATGTCTCCTTTTTCTACTTCTCTCAAACGGTTGATATAAAGCAGGATCTGCTAACCACTCCGGAGCACCTGAGTTCGCTACCAGGTTTAGAGGGGTTAATGTTGCTCAGTCGTTAGTTCTTTAGGTTGTGTTTTACGAATTGTTGTTAGACTGTTGGTATTTTGCATTTTATTTAATGCGACTGTTAATTTAAGCATTCCGGTATCGTTTTGTTTACGTTTGGCGTTTCAGGTGCTGTTGGGTCATGAGGTGAACTTCGGATGAAAGAGGTGTTTACAGTGTTGATTCTTTTTTGTTCATCCATGACATTGTGTTTTACTTAATTTGAACTGTACCAAGAAACGTTTCTACTATATACGGCTTGAACTAGCAACTGCATTGTTTTAAACGGATATTGTTATTATGTGTAAGACAGACAAACATTGTATTTATTTATTTTCAACAATAGTTGGTAAAGAGTATAGGTATTTATATATTTATATATCATTGATGTTTAATTTAATATATCTTTAAAATTACTGCATGAATTATATTATCAAATATATGTATATGCTCCGAAACGGACCCTTTTATTGAATGAAATGAATAATCTTATTCCTATATTTTTCTTATTCTAGATATATAAAGTGTTACCTATAAACTGTATGTGAATTGAAAATATGGATGATTATCTTTTTCAGTAATATATACATATTCGATTACATATGTCTATACCTTCCAAATATGACTTTCATCAACTACTAAAAATAATTCGAAATTTTGACTTGTTAGTTGATAACAACAAAATGTACAGTCCAAAATGGTTGTTTTATCCTATATTGCATATTTGAGAAGATAATGCTAACTAATATTATAGATCGGATGTTTTTCATATGCTTGAGAACGTTTATTAATCAACATTGATACAAACAACGGTTGAAAAAATTATACAAAAAGTGCCGTTCATTGATAACTAAATATCTACTTATATGTACATGTAGTGTTAAATCAAGAAATAAGTTTGCTATATTGTAATGACATACTTAGAATATAATGATATTGAACCATACATCTTTTTTGTTGAAACGTTTTAGGACAAAATAATGCTTAACTTGCACATAGTTGACTGTTTTTAAACGTTTTAGTTCAAGGATAGGTGCATTGAAAGTGTCATTAACGATACAATCTGTACATTTAAATGCTAGATCAAATATCAGGTAATGTGTTATAACGATTTAAAAAAATTGTTTAATATTATGTGACCGAGGTAAGAAGATTGCAAAACGAAACTAAACGAAATTTTCTATGTATTAACATATCGCGCCAGGCTTTTATCTTATCAGGCCGTTAGTCTTCTTATTTGAATTATTTTACGTTTGTCATTTCGGGTTAGTGGGTTATCTCACTGTTGTAGAACGTATTGTGATCTACATTTGGTAATCTTCTCTGTACTTTGGTCTATTGGGGAGAGTTGTGAATCAGACCGTATCTTCTAATTTGTATTCAGTTTTTTCTTAGTGATTAAAATGGGTCATCTTCATATATTTGAATGACGTTCTACTGGGGTATGAATTGTGTCTAAAGTCTAAAAAGTAGTCTCTTCTGACTTTTTGCTTTCGTCTTCACAATCTATATTCTAGTACAATAACAAATAGTTCTTTCTGTTACTGCAGATTTGATACATTCAGTATCCATAGCGTTATATGATTTGCAAATGATGCTTGTACAAGAGAGTGTCACTTATATATGATTATGGAATTTCCGATTAGATTTTCCTCTGAATTCAGTTATTTTGTTTTTTATTTTACTTTTTACCTAGTTGTCTGAAAGATCGTGAGATATTGCACTGCGTAATAAAGATAAACATGACGTCTCCTTTTTCTCAAATGGTTGATAAACAGCAGTATCTGCTAACCTTACGGAGCCCCTAAGATCGCTACCAGTTTTGGAGGGATTACTGTTGAACTGTTAGTTCTCTATGTTGTGTTTTCCGTACTGTTGTTTTTCTGTTTGTATTTTTCGTTTAAGTTGAACAACTGCTCACGTGTCTGTTAATTTAAGATTCGGATGAAAGAGGTTGTTACAGTGTTGTTTCTTTTTTGTTCATCCTTGAAACTGTGTTTGTTTTTCTTAATTTGTACTGTATCGAGAAACATTCTACCATACATGGTATGAACTAACAACTGCAAACATATGTTTTATCGGCGTATTTGTCAGTTTACAGTTTACTCTTTTTGTGTCTTTGTTAGATTTATTCAGTTCAATTTGAACGGTCATACCCATGGGACGTTTAGATAGCAATTAACAACGTTTGAACTACTGTTTTCTTTGGAAAATGCTTATACTAAATCAACAACAGTTGGTTTTCACTTATTCCGTTGATAACATTTGAGTTGTCCTTTTTGAATTAACCTTGAAGTTCAGTCTTATTGTTATACTTTGTTATGCATTCTCTTTATTTAACATTGTTTATCACAAGTAAAACTATGAAAAAGAAGTTAATATCAAGGAGAACGTATTTAAGAACCATATGGTATCCAAGGATGAACAAGTACAAAAGCATCAAGACAAGCTCAAAACAAAATGTCAAAACATCATTTAAAACTATTTCTGACTCGTTTATATGACAATGAAGAATGTCTTTTTAGTGTTGATTGGTAAGATATATGAAAACTCATCAAATATATATTGCTTATAATTTCACATATATCTGTACCATGTGACTTGTCTACACAAATCTAGATACCATGACAAGAACAAATTAAGCAGGAAGTTTGAGTTACAAATTTTCTTTTTTATATGGTTATTTTAAAATATGGGATATCAATCGTTTAAATTTTATTCTTAATATCATGTCTTGATATGAGGAAAATTGTCAACACACAAGTCTGACTTAAACATTTTCTAGATATGTTGATAGAACGTAAAAGCAAAACTTGATTAACGCAAGGCATTTTATGAGGCGTTTTATTGAATATAACTTTGTCGGGAACATAAAATCATAACGTAGATTTTGTTTGAGATCTGCCAATAAAAGGCTGAATGGTTCAAGTGCTAGAAAATAATAAAAAAAATCTAGTGCATTTTCGGTCAAATTTTACCCGTGTAATGCCAAAAGCGGAAATCTTTGAAAGTAAATGATTTGGTTTTCTTAGTACTTAACTATTTTATTACATAACTAAAAGTGTTCACCTGCATCACATAACAGTTTGAATCATATACCGCTTGGTTTTTTATATTCTTTTTGAACCTGAAAAGTTCAATATTTCATTCAGATTGTATCAAAATGCAGTGATTTGGTTAATAAATCCAAACTGGAAAACACATTAAATATGAAATGTACTAATTTATGTTAAAAGTATAAGTATATTTTAAAATATGTGTCTATATAAAAGGTCAGAAAATCATAGCTTACTTCAAATGTAGGATTGCAGTTAACAGGTAAGTTCAGATTATGAGTGCATTTCCTTCTAACCAAAATTTTGTAAACGTTGTGTCGCGTTTGTTGTTGTTTTCTAAACGCTACAAAAGTAGAAAAATACATCGTTTAATAAGTCGTTAATGAACCTGTTTGAACTTTTAATAATGCATGCAGATGTTGTTCGTAAATAGACTTTGTTACAAACGTTAGTATCATTTAAAATGTCGAATTGTTCCTCAGATTAGAATACTTTATTGGTTTGTAGTAATGACAATGTCTGACATGATGCTTTGGGCTAGATGAGCTAGGAAGTAAATTTATGTGATGATAAGTATCAAGTCTTTGATAATATCTCCCTCAAAGCTGGTCGAAGCAAAGAAAATATTGACTAATATGAAAATAATTTCACCAAAAGGACCTTTGTGAGCATGCTTCAAAGACTCATAGCTGCTCCAAATGTAATCTGCTAGAATTTCAAGCATGTCAAGTGGGTATTATCAACATCTACTTTTTAGTCTTAATATGTCTAAATATCTAAAAAGTTATAGTATTCAAAAGGTATTGCAAAATTATTTTCTTTTCATTTTTTTTGTTATATGGATACAAATATAAATGATACATATACCAATACAGTATTTGTTGTGATATGAAAGTGTAGTAATTATAACATTTACTGTAACAATGTTAATTCACACAAACTAAGAAAAACAAGTGAATGAAAAATGTTGAACATGTATAATGAAATATAGTTTTAGAAATCGATTAGGCCAGATAGGCCTTATAAGTTTTTTATAACATAATTGAAGGACCATTTACACTCAGGACCGAGTCATCAGTAGGCAATAGGTGTATTAAAACAACCTAGCATCATATTGCTAGTAGCGGGAGTAGCATTGTCAGGTAAATTTGTTCTTTTTTTTTTTAAATTTGGTCAATGGACATATAACGTTGGTTCAAATTAAAATAGAATGTTTTTATCTCCCTATTTCTTACATTGTACATATAGGTGATATTACTTTGACAAATCCTTGTACATGAGATTTGTCTGTCAAATCTTTATTTTACAAAGAATGAATTGCATAACAACGAACTGAGGTCAAAGCAAAATACTTTGATGGCACACTTAGACAAAGAGCTAAATCCAGGGATAAACTTTATACTACAGGTCCTTCATGAACATTCATCAACCAAAACCATATCTCAATAACATGCTATACTACATGGTCGAATCAGAAGTCCTGAAAAAGATATTTTTTTTTTTATTGTATTTTAAGTATATCTGCACAGGTTCAAACTTTCTTGTGGTATAATCATTCAGTATCTAGCAACTTCATGCACAAATTGATATAGGTTGAGTGCCCATCTGTTGGAAATAAGAACACACCTCCACCTAATTTTAGTCAACTGATGAAGAAACATTCAAAACTAGTAAATAAATAGACAATAATAGTGCAGTGACTTGACATATCAACGATATAAAGATGAGGCTTAGAAACGGGGGAATATGAGTGTTAAACATTCATGTTGCTTCTGACATGTTTTTTCTATTATCAAAATTGTATGTTGTTATGATTTTGTAATAAAATAAAACTTTTGTTGCTAAACTTTTTTGGCTCAGTATATAAGACTAAAACTGACATTGGGTCTTTACTACATCTTCATTCCCAAAGTCATTTTCGAATCTGACTTTATGATAAAAAAAGATTTCATATCTACAACCAATGAAAATCAAATATCCCTCTAATAGACAAGCAATGAAATCCAATCAATAAGTTTACTAAAATATTAGCTACAATGTAGGTGGAACTTTAAACTAGGAAATTAGAAACAATATATGTTAAATATTTTAAATGCATGTGCATGTAATAATATAAATTCCCCAAAATTCGCTATATTTTTTCATTTTTTTTTTGTATATAGTTTGAGACTATATTGACCTCTAGATGTTTTTCAATTACATTCAGTTTGGTGCGAGTTGATGTTTGATTGTTGTACATGTTACAACCAACGCTCCACATGGCGCAGCTTTATACGACCGCAGAGGTCGAACCCTTAACAGTTGGGACATATATGGACGCTACAAGCAAGCTTCGGTTTTGAAATAAGGAAACAATATAACCTTTTCAACTTATAAAAGGGGGAATACATTACCACAGAATAAAACTTTTCTTTAATTATTAAAATATTTAACGTGTTCAATAGTTTGTTTTGACATGTAGAGGACATACAACTATTGCAATTAAAGAAATACAACGATAGAATGATAGCCGTAGGGATAGTTATGAAGAAATTAACCCATAAATTTCGTTTTTATTTTCAGGTCAGATTAAAATTTTAAAGTTATACTTTGAAGCAATGGAGAATTCAGAAAAGCTCATCATCAAGTTAATATACGTTCTTGTAGCATTTAGTGAGGTTTATGGCAGATATTATAGGAATCTAGAAAGATTCAATATTTACACAAACGGTGTAATTTATACTGTTGATCCTAAAGCTGATTCGTGGCATTCCAATCCTGTACAGGCAATGGTTGTCAATTATCACACTGGTTATATCGAATATATCGGTAATAATGGTGATGCGATGGACTATAAGACAGGTACTAACTGAATTTATATAATATATCGGTAACAATGGTGGTGCGATGGACTATTACACAGGTACTAACTGAATTTATATAATATTTCGGTAATAATGCATGGAGATTTAATTACACAGGTACCAACTGAATTATATGATAAATAGGTAATAATGGTGATGTGATGGACTATTACACAGGTACTAACTGAATTATATAATATATCGGTAATAATGGGGATGCGATGGACTATTACACAGGTACTAACTGAATTATATAATATATCGGTAATAATGGGGATGCGATGGACTTTTACACAGGTACTAACTGAGTTATATAATATATCGGTAATAATGCATAGAGATGTGATGGACTATTACACAGGAACTAACTGAATTATATAATATATCGGTAATAATGGTGATGTGATGGACTATTACACAGGTACTTACTGAATTCTATAATATATCGGTAATAATGGTGATGTGATGGATTATTACACAGGTACTAACTGAATTATATAATATATCGGTAATAATGGAGATGTGATGGACTATTACACACGTTACACAGGTACTTACTGAATTATATAATATATCGGTAATAATGGTGATGTGATGGACTATTACACAGGTACTTACTGAATTCTATAATATATCGGTAATAATGGTGATGTGATGGATTATTACACAGGTACTAACTGAATTATATAATAAATAGGTAACAATGGGGATGCGATGGACTATTACACAGGTACTAACTGAATTATATAATAAATAGGTAACAATTGGGATGTGATGGACTATATTACACAGGTACTTACTGAATTATATAATAAATAGGTAACAATGGGGATGTGATGGACTATTACACAGGTACTAACTGAATTATATAATAAATAGGTAACAATGGGGATGCAATGGACTATTATACAGGTACCAACTGAATTATATGATAAATAGGTAATAATGGTGATGTGATGGACTATTACACAGGTACTTACTGAATTATATAATATATCGGTAGTAAGGGTGATGTGATGGACTATTACACAGGTACTAACTGAATTATATAATATATCGGTAACAATGGGGATGTGATGGACTATTACACAGGTACTAACTGAATTATATAATAAATAGGTAACAATGGGGATGTGATGGACTATTACACAGGTACTAACTGAATTATATAATAAATAGGTAATAATGGTGATGCGATGGACTATTACACAGGTACTAACTGAATTATTTAATAAATAGGTAACAATGGGGATGTGATGGACTATTACACAGGTACTAACTGAATTATATAATAAATAGGTAACAATGGGGATGTGATGGACTATTACACAGGTACTAACTGAATTATATAATAAATAGGTAACAATATGGATGTGATGGACTATTACACAGGTACTAACTGAATTATATAATAAATAGGTAACAATGGGGATGTGATGGACTATTACGCAGGTACTAACTGAATTATATAATAAATAGGTAATAATGGTGATGCGATGGACTATTACACAGGTACTAACTGAATTATATAATAAACAGGTAACAATGGGGATGTGATGGACTATTACACAGGTACTAACTGAATTATATAATATATCGGTAATAATGGGGATGCGATGGACTATTACACAGGTACTAACTGAATTATATAATATATCGGTAATAATGGGGATGCGATGGACTATTACACAGGTACTAACTGAGTTATATAATAAATAGGTAATAATGGTAATGTTTATAGGTTATCGTTGGTTATCTCAACGAGATTGATTTTCTCGATTGAGCCGGTCACGGCGAAAGCGAGAAAAGCAATCGAGTTGAGTTGACCAATAATAATCTGTTGATCGTTATTTTACCTATGACGATGTTGTCACTTTCATGTGAATTTCATTAGCAACGCTACGTATCATCTTAGATTCTAGCGATAATTTTTCCATCTCAAGCGAGTATCATGATATGAAAATTATAAAAAAAAATCAAAGGAAAAAAGCACACAATAGCGATAAGATGGACAACCTAAATAAAAAGCAGAACATATCTAACATAAACTATTTATGTAAATAAAGAACGTCTGCAAAGTTGATGTACAATGAGAAAATGTTTGTGATATCCTATGTGTTCTGTTCTTTCTTAACCTAAGGTACAACAGGCTACACAGAGTTTGATTAATGTTCATACATTTATATTTGTTTTACGGACAGTAAGCTAAACATTGAGATTCAATCCACACTAAACACAAAGTACGTATAAGCCTCAAAACATAAATTATTGTAGAAACAAGTTTAAATCAAATTTTTTATCCTTACATGAATTACCAATCAATCTTTATCAGAGGCTGCCTATTCAATATAATATTAATGTAAATTATAAATACTTGTATCATTATCCATTATCTCCATTTTAATTCTCAATTTGATACAACCTATCTGTTTCAGAACTGAGCAAGACATTTGATTTAAAAGGGAAAACAGTACTTCCCGGATTCCATGATGTACATATGCACCCTCTAGAGGCTATGACAAAGCTCGGTGGAGGATGTTCAATTCCAAAGCAGACACCTCCCGAAGACATTAAGTATGCAATTTCACAATGTAAACCGACCAATGATGCACCTGGTTGGATTTTAGGTCACGGTCATTCGATTGAATTCATTTTGGACCATATTGAAAATGAAGGAAGACCACCAAAGGAGATAATTGACGAAATTATAAATACTCATCCAGTCATTCTTATGGATGAAACATCTCATTCTGTATGGGTTAATTCAATGGCTCTTAAAAAGGCGAGAATCACGAAAGACACTAAAAATAATCCCGGTGGTATAATTATGAAAGATTTAGAAACTGGTGAACCGAATGGTATATTATTTGAAAACGCTGGGAATGAAATTATGGACATAGCTATTGTATCGTTTGGTAACCAAGACGCTGCAAACTACGATGCTTTAAGTAATGCTTTATGGGAACTTAAAAAGAACGGAATCACATCCATATGCGACGCCAGAACTTACTGGAAACGAAACCATCACACTACTTGGAAAAGGGTATGTGATAATAACGAATTAACCGTTCGAACTGTTTTAGGGCTTTGGGCATATCCTAGTATGCATGATACAGAGCAAATTCAAAAGTTGAAAGATTTGCACACTAATGATTATAACAGCAACAAATGCTTTCTTAAAATCAACGAAATAAAAGTATATTCAGATGGAATAGTAGATAGTACAACTGCTGCCATGTTGGAACCGTATGCAAAAAATCTACATTTACCTGGTCTAGTGGATAATATTGGCATGAATTATTTTACACAGGATAGATTGCAAAAATACTTCGAACAACTACCAAAGTTTGACTTTCATATACATGCTATAGGTGACCGGGGCGTGCAAGAGGTTTTAAATGCAATTGAAAAAACAAAAGAAATAAATGGTAGCCGTCATCGCATGACTCATCTGGAGATTGTAAACAAACGTGATATTCCCAGATTCAAGGAACTCGGTGTGATTGCTGACTTCCAGGTTACTGGTGAATTTACCCTACCGGGAGAAACAAGAGCCCCGATTATACATTCTGTTGGTGAAGATAGAGCAAAAGATTTCATACCAGTAAAAAGCGTTGCTGATACAGGTGCCGTCGTGACATTAAGTAGCGACTGGGATGTTAGTAGTCTTAACCCGTTTATAAGTATTCAGCATGCCACACAGAGGGATCAGCAGTCAGTTTCTGTTAAATCTGCTATAGAAATGAGAACAATAAACGCAGCTTATGCAATGCGACAGGAGAATGAAGTTGGCTATTTAGGTCGTGGTATGGCTGCTGATTTTGTTGTTGTTAATAAGGACATTCTTAAAATTCCAGTTCACGAAATCGGTTCCACGAAGGTCGTGCAGACCGTGTTGCAAGGACAAACTATTTATCAGTTGGACAAAAAATAAATAATTTTAATTATGCAAAAATGACATGACAGTTTTATATACCTGTCTAATTTTTTTTTAAATATAATAATCTATTGCTTCTTTTTTTTAGTATAATAAACGGACTTCAAAGAATTTACCTTTATTTGTTAACATATCATTCAAATATATTGTAAACTTTGCACTGAATTGTTAAAATGACACCAAAGATTCAAGGACTATTATATATTACATTTTTTTTGTAACAGTCATCATCAGATTGTGGACTCTTATCATAAGCATCCTCTCCAAAGATAAAAATACTATTTCGTCAGCGTATACTTATAGATTATCGTTGATTATCTCAACGAGATTGATTTTCTCGCTTGAGCTGGAACAGCGAAAGTGAGAATAGCAATCGAGTTGAGATGACCAATGATAATCTGTTTATCGCTATTTTACCTATGACGACGATGTCAATTTCAATGTCAATTTCGTTAGCAACGCCACGTGGCCTCCTTAGTTTTTAGCAATATTTTTTTCCATCTCAAGCGAGAAGCATGATATGAAAATTATCCCAAAAAAAGATCAAAGGAAAAAGACACAAAATAGCGATAACTTAGTTTACTCCCTATTCTAGAAGCGAATCAAATATTAAATAATCGCTAAACAAATGCTAGTTTTCAGGAAAGACATTTCATTTAATATTTGACAATAATAGAGTCAGTATTTTGCGATAAAACGAAGCAGTTAAAATAACCACAAGTCTATGGTATACGGTATATTTATCCAAGACACGCTGAGTTTAATAGATATAAGAAGATGTGGTATGGGTGAAAATGAGACAACTCGCCATCTTAGTCCAATTTTGAAAGTAAACCATTATAGTTTACAGCACAGTATTCAACATGGAGGTTCGGCTCCAACCAAACAGTAAGCTATAAAGGGTCCCTAAAATAGATACTGTAAAACCATTCAAACAGGAAAACCAACGATCTATCTATCTATATATAAAAAAGAACGAGAAACATTTAAGAACCATATCAACAAACAAAAACAACAGAACATAAGATTCCTGACATAAGACCGGTGCAAACAAATGCAGCTGGTTTAAACGTTTGAATAGGTATCAACCTTCACCCTTACCCGAATCAATAGTGTAACGTCACAACACAGAAAGACACACTATAAGATATCAATTGAAATGATCTAGCAATAAAACAAGGTTTAATCCACCATTTTTTACACAAGAAAATGTCTGTACAAAGTCAGGAATATGGCAGTTGTACCATTGGACAACATGCCGCTAGACACAATAACGTACACAGGCAAATGAAATCATATTGTTGGAAGGTATACAGTAATGAATATTTTTTTGCAAAAAAAAATATTTTGTTGTTCATAGTACGAGAGCAACAGATAAAGTTTATAGTCATACAAAACAGAGCTGGTATACATAAAAAATAGAGCGACGACGGTTAGAACTTAAAATGATTAAACATTTAACAAATCAACAGGTCAAATTAACACGAAAGTACGATTTGAAAGTCCGGTTAATGTAAATTAATAAAAACATGGTGTTTTGTATTTATTTTAATATAGATAAACTATGTATCAAAGAATTTAGTCGGAGATATTATTCCGGCCAGGAAGTGATGTCGATCACACTTATTATAAATTCTCAAAAAGGCAAGACACACAGGTTCGGACACGTCGCGTTCTGTCAGTGGTCTGGAGATGTAAACATGCGTTCGCTCACTCGTCAGTATCATCGGTAATCGTTTACCTTAATTTCTTTTTCGGGTTTCATATCATACACTTGTATTCATCAAAAAGGAAAAATCGATAAAATAAAAACTGGCAATAAAACACTGCAGTATAGGTCTTCAAAACTAGGATTATGGGTTTTAATTGTATTTATAAGGGCATGTCTTACATTAATGTTAATTTGGCAATGAAGGAATAAAAACAAAAAATCACGAGGACGATCTTTATAATTATGTCCATCAAACGGATAAGCAAATCATGTTTTACATGTGGCATCCGTTTTGTAGTTTATATAAGTACGCATTCTGTCATTCAAGGAAAAGGAGAACGTACGTCTGTTGTTATATAAAAGAAAATAAGAATCCATGGTAATCTATGAAAACAAATACCACTGTAACGATCATCTAACTCGTGATAGTTTTATCTCCCATTTCGTTGACTCTCTAACAAAAAAAAAACCACGTTTGACCGTCATGTTGCTGTGGGCAGGACATATCATATCTACACCCTAATTGAAACCATTGATGTGGAAGAATTGCGTTGATTAAACATTACTTCATACTCCTAACATAGAAACAATTGAGGAAGAAACCCAGAGTTTAATAGGAGCATTTAAAATCAAAAATAATTATTTTCAGAAAAATATGCAAGGAAAAGTACAAAAATAAAGCGAACTGCGAATCAGTATAAAGAAATGAATGGTATTCTTCTCTTTGGTTGGATTAAAAAAATCTTGGTCCAAGTGTTTTTATTTGATACAAGACAGAAAATACGATAAGCAAATTCAACTAACTATATAAGAATAAGAAGATTTGATTGCAAATGAGAAAAATATATCCACCTGAGTTCAAATGACAAAGACAAATATATTAATGTTTGCTACAACTGTAGGTCTTTAACGGCCTTCAACGGTGAGAAAAACACAAACCGTATAATAAGCTATACAAAGTCCCGACATAAAAAACGTGACAGTTCAAACGAGAATACGAACGGCATTATTCATATTGATACAATTTACGTAAAACATGTATGAACAAACGACCAAAAAAAACTTACGACTACGGTTGATCTCATGTATACTGAATTGTTCGTGACTTACGATCAATCTAAGTCATAAGTTTTTTGTGACTTCCGACAGACACATTAAGAGGGGCATTGTGACTGGGTTAAACAGAATAAAATACGAGCAATTATGAGTGGGTTAAACAGAATAAAATAAGAGCAATAGTGACTGGGTTAAACAGAATAAAATAAGAGCAATAGTGACTGGGTCAAACAGAATAAAATAAGAGCAATAAATTATTGTGACTGGGTTAAACAGAATAAAATAAGAGCAATAGTGACTGGGTTAAACAGAATAAAATAAGAGCAATTGTAAAAATTATTTGTAAATGACTCCCCTGACTATATCCAGGAGAAACTAAAAAACAACAATCATAAAAACAGTTGAAACACAAAGCACAGATAATATAGCACTATAATTTGTTACTTTATAATATATACAACAGCGAATTCGAAATAGACGCCACACTAAATTCCGACCAAATATCGTCCCAATACGAAATTCAGAGGTAAGCAAGAAAAGTTATCGTCATATTCAAAAGCTCTAACACGTCCAACAAACGAATAACAACTGTCATATTCCTTACTTGGCACAGGCATTTTCTAATGTCCATTTCTTTTTACAAGCAAGTCCATGACAAAGGGGTATTACTAGACTTAAACACAGGATTGGAAGAGTAAAAGCATGATAGGTAAGGGCTACGTTTTAAGGTCTTTCAGTCCAACACAATTTAAAGTTGGTGACCTTTTATATTCAACTTTTTACCATGTCGTTTTGGAAGCATAGCTTCCCTGCACTTGCTGTGTCGTTTAGATCCTGTGTGCAAAAATGACATAAAAAGACCTAAAGAGTTAAGTCCCTGCTAAACTGAAGACTACAGGTTTTAGCTCTAGAGTCCCCAGTGAAGACATTTCTTTTCTGCAAATACACAGTTTAAGATTAACAGTGAAAACATTAAGTCTTTAGCCCATCTTGACATGTACTTGTGCTTACTTATTATGATCTGCTTAATGACAAGAAATAAAGTCATTAGACACATATTAAAAGTCGCGTTTTCAAAGTTACGATTGTTAAGCTGTTTAAAAAGACAGAGTTGCCATCCATACAATTCTGACACCTACTCCCACAATACAATCTGTATAAGTTAAAATAAAAAAAAAAATATGATACAAATCACTAAAAAATGAATAACATAACTTACAGCTTAATTTTCCCTGCATTCTGAATTGTTTTTGCTGCACACTATATATTTTCAAACATGCAGTACATGTGTTATTCATTTTTTAGTGATTTGTATCATATTTTTTATTTCAAAATGTTAGCTACAATGTATAAAAGTGGTGTCTTTAATCTGTTAAACATTTTGTATATTAACATCAAATAAATTCACATAAGCAAGATAAAAAAAAATCAGCTGAGAAACACGTCTAGTCGAGTCGTCCCAATCGTACTGAATGACTATATCCCAAACTCATAACGGTCTATGGGCAGACAACTAGAAGAAACTAAGGCCGTGTTCACATTGACCTAAACTCGGTGTTATGTTAGTGTAACTCACACATAAACTAAACATAATTACGTTCTCATTGATAACACTCAATGTTTACATGTAGTTTAAATCATGTTTTGCCTACATGCAGTCGATAGTCGATGTAGGCCTTGTGTAGGTTCAGTGTACACAAAACTAGGCATTCCGAACTGTAATTTTTTCATTTATACGTAAAAAAAGAAACGATTTTTATATAAAATTGATACTTATAACACTTATTAATAAAGTTCTTTACAGAAATATTTGTCTAAACTTGATATATTTATTTGTTATAAAACACTTTACGTAGCCTTATTAGCCCCTTATCAAGACTCATCCATCATCTTTGCCGAACACATAATTTATTAGAAAAGGTCTTCCCATCACAGGCACTTGTTTCTGTCAATATATGTTTTTTTGTACTGGTATGGATAGTAAACCATATATTGACAGAAACAAGTGCCTGTGCTTCCCATATCGGCTGGACGTACACACTTGACAGAAATATTTGCCACTGGTATTTTTTTCAAACAACGATTCACTCATTAATGCATTACTGAAAAAGGGTGAGGGTACTCGTTGTTTGTGTAGAATCTCTGATCCGTTAAAATACAATTAGAAATAAAAAAAAATTTATTACCCTCTTCTTTTGCCAAAGAAAAACTTGTAGAAAAAATATCATTTGAAACAAACAGAAAAGATAGAAATGTACTGATCCTTTAAATCGCAATTCTTTTTCTCTGTCTATAAGCAAGCTGATGCAGCCTTTTTTTTAATGCGTAGTCGAGACATCTTTAAACTACTGCAAATCATCCAGAATTACTTTCTTAAAGGAGCAACCACTTTACTTTAAAAACAAGGGGGGGGGGGTCTGAGTCCGATTTTTTTCTCGCGCGAAAGTTAATATTTATTTCGATGATAGCAATTCAATATTTAACACTATAATGTATGGGGAAACTTTGGATTCAGAATATTTTTTCATTCTAATCATCTGTATAACCCAATTTTTTTTTAATCAAATTGTGGAAAAATCCATCCCCCTTTTTTTTAAAGTCAAATGGTCGTTCCCTTACTGCTAGAAAAGTTGTTTGAAAGTTTGAATTCGGTTTCTACGTAATGAACATTTAAATGACATATAGTTTACAAGTGTGAACAAATCTTAAATACAGGTAACTAAACAAGGTGTATAGATGTGGACAAATCTTATGTGAAACTAGTGTACAGTTCATTAAACCAAATGTAAACATGTTTACTGTACACGGCGTTTGGTGTGAACACGGCCTAATTTGAATCGAATTCAGTTCCTTCAAACGGTTGTGATTGATTTTGGGGGTTATGGTCACAAGTTTAAGAATTTTAAAAGGACCTAAAAAGCGGTCCAAATAAGCATTTTTTGAGTTTCCAGACACTAACTTGTGTGTAAGTGTATAGATCTTTCTGAAATTGTACCATAAGGTTCCATACCGGAAAAGGAAGGTTGGGATGCATTTTGGCGGTTATGGCCCTAACTGTTTAGGAATTAGGTGCCAACCAGGGCACAGAAATAATTCATTTCTAATACTATGTATAAATTGCTTATTTCATGACAAAATATCGTAGTAGGTACTTGTTGAATTTCATTTAGTTATATCAGTTGTTTGTTGAATGTCCTATAGGTAAAGCAGGTACTTGTTGAATGTCCTAATGGTATAGTAAGTCCTTGTTGAATATCCTACAGTATGATAGGTACTTGTTGAATGTACTACAGTATGTTAGGTACTTGTTGGATATCCTATTGGTATAGAATGTTCTTGTTGAATGTCCTACATTATAGTAGGTTCTTGTTGAATGTCCTACAGTATGTTCGGTACTTGTTGAATGTCCTAATGGTATAGTAGGTTCTTGTTGAATGTCCAACAGTATGAAAGGTACTTGTTGAATGTCCTACAGTATGACAGGTTCTTGTTGAATGTCCTATTGGTATATTAGGTTCCTGTTGAATGTCCTACAGTATAATAGCTACTTGTTGAATGTCCTACAGTATGACAGGTTCTTGTTGAATGTCCTACAGTATGACAGGTACTTGTTGGATGTCCTACCGTATGTTATGTACTTGTTGAATGTCCTACCGTAGGTTAGGTACTTGTTGAATGTCCTAATGGTATAGTAGGTACTTGTTTAATGTCCTAATGGTATAGTAGGTTGTTGTTGAATGTCCTACAGTATGACAGGTACTTGTTGGATATCCTATTGGTATAGTAGGTTCTTGTTGAAAGTCCTACAGTATGAAAGGTACTTGTTGAATGTCCTACAGTATAGTAGGTTCTTGTTGAATGTCCTACCGTATGTTAGGTACTTGTTGAATGTCATATTGGTGTAGTAGGTTCTTGTTGAATGTCCTACAGTATGATAGGTACTTGTTGAATGTCCTACAGTATGACAGGTACTTGTTGGATATCCTCTTGGTATAGTAGGTTCCTGTTGAATGTCCTACAGTATAATAGCTACTTGTTGAATGTCCTACAGTATAATAGGTACTTGTTGGAAGTCCTAGAGTATGTGAGGTACTTGTTGAATGTCATACAGTATGACAGGTACTTGTTGGATATCCTATTGGTATATTAGGTTCCTGTTGAATGTCCTACAGTATAATAGCTACTTGTTGAATGTCCTACAGTATGACAGGTTCTTGTTGAATGTCCTACAGTATGACAGGTACTTGTTGGATGTCCTACCGTATGTTAGGTACTTGTTGAATGTCCTACCGTAGGTTAGGTACTTGTTGAATGTCCTAATGGTATAGTAGGTACTTGTTGAATGTCCTAATGGTATAGTAGGTTGTTGTTGAATGTCCTACAGTATGACAGGTACTTGTTGGATATCCTATTGGTATAGTAGGTTCTTGTTGAAAGTCCTACAGTATGAAAGGTACTTGTTGAATGTCCTACAGTATAGTAGGTTCTTGTTGAATGTCCTACCGTATGTTAGGTACTTGTTGAATGTCATATTGGTATAGTAGGTTCTTTTTGAATGTTCTATTGGCATATTAGGCTCTTGTTGAATGTCCTACAGTATGACATATACTTGTTGAATGTCCTCCAATATGACATATACTTGTTGAATGTCCTACAGTATGACATATACTTCTTGAATGTCCTACAGTATGACAGGTACTTGTTGGATGTCCTACCGTATGTTAGGTACTTGTTGAATGTCCTACAGCATGACGTGTATTTGTTTGATATCCTATTGGTATAGTAGGTTCTTGTTGAATGCCCTACAGTATGATAGGTACTTGTTGAATGTCCTACAGTATGACAGGTTCTTGTTGAATGTCCTATTGGTATATTAGGCTCTTGTTGAATGTCCTACAGTATGACATATACTTGTTGAATGTCCTACAGTATGACAGGTACTTGTTGGATGTCCTACCGTATGTTAGGTACTTGTTGAATGTCCTACCGTAGGTTAGGTACTTGTTGAATGTCCTAATGGTATAGTAGGTACTTGTTGAATGTCCTAATGGTATAGTAGGTTGTTGTTGAAAGTCCTACAGTATGAAAGGTACTTGTTGAATGTCCTACAGTATAGTAGGTTCTTGTTGAATGTCCTACCGTATGTTAGGTACTTGTTGAATGTCATATTGGTGTAGTATGTTCTTGTTGAATTTCCTACAGTATGACAGGTACTTGTTGGATATCATATTGGTATAGTAGGTTCTTGTTGAATGTCCTACAGTATGATAGGTATTTGTTGAATGTCCTACAGTATGACAGGTTCTTGTTGAATGTCCTATTGGTATAGTAGGTTCTTGTTGAATGTCCTACAGTAGTATGACATGTACTTGTTGAATGTCCTACAGTATGACAGGAACTTTTTTTATAATATTTATAGTAAATTGGGAAACAAGTTATTGCAACTTATATTTACACCTTTTCACTTTGCAGGTGCGAGTGCTCGTTTATATATTTTTATAAATGCAATAAATCAGCAAGTTTTCTTGACAATTGTTTGAATATTTAAGAGAAATATCTTGGAATATTTACTTTTTATACGCCCGTCAAAATTTTGACGGAACGTATTATGGTATACAAATATCCGGTGTCCGTCCGTCTGTCCGTCTGTCCGGCGTAAATATGTCGCACCGTAACTTGAGAACGACTTATCAAAATTTCATGAAACTTAAGATTGTTGTTGCTTATGGTGGTCAAATGATCTGTATACTTTTTTGTGAAAATAAGATTAAAACTTTTTGAGTTACAGCTCTTTGTAACTAAAACAGGGGTGTGTTTTTTTCACATGTCGCACCGTATCTCAAAAACGATTCTTGACTATGGCTTAAAACTTTAAATACTTCTTAGTTATATTAATCTTAATATCTGTATACTTTTTGGTGATGATTCAAAATTTATTTTTTGAGTTATTGAGTATTTTGTAAAAAAAAAAAGGGGGAGGGTTTTTATACATGTCGCACCATCTCAAAAACTATTTATGATTATTGCTTAAAACTTTACACATGTCTTTGTTATATTAATCTAAAGATCTGTATACTTTTTGGTGATGATTCAAAATTTCATTTTTGAGTTATGGAGTATTTTGTAAAAAGGGGGGAGGGGTTACATGTTGTGCCGTATCTCAAAAACAATTTATGATCATTGCTTAAAACTTTACACACTTCTTTGTTATATTAATCTAAAGACCTGTATACTTTTTGGTGATGATTTAAAACTTTATTTTTGGAGTTTTTGAGTATTTTGTCAAACAGGGGAGTTTTTTTTTACATGTCGCGCCGTATCTCAAAAATAATTTATGATTTTTGCTTAAAACTTTACACACTTTTTTTTTATATTAATCTAAAGATCTGTATACTTTTTGGTTTTGATTCAAAATTTTATTTCAGTGATATTTAGTTTTAAAAAAAAAAAAAAACAGGGTTGGGGGTTTTACATGTCCCGTCGTGTCTCAAAAACAATATATGGTTATTGCTTAAAACTTTCTCAGAAACTATTTATGATTATTGCATAAAACCTCCACACAAGACGTCGGGCGTATCATGCGCTCATGGCGCAGCTGTTTATAAATACATATATTCATATTAAAGTTTAGGAAATGTGTCATTATACTTTTAAAATCAAGATTTATTTAATTTTTATCATGCAAAAGATATATTTATTGGCACCATGAAGCCATTTAAGTGCAAAGCCACTTTGGCATATTTTTTTTTACAATTATTTCATCATCTTTGATAAAAAAATATTTATTTTGTTCACAAGTTGGTTTATATACAATAGTTCAAGAAAAATACAAAAATATTTTTGTAGAAATAAACGGTTTTTATTCAAAGAAAATAATCAGAAAATGAATTTTTACTTTTTGTCCTGTGACTTTCTGTCCTTCCTTCTATATGAATCTACCTTGACTTTCTGTCCTTCCTTCTATATGAATCTACCTTAAACACCACAAAGGACAAGGACTTTTATAAGAGCACACAGGACCACAAAGGAGTTAATATGTATATTCTATATTTCAGAAATGTCAATTTATGCTATATTTCCATTCTCAATTTTATATAAACGCTTTATCAAATTTAATTTTGAACAAAAACAAATCATCTTCATTTTTTTAAATTTAAATAAGGCCGTTAGTTTTCTCGTTTGAATTGTTTTACATTGTCGTATCGGGGCCTTTTATAACTGACTATGCGGTATGGGCTTTGCTCATTGTTGAAGGCCATACGGTGACCTATAGTTGTTGCTGTCTGTGTCATTTTGGTCTCTTGACAGTTGTCTCATTGGTAATCATACCACATCTTCTTTTTTTATATCTACAGAAACGTTCTTACTTTACAAATCATAAATTGCTATGAGGAACAATAAGTGCATATGGTGCAATAAAAAAGGTATAGTAAAAACGGACTGCACAGCTGTCTTTGGGTACTAGTAGATGTTTCGTTGGGCTGTTTGATGAAATTGAAATATAGTTGTTGCAGTCTAGATAGTTCCGATACGTAATTGTAATAAAAGTGTATCATCAAAATTCATGCCGTGAAATGTATGGCCTTGCAGAATGAATTATAAAAAAAACTCTCGGCTTATTTTATACCCTCTGATAAATTTTAGGATGAAATGGTTTCTGTTTCTCTTTTTTTACATCAATAAACGATGACCGATGTCTTTGGTCGCCGCTTGTGTGGTCTAGACTTAGAAAACTTGTATATTTTGCATACATTTCTTTATTCTACATTGGCTAGAGGTATAGGGAAGGGTTGATATCAGATCTCACAATACATTCAGGTATCGCATCTCAAATTTATTTGTTCATAGTGTGTTAAATTAATCTACGTATTTTGATTGAGTTAAGCCTCCCAATTTATCATGTGTTTTTCTATGTTGTGATGTTATACTATTGTCTCAGTAAAAGGGAGAAGGTTTGGTACCATTAAAACGTGTAATCCCGCTGCAAATGTTTGCACCTGTCCTAAGTCAGGAATCTGATGTACAGTAGCTGCCGTTTTTTTATGTAATTTATACATGTTTCTCGTCTCTCGTTTTTTTCCGTTGGTTTTCCCGTTTGAATAGTTTTACACTTGTAATTGTGGGGCCCTTTATTATGCTTTATAGTTTGTTGTTTGGTGTGAGCCAAGGCTCTGTGTTGAAGGCCGTACCTTGACCTATAATTCTTTACTTTTATAAATTGTTAATTGGATGGAGAGGTGTCTCATTGGCACCCATACCATATCTTCCTATACCTATTAACCCCAACGGCGGATGCAGGAATTTTCGAAAGGGGGGTGCTAACCCAGGGCAAAGGAGGGCTGCAAAACATATGTCCGATTCAAATGCATTGATCGGCCCAAATAAAAGGGGGGTTCGCACCCCCGGAACCCCCCCTCTGGATCCGCCACTGTTAACCCCATGGCATTTGTGTGCCTGTCCTAAATAAGGGACCTCTGGCATTTGTTACTGAGTCGTGTATGGTTTTTTTTTAATTTTATTTCATTTATATGTTTTGGAGTTTAGTATGAAGTCCATTTTCACTGAACTTTCTTTTCTAAGTGTTCTTCGACAATTTTGAAGAGCTATTAATTATTGTAGAAAGATTATTTCCTATGACCTGGTAAACGGACAGAAAGTCACAGGACAAAAAGTCACAGGACATAAAGTCACAGGACATAAAGTCACAAATTTGGTAGGACAAAAAGTCACAAATAATTTGTTGACAATTGTTTGAATATATAAGAGAAATATCTTGAAATATTTACTTTTTAATACATATATATATTCAAATTAAAGTTTAGGAAATGTGTCATTATACTTGAAAAATCAAGATTTATTTAATTTTAATAATGCAAAAGATGTATCTCTTGGCACCATGAAGCCATTTAAGTTCCAAGCCATTTTGTTTTTTTTAACAATCATTTGATTATCTTTGATATATTTTTGATAATTTTTGTTTACAAATAGATATAGGAAGATGTGGTGTGAGTGCCAATGAGTTGGTATATATACAATAGCTCAAGAAAAATTCACAAATATTTTTGTAGAAATAAGCTGTTTTTCTTTAAAGAAAATAATCAGAAAAAATGAACTGTGACTTTTTGTCCTGTGACTTTTTGTCGACTTTTTGTCCGTGACTTTTTGTCCTGTCACTTTCTGTCCTACATTCTTTCATTGTTTACCATTTATGTCTATTAAATGGGCAGCTTTTATTGATATGTTCGTGTTTAGTAATATTTTTAACAGTAATTTCATTAAATATAATAAACAAAATGTTTTATAGATTTCCGTTTAAAAAAATGGGTGTCTAAAAAGATATGTACCTTCTTTAATCTAATCAAACGAAACAGTTTTCTTATCACTGGATTGTGTCTTGCAAGTTTTCAAGTAAAAAGGTTATTATCAGAATAAAAGATTAGAGAAAAAGATAAAACAACAACCGTATAAGAATATAAATCTTTCAAAA
Source organism: Mytilus trossulus (assembly GCF_036588685.1). NCBI lineage: Eukaryota > Metazoa > Mollusca > Bivalvia > Mytilida > Mytilidae > Mytilus > Mytilus trossulus. The sequence continues at coordinate 18,507,935 of NC_086380.1, forward strand.
TTTCTTTTTCGTGCACGAATTAAATTATATATGTTTTGAACAGTCATGAAAATAACTTTTATTGCCTTTTTCCTGTTATTATGGTTATGTCAACATTTATTGGGGGCAGTTGTTATAGAAATTAAACGTCAGTCATATATCACAAGTAAACCTTTGATAATTTGGTCACCTGAAATTACATAATCATTTACCTGTTAAAATCACACATTTTTGTTCCGGGAAGATTTAGAAACAGAACGAATAGCTACTCTAGCCGTGGTTTCTCTTCTTTCTCAGCGAATACACATACATTTAGTATTTCCGACAATGTACATCTATTGTTTATATTCTACAATTTACAACTGGGGCTTTAAGGTTTATTTTTTAAATCCAAGTCTCTGATTCTTAACATTTTTCAAAGAAATCTACATAGTTTAAACGCAGACCGCGAAGTGGTCACGGCAGAAACAAAAATATTCTCATTACCGTTTGCTGATCTTTGCTCAATATGGAGTTGGAGTAACAAGAGACTTTATTTGTACATTTAAGAAAAAACAAAACTTTATTTTTCAACTTGTTATTTTTACAATAATTGGCTGATTGTCGGATAAAAGCAGGTGTTTCGTAGATGTTTTTGTTATTCATATTTTCCACCGATCTAGTTCAGCTACATGCTTGCAGTAAGGTATGATCATCGTAAGTAAAAGCGCTCAAACAACTCTTATACATAGGTGGCGTATTTATTAATATTAGAAAATGATTTTTTAATATTAAAAAATCAACCTGAATATTTAATATTAAATATTCATTTTTTAATATTAAAAAATAAGACCATTTATTAATATTAGAAATGATTTTTTAATATTAAAAAATAAGACCATTTATTAATATTAGAAATGATTTTTTAATATTAAAAAATGAATTATAAATATTAAAAAATGAATATTTAATATTAATAAATAGGATCTATTTTTTAATATTAAATATTATTTTTTTATATTAATAAATCGAATATTTAATATTAAAAAATGATTTTTTAATATTAGAAAATAAAACCTATTTATTAATATTAAAAAATAGTCATTTTTTAATATTAAAAAATATTTATTAATATTAAATATTCGATTTATTAATATTAAAAAATAATATTTAATATTAATAAATGAATTTTTAATATTAATAAATAGGGAATAAATTCCACAACGGCTTGCCATAGAAATTACATTTTTCTTGACAGTCAGTGCATATCAAACCAGGATCCTGTAATTTATTTAGTGATTGACATGTTTTGCTTTACGGTGACTGTAAATTATAGTTCCGGCTAATTTTCATAGAATATTATATGACGAAAGAAGAAATATTTAAAATGTTGTATGCATGGGGTGTCTGTCGTGAGAATGATTTTATTAGAAATATTGTAAAATACACGTGACATGATAATTCTAGAAATGTTTTGTTGGGTAATAAATAACTTTGCAATAGCACCTACTCGGCATATTGCTTTTAATAGTGGAGGGGATATACACCTTTATATGTATAATGTTTATAAATGTGTACACATAATTATTTTAATAACCAATGGTATATTGTCTTTGGTAACATCGCCGCGATATAGCCTTTTTGTGCTTATGCGGCGTAAAGCAACCAACAATCAATCAATCTTTGGTAACAATGTTTGATGTTAGAACTTTAGAATATCGTATATATCATATAGTATTATCTTATCAGGATCCGGTTGCAGGCAACAATAATGTTTTGTTTGAAAGAAAGAAAAACCTCTTGAATAATTTGACAGCATATGAAATTTAAATCTGAGGTGAAAATAATTGGCAATTGAATTTTTATGGATGAGAAGAGGAAAGAAAAACAAACAATAGGAAATACAAACAATTAATAAATAAAATGGACAATACGATGTTAAAAACATTTTAGAATTTTAGTAGTTTTTATAATTGACCAAAAGTGTATTTAAGTTAAATGTATGTATCTCAGGTAGTTAGACAATAGATAACAATAGAAGAAGCGGTTGATTGCTTTTTCTATCATCGCTGTGTATACAAACTGTCCTTATTAGAGATGGTCAGTGGTCAAAAGTATCCCATTGACACTGTGTTTACCTGTGTGGTCATCATTACATTTTAATATGACCCGTTTTCTATAAATATTCAGTAAGGTGGCTTCTAGATGCAATATAGAATATAAGTGTTGATTCTGATAACTACTGATACATAATAAATTGGGTATGTACATGTATAGGTTTTCACAATAACACGGTCAAATTTAAATTTAATAGATATATTTCAATGCATTTACGAAAAAACACATGGTCCGAAACAGTGTACATAATATGAACGCTTTTTTTTTTTTTATATAATCTATTGTTATAATAAAATTAAGAATTATCATAGAAAAAAATCCTACTCACAGTAACTATTTAGTATGACAATTTGTTTAACAACACCGAACCTAGAAAATACAGATAAATTGTTACATGTATGTATAGTGCGTGCAAGCCAATACCGATACATGTCGATGAAGCGGATGGAATTGCACCTCGCTAGGACAAGAATTTCTTGTGATTTTCAAACAATTTCTTTTTCTTTCGGAATTAAAACTTATTTTCTCTGTCAGTATACAATCTTAAAAAAATCCGAATAATTTTTCTAGAATGTTATTTACTTACTATTTCTTGTGAAAATTGAAATTTTATATAAATAACCCCAAGACTTCAATATAAGATAAACGATGACACTATAGTTGTATCCAAAGAGAGATATTAGTATAAGCGGATTTCTTAGGCCAACTAATCCTTTTGTTCAGATTTGTTAATAATTGATGTTCCCACGATTACATTTAAATTGTAGTTTACGATGTATCATATACATGTAGTATTGATCAACTAGTATATTTAAACTTTTTAAAAGTTAACGTCAAATACGGGCCCTCCCAGATGATAGTGTTTTTATTTGTTAAAAATATCAAATAAACTCATCATAGATAGATACCAGGATCATTAAAATTGTATATTACGCCAGATGCGGCGCGTTCCGTCCACAAAAGGCTCTTCATTGACACTCGAATCAAAAAATATTTAAAAGGCCAAATAGAGTACGAAGTTGAAGAGCATTGACGACTAAAAATTCCTAATTTTCCTAGAAATTTTGCGGCCAAATACAGCTAAGGTAATCTATTCCCGAGATAGAAAAGCTTTTTTTTTTTTTCAAAAGTTCAAAGTTTTGTTAACAGTTAATTCATAATTATGAACATATCAATGATAAAAATGGCTATTAAAATGTTTGATAGGTACCTAAGTCTTATTATGATGAGAGCTCCTCGGGGACTTTTGGCTGTTGATATAAGTTACTTGGGGACCTTTGAATGTCAGAGAATTATAATGCATAACATACAAACTAATAGTTCTTCACTGGAACAGCCATGTTCAATGGCGGGTCCAGATAATATCATACGTTAATATCATAAAAGGGGGCCCACTGACTACCCTAGAGGGGGATCGCTCAAGTCATGTTTCAGTGATTACCTATATAATCAACCATTTTTTCTCACAAAAGGGGGGCCGGGCGCCCTGCCCCCTAAATCCGCCTCTGAATTGAAGAACAAACAAAAAAGTATAATGTTAGCGTCGTAGATTATTCTGTACTGATAAAGTAAAACTTTATAATTTAAATTATTTGTTTATTGGTTTAAATATTTATAATTGGAATAATTTTTATCTAAATACGGTTTAGAGCTTTTAACGTGATATATTCAAAAGAATAAGTTGTCAGTTTTCTCTATTGCAAACCAACATACATGTAAAACATAAGCACCAGCACAATTCTGAATGTTAACGTGATACAGCCAACAATGCAAAAACAGTTAAAAGCATAATATATATTCAATAGAATGCTTTGAATAAGTTTTGTATGTTTTAAATCGTTAGACCTCAGACATCACCAAAGAACATGTACTTGTCGAACGGCGCATAGTACTGCGCTTCTCGACAGTAAGTGCAGAAAAAAAAATGGCAATGTTAATGATGTGTTATATCCAAAATACTTTAATTTAGTATACACAACAGACTCTCTGTTTGTAGAGATATTTTTCTGATAATTTATGCGGCTTCATGCCACTACCTTTCAACTGTATTTTAGACTCTAGATTATTGACGAAGCTCATTAATTTTACGTGAATAGTGTGATATTTTCTATATTATTTTACAAAATAATGCTATATAAAAAAGAAGATGTGGTATGAGGTCACCGTACGGCCTTCAACAATGAGCAAAGCCCATACCGCATATAGTCAGCTATAAAAGGCCCCGATAAGACAATGTAAAACAATTCAAACGAGAAAACTAACGGCCTTATTTATGTAAAAAATTAACGAAAAACAAAAATGTAAAACATAAACAAATAGACAATTTAATGTTAACTTGGGAAAAAAGGAAAATGAAACCAAAGGTATAATAAAACACCAGACAAAAGTCAAAGAAACGCATTGAACAGAAAGTTCCACACTGGAACATGAAGAAAGAAATTTAAAGCTAAAAGCCTAACTCAAATTTTAAAGATTAAGCAGTATCATAAATCAATGAAATGAACACAAGTGCCTTAGTACGTAGTAAAACAGTACGGTTTCAATCAAAAAGTTGTTTTTGAATTAATCCAATTTCAGTTCATTCTTGTTTGAAACCATATATTCTTGTTGTGTCGATGTAACATTGACCTACGAGAATGATTTGGAACATAATTTATAACTGACGTATATATCAAACGTATTTGTCCACTAAAGTCTAATATTTGAATTGTTATGTAGTACATGTATCTATAAATATACAACATGGGCAATATTCTTGTTGCATTCGACGAAAGAAAAGTTAATTGTACGTTATTGATAATCGAAAACATAGGTATCGAAGATACGGAAAAGTGTATCATCAACTTTAAATAAAATTAGTAATAAGTTTGAGTTATCTCCCCTTTATTAGAAAAAAAACTACCGAAGCGTATTAGCGCAACAAAACTGTTTTTAATGTTTCGTCCTATGTTTGCGTTTCAACGCAAATGTTTTTCGAAATAACGCAAACATCTAAATTTCAATTATTCATTAAGTTTTGTATACATCTGTCCGTCGTTCATTAATTTCGGTTGTGATTTATATACTGTGCATGGTATATTTTATGAATTTGTAATCACATTTCGCTTCGAAACTGGTATAGTCACAGTGTAAATTTCTAGTTCAATTAAATAATATCTACTTATTAAGGGTCCTATATGTCCTACTTTTTCTATGTGTGTAAATACGTATATGAGTAACCGTATTTTAATTGTAAATTTTGTCGGCGTGTTGGGTTTCACTTTTTTCTAATCAATATTAAAAAAAGTTATGGTATGATTGCCAATGACACAAATCTCATCAAGAGACAAACTGACACAGAAATCAACAACTATAGATCATCGTACGACCTTCAAAATTGAGCATACAAATCATCAAAGGAATTCGCTGCTTTGAAACAGCATTATTCCGTTCAAAACCATCGGAAGAGTTCTTTCAAAATGGTTGGACAACAGAATACAAATTAGCTTTATATTTGTTTTCATCTTTACTTCAACTATATATGCGATGCTTATGTACTTGAACTGATGTATTTTTTGTTTGTTATTGCAGAGTTAGTTTCGGTATGCGATTGCATCAGTGTATATAGAATCACAAGTGTGACTATCAATTTCCAAGTAGAGTCATGAACAGAAAAGACTTTGTTTTCGCATTGTTCATAACATTTATGATATCATTTTGTTTGATTGAATATAAATCTGTTGAATACAACTCGTTACAAATACAGGCAGTGCAAACAATTGTATCAAAGAATTGTTCATACCAACGACCGAGGGAAAATCTCAGAAGGAACAATAAAACAGAAAAGAACTCCTTGGCATTTCTATCTGGAAACGATAAAAACTTAACACAAGAACAGAAAGACTTGGAATCTATTCTTACAATAGCTAAATCCATGTCTAAGGAGGCAGTGCTTGTTACAGTGATAAATGATGGATATTTACCTCTAGCATATAATTGGTTATGTAATACAAAACATATGGGAATCCATCATCAGGTTAGTACATATAAAAAAGAAGATGTGGTATGATTGCCAATGAGACAACTATCCACAAAAGACCAAAATGACACAGACATTAACAACTATAGGTCACCGTACAGCCCTCAACAATGAGCAAATAAAATAGATAATGGACATGGAGAACGTATCAAAGAGACAACAACCCGACCATAGAAAAATACAACTGCGGAATGTAACGAGAAATTCCCGCACCTGGAGGTGTCCTTCAGCTGGCCCCTAAACAAATATATACTAGTTCAGTGATAATGAACGCCATACTAATTTCCAAATTGTACACAAGAAACTGAAATTAAAATAATACAAGACTAACAAAGACCAGAGGCTCCTGACTTGGGACAGGCGCAATAATGTGGATAGGTTAATAGATATAGGAAGATGTGGTGTGAGTGCCAATGAGACAACTCTCCATCCAAATAACAATTTAAAAATTAAACCATTATAGGTTAAAGTACGGCCTTCAACACGGAGCCTTGGCTCACACCGAACAACAAGCTATAAAGGGCCCCAAAATTACTAATGTAAAACCATTCAAACGGGAAAACCAACGGTCTAATCTATATAAACAAAACGAGAAACGAGAAACACGTATATATTACATAAACAAACGACAACTACTGTACATCAGATTCCTGACCTAGGACAGGTGCAAACATTTGCAGCGGGATTAAACGTTTTAATGGGCCCAAACCTTCTCCCTTTTTCTGAAACAATAGCATAACATCACAACATATAAAAACATACGATAAAATATCAATTAGCAGACTTAACTCAATCAAAAAACGTATGATTACACAAAGAACGAATAAATTTGATCTGCGATATCTGAATACAAATGCACAGTTAATTAAATATTAGAGACAAACAGTCATGACCAAAAGTAAACATGTTTATGAGATCTCAACCCTCCCCTATCCCTCTAGCCAATGTAGAAAAGTAAACAAGAGAAGTCCGAGTCTGATGTCAGAAGATGTAACCAGAGAAAATAAACAAAATGACAATTATACATAAATAACAACAGACTACTAGCAGTTAACTGACATGCCAGCTCCAGACTTCAATTAAACTGATTGAAAGATTATGATTACATCATATGAATATCAGGTATAATCCTTCCCGTTAGGGGTTTAGTATTATACCATCATAACAATATGAGAAGAACATATAGCCCATACCGCATAGCACATTTAGACTTTTAAATGTGGTTGTTTTTTGTTATTTTCGTTATAATATTGCTTTCTTTTGATACACGTGTATAATTTAGTTTCGGATAATATGAATGTTATTTTTTGTCTATCAGCTCATAAACATAGTTTTGTCATGTGACCACGACGTCATCAATGTTTTTTCATGATTGACTTAAACACAAGATAATTAAAAGTTAAATCATATTATGAAATGACTATAATCTAATATTACCTTTTTTCTGTTTCTTCGAAATAACCTCACAAAAGTGGTAACACGTATGTTGCTTCTTCAAAATTACAACAAATACTCCATGTATTCAATAAGTACTATGTATAAAAAAAAGTCGCGAGGAACAAAGCGATAAAATTGCAGTAATTAGTATTGAGATTCTTGACTTGAAACGTATACACGAGGTGGTTTAAAACTATGCAAATAATTGTGATATACCATTTGTTGAAATAACTCAAAAGCATACGCCCTTGATTTAGTAACAATGGTATTGCAATAGGCAATACTGCACATACATTATAAAAATTATGATAATAGAACTAATAGGGAATAAAAAAGAAAAAAACACAAAAAAGAAAATATGCAAAATGAAAATCAAACACATAGGAAATACAAAAAAAAAATACCAATGAAATAAATGTAAATAACCGTGTCAAAGATGTCTCAAAAAACAGATCTTTTTCTCATTTAATGAAGACGTAATTCTGTTATATGACTCAAGGAACAACTATTACATACATGCATCTTTTAGACCAGAACAGACAAAACAAATTTTCAGGGGATGCAACCCACATGATTACATGTGTTAGTGTGGGTCTTGAAGTAGTTGTTGCCTGCTTATGACTAAACTATTTAGTTTGTACAAGATTCAATTTATCATTGTAGGTACTAGTGATTGCCACGAATCAGGAAGCAAAGGAGAAACTTTTATCAGTATCACCCGACATCAAGGTAGTTGTGTTAACCGTCGACAAATATCTCCAAAAAGATCAAAAATATAGTCACGTGGGTTATATCAGACTTTTAGTGCGCAGAACAGAAATACTGTTAGCATTATTGGAAAATCGTATAGAAACATTCCTATTTGAATTCGACTTTCTCTGGCTACAGAATCCCCTGTCGTTATTTAAATCATATTCTGGTAAATATGACATGTTATTTGTACATAATAGCAATAAGCATAGCATGGAAACTAATTCAGTAAATGGTGGATTTTTCTACATGTTTCCTACTAACACCACGGTTGAACTATTTCAAGAGTTATATAACAGAATGTTGAAGTTAGCAGACAGAATAAAAACATGGCCGCCAGAGAGAAAGGTCTCCGAAGGGGAAAATGATCAAGTGTATTTAAATGATTTATTCTCGAAACGCTATGGCGGATTAAAAGCTTTAACTTTACCGCATACAGATTTCCCAGACGGGAAATGGTACTCTTTACCGGAATCTAAACGGAAATCATGGAAGCCATATGTCATTCATAACAATTGGATAATAGGCAATGGCAATAAAATAGCACGTGCTAAAGAGTGGGGACATTGGTTTCTAAACAACGGCAGTGAAATTAAATGTAATTTTGAAGCTGTTAAAAATATTCACAGCTAACCTAGTGTTCTAAAAAAGAAATTTGCCGTTAATATGTTGTGTTATGTATACTGTTGCTTATCTTTTTTTCATTGCAATGTCAGTTTATTTTTGACTTATGAATATGAATGTCTCTCTTTCGGCTCTCTTTAAAAAAAATCAAGATGATGTTCCTTACTGATATTGTCCCTGTGTTATACTGATGTAGTGATAATATTTCTTATCTTTCTTGAGTCTATAAATCATTCTGTCCCTGAAGAGATCGTCAAACTGACAACCAAAAACTTTTTAGCCTTACAATATACATTTAAACCATGCATAAGTATTTGTTAAGAGCAGTGCCTATAAGAGATGACCAGGATAATGACGAATGAACGTACGAAAGCGTAACTTGACGAATCGTATGAAGCGGGAGCTACGGGGCGCCGAATGGGACTCTTGTGGTTTTGTACTCAAAATTCAATTTTGAACGGACAAAAGTGACTTTTGTTCAACAAAAATGAGTTCAGTTTAACAAAATTTGTATCATTCACTAATTTAAAATTTTGTCATACAAAATTATCTATCAGCGGACAAAAGTCACTTTTGTCATGACAAAATTCATGTTTGATACACAGAATTGAATTTTGTTACCTAATTTGAAAATTGGGCGACAAAAGTGAATTTTGTATTCAAATTAGTTAAGTTTGGTTTCTGTGAACTAATTTGCATACAAAATCGACTTTTGTTACACAAAATTGACTTTTGTTACACAAAATTGACTTTTGTTACACAAAATTGACTTTTGTTACACAAAATTGACTTTTGTTACACAAAATTGAGTTTTGTTACACAAAATTGACTTTTGTTACACAAAATTGACTTTCGTCTCAACAAAATTGACAAAATTGACTTTTGTCTCAACAAAATTGACAAAATTGACAAAATTGACTTTTGTGAGACAAAATTGACCAATGTGAGACAAAATTGACCAATGTGAGACAAAATTGACTTTTGTCTCAACAAAATTGACTTTTGTCTCAACAAAATTGACAAAATTGAATTTTGTCTGAACAAAATTGACAAAATTGAATTTTGTCTCAAAATTGAATTTTGTCTCAACAAAATTGACAAAATTGAATTTTGTCTCAACAAAATTGATTTTTGTCTCATGAAAGTCAATTTTGTCTCACGAAAGTCAATTTTGTCTCATAAAAGTCAATTTTGTTGTCACAAAAATGAATTTTGTCGTCACAAAAATGAATTTTGTCGTCACAAAAATGAATTTTGTCGTCACAAAAATGAATTTTGTCGTCACAAAATTGACTTTTGTCTCAACAAAATTGACAAAATTGACTTTTGTCTCAACAAAATTTACAAAATTGATTTTTGTCTCATCAAAATTAACAAAATTGACTTTTGTCTCAACAAAATTGACAAAATTGATTTTTGTCTCAACAAAATTGACAAAATTGACTTTTGTCTCAACAAAATTAACAAAATTGACTTTTGTCTCAACAAAATTGACAAAATTCACTTTTGTCTCAACAAAATTGACAAAATTCACTTTTGTCTCATCAAAATTAACAAAATTCACTTTTGTCTCAACAAAATTGACAAAATTGAATTTTGTCTCACAAAAGTTAATTTTGTCTAACAAAATTGAATCTTACCTCACACAATTGACTTTTGTGATTTACCTTTTAGACAAAATTGACTTTTGTCATGACAAATATGAATTTTGTCTACAAAAATGAATTTTGTAATGACAAAAATGAATTTTGTAATGACAAACATGAATTTTGTCTACACAAATGCATTTTGTCATCACAAAATTGAAGTTCTCACAAAACAAGTCTGTAGCACATAGTTTTGTAAGACAAAAATGATTTTGTTATGACAAAATTGAATTTTGTACAAAACCATAAGAGTCCCATTCGGCGCCCCGTAGGAGCGGCAGTTTATACATACATGTATTAATGAATTAAGCCAACTTAAATCGTCGAAGTGAAAGAAATTGCATGGATCTGCCTGTAGTTTAAAGAAATATTACGTGTTTATAAGCTTACTCCGATCATTAATAAATTAATGTTTGCTACAATAGAAAAAGGTGCACTAGATATTCAAGACTCTGTTTTAAAATTTTGAGGTCCCAAAAGTGTTTTTCGGGGGTATAAAAGGGTGAAAGCATAGACATAAAAGTTTACCATATTGATATAATTTATTTTTAATTTTAAATCCTGTTTTCTTTTCCGAAATTTATCTATTTTCATTTGCTTTTGCCCCCAGACAAGCCAGATAAGGTTGATTACAAGGAACTCTTGATCAAATCAAAGAAATAAGTTCTTAAATTTCAAATTTTTAATAATTTGGATGTCGTAAAAGGGGATGCTACAAAAATAGATATTGAAGTTTATTACTAGTGTATTGCTACTTTTGATAATCAAAGTGCAGTTGCATCTCTTATGGTTGTTACATTTTCTGCTCATTTAATTAGTTTATTCATTATAATTGCAAATTTATACGAATATAAATGAGTGTACAGACTGCTATCATCCAATATACCACGCCATAGAAGGTGCATACTGGTGAGGGGCCATATATAACCCTAGAAAAATTGGACCAGATCATTCAACCAACGCACACAGATGGACCTAAAGTACATTTCAACTGGCTGAGTATCACATTATGACATAAAAAAATTGAAAAAATCAAGACAATACAAATAAAACATCATTTTGAAATGTTAGTTAAGACATTGTTTAGACAATCACATTGTGTGACATTTGTCCAACTGCTATGGCTTCATGTGAAAATCGACAATTTTGGACATACAATGTAGCTTTTTTTATTTATTGTAGTAAACATGTGAATACCGGAAATTAAGTTATTTTGTACCTATTGTTCTACACTAAATATTACTAAACGAAATCCTTCCACATTTCAAACGTCAAAAATAATGACCTGTAGACTTGAAAGCCTCATTATTGGGAAAAACCGAAATATATTGTTTTCTCGTTAAAATTCCAAAGTGAAGACCAGTTACTTTAGGAAAATTGATGGACTGCAAATATAATTCCTTCATGGAGTTGTGTAAACGAGGATCTACCGACCCACAAACTTTCACGCGTATCTGAAATCAAGTTTAAGGAGTTGCGATGCTAAGGTTTATATTGGAAAGGATGAAATTCCAAAGTGCACTAACACTTATGAAATATTTCCCCAAAGTTACTGGTTTTTGGAACTTAAGTATCTGTGACAAGTTGCATAATATATATATACAGTTCAACGTTTTAGTTCCAAAGGGACTCTAACAGATCTCAATGAACCGGAGCATCCTATCTGCATTTTATTTTTACATCATTGTCAGGAGCTGTATAAAGTTTAGAAAAAATACACAGGCAGTTGGAAGGGACAAACAGATACACAAACCGACAAACATACGGGACAGGATGATTCCTATCCTATATATACAAAACTTCGTTTGCATGGGCGGGGTTTACAATTTACGACTGACATACATTTATACTCCATGCCTCAACCGCACTTTCTGATTTTTAATCATTTATTGTATTTCCGTTAGTTTTACCATTGGTGTCCAGGATCATAACTAACATTTTTAAACGAAATTTCCTTCCACGAGGACCATTTCAACAATACTACATTCGCTAAAGTCATAAGGTAGGGTTGAAATATCAGAAAACATGTTTAGCCTAGCCGCATGTTTGCGCCTATCCCAAGTCTCTGGCCTTTGCTAGTCGTGTATGTATTTTTCTAGTTCATTTATATGTGTTGGAGTCTAGTATAACGTCAATTTTATCTGAACTAGAGCATAATTTTATTTAGGGGCCAGCTGAGGCCCACCTCTGAATGCGGGATTTCTCGCGGAGTTGAAGACGATCGAAGAACTTTGGTGCATGCATGGACTTCGGCTGTTATCTGCTCGTTGGTCGGGTTGTTGTCTTTTTGACATACTCCTCATTTCCATTCTGAATTTTATTTAGAAATAATTTTTGTTGACTTTATTTTGTAACAGCGGTCCAGGTTTTTGCCTAATGGTGAAAAGAGAATATGTCAGGAAATCACAATAAGGCTTGCAATTTCAAGGGACCATTTTTGATTATTTTTTGTATTGTTATTTTGTGATAATTGAACAGAATTACGGCCGATGGCATTGAGTGTGTAGGTAAAGGTAGAATCTTTGATCAGCTTGCTTGTTAGCAATGAAGTCATAATAATGTAAGGTATGCTACCATCCTGTTATTAAAGATCAAAGTACGGCCTTCAACACGGAGCCTTGGCTATAATGTATGGTTGTTTTTCATAAGCTTGGTGAGATAAAAAAAAAACAATTAAGAAATAATTTTTTTTTGCAATAATAATGTTGTGCCAAGCATGAATAGTGAATCGCTAATGGTCATTTTGATATATATATATTAGTATCTGCATTCATCTTATAAATTTGTATGTGCTTCGTCAGAGATTGACAGCTATGATAAAAGACTACCATATGAATTTTAGGGTGGTGGGGGTGGTGTAGGATAAATTTTGAAAAAGGCAGAACATGAATGTGGAGTAAAAAAAGGCGGATGACAATTTATTTAATAAACAAACTTATATATAACGGCAGGACCGAATAGAGAGAAAAATGAAAAGGACAAAGATTACACCAAATGCATTCGACCATTACATGTATGATATCGTAACATACGTAACACTTTTATACGTCTTTTATCGATAAATCATGAACACCATTTAAAATTGGTATATTTAATGAATTTCTCTCTATTATCTGCATCAAAATACAATTCAAACATATTTATAGATTATCGTTGATCATCTCAACGAAATTGATTTTCTCGCTTCAGCCGGGACATTGGTCATTCAAACAACCCAATCCAATACTGCTCAAAATGACAATGAATATATTCAAAGGGTAAAATAAATATTCCAACCAAATCAAAATGTACAAATGCTGATGTCCCGGACTTTGAAGGTACCAACAGTAGCCTCAGACTATAAATACAACGAAAATTAAAAATCTTGTCAAACAGAAAATGTATTTATTATTAACATAGAAAAAAAATATTGTGAAGGAAAACAGTTCTTTTTGAATATCAAAGACTTTTCCCGTTGGTAAATCGATATCTCTATGAACATAATTAATTTAGCTCGCCGCGTGGACGCTCTTTTACATCGCGATGACCGTGAGGGCATTCCGATGTATGGTTGCCACAGATATTTTACTAGTAACCGATCGTAATACTACACGTACATTTCTTAGTGCAAAATAACAATCTGTATCGCTTGTTATAAATTCATTTCTTCAATGAATACTAAAGTAAATGTTAAGAAAACAAATGAATACCGTGAAAATGTGTATATATAATTTTTCTATATTTATAAATTTAGATCGTTCAGTGCTGTTTATTTGGTATTTTTATTGGCGTAATCGTTCTTGTGCACTCAGAACTGTCGTTATCGTAAAAGCTTTAGAAGTGTGTTAGTTCATATTGCACTTTACAAAAGATTCAGCACACAAATGGTGTTTTGGAGCCTGTAACTCAGTGGTTGTCGTTTGTTTATGTGTTACATATTTGTTTTTCGTTCATTTTTTAACATAAGTAAGGCCGTTAGTTTTCTCGTTTGAATCGTTTTACATTGTCTTATCGGGGCCTTTTATAGCTGACTATGCGGTATGGACTTTGCTCATTGTTGAATGCCGTACGGTGACCTAAAGTTGTTAATGTTTGTGTCATTTTGGTCTTTTGTGAATAGTTGTCTTATTGGCAATCATACCACATCTTCTTCTTTATATTTTGGAGGACTGAAAGCAGTTATTTTTAAGGGGAAATTTTAAAGATTTATAGATATAAGAAGATGGTGCATGAGTTCCAATGAGACAACTTTCCATCAAAGTAATAATTTGTTTCAAGTAAACCATATAATAGATCAAAATAGGGCCTTAAACACGGAGCATTGGCTCAAAGCCAACACCACGCTTTATAGGAACCAACAAATTACTAGTGTTAAACCATTTTAACAGGAAAACTAACGGTCTAATTTGTATAAAATAAGGAGATTCAAAAGTACAGGTCAGATTTTGTCGAATCAATCTGAACGAGGACAGTATGATTCGTCTTTGTCACACGTTAGTTTCATTGTTATCAATAAAGAAAGCCTTCCTTGTGTACGTTGCGAGCATATCAGATATATATTATTTTGGTGCGTTCATTATAAAATTTGCTATAAAATGTTACATGTGAACAATAATTTTGATACTTAAAATGTAGCTATTTGATTACGACATTGTTTATCAAACCCTATCGGTACTGGCATTTTCAAATTTTGAAAATGGTGGATTGAACCTGGTTTTATAGCGCTAAACCTCTCACGTGTATGACAGTCTCATCAAATTCTGTCATATTTACAACGATGCGTGAACAAAACAGACATAACAGGTAAAATAGTCAAAAATATGGGTACAGCAGTCAAATATTTTAATACTAATAAGTACTACATGTAATATTGATATAACAAAAACACCACTATGATATTTTAAAAGTGTCGCATTGATATTAGAACTAATAGCGTTTGTATATTTTTGTATATATGAAAAATACAGCATTTTAAATTTTACACGGACATAAAACATAACTTCTAACTAACTTCTGAATGTATATTTAGACACAATTGTTTTTTTATATTTGAATAGTAAGTTTTAAAGTTAGTATTTTCTAAATTTCTCGTTGCCAAAAACAACATTTTCCGCATTGAATGTTTGCATATTAACAATTGATATTAGACAATATCACTATGTGATATAAGAAAAGTTTATATCGATTCGCTTCTTCCATAGACTGACTCCTGTATCTGTCATGTCAGTAACACATGATACTTAATTTTGCTCATTGAAATTGAAGTTTTCGGAGTGCTGGAAGAAAAGATTTTAGAATATTTAGGACCTTAACTACTAAAAAAACGTCAAAGGTACTAGACAAAATCTATATAAAAAAAAAATCCGTCGAAAATATAATTTTTAACGTGTCGAAAATTAATGCAAAGAATGAATACAGTAACTTTGTCTACTCTAATAAAACCAGTTGTTGATAGAATTTTCCCTGATTAGTTTGTAGGGTGGATGACATGTTTCACATTATCAATCTAATTTGTAAATTCAATAAAAGATTTTGATTAATGTTTATCTAAAATTTAACCCATATTGTCTAGTTTTTCCTAGACCGTATGCGTATACACATATGGTCCGACCGTACGAGTATGCGCATACGGTCCGGACCGTACGGTCCAAATACTCATATGGCCTGGAACACACACATGACATCTTTGAGTATATTTGAACGGATCAGTTTAAAAATGTCTATAATAACATAATTCGTTTTATATGAATTTAAAGCGTAGTTCTTTATTATAGACTGTTTCGTCCGAGTACTGTCTCGATTTACCTTCTTTTTTTAGACCTAAACTTTTATATATTTTTTTTCGCATGTCATTGAATGATCATACTTGTCTTTCATTATGTACAGTACATATTATTCAATACTGGAACATCGTAAATACATTGTATTTGATTAACTAAAGTAAAGGAGGAGGATGAATATTAAACAACAATAGCAGTACAGATAATGTTTCTACAAATCCCAGTTTTAATTGCTTGGGTTTCGGTTTAATTTGACCCTTGCATTAAAAAAAATAATGTGTTTATAACCCTATTCAAGGATAAATTACAAGTGTGGATATTATGCAGGTCGTAAATTGAAATATGTTGTAGTCATTTTTATCTTTAAAAGTGTTGGTTGCAACAAAAGTTTTTATACATATTTGCAATGATTTGTAGATGATTGAGAAAGGACGAGTTTGACAGAAACTTACACAATTGAAAGAAAATGTGTTTAAGTAAGGGTGTACCATGTGTTAAATGATAGATGGACACAGGAGATATTTATGACTATTCAACCCAGTACAGGCCATACCGTAGTCTAACATCGGTAATTGTGTTGGTTCGTTCGGTATTTGTGTTTGAACTTAATACACGGGGAACTACGCATTGACGTAACTACATTACTACCAGCGTACAAAATTAAGGTAGAATTCCTTTTTTCTACTCTTTTAAATAAAAAACCCATTTCTAGACAAATTGCAAGTGTGGATATTATGCAGGTCGTAAGTTGAAATATGTTGTAGTCATTTTTATCTTTAAAATTGTTGGTTGCTACAAAAGTTTCAATACATATTTTAACATTTCTAGTAGTAGTTTTCATTGATATTCTAAAGTATTGCTCAAATAATGGCCATTTCAAACCTGACTTCCAAATGTTTAAAAATATTTTAGAACTTCACAAAATCCCAATTCCGGTTTCGATTCATTACTTTGTGTACATTCCATTCAGCGTAATCAATATTGTGGCAGGCAATGCAGGTCAAGCAAATCGCAGTTTTATGAATTTCAAAATGACAAGCACCTAACGTCTTCTGCGATTTTCCCGAGAAAAAGGCCATCCAAAATAAAAAGGAAAACTGCATGAAAAATGACGTTCATGCCATAATGTTGTTCAGGAATATGTTAATAAATAATAACTTACATTTATTTTTCAAAGAAATATAGATTCATTACAAATGATCAATATTCGGACTATCATGACTGTAGGTTGAAAGGGATGGCAAACAATGAAGTTTCCTGATGAATAAAACCCCAAACTATTGCAAACTATTTTAAAGCAATTTCCCTCAAACAAATAATATAATTGCCTTAGAATGGAAAAAAAAGTCACCTTATTGAGAATAGAACAATTTGATTGGGTAGATTGATTCAATACATCACGTGATTTTGACGCCATTTGAATGTGAATGTAAACATAATGGTTTACTTTTTAAATTGTTATTTGGATGGAGAGTTGTCTCATTGGCACTCACACCACATCTTCCTATATCTATATACACAAGGTCAGTAGGTTCAGTATGAGACAGCGTCGTACATTGAGTGAATGATAAACTATCATGAGTACTTAAGCTTGACAATACATGCTAATAAAAAATCAGGGGGCTGGTCATTTTGAAATCAAACATACATAAATTCTTGATCCCCCCATAATATTTCACAATTTTCATTTGATCCCCCCAGTTAAAACATTTTAAAACAAATTTGACCCCCCTCTTTACACCTTAATTATCGCTATTTGTCCGTCATTACTTGATATCACACAGGTTCCCGTAAAGTTTTGACGTCATAAAACAAATCGGACGCCACAATGGCAAAGTGAGTGTTGTATGCGTCAAAAGTTCAAGCGGCTTGGTCAGCCGGGATTAGCGATAAGGTGTATTGAACATGCAAAAATATTAATATGCAAAACACTTATCATATTGTTTCAAGAAATATTGAAAATGAATTTTATTCAGTGGATTGAGGCCAAAACATACTTGAGGGAAAATTGTCTTGAAAAAGGGCTCTTCCATGAATATAAGTATAGGTAGAGCAATCGACTGCTTTGAGTAGTTTTTCTGACTTTTTTTCTAATTTCCTATATTGTGCTACTGTAATGTTTATTGGTTGTTAAGGTAACAAACAAGAAGAATCTTGTTGTATATATGCATATTTCATATAGTACTTAGGAAGCGTTGTGTAGATTTAAACGTTTGGCGGGAGGTTCAGTGGTTGGGTCCATCGATATGGGGATGTTTGAGAGGTGCTCTTGTGTTCGGTATCGGGAACATTTAGACAATACCCCTATCTAGTGAATAGTGAATTGCCCTAGAGTGTATAAGTGGGTGAGGAATACAATTCGGGTGCTGTCGATGTTCTTACAGAAGAGGACTAGCTTACAATAGAGAGTACGCTACATAGCTGTAAGATTGTTAGGAGGACATGTTGTACCCGCCCGCACTGTCGTATAGGACGTATATAACGCCTGGTTACATGTTAAACACCGGTACGTTACACTACTAACGAAAACATAATTCTAAGTAGCTCTGAAAAATAACGTTTTGAAACAGTAATAACACATTATTATCTTATAGGAATCTATCACATGTCTCTCTCTGGGACGCTGCTTAAACTTAAGTTTACGGAAGGCCTTATTGAAACCTCAATTGAGTTGCTAAACGTTTTTATGGATAGTTCATGCTTTCAGCTTGATCATTTCAATCACTCTTTAAGAATTGTCACATTTCATTCATAAATAAGTGATGGTAACCTCAAAATTTAGATTTATTAGGCTAAAAAGTGCACATTTTCAGGGAGTAGGAGGTATAAATGGACCGAAAGGGATCTTGTAATGAAAACAAAAAGATACATTCGTGGTGTTCATCATCTCAGAATCATCTTCTGTATCAATATTCCACTGTTTGTATATAGATTATATGAATATGTAATCATTTATTGGAGAATTTATTGCTCTACACCATATTCTTTTATAATGCTGCGTGATTTGTATTTTTGTACAAAAATTTAATTTGCTGTAGATTTCTTCTAATGCTTTTTAATTTAGACTAAGTGATGAAAGTGAGATAGATACATGTATAAATATAACGACTGAATTACTCGGATTATGAATTTTCCCACCTATGCAGCTTCCTACACCATCCAAGTCTTGTGATGTCTTATAAATAACTTAAGTTCAAGTAGTATATGAATGGTGTTAAATATATATTTCGATTTGACTGTAGTAATAATATCCTTCTTGACATTTTGTCTTTTGAAGAATGTGAAATTCCTATTGCCATGTGTAAAATATATTGATTATTCTCACTTTGAATTTATAAAAAGTTTGGGCCTTACGGTCATAAAACTTTCGAACAAGATTTTTGTACTTAGACTCCAGAATCAACCAATCAAAATACAGGATTTGGTGTTTCGAACATGATTTTTGTGCTCCAAGCACTGAACAAAGTTTTATTACTTCAACCCCTGAACTCCCCTTTTCCACATACAGAAAAAAAACTTGATCCCCCCTGTATTTTGACCAGCCCACCCTCCCAGACAAATAAGTCCCTTAGGTGAACGACTTATTTACATAGCCGGATACTGTGATCGGACTTCTATATTTCGCACTGGAGCATTGTCCATAACCCCTTTTCATCATGATAATTCAGGTAAACAACCTTTTTGTATCAATTTGAAAACACTTATGAAACTCCGGTAATTTCAAATTGTGTGTGATCGTTTGCGGTATATTTGTGGTAATCGATGATCATTTTCTTATTTTTCTTATTCGACAGAAGTACACATAATGCATGCAGTATAGGGCGATATTTTTTGCGCCAAAAATGAACTCATTTTGCACCACAACTTTTTTTCGCCAATGCTAGTTTTGCGCCACTCTATTTCAAAAATTAGAGGTACATGTATCATTTGCGCCAATATAAAAATCAGCCAATAGCGCTATTTTATAAATTTATTTAATTCTACTAAATAACTAAATAACTGATATTCCTCCTCCTTTGTCCCTACTTAGAACCAGCACGTAACCGAATGATAGAGTGCAAGTGATTTGAATACAATATATATATGCTGAATAATCTTTGTTTGTTACAACACCAATATCATCAAGAATATTGTAAAAATATATTGCCCGTGATCTGGATGAAGTTTCCTCCCTTCTCTGTACATGGATTGACGAATATATTTCAAATATTTCTTATTTGTCAAAGTTATCATTCTGAACGATGAAGTTTCACTTGAATCTAATTAAAACCGTTTAAATATTACAATATGTCCTGCCTCATAACTCTGTTTGCACATAATTTTTCTCAGGGACATGCTCCTGCTATAATGAATGCTCTAACGCACGAATATTTACCAAATTGAATGTATTAATTGAGAAAAATAATTTATGCATGTGAAATGTTTTAGTGCTTTATAGACTGAGTCGAGTTCTGGTATATAAGATATGAATACACTGTTGTGCTGTCCATTTATCTATAGTAAAGTGCACAATATAACTGATAACCAGAAGCTCGCATGACACCTGTTTCTTAGCATCGTACACATGCAGCCGAAATTTAGGACACTAAACGGTTATTGTTTATATATACACCTTAAATATTTCTTTCGGCGGAACATTTTTTCTGAATTAATTTGACAAATGTTTAAGTGTTTGTTTATTAGCTAAACTGTTGACCGGTTAGTCATCTAAGCTCTATAAGGAGCATCTTATTAATTCTTTTTAATTCAATTCTATTTAAAGATGTGTTTCAAGTCGATAATCCATAAACAACATGTCCATAGACGCAAGCAAAACCATAATCCTTTTCCACAATTAACTGTTTGTGTTTATTCTGTCTATTGGTTAATTTGTATAAGATGGAATGGTACCAATGTTTTCTTTACTAGATGCGCATTTCAGATTATTACATGGCATTTTTCAAACCGCATGTATTATCAGCCCATGGTTCAATATCAGCCAAAGAGCCGCATGGCTCGAGGAATGATGATACAAGCGATATGAAAAATGACAAGTTATGATCTTTTTATCATATGCTTCAATAATGAAAAAAAAACAGATTCATATACTGATCCTTTTACGTGGTTGAAATAGAAGTTCATAGAGCGAAAAATTAACGGACGTCGGGCCCCAAATTCAGTACATTCGATATGAAATCTTTCTATCATATGCCTCAACAGAGAAGAAATATATTTTAATATGGACGAATCGACAAACATATACTTAATAAACACTGTTTGGGATTTTTTTTAAATAACCTTTATAAGTTAAGCTTGAAACTTTTAAAATTGCATTTATTTATTTGTTTGAAACCTTTAAAAATGCATTTATTTAATAATTTGTTTCGTTGTTTTTTTTTGTTTTTTTTTTGTTTTTTTTTTATTATTATTTTACACAATATACTTTCCAGTGTCCAAATGACTTGTTTCGTACACTACTTTGTAACGTTATTTTAAAAAAAGTCGCTGCTAGCATTAAGGTGTATTTTCCGGAATTTGCCGAGTATCACGGGCATGCCATGCGATAACGTTACGGAAAGGCATGTGATAACAATAGACAACTTTCGAGTTCGATGCATTTCCGTCAAAAACTCTGGTTTTAGTGAACGTCATTTGTGCGTTTAGGGGCGTCGTCACGTCCGCTCCAATTTTGAGCGAGTGGTTGGAAAACAATAATTCTATATTGTACGAACTATTCGGCAAATTAAATTCTAAAAATTGACAATCAGCACTGCTGCCATTATTTCTAGTTTATCCTGTACAATGACGATCACCAAGACGCTTGATGAACGTTAATAGTGCAGGGATCCAGGCGATCCCCTCTATCTTGTAAATGACATTTTAAAGGCGCGTATAATTGACGAGTTTTTTTCCGGTGACGGATGAACTCGAAAGTGGTCTATTGAAGCATGTGATAAAACTTTCATATCAGCCTGTTAAGCATAAATTCGAAAAATAAGGAATTTACATTAATTTTATGCCATTATCATACAGTAAATATCATATGCTATTTAGTCTAAGTATATGATAAACAAAAATATCAAATGCTCAACTAACCATTTAATTTAACGTAATTAATCGTTATACCACAAACGTTTTTTGTATTTATCACATGTATTCGTAACTATATTCTTTTGTTTGATCACGAATAGTTTTAACAAAATAATTTTCTTGGAAAACGTCTTGATTTATGTCATGATACAAATACTTCCTTGTTGACCAACTTTAAAATATATCATAGAGACGATAAGATAAACGGATTTAAGAAATAATTTCCCTGTGTCAATATCTGTAAGTATGCCATTATCTTTTATTGAATGAAATAGTTGTGAATTTTTGTATTTGCAGCTACAATTTACACTCTTGTTTTATCAAACATCATTAAAATAACTAAAGCACTTATTCAAGGGAAAGTTGTACTCAAACTGGTTAATAACTGAACAAACTTTATCACAATAATTATTATACAGTCGTACAACTCTTAAACCACATAAAAAAATGTAAAACTCAACAGTATGGTAACTTTTACCACTATGCGTGTGTTGCTTGTGATTGATATTATTGGTTAATTTCAAATATATTATACTTATGTATTCATAGTAAGAGAATGTGGTATGATTGGTAATGAAACAGGTTTATATATTTTCGAAACTGCAAATCAACAACTATGTGTAACTAGTATGTGGTAATACTTTATTAAGAAGTTGTGTCACGTTTTTGTTACAATTAATTGCCCGCGTTTGTGCAATCATTCGGCGTCTTCGTATGTCGTGGTCCATTAAATTTCACAAAGATCGTTTACTTTGGAAATCCTAGGTACATTTAACCAGACTTTGTTCAAACTCGTTGTGATAGTGTGTTTGAAAAATTAGTCTAGTGACCTGTCTGTCATCCAATATGGACGACATGGCAAAAATTGATTATAAGTGAAAGTTGAAATTTGTTTTATCTTTATAACAACTACAGTTAGAGAAAATCTGACAAGGCCAAATATTTTCAACACGATGATATTTTTCTTCAAGTTTAACATCAACTGATAGACGACTTCCTGTATGAATAATTGTCCTAAAATGACGAAATGTTGCATTTGTTTTCATGTTTATTAGTTACATTGTATCTTGAACGACATTTAATATATATACATAAACTTTATGCAGCTGCATGATCAGTGAGATAATATATGTTTAATTGGTCAGTCGTTTCTATTTTCTAGTAATTACTCTTCAAAGAACAATAATAAGTCCTTTTGTTTTGGATCGCTTTTCATTTAAATTTTTGACAACTATGAATTCGAAGTGACAGACTGTAACTATATCGACAAAACTTAATTGAGTAGTAGATCTTGTCTTTCTCATCGATTTTGCTTATTCAACTTTTTCATCTATTTATTATATATTTTCCCATATAAGGCACAAGGACAAAATGATGAAAATCGTCATTAAAGTCATAAGAAACGAGTGACCGGTGAAAAATAATGTTCTTCCAATTCTTAAACCAATGCATACAAACATCATAAACTTAGTCTTCTGTGCTCGAATTTATCATTTTTTTCGTGTAAATTTCGTAAAATCGTCATTTTTTTTTCTCAATCGGTCAGTGTTGTTGTGAAAAAGTGACAGGTAATTAAAGTTCGTGTTTTGAAGCCGAAGTTTAACGATTGTCACCTGTTTGTCAACAATTGACGAAAAATAAACAAAAAAGCATGGAATTTGAGCACGTGTTTAACATGTAAATTCAGATAATAGTTTATTTTAAGGACATCCATGCGTATTGTGGTCACCGGATTTTTACGAGATGGGTCACAGTGAGTTCACCTTGCATACGGAAAATATATCGGGGGAATAGCTTGCTGGAAGGAAGCAATTCAAATAAAGTAAATTTCTTCTAAATGTGAATAAATTAAAGAATTTTCTTCAGAAAAAAGTATATGTACATAAGTTTTACAATGAAACTATCCATTGAGTTATAAAAAACATATGCATTATTTTTTTTTTGATTTGAGGTTTCTTATGACTTTAAAGGATAACACTCCAATAAGGAGTCATTGCACAATTTCTACCATGTTGTATTTATTGTAGATCTTGTCTTGCTGATCATTTTTGCTTATTTTAGTTTCTATCTATCCATTTATATTTTAAAGATTTAAGACAAAAATGGAAAACATAGTAAATATTCGTCATCAAAACGGCCATAACTCTAGAAGGAAATAACAACCAATTAACACTACCTTGTTGAACATTTCTTGCAGACGATTTTTTCATTTTACAGTTTCTGTCCATCTTTTCAAGATAAGAGGCAAACATGAAAACAAATAGTTTTTTTTTCATTTAAGGACAATAACGCCTGTTAAAAATCGGTTGATAGTTTTAATGTAAATGGACAATAGGTACAGCTCAACATGTTTTGACGTACATTTCTGCTGTAGTCAGATTTTCTTTATTTTTGACAGTTTCCCAAACAAACAAAAAACCAATTTTGCAATTGTATTTCATTCCTATGTTCTAATTTTAGCCATGTCGGCCATCATGGTTGGCGATGGGATCATCGGACACTTTTATCATATAAGAGACTTTACTATTGAAATTTCCTCGGAGTTCAGTATTTTTGTAGTTTTACTCTTTAAATCAATGTTGATTGTGGCCAAGTTTGTTTAAATTTTACCAGTAGTTTCATAGGAGATGAATTTTGTAAAAGTTAACAGCCGACGACGACGATGGAAGAAGGCAATTTATGAGATAAGCTCATGTGACCCTTTAGGTACCAGTCTTGTATTTCAACTCCAATTTCCGGTGCATGTCAAAACATGGAGGGAAACAAAATAGTGCTTTTTTTCTGATTTTTTTTCTGAACTCATTTTTTTTCTGTTTGATTATAGATGTATGCTGAATAGAAACATATTTATAGACTTTAAAAACAATCTTGCATCTTTTGGGGATATCAATCCAGGAAAGTGAAAGGATATCATGTTTACTTGAAGTGGTGCGGCCTAGTAAAAATAGCAAACAGAAAGTAGAAAAAAAATGTTTTGACTTCAGGATTGCGCAACTTTTTATTCTTCGTGGCAAGACACCTTTTTTTTCGATTAAATCACAATTCCACATTAGTACATTCATGATATGAACATGCATTTTTTTTCTATGTAGCATTTTTCATTTTTTTATTTTCAAAGATCATCTGTTTAACATGTAAGCCTATGGAGCAGTCAATTACAAGACTGCAACCGGGTTACACGCCATTATTCCGACAGCCCATTAGTCCGACAGCCCATTGGTCCGACAACCCATTATTCCGACAACCCAATAGTCCGACAACCCATTGCTCCGACAACTCATAAGTCCGACACTTCTGAAGTCAAGTATCAGGGTATCAGGGTAAAATAATGTGTGTCTGTCTGTATTATGATATATTATTACGTTTTTAAGAAATAACTCTGTTTATATTACATAAGACTAAGGTAGTTCAAATACTTTCTATACACTCAGTTCGAATTCTGTATAAAGAATATAACAGAAAAGAATATTTCATTTTCCAAATAACAGGGTCTATAAAGAGCATTTAAATCAAAACCAACCAGTGATGGTGCGACCTACTGATGATACCCTGCCCAAATATTTCGGTGAACATAAAATTGTTGAGATGTTTATCTAAAAGTGCATCACACAGTATAACTGACTTATATAAACCTTGAAACCAAATTTAAGAAATCATTGTATTGTAGTTTCTGAGAAAAAATATGACGAAAATGTTCAACTTGGATCTCATGTAAAACGTGTTCGGTAAACAGAAAGTTTTTTAGTTAAGAATCTGAAAATGCATCACACGATAAACCAGACTTCAATAAACCCTGAAAATAAATTCAGAAATAGTTGTAATGTTGTTGAAGAAAAAGATGCAACGAAAATATTCACGGGGCGGACGGACGAATTTATAGACAGAGACAGAGGTAAAACAGTATACTCCCCACTTTTTCGAAGCGGCGGTATAATGATTGGGTCAACATTAAGACATTACAATACTAATATATACTAGTAAGTTATATTTATTTCACCATAAGCCTCAGTCACAATCGGTGCCAAAACAAAATAGGCAAAAAAAGAACTAACACATTGATATCAAACAACAGTCAGTATCAAGACCTGTACTACATAATTCAAATGAACTAACAATACAATCATCATTTTCCCATAGTAGTTAAGTTTTCTTGTGTTAACATCGAAGATTAATCATGCTCATCTAACTTTCAAAAGTTCTGACAAGTGCTAAAAGAGTTCATCCCTCAAATTATTATGAAGGGAGTGTTCGATTGAAAAATGACGCTCATCCTCAACTTTATCAGCTGTACAATACGATTTTTTGAGTATCTGGCATTTTCAATTCCTAATGTAATGGGTGAGCACCGATTCTTAATTAACATATGAACTACCTTTCTTAAAATCAATGATATCTAAATATGTTTTTCCTTGAAACAATCTTAAAGGTGGTACCCAACACCTTCACAAAAATTAATTTGGCTCGTTTAATTTTCATCAAATTTTGACAAAGTATATTTACCTTGACCCTTTGAGAAAAAATTAAAAAAAATAAAAAAATTTAACCAACCGTTTTTTCAGAAAAAATACACTGGTTATATAGCAGTTTGACAAACACTAATTTTGATCATTGAGAAGCTTAATATTCGCAAAACAACACAACGTAATTAAAACGTTTAGCTGATTTTAAAAAGTTATCCCCCTGTAGTGTTAGATACCACCTTAAATGAAAAATAAATGTCAAGTATGCCACAAAACACATATTGTACTAAGTTTTTACAATACGTTAATTTGACAAAGACACAAGCGTGACAAGAATTTCACACATTGTCTAAGATTTTTTACTTGTTGTTATTGGCTTTTTACTGCACTCGTTAAATGTTTTTCGTAATAAGTTAACTGTTTTGTTGTAAATCATAAGTCCTGCACCTCCACCAACCATTATAAAAGCGGCATATTTTTCTTGATTTTAAAATAAGCTCGGGATATAAAATTAGTATCCCTAGTCTACACATATATTGAGTGTCATCTCTCAGACTATGTCTGATCTATCGTTTTTGGAAGTGCCTTGTAGTTGTCTCCGTATTTCGTGGATTCATATTCCCGAACATGATACTGTACCGTATTCATAAAAAAAACAAGCGAACTTTAACAGCACAGATTGACAGTTGACACACAAACGACGAAATATAAACAAATAAAATACCTAGACACGTAAAACGAAAGAGGATCGAAGCTTCAAAGTAAGGACTGAGCGGTTGCAATAAGTATGTGTATCAAGTCCAATATAACGGGAGATAATATCCCGCATGGAAAAAAAATAGGAATCAAAACGGACAACCCCAAATATCAACATGATCAAAGAGAACAGAGTTGGTCTGTTTAAAGAAAATTTACCCATACACACAATACAGATGCATTGTCGGAGTATTGGGCTGTCGGAGTAATGGGTTGTCGGAATAGTGGGCTGTCGGAGTATTGGGCTGTCGGAATAGCGGGCTGTCGGAGTAATGGGCTGTCGGAATAATGGGCTGCCGGAGTAATGGGCTGTCGGAATAATGGTTGTCGGACTAATGGGATGTCACCCAACCTTTAGGACAGGTGGGCTGTGTTAACATGAGTTATCATTGATATGGTCATAAAGTTTTTGAAATACTTTTCTACCTAGGCTAAGGAATAGATTACCTTAGCTATAATTGGCAAAACTTTTAGAAATTTTTGGTGCTCAATGCTCTTCAACTTCGTATTTTATTTGGCCTGTTTTTTAATATGATAAACCATAAAATCTTAAATATCATAGTGTTTTGAATGTTACGAATTTATTATTTGATTA
This sequence comes from Mytilus trossulus, assembly GCF_036588685.1. Lineage (NCBI taxonomy): Eukaryota > Metazoa > Mollusca > Bivalvia > Mytilida > Mytilidae > Mytilus > Mytilus trossulus. Next base: position 18,536,125 of record NC_086380.1, read on the forward strand.
CAAATTGTCCATAATGATTGTTCAGAACTCTGCATATGTTGGCAGAACGTTTATACAGTTTTATAAACATGCTATACATAGTTCACACTTTTATTTGTTTTATTTTCTTTTCTTAATAAATGTATGCAATAATTTCTTTTGAAATGTAACCCTTTATTTTTCAGCATTATGTGGTTCTTCGTATCGCAGGTGGCGTTTACATTGTACGTTGCACAGATACCTCTGCATCCAGCACAAGTTTAATTCTTATTCATAATGATTTCATTGGGAACTTTTTTTTTTATTTTGCATATTTACAGCACCCTCAAATATGTCCATTCCACCAAACGCGTTCAATGTGTAAAACCAATCAAAAATCATTCAAACGTGTCCGATTGCAATTCCCCAAATATAACCAATAATTGATGTTCGCCAAAACGTGTCCCCTTAAAAACGCATCAACGTATCAAAACATTTAGCTCTTATATATCGTCAACGACACAAAAAGTAAAATCACAAACATACTGAACTCAGAGGAAAATCTAATTGGAAAGTCCATAATCACATGGCAAAATCAATGAACAAACACATAAAAAACCAATGGACAAGAACTGTCATATTCCGGATTTGGCACAGGCATTTTCAAATGTAGAAAATGGTAGAATAAACCTGGTTTTATAGCGCTAAACCTCTCACTATATTGACAGTCTCATCAAATATTCCGTTATATTTACAATGATGCGTGAACTAAACATACATTATAAACAAAACACGTTTAACTTTGCATATTATCACAAAAGTGACATAGACAAGAGACATAGCTATGCATGTATCATCAGCATCCTTGATATAAGCCTCATAATTTTTGACCGTTTGAAAATCATGAATTACGTAAAGCCAATGATAACGTATGTCATCTGTCACAAAAAGGAAACGTTTAGTCTTCAATTGAACTTTCTGACGTTTTTGCAGTGAAACAGACCTCAGAGAAACGTACATAAAAGATTGTTCATAAAAATTACACTTTTTGGAGCCTTTTAGCAATTAGATATGTCTTTGTAGTTAAGTGACGACATATGGACACGTTTGGGAAAATAGGAATGGATAAGTTATAGATATAAAATCTTTGTAGTATATATTTTTACATTGTTAAGAGGGCGAAAGATACCAGAGGGACATTCAAACCCGTAGATCGAAATAAACTAACAACGCCATGGCTAAAAAATAATAGACAAACAGACAAATAATAGTCCACAAGACACACCATAGAAAACTAAAGACTAAGCAACACGAATCCCACTATAATATGCATGAAATTTACGTTTTCATTTATCACTTCAAAAATATATAAAAGTAAAGTAGTTCAAAGTAGTTCAGTATAACGTTTTATATATAGTATTTTAACGTTAATAAAACAAACTAATTAATAAGAAATTATGTTTTGGATAACCAAACATTTCATTAAAAGCATTTTAAAATCATAACATTGACTCAATTTAAATGCAAAACATCTAAAAAAAAAATGAAATCGTTAATAGTAAATATAACCCCGAAATCTTAAATTGTAGGACTGGCATCGCCTGCACATCACAAGGTAAAAAAGTTTATATAATGTTATTATATATATTATAAATATATCGTTAACCTCCATTGTAAGTTGTTGTGATAGGAAACTTCTATGCATCATTTATTGGCTAATATTGACCGATAACAGATGGTGTAATCAAATTATTGCTGATGTCAACTAGATGTTATTCGTTTAAAAATATGTGGCACGATTGCAAATGTGACAACTTCTTACAAGTCAATAAAGGGCGGATAAAAGCAACTACAGGTCACCAAACTTGTATAAATAATATATAGAAAAATGTCAAAAACATAAAATAAGAATACAGAATTATAGGCATACAATATATAAAATAGAGAAAGATGGCCTATAGATTAGAAATGAAAGACCACATCCAAATCCTTGTATATGTATCTATTTTTCTATCAACTTCCCCCAAAAAGTTATGAAATGCGTTTCTTATCGCTTCAACAACCACCTTGTAAAGGGGTCTTGTCTCACAGATAAACTACCGCGGTAAATTCATAGGGATCAATTAAATATAAACAGAAAACCTGCTTTCGTTAATTCATATATGTATATTGACAAGTTTTTGTAAGTTACTTTATGTGTGGGTTTTTCTGAATACAATTTATATGCTTTTATTTTTTAACGGTATTTTATAGGAAGTATACGTTTGGTTGATGGGTCTAGTTCAGCAGAAGGACGATTAGAAATTTATCACAATGGCGCTTGGGGTACAGTCTGTGATGATCATTTCGACTGTGCAGCTGCTATGGTAGTTTGTCGACAACTTGGCTACTGGTAATATATAAATATTTAGTACTAGCAATAATTGCAAACCGATAAAAGCATTTTGTATATGAAAGATTAAACAATGGAATTCATAAAGACATAACTACTGCAACATTTCCTTTTTTTTAATCTCACAAAACATATAAAGAAAAACACCGAACTCATATTAATCAACGAAACAAATGGGAAGCAAATGTAAATTTCTGACTAAATTTTGGCTTTCAACAAAAAACATGGAGAATTAAACCTGCTTTTAAAGCTAGCTGCACCTCAAATTACAGTTGATTATAATGTCTTTATAATGAAGAAAAGAGAAAAACAATCATAACAGACCTTATTGGTAGTGTGACAATTTAAAGGAACCGGCAAATATTTAAACAAACATGCAACAAAATGAATACGACCCTGAACAAAAAATCCCCATATTATATTTTATTTTATTTTACATATACAGTATAACAAATCATTCTTACAATGAGGGCAACAAATACGATTAAGAAGTAATGAAGATCATAAGGTGAATTAAAACTATTTGAAATACAAAAAAAGATAAACGACTGATATACATATTCTGGAATGTTTAAATTCCGTTTTTCTAGCGGAGTATGCTATTGGGCATGTAGTTATTTCGCACATCAAATTGAGGTTGATGTAAGGCAATAAGTTACTTCATATCTGATTTAAAAATACAGATGTACTGATGTTTTAACATTCCAAATATACTATACATTTTGTAAATTCAATCTTTGTAATCGAAAATGCATGTTACCTCAAACTTCGCGTATACATTTAGAATGGTTTGGAATAGATGATAAGATGCTTACAACATATAAAACTGGAGTGATTTTTTATAACTTTTATTTAATGAGATAGAACATATATCATTATTTTTTTGTATCAATAAACAGGACAGGATTCTCCTTAGGAAATTCTGTAATAGATGGCATTGGTACAATTTGGATGGACGACATACACTGTTGTGGATCGGAGAGTATCATCACGGACTGCCCACATAGAACTATGGGAAGTCATGATTGCAGCCATTATGAAGATGTAGGAGTACGTTGTTTCATTTCATATCAAAACAGTTATGGTAAATTGAAATGATTTTTCATTTTTTTAAATTTCTGTTATGTAAAACCAGATAAAACTTTATAATAATTCGGCAGTGATATGCATATAAAATGAACACAAATTAAATATAATACATAAAGTAGTTGTCTTTACTGAGGAATACATGTAGTCCAATTTGTATCGACATAATTTATCTTCATAATGGATGACATTTGAATACAACTTAGTCTTTATTAATGCTGTCAACTTTACTTTGTTCAAATATATGTAAACTTTACTTTAATAAAATAGATGTAAACTTATCTGCATTTTAAATTATAAAGCATATTACATAATACTGACAAATAGAATCTGCAAAATTATAATTGTCACAAGTGAATTGAAAACTATTTATTGTTCCTGATGTGTGATAGGTTATATGTTTTGTTATGGTGTTGGGTGTTCCATTTCGAAATCTGCTTACTATTATTTTGATCATTATGTTCTGTTGAAGTTTTTTTTCTTCATTTGTACACTACTTATTTGCTTTGTATGCACCTACTTTGTTTTATAAATGTTTCAGATATCCATTACAAATACAGCTTCATACGTTTTTATGACTATCTAAATTTGAAAGCTATCAAATGAAATTACGGAATTATCGGTCAAATCTGGTTATCAGTGTGTGTGTTATAATCGTATAGATTTAGGATTTAACTATACAGTTGTGCTTAATTATTGTGTGTGATATTGCTTTTGACTAATTGCATTCTGCACACATTTCTTTTCGGGTATGAAAAGTGGAAGGCAATATGGTCTGAAACAGATTTTTGTTTTTTTGGTGAAGAAATAGACTGCAAATCTGGACATAAAATCGGGAGCTCTAGACTTCACATCTCAAGCGCTGGTACATGTATTTATGATGAGTTTATTTACCCCCAAAACACAACTTTTAAACTTTGTGTCGCTTGTTTGTCTGTAACATGGTCGTAATTTAGTCACGTACTTATTTTAATTCGTAAGTAAATGGAAATTTCATTGATACATTTTTCTATTTTTACAAATATGTGTTTCAGATGTATATATTCCTAGTATGAAATATTGCAATGAATCATCACTAGATAGTAAACTGTGTGACAGTGCTTGTGGTTTTGGTAAGTTTTAGTTTACGTAACAATGTAATTGACTCGTTTCCTTACAGAATCCATAACTGGTAAATATCTTAAATTATCCTATTTTGAAATCTAGATGGTTTTTTTCAGTGAACACGATAAGTAGAACAATATTATTTTTACAATCTGAATTTCAACATAGGTATATTGTACCAAGTTTCTTTTTGCAGTGCTTTCACAATGCAAAATATTTTCAAATCCACTTCCCCTTGAAATTGTTCCCATAATTAGAAAACACATTAGAGATACAAATAAGGCTAATAAACGTATCCATTAATACAGATATATAATTATATTTGTGTAATTGTATGGAATTAATTTAAATGTGTAATATTTGGTGTATCAATATAATCTTGCAAATATATAATGAAGTTTGCTTTGCTTATGGCTATACTAAACATTAGAAATTAATTTTTATACTTTTTTTTTCAAATTTCTGTAATTATTTGTACTTACCAAATTTAGTTGTTTTACTATTTGTTGAATGGATAATGATGTTAATTTAGTTGTTTAAATAATTAAGTTTACATATGTGATCAAATAATTAATTCTTATGTGTGATTATATCGAAATTGCTCTGCTCTCGATTTTTCTATATACTGAAATGCTAATGTTTGTGCAAAGCCTATTTTTGTTTCCCTTTCCAAATGATAAAATCAACTTATGCATTATTTGTTTTATTTTCCTTATATAAATTGTTTAAATATGTAAATGTATTTTCATGCTACCTTGTTTTCATCGATTTGACAAATATTAATTGGAATAAACTTGGAAATAAAACTTGGCTGATAAAATTTCACAACCGACGGAAACTCAACTCATCGGAACACCAGAAACGTTAAGTAAGTGTTTTAACAAGTGTTGTCTGTTTTTCGTAACCCAAAAATAAATGTTGTGGAGTCTTTATATAACAAAATGTATTTATTGCTTGACGATAAAAATGAAATACGAATTACTTTAAAAAACATAACTAATTGAAAACCTAGAATGTAATGTTACGGTAAACAATTGTTACTAATGATCAAGATGCATATGGGGGATCATTCATTTCTTTATTCCTAAATATCTATCATTATTCTCTATATTTCATTATTTAACAACTAATTGTATTTCTTTTTATTGTTCTCTATTCTTTAATTGTCCGGTCCTTTATTCTACTCATTTCCCTACATTTCTCTTTTCTGTAAACCCCATACAGATACTTATATAACATATTTAGTTAATATCTATCGGCATACGAAGTCGTAGCTTGACCATTGTATTCTATTGTGGTCGCAATAGCACACTTTTGACCAAGGTTAGATTCTAGGCCAACATACGTAATCAGATATTACAGTCTAATTTCCGGCAAAGACTATTGTCCTGCGCAAAAAGGATATACAAAATGACATATTCTCGTAAATATCTGTAAATACATTTCTTCTAAAACTATAAACATTTTGACTGATAACTTAAGCCATAATTATTTCGCGTGATTTTAAGTCATATTAATATTCTGTTTTTCCGCATTTTGTCTCTCCATATGACCTTACAAAGACCTTTTGATTTTGTTAAGGTATATAGGACAATTGGTATATGACCTCGAAGTTGAGATACATACGCAATCTGAAACGGGGTTCCTTGTTTTCAACATGGGGCGATGTAACAGGGTAATAGATGCTTATGATGCGTTGAGATTCTACAAAATTGTAAGGTACCCCTCTGATATGTTTAGGTTCTGTAATATTGTTAGGAACCCCTTTGATATGTTGAGATTCTGTGATATTGTTAGATACCGCTCTGATATGTTGAGATTCTGTAATATTGTAAGGTATCCCTCTGATATGTTAAGATTCTGTAATATTGTTAAGTACCTCTCTGATTTGTTGAGATTCTGTAATATTGTTAGGTATCCCTCTGATATGTTAAGATTCTGTAATATTGTTAGGTACCCCTCTGATATGTTGAGATTCTGTTATATTGTTATGTATCCCTTTGATATGTTGAGATTCTGTAATATTGTTAAGTACCTCTCTGATATATAAGGAAATATGGAAAATGATATAATACGATTGGGGTATTTCATAAAAACGTTATATGAACTTCGAATTCCATGGAATTAAGCAGTGAGAATTGGACCAATTGACAACCATAACATGGTGTCCGCTTTAGTGATTCCCTAAACAATTAACAAAATTGTTTCAACAAAAGGGAAGTTCATGCCCACCTGAAATCCACCTCTGTGTAGGTCTTAAAAGTTTTCGATTTTGTCCCTGTAGGTTAAACAAATTTAGGATGATTTGTCCTACATCTTGAAAATAAAACTAAAACTAAAATTCAACTTCAAATGACATGTTGAAAGTATCTCATGGAAGTTTAGTTTATAAAGTTCCTAATCAATTGAAACAGGAGTGGTAAATCACATATAAAGAGATGTTAAGAGCTCTGACGTAATAAAGGGAGCGGGAGTACAGAATTTTACTTTTAGGCTAAACTCTTACAATATCAAGCCATATAATAATTAAAAATATAATGCACATTCCCTGATTTGATCTTTGAAAAAACAGCAGTGCATATGAACTTTAGATTCTAAGAACATGAAGAAGCTCAGAACATATTTTGTTGTGAACATTCATAGAATATTAGCATGTTTTAGCTGTGAAAAGGGGTTTCTTTGAGAAATTGTATTGTATATTTTTTTTAAAGTACAGTCTCTGCAAAATGTCTGCCGTTTTTTTCTTGTTAATCATGTCTTTTTTTAATGGCAAAACACTGAACTACCGACTATAAATTTTAATAACACGGAAATGTAGCCTTTCCGTGTTTCTCTCAACCAATCGCTGATTGGTGATTAAGAATTTTTTTTATATAAAATGCCACAAGAGTAAGTGATATCCGACGTTTTTAGTTAAAAACAAACATATTTGTCAGTTATCGCGTTTTACAGCGTTTAACTGCTCATTAATAAATTTATTTGTAGTCATTAAAATATTTTATAAATTGTTATTTGGATGCAGAGTTGTCTTCTTGGCACTCAATCCACATCTTCCTATGTGTATGTGTATGTATGTGTATGTGTTAATTATTACTTATGTTTACTTATATAAATACTATATGTAACGAATGTTTCTCACATTCTTGTGTAACTATCTTTTTATTTATCTAATTACGGAAGTTATTCATATTCATTTATATTTCATAGAGTCATTGATTTATGTAATTGCTCAAAATACAAATTATAATTTGGACATGTACTTGTTCAGGATTAGTTTTAGGAGTATCAACAGACAGATTAGATAAAATAAACAACAAAACAGTGTCCTGGTGTCAAGATCTAGAGCGTTGTCTAACTGTAAGTACGCCATTCATTTCCGAACATAAAATAACTTTTATGAATAATTTGTTTTGTAACAATAAATTGATAAGTGTTTGATAAACTTAACACATATTGATGTAAAATAATTTTGAAAAAGTTTTTAATCGAGTTCAAGGCGGTATGACGCTACCCATGTTTTACAGTCGTTTTGAAGTCATACAATATACAATGTCCTAATTGTTATTCAAAAGATATACATTTATGGTTTATGAAAGGGTGTCTGGTTCTGATCGTTTTACTCGGCTCAATTGAACGTGCCTCTATTCACTGAAGCGAAGGTATATAGTGATTGGCGGGTCCAATCAAATTAACTACTTAGGTGGTCTCAAAGTAACATGTTAAAACTCCATCTCAAATCATGATACATATTCATATCGCAACAATATGTTTCCGTCCTGAATCGTGAAATATTTTTCGAATTCGAGGTACAACCAAATTCGTACTCTTGTGAAGTATTCATTTTAGTAGTTCTTCCTTATTACTCTGTATTGTCAATTCACATACCTGTTAATGAGTTTTGTAACATGTACAGTATCATTTAGGCATGTTGCGACCAAGCGACGGTACTGAGAGGAGATTTTACTGATGAGAAATGGAAAATTCGCAATTAGAAAGTTGAATGAGTTTAAATGGTCTTTTGATATTTGTTTCTCTCTTTTAAATTTTTATGTTAGTCACAGATTTTAGAACAAAGCTGTCTATTTTCGTCAATTTGAGAGTAAGATAACGAAGATGAATAAACTCAACATAAACAGCTATAAAACAATTTCGTACGCCATACGCGTTTTTAAAAGTCTTCAGAAAACTCTTTGAGGAATAATATTATATATGGGCCAAATGAATACGAAGTTGACTGTTTTATTTCTTTAGTATCCTTTATTGCATGTTTGCTGGAATATATAAAATGTAAAGACAATTTTTTTAGTAAAATGTATCTCGTGTTGTTTTCCTTTGTTGGTCAACTTACTCCTTAGGGACAACTATTTGTGTCAAGGGCACACACTAGTCATTGAATTTGTATAATGTGACAATGTACGACGAAAACGTACATTGATATTTTAAGATACATTAGCATCAAATGATTACAATGAGAGTAGGTTACTACTGCGAGGAGAGACGTTAAAAGTAGCGAAAAAGAAATCATCAAGTTTTACATGGTTAGCTTACAACTATTTTGATCCGAGCGTCACTGATGAGTCTTATGTAGACGAAACACGCGTCTGGCGTAATAATTTATATGCTTGGTACCGTTAATAACTATTTTTAAATTTTGAGTTATCTGTAGATATCAAGGAAAATGTAAATATTAGAGGCATAGCTTCTAGTTTGGGTTGTTTCAATAATATCAACCTGACTGAATATATGAAATATCAGCATTCACTGGCATTGCGTTATTGAGTGATATGATATCATTAATACATGTGATAAGAACACTAAAGAACAAAGCCATATTTAACGATTTTCTGTATACTATTTCTTTTCATGAGAGTATATTAGTAAGACAGTAAGAGGGTACAATAAGAAGCAAGTGAAATACAAATCATAACCTGTCGTCGAAATTAACATATACAGTATAGTCTCTACATATAGAAATACTGATTAGTTTCAATTAAAAAATAACAAATTTCAACATTGATAAATTATGTGAAGCAACGTTGCTACACATTTTACATTTTTTATGTATTTTACATTCCTGGCTTTCAAATATTGAGATTTGAGCGTTACAACATGATTCGGATGCACGACATTCCTTTGCATCGTGTCAACGAGGAAATTATTTTAAATGGTGTTTGCAATGATTTTGAGAAATCACTACAGATAGTACAGCTATTTTATTTAGATTCTTTTGATAATTTGCTGACTTGATACTTGTCATCTAAATGTTGTGCAATACATTCTTGATATTTTATCATGACTATATCTTTTTGTTACGGAAGTTTTTCATCTGATAATAAGTCTCATAGTGTGAAACCTTTATTCGTAGACTATAAATAAACTCACCATAGATACCAGGACTAAATTTATTATCAAGAGTACAAGATAAACTCGATAAAAGAATAACTGTTTCTAAATTTCAAGCCAAGTCGACCTGTAAGTACAATGTACGTTATACTATTTTAGTTTATAAAATAATGTTTGATTGTAGAAAATCTGTTTTTGTATATACATTTTATTTTTTATTTCATTTGGAAAATCTCTCATTGAAAAAGTTAAACAAATGAAGTAAGCTGTGATCATGACATAACGATGTTAAAAAAATGTTATCATATGTATATAATAAAAAAACCACATAAGATATAGTTAACTAATGAAAATCATACTAAAACTGATACGCTGCTTACGTTGAATTTTTGGTTGTTATGAATATTTTCCTTTGAGAAGTTATGCAATTCTGTATTGCTCTGTGTATTATGAAATAGTTTTCTGTCATAATTCAGATATTTTTTTCATCATTTCTTGTACATGTACCTTCGACACGATTAAGTTACACTAACTATGGTATCGGACAAATGTCATACACGTCATTGGTTTTTATGTATCAATGATGTTTAACAATTATATCTTGTTATAAAGAATGACACTAAACATAATATTGGATGAACTTACTCATTAATTGTAATTTTCTCCTTATGGAAACATTGTGCTCTTCTCTGATTTAATGTCTTTTTAATTATGTATGTGCATGGTGATATAAAGGTATATTAAATCACAGGGAGAATAAACATCAAGTGGCACAAAATAATATTGTAAAATTTCTACTGCAATTACATCCAAGAAAAATTGTGACAAATACTGAAATTGAGAAATTACATTTTTTGAATAATAGTAATCGAGTCATCAACTAAGACTCAATAAATATTATTATGTTTTAAACATTTTAACAACAAATGCCTAAATCATTTGCATACTAATTTTTTAAGATATGGATGTGAAGTAACCACCTTGTCTTATAACTGAAAAAAATATAGGAATTCGTTACTAGTAAAAAAGAGTAGGTCTATAAAATGCAATTTAAAAGTACCAGTTAAAAAGTTTGTGATGAATACATTCAATCAATCTTTTATAGTATTTTTTGTTACATATTTTAATGTTTTTTGTTATTTCTATGTGTCATCCTTTGATGTGAACTGGAAATAAGTTAAAATAGCTTTTTAGGTTAATTCAAACTAAGATATAAGGTATACAGTTAAAATCTAGTTTATTTGAATTTCACACACTAATAATCTTGTCTATTCATTATATTTGAGGAATTCATTCATTGATAATAATATCTAAACCTGATCTAGTACTACATGTCTTCTATGTTTTTGTCAATATGACCTAGAAGTTAAATTTGTAAAAGAGAGGAGAAAGATATATCAAAGGAGTATCTAAACTTTTAAGTCGAAATTCAACTAAAAATGCACTTGAAAAGCGATCAAACTATGTACAGATTACAACATAGAACGCTAATTAATATTGAGTATCAAAATCCCAACCAAAATGACGGGTATGGTCTCAGGGGCTCCAGTAATGTAAACATATTCTGCTTAACTTGAGGTATCAGTTATGCTGCTCGAATAGGTAAAGCCTGGCGATAAATAAAAATGTGTTTTTCACATTTTAGGTAAAAAGGATGAGATTGTGATAACAAGAATTGTAAAATATCCGTTATATGCGATACAGATAATATGTAACAATCAAACAACTCTTGATGCCGTTTGGAAGTGCTGATTTCAAACATTGTAATTCATACAGTTAAATTTCAAAATGGTTTACTATAGTTAATAAGCTATGCGTTAAATGTGATTGTTTTGACACAAATTCCTCAAAAAAAGTAAGAACAAAAAGAGCTGAAATTCCCACTGATGTATATTTTTGATGTACCACACTAGGGTTTACAGTCTATAAAAGAAACATTGCTGTGAAATAGTATGATATTAAATAGATGAAACATACGTTGATTCTTCTTTCTAAATACTTTTCGATTAATTATTTTAACAATGCATGGTTTGTTTTTCTTTTCAGCGCCATGTGGTTCTTCGGTTTATTGGTGATACTTAAACAGTATGTTGTAAAATTTCATAAACTAGTTTCTCTCATGAGTTTAATAAATACATATAATGGTTTTATTTGGGTTATATTCCACATTTTTTCTTCTGCATTTTCTTCTTCTTTCTAGTTATAGTTTGAAGTCGTAGTTGATGTTAATTTTGGTAGGTTAATGTGCTTTCATGATGTCTACTGTTAGGTAAATATCAAGGAGTATATTAACATTAATCTTAACATACCTCGGTAATGATGGAAATTTAATTATCGTAGGATTTTCAAGAAGGCATAATTACAGTTAACTTATACGCAAGAATATTGAATGTTTAAATACAAGCAGAAATTCCTTTAAATTAAATTTAAATTAAATTTAACAATAAATAATAATCCTAATATTTTGTTTTGTAGGACAGTTGTTGCAAGTACTTCCACAGGTAAATGAACATACGAATGTACTAGCTAAGAGTAGATGGGGATAATAAACCATGGATATATGCTAGAATAAAATCAATTTCTACAAACGATGTCAAATTTGCTGTAATCTCAAAGTTATGTTTCAAAAACTAAAAAAAAACGTAAATTTGAGGTTTTCAAGTACACAGAAATATTGGTCGACTAGGATGTGGGTTACGAGTTTGTGTCAACCAATGGAAACTTTGGGATATTAAAAAGAATTGAAATTTCATCTTTATTGTGAATGGCTGACTATGTAGTAACATTTTTGCAAGGACCTTTATTCAACAATTGAGCGTATCATTGTATGTAACGTCCTTATTCAACCCCAAGATGATTACGCGTTCGCAACTTTCACACGGATAACATGGATAAGCTGAGTAAGATTTTAGGGAATATTACATGTTTAATTATAAAACAAAATGATTAATCAAAGTACTCAATCATCACTGTTCAATTTCTCTTTTTTTGTGGAGTTTCTGCTGCATTTGCTCAGTCGTTTCATTTCCATAAGAATATTCGTTATTTCTATTTCTCTAATTCTTAACCAATTTATCGTTTCCCTAACCTGTTGATTATTTTTATTTAATCAACGTGTGGTATGTTTGATCTCAGCTAACCATTGTTCGAAATCGACTATGATGTCATAAAAAATGCGACCCTGTCTGATGACGTCACATAGACAGACCACATATTTTTAAGAAGGAATAAGCTTGCCTGAATAATGCATAAATCGACACTTAGATTTTAAATATTTAAAAACCTCGGGCAAGCCTCGCGTTTTAAAATTGAAAAATTTAATGTCTCGAGTGGATAAATATCGTATCACACTCAATGCAGTGGTATAATATATATTCTTCTCTTCGATGTCTATATCGTGGCCATTTCATTTTTAATAGACTATATTTTTTTCTTGTTGAATTGACATCTACTCTCCCTGTAATTATTGATCATTTATTAATGCTTGTCCCTCTGATATCTTTGCCCTTTGTTTAAAAAAAATTGGGCAAATAATGTCAAATAATCAAATTGATATTAAATGTACGTCTTTTATAGGAAGTATACGTTTAGCTGATGGGTCGTGCTCAGCAGGAGGAAGATTAGAAATTTATTATGGTGGCAAATGGGGAACTGTTTGTGATGATTATTTTGATTCCGATGATGCAACGGTAGCTTGTCGACAGCTTGGCTACAGGTTAAATACACACACGTATTAAGCATCTGCACGAAACACAGACTTTAAATTTAATATTGTATCTTAACAACAAGTATACTCTTTTAAACACAACAGGAAGTCGTTTCTTCATATTAAACAAGGTAGACAGACACGTTTCAGATTTCTATCGTCACTTTGCCGTCATTGCAAATGAAAAACGACCGTCCTCAATCCTATTCCATTTTAGAAAAAGTTCCTTGCTTAAAAGTCAGCCTAACAATTTTATCGATAAGTTTGCCGATTTTACCTTCTCTTATTTCAATAAATTTCTATGTATATAATATATGTTATTCAGGTCTCAGACAGGGTATATACTGTGACATTCCCGGCTTAGAGTTTCTATCCCCTGAGCCAAAGGCGAAGGTGATATAAGCTCTAAGCAGGGAATGTCACAGTATATATGAGATCTGAATTACACATATATTACGGATTACCCCTGACTTAATGCTATTTTCCAGTGCAGGTATTTGTTGACAACACATATATTGAAAAACCCAACCTGATATGTTCAGCATACGTGAAGGATGTTCTAATTTGCTGTGAACATAATTTTATCGTGTATGTAATAATTTATAATAACACTTTTAACATTAAATTTAAGAATTAAAAGTGTAATTGCGTGATGGTGTATCAAAAATGTATTATTTACTGAAGCACGTCATTATTTTCCCTCTGTGAGCCTCTGACAGTCTGATAGCTTTTGACTACGTCACATAGTAACCGGTGTTATGATGACGTTTTTGAGGTTCCAATTGGGGATAAAAACGTCGTATATACCCCAGCAGTTTCCTGAATATAGACTGACATCTCTGTGTTGTTATCCAATCACAAACCTCGACACATTTGTAATCCGTTATATTATATCATAAGTACCAGTAGGTTATCATTGTATAATGTAATTAAAATTTAAGTTTTAACTCGCATAACTTATTTGTTCTGAGAATGGTCTTTACCAAATGTGATATTTTGGCTGAATATTTTATCACAGGACAGTAAGAGCATGAACAGATAAAGACGATTACCATGTCTTTATAGATAGACAATACAAACACTTTAAAAAGCACACAACGAATATTGATTTTTGTAACATAAGAATAAAAAGTAAATGTATGGTTACCAATACGTTTGCAGATACATGTATACTTTGTTATATATGTAACTAATATATCTGTTATCATCTCTTTATTTTCTTGGCATTCAAACTTGAATATATATGAATGATGTTTGCTCTTACCAACACGATATTAATACCTTAAGCTAGGTTCATACAGCCGTTCAGATCAACTCGATCATGCCTGATCAAGACAGATTACGTGATATGGAGACTGATCAGACTCAATCGACAAGAATGTTCGGGATAGTCTTGCTCTTCATCGATCTGACTTTCTACCATGTCTACCCGAGAGTTGTTGACATGTCAAAACATTCGAATAAGGGTCGAGAGAAGAAATCGGGAGTTCGTCGATTGGGAAAGGATCATGCAGAGATCGAGTTTAGTCGGAATACATTTTATTTACCAATCAATCAACGTAAATAAAATTTGATCTTTTTTAACTGGACCAAATCACAGCTTAACATAAAGATTCATCACTCAAATTTAAATAAAATGTAAGTTCTATCCCCTTTCCTAATATTTCATATATTACATATCACGAAATAAGTTGGGAAAGTGTATAAAAAAAATGCAAGTTTTATACTGTTCACACTAGGGACTATATTCGTAATCAACGAAAACCAAAGGACAATAACTGTGTCCTTGGACCAGTAAGCTTTATTTGTAAGAAGGCAAGGAAAAGGGGACGGTAAATGATGCATAATATTGGTATCTAACATCTAACATAAGTACTAATTCAGCTACAAATCTCATTCAGTGTTGTCGTTTCAAGAAAAAAAACAGTGAAAACTCTCATAACATATCAGCGTAGACTCTGGGCAAGTTTTTTAAACCATTGAGGTCTTCTTTGTTGAACACTTGCACATCTCTTATTCTTCACATACAATTGTTGCCGTGTCAGATTCCGTCTCGCCTAGATTTGTCGGCGCCTTTGCTGTCTATGCTTTCTTGTTCGTCTTCTCTGCTCTTTTCAAGACCTGTCACAGCAATGCAGATGTCTTCTTAGACTATAGTCGCACATACCCTTTCAATTCTCGACAAACTCTACGACCCCAAATTGATCTTGTTCAGTCGAGATCGGCCTGAGATCGAGTATACTAGAAGTTGGTTTAGTCTAGCTAATCGAGTAAAAACCGTGAAGAGATCATGAATTTGTCGGAATAATCGAATATGTAGTCAATTAGTGGTCGGGTTGGAGTTGTGATAGAGTTACAAAGGAATCGTGAACGGTCGTGTTGAAGCCGTGAACAGTCGGATAGCGTCCGTGTAGAAGTCGTAAACAGGTCCGAATAGAATTTTGGTTACGCTTTGTCGTGGAAATCTGAACACTCGAGATAATCGAATTGATCTGATAGGCAGTGCAAACCTAGCTATAGATCAATAATAATATTAGCATATACATTTTGTTTCGGTTCACAGGAGAGGAGTTTCCTTAGGTAGTTCTGTAAGCGATGGTCATGGTAAGATCTGGTTGGACGATGTGAATTGCGTTGGCACGGAGACAACTATAGCAACATGCCCACATCGGCCTTGGGGAAAACATGATTGCGGTAATTATGAAGATGTTGGAGTACGTTGCTTTGAAGACAGTTGCGGTAAGTAAATCTGGTTTTCCAGGTCCGAAGTGCCAGTTTGTGCTTTGTCCCCAGTCAAAATTCGTAATAAGTTGTCGGATTTTGAAACTACTACAAATGTATGCTTGTTAAACCTGATTTGGGCATCAATCATCCTTACGAGTATAAAGTTTTAAAATATGAGATAAGATTTGACTTGCCGACCAACATGGGCGCTAAATTAAGGATGATGACATAGATATAAAATCTACAAATATTGACAAAAAGAGGTCAACTATACCAAGGGATATTCAACTTATGAATCGAATTGGCAATGCCAAGGCAAAAAACGAATACTTACCCCGCATAGTTGAACTAACAAATCGTAATTATACAAGCAGTCACTAAATATAAAGAAATCCGTCCTGTTAACTGTTCTTTAGTTATAGGTGTTTAATTGTCCGCAACCACCGTCTCTCTAAATTTCTTCCTTTTTGTGCTCCTTCATAATCAGTTTATTCAACCTAATGTAATACAGACTCATTAATCACAAACGTATCGTTTTAACACATACCATATGTGGGTTAAAATGTTTACTCAATACTGTCACAAAAAAAGGGTTTGTTTCTAAAAGGGTTTATATAAAAGAAATTGGTACTAGACCCCAAACCTTTTTATTGTAATATCGATTTAAAGGAATAACTTTAGGAATAGTTATCAAAGGTACCAGGATTGTAATTTATTATGCCAGACGCGCGTTTCGTCTACATAGAGAATTTTATGGTTTAAACGAAACTTACTTACGTTAACGCAAGAAACCTAAGCTTACAATTATACTGACTTATAAGACATAATATAAATTGTGGTTGTCTCCCTTTGCCGGATTCTGTATTTCAGATTTGAGTCGGTTAGATATAATATTGTTTTAATTCTAAAATAACATTCATGTAACAGGCACGGACCATTCGATTTTCGAGGGGGGGGGGGGGGGGGGGTGCTGGGAATTTAAAATGAAGATATTTCTGCACATTAGATAATTTTTAACAAAATTTCAATGTCAGAGTCTCCCCCTCCCACCCCCACAAATGTAAATGATCGATGACTTCATTAAAAATTAAATACAGAATAACCGTAATTTGTCTCGAAATATCAATGTTATTTGTACAAGGCTTAGAAACAGGTAGAAAGCGAGGCTGTTTCTAAGCATTGACTTTTCGAGAAAATATATGGTTATTCTATATTTATGCGTTAAACAAAAGCTTTTTTCATAACAGTCATATCTATCTCGGAGGGGCCTAGATCAAATTTGATATAAAAGGGCAGAACCCTCGAATTTATGATGAAACCAAATTTGAAAGAGTGTTTACAAAATCGAAAGGTAGAACTAAAATATGGCCGCAAAACAAGATTATTGGAGTAAAAAAAAAGGTTGGCAAGCTTGGACAAAATAGGCTCAATCTAAATTTTGCCTTAACAGTTTGTTCATGCACCCCCTCCCTGAAAAATAAATTGGTTGCATCGTTATCAAAAACAATGGACATTTATTTAGCTGAACAAAAGTAAAATGTGTACAAAAAATAGAGAAAAAAAAACACATTTACAGAAAAATAATTTACCGCAAACGTTTTTGGTATTTGAATGTCAATATTTTCCATTCCTTTTTATACGTTTTCTGTCTTCTCGGGATTGTGGGAATTATCGACCTCACTAAATCAGAATACTAATAGGTATGCATGGTCGGCATTCTATCAAACTGATAGAAAGGAGTTCAACTATCTGACAGGGGGTAGCTACCCGGAGGCACGACAGCACGTGAATCCACGTCGTTTTCACCAAAAAAAAAAAAAAATGAAGAGAGAGAGAGAGAAATAAGTGGTCAATCGGAATCGGACAGCGACGCGTGATGCATGTATTATCTTAGACTATTATGATTATAATACTTGTGTAACGTCGGAGACTGTTGGTGTCCCGGATATTAGTTTGACAACCTATAGTTACAAGTGTTGATGAAGCTGTTCGAGTCATGCAGAAAAAGATCGTGGCTCCATATACACTTACACGCAGTTGCGTGTACATTGATTCGGCATGCAAAAAAGAAATGGCAAAATCAAAATTTATAAATTGAATGTTAAAGGAAACAACTATGTCGTCACCTTTTTAATTAATGAAATATCATTAAATAACGACATTTGGTTTCAAAATATAAAAAAAATGACAAGATCAGGAGGTAACTTGTATATTTTACAAGATTTGAATTTATATTCAGTCTAAGACATGTAGTTTTGGAGAATATTTCACAGTGTACAGTTCATCAGTTTGGAATGAGATGTAATAATCGGCATTAGAATTATTAGATCCCTTCGATATCGTTGAAAATATGCCGAGGCGAAGTGGTCGACAGACTACCGGAGCCAATCACCCTGCAACCACGCCAAAACAGTATTGGAAATTCTTATTATTTTTTGCGTTTTTAGACCATATGATAAGGAAACTGGAAAGTGGAGTCGCTTCAAGTATTATCTTATTTGCGCTGTATCTGCTTCATCATAATGAAGGAAGTATCACAAATCTCAATATTGTCTGAGACATACGAAACTGACCTGTCATGTAATTTTAACGAATTCAATTGGGAAGGTCGCTCGATGCCGGACACGTACGCTGGTTTATAACATCTCGCGAGTGCTACCATACCATGATGGAGATCTTTCAGTCACGGTACTACATATGTAATTGAAAACAAATGTACGATGAACAATGAACAACGACGTTACAAAGCATTACTGCATATTCATCGGGATTTCAGTGTGAATATTGACAAAGTAATAGAAAAGTGTCTTTCTTCCAAGACCCAAAGAGCCGATTTTGGACAATTTTGAGTAAATTCTAATCAAAAATATGAGTTGTTTATTTGTTACTCTATTCAGAAGATTTATTAATAGTTTTACAAAAACCATTTTTCTGCAAAATAGGGTCCCAAATATTTTTCGCCTCGCTCCGCTCGGCGGAACTTACTTTCACGTCATTTCTTTCTAGCTACGCCCCTGTATGACTATACCTTTTAAGTTCGGGTCAATTAAGATAAACGGTACTGTGTTCCATCGATTTAACTTGAGAAGTAAATCGGCTTAGCAATGTTTGTACATAAGTTGGCAGAGTAACAGGTCGACAGTTTTACACTAGAAAGGTTGACAAGTTGACCTTATAAATGTCTTCAAAATTGACAAGTGTTAAGGTTAGAAGGTTGACAGGTCGACATGTTAAAAAGTCCATAAACTCTTTCTACCACAAGACGTACCAATAATGGAGCAAAAGCATTCCACAGGAATTATTATGAACTGTTTCATGCATTTCATCCTTCAATGTTTGTTTTTTTTTGTCAATAAAGTGAAGTTATAAGCTACTACATACATTAAATTGTGAAATACCCAATGCAACAGCAGTTAGAAGAAAGTATGTTTCAGAAAAGGAACCATTTGCCGTGTAAACTGCAAATAACTGTAAGATACATCGAGGAAACGAGTTTTACTGAACAATAATAATATATTATTTATAAATTTTTTTAAAATTATGAATAGAAAGAAATCTTACTTGAAAACCAACTAAAAAAGGCAAAGGTCAGGATCATCAATTTTGGAATCCTACGCATCAATTTCGGTAGTTTGCCTGCAGACCATGCACAACAGATAAAAAGTTATAAATAATTTACTCAGTGGCTGTACCAGGGGTGGGGGTTTGTGATTTGATTCTACCTTTTTGTTTCGAAAATTGAAAAAAAAACGTGAATTTTGCGGTAAAGAGTCACCGATTGTTTGTTTTCTTTTTTTTCTGGAACCCTCTTTTTGAAATTTCTGGATCCGCCCCAGGTACTAATCTACCACTTCAAAACCACCATTTTACTATATATCCAAGTTTGTTGTAGTCTGGATTATCTACAATACCCTTCCCTTTTCACAAATGTGACCTACCGAATTAGACTGTTTACTGGATTTGTAATAACATAAGCAATACGACGGGTGCCACATGTTGAGCAGGATCTGCGTACCCTTCCGAAGCACATGAGATCACCCCTAGTTTTTGGTGGGGTCCGTGTTGCGTTCTCTTTAGTCTTCTATGTTGCGTACTCTTTAGTCTTCTATGTTGCGTACTCTTTAGTCTTCTATGTTGCGTCTTCAGTACTATTATTTGTCTGTTTGTCTTTTTGTTTAAGACCATGGCGTTGTAAGTTTATTTTCAATCTATGAGGTTGACAGTCTCTCTGGTACCTTTCGTCCCTCTTTTATCATGAAGCAGATACAGTCTGATAGCTACCCAAATTGAAACGACAGAAATTTTAAACGAATCAAATATGCTGCTTCTTTCAGCTTTGATTGTCGATTATGCCTCTAATTTGGCTCAAATATCTAAGGCAATGCAACAGGGAAAAATTATTAAGATTACTATTTTCGAAAACCCTACTCGGCATGGTTCACTTGTTATGGTAATTTATTATTTTGATTGACAGCTAAGCCAACACAAAATTGCCTGTGACAGTCAATTTTTTAAGTTTATTTGCTGATTGTCGCCAAAGGTCTAAGAACCTAAGCATCAAGTCACGCTTCGTTAAATAACCCATTCTGCATCATTTGATACCCTATCTCGCCTTGGATAACATAATGTCGCTTGGTAATTTTTTTATTTCGAAACGCCGACCCTTTCTTTTCCCGCGACAACTTTCTTTTTTCTAGAGTAGTTACCTTCCATCAGGGATGCTTCGAATGGTTATAGTAACACCATGCTACCTTCAATCGCGCTGTCGGTCCGTGGGTCCGTCCGTTTGTAACACCCCTGTTGACACTCATGAATCTGCATCCTTCAAGGGATTCTAAACATGGAAATTTATCACACCGCGATATGTTTTATTTTCAATTGCCGTTATGAATTTTCCAGGTAAAAGTGTTTTTTTTTATATTGTGGCACAGATCATTCATTGAAAAGTGAATAAAAGCTGAGTTATCAATAAGACAAAAAAATATGTTTGGTATTCTTACAATCAAATAAAATAACACCCAAAACGATCAAATAATTCAGGTATTTAAATATGCCTAAATATTATAAAGACACTACAACCTACATGTATATATTTACCTAAATTACTGAACTTGAACAAGGTCCTTAATCTTTGATCAACTGTATCCTTTTAAGAATGAATATGTTCAAAAACTCATTTTCCCGTATACTCTCTGGCACGCCATATTCACAAATTTGTTGAAAAGAAACTTTGTTTACGAAAATAGGAATCATTGTTAACTGTATAGCATTCAAAATATACCTGTGTCCCCTGCGAGCAAAGTTTGCTTTTTCGCTACGTATGTTCAGATATTATATAAGACAAATAAGTGTAAACTCTCGCTCGTGGAATACGCTATTCTAAATAGATTTGAACTTAAAGGAAAAAGGGAGACAAACACAATTTTACAACGACCAAGTTAAGGTGTATTACGTACGTCAAACATATTATTTTTGTTTTATATACAAGTTAAATGGTCAACGGGAGATAACAATGAACATTTTTTGAAATGTTAAGGTATGTAAGGTATTACGTACGTCAAAAACCTAAAATTCTCTCATAAGACTTTTCAGTGACGCTCATATCAAAAAAGTTATAGAGCCTAACAAGTATATAGATGAAGAGCATTGATAATCCAAAATTCAAAAAGTTGTGCCATAACGGCTAAGGTAATATATTCCTGGGATAAGAAAATCCTTAGTTTTTCGATAAATTCAAAGTTTTGTATTCAGGAAATTTACAAAAGTGTTCAATTCTTTAAAATTTTGTGTTGACTGAATAGACTTAATGGTGACGCATACGTTGAAAATAAACTGATGAGGTCATGGCAAAAAAAAAACAGAAAGAAAAAGACTAAAGACAAACAAAAGTATACAAAACACAACATAGAAAGTTCGAGCAACACGCACACCCCCTGTCAAAGTAAAAAATACACTTCTGTTGACAATCATAGAGTCTTGTATTGTTTCGGAATCTTCTCAATTTCAGTATTGTCATTTTCCTCTTTTCGGATAACCGTGTATGCACTTGTCTGTAGTTCAACATAATGTAATTTGCTCAATTGATATATATATATATTTGTTTCATTACAGTTGCTTCTACTTCATATATAAGAAAAACAAGATATGTTTGTATACCAATTAAACAAACTTCCACGGTTGACCCTCTTATAAATCGATATACGGAATTTTAATAAGAAAGAATTCAAGACCACGTGAATTATTTCTGTCTTACAATACACACGCGTACTTCATTATTTGTCTCAGCTCAATGCACATTTTGACTGTTCGCTACAAATATTGATAAAAAAGACAATAAAAACGTATGCAGTCTCAAACTTTAACAAATTGGTAATCACAGGGAGAATGTGGAAGTTTTTTGTTTTAAGTATCATGTTTATGTAATAATTATGACATTTCTGGCAGAAAAGGAGGAAATTTACTTGCAATATATGCAGCCGGGTTATCTCTTCAAAATATCACTATCAATAAAAGAAGTTAAATGCTATTCGCCTGTGTTACAACATGATCGACAGCGACGTATTTAAAAAAAAAAGCAACGTACGTACTATTACAATCACATTTCCTAAAATAAAATCGTTTATTTATTTTACATGCATTGGTTTTTTGACTCCTAAAAAAGACCAACGATACAAAAGTGATAATCAAAAACCCATAAGCCTAAAAAGATTGCCCGTGGCAGAACAACACGAGAAACAACATCAGGAAAAAAAAAGAAAAAAAAAAGAAAAGACAAAGATCCATATACATCACACTCACTAAATTGAATGATATTATTTGATGTACTTTTGTATTTTTATAGTATCAGTGAATGGTGAGTGGAGTGACTGGGTTGCATGGACTACCTGTACAATAACATGTGGAGGTGGTATTCAACACAAATCACGTAAATGCAATAATCCACCTCCTCGTGACGGCGGCAGCGATTGTCAAGGAGAATCAATGGACTATCGTGTTTGTAACACAATATCCTGTTTAGGTAAGGTTACTCCAATAAGAGCTGTTATTAACCTATTCATTAAGATAATGTAACTTTGATATCCTATTAAAAAAATAATATTATGTTTGCAGTGAGTAAGATTTGTTATAAGGTAGTACCAATGTTATTTCAACTGATCTGGCGGATCTTACGTTTTAATTTGCATAGGGACAGTCTATTTGAAGATGTGTGGATAAAGATGATTGCCGTTATAATTATTACTGATCAATTATCACCTATCAATGTCATCAAAGAAATATACAAAAAAATGAATGGACACGTCATTGATGAGTTTATCCTAAAACACCTATCTATAGATGGACTTGTTTATTATGAGCAAACAGGTAAAACTCCGTCAAGTCAAGTGAAATAAATCGAGTAATAACACATTCAAGTGATTTCTAAACAATCTGAATATGATCATCTGTACATCCGTTGAATCATCTTTGTAGGAAATTTATAAGACAACTATTTTATAATTTACAATTAGTATTTTTGAATTTACGTCATGCAAATCGAAAACACACAATAACAAACGAAGAACATATTATTTAACTAACCAATAAAAACAGGCATTTCTTATTATACGTGTAACGTAATCAGCTAAAACCAATCTGAAATACAATTGCAATCACGATATTAGGAATACATATTTGCTCACAATTTCAAATGCTTGATTTTGCTTATGTTTATGCTGAAATAGCAAGTATTGTTTTCTGCTTTCGTCACTTAACAACTGTTACGTTTTTTCCTATCTTCAAGATATGTTGACATCTGTTTTTTCATATCTTGTGTTTTGGGGTTGCTGTATTATTGACATAACCCTATGTTCTATTTGCAGCAAACATATCTCATTGTTACTATTCAGATTGTATTTTCTAGCACCAGTCAATGGCGGATGGAGTAACTGGCATGCATGGCATACCTGTACAACTACATGTGGATGCGGTTTTCAAAATAGATTACGTGATTGTAATCATCCAAGTCCTCGTAACGATGGGAATTATTGTGATGGAGTATCAATGGAAACACGTGTCTGTAACAGTGTTCGCTGTATGGGTAAGTGTTAATTCATTCAAAATGTGTTTAATCGTTAAAATAAGATAAAGTAACATTTAAGAGATCTGACGTATTAAAACAAGATTAGTATTTCAGTGCTTCAGAACAATATAGTCAACATGTAAACGTTGTTTAACTACTTGAATTATATCATCGGTACATATATAAATGTATCTTAATTTCTATGACAATTTCAATAGAAACAGTATTACAATTAACCACAAATAGTTTTTAATCATGTTGACATCGAACACATATACGATACACACATTATTTTGAATCTGATCAATAGAGATATTTTGTATTTATCGTATAGTTACATAAAATAAAAACAAAACCGGCAATAATAGTATGTTTATGTTACACAATAATAAACATGTATTTTCTGTTCTTGTCATGTGATTATTTTGTTGTATTGCTTATGCTTATGCTTATGCCTTGAATAGAAGTGTTTTTAAAATTTGCGAATCTTTGTATACATTGTTACTTTCATTAATGAAATTATTATAAAACTTTTCGGTTTTTAAAAGTCAATAAATATGACTTACATAAAGTATTCATGATAAATTAATTTCATAAAAATGAAAATGTTTTTATTGTTTATTCGCAACCAATGTTCTGTATATACTTTAAACAAAACCATTTATACTTTCTTTTACATTAATTAGTATCCTTTTTATACAAAAATTGATTGCACTTATCTGTTATCTCTTGCATGATTTCCTCGAAATACAAATATCGAGTGAGACGATTCTTTGATGACTAAATCTCCACAGAAGGAAACATCGCTTGTCATTTGATTTGACAACCAGAAATGTGGTGTGAGTGATATTGTAAATATGGAACGTATTACAAATGAAATTTAAAATAAAATGACTTCTCCAGGGTACCATATCAATTAACATTGATTTATAAAGATCTAATCTTCGGATAGTTTCAAACGTTATAATCAGGGTAGTTTATTTAATATTTTACACATAGATATATAGTACATATTTTTAATGACAAAGGATGTTGTAAGTCGTTGATGGAATCATTAGTCGAGAAGGCAGTGATTCGGTCCCGGTGAAATATTACACATAAAAGGAACAAACACTGTTATACAAAATACATATTATGTTCCATTTAATGATATACAATTATCTTATTGAAACACCATACCGATATTCATACTGTAATAACTATTCTTTAAATATATATACATATTTAAATATACTTTTTCACTTTTTTGGTCTTTTTGAAAATGTTGTTTGTGCTGTATTAAGACCCTTCTACAACGAAATTAGTTTTACATGCACACGTATAAAAAATGCGGTTTTTATCCAACGCATTCTTAGGTTTGAACGTAGTTAATTTAGACTTGTATATACATAAATACATATATACAACTGAGTATGAGTATATATATTCATATATGAATAAAGATGTAATATCATTGCCAGTGAGACAATTCTCCACAAGAGACCAAATAACTCAGAAACATTCACAATACAAACCCGATAAGGAAAAACGGTAAAAATAAATACTGAACTAAAAATTCAGATTTCGATGGCCTGATGATACATTTCTTTGTCAGAAGTACAGCAGTCAACATTGAATGACAAGAATACACACATTTACATGTACCATAGCACAATAGCACAGGACCGGGATGTATAAGTACAGAGCTAAGTCATATGTACCAAAGAAACACAATAAAGCATGAAGACAAGAATATGCCAAGGCACGCCAAAAGTATACCTCCAATTACAGAATAAAAAGTAAAAGTGATATCAAAACACGTTATTTTAATGATATGCAGTTTCCTCAAACAAAGGATAAATAAAGGAACAGTTTGGAAATTGTCGTGCAAAATGAAATACAAAATATCAACGGAACATATCCGATTGCATTATTTTAATTATTCAAGTTTGATGATCATGTGCTACTATCGTATAGATGGTTATCAGAAGAAATATTTAATATTTTATTGTCGCCCTCGCAGCTAGAAGTTTATGTTTTACTCATTAGTGACTTTTCAATATCAAATGTTCTGAAAAGTTCTTTTGCTTTAAATTTTGCATTTCCTTTTGTAATGAGTACAATGATTCGTGTACTTTTTTCAGATTTTGCTGGCAAGCTAAAGGTCACGTATATGCGGATGAGATACCATGTAAACAGGACAAAGAGATAATCCAGGTGAAGCCAATTGTTTAAGGAATACTAATTCAAACAGAAAAAGATAAACTGGATTAAAAATGTTCTTTGTATTTTTATAAGACACAAAATGTCCAGCTAAGAAATATAATATTGAACTGTTTTTCGTGATACTATCTAGCGTGTGCAGTTATTTTATTAAAAAAAATCTGTAT
The DNA here is from genome assembly GCF_036588685.1 of Mytilus trossulus. NCBI lineage: Eukaryota > Metazoa > Mollusca > Bivalvia > Mytilida > Mytilidae > Mytilus > Mytilus trossulus. Next base: position 18,562,866 of record NC_086380.1, read on the forward strand.
TCTATGAATACACATTATACAACAAAATAATACTGTTTGGTTAAATATCTAATTAATAACTTCCTTTTTTATTATAAATTGCACAACCAGTTTAAACTATGTTCAAATTTTGAAATTAGATAAGCTATATATAAGAAAGGAGTACAATAGAACAACAACATCTGGTCAAAGAATAATAGAAGTTAATACAAAGAAGTGTATAATTTATTAGGTTCACACTAAAATATGTTTGTATGTACACTAAAAGAAGGTAAAAAATATGTACGAGACGTGAAACACTTTAACTATACAAAACTATGATATTGAATTTTTAGAGGTTATCATCTGAACAGTCTTCCTAGGAAAAAAAGACTGACTGATATGACAATTAAAGCTTTGTCCATCTTTAAATAAGTCCATTATATTGTCGAGGAAAATGGTGGTAAATTTTGCTTTTAAATGGGAAACTAATATAGATTTACAGAAGTCGTGTTCATCATTAAGCAAAAGTGTGCAGTTGACTTCATCTTACATGTAATCATTACTTAAATTTTAGCTATCATCCAAAAAGTGTTCAAGTATCCAGATAAAGTTTCTTATTTCATTCAATCTATAAACCAGTTCTCTTTTTACCGAATGTGTACTACAGAAATAGACGATTCACACTAGTTTTTAGTTGAGTTCATGAGACTCAGTCCATACTTTTCTATGTTATCTTTTATCTCCTTTTTTGTTTGTTTGTCTTTCGGTATTTTTGTGGTTGTCAGTACAATTTTTACTGTTGATTCAATGTTCCAAAAAGTGTTAATTTACCGCGCAAAAAAGCAACATTGCAATAGTTCTCTCCTTTTATTTTTCCTCTCTGACACTTTAATGTACCTCCGGGTGCGGGAATTTCTCGCTACATTGAAGACCTGTTGGTGACCTTCTGCTGTTGTTTTTTTATTTGGTCGGGTTGTTGTCTCTTTGACACATTCCCCATTTCCATTTTCAATTTTATTTTCTAAAGTCTGCATACATGCCAAAAGAAATATCTTTATTAGATTACATTTACTTTTGTGATTCACCTGTACCCACTTGCACGAAATCCGCGAAGATTGATATCCAAAGAATAATAATGAATCTATAGTATTTTAACCGGTGAAATGTTCTTCAGTACAATTAATCAAACATGCAGTAAGACATTTACATTGAAAGAACATAACATCTGTATCACTGATATTAAGATCTACACGCTTTATTATTTAATTCAATTTTTAGAATGCTATGGACAGACGACATTTTTCCATTTACACACTGTTCCATGTCTCTTACATAAGCCTGTTTTGTCATAGCAATCAGTGTCAGCGTTCAATTCCGCAGGAAGTTTGCATCCTTTACTTTCGTCAAAAATTCCAGGTTCGTGTCTAGGATTAATTATTTCCTAAAAGGCAAAAAAAAGTAAGGAATAAAGCATTATCATAAAGGTGTCTGCGAATATCATATTTATAAAAGCAATGTGAATGTGTTTGTATTACAGTTAAACTGTATACAAATTGTTAACACAGAGTAGACTTCAAGAAATATGAAAGCCTTATTCATAGTTATGCTAGATTACGAACGACATCCATTATTTCTATGAATTCTGACGATAAGATTTATTTTGATTTCTTTACGTTGTTGCTTAATACCTTTTGTAATGAGAATAAGATTAATTTTGAACAGAATCACACTATTGCTATAATATATATTTTACTAATAAACCATAGATACCACATTCAACTACAAAAGACTCATCGATGCTAAATAAGATATAATGGCCAAATAAGTTTAGAAGTTAATTGGAATTGAGGATCCAAAAGTGTTTTCCAAGTTCAATTGAAATAATGTATTCCTGGTGTAGAAATTCTTCAGTATTACGAAAGAATTAAAAGTTTTGTAAACAATAAATTTGATATTCTGACCATATCATTAATAATCAATATCAAAACAGAAATGCTGACTACTGGACGGGTGATACCTCTACCTACCAGCATTGGTATAGACGCAGTGATTTGAAATAAATTCATTGTAGATACAATGTTAACATTTTATACACCAGACGTGTTTACGATTAAATAAAAGTCTTTCTGTTTATCATATCGAATTAAATCAAATTGGAAATTTTTAATCAGAAATATTGTAATTATGATCGTCATTCCAAGTGACTACGAATAATTTATGTCATAGGTATGCATTTCTGTATAAGTAACAATTTCAAAGCAAGAGAGCAGCATGCATATCATGATTTGACTATAGATAGTTATCAAAGGTATCAGGATTATAATTTAATACGCCATACACGCATTTCGTCTACATAAGACTCATCAGTGGCGCCCACATTGAAACAGTTATACAGCTAAACAAGAACAAAGTTGAAGAACATTTAGGACCTTTATTACCAAAATGTTGTGCCAAATACGGCTAAGGTAATTTATTCCTGGGGAAAAAAAATCCTTAGTTTTCCCCAAAAAATCACACTTTGTAACAGGAAATTTTTATAAAAAAACCCTTACAATTGATATTCATGTCAACACCGAAGTGCTAACTACTGGGCTGGTGATACTCTCAGGGACGAATCATCCACCAGCAGCGTCATCGACCCAGTGATGCAAATAGTTATAAAAAATACCGTATCAGGATTATAATTTAGTATGCAAGACACGCGTTTCGTCTACATAAGACTCATCAGTGACGTTCAAATCAGAATAATTTTACAGACAAACAAGTTCAAAGTTAAAGAGTATTTAGAATTGTATAATTGCCATGGCTATTATACTAGAAGTAAACATATGTTCCCATTGGTCAGAGATACACTGCCTTAACGACCGAGATATTGGTGTTCTTTTTACTAACTATATAGTAAAGGAAGACCGTGAATTATCATGAACTAACATTTTTAACAGGTCATTAAAAAAAGAAAAATATAACAATAATAACGAGCTCAAAGAAATTCAAAACAGAAAATTCCTTAACAATTGGCAAAATCAAACGCTAAATTAAATTCTAAACACAGCCTCGTTACATTTACCCTTACTTCAACATTCTGACGATTTACGGGACCACACCATGGCGTCGTTTGTTACTTTTTACCATGATTTCAAGTGAAATGGTAATTGTAACAGGAGAAAATACATTTTTTCCACAAAGTCACTGTAAACCAGGCGAGCTACGAACGTGTGATGCATTGCACCATTACCCAATATTCTACAACTAAGCTAAAGAAGAATATTGCTACTGTATAGTAGATTAATTAAATCAACAATACACCCTATTTAATTGTGTATTATGACACATTTGAACTTTAAGTAGGGTGACCAGTCCCAATTTTTTTTTAAATTTAATCGTCAAACATACTATATGGCTATATCATATATCATTGGATTCGGAATAATGAGTACTTTTGAAATATCGATGTCGTCAAAAAGAAATGTGGTAACAGTTTTGCATTAAATAAGGTTAAAGATCATTTTTTTTTTTTTTATTCCATACTTTCAAAATTTGAAGATATAAACATCAATTTGGGTTAAATTTCAGATACAGACATTTTTCAAATCTATAAACAATGAATTATCTCGAAAATGTAAAAAAAAATGAATTAGGAAATCGATTTATTCTGGAAATTGGCGTTTTTGAAACACTTGATCTATTATACACATATTCTGTTAAAGTTACAGTAGTTACCTTGCCATTCAACCTTAGCAATAAAGGATAAATGTTATTATTCAACTGCATGTTGATTTTGATAGCGAAATCAACATTTGATTGGTTGAAACTTTGACACGTGACGTCGAACAAAACTTCATATTCACCTCTGAGTATAATATTCCCCTCTGACATGTCGGGACTAAATCGTGCGATGTTATGCGCGGTTTATGTACATAACGTCTTGAACTTCTTATTTTCTAAATAGCAATAGCAAATATCATTATCGTGTTCAAATTTTTTTCAGACGTTAAAACAAAAAAACTAATTAAATAATCAATGTTTATCCGTACTGTTTATCAATATGTATGTCGTGTTCAGTAATAAAAACAAGCGAATAAGTCTGAAAAAATGCCGGTATGCAAACTAATATTTGAAGTTCAGATAGTATACAAAGCTTAGGCAGTGGAATAAAACATTCATTTTCCTTGGCCTCGGGAGGTATAAAGATTTGTTCACCCTCAAAAAGTCATATTTCTCTCGGGCAGAGCCCTCGTGAAATATGAATATTCTTGGGTGAACAAATCTTCATATCTCCCTCAGGCACGGGAAATAAATGTATATTATTTTTCCTGAAGCCTAATTTCATGAAGGCATATTTTGCATAAGCTGATTTGTGTAATTCATTAGTACTAAAAAACACTCAATTATACCTAGAAAACAGTTACAATTCAAAAATTGAATCTAAGAGATCCACACAACAGAATTATGCAAGGAGTATCTTATGGTTCATCTGTCAAGTAAAATGATTTGAAATTTCGTTTTAATTATGAACCCTTACAGGAGTAAAGCTCCGGACATGTAAGCTTTGTTGTGAACAAACACATGACATTTTACAAAGAGATTTTCCCTTCAATGAAAACACAAGATTCTGCAAGAATTTTGCTGACATATGCCCCTTTAAATACATGGGGTGTAATGAATCATTTAACTCTCACCAACCATATTTTAAAATTCACGGAATAGGGGGTTTAGACATGTGTAATGCGGTCCAAATTTTCAGTTGGAATCAAAGTGACTTTCATGCCCAAACAAGGGCGTCATCTTTGTAAATATCACCGAACCTTTAAAAAACACTGAAACAGTCGTGCGTGTCCTTCAAAGACTTGTATACAGTTTATTTATCTATTTCAAACAGAGACAAAGTTGTGTCGCATCTGGTAAGTACATTTACAGTAGACAACAGTTCACAAATTGTTTGGGAAAGAGAGACACATTATTAGTGAATGGATGAAAATCTTCGCCCATCATTTACATTGCTTATGTTCCCTATCTGCGCCCACAACTCGCTTGTATGTGTCATATATTTATACACGTGAACACTCAGAACAATCATATTTGTATTAGAGGTCCGTATGATTGTTCTTCCGTTCTTTCCTATCTCTCTAAACTTCGTTTCAAAGTTTAAGGTATTAAGTATCGTCCTGCTCTCAAATGCTAAAGTAGTTACGACAGCCATTAACAGTGTTGGTATAAATTACTTTAACAATTTTGGAATTTACAAACATTCTGGCTATGTAAAGCTCACATAAGGTGGAGTCATATATAGGGGATTTGTCAAAGTTTTCCAGTTCGGAATACTTCTCCCCTAAATAATCTGATACACTGTGATGGAAGCCGTAGTCTTTCTGCGGCTTTCCCTTTCGGGAGACTTTACAGAGTTGTTCATGTCGTAGCGATCAAGAAACATCTGCTTTTGTGTGCGCTATAGAAATTCATTGGGACATATTTTTTAGATAGTCAGCTGCAAGGTCACCGAATGTTTCTTAACATCAATAAACTAAACCAATGCCATACCATCTCTATTGTAAGTTATGAGTAATGGTACAAAGGAAGGTAAAGGAAAGTGCACAAGTGACTTTAGATTCTTATTGCTTCACAAAATCAGACTTGAAAAACAACAATTGAAATGGGACCTACAGGGTAAAAGTATTTCCCCAAAAAATTAAATTTAAAGTTTGTTTTTGTGGTCATGTTATCAAACGTTTTTAGTTTTGACTTTGATATTAGAATATTGAAACTCAGGACTGAACTTAAGAAAGAGCACTAGTGATAACATGTTAAGAAATGTTAAAGCCTTCCTCGACAGCTGTTCGCAAAGAATCTCGAATATCTCTTGATACATGCATTCGAGAGGAGATATTGATAAGACATCAAAGGGATCAGTCATGGTTCATTCAGATGGTCCACAATGGCAATAACATGTTCTTAATCTCTTTTCATTGCTGCTTGTTTTGTTTCCTCTTGTGAATTTGCAGTATTTGCATTCATATATTATTCCAGCCCTTTTCAGCGTTACACGACTACGGGATTCTATGAAATTTCTAGTAAGGGTCCATTAAACAAGCACATACTTGAATTGTAATGCCTATAGTGCCATCTGCTCCCCTTGGGTCTATTTTAACGGTCTTTTCTGTTGCATGTCGGTCAATGTACCATTAAAATATCAAGAAGTATGTCGAAAAGCAATTAAGGTAGCCATCTATAAAAGGTGATCGAATATTCTCAGAAAGTTGAAGCATATCGAGTATGTAAACTAACATCCACCTTCAGTTATTGGTACAGTAAGTTACATAGAATAAGTTACATTTGAGATGACGATCTCAAGGAAGTGACCAATTTTTTCTCGTTCTGCTATAACATTTGATAGTAAAATGCCTACTGCTTCAAGGAACATATTCAAATATCTGAATGTATGTGATACAGCACATCCCCATTGCTTATATGTATCTATAGGAGTCTGTATTTGAGCTTCGAATAGCTCCGTCGTATGAGCATGATGACTTGTGTTTTTCTTAAATTGTCACAATAAAGCGTCTGAGATAAATGAATTTGATATTATTGATTAAAACATTTTGAAATATCATATAAATGTTAATTATTTTACATTTTGCGTTGAAAAAAAATGATGAAATTGAATTGAAAAGTACTCTATTGAATGCAAAAAATTCGTAGTGTTATTCGTTTACATAAACTCTTTAATAACAGATTAATTTTGCTAAACTTTATTAGAAATCGTTAAAATCAGATGTAACAACAATGTATATGATAACAGAGATTGTATAACGGATGTTATTTAACAATGTAGACCTCGAAACTTTTCTAAGTCGTTTTTTCGTTCAAGTTAACTAACGTACTTCAAAGCCCATTTTACGAAAATTGCACCGTACGATTTTTTGACGACAGGTCAAAATGTTAAGTTTAACCTTTGAACTACCAATACTTTGAATTTTAGCCGTATAGTCGGAATGACAATTAAACTCCTTAAATAAGCGACTTTTCCTTACTCGGTCACCGTACTATTTATCACATGAGACTCTTATATATAGCGAATTCAAACATTTCAAAAAATAAATATCTATCAGGTTGTTTACTCACTTTACAACTGCAGTTATTTTTGTATGAATATTGACCATTTGTGAACAGGTAAATCACCATTTGAAATGTCAAATCGCACACCTTATAATGGAAATCACCACATGTCGTACTGGTTATTCCTTGGTTATTCTTTGTACCTTTATACTACTCACATGTAACTGTAAAAATATATAATACTACCGTTCCGCTGCGTATATCGGTATATACATGTAATCAGTTTAATATTATCAGAAGTACCAGATTTATAATTAAATACGCCAGAGGCACGTTTCGTCTACCTACGATTCATCAGTGAAGCTCAGATCAAAATAGTGATAATGCCAACAGATACAAAGTTTTAGAGCATTATGGTTACTGCATTTTTACAATCATGTGGAAAAAACAATGCATTTCACAATAATGTGGAAAAATATGTATGTTACTATTAAGCTTAAAAACGACATAAGAAGGGAATACAATTCATGTTTTTAACTTATTACTATTAATGGTAATTAATTATTTTGTAATATAATAATAAAACATGCTACACATAGTTATGTATATTTAGAATGTATGCGTTTCTCGCTTGAGGCATTTCAGTTACAAATATTTGTTCATAGAAAGACTTCATTAAAATATTTTTTTTAACAGAAATATCTCATTAATCCAACTCTTATGAATAGAAGAAGTATATTTTTTACTGTACACGTAGCCTGTTTGTACAACATCATAAATAAATATTTCTAACGATGCATACAAAAACGTACTAGAAAAGTTCCGGAAGTTATAATCTTTAAAGCGAAAGGCAATTTATCCATTGTAATCTGTTGGAGATTGCTTGATTATACTGAACCAAAAAAGTTAAGCAACACCTTTTTTTAATTTTTTTTGTTGTTTCTTGAAATGAATTATCAAAGCATCATTGATATAATGCTCAGTTTTACCTGGAATTAAAATCAGTCATACATTTTTCCTGGTAATTGATTTCGCGCCATTTCAGTTGTGCACGTGTCATTAATGTTTTACCTTCTGTTCCTGTCCTTTCAAAAGGATATTTAAAATTTCTTTTTCACCAATGTTCAGAAACACACCATTGGTAAGAAAAACACATACACATTTGAAAAAATTGCATAGGGCGTCAACCAGGCCTCCCCAAAAATGACCGTCAGAAAGTTCTTGGAATGGTTGATGCAGGGATGAGTGTTGCGGACATCGTGGCTCAATTTAATGTGCATAAGGCAACAGTTTAGAGACTATCAAATAGATGTCGACAAATTGCAACTGCACAGAATAGGTCGATATCGCGTAGACCCAAATAAACTATCGTCAAGGGAGGAGCATTATATTCGCTTTACGTTAACACGTGACAAGTTTTTTTCCGGCCACAAGAGTAGTGCCTTCACTAAGGGCAGCTGTTGGTGTGCCTGCCAATCATTCGTTGGAGCATTTAGGGCATGACTGAGAAATTGAGTTTGAATACCACTATACTCATTTCCACATTTTGACCCTCCCGCGCTCCATACGAAAAAAATCCTAATGAATGTGAGTGATAAACATTCGTGTTGCTACTGACATGTCATAATTCCATTTTGTTATTATTAAAATTATATGTTGTTATGATTTTGTAATAAAATAAAATTTCACATGTTTTATTTCATGCATTTTATGACGATAACAGATTATCAGTACATTATTGTTGATAAAAAAAAGTCAGGATTACTTGACCACATAAATACCTTGGTATAATTGTATGATGGCTAAATTCTGCATTGTAACGTTAAATTAACATCGGTTATAAGAATAAAGTATATAATGGAGAAAGGAGTTACATTTGGATTGCCACAGAAAATTTGAGATCAGTTGCGAGGAAAAATGAAACATTATAAAGAAATTGAAATTAAATACAACAATAGAAACAAAATATAAAGCATTACAATTGTGCAAAGAAGAAACTACCAATTGGATGGATTCGACATGTTGAATATTTTACTTATATCTATACCAGTTTCAATGGTGTACCTGTCAATACGTATTGTTCCCCTACGGTTAGCTTGTAACCACAAAGCGAACCCAGAGATGGTACTCGTACAATGATTGTTGACCCAACTGGTTTAAAAATGCCCTGAAAAGTATAAATGGTAATTCTTCTTATAACAATGAAAATAAGTATGAATAAAGTATAAATTCATATAACTTACTTCTGAACCTAAATAAAAGTAACAGTTGTGTACCATTGTTAAATAGTTATATGTCGATTAAGCGATTACACAAATCTTAAACTCAAACTGAGGGAAACACATCAACTATTATAATGGAAAAAAGTAAAATAACAAAAAAACTGAACTCCGAGGAAAATTCAAAACGAAAAATCCCTAATCAAATGGTAAATTCTAATGATAAAACACATCAAACGAATAGACAACAACTGTCATATTCCTAAATTGGAACATGCATTCTCAAATTAGGAAAATGGTTGATTGAACCTGGTTGTATAGCGCTATACCTCTCACTTGTACGTCAGTTACATCACATTCCATTATTTTTAACAGTGCGTGAATAAAAATCACCGTGTCACAATATCAATCAGAACAGAAACAAACAAATATAAAACAAAGATGTTTATGTTATTTATTAAAGCAAAACTATTCATTATAATAAAATTCGTTTTATTTGTTAAGAGCAACCATATTAAATTTGCAATATCAGCAAATATGTGATAAATATACCATCATTAAAAATAACACCTTCCAATATGATGTTATATAACTTTTGAATCGTACCAGTAATGAAATAGACCTCGTTGAATTTTGCTTTGCCAAATCGTATATGCCCGAAAGTATTTCATAATTTTTGCAAAATACCGTTTTATATTGTTACATTTGATAAGCATATATTTTCTCAAATTTACATTCATACTACTAATCCCTGCTTTAAAGTACTACTGTGTTTCCTCAATATACTTTTTTTTTATAAGATTTCCAACCAGAACAGATCGAAAGGGCAAAATAAAAAGTTGAGCATTGAACACTAAACTTTTCTAAATAGACACAATAAATAAAATAGTCAAAATATTGGTACATCAGTCATCATCGTATAACAATGACAGTCTCATCAAATTCCTTTATATTAACATTGATGCGTTAATTAAATAGACACAATAAATGAAATAGTCAAAATATGGGTACATCAGTCATCATCGTATAACAATTTTAAAAGGAACAATTTAACAGAACACAAAAACATCTACTATCTCCGACCACATTGATTGATTTGAGTGTCTGACGTCAGAAAGATTTAAACGTCACATAAATTTGTCGTTCAATGTGCATAAAATCAATTAAAAAATTTACAGAGGCAATGTTAGCATTTAGGGTTAAAAAATCAAAAGTATGTAAGAATGAATTTCAGAAATAGACCGAGATTTAAACTAGTCCAAAAGTTATATATATAAAATTTATAAGGATCCAAAAATTGTTAATTCCACTACGCGATTGAATGATTTTGATGTTTATGGTTCAACGTATATAGTAATTCATAATAGAAATATATCATAATGACATATAATAAAATATCATACTGACGGAATCTTGTAAAGTACAGAGTCACGTTATAAGAACAAACGAAATACAAAAACTTGCATTTACAATACAAACCACCAAAAAATGAAAGCCAATACAAACACTTGGACGAGATGTATAAGTACCGAGACACTTCAAACGGATATCACATAAAACAATTCAACAGTAAAAGTTATATTAATAATAGAACAAAGACAAATGAAAGAACAACAAAACACGTTGTTTAGATGATAAACAACATCAGTACGCATAATCTATACATCAAGACCATTGTGTATTATTTGAGAAGTTGATACGGAAAAGTTATCAACAAGGTCTTGGTACCTTCTGATGAACATTTTTAGAAAAAGGACGAGACGTTCTTTGACATACACCTGGTTCATCAACTTTCGACTCAGACACTGGTGACGTTTTACAAAGTCTGAGTAGGAGCTACAAGCTCTTGAATATCGAATAAGTTGGGGAAATATATATCCCATATGCAGGTGAGGTTGGTATATTTCTACTAAGGTGGGAGAAATTTCAATCTCATTAAAATCCGATGTTCTGATACGCTACCCTCCACTGGGTAGCGTATCAGAACATCGGATTTTAATGAGATTGGGAGAAATTTATAATATCAAAATTAAAATCGTCTCGTTTGTCATAGATTCTGGTACTGAGATGACTGTGTAAGTCAAATTCGAGATATAAGTCTAAAAATAAGGCGGAGGAAGCCGTGTCTGTTGTTTCCTTCATCTGTAGTCCTGGGAGATATATTAATGGAACCCAATCAAAAAAGTTCGGATTGTTAATGCAAAGAACATCATCAATATATCTGAAAGTGAAATTAAATAATCTGGCTTCTTTGATTCTCTTGTTTTTGACAAGTGACTGGAGGAACTCCGATTCATATGAAAATAAGAAGAGGTCGGCAAGAAGAGGCGCACAGTTTGTTCCCACAGGAATGCCGACAATTTGTTGGAAAAGTCTACCTCTAAACTCAACAAATATGTTGTCGATAAGAAATGCAGGTAAAAACTGTTCACAAGCTCAATTGCTCCGAATCTAGAAGGTTGGAAAACAGTTAACACCCAAACTGCTTATACCTCATCCATATTTCTATTACGGCGGCATTACTTTTATATTCATTTTAAAATGAAAGATTGTACATAGACTAACATATTAAGTGAATTCTCAATATTTGAAAATTATATCTGTTCAAAACTAGGCCCATTCATTTTATGAATTTGAATTGTTTTTAAAAACAAATCCTTTGATTTTATTTAAAAAATACTTTTCTTGTAATTGGGGAAAAACACAACAAGCTTACCTTTATTGACTTAAGAAGCGTAAAGTGATATTCGATATTGAAATCATTTACTGACGTTGGTAGCACTTCACTTGTTACTTTTCCAACAAACGCTGAAAAAAATAAATAACAGTAAGTAAAGTTGTATGTTTAAATCAGTTGCAGATACGTCTAAGATATATAAAAAAAAATCTTTATTATAGAAACAGTTAGTCGTTTACAATAACTATGATATTCCAGTGCTTGAAATTCCTACTATAGTCTAATTCATAAAGGGTCGATGCTAGCAAGGAAGATTCCCAAGTTGAGAAGTTGTATCCATCCCTTCGACAAATTTACGGGTTCAGTACTCACAACATATGTAGAGGAATAACAATTTTGATTGTCCCTTTGATATATTTTACCGCTCTTTAACTGACGTTTTGATAACACACTCATTTGATAATGTAACAAATATGGTATAACAAGAACACTAACCACACTAAAAACCTTGGTGACCTAAATTGATCTGGAAAGGTAAACAGATCATGCTCCATATTTCGTGTTGCTCATATTATTACACACCCGGTCAGTATTATAATCCGGTAGGTCACATTCGTGAAAAGGGAACATGATTGTAGTTTCGACATAAGGAACTTATCTGATATCATCTGTGAAACGGATATTTCATAACGGTTAACAAATTTATGTTGGCGTCCGTAAAATTCACAAAGGGACGATTTAAACTTTACATTTTGGAACGTTTGGTTTATTTACTCTATCGTAAGCAGCAACTCGTTATCAAGGACATCATCATTGGATATAAAAGCGTTGAAATATCGGATCCAATGGAAGATATGTAGTTCTTATACAGGCGCTGCTAGAATGTTGCTTCTTAGAAATGGGAAATTCACAATTGAGAATCTTAAATATCTCTATCGTCATAAAATTTTGTTTTCAACTCGCCCTCCTTTTTAATTCCCAGCTGTAAGCCGATATATGAGCAGAACTAACTGTATCTGTAGTATGCCTTATCTCTCGACGGGATAGATGCGTTCAACATAGTCACACAATTTCATCTTTTTAACAAAAAAGGTTAAAGGATGATGCTAACGTTTTTTCTTTCTCCCGAAGAAGTACCTTCATGAAGTTAGCCTCATAAGAATACAGTAACAAGTCGGCAAGAAGGGATAACAATTGGTTCCCAAGGGAATGCCCAATAGTTTCTGGAAAATGTGTCATCCAAACGTAACAAATATTTTGTCCATCAAGAAATCAAACATCTTGATAATGTCAGATTCAGAGAAAGTAGGATTTATCCCTCTCTAAGACATGATATCAGTTTCTACGATATTCATTCTATTTTATGAAACAAAGCAATATTAAATCTTTAAATTTGTCTTTTTGGTTGGAAAGAGGAATATTCGTGTAAATTGTAGAACAATCAAACGTATCAATACCATAGCAAAGTAAAATAGTCTTTGAATGCATGTACTCTCAAAGATATTTTGGAACTGTTAAGTATCCACATCTGATCCAAGCCACCTCTAGAACAAAAAGGCAGTTTCACAATTACTTTGAAGTCCGATTTTGATTGCTAATTAAATATATGTTAATTATTTAGAAAGATGTTTCGTAGAGCACTTGGAAGCAATATTACTTAGTATAGGTATTTAGTTATCAAAGGTAAAATTATTATAATCTAATACGCCAGACGCGAGTTTCGTCTACATAAACCGTATCAGTACGGCTCAGAACAAAATAGTTATAAAGCCAAACAAGTACAAAGTTGAAGAACATTGAGGACCAAAAATATACAATATACAATACAGGAATGAAAGATACAGTTCTTTGTCTTCGTTGAAAATTCCAAAAGAACATAGAACAGACCTATGCATATCCATGATTTCCTCATTGGTAAGTGTCGTTGGAGGTGTATGTTGATTTTCCAAGAAAAAATGTCTATTATTATTGTTACTTTTGAAGATATTATGTTTCACTAAACACTTAAAGTGTAACACGTGTTGATACTTCCTGTTCAATTATCATATATCAATATTTGAGTATAATCTTACAGACAAAACTATTGATACATGTTTATACAGTATTAAAAAATTGAGCTGGTAATCAAATATGCAGAGATCTAATATATTAATGATGTAAAGTAAAATGTACATATAAACGCAATAAACACGTAAGACTTATAACTCATATATTATAGTTGACCTATTATAATTGATCTTAATAGAAATACGTCTGTAATCTAGTTATTTCAATAGGACTTGAAGGTTTCCAATTTTTAGCTCATAATGTTAAGTATATGTGTTTACTATTACAACACAGTATGCAGAAGATCAGGACACGCTGTTAGTTGCCATGAAATTAAGTTTTAACTGATGCTTTTATTGTGACATTTGCATTGTGACCTGCAAGTTGCTGATATGTAAGGGGATAAATTTGGTGACACCTTTGGAAAATAAAGTTTCATCTGTAAATGCCCATTTTATTTGAATTTTGATCATAAATAACAATCCTATTGAAATACTCATCTAATAGAAAAAGTTTCATCTGATTACTTTAAGTTTTTAAGTTAACGCCGAATAATTTCTAAATTGATCTGAAAGGAATAACGAGAGGGACTGTAAAGTTCACCATTAATAACAATGGCCAAAAAAATATAAAAAAAATGTCCAGCTATCATAAAAGTTATAATTGTTTTAATCGTATATTGGTCTTCGTATAATCGTATAATTTATAAAAAAAAACCAAATCAGATATACTACAATTCATCCAAATTGTCAATATTAAAAGTTGCATTAAAACGATAAGTGCTTTACTCATAGACTCTGAGTAGTACAATTTCCACATGAATAGGACACTGTATTAAACACAAAGTATCATAGGTCTCCACTACAAATTCTTCACATAACAAAGGACAATTACTATCTTTGGCAACATATAACTTATATTGTTTTAATTAGGCTCAGTACTCACCTACATTTCGTTCACACACAATTCTTTGAGGATGCTTAGGAAAACACCTACATCCATTTGTTATACATGTAAACCATAACAGGCCTAGAAATACACTTGCTACCTTTGAAGACATTTTGTATTTTAAAACACGTATTGTGTAACATGTTTCAATACTTCCTGTTAAATTAACATATATCAATATTTGCTAATAATCCTATTACACAAACAAATGAAAGCTGATCATGCAATATTTAATGGTAAGACAGTTATGATAAAAACGATTGCAGATTTTATATATTTGTTGTGAGTAAAGTGTTTTTTTTTGGTGATCGTGCTATTGCTTGACGTCCTTATTAACCATATAAAACAGTGCATGCCTACAGTGTACATAATACAAACAGAATTAACATATTAAACAGATGTAAACCTGAAACTAAATCACATATTATCAAGTTTGCACTATATATTATACTCATTAAAACAGAGGGAGGAAAAACAAAAATACAGAACTTCGAGAAAAACGAAAAGCTGAAAATCTCTACTTAAAGCGTAAAATCACAAATATACCGAACTCCGAGGAAAATTCAACATGGAAAGTCACTAAGCAAATGACAAAATCAAAAGCTAAAACACATCAAACAAATAGATAACAACTGTCATATTTCTGACTTGGTACAGTCATTTTCATATAAAGAAGAAAATGGTGAACTGAACCTGATTTTAATGTTAGTTGAACCTCTCACTTGTATGACAGTTGCATCAAATTCCATTATATTAAATAAAGGCAACAGTAGTATACCGCTGTTCAAAACTCATAAATCCATGGACAAAAAACAAAATCGGGGCAACAAACCAAAACCGAACATCGATGTATGAACAGACACATTAGGTAAAAATGCTATAAAAGGTCACAATCAAAAGAAAGGATAACTGTATAGTAAAAAAAATGTCATATTCCTGACTTGGTACAGGCTTATTAGAGTTGTGAGGAAGAACGACAGAATTCAACAGTTACACTAATGTTTTATATTTAACTCACTGGTGATGTGTTTTGTGGTACTTAATACTGAAATACAGTGCAAGTCGTATGCATAAGATTGCTTTTACTAAACATATGTGACGGTCCTCTTGACATTTGAAAACAAAATCCAGATACGCGACTTTGTTTTTAATTCATTCAACGTAGTAAACAAACTAAAGCCGAGAGACGTCAGCTATAAAAGGGAAATATGTGAACAAGAGAAACACTAGAAATGCAACAGCAACACGCGTGAAAATACATAGCAACGAAATACTTCATAAAAACTGCCATTTCAATTCCTTACTTGGTACAAGACATTTTTAGGAAATAAAATGTGTTAGAATTGCTACGAGAATACTGCCTTGTATACAAGATACTTGATATGAATACGTTTAGGTCTGTTTTGTGGTTATAAGATGAAACTAAAATATCTATACATTGTAGATATATAAGAAGAGCGCCAATGTGAAAACTCTCAATCAAAGTCAAAAATTGTAAAAAGTCAAACCATTAAAGGTCAAAGTACGGTCCTTAACACGGAGTCCTGGCTCACATCAAGCAGCAAGCTTTAAAAGGCCAAAAATTTACTAGTGTTAAACCACTCAAAAAACAAAAACCAACAGTCTAATGTATATAAAAAACGGAAAAATATATGAAACACACAAACAAACGACAACTACTGAACATTAGATTGCTCTGATTTAAATGAATTATTCATATATTCTAACATTTTCAATCGATAATTTCATAACTGTATTAATTGTATGTAATATAACAAAGATGATTCGTTCTCTCACATCGTAGCAAGAACATTCAATATTGTCTTTTTTGGTAAAACGATAATTTAAAATTAAATATATGTATTGCTCTACATGTATGAACACTTGTAATCATGCTTCCTTTTATTACTAATACAATGCTACATAACGTCATCATTTTTTTTTATAAACAAACGGAAAAGGCAATGTTGTATTATTATGCAACAGGAAGAGCGAGAATTCATGTTAAATGTCAAACACACATCGGAAACCCGTTCCGAAATATAAAACTACCTTGCGGAATCTTTATCACTGAAAACTTAGCAATTGTTAAATCCTTGGATTACTTAAATATAAGAAAGAAGATGGCGTATGATTGTCAATGAGACAACCCACTTTAAGAGACTAAAAGACATAGGAATTAGCAGCTATAGGTCATCGTACTACTTTCAACAATTTGCAAAGGCCATACTACATAGTCAGCCATAAAATTTTCTAAAAATCACAAATGTAACACAATTCAAACGACTTTAAACGGGCATTAACAGAATGTGGCTAGTTTTGCCTAGATTAAAGACAGCCACACCCCCACCCCTTTTTGACCTGGGACAGTGTTGTATCAGTACACCATAAAAACAACCTTTATAAATAAGTTTGATATCAGAAGGATACAAAAAGAAATACGTTTTACAAAAACACAGATTAGACGTGGACGGGTACTTGTACATCCAAACAACTAAAATACACAAAGTACAGATCTTAGAATACTCACAGTAACTGACAATTAGTTAAAAGACAAAACATGCGTCTTAGACTCAATTACCAAACAGTACACATACAGCATGCAATAGATTTAGCGTAAAGACATCATAAACAGTTAGAGAAAACAACATGCCCCTTTGCAATGCCAAATTACAGGTATCAACAGATTGTAGAGTTATAAATGTGCATATGTATTTGACAATAACATTAAGTTGCTGAAAAGAAATCAATAGAAATACCAACAAAAAAACATATTCACATATCTCGTTACAGAAGTGTACAATGTTGTACACGTAGCCTTTATGATTAAGTTTCTTAAAAGGATGAAGTGTACCCGGATCTTTTCGTAATTGCAATGCCCGGTAAACAACATCTTTGTAAATATAAGGATGTGCTATCCCGTTTCAAATAAGTTTTCTACAGGTATAATCAAACTTTATAAGTCAATCTTCAAATCTATGTATAAATATAGTAAAGGTTTTAAGTACTTTGTTGATAACGAGATCACTGATTTATTTATATACCAGTAATACATAAATTACGTTTATTAAAATTAAAAATGTCACAACAGACACTTGAATAGCAATTGAGTTTTAACACTGTAAGATAGTCAGAAGTATACATCACAATTTAAAAAAAAAGAAAAATCTCTATATATTTGTATTAAATTTTACCTGAAGCAAAAGAAAAACAATTTATCCGTTTGGTCCTCACAAACTATGCCAGTGCTATTTCATTCCATCCATTGAAATGGTGATTACTTATGTTTTGGTTCATTATAAAATGTGAACTCTTTTTAAGGTTTGAATATCACAATGGGAAAGGCTATTTTGTAAGGTCACTCGAAAGTGTGAATATGTTTTAAATTGGTCAGACAATAATTGGTCATGTTTTATGAGGATTTAAGCCCTCGGCTTCGCCTTGGGCTTAAATCTTCATAAACAATGACCAAGTATTGTCTAACCTATAAGTATTTCCTGAACATGAATTCATGATCATGCAAAAAAGAAAAGGTTAAAAACAGGATGTGAACATTGAATAAGTGCTATTCAGGAACAATAATAAACACGCCATTAAGACACAACAGTTAATTACCTTGAGGGATGAATTTAAACTGACATGGATTATGAAGATGTTTGTATAGTAATGTTCACATATGTTATATGTTAATTGCCCATGTTAACGTGTGGATATGGAAAAAAAATAGAAAAAAAAACAAATTTAAATCAATATGATCTAATTTTTTTTGTTTTCTTTTTAAGGGGGTACAGAACACCTAAGAAAAGATAACTCTTACTCATAGTCCGATTCATTGCTGCGTTTTAAAATTATGTGCAATATGCAAGCTTTTAAAAGATCATGATCAGAATGTTTACATTATTGCTAAGACCAGCTGTACACCCTTTGTTATTCATTTAATCCTTAAAAAAATCATTTAAAGTTAATCATTTTCAATAAATGAACCTTCAATGAGACATAATAGTGAAATTTCAAAGTGAAATAAATTTACCAAAAGAAAACAAGGACGTTTAAAAGGGAGGGAAACAGAAAGAGAAGGGACCATAACTGTTTTCGTTTTTTACTTGGGAATGCCGACATGTAGGTGTTAAATAGAATGAAATAAAGTGCAAAAAGTCTAAGGATGCTACCATTTGATTTTAAGGGGGGGGGGGGGGGGGGATAGGATTTATAGAACTTTGTCCTGCATTTTTTTTTATAGTTGAAACTCATCATTATATTGTCCTGCATTTCAGTTTATTTTTCATTCTTTACGGACATATATTGATTTTTCTGAATTTTTTTTCATAAATTGTCATCCTGTTATGCTAAATTACTGATCCTGCCTTTGTTTGTTCCAAAGCCTGTCTTGTCTTTTTCACATTTCATCCAAGCCCCCCTCCTCAAAAGGAGGGTGGATAGGACCTTTATCGGGACTCCGGGATCGAGTGTTTCTAGTGTCAAGATTTACGGATTGACCATTTCGAGATCCGAAATTCTATTTTCGAATATCGGGATGTAGGGATTTAAATTTATCTAAATTCAGGACCTCGGGATTTCTTGTTTTTAAGCCGGGATTTCGGGATCAGGACCCCTCCTACCCTGCCTACTCTCAAATGGTAGCTCCCTCCGACAATAAAATTTTAACCAAATAAATAAGAATCCCTGGACGATTACACAATGCTTATTTTCGTAGATCTTCTTATCAAATTGAATTTATCAAAACTGAATTGACTTCTCATACTTTTTTTTTGTTAAACGAAACTAGTATTTTTAAATAAAATACACTATGGCCTTAGTAATACATGTAGTAATGTTAAAAAAGATTACGAATAATTCATGATTTTATAATTGCTGTCATATTATCTAAAGTGCAATTGAATATTTTATTTAATGATTTATATTCATGTAAAAAGTTCGGAGATACCCAGAGGGATACTCAACCACAAGTGCATCATTAAGATGTCACGGAACAAGGCAAAAAGAAGAAAAAAAACATCTCATTCAGTCAAAAAAACACTACACATATTTTTGCTTTCTTAATTCATCTGAATAAAAAAAAAATATATCTTTCTAGTATCTTTTTCCAACCTTTATTTTGACATGTGTAGAAAATTAATGGGTGTCTTCTATTCTGTCTGCAATTTTAGGGAAAGTAAAGTCTATGTTTAGAATCATAGTTGAAACCGAAACTACACATGTATGATATAAATTGAACATGTTATTTTCGCTTTATCAAATTTCAATTTCGAAGGGATAGCAAAATTTGTTATTTTCTTTTGTTGTTCCATTGTCATGTTTGTGTATCTTTCCGATTTTTTTTTATCAAATGCAATTTTGAAATAAATATAAAAAAGAAAGTGTGGTGTTATTGCAAGTGACAAGTGAAAATGTTTATTTTGAAATTCAAGTCTCAATTCAAGATTATTACCGAATAGAGTAATAATTCTCTATCATAATAAGGGGCCAAAAAATAATGTGAAACTTGCCGTGCTTTTAACTAAAAGTCAATTGTATCTAATTGTCATATTTATAAACCTCTGCAGAAATACTAAAAAATGGTCTATGTTTAACGAACTTGATATAACAGTATAAGGATTTTGCACAGTCAGCTCTATTTTATCTCTCATAAGCCGTAATTCTTTGCACCAATGGTTTTGACGTTATGTTTTGAATCGTATATTTTTGAATCTGGTCAAACGACCAATAAATTGAAATCTTGATCATGTAAATCATCTGCCAACTTTAAATCTTTTGCCTATGTATCATGTGTATTGTTGGTGTGTCATGCTTTTGATTTCAACAGCTCGTATCTCAAATCAATTATATCCTTTTGTTCCCCCTGCAACTAATTGTCGGTTGGGGGGGGGATTTTTTACCCCTGTCCGTCTGTCCTATTATTGGTATATAGTTATTTAAATTGGCATAACTCCTCCTATTGGTTGATTCCTAGAAAGTTTTCACTTAGCTGTCTGTTGAGTATTTAAGTACGTACACTGCGCTTCAATAGAAACGATTCCCTTTTCAAACAATTGTATGTGACTACATGTCTATTATGTATTCCGTGTTCATTGAATGGCTTGAAATGTCATAAAATGTGTCTATATTGTTGTATGGTCGATTAAAGCTTTTGTTATATGATTTTTTTAAATAAATATGAATTCATAACTACATGAAAGTCATGGCCTGTACAAGTGTTTCTTACAAAAAAAACCCCACAATTATCGTCCTTGAGGTCAAAGGTCAAGGTCATATGAAGGTCAAAATTCTAAGAAGGCATACCACCTCATGGTGATACATCCACATGCCAAAGATGTAAGGTCAAAAGGCAAAGAAGTTATGGCCTACATGGTTGTGTTTTTCACGGAAAAACACCAATAAAGTTGACCTTGAGGTCACATTTGAAGGGCACACAAAGGTTATCATGATGCAAGACACTTAACCCCGCGATGATACATCCACATGCCAAATAGCTAAGGCCTAGTTCAAAAGACAAACAAAAATTATGGCCATTATGTACTTTTTGGATAGATTTTTCTCTTATTTAATGAACCAATTCGAGGGTGGGGCCTAATTTAAACTTAAATTCCAAAAATTCTAACGGTTAAATTTAAAAAAAAAAATGCACGAACAACCGACTAGTATAGCACTCCAAATGCTTAGTTTTATGAAAAAATTAAACGACACATTTTTTTTCAAAACAAAAATCTTCTTCAAATACTAGAAGCACAGCATTTAGTTTTCGGGGCTGATTCTGATACCCCCTATTAAAGTTCTGGCAATTTTTTTTAACCAGAATAAAAAAACTTACAACAAGGGAGTTTCAGTGAACTAATATTCTCCTCAGCTATCATTATTAGCTATGCTATTGTCAATTTAGGATTATTACAAATTCAACCCTATACCTATATTTTAGAAACCTCCAATTTCGGCAGATACTAGTATGTAAAAGATGCAATATTTGAATTGCTAAATCTTTTTAACCTATGGTTCAAATCTTTTAAACTTATATAGATACTTGTATAAATACGATATTTTTGTAGTATTATTTTTTAATTTCGAAATACATATCTAGTGCATTTGAATGTGTACCCTTCACGTCATGACAACACTTAAATGGTTTTCCATCGTTAACATTTTACTAGAATTCAAAGTATATGTCGTGATCTTGTGGAACAATCAGAGCGAATCAAATTGTAACATACAATCGGATTAAATATTTACATTTTGTTGTTAGTTATTGTTAATATAATATACAGGTAAAAAAAATGTTCAAAGCTTGGAAAACGGATATTTTTTCTTTTGACATTCCTAAACTAACTAAACATTAAGGAATTCAGACAGACAAGTAGAAAAATAGAACATAGAGAAGTTCTTTTCTCAATTTTAAGTGTTGTTAACTCGCATCAAAAGTCTTTGACCTAAATCCATCAAAATGTCATTACAAAGTATGTTCAGATCATTTCGCTACAGGTAAATACTATGAAATATTTTTCTATAATAAATGTATTGGTATTTATAAGCGGATAAAATAATTGGAACATTAAGTGACTTGCATTGATATTTTGTTGTAGAAAAAAGGTAAACAAATGTGTCAAATAGGGATTAAAACACAATGACACTGTATACATTTATCATCATCTTTACTTGACAATATTTTTTACCATCACATACCTTAAAAAGTAGGATAAACTGAATCTAAACATCCTAACAAGGTAGTGGAATTTAATGCTTTGAAGACTACATATGAAAAATTAAAAGTGTACAATGTACGTGCAAGTGTATTTCTATATGTGGATATGTTTAATAGCGATTTGGTTAATTTTCAGATCAACAAAATTGTATGTGCCCAATGGATTTCATATTCTTGTCGTTGTTTTTTGTAAATCTAGAAAATCAGACCATAATTAAGTCGTCCCATTGTTTTGTTGAAGACCTTTTGCCTTTGTTCTGATTCCGAGGTTTTCAATCTTTTCCTCTGAAAGACCTTTTGCTTTATTCCTAAATACTATTATTTGGTCAATATCCCTATTCAATAGAAAGATCCTAATTATATTTTTTCTTCTTCCTATAAACCCATTTCTTTTGGTTTAACTTGTAATTAATGATGTCTCTTAGATATTTTGAGAGATATCTCCCCAAACACTGTTTTCTTGTAAGTATATCTCTTCGTTAACCAAAAGAGTAGCAAGAATATGTTTTTCATTTTTGTTCGTTAGATTCTATGACATTTTGGCAGATTTCGATGAAATTTAATTGAAGTTATCTACCTCTTTTAAATTTGTCGTAAAAATTTTGTAACCCATAAACCGTTAGCTGTATAAACATAGAGTCTTTTTTATGCTATTTGGTTCTAACTTAGAAAATGAGGTCAAGTCATGTTCCAGAATTTAGTTTTTTGCTTGTTTTTGATTTTCTGTAAGATTGTTAATACGATATATAAAAGAACTTGTCCAAAATACTAAGATTTTTTAAATGAAGAAAGGCTAACTGCATAAATTCACTTTAGTTTCGTATAAATTTATTTGTAAATGTGATTAGTCTAGATTAAGTAGATCTCTATACTCACGTGTGCTATTTTCTGCAAGAAATATTGCGTGTGAATGTTTACAACACATACATCCACTTGATATACAAGTTAAATATTACAAGCCCTAGGCCTGCAATACATCTCTGGCGGTGAAGGACATTATTTTCTCCTAACACGTATTGCGTAACATGTTTTGTAATTTTCTGTTGAATTAATTACAGATATCAATATTAAGGTATAATTCTATAACAAAAAATGTTTAAACCTTTTAAGCTTTAGCAGTTTAGATTAAGAATGCTATACATTTTGTAGCAAAATTGAATATCATTACTTATATTTAATGTATATTTTATGATGATATTTATTACTCCAAATGCTTGGATTTCTTTCAGGTCAAATAAAAAAAAAGAATATGTTCATGTACTTGGTACAATCAAAATATGTTCAAAATTATGATTGTTCTGTCGATGATACCACTCTGTCTCATAGTCTAATTGAGACAGACACAATAATTTTGTCAATTGAACCAGTTTTTATACGATAAATACACTTTATTTTTTACTAGATAATACAATTCGCTGTTCAGGGTCCCAACTCGTCAAGCTATCATAATTCTTTTGAGAACTAACTGTACATGTGCAACTCTGATTGCGGACTTATTTCTGTTATGAGTTACAATGTATGACTAAAACCAGCAGATACCTATTGAAACGACATCTGATACAAACATAAGAAACGCTTTTATTTGGATTATACAGTGGCACTCGTTTACAATTACGACTTTAGTATGTACACTAATACGATTGTTCCTATTAAACTGACTTCAATTAAAGCTAAAACTAACAACTAACACTGTCCTTTTCTTAATCTTGATATTTATATCTTGAGCGATAAGATTAATACTGAAATTTACGATAAAAGATTTTTAAGTATCCTATTGTAATTATCCATTTTTATATAGTGATTCTCAATTGGCACTTTCGAATGGTGTTTATAGATCTTAACGTGTACGATTCGCTGGAGTATGTAACAATGTATTTGATTTTTCTCTAAAAAAATATCTGTATTACAAAAAATTATAACACCTAAGTTTTTGATATCACGAACTTGTTAAATTAATAACTAACTATTGTTATCGGCACAAGCACATCATTCGTAGATATAAAATCAACGTGCAAACATCCAATATTGTCAGGTAGTTTTACATCCCACCGCGAGTGATAAAATTCTATACAAAACTAAAAAAGGTCATCATTCCCCTCAAAAGGAAACAAAACTCTTTACCAATTTATTCAGAAAGGAATATAGTAACGATCAAGTCATTAAAAGAGGGACGAAAGATACCAAAGAGACAGTCAAACTCATAAATCTAATATAAACTGAGGACGCTATGGCTAGAGATGCAAAAGACAATCAGACAAACAATAGTACACACGACACAATATAGAAAATAAAGAATAAACAACACAAACCCCACCAAAGACTAGGGTTCATCTCAGGTGGTGCTCCGGAAGGCTAAGCAGATCCTGCTCAACAGGTGGCACTCATCGTGTTGCTTATGTGATAACAAATCTGGACAATAGTGTTATTCGGTAGGTCACATTCATGAAAGGGAAGAGGATTGTTGTTACGACGTAAGGAACATATCCGACATCATTGTGAAACATTTATTTCATAACGGCCAACCAACTGGTGATGGCGTCCGTAGCATTTACGAAGAAATGAATTAAAATTAACAATTTGGAAAGCTTGGTTAAGCAGCTTCCTTGTGAGCAGCAACCCTCTATCGAGAAAATCATGATAGGAAATGCAAGCACGGGAATACTGTATCAATTAGGAGATATATACCCCGCATGCAGGTCCTGTTGGAATGTTGCTACTTAGAAATGGAAAGTGCACAATCGGAAAGCTGAAATCAACCCTGTTGTTTTCAACCGACCGTCAATGTCTAGATGCAAGTCAAGATATGAGGCCTACTCAACTGTACCTGTAGTATCCTTTATCGTAAGTTCGATGGGATAGATGCGTTCTACATGGTCACCAAATTTTGAATTATTCAGTGACAGAACATCATCTATATAGCCGAAAGTAGACTTTATGGATATCGCTTACTTCTTATCTCAATGTATCTTTCTTCCTTAGAGGTCCATGCATGAAGTCAGCCTCATAATAATAAAGAAACAAGTCGGTAAGTAGGGGGCAAAGTTTGTTCCCATGGGAATGCCGACAGTCTTATATAAAAACACGTCCTCCAAACGTAACAAATATGTTGCCAATCAAGAAATCAAACATCTTGATAATATCAGTTTCAAAGAGTTTTTGTTTGAATCAGAGTGATCCTTTACAAAGTAGGATTTGTCCCTCTCTAAGATAACAAAGATAAGATAAGATAACTTAAGACAAGATACCTGTATCTACGTTGGCCATTATTTTTTTATGAAACAAAACAATACCAACTCTTTCAATTTGTCCTTCAGTCAAGAATGTGGAATACATGGAAAAAGTAGAAAAATCAAATGTTTTAATACTTTTACCTTTAACATTCATATACAAAAAATAAAGTATTTGCTTTTTACTATGATCAATTCTTAAGTCTACCATCCATGGCAGCAACTGATATATAGAAACTCTTTAGATAATATATATCAGCGACCACCGTGGATAGTAAACTTGGAATTGATAGTAAAAAGAAATACATATTTTTTTTTAAAGTATATGTATCATCATAGTATACAGAAAAATCATGACAAAAAATTGTCCTGTCGAATGTGCGATTTAATGACTTAAAAAGCCGTCTGTTCACAAACAATATCCGGACTCGTTTTTCTCCCAAAAAAAATCCAAACTGATTAATGCTAAGAATGGATGACAAATGCGACTATGCGTGTTACATAAAGGACACAGGGGCATGATGATTAATTTATTGTAGACAAAGGAAAAGGGACACACAAATGTTGAGATCTTCTCGTTTCAAAAGTATGAATGATTTTTATGTCTTTTCGTTTCTTCAGAATAGCTATTTTATTTTCCATATGCAGAAATTTAACGATTACCGGTCTTGTTTTCCGGGAATGTGGTGCACAGCTACAACGTCTGTTAATTAGTTAAGTGATATTCTTACTTTGCCTTTTATCAACAATTCTATTATGTGTTGTTCACCTCGTCTTTCTTCTAATTTCTTGATCTTTATTGTTTTCCTACGAGAATAATGTCATTCCAATTTGCCATACGAATCCCTTCTGTAACCCCTATTTCTAAGGTTTTTTTTTTATCTCTTCTGTCATCTTTGTATGTTACTTATGCAGAGTTAAATCATCTCCTTAAATGCAAACACTTGCACAAACTTGTGGGATCAATAAACCTACGTCTGTCCATGGCCGCCATTCAAATCTTATTGTGGAACAGTTAATAGTGTTTGAATAAGCTTGTAAAAAATCATATTATGCGATAACATGGTCACCGTAGCGTACAAAATCAGAAATGTGTCTCTTAGCTTATATCAAGTATGACAGAGTATACATTTTGGTTTTGAAGTATGTTTAAGAAAAAAAGTAGAGTTGTTCACAGAAATACTTTTGAAACTCATGTATCCGTTTAAAATAGCAACCATGTTTTACCAACAGGAAGCAATTTACCTGTTTACACAAATATAAAATGTTAGAGAAACGTAAATACACTATTTAAATAATTTGTATTTTTTTACGTAATTGTTTATGCTCTCTTTACAAAATTTTCACAAAGACGATCAGATAACCAACCAAAGAATAAAGTTTCCTGGTGTCAAAGTGTGAAGAGCAGTCTAACTGTAAGTACGTTCTAAATTTTTAATTGATAAAATATTCTTTGGTTTTTGTATATGCTAGTAAATTTTGCAATTTTGTTTATACTTATTGAAGTAAAATATTATAATTTGTTCCCAACCGCATTAGGAGCCTGAATAATATTCGTCACAAGTATTATAACAATCATGTAACAAAACGAAGTCCAAAAACAAAACTTCACTTAGAAAATTATACTATAGCTGATACAGGCTGTAAAATTTTGTTGAACAATGTTTCCGTTTAGGAATTAAACAATCTTGTATTTAATATAAATAGTTTGTTTATATGTGTGCCTTTAAATATACCCATGACATGAATAAGAACTTTATTAATGATATGTGTATAAACATATACCGCGTTGTGTTATACTGGACGTGATCATATTTAATATTTTGTTAAAATAATTTTCTAACATTTTTGTGAACTTATCTTTTCCCCCCAAATTGTTCTTGTATCCTTTTACAGTGATTCAGATAAATACTCAGTGTTGATTGATGTATGGATCCATATTTCGCATATAATAGGCTTCTGTTTATTCATCCAGTGTAGACTGGAACACAACAGTCATGTTGTGTCATATATTTTATAAATACAATATATTGAGTCGTTTAACATATCAACATAATGAAAATCTGCATTTACTGCGATTTCTTTATAAGTGAGAAACGCAATAATATTCCACTACAAAATTATTTTATTGTATTGACGATAAGTAATATAATGTGTATTCAAATACAAATATCAGATCAATTAAATATAATACACAACAAACAGTTCTTTTATCTTTTCAGAAAATGTAATTTGAAGTTGTTGTTATGGAATGTAGATAAAACTTGTCAATGAAACCTTAAGCGAATTATTTTTAAACTTAAATTTATGATGAATGACTCAACAAGACATATTATGGAAAGCGTAACCGTGAATATTTAGTAGCTTATAAAAAGTCATTGTATACATCTATATGCGTTTAACGCGATACATTATGATTATTATGATAAAAGTTTTAATTATGAAAATCTACAGATCAAAGATTAAGTTAATGTTCATCAATTCAGTACATGAAGGTTCAATAAGTTTTCACAACAAACCATTCCTCAAAACGAATTAACTTGCCAACTGAAAACAAATCAAATGTTAATATTTGGAAGTGATAGGTTTAGCTAGCTATAAAACAAAGTAAAATCCACCATTTTCTACATAAGATAATACCAACATCAACTCAGGAATATGACAGTTGTTATAGGTTGTATTTGAGCTTTTGAGTTTGCCATTTGATTGGGTACATTCCGTTTTGAATTTTCCAAAGAACTCAGTATTGTTGTGATTGTAGTGTTTTGTAAACAGTTCCGACGCAAATAATTCAAAATGACTTTTATTAAAATCTTAATGCTATTAAATTGACTCTACAGAATATTGGGAGAATTGTGTATAAACCGTTTCTAATTCATAATAAACTAATGTTCTTTCCAATTTAGTTATTATGTATTACCACAATTTAACTTATGAACATCTTCGTTGTTTTGATTGTTAGTAAGATTATAACGTCATGCTGACTGATTTATCTCTGTTTTTGACATGTTTACATATTATTTCTTTTTGTTTTGTTCACACATTTTTGTCAATATAATGGAGTTTTATGCGACTGTCATACAAGTGAAATGTCTATCTAGCATTGAAAACAGGTTTAATCCACCATTTTCATTAAACAAAATGCATGTACCGAGTCATTGTTGTACATCCGTTTACTGTTTCAGCATTTGATTTTCACATTTGAAGATTGCCTTTTTAATTTGAATTTCCCTAGTAGTGTGTTTGTTTTGTTTGTTATTTCACTTCATATATATAAAGCGGTCATCTTTTAGTTTGAACAGCACAATATTTCTTTTATGAAGGCAGATGCCGATGTGTTCGGGGGACAAGCTGCTGTTTAGCTACATAGATAATTAATACTTATAGTTATAAAAGAGTTCTTAACTTACATTGGTGTCCCCAACCACTTTTTTCACAATCATCGATCTGCATCTATAATTATATATCAAATAGATTTGTTTCTTACCATTCAATCTAAAAATGAAGATATGATATGATTGCCGAAAAAACAACTCTCGTCAAGAGATCAAATGAAACAGAAATTAACAGCTATATGTCCTTGTACGGCCTTCAACAATCAACAAAGCCCATATCGTATAGTCAGCTATAAAGGTTGCAGTCTTGTCATTGACTGCTCTATAGGCTTACATACAGTATATTGTGTCAACAACTGATGTGAAGTCCAATTGTTAGTGGATAAAATGTTGTATAGCTAGATTTTTCTTCAATTACAAACAAAAATCAAAATGTAATAAATCGTTGTTTTTAAGTAAAATAAAGTTAACTATGTTTTCAAAGCTTTCTTATGAAACAATTCATAACAGTCATATAGTTTCAATATGAAAATTCTGGGTCAAACTGTCGTGCCTTGATTGTGGGATAAAACCATTAACTGAATGTAATAGTTATTTTCATAGAAGGATTTTGCCAATTCTGATTATAACTGTGTATGTATGCCTGGCATACTTAATTTATAATTATGAACATATCAATGATAACTCAAGTCAACACATTAATGCTGAATTATGGCATAATAACTTTTTGGTCATACCTATATCTTATGATTTTATTACTACTACTGGGTCGATGCCTCTGCTGGTGGACTATTAGTCCCCGAGGGTATCACCAGCCCAGTAGCCAGTACTTCGGTACTGGCATGAAAATACGGATTTTTTGTGTTATTGAAATTTACTGTTACAAAATATTAGGAATTATTATAAATTAAGAAATGTATCTCCCTCATGCAAAGCTCTGATTCCTTTTACGAATTTGGCTATACTTTTTGGACCTTTTGGATTATAGCTCTTCATCTTTTATATAAACTTTGGTTTTCAAATATTTTGGCCACGAGCATCACTGAAGAGACATGTATTGTCGAAATGCGCATCTGGTGCAACAAAATTGGTACCGTTGATTTTATTACTACCACTGGGTCGATGCCTCTGCTGGTGGACTATTAGTCCCCGAGGGTATCACCAGCCCAGTAGCCAGTACTTCGGTACTGGCATGAAAATACGGATTTTTTGTGTTATTGAAATTTGCTGTTACAAAATATTAGGAATTATTATAAATTAAGGAATGTATCTCCCTCATGCAAAGCTCTGATTCCTTTTACGAATTTGGCTATACTTTTTGGACCTTTTGGATTATAGCTCTTCATCTTTTATATAAACTTTGGTTTTCAAATATTTTGGCCACGAGCATCACTGAAGAGACATGTATTGTCGAAATGCGCATCTGGTGCAACAAAATTGGTACCGTTGATTTTATTACACATTTACACATTTACATATTTGTTAATGTCGATCAATAACAATTAAAATACAATCCTTGAGTTGTAGAATGAAGAATAAAATACCATCGAATGCGTTTTATCAACGATAATGATATCTTAATAATTATGTGTTTCAACAAAATGTATTACAGTCTTCTGTAATTTTGTCTTTAAAACCATCATGTAATGGTCGATTGACAAAACTTACATTTTTTTTAAATGAAGTCATTTCTGTAAAACATTGAAATGCGATGCTAAACTCAAACATGACTTGACAATAGGTGGTTCGGTATTTTAAAATACATTACACCACTATTTTTTTTATTTTCCATGGGTATTATTTGCATTTTCTTTTTCTTAAATCGTCATTACCAGTCTTCGATTTCAGAATCGTGTCCACCCAGTTGCATCTTTTAAGGCAGGGGTTGAACCATCAATGCATTTGAATGGGACTTATGGTTACCCCCTCCTCAACCCACTATATCATGGGTTAGCAACGATTGTCTTATAATGTAGCATGATACAGACTGGTCTAGTCCATAGATAAAGCATGTTTTTAATATAGATATCTCGATGGGAATTAATAATCAAATATGTATACCATGATTAGTAGCTTAGTCGATTCTTGAATCGAGGGTCTTAATGTGTGCAAACCGTTTGTATGGGCCATAAAATTATTTTGAAAAGGTTTACAGAACTGGAGAGAAAACCTATTGCGACTATTATTTAAAACCTTTCAATTACTATTTAAAGCATGTTTTGAATAGAAATATCTTTTCGGAGAATTTATGATTGAATATAAATACATTGATGGAGAGCATATTTTCTAATGTGGAACGGATCGCCTGCTGCAGGTACATGTAACTGAAAATGACTTATTTCATTTGTAACATTTAGTGTATATATGCCATTTTGCTTTAATTTGTTGAAAAAATGAAGTGTTTTAGTGATAAAAATTATAAAAAAAAAATTGACTGCTGTAACCCAATTTTTGCCAATTTTACTTTTATTATCTGTTTGTTTTGTCCACACATTGTTGTCAATAATATGGTGTTCTTCGAAACTGTTAGAAAGTGAGAGGTTAGGCTATCAAACTTTTATCAATTTTACCGAAGGGAATGCATGGCAGTTGATTTCCTTTCTTTTTACGTGTTGGAACTTTTATTTTGCCATGCAGGGATTCCCGTTTTGAAGTTTTCTTGGAGATCAGGTTTTTTTTGCAATTTTACTTTTTATGAATATGACGATGTCAATAAAATGTGATATCTTTTTCTTTTTCAGCACCATGTGGTTCTTCTTATTATTGGCGACATTTATACTGTACGTTGTGAAGTTGCAGAAACATATTTTCTCACGGGTTAAATATCTATTCCCAATGATTTAATACTGAATTTTTAATAAAGGCATACTTGATTTTTTTTTATTACTTTCACAGTATAATAATGTCCCGGTTGAATGTAATTTTAAATAATGAAGAATTATACCTGATGTTTACAATGTATGTTGTAAAGCAATTGTCATAAACAAAATCAAGTAAAATAAAATATAAAAATACCTGGGTCATGACGAAAGATGTTAAAATTGTCCTAAAGGTTCAACAAATTTTGAAAAAACATAATTCAGAATTTTAGGTTTGTTATTCAATAAAAATTTATTATCCAAATAAAATTGTTAACAATAAATATTAAACCCGTTACTAAATATTATAGGACTGATGTTGCCAGCACTTCAACAGGTAAGTACTTTCAAAAAGTATGTCATTGAAAGAAAAATATAAACATTTGTCTGAAAAACTAGGGAAAGGCAAGTTCTACCGACCCCTTCCACAGTTTTGAGCGGGGTACCAAAACTAATGATATTTATATGACATTGACATTTTATTGTTTTTATACTGCAACTTAAACTAATACATTGATAGCTTTTTAAATCGTAAAACTATTGACAAACTTATTTTCATCCCTTAATGAACCCCTGATTGTGAAGAACGTTTTCCACGATGAAATTAATATTTTACAAAACATAGCTATGTTGCTATGTTTAGAAATAAACACAACTACTTTCAGCATAACTTTTTTTATAGATATTATATGAATACAGAAGCGAATTGAGATTTGAATTGCGTAAATCAATGTGTGACGCTCGGTTCTCCTGTAAGTTGATATGATGCAGTAACTTGAAAAGCATAGGTATATTTGGTTGACTCAGATTATCCAATGTGCTATTATCAATGTAAAATTTATGCGAGACATCATGCGTTAGTTTATCCAGATATTGATTTTTTTACAGTCGTCACCTCTAATAGAAGTCTTATTTTTTGATGTGTTACCATCAGCTTTAGTTTGTTACCCGGAATGTTTGTATATGGCATCAAACTGAGGAGGGCGTGTTTCTCAGACTCATACAGAACAGTTTATATTATTCTGACATTGACCTAGCATTGAATTTGTATGTGGCAGTGTTTAATAACACTTTCACGGGTAGACTTTACATACATAAATCGTCGTATAAGATAAACAAAATCAGTATGTTAAATTTGTTGTATGCCTTTTTGCTCTTCTTCGTTCCTTTTGTCGTTTTACAGTGAATAAGATGGTAACACAATATTGACTGCTGTACCCCTATTTTTGACATTTTTACTCTTTGACGCGATTGGACGTATTTTTGTGTTTTTACTTTTTACTAAGATATTTAATAATCATATGTAAATATAGTAATGTAAAGCGAATCTAATAAAGCCTGACAGAATCAACCAACGGAACGAATAGAACAAAACTGTCACATTCCTGCCTAAATGATCATGTGTTTTTCAAGGCTATAACTTGAATTACAACAAGTTAAAAATTCTTTAGCAACGGTATCAAGTTCATTATTTTTTATGAGCAAACAAAATATAACTTAAAACAATTATTTAACTAAGAAGTTATCTATCTGTTATCATATCTCAAGTATTCTTTTCAATCTTTATAAAATCTCGTTTGTTTAATCAGATCCAGAGGATTTCATCAATGGTTTAAAAGTTTGATAAAACGATTTGATAATGCTTTATTTCTTTAATACATGTGTTGTTGTTTTTTTAAAACCCTTTAACATGTTTAAGTGATATTTATTTCCATGCACGTCTTTTATAGGCAGAATACGTCTAGTTAATGGGACTAGTTCAGCCGAAGGACGATTAGAGATTTATTACAACGGTACATGGGGAACTGTCTGTGACGATTTGTTTGATTGGGCTGCTGCATTTGTAGTTTGTCGACAACTTGGCTTCAGGTTAAAAATATAAAGTTATTTAGTACATGAACTGGTTGTATATCAAATATCGTATATGTTTGGCTTTATAAATGTTTTGATTTAAGCGTCACTGATGAGTCTTATGTAGACGAAACGCGCGCCTGGCGTACTAAATTAAAATCCTAGTACCTTTGATAAATATGTACTCAAACACAAAAAATTATGGTAAAACAATAACTGGCAACTCAGATATAACAGTGAAATCAACTTAACAAAATGAAACTAGAACAAGAGAATGTTCTACTGTTGTAGTTGTTCATAGGTTTTTAAAACCATGTTAACACCTCGCAAACATCGTGCGTTGTATTTTGCTACATATTCTGACATAAGTAGCTCAATCATGTTATTATAGACATAAATCCTCACAATTACGGTAATTGCTGTCGAGGTAATCATAACCAAGGAAAATTTCATATTACTAAAAGAAATCTATAAGTGTTGCCTATATTGTTTTAATTAATTTTAAATCACAAAAGCGATTACAATTGTACTGCACCAAATGAACATTCTTTTCAGATTCACACAACTGACTTTTGATAACAATGTTCTTATAAGCCTGTTGTAAGTCATGAATATGACTTACAACAGGCTTACTTATGTAGACGAAACGCGCGGCTGGCGTACTAAATTATAATTCTGGTACCTTTGATAACTATGTACAGTGCACGTGGTTGGCATCTGTTTATGTAATTCCGACGTGTTTCTTGTTTCTCGTTTTTATATAAATAAGATCGTTTTTCCCCGTTTGAATGGTTTTGCACTAATAATTTTTTGGAGCCCTTTACAGCTTGTTGTTCGGTGCAGCCAAGGTTCCGTGTTGATGACCGTACCTTGACATATTATGGTTTACTTTTATAAATTGTTACTTGAATGCAGAGTTGTCTCATTTGCACTCATACCACATCTTTTTATATATATTCAAATCAGTTTGCATCATTTGACTGTCGTTCTGTGAAATATGTAATATTGGTGGTAAGTCACAAAAAACATTGACTTTCGTCTTTAGTTTGGAATTTGATAAATTATAAAGATTGTAACAAATAACAGGAAATTGTATTTCATAAAAAACGTTTAATATAAATCTCCAAAACAATTAAGTAAAACACCGGAAATAAATTTATCCCGATTTAGAGTAATTTCTTGCAATTTGATTGGCTGATATTGTCCTAATAAATTTCAGTACAACTTTTTATTACGTCAATAGGAATTATCTCCCTTATTTATGACGTCAATTGGGATTATCTCCCTTCTACCATTGACCTAATAATTTTTTTTTAAAAATGAGTTGCTTCATAGTCCTAATATTTTAATTTTTCACAGTTTTAGGTTAAATATCTAAAATATATTTGTTTGATGACGTTGTCATTATATTGCATTTAAATATAATAATATGTAATATAACAAAATCAGGATAAATTCGTTACACAGTGTTCAATTGTCCTAATACGGAATTTATCGGATCAATCGCCTCACCCGATATGAATTTATTGACAATACTTAGTATCTAAAGTGAATAGTTAACGACCTTAACTTGTTTAAGGAAGATTGCAACTCTGAGATATTAGCCATTGAAGTGTCGGCGACAAAATTTTCTCTCTTGATTTTCCATAGCTTTATCATTGATTTTTTTTTTTCACTAAAAACTAGTAAAATAAAAAAACTTTTACAGATGTCTTATAATCATAACAGGACACGATTTATAAAAAGAAAAATCGGTGTTAATGGGCATTTTGTTTTAAGACATTCAAATTGATAAAACAAGGGATTTTGAAAATCTGACAAAAATCAAAACATGACTAGCGAACATCTTTAAATGAAGTACGCCTTCGTTTTTATAAAATTTAGTTTGAGAAAATCTCAAGTATCATTTGTAAGAAATCAGAGTGAAATTACAGCAACTTTACGTGGGCCTCAGTTGCTGAGTTGTCGAAGTAGAATTACTGTAATCACTAGCCAGTCAACACTGAAGTTGTGAGATCAAACCCCGCTCGTGATGGTGCACTCGACTCCAAACTTAATTGACTAAGGTTGTCAGTAATCCTTTCAAAGGTCGGTGGTTTTCTCCAGGCACTTTTGCTTCCTCTGCCAATAAAAAATAGCCGCCCGCGACATAGTCTAAATGCGGTGCTGAAAAGGGGCATTTGAACACCAAAAACAAATAAAATCATAATTTTTACAGCACCATTTGCGTTTTCCGTTAATATATATACATATTTATATATTAAAAAAGATTTTGGAATTTCATTATAACCAAATAGGACAAAAATACATCGTCGATAAGGTATGCAAGTGCTGGTTCATATTCGTGACGTTAGTCTGTGTTAGAAACAAATTGAACCAAAAAAATTGAAGAAAACAAAATGAAACTAAAAAATTGGAAAAATACTAGATACAAAACTCGTTCAAAAGGTATGCATACGCCTCAATAATCAATGTCGCTTTTCTAAAAATGATACATTTGATACCATTTGTAAGACAGAAATCGTGTTTACCTTTTATCGATAAATGTCATGCCAAAATATGACGTGCATGTCCTCGTCGTCCAACCAACAACACAGTAAGGCCAATGTTTGAGGGTCTTTGCCTCCGAGATAAACAGAAAAACAATATGATTAATTTTGGGTCGATTGACATATTGAGGAATTAGAAAGGGAAAATGAACTTAATTAATAACATTTGATAATCATGGTATATAAAAAACCAATTTGAAGACATAAAAGTATAAATTCACAAAAGTTTAACCATTGTTACTTTATGTTGTCATGGACGTGACGTGACGTTGTTGATGAAATACAATAAGGAGGCGGAGCTTATAGGTTAGTTGGGGTCATTGACGTATCAATCTAACGTTTATACGTATAGCTTTATCTGTATAGTAAAATAGCTGATTGCAGTATAAGTCTTTTTGTAAGTGCACACATCGTTTAATGCGACTGTTATGCAGGTGAGAGGATTTACTAGCAATAAACCCGGTTATATCAACCTTTTTTCAGTCTACACACACATATATGACTGGAGCATGTAAGAAATATGACAGGTGTTATCATTTGTTTGGTGTGTTCGAGTTTTTGATTTTTCAATTTGATAAGGTACTTTCCTATTTATTTTATTTACCGATCGTCATGTAATTATGTCGTCATATAATAAATGTAAACATGTTAAATTATGAATTAATAGCAAAAATAACGTAAATTTACGTTCACATCAATATAAACTGTAGCGACATTGAAAAACAGCTGCACACAGTAAACGAAACAAATCAGCTCCTTTATCTTTATTTACAAACATCGGTATACAGGACAGGATTTTCCTTAGGCAGCACTGTAAGTGATGGAAATGGCACGATTTGGCTGGACAACGTCCATTGCAATGGCACTGAAAACCGCATAACGGAATGCCAGCATTTATCATGGGGAGTTCATAACTGTGGTCATCATGAAGATGTTGGAGTATATTGTTTGGGTTTTAAAGACATTTGTGGTATGTGGAAATAGTGTGTTCTCTTTGGAAATTACTTCATCGTTTATAATGAAAAGAAAGAAAACAACAAAACAATAAGTGACTTGATAGTTATTGTAGTTAATATTTATACACACCAGACCAAAATGATATCAAACATGAAAATATATTTATGAACCGGTATTGCTATAATATATATGTAGTACTTTTCTCTAGCCAGTTAAAGTATAAACATATACCTCATAAGTCATAAGTTAGGTCATTAAGTTACTCAGTTGAGTTGTTTTACATTTTTCCTGCTGATGTCCTTTTTGGAGAACTATACGATATGGATTTACTTCATTGTCAAAGACCATATAAATGCCTATATTTGCTAACAATCCTTTCAATGTTTAATTTTTTGGTGGAGAGTTGTCACAATTGAATTTTCCAATCGATACATACAAGAAATCTTTTAGTTTTACAACTGACCAAAACCTTTTAGATTCATCTCACATGTTTTATAACTTGTTGATAAAATTGAGAATGGAAATGGGGAATGTGTCAAAGAGACAACAACCCGACCAAATAAAAAAAACAACTGCAGAAGGTCACCAACAGGTCTTCAATGTAGCGAGAAATTCCCGCACCCGGAGTCGTCCTTCAGCTGACCATGTTTAAGATAAAGACACAAAAGCTATACCAAGAATATAGCAAAATATCTTATGTTATACATGCTTAAATTTAATATTATTAACTAGTTTAATGTATCACAATATTGCAAATGATTTAGATATACATAGAGAATAATTATACTTATGCTTTCGCTTAATTAGAATGGCTATACATTAATAAAAATGTGCATGCTTTCAATGTTTTATTTAACTTATTGGTTTTGAAATTTTTAATTTTTAATTTGTTTACTAATCTACAGTTTATTTCCATTCTTGAAATTACATTGCGTTAGTCATAATTTGTTTAAATTTCAATAATAATATCTAGAATATTGATAATTCAATCAATTTATATGCACATGTTCTGTTTACACAATTTCAATTGAATAGTTACAATTGCACTTAATGATTTTCTTTTTTTTCCTTACAGGCATTATACATTAATTTTACATGATTACGTTTCATTTTCCTTCTTCTATTTGCAAACCTTACTTTTACATGTCATTTCTCTCTATATATATATATATATATATGTTTTCATATTGTTGGCGAAAATCCTTTGATGCAACAATTCGGATGGCAAACAAATATCGACTAACACCAAAATGCTGGGGAAGTTAGATATACATGTAAATATTCGTTAAACTTATATACCTATATGGAGTTATTGTCTTTCAGAACGTCAGGTCATTCTTTTTCAGAATCAACCCGGACGATACCATGTTTCAATGGTATATGCTCCAAGGCATAAAATAATGACCTGTGTAAGGTCATTATTTTCCTTGATTAACATGCAATCTATGATTTACTTCAAAATTTTATTCGTCTAACAGTTTTTTGTTGCGGATTTGGAAATTTATTTTCTAAAGTTCAACCGATGATAGATGTAAAAGAAACCTTCATTGTAGACCCGCAATTTAATTTTAGAAACAAATACCGTGAAGTTTTGTTGATTTATCACTATGATAAAGAAACATTATCATATAGGTCAGGTGAATTTTAATGTAGACTTTCATAAAATAAATCCAGATTTAACATATTCGTGTGTAAGATTTTGAAAATCTTGTTGAGTCAAACTGAATAGGTTGATTGCTTAGCGTCCATTGGCAAATATTTCATGCATGTTCAGAACGATACACACTGATTAGGAAATCATACTGTGACCTACATGTATTTATATTCGTCTTCGTGTCAGTTCGTAATTTTTTTTAAATTTATGTATAACTTTTACTCTATTAAATGATCAAATAATAAAATAATCTTATATTCTAATGAAAAGCATTAACGTAACTCACGAAAGGGTCGGGTGCGGAGGGTATATGATTTTATCCTGATTATCTTTTAATAAAATGTATTGCTATTCGAAAGACAATCTTTCTGAATTTTTCATTCGATTCAAGTAAAATGGTTAAATAAATAACAACTTTTCCGCGATTGAAATAACATATCAAAACGAAAAAACATAGCCCTCCCCTTTTCCATAAGCTGAGTGGGACAATGAATTACTAACAATGTCTCTTGTATTTGTCATACACCGTTATCGGATGGTAACAAAACATTTGTGTCTTACTTCATGCAGTTACAGTAATATTTTTATTGTGTATGGATAACAATTTTTAAAAGGTTTATATCTAAATTATTTAGTGAGTTTTATTTTACATTTTAAATGAGCCGCAGGGCGTATTAAAACCTGAACGCATTAGAAAGGAATATCCCACTTTAGTGTTGTCGGTAAAAAAGGATACTAAATTTCACAAATCTTTATAAAATTAATATTTTTTGACGGTATATAAGTCAGATAATGCATATTTTAAGGTTTTTCTTGTCGTTGAACACACCTCGGGGTGTCAGGATTGTTCAAAGCATTTGATCAATCCTGACATCCCTCGGTGTGTTCTACGACAAGAAAAACCTTAAAATATGCTTTATCTATAACATAACAGTAGAATATAATGTCTGGAATTTGTATAGTAATTTCACAAATACAAAATGGTAAACAATGTCCTGACAAATTGACCAATGGAAATGTCGAAAAACAGTCATCCTGCATACTATATGAGGTTACTTTCACTAAGAACACTTTTATTGTGGTTAATTATTTTGTTCAACTGGTGGACAACAACATTGTAGATTTTGTAGTATTCAATTTGCAAAAAAATGATTAGTAAGTACAGATTTAAAACCAAAAGAAATAACTTGGAGTATTCTATTTTCTTGCTAAGGTATTTTCATTTATTGCTACATATAATGTAGAAACAACATATATGTTCTTATACTACATCTATGCACTATTCATAACTGTAACCAGTGGTAACTGGACACTAATTTCAACTATTAATTACGAAGTATCCATAATCTAGTAGAACTCTCATGAGTTCTTAAAAAACGTTTGAAATATTCTGAAATAATGGGTTACATGTGACTGCGTGTTGTTTTC
Source organism: Mytilus trossulus (assembly GCF_036588685.1). NCBI lineage: Eukaryota > Metazoa > Mollusca > Bivalvia > Mytilida > Mytilidae > Mytilus > Mytilus trossulus. Next base: position 18,603,340 of record NC_086380.1, read on the forward strand.
TTTTTCAACAATAATACTCTATCCTATATCACAGAAAATAAGGCCAACAAAAACTTATCAATTTCAAACATTGCATTCTGCAAAGCACCGTGGGTTACAAAACAGACACATAATTTACATGAAATGTCGTGTTGACGTGTTGACTTGACCTCCTATTGAAGTCATTGTATTAGAATTATTATGTTTCGGTAGTCTCAATGATGTGTTTTATAAATGGACAAGATACTTGGATATTGTGGTTTGATAGTTATTTATGTTTTTTCGGTTGCTGTCCAATTGCTATATACGAAATATCTCCTTTGTGTCCTAGTTGAGACATTGCTTGATATCGAATATAAATATAAATAACATGTCTATAATATGGCATTTGTTATCAAATAGTTCGTTTCTAAGTTTGTTGGCGTTTGTTTATGTTGCACGTCAGTGTTCCTGTTAATGTGTTTTCCTCGGTTTTAGTTTGTAACCAATGTTTGATTTGTTTCAATCGATTTAATTAAGAATTGAATGCTTCTTTTTGTAAATTTATTGGGTGGTAAAAGCGTTGACCGAAATACATTTTGTATGAAGCGCGAAAGCGCTTCATTCTAAAAATGTACGCACGGTCAACGCTTTTACAACCCTATAAAGTTTCAAAAAGAAGCATTCAATACTTATAATTACATTTTTTTAGCTAGGAACATTAAAACACGTGTTTTATCCAGTTTTATTTAATTCACCTGTGCACTTTATTGTGGGACCTCGTGTCATCATGCATGATAAATGTTATTGTCTGATGCAATTGTTTACGGAATAACATGTTAGCCAATCAGAATATCGTATTATAATGAAACTTACATCTTTTATTACTTTTTAACAACGAGAGACCACTGTTGCCTTTATATACCAAAAGTGAAAAAATGGACAATTATATTGATTTAAGACTCGAAATCACTATGCGAAAATGAAACAAAGGAAAAAAAATAGAAATGACGCAATTATTGCTGTTTTAAAGTTGTTGTCAATATGGCAGAAGTAAACAAAACATGGGAAGGATGGAAAAATATAATATTATCCCACATTAAAAATCCTATCAGCATATACAGTAAATCATTGAAAGTGAAAGGTTTGATACAAGTAGTAACACTTGAAAACATTTTCTGATAATCTCTGAAGCCGGCAGAATTTTGTTTTGGTATTTTGAAATAGTCATTATATTTTTGCCCTTGCAATCGAAATGGTTCATTTATGATAAAACCTGTGTTGTGCAAAAAATAGAATATATAAGTGCATTGTACCAATATTTGACACTCACTTGCACTTTTTTCGTGAAAAAATTATATTTTCTGACGCCTCTGGTTTTCGTATTCTGACTGTAAGTTTTGTTCTGCCTAGTGAACTTATAAATATAAATGGATATAGTAAAAAAATGTCAAACATTCTTATCTGATGACAGAAATTTCTTATCAAAACCTGGTTACAAACTTAAACATATCACCTATAAGAGACAAACATAAATCTAATTCAATTCTACAATTCTACATTTTGGCTCCGTTTTAAACAGTTATGACTAGCCAATCGTATTCGTTTTATAACGAATGTTATATATTTTTTTATCAATCGATGCGTAATTAATGTAGAGAGACATTTGTATTAATGTTTTAATGGCAACATACTTTTGCAATGTCTTGCTGCTAACCAGAAATACAATTTCTTTTATTGAAGGTTGATACTCACAAGGAAGCTATTCAAACCAATGGTTTTGAAGGGCAAAGCTGAAATATCCAATCCGTAAATGCACGGACGCTATATGTGGAGAAGAATCTGCTTAACCTCCCGGAGAACCTGAGAACATCCCCAGTTTTTGGGTGGGGTTAGTTTTGATTATTCTTTAGTTTTTTATGTTGTGTCTTTTGTTCTATAATACTTCTGTTTGTCTTTATTTTTTGCGCCGTGGCGTTGTCATTTTATTTTCGTTCTATAAGTTTGACTGTATCTCCGGTATCTTTCGTCCCTCTTTATACAGTTATGTTGCGAAAAGTAAACGATTAGTTTGGTCAAAAACACAAATACAGTAAAACAGAGGAGTGATAAACATATTCATTCAAAAATTAGCCAAGTGTCCATTCACATGAAAAATAATAAAATGTTACAATTCTAGGCCAGTTGTGAATAATTTGACAACGGCAATAACACATATGCCCCTACTTCATATACAAGTAAAGATGTGTTATATGATTGCACATGAGACAAATATCCACCAGCGACAACATACATGTATCTTGACAATTATCGATTATCAGTAATCAGGCGGCTACAAACTATAATATTATCCCATACTGTAAAGCAAGAACAATACATGTTTCTCAAAAATATATAGTATAGGCATGTTTAAAAATATAAAAAAAAACAGAAATAGAGACGAAAGTCCATACTTTGTCGAAAATGAGTTTAATGTTTATGACTGAGATTACCTTTGTTTTAGTTATCAGTTAGAATATAAAGGGAACAATTTTCACACTACTTTGTATCTCTAAAAATTTACCTCAAATGTTCTTGTAACGCATACATGTTTTTTTCTATATGACAATAAGGACACATCCTGAAATAATTCTTAGATTTTATTCATAGCTTTGATATTTATTTCCATCATTGACACGTGGAGTTTTTTAAGTAATTTCCGAATAGCTCTTTGCTTTCGGGTTGTTATGTAGCCAAATTTTCAGACACAAAAACATAATCAGTATGAATCAATTCAATTCAATTCAAAGCTTTATTTATAGTCGGCATGTTACATAACAAATAAACATAAGCTCTTTGAACTTTTATAACCGACAAATACATACATTTACATAATAGTCTTTTACAATATAAATATTAAAACATAAAAGACATAGAACATGCATTTCATGCACATTTAGGCTGCACTATTTGAATACTATATATTATACACATGCATAAGCATAAGCAATAAAAGCGAACATAAAAACTTAAGCACAGCATTCACAAATTATAGAAAGCTAAACAAACAGTTACAAAAAGCAGCACTTAATGTTTCAAGCTGTAAAATAAAATGACAAAAACTAAGCACATGCATTGCAATGGCATGAGTTGCCATTCCATGAGTTTATTAGACTCTTGAATTGGGTAAAAGATGCTTCAGTTCTAAAGTGGTTTGGCAACTCATTCCATAGTTTGGCAGCAGAATATCTGAAAGATTTCAAGCCATACCTTGTTGTTCTTACGTCAGGTACTTCAGCTAAATTTTGGTATCTGAAAGATTATTATTTTATTTTTTTATATTTATGAGATCATGGTGGTGTACTAGATTTTCATGACTGACTGTTCTAAAGACCTTTATTATCATGGTTCTTATGCGTCTTACTTTAAGCGATGGTATTTTGGATTTTAAAAGTAAGTCTTCATATGTGCTATTGTGATCCTGGTAAACGAAGCGAAGTGCTCTTTCTTGTTCTTTTTTTCAATTTTTGTAGTGTTGGCCTCGCTGCAGAAATGCCAGGACAATGAGCAGAAATCAAAGTTTGACATAATGAAGGAGTGGTATATTGTTAGTTTTCCAAGTTTGCTGAATTATTTGCCAAGTCTTTTTAAAACATTTAGTTGTCTGGATGCTTTTTTGCAGATGTTTGATATATGTGTGTTGAAATTTAGTTCAAAGTCAATGGTGATGCCTAATAGTTTGACCTCTTTTTCACATTTTATTTTGTTACCTGCTAGATCAAATGTATTGTTTTTGCCCATTGTTATTTTGCCAATTGCCAAAGCTTACATTTTTTCAGGGTTTGCCTTCATTTGATTGGAAGAAAACCATTCTATCAGAGCCAAACTGTCTTTTTCAAGTGTGAAGATAAAGGTGTCTATATCTCTATTTTCATAAGATAATGTGCTGTCATTAGCGTAATTGTAAAGTGAACTGTGTGTGTTGAAGTGAAATATATCATTAATGAAGATATTGAAAAATATAGGACCAAGAATAGAACCTTGTGATACTCCTTTGTATATGTTCTGCCAATTGCTCAGAGTCAACTCGAACACAATGTTTCCTGTTAGATAAGTAATTTTTAATGAATTTTAATGAGGAATCACAATTTACAAGTGTCGTTTTTAATTGTACACTTATTTCCTTTCTGTTTTAGGTCGTTCTACACGAAAATGTTGATAACATTTATAAACGTACGCTGATTTATAATGAAACCAAATCTTTTTTTTTCTTTCTCTAACTACAATCAATCTTAATCGCAATAACGTTCTAAAATATAAGTGTTTTGTTTATTCGTGTTGTTGCATTTTTTTGTACATTTAAACTGTAATTATTGATGAATGCAGAAACAAATTTTAAGGGCATTAAAGGATTTGCTACACATCCCCACTGAATCAATTGAAAAAAAAAAAAACATAAAAAGACAAAACTGCAGAGAACACAAAGTATACAATGAAACCCGAACATTCTGTAAAATAAATGACAAATGTTAAATTTTTAAAATTGTTTTGCAAGCACAGCACATGTTTTGTTGTAATATATGTATCACAGAAACAAGGATATTTGTTGAAACAGTTTGGAGGTTATAGTTCAAAATGACGTTATAGCGTTTTAATAATAAATGGAACGTTACATAGAAGATAGCATCATAAAAATAATTATAACTTTCATATGCTAACCTACACATGGATTGATGTTAGACATTGGTGTGCAATATCCCTTTGCCCTCGATTCTTTTAGGAGATGTTTTTATCTTCTATGTATTTTTTTTGTTAAACAGTTCTGGTATCGGCATACTTTCTACACATCTAGCAAGTCTATACTATTTTTTTTTACTATGGATTAAAGTGTTTCATATGTTTGACAGGTATTTTTTGGACACGGTCGTTTGCTGAAGGATAAGAAGTTACACAGAATGATAGAAAAGCGAAGTCCATTTGGTCAAAGCATTTTTCTCCAATGAAACATTTTAGTTTAACAGCTGGTTGGATAAACACAAGTTGTCTTAAACTAGACTGATATGTACAAATGTATTCACTATTATATGGTCCTACAAAAGTATATGCATGATGAGTATGTTTTTTTATTTGAAATTTTATCTGAATAGGTAAAAATATCTCCTAAACATTTCTTGAAATGCCTGTATTATAAACTTATTTGTTAATTATTGTAAATTTATTATTTTTATAAGATCACATACAATACACCTGTCAATAGATAGTTACAGAACGTTATGAGAGTCGAACATTTTATTTTCATTTGTTCACTTTACCTTCAAATATGGGTAAAGAGGCAACATAGTTTTAAATTATTTCTTTTGAACTAATATATATGTGTATAATGAATGCAAAACAGAAATCAAAAACGGACCCCACCGATACCTGGGAGTGAGCTCGTGTGTAACGGGAGTATAATCAAATACTTCTAATTAACAATGCAGCAACATCAAGGGAAAATACTTATAAACGTCATCTGTGAAATTAACATTGACTCTACACATGATAAAACTAAGGCTGGTCGCAGTATATATTGCTTATTATTTGCATTTAAAATATTGATGTTGATTTTCATCTTTAAGACACAGTTAATTGCAATAAGTAGAAAGTTAGAACCAAAACGTCAAACTTTTGTATTGGAAATGTTGGAAACGTGGTCAATGTCTACTGCTGTAAAAAACAACATTTGTAATGCTTGGCTTTTTTCATGTCGTTTTTCTGATTAGAGCAAAGCACAGAAATATGGAAAGATATATTGAATATTCCTTTAAGTATCTTCCACCTATCTGCCGTTAATCTGTTATTCACAAATCAACCGAACACGTAAGTTAATGAGACTAAATATTCAGCTCCATAACTACATGTAAATGGATACAAAAGTAACAATACTAACTGTGAAGTTTTGGAATATGTGACAGGTTAATATATTTTCAGAACTATTAAGCAACGTGTAGTCACACATTCAACATGAAATTAACATAGAATCTGTAGCTTTTACATTGAGAATCAATAGGTTTTATAATTTAATTTATTTCAGCAGTGTCTTTTAACAGTCGACATTTTTCCATTTACACACTGTTCCCTGTCTCTTACACAAGCCTGTTTTGTCATAACAATCAAAGTCAGCATTCAATTCCGCAGGAAGTTTGCATCCTTTACTTTCGTCAAAAGTTTCAGGTTCGAAATTTGGCTTTATTATTTCCTAAAAGTTGACAGAGTGAAAATGAAGCATTATGATAAATGTGTTCTTAGCAAAGGCACATAGTGGACTGCAATAATTGCTGTTTTTCTGCCAAGTAAAGTCACACAAATACTGAACTCCATTGAATATTCAAAACGGAAAGTCCTTATTCAACTGGCAAAGTCAAAAGTTCAAACACAACAATCACACAAAGAGAATTGACAACAACTGTCATATTCCTGACATGTACTTATGTCAAAATGGGGATTAACATCTGCTGTTTTAGCTAGCTTAACCTCTCAATTGTATGAAAGTCTTATACAATTTCATCATATTGACAACGATGTGTGAACTTAACAAACAGACACAATAGATACAAAAGCCAAAAAAGAGGAAACAGCAGTCAACATTGTGTTATTATCTTAATCGCTATAATCACAAATTGATTAATAAAAAAAAACACATTGACCATGACACTATAACACAGTGGCGGGATGTGTAAGTACAATGCCTCGTCACATGGAGGAAAGAAACATGAAAAAGCACACAAACAAAGCACATTTAATTAGCAAAACCGAAAGACAAGAATACATAAAAGGCATATTAAAAACAAGAATACAACAATTATGATAGAACAATAAAACCATGCCGGAATGTATCAGTAAAGCGTCACCTCAAATGAGTACCACAAAAATAATCAACAAAACAGTAAAATTATTATCCATGAAGTCAATTAAAAGAATACTATAATAACACGTTATTAAAATGACAAACAACGTCAGTACCTACATGTAGAATATGTACACACCTATCGTGTATTATTTGTGAAGTTGATATGGAATAATTATCAACAAGGTCTTTGAATCATCGGATCAATGTTTTTGAGTAAAATGATGAGATATTATCTGACATGCTCCTGAACATTCTGCTCAGACACTGGTTAGTTTTTTTTTTAGTTTTTCCCAAAAGTCCAAATAATTCAAGGGTACCGAATAAGTTGGAAAATGTATATACCTTAACGTACAGACGACATCAATATTTCTATGAAATATAATGATTTTTTTTTTATTTCCTCAAGGCATTACTGAATTTCTTTTGTAGTTAGAATTTAGTTAATAGATATAGGAAGATGTAGTGTGAGTGCCAATTAGACAACTCTCCATACAATTATCAATTTATAAAAGTAAACCATTATACGGCAATATACGGTCTTCAATACGGAGCATTGGCTTACACCGAACAAAAAGCTATAAAGGGCCCCAAAATTACTAGTGTAAAACCATTCAAACGGGAAAACAAACGATCTAATTTGTATAAAAAAACTAGAAACGAGAAATACATTTTTGTACGTATACATTACATAAACAAACGACAACAACTGTACATCCGATTCCTGACTTAGGACAGGTGCAAACTTTTGAAGCGAGATTAAACGTTTTAATGGTTCCAAACCTTCTCCCTTTTTCTGAAACAATAGCATAACATCACAACATAGCAACCACACGATAAAATATCAATTGGAAGGCTTAATTCAATCAAAAAACGTAAATTAACACACTATGAAGGAACAAATTTGATCTGCGATAAGTTTGATCATAAACATACTACTATTTATACATGTATTAACTTTAGACAGATGCGAGTTTCGTCTACTTAAGACACACCTATTATTGTACCTTCAGTTGACTACGGAAAATATCTTTTATAGGTTAACATATCTGTAAATTGGTTCAACCACAAAAGAGAAGAATCAAAAGTAGATAATGGTTATATACTTATTTGTCAAAGGCATCTCCTTAGCATTTCCTTTTACTTCAAGATTATGACGATTTCTGACACTATATGTTTGCAAAATTCGTGACCCATGGTTTACGTGAAACGTCAGGAACTTTAGTTAATAAATGTCCTGCCAAAAAATCCACTATTAACCTAACTAGTATCAAAGTTATTAGATATAGGAAGATGTGGTGTGAGTGCCAATGAGACAACTCTCCATCCAAACAACAATTCAAAAATTAAACCATTATAGGTTAAAGTACGGCCTTCAACACGGAGCCTTGGCTCACACCGAACAACAAGCTATAAAGGGCCCCAAAATAACTAGTGTAAAACCATTCAAACGGGAAAACCAACGGTCTAATCTATATAAACAAAACGAGAAACGAGAAACACGTATATATTACATAAACAAACGACAACTACTGTACATCAGATTCCTGACTTAGGACAGGTGCAAACATTTGCAGCGGGATTAAACGTTTTAATGGGCCCAAACCTTCTCCCTTTTTCTGAAACAATAGCATAACATCACAACATATAAAAACATACGATAAAATATCAATTGGCAGACTTAACTCAATATTCATTTCACCATCAACTAATGTTTAACCACGAGGTACACGGATAATTTTAAACAGAGTTATAGAAAACCATAATAAGTTTATTTTATAATCCTGTTACCTTTTATAACTATTTCCTACATGCAAGTTAACTGAAACCGAATGAAGCACCGATACAACTTATCAAATCATATCAATTATGAGACTAATGACAATTATCAAATGAGATCCTTCTTGAAATTTACAATTTCTATCGTTCCAATTTTCCAGTAAATGATATAAGCGTCACTGATGAGTCTTATGTAGACGAAACGCGCGTCTGGAGTACTAAATTAAAATGTTGGTACCTTTGGGAACTATCTGATAAATACTTGTATTTTCGCGGATATCTGACTAAACGGTTTTGACAGATTTTGCATGCATTTCTATAGAAAATTTGTAATTCGTAATTCTACTGTACCTACACGATTTGATATCCAATACATAAAGAGTTTTGTACCTACTTTACAGCTGCAGTTCTTTTTGTATAACCATTGGCCAATAATGAACAGATAGAGCATCATCGTAAATGTAATATGGGCCTCCTTATAATGGAAATTACCACATGTTGAACTAGATATCCTTTTTGTTTTTCTATTCCGAAAACCTAAAAAAAGTCATGTTTTGAGTATATATTTCTCAAACTGTAAATTAGATACTTTCTGCAGCTTACCTTGCAATTATTGGTTTAAAGAATTACTGTATTTTCAGAAACAGTATGACAGATACCTTTGTATTGCTCGTAAAAAACGAATTATTTTATGTTTTATCTGTCTAAATTTGTTTTACATTTATATTGATTGATTATAAGTTAAATAACGACCAATGACAAAATAGTTCTTACGTGTTCAGAAAAACCCATGAGCCCAATATGATCGTGAAAGATTATGGGCGGAAATTATAAGAGTCATTTGAAAAAGATGGGTAAATGCAATACGGAAACATATTTACGAGTTGTTACAAGAGTTTTTCGTGCAGAAAGCTTACCACTCTCTCAATACGAGACAAGCGTTTTGACCTTCCAATTCTGTTCGGACGTTGCTGGGGATATATCATGTTGTATGTTGTAGGCAACAAACCGGACAACCATCTTTAGCAAGGGTTAACTACGAGTTAGAAAAACACCAAGAGTAAACATATTTATTTTTCTCAAGTTCTATTAAAATTGGTACCATTAATTCCAATACTTTTGTGATAAAACTGTGAGAAAGTTACTGTAAAATAAACTAGAAATGAACTGAATACAAATAGAAAAATAAATAAAATGATGCAAAGAAGAACTAAAAAAACATTTGGATCCTACCTGTAAAGAATTTTACAATGTGTTTACAGTGATAATGTATTATTGTGTACCTGACATTAGATATTTGTCCCCTACGGTCAGTCTAAATCCACACAGTGAACCCTATGAAGATACCCGGACAACGACTATTGGTCCAACTAGGTTTATAAGGCCCTGAAATTATATAAATGTAAATGAACTATCTAGTGTTTTATGACAGAGTCCTATTGCACATTTGTTTAGTTGTCTCGGCCATATACTTATCAATCATGTTGTGTCTTGTACAGTCCTATTGAATATAGTTTTAAAGGTAATATAGTATTGCCTGATATTGAGAACTATTGTTTGGCATAGATCCCCACGTATCTTAAGTATATATATCTACCTATATGTTTCATCTGTAGAACCTGTTTGTCATACAGCTACGTGTATCGTATAGTATTGTCTGCTATATTCGTATCATACGTAGTACAGTTTAACATAACCTTATACTATTTTACTTTTTGTGTATCATGGTTTATTTTTTATCTGCTCACAATTAAGATATAATGTATCTTATTTTCGTACCACCAGCTTTAAACTATCTTACCTTTAGTGACGTCACAAGCGTAAAGTAATATTTGATATCAAAGTCATTTGCTGACGTTGGAAGTATTTCTTGTGTTACTGTCCCAACAAAAACTGAAACAAATAAATTTCAGTTGACGACGATTAAATATGCATATTTTTGTTTATATCGCAAACCATATAGCGACGAACCATAATTGTAGAATAAAGGTTTTCTTTTCCAGAATTTTTGTCTGGGAACGCTTATTGGAAAACAGCAAACGCACTGTTGTTATGTTTACAAAGAACGTATGAATAGTGTACCTCAATAGTCTGGTCAGCTTAGAATCTACACATTCCCATGATTACTCAAAATTTTCAAACTATTTTTCAGGCAATGCAGTTGATCTCTTGTGGTATACGAATGGCATACTTGACCCCGGGTGTGTCACTTCTGTTTTATCTTTCTCTTTTTCTATTTTGATAGTTCCATTCGAATGGAAAGTTCCAGATTTAATCTTCTATTGTGTGTGGAGTGTTTTGTAGTAGTTTTGTTGTATAACATTTAAAAAAAAATTGTTTTCAAATATGTTTCCCCCATTGCATTCTGATATAAATCCGTTTGATATTGGGAATAGCATTTTGATATTAGTGCTTTGTTGCTTTACGTGACGTGATTTAAACGTAACTCAATGATTGACCAATGCTAATTAATTTATGCAAACAAGACTCATGCTTATGAACACCAGAGGCTAGTTTCGTCTAAATTTACTCCAGACTCACCGAAGGCACTCAAACAAAAACAGTTACCGAAAAGTTATGCCAAAAAAAGTAACCAATTAACACTGTCTTCATTATGATTAATATCCTATACTGATACATTTCAATATTTTCTATGATTCATACAAACAATTACCAAAACTGACATTCTCAAGATACTCAAATTTCTCATTTATAACATATTTGTTTGGTGACATGTTGAACGCATTCATCCCTTTAAATTTTCAATCTTATACGAGAACGAAGAGCTTATAATTCCTATTATACTATGTTTGATAGGTTGCTGCGTTGTTACTGACAAGCGAGCTAGGAAACCAAGAGTTTCAAGTGGTGAAACTGAAATTGTTTCTTCGATAAAATTACGGGTTGGTATATACGAGTGTAGTATGACTGGTCCCAGTGGTGAAGCATACATTTCTGACCCTGCAGGAACAAATGAGTCAACAGAGTGTGTGTCAATCCTCCCTAAGTTTAATTCGTGATTTTTGTTATGTTGTTGGTTGATATACTTTGGTCCGGTTTTTCAGTTTGTTTTCAACTTATAAGTTTTAAAAAACTTTACAGCTTGTAAATGTTAAAATAAAATGAAAAAAAAAAACACCTGAGGTATTTGAATAGCATTAGTGTGGCTTAATCTTAGAATGATTGAGTTTTGCTTTATTGACTTTTTTATTCTTTTTGTTTCGTTTTAATATACGACGATATCTTGACCATGTTATTTTAGAAAACAACAGTTTTAAATCAGCACTACTTTACTTTACTCGACATTCTTGGAATTAATTAAATGATTTGATAATGATCAAAACACATCAAACATGTGAAAGGTACCATCCATATTTTTTTTTACTTCCAACTCACGATTGTTCAATATTAGTTCGAATCGGTCAACACCAGTTTGAATTCCAAATAATTATATGCGAAAGTTTAGAGCTTTATAAACAAACTTTCGAGAAAAAAGTGCAAAATTACTTAAATACTAGATAAATAAATAAATAGTATTCAACCATTTTTTTATATTGTCGTTACTGTGCGTGGTACATAAACAATAACGCGATGACACCGTTTAAAAAAAAAACCAATTCCATGTGTAACTAATAAACTATACCTAAATTGATCTTGAAAGAAATATTAATATACAAATCAATAAATTTTTTGGGGGTTTTCATTTTTGTTGGTTCTCCATTGTTAAGTTAATAATGATAGTATTTGTGTTGCATATAACACCACAGCGTGCTGAAGATCAGGCTACGTTGTGATTGGTCTGTGAGATATCGTTTTAACTGCAGTTTTTTATTGTGACATATTTATTGTGATCTGCAAGTATATGATACTTACGGCGATAAGGTCACACGTTTAAGATATTGGTTTATATGTTTATATCAATTTCATTAGAAAATACAATCAGAGATTATAATCTTGTTTATAATTGTATTTCTATAAATTCATATCATTACGCAAAGTCTCTCTCTGCAAGTTCTTGTGATATATCGTAACGCTGAAGTTACATGGAAAGGAATATCAAAAAGGGACTGTAAGTTTCAAACAGAGACATCGAACATTGCACACGTCTTTTTGTTCTTAAAATGATAATTGTTTTACAATATATATTAGGCTCAACTTTTAATAATTGCAGACATGCTTCAATTGATCAAACATTTTTTGAGACAAAATGGTGCGGAAACGTATTAGCGCCACACAATTGTTTTAAAATTTTCTTTCTATGTTTGCGTTAAACGCAAACCTTTGCGATATAAGGCAAACCTTTGCGTTATAACACAAACCATTTAAAGAAGATAAAGAGGCTATCAAACCAAGATTTCCAAATTGCTGAAGTTGAATTCATCCTATGTTCAAGAATATTGGGCATTTCCAAGCAAGACATCCCAAATATATTTTTTAAAACCCTAACAGTTTCAAATTGCTCACCGAAATACAATTTATTAGGACACATGATATTTCGTATGTGTATTTAGATTAAGTCTTCATAATTTTGGTAAATTGACATAACCTCGGTTTCGAATTTATCTGTGCAATTCTATTGTTCATTTTGTTAATCGAAATATATCATGGCCACGGTATATCAAATTCATCAACAACTTCATTTTGATACATTTTTCTGTATCAAATCTCTTCAATTTCCATTCAATATCAATTACAACTTTTTATTTCTAAATAATGAAAGTGGACACAGCTGAAAATTTTATAAAGTCAACCTTTCTATTATGTCAATCCATTTAATATATACTGTACATACGACATCTGTCGAACGGAGCTTCGTAGTTTGCATTTCAATATGAAGTTGCTAATAGAAAACATTGATTAACTTTTTTTTTAAATCTTGATAATCAGACTATTTCATCATTTTTTCAATCGTTTCTGCTATGGAAAAATTCACTGTGACAAAAAAATGGTACAATAACCACAATAGAAAGTTAGTGGGGGGAGAAAAAAAATATGAATGTTGTTTTCAAATGGCCGTTGACAACAGTAAACGCTGACTTGAAATTTGTTTTTTGAAGAATCCTATTTGGAAATCCTTCTAAAAGTTCACTTGCTCTGGAAATGTTTTATCTCATTTAAGGTAAAAAAGATATATTAACAATTATAAAAGGGTAAAAGTGTTTCCCGTTTAAATCAATGATAACCATTTATAAGGTTTATCAATGACATAGCACGTGTATTGATTAATTTAAAAGTTTAAATGTCCTTCATTCTTGTATATGCTTCGTAAATTTCACGGACGCCATCACGAGTTGGTTGACCGTTTCACAGATGATATCAGATATGTATCTTAGGTCGAAATCCCCTTCCCTTATCATGAATGTGACCTACTTATTTAGACTATTTACCGAAAAAAATATAACATGAGCAACACCCATACGATGTTACCAAATGTGGAGCAGGATCTGCTTACCCTTCCGGAGCATTTGAGATCATTCCCAGTTTTTGGTGGGGTTCGTGTTGCTCAGTCTTTAGTTTTGTATGTTTTTTCATGTGTACTATTATATGTTCGTTTGTCTTTTTCATTGTTTGCCATTGTGTTTTTAGTGTATTTTCAATTAATGAGTTTGACTGTTCCTCTGGTATCTTTCGTCCCTCTTTTAACAAGTTCGATGCACAAATGTTTTCAAACTTTACTTTTGTAAATCATAAATAGTTGACACGATTGGTGCTAAAATGTATGCTGTATGTGTGGGAGTGCTTATAATGCTCGACAAGCGCCAAATATCGACCACTTTGATATGCCCTGCAAAGTTTTGAAACGTTGAAAAATTAATTATGAATAATATTTCTAAACACAACTTAGATGCTGAGTAATGAATGTCACAATTCAGACCAAGAATTTGTTAATATCATTTTTATTGTTTAAGTAAAACTATATACTCACCGACATTCCTCGTACAAAGAAATTATTTGTGGATGCTTAGGAAAACACCTACATCCATTTGATATACTTGTTAACCATAACAATCCAAGAAATACTCTTGTTACTTTTGAAGACATTTTTTTGTGAACACGTATTAGGTAACACGTTATGTTCCTTCCTTATATATATATATTTAAATAATCAATACTTACGTATAATCCTGAAACATAAACTATAGAAACCTGTGTATGCAGCATTAAAAACTTTAGTCATATATTATGGGACGCCGTAACTGTCTTATAGTGTAAATATTTAATGCTATTTTGTTACTTTGCCATTACGTCCTGTCATCTCGTATTGTTACATTGGTATGTGTAAATTCCTTTATTTCCTGACACTGCATCTCTGTGTTATATAAAAATAGTTGTTTGTTTGGTCAAACAATTGTTTTATATGTCATTACTAATCTTTGTTTTGTGCAACATGCATCAAATTATGCTGTTTCTACTATATATATTTGAATACCTCACAACTTAGACACCTTTACAATCTTTTATATTCCCTTTGTCATTTAAGTAACTGTATTTGGCAACACTTTTGGATCTCAATGCTCTTCAATTTCGTACTTTATTTGCCCCCTTTTTTTTTTTTTTTTCCCCAACTTGTTTGGATTCCAGCATCTCTGATGAGTCTTTTGTAGACGAAACGCGCGTCTGGCCTATATATAAAATTTAGTCCTGGTATCTATGATGAGTTAATCAGTTAATAATTGCGTCCTTTCACAAATAGGATTGTTATGCTGAATGCTCTATACGTTTTGTTTTGATACATCTCCGTTCTATGAAAACCTTATGATATTATAGTCTGATGGATTTATGTTGTGTTTATACATATTTGCAAATGTCTATAACATTACGTGTAATCACGTATTACGGTAAGTGCAAAGACCTTTTATGTTATGTTTAAACACCTAAACATTGTATGCAAACACTTATTACATTGTATGCAAACACCCACAACGTTATGTGCAAATACCAATTACATTATATGCAAAATCATATCATGCTATGTCCAAATGCCTATTATATTATGTGCAAACATCTATAATTGTTTGTCCCGCTTCTTTTACGTTATGTACAAACACCTATTACATTGTTTGAAAATATCTATTACGTTATTTTGAAACACCCATTACGTTAATGACAAACGCCTGTTTCGTTATTTGCAAACACATATTACGTTCCAGTAAACGCTTGTTTGCAACAGATTAAAACAAAAACGCACCAATGATCGAAAACTAAGAAAATGACAAGTTTGTTTAAGCTTTCTTAAAAGCTGAATACCACTTCGCTCTATCTTAATTTAAGGTAAGATGTGTACATGGGGTTGCTGATTAAGTAATTGAAATTTGGAGTCTTAGATATTGATTGATATAAAAATATGATAAATATTTAGTTTGAAGGAAAATGATGACGTTCTACTTTAAGAGTGAGCGTTATACATTCATGCCTTTAAGATTCTGTTTACTTTACTTGTTGAAAATAAAACATTTACAAATAAGCAGACACGACTCTGGAGGAGGGCCTATATATTGTCAAGAGTTGTAAAATATATATAATAATTTTTTGTAACCATTGCATCTATTAGTTTTTTTTTCTAGCAAAACAAATCCTGCATATTGCACATGATCAAAGCAAATAAACACGTATTTATAATTGATATTTCAATAGTTCATTTCAGTGTGCAATATATGCACATGTAAACGATCATAAATGAATGCCAGTTGATCTAAACTGAAATACACATATTCCATTTTCTGACATTTGATGTCTTATCGTAAGACGAGAAAAGTCTGTCATTTAAGCTAAAAGCTGTTGCTGTATAATAGCCACATCATGAAGCAACAAATAATAATAAATTGATTGATTGGTATTTGCCTGACGCCACCTTAGCGCAAACAGGCTATACCGCAGCGATCAATCAGTATCGATATGTGATAAGTGATTATTTCACGATGGCGTGTATGTAAACCGAAAGTAAAAGCTCCGCACTATGATTCGAAACATGTTAAAAACAAAATGCAACCGAATTTCTTGATGGAAAATATCTTGCGTATTTACTTATTATATATGGTTTTAGAATGTACAAACTAGTTACGCTAATAATATTGACCAGTTGTACACTTTTGACGAGTCATTACGTTATAAATGGACTAAAAACAATTAAAAAAACCTCGTTCCTGTACGATAAGTAAACAATTTTCATCATCAAAATGTCAAACACGGAACAAAATAAAGGTAATGAGCATTTCTGTAAAGAATTAAAGGCAAGTTGTCTCGCGCACGGGACAATGTCTGGAAGAAAAATGTAGATTATGTTTTCGGTGATTATTTATAAGATAGAGCAAATTTATAATTCGAGATAAAACTGGAAAAGGCATAGCAAGCACAAAAAACTAAAAAAACTTACAACAGTACACAAAACATAATAAAGACTGAACAAGAGCATTGGAACAATAACAAATAATATTGGTCTCAGTTGCTCCAGAATTATAAGCAGATCATGTTCAACACGTGACACATGTCATGTTTCGTAATCCAGTAAGCATAGGGTGGCAAGTCTTACTTTGACGGACACATATTCGACGAATAGACGCCGAGATTTTGTCATGACAATTAAAACATATTTGTCGATACTGTGATATTCCATAATGGTCAACGACGACGCAAGTAGTAAGAAACATGCATAGTCTGATCTTGGACAATAAAAATATGGATTGTAATTTATGTGGGATGTCTAATTGTAACGGTCACATATTCGACGAAAAGATATAGATATGTTTTTGGCAAGAAAAGAAACATCTTGATAATGTTAGTTTTAGTAAATGAACTAAGTAAACTTGGTTTAATAGCTCACAAGGAAGCTAATAAACCAAGAGTTCCAAATGGTGAGGTTGAAATCATCCCTTCGTAAATTTTACGGACGCCATCACGAGTTGGTTGACCGTTATGGAATAACCGTTTCACAAATGATATCGGATATGTTCCTTACGTCGTTACTACAATCCCCTTCCCTTTCATGAATACGACCTACCGAATTAGACTATTTACACCGGATTTGTAATCACATAAGCAACACGACGGGTGCCACTTGTGGAGAAGGATCTGCTTACCCTTCCGGAGCACCTGAGATCACCCCTAGTTTGTGGTGGTGTTCGTGTTGTTTATTCTTTAGTTTTCTATGTTGTGTCGTGTGTACTATTGTTTTTTCTGTTTGTCTTTTTCATTTTTAGCCATGGCGTTGTCAGTTTGTTTTAGATTTATGAGTTTGACTGTCCCTTTGGTATCTTTCGTCCCTCTTTTAAATAAAATTGGGAATGAAAATGTGGGGAATGTGTCAAAGAGACAATAACCCGACCATAGAACAAACAACGGTGATATTCCATAACGGTCAATGAACCCAAGATGGCGTTAGTGAACTTTAAAAAAGTCATAAGCAATACAGTTTGAAACATTGGTAGACACAAGTAGTAGAAAACATGTAAAGTCTTAGCTTGGGAAAAAAAAGCAAAATATGGATTGAAATTGATGCAGTATCTGCCTACCCTTCCGGAGCCCCTGAAATCACCCCAGTTTTCTGGTGGGGTTCGTGTTGTTAAGTTTTGAGTTTTTCTATATTGTGTCTTGTGCACCATTGTTTGTCTGTTTGTCTTTTTCTTTTTTAGCCATGACGTTCTCAGTTAATTTTCGGTCTATAAGTGCAATAATGCCATCTTGTTACTTGTAAAAGAATTTTATCACTTATGAAGTTTCGTGGCTGTCAGTTTTTATTGGTGGATGAAGCCGGTTTCCAAGAGAGAACAACCACATTCGTAGTAGAAAACTGACAGTCCTAGTAAGGTGCAAATGCATGATTCAAACTCAGAACCACAGTGTTTACTTGTGATTAAGTATTTCTATTAATACCACGCAGCTTCCAAGGTCGCAGGAAGATACGGATTGATTTATTTCTTTGAATGTAAAAACATTTTTGAATCATCGACAAAAGAGGGACGATAAAGAAGCTTTTTGAGAGAATATTAGAATAATTCCCATTAAGGTAGGATCATTATTTCTGTGTTGTTTATTTGTTAATTATTTGAAGACGCAAAGATTAATTTGTGTTTGTGTTTTTGTAATGAGCGTATATCCAAATGAAAGTCATGTTAATTTAGGAATAATATAAACATCAATTTAGAAAAGAATAACTATTAGGCCCTTACACTAGCAAGTCCGTCTTTAGTGCACTCATGGGTTAAACTCGTCATTGATAACAACTGAATATTTATTTGGGACCGCAATTAACGCCTGTTTTTCTTTCTTCACAAATTGAAAGCAAAGACTGATGAACTGTCAGCAAATAAGACCCATATGAACTTTGTATTTAGATCCATAAAATTCTGATCATACAATTTATCCTGGTGAAATAAAATGAATTTTGTTTAATTTTGAAAAAAGCTAATATTCGATGAAGCCAAAGACCAAACCCTGCAAAGGGAGTTCGAATTCGTGGAAAGTCATTTAAACCATATATTAAAGAAAATAAAAACTTTTTATAATGGAAGTCCATATTTCCAAGAAAAAAAGGTCGTTTATTCACAAATAAAACGTGAACCATGTAAAACAATTATTTAAATGACGTTGACCTATAAACAGGTTTATAAACTTTTTTTATTAATATTCTAAGTCATACCGAAACAATAAAACTAATATTGAATAGTCTAATTCATTCAAACTTTTTTTTATGCTTTTTCACACTCAACATGTTTCCAGCTACACCTCCCTCCTTCTCTCTTGCATAATCTTGTTTTTCGATAATTGCATCTATTTCCCAATTCATTCGTCATCTTACACCCTTTTTTGGGGTCAAATAATTCAGGTTTAGAATAAGAATTCATAATTTCCTAAAAAGGCAGAATATTATAATGAACAAATGTAATATTTGCATGAAATATAAAAGAAATATAAGAATCTTTAACCATAATGTGTATGTAAAAGGCCTTTCCACCATCACAATACTTTAAGTATTATCGCGTGTTATACAATCAAGTTAAGTTCGTCCTAATGTACTACGTGTATGTTGGTACATGTATCAAAGGCAACAGGCTAATAATTTGATACGCACTACGCGCGTTTCGTCTATATAAGAACATTAAGGACTTGAATCTCTTCAAAATTATTGCAAAATACGGATAAGGTTATCTATGCATGCTATGCCTGGGAATCAATCTAAAGTGTTTCGAATACTTTCGCAAACAGTACATTTATAAAAATTACCATATAATTGATAGCTGTCTCAATATATTCGATGACACTGTCGGTTGAGGTTTGGTCAGTTATGTGTCTTACGTCGCAACTTCAACCCCTTCCCTTTTCATGAATGTAAACTTTTAAATTATACTATTACTCGGTTTGTAATATTATGAACACCACGACGGATGTCACATGTTAAGCAGTAGCTCTTGACCCTTCCAGAGCACATGCGATCGCCCAAATATTTGATGGGATTCGTGTTGCCCAGTCTTTATATTTTCTAGGTTGCATTTTTGTACTAGTGTTGTCTGTTTTTCGCTTCCATTGCGTTGACAGTTTATTTTCGATTTATAAGTTTGAATGTTCCTCTGATATCTTTCACCCGTCTTATTTGCTAGCCATACATCTATATAATATAATTAATATTCATGTCAAAACCGAAGTGTTGGCTACAGTGCTGTTAAAACCACTCGGGGACCAAACCTGCACCAGAAGTGTCATCGACCAAGTTTTATCGTAAACTTGCTATTCATGCTATTGGTCTAATGTTATTTATTGAATGTTCTTTATAAAATATTGCACTGCTGTGATATCAGTTTAAACAATTAATTAAAGTTTTGCAAATTAGTTGCACTAATCTAATTAAATGTACGTTTAATTTGTTGTGTGTAATAGGAGAACTTAAATGTTGTCTATCTTTTATGGGATATCTATTTCATTAAAGAATTGAGACGAAAATCATCTGCGTATGGCATGGCAAAAACATTAAAACAATAAACAAATAGAGACAAACAATAGTATACAAAACATAAAACAATAATTAAAAACTGATTTAAATGAGCCCAATCATACACTAGGTATGATATCTAATGTATATCTTAAATGTTCGCAGTTCCTGCTCCTGATATTCATATGTTGATTAGAATCGAGAAGGAAAATTTGGATGTGTCAAAAAGACAACCCGACCAAAGAACAAAAAATAACAGCCGAAGGCCACTAGTTGGCCTTCAACACAGAGGTAAAAGGGGGTTTAGCTGATCCTGCAATAAAGATGTGCATTGGTTCGGGTAAAATGTCATACTAAACTTCAAAACAAATCAACTAAAAAAGATAAAGAAAAACATTCACATTTAACAAAGACTAAAGGCAAAAATATGGCGGAGTTAAACATGTTTAAGGAGATCTCGAATCTCCTTTATACCTCAAGTAAATGTAGATAAAACAAACACACTGCAATGGAATATTTACTATGAGATACTATTCAAAAAGTGGTACAAATCAAAATCTGTAGGATCTGCTTTAATGTATTTCAGTTGTATTGTCCTTACTTACTTTACAGTCACAGTTTGACTCTAATAACCAAAAGCAACATTCCACATGAAAACATTTTCTTTCAATGTAATGTTAAAGATATTGTTCTTTTTTACAGACACTGTTCTGTCTGTATGAATCAGGACCACCACTGAACAGTTTGCCTAAAAATAATGTTAACGATAGCGTACTTACTTTACAGGCACAGTTCCGTTTGTATGAATCAGGTCCACTACTAAAAAAGTAAATCATTTGTTCAAATGATAGACTGGTTGTTCTTAGAATAAAAGAACTGCATAATTTGGTTGATATCTTTCCCGTCTTATCTCTATACCCTAAAACATATTTATATTTAAAATGGTTACTACTACTTTAAAAATCCCCAGCTGTAAAATCAATTAATTTTAACCTTTTTATGTGTGGAGAAATTTGTACCTAATGTGTTTTTACCAGTTCACCACAAACGTGTAATTCATACAAACAAGTATGTTTCTATAGCTTTAAAAAAGGTTACATACGGAAAACATTTTAATTGAACAATGTTTACCTCCGTTTTCATTTGAATTACACGACGGATGCCGTATGTGATCCAGAATCTGCTCATTCTTCTGGATTATCTGATATTATACTTAAATGGTGATGGGGTTTCTTTTGGTCAGTCTTTAGTTTTCTATGTTGTGTTTTGTGTACAGATGTTTGTTTCTTGGTCTTTGACTTTTTGACTTTGACAGTTCTTTTCAAATTTGGAGTGTCAATGTGACTTTTGTATGTTTTGTCTCTCTTTTTTTCAAAATTTCTGTTTCTAAAGTTAAAGACATCAAAACCATTTTACTTGATAACCTGTTTAAAAAGTAATTACTCCGACTCAAATAAGTTTTTTACCACCGAGTTCCATTGTAGATTTAAGAAATAATTCATGGGGGCTTGAATATATCGTGATTTTACCACGGGTTGGCCCTTTATGACAAATATTTAAATTTACCCTGAGCGATTTGGAGGGGTAAAATATCGGCATAAAGGGACAACCCGTAGTAAAATCTAGATACATTCAAGCCCCCATGAATTATTTCGATTCTAATGGGACAAATACGGCAATTCTTTTGGATCGACGCGCTCTAAGTAGAGGCAGATATTTGCCGTTCCCATAAATAAACACACCATTCAATTGGCGTAAAAGAACGGAACAAACTGAATTAGTGACATGCTAAACTATTTACAATAATGTTTTTAGATAGTTTTGGGTGAATCAAATGATAATTTACTTATATGTCTTATATATTATTTGAAAAATTGGCTTATATCACATTTTAGCATCGTTTGCTTACGTTTTCTAGTTGTGATGATTTTCGGTTTCACAAGCGTGTATTTTCCCGTAAAATGCTTATATTCTGACGTCGTTGTTCTTTCTATGACGTCGGATAGCTTATTCAGTAAAATACATATGACGTGGGAGTACAATAGGAACAGCCCTATCAATATATTAATATTTTACCCGGGTGTGTACTCAAAGCCTTTGAAGGACGTCATGTTAGAATAATACTTTTACAACAACGAACATATCGCAATTTTTAAAAGTTACATTTAGATTTATACACAATTTACATTTAGATTTACTTTGATTTCAAATATAATATGTGTTTTTTTGCAATCATCAATAATGGAAACAATTCTTCAAATAATCAGCAGTTTAATAATACACATTTTAAAAGAAAAAAGTTTTAAATAGCCTTTTTAGTATGATCTGTTATAAAAAATTAAAAACAAAACGTTGAATAATTTCTTGCGTCTGACGCGCTTTTCTGGATTTACCTTCATCAGGAACGCTCAAAGCAACACATTTGAAATCCAAAGATATATAAGTACTGAAAACTGTTGAAGAGCTATATGTTAAAAAATACCCAAAATAAAAAGCCATATTTTGTCTGAAGTAGTGGAACCCTATCTTTCATAATAATTTAAATTTTTATAAACGGACAATTTTAGTAAAGTTTGTTAAATCATGTCAGTACTGAAGCACTGACTACTGAGCTGATGATATTCTTGGGGACTGATAGTCCACCACTAGAGGTATCGACCTAGTGATGTTATAAATTGAGAACAACACGTTTAATAATTTATAACATTGATGCAAATTTGAATAAAAATATAAGGAAATACTTTGATACTTCTTTTAGTTGTGATATAAGCTCTCTTTCAAAAAGTAAAACAACAGTTTTACTGAATCCGGGGAACATTCTAAATGGAAAGTCAAATTCATCAAACGATTTGATGACGTCTGCCATATTCTGACCTGGTTCATGTATCTCCTAGGCTTGAAATGATTGATTTAATTGATTGTTATAGCTAATTGAACCTACTTTTTGAATGGCAGTCACATACAATTCAATTGCTTTGACAAAAAAAGAAATGGAAATAACAAAGTAAAAATGTCAAAAATAGGAGAACAACAACCAACATTGTGTTATAATCTTAATCACAGTAAAACAGACAGATATGTCATAACAAAGTACAGAAACACATGACTAAAAGGTATAAGTTATTACTTACAAGTATACCGGTGTTAAAAGTCAAACATCGATTGCGAGGAAAGCAAAGAAACAAAAAGAACACTGAAGAGCAAAACAAACAAACGCCAAAATACAAAGAAACGAAATAATTAACACATAACTTACTTAAATGATATCGGATATGTTCCTTACGTCGTAACTAAAATTTCCTTCCCTTTCATGGATGTGACCTACCGATTGAGACTATTTACGGGATTTGATATCAAATAAGCAACACGACGGGTGTCACATGTGGAGCAGGATCTGCTTACCCTTCCGGAGCACCTAAGATCATCCTTAGTTTTTGGTGGGGTTCGTGTTGTCTATTCTTTTGGTTTCTATGTTGTGTCATGTGTACTTTTGTTTGTCTGTTTGTCTTTTTCATTTGTAGTCCTGGCGTTGTCAGTTTGTTTTAGATTTATGAGTTTGGCTGTCCCTTTGGTATCTTTCTTTTTTTAATTCCCGTATAACTTAATTGGGACAGGACATTTATAGAAATAGATTCCTGGTTTAATGGCTACCAAAACCTTCCGCTGGATAACAAATAACAAATATTGCTGAAATGAAAAGCCTACACCACAGAAATACAGCTCATACACAGGCGTCTCAGAGAAACGTACACATAAATTATATAAGAATATAGTCGACACAACATGCAAACTGTAAGATATACCGAGACACGTCGCATAATAATGCAAATTCAAACTCCGTACAATAGTCATATTCAGGAATAGGGAACGGCCCTAGCTTGGCATACAGTCGGCATAGACATTAAGTCACAAAAGAAGACGTGCTGAAATTTAATTGCTTAGTTGAGATACAGACACATCATATAGTCAATCAATTAGTTATGGTGTTCATAAAATTTATGTAGTATAATTCTTAATATTGCTTCCTCATTGTTCTGTTGCATCAGCTTCTACATAAGGGTCATACTCCTGTATGCATTCAGTGTGGTGTAAACATGCACGTACATAACGTATAAATACAGCATAATAAGCAATCGAGAGTTTGTTACTGCTGAGAAATTGAAAATTGATAATTGGGAAGTAGAAATCATCCCGTTTATTGTTAAGTGATTAGTAAAGTGCTAAATCGTCCATATGTGTCAGTATTAGAAAAACTTTCAAGGCACGAAGAAGTCTCTCGTGTATCAATAGTATCACTAGTATCAAGTCACTTTTATATATGAGATGCAAGTACTGACTAAAATATTAGTAATTTAGCGATTGGGCATCATCTTTTTAATTGAAATCAAAATTAAATAGTTTGCAAGGTGATTTTCCTTTTGTCTTTTCGGCGGTTTTCAATGAATTATACTTCTTACGAATACATAAACATATACGCCAGAAGGTGTGCACAATAAGTATCCATTGGAATATCGACTTTCTTTTGAAATATCAGTCCTTTAGACTAAATCATTTTAAATGTAGATTAAAAAATTCAGCTTATCGCATTGTAAAGAGTTTTACCGGTTGGTTCGACGACCTTCTGAAAAAAGGGGGAAGGACGATAAATTTTAGATAAGTGCGACGAATATAATGTTGATGAATAAAATGAAGGTTACAATACACCATTAGATTTTATGGGCGCAGCCATTTTATGAGCATAACATGGTATTCAGAATTAAGAGTATGGCGAATCCTGATTGGTCGATATGTGCGCCCGTTATTTTTTATTATTAGAGACTTCGTGCCCTTTGCTTTATATGAAAGGCAAAATAAAAATTATTCCGTAGCCCTAAAGGCACTGAGATGACTTTTCAACGCTAGGACAAGACACGTATTTTTAAGGACAAAATTGATAGGCATGGGAGATAAGTACAAAATACGCTAAGAAAAGCAACGCGAACCTATATTTTTTGGACCAAAAAATACTGTCCTAATAACTTTTCTTTGATTCTAGCAAGGTTTCGTTAAAAAAATCAACTTTCTAAAGTCTGTATCTCGAAAAAGGCTACCATTGTCGCCTATGGGAAAATTAATTGTTTATTTCAATCTGAAAGACGCTTCTGAGGGAAAAGGAAAAATACGACCTTTAAATCTAGAGGTGTGTATAATAATTCTTTTTGTACGTGTTCTTAAAATGAGGTGGTGTTTTACATTGCTGTATACGACTTTGTCATAATAAATCTATTGTAGCTAATGAATCATATGAATAAAACAAATAATAGGTACTAGTATTATAATTAGATACAACCAGACGCCAGTTTCGTCTTCATAAGACTTATCAATGACGCTCATATAAACAAAGTTATAATTCCAAGCAAGTAGTAAACTAGTAACTAAAATGTCAGTGGATTAAAGTTCAAAATACTATTAGTTATGAATGTTACATTTTGTCTTGTACCGTACATAAGAACTTTTTTGCCTTTTGACAATGAAATACCACATGAATTACGAGACGTCTGTATAATGATTAATGAACCCACTGGTTTCCGAATTCCCTGAAAAAATTAAATAATATTTAGTATTTCCCTTAAAGTAACATCTACACGCAGAGATTTTATTTATCAATTTTATGTTTAGGTTTATTACAACTCTATGTTAGAACGTATATATATATATAAGGGGAAACAAAACATATTGTAAGGTTAACGTTGATAAGATGCAACAACTTAAAAATAAAATAAATGGGCTATAATTCTATCTTAAATATTTATATAAATAAACTTATATAATTCCTATACACTATACTCAAACATATAACAATGTACACATACGACCAGGTATATTCGAAAGTATGTCTTAAGATCTTTGTATTTGACGTAAATTGTTTTGTGCGTAATGAGTTTCTGCTTACAATTTTGCCTACAATAATAACCAACTGTTTTACATGAAAACCATCCATAATTTGGTTTTCTTAAGCTGTCGGAATTAATATGATTATGTGAATATTTGTTTTATGATTACTGCAATATGCTGACTCTATCTTACCTTTAATGATTTTATTAACTTCAAGTGATAAGATGTTGACATACGAGGTTCTCCTTTTGTTACTTTTCCCACAAAAACTGAAAAGAATCAACAATACATCTGAAACATATTTAAATGTATATTCAACTAGCAACAAAACTCCACGAGAGCGGCTTAGAGACTGCTTTAAATAACCATGTTGATAAAAAGCTTGTGTTTCTAAAATTGTTTTTATGAATATTATTTGTTTGTTAGGGAGAAAGATGTGTTCATAAACCTCACAACTCCTTACCAAGGTGATTAAAAATGATAAAATAACGGATCGAATACCTTTTTTCCAATAAAAAAAAACTTTCTGTGTTGATGTTGTTTTTTCTGGTAGTCTATGCAAATATTCAAAACGACTGCATTGGTGTCACGGGATCGACGACGAGAGGGATTTGTCCCGAACTGTACAACGCCCGCATGCAATAGTTTACCTGTAAGGGGACGAGAGTGTACATCACTGAAGGAAAATGTTATGAGTTTGGGTGGAGATCCGACCTAAAGCATACATAATCAGTTTTAATTCCGTAGCTATTTTCTAAACCTGACCGTGAGGTCTGGACCGGAAATCCAATGGGAATTAAATATTCATATCGCAAGTTCATGAAGTTATGATCGCAAGTCTGAATTTAGTTATTTTTTTAAAATATAGACTGATTTTTTCGAATTGTTCCTTTTTTTGCGCATGCTTAAAAAATAAATAAAGGCAACAGTTGTGTACCGCTGTTCGAAACTTATAAAACGATAGAAAAAAAATCGGGTTACAAACTAAAACTTAGGATAACACATTAAATATAAGAGAGTACTTCGACACACCATCAAAATGTAAAACACACAGAAACGAACTAAGCATTAGACAAAATTCGATGAGAATAACAAATATATCATCAAAACTGAATACATAAATTTTGGATAGAAAAGTACCGAGACACGTCTTATACCAATGAGAATTCGCACTAAAATATATGAGGAAACAAACGACACAACGGAAACACACCAGGACATTTTTATGAAGAAAAACAGATGTAAAACAATGTTTGCCTGCATACAAATTGTACACGATAAGAAACTAAAAAACTAGAGCCTTACATTGCAAGCTTAAATTAAAAATAAGACTTCATATTTCGTTTTCAGTTAAGCTGAATAAGTACATACCATTTGGTTAAGTGGCCTTTTATCAAAAATTGGTAGTAAATCATCCTTGGCGGGAAAAATAACGAATTTTTAATTTGTTTTAGTTCTGTATGGCTTAAAAATCATTTCCTTGCCGAGGTCACCAAGGAATTGCATCTTTATTCTTTTTAAATTATAAGGATACACAAATTATCTTTAGAACTTTATAATGTTATTCGAAAAAAATAATGTGAAAATCATTTTAGTTTATATTGACAATTAGTTCCTTCGATGAAAGACTTAGCCTGTAAAGTGGAAGGAACTTCAGATTTAATTCATCAAAATCCAGTAGGCTACACGATAAAAAATATTAGAAAGAGCTTAACAAAAAGACACTTTTTAAAACAATCAACCCAAAACGTCCTACCAACTGAAACTGCAAGTACTAGTAGTCATGAATATAATTAACCAACATAGATGATAATAATTTGGCAATAAAACTACGAATAGAGACTAGTTCAAGTATGCACTATTCACTTCTAAAAAATCCAATATTCTAGATATATAGATAGCTAGATTTTCAAAATTCACCTTTCTAAAATGTATGTAAGACTGCATTTTCATTACTTCAGGTTAACTATCAATGGTTCTACCGCAAATATTGCTAATAGTATGAATATGTAGGCTATACATATGCACATAATTCATGCACAGATGTTAAATGCAGAGTATATTTGTCTCAATATCTTGAATATTTAGTTGTCAAATTTGCTAATCTAGGTTTAAAGCACCTAAGTACTCACCAACGACATTTTTTCTACAGAATATTCTTTGGTGATGCGGAATAGAACACCTACAACCATATGATGTATATGTAAACCATAATAAGCCAAATAATACACATGTAACTCTGAAGGCCATTATTTTCTCTAAATACGAACAGCGTAACATGTTGTGTAACTTCCTAATGATTTAACATAATATCATTATTAACGTACAATCCGATAACAACAATCATTGAAAACTTTTAAATTTAAGCAGTTTAACTTTTTGCAATATCAATACTTATATATTATATATAATATATTATATTTATGTTTATTTCATATTGATATGAATTCAGTAGGTTTTTGTAAATGCGTTAGATTTTGAATAAAGAAACATATTCACTAGTCGATATGGTTTTTTCACCGCGCAAAAAAAATCGCCTGCGATTTCGTGTATAATTTATGTCAAAATCGTTTACAATTGGTTTTAGTTATACATTTGTCACCATCTTACGGTGTTTATATATCTCAACTTGTACGATTCGCTCGTGTATGTAACAATGTTTTAGATTTTAACGAGAGAATTTTATGTATTACTGAAAAATTATTACACCAGGGTTTTCGATATCACAAACTAGTCAAAACATTTACTAAATTTTATCATCGGTATAAAGACATCATTCGTAAATATAGCTCAACATGCAGACTTTTTATACGTTCAGGTATTTCACATCCAATTTTTTATGGAAATATTCTTTATAAAGCACAAAGGTGTCAGTATTCACCTCATAGACTTACAAAACCTTTGAATAGACTTATTCAGAAGGGATATAATTACGATACTGTTGTCAAGTCATTAAATATTGCATATTTTGGCGTTAATATTGAGTCACTGATAAGGTCTCTGCGTCGGAACTAAACACATTTATTCTAAAAACAGTTGTTGGCATGACACGGGTTATGTTCTTCTCATATATGTTATGATGGTATGATACTAAACCCCTTACGGGAAGGATTGTGCCTGATGTTCATATGATGAAATCATAATCTTTCAGTCAGTTTAATTGAAGTCTGGAGCTGGCATGTCAGTTAACTGTTAGTAGTCTGTTGTTATTTATGTATTATTGTCATTTTGTTTATTTTCTTTGTTTACATCTTCTGACATCAGACTCGGACTTCTCTTGAACTGTATTTTAATGTGCGTATTGTTATGCTTTTACTTTTCTACACTGGTTAGAGGTATAGGGGGAGGGTTGAGATCTCACAAACATGTTTAACCCCGCCGCATTTTTGCGCCTGTCCCAAGTCAGGAGCCTCTGGCCTTTGTTAGTCTTGTATTATTTAAATTTTAGTTTCTTGTGTACAATTTGGAAATTAGTATGGCGTTCATTATCACTGAACTAGTATATATTTGTTTAGGGGCCAGCTGAAGGACGCCTCCGGGTGCGGGAATTTCTCGCTACATTGAAGACCTGTTGGTGACCTTCTGCTGTTGTGTTTTTTTTATTTTGGTCGGGTTGTTGTCTCTTTGACACAATTCCCATTTCCATTCTCAATTTTATTGTCATTACATACATTTATATTTCACCTCTGTTATCTCTCAGAATATGGAAGAAGACAACCTTTTCTGTCTTTTGTTTCGGTAGATATGTGTTTCATTGCCTTTTGAAAAAGTTATATTAACTTCGACCAATGGCCTCAGTAATTATCAATTTGTCAAAAGTCCTTAAAACACATATTTATCGCATCAAAAGACAATAGTTGTACAATATCAATGCTTGGAGTTCTTTAAGCTGAAATAAAAAATAACATAAATACTACCAAAAAATATGTTCCTGAAGTATATAATACATAAGTGAGTTATAATGAAAAATGATAACAGCTATCGCATAAAAAAACGTAGTATACCATATGATTCAATAGTCAAAAACCAATTTCACTAAAACAACAGATCTGGGATATCGAACAAAATCAAGGGAACACACTGGTGTGTTATCTGTAATACGGTAGCACACATTCATGGTGATTGTGCTTCATAGTTTGTCAACATCAATACGTACAAAAGTGAATGTTAACACTGTACAGACTTTTCGTTTTGGGGTGTTCTATTTAAACTAATTAACTGTTTATATATATATTGATAGATATATTTCGTTTTTTCAACTCACTAGCAACTTGATTTGCGGTCTCCAATCTTTTTTTACAATAATAGTTGTCTGATCTTTGATATTACTTACTGGGTTTTAAATTCGATAATTACATTTTCACTGAATTGGATTAGCCTGTTGTGATCCATGATGGATCCAATTCAGCATACATTTATTCTGTCGACACATCCGTTAGATCTTTATGTTATTTATCTTCATGTGATTCATTCCGTTTTGTTACCCTGATGAGTGATTGGCATACCCTTTAACTACTTTGTTTACAATAGATAAGTCTGTTCAAAGTATGTATGAATCCTAATGCGACTAGCAATAACTGATAAATGGCTAGTTATTAAAAAATTTAAGTATTAAAATTGTATAGACTTTTATAGTTCTGAGGCACACTTTCATTTTCATGTATATGTTGAGGTTCCGGGTAATAAATACGATGGACGTTGAAAAGATATCGACATTCAATTGTTGGTTACGAACGGGTTGATTGTGTTTCTTCAACTCAAATTAAAGTCATATGAAACCCCAAGTTAAAAAAAATGCATATGTTTTTTATAACTAAATGGATAACTTCCATTATAAAACTCATGTACAAATACATTTTTTTCTGAAGAAAATTCTTTAATTTGATTATATTAAGAAGAAGTTTTCTTTGTTCGAATTGCTTGCTTCCAGGAACAATAAGCCGATATATTTTCCGTATGCAAAGTGACATCAGCGTGACCGGTGATCGCTTTACGCATGTATCAGTTCTTAAAACAAACTTTTATCTGAAGAACATGTTAAACACGTGATCAATATCCACGTTAAATTGTTGATTGTTTACTATAAGGTGTCAATCGGAAAATTTCGGCTTCTAAACATGACGTTTAAGAATTGCCATATTTTTACTTCATAACAGACAAAGAGAAAGAAAAAAAATGACGATTATACGATATGGTTGGTTAAAAAATTAAAACATATGCATAGAGGACTAAGTTTACGATACATACATGCAATGGTTCAAGAATAGGATAGACATTTTTTTTCACCGGTCACTTGTTTCATATGGCTTTAAGTATTGGAAGTTTCAGACACGTATTTTTGACAATAACCATACATTCATACATTATTGTGGTTCATAAGTTTCTCGCTTTTATATAGATTATACCG
The DNA here is from genome assembly GCF_036588685.1 of Mytilus trossulus. Taxonomy (NCBI): domain Eukaryota; kingdom Metazoa; phylum Mollusca; class Bivalvia; order Mytilida; family Mytilidae; genus Mytilus; species Mytilus trossulus. Next base: position 18,635,146 of record NC_086380.1, read on the forward strand.
TTGGTTTTCCTGTTTTACACTAGTAATCACTTGGGCCATTAATAGCTTTCTATTCGGTGTTATCAAAATTGAACACCATACCATGACCAATGAATGTTAACTATTATAAATTGTGACTTGAATAAAGAGGTGTCACCTTTGCACTTCTACCTCATCTTCTTATATCTTATTATATAACATAGGTAAGACTGTTAAGATTGTATTGAGATGAATACTGCTAATAAAAATTGATTATAATATTTTCAGACAAATCCAGACAGATATACCGTGTTTAGACATAAGAAACAAAGTGAAAAAACTTGTATCAAATTATGAAAATTCAACCAATATGAAAAAAAAAATCATATAAATGGATATTATTTCATTTATTTTGTCGTTTTAGATTCTTGTGAATGATTTCAGTTAATTGGTGTGTTTTACATAGTTGTCTTGTAAAACCAATTCTTTAAAATCTCTGTATCGTTGATTGACCACACTTTCTAAAATGTTTTACTTTGATATTGTTGCTAAAGGAATAATGAAATGATTTTCATTAAAATGAATACATGTATGCAGGCATACATGTAACATAAGACATCAATTATCAACCTTGCAAGAAAAGATCTTATAATGCACTATTACTGTCTTTTAATGGGGTTGACATACACTTTATTGACTTTGAAAACTGAAGTCCAAGGACAAAAGTTAATATTAACTTTGGAAATGTAAATTAAACTATATATTACTTGATTAACAGATATCTGTTTTTGTTTTAATCCATAGATCCTGGGAAAACATTTAACAAATAATATTCACTGTATTCGCACTTTCTATTAAATGTACAATAACATGAATAATATACAATAACACAGAGCTGAACAGTAAAATAACAAAAATACCGAAATCCGAGGAAAATTCAAACCGGAAAGACTTCAATCAAATGACAAAATCGAACGCTCAAGCACGTCGAACGAATGAATAAAAATTGTTATACTCCTGATGTGGTACAGGCATTTTCTTTTAAGGAAAATGGTGTATGTGTTACTGTATGACAAATCATTGTAGATCTTGGCATCGCACTGCTAATAAATGTAAGCATATATTTCATATCGTACGTGAAGTTAACTGCGATGTTTTCACTTGTCGGCCTATTTTTCAAATGAATATTCTTTCGTATACGAAAAAAAAGTTTTTCAATACAAACATTTTATAAACTAATTTATTTTTCATCTTTCTTTATGCATTTTTACAATCGATTTTTCCACCTACAAATTCCGTATTCTCTTTTACATAATCCAAATTCTGGTGGAATCTTACAGCCTTTTCTTGGGTCAAATCGTCCTGGTTCGTGTATAGGATCTATAATTGTCTAAAGAATAACATTTAATAATCATAAATACATCAATTGAATGAAATATAAAATAATCTTTATTTTTTACATCATTGTCATACGAGTAAATCCGAGTTATGTCGGCGATGATTTCATAAGTACCATAAAGTATTCAACCTACTAAAAGTCATTCTAAACAAAATACTGACAGAAAACATTTTGACTTGTTTTGATGCCTGTTACCTAAGACTATTGAATATGCATGAAATATTTGCCACTGGACGTTAAGCAACCAACAATCAAACCTAAGACTATTAAACTTGTTATATCTAGACTGACTTGCTAACATAACTGTATAACTAATTATTTCATATCGATAATCGACGTTTGAGCTAACAAATGTATGAAATAGTATTCAAACTATCTAGTACAGTACTAGGTACGATCTGCCGGAAGGCCTGGCAAATATTCGATGCTCGACATTGACATGCGTAATAATATACGTTTCCCTAATAATCAGTTTATAAGTATAGAAAATATATAAAAACTAAGTTTCCACCCAGGATCACAATTGATTTTAGATATTTGTTCCTATTCCGTTGTGGTTTTAATTGTAATTTAGATTCTAAAATATGTACATCTGAGTCAGCGGTTTTTACTGGTTTAGTTTAGAGCATCACACATAAAATTTTACTCAGTAATGCGTATCGAGTGTTTTCGTCTACAAAGTAGTATTTTCGTTTTTAAAACAGAAAATCCGTTAAATACCACAAGATTTGTAAGATACGAGTACACATGCATTAGCCAGAACACAGTGTACAATATGCAGTTGATATACAAGGATTTACTCGTATGACAATTATGTAATAAAAAGATTATTAATTTTTCAATGATAATTATCAACCAAGACAATATATTTTAAAAAAAAAACAGGTAAACAAATCTGTATTTTTAACAATGAACATTCATTGTCTATTCATTTATCTTTTTTTTTGATCGGAAGAGCTTTACAACAGATGAATGCTTCGTACCTAATTCAAACCTGATATGTCCGTTTCAGTTACTCATTCATTGTTGCCAATATAATTATATGCGACTTTCATGCACGTGCAGTGTTAGTTTGTGTGATTTAGATTTTCTAAAATAGTACAAATCAAAATGTTAAAAACGTATTGTAAGAATTGTTGTCAATATAAATCAGGACAACTATTAAACAAGTATATCAGTTGCTTTAGTGTTATGTATTGAGCATACTTTATGGTCACAGTTTCGTCCTTATGGAGAAAGACCATCAATGAACAGTTCAGACTGCTACTCAAATGTAATATTTGCGGTATTAAACTTTCTTTTCGGTTACAGTTCCGTTTGTTTAAATAAGGACCACTATTAAAGAGGAAACTCAAATGTAATGTCAACGGGATTGTTCTTACTCTACCGTCAACGTGTTATCTGTACGAAACAGAGTCATCAATGAACAGGTAAATCATTTGCTCTAATCAAATGTTAATAGTATAGTTCTTACTTGACAGTCACAGTTCCGTATGTATGAATCAGGACCACTACTGAAGAAGTAAATCATCTGCTCAAAGGTAAGTTGAGTGGCATCAAAAATGAAACCACTACATGAACCAATACGTATCGGGTCTTTCTTGCTTGATCTCATACCTGAAAAAAATATTATACTTTAAACCCAGCTGAGCTAGTAATATCAAGTTTCTTCCGTTTTTTATGGAAAAACGTGTACCTGTACGAATATATAGTAATGATATGCTTCCGATGTTATTTTGTCTTTTTTTGGTTTTTGATATTAACATGTTAAAGTTTTTTCATTCAAACTTTTGAATGTTATTGCATTGTATTGTTATCAGGAGCACCTGATTTCACTCCTGGTTTTTAGTGGAGTTCGTGTTGATTCTTAATCATTATTTATAACTGTTGATGTAAATGTCCTTTGGTTTTGTGAGTCTTTGATTGTTAATGTCTTAAATGCAAAATTATGTCCTGTGCATTATATGACTTTCAATTTCTAATTATTTTTGTAGAGCAATTCAATGAAATAATTCAATATTCATTATTTGAATTTATGATAAATTGTCAAAAATATCAGTTAATTTTCTTGAAGAGAACACAATATTATATAGCTCATATCAGTTACAACATTTTAAATAAAGTAAACTATTTTACTATTTCTGAAATAAAATATAAAATTGAGAATGGAAATGGGGAATGTGTCAAAGAGACAACAACCCGACCAAATAAAAAAACACAGCAGAAGGTCACCAACAGGTCTTCAATGTAGCGAGAAATTCCCGCACCCGGAGGCGTCCTTTAGCTGGCCCCTAAACAAATATATACTAGTTCAGTGATAATAAACGCCATACTAATTTCCAAATTGTACACAAGAAACTAAAATTAAAGTAATACAAGACTAACAAAGGCCAGAGGCTCCTGACTTGGGACAGGCGCAAAAATGCGGCGGGGTTACACATGTTTGTGAGATATCAACCCTCCCCTATACCTCTAACCAATGTAGAAAAGTAAAAAGCATAACAATACGCACATTAAAATTCAGTTCAAGAGAAGTCCGAGTCTGATGTCTGAAGATGTAACCAAAGAAAATAAACAAAATGAAAATAATACATAAATAACAACAGACTACTAGCAGTTAACTGACATGCCAGCTCCAGACTTCAATTAAACTGACTGAAAGATAATGATTTCATCATATGAACATCAGGCACAATCCTTCCCGTTAGGGGTTTAGTATCATACCATCATAACATATATGAGAAGAAAATAACCCGTGTCATGCCAACAACTGTTTTTAGAATTAATGTGTTTAGTTCCGACGCAAAGACCTTATCAGTGACTCAATATTAACGCCAAAATATGCAATCTTTAATGACTTGACAACAGGATCGTAATTATATCCCTTCTTAATAAGTCTATTCAAAGGTTTTGTAAGTTTATGAGGTGAATACTGACACCTTTGTGCTTTATAAAGAATATTTCCATAAAAAATTGGATGTGAAATACCTGAACGTATAAGAAGTCTGCATGCTGAGCTATATTTACGAATGATGTCTTTATACCGATGATAAAATTTAGTAAATGTTCTGACTAGTTTGTGATATCGAAAACCCTGGTGTAATAATTTTTCAGTAATACATAAATTTCTCTCGTTAAAATCTAAAACATTGTTACATACACGAGCGAATCGTACAAGTTGAGATATATAAACACCGTAAGATGGTGACAACGGAACGTCACCATCTAAAAACGGATAATTAACGATAGGAAATGAAAAATCTTCCCTTTTATCATAAATTTTAGTATTCAGCTTTCCGTTAGTGATATCGATATCAAGATTGAGGAAAGAGCAGTGGTCATTGTTAGTATTAGCTATATTTAAAGTAAGTTCACCAGGATAAATTTCATTAATATACATACTGAAGTCGCATTATTGAGAGCCAACATATCATCCAAATATCTAAAAGTATTATTAAATTTGTTTATCAGATGTTGTTTTGATGGGTCTTTGCTTATTTTTGTCATAAATTGTAACTGATAACAATACAAAAAGAGGTCCGCAATAAGTGGTGCACAGTTAGTCCCCATTGGAATTCCGATAATCTGACGATATACGAAATCCCCAAATCGAACAAAAATGTTATCTAGTAAAAATTCAAGGGCATATATAGTATCAAAGCATGTCCAATTAACATAGTTTTTTTGTTTATTGCTACTAAAAAATGACCTTAAAGAGTTTGAACATATATATTCACATTCTGATTTTTTGAATGCCCATTTAATTAGGTGTGTGAATTTTTTCTTAATGAGAATGTGAGGCAATGTGGTATACAGGGTAGAAAAAATCAAAACTTTGAACAGATTCAAAATCACCAATATAAGCATGCAATTTATCAAGTACTTCCAACGAGTTCTTGACACTCCAAAAGTAATTTATTCCACTATTTTCGAAGGCCTTATTTGAACAATTTATTATAATGTTTTTAATTGTACCAAGTGTGCTGGTAAGAATAATAGACAATTTAGTAGTTGAACAATGGCTTGAAGACACAATAAATCTATATTTGTTAGGGGTTTTGTGTAGCTTCGGAAGCCAATACATAGTTGGGACTTTCATTGTATTTGGCTCTGCTTGTAAAGCGGTGGCTAAAAGTTTATGTTTGTTACAGATTTCGTTTTCTGAAAATGGAGTCAGTTGGAATGTTGGTGAATTGGTGATTTCCTTTTTCAGAACCTCAATGTAAAATTTACGTCAAACAATAATAATATTATTAGCAGCTTTATCGGCCGGAACAAAAACAAATTCCTTGGCTAGTTCTTTTAGTTTATGTTTGATACGAGAAATAGGTTTATTGTGGTTATTGTTTATAGTAAAATGTTCTTTAAAATGTTGAATACGTATATCAACTATCTTCATTACTGAATAAAAAAAAAGAGTCCAAAGATTTTTTGTCAGCTTTTTCCCGTTTTATCCATTTCATACAGTAAGTATGGAGTGAGTCGTGGATGTAATACGAAACTCATTCCAATTAATAATTGACGGGGGGCGATATTTAGGTCCTTTACTGAGAAATTATTTTAACTCTCGGTCTTGAACGATGTTAAGATCTCCTGTTATAACATGGGAAATAGGTCCATAAATATATTCGGAATTACTGCAATTACATGAAGTAGGTGTATTTTCACTGATATTAACATCTTTATACAATTGACTATAATTAAACACAAATTTCCAGGTAGATTTCTTGTTAATATAACAAATAAGAGGTAGCTCAGTATTGTCAAAGTATCCAGGAATTTGTTCTTTAACAGAATGGTCGTTAAATATACCGGCAATATTTACAATATCAAAGCCTTTATTGACATTCTTCATTTTAATAAAATGTTTTTTATGATCTTCAGGGTGATCAATTTTGGGAAATAATTTAGAATAACAATATGCCATAATAATTTGAACAATTTCATACTTAGGACAGCTATATGAAATTGTGTTGCAATCCTCCAAAAATTTATTTAACTTATTATCCGGTAACGAACAGAGTTTTGTTAACAGATAATGTCTGCCGTTGTTTTTTGAAATATAAATTAGGTCCGAAATATTGGTATGATTGGCCCGAAGTTTTCTTTGATATTCTCTTGAAATATAAAATATAAAGAATCGCACTCCAAGAGTGCTTAATCTCAAACTACATTCGGAAGTCAAACTTGACTGACACAGTTTAGTTGACCTCTTTCCTAATAAAGGAACATATATGTCTTCTTATGGCTACTTCAGGAAGGAAAAATGTGTAATGTTAACTTGCTTAATTAAGGAACATGTAATTTGGATTCATTTTATCATATACTACCGATACTACAAACATTATAATGAAGAAACAACTATTCGTCTTTTCGATTATATTCAATTGAAGCACAATGTTTTAATTGATTAGTAAAAATCCGTGTATCTGTTGTGTACAAGTAAACATATTGTAATAAACATAATTTGAGTTTGTACAATTTTTGTCGAAAATTCACATATAACTTGTACAATCATTTATACTATGGAGTTTGGTGGAAACAAAATTGATACATACCACAATAGAATTGTTATTAAAAAAACATACTGAACACTGTATTCCCAAAGTTCAAAAATAGTTTTGTATCATTCGTTTGAGCCGGTAAGTTAATTATGGCATGGGAAAATTGCAGCTTTTGACCTTCACATTCACCTCTTCTTTAACACTTCGCAACGTCTAATTACTTGGGGGGTTGCTTTAATAAGTTACCAAAGCTATACATCCCAGGTACAAAATGTATTATCATTTACACTCTTCTAGTCAATTACTCAGATGATGTACTAATAACAGTGTAAATATGCATGGCCGGCATTTTTTGAAGGTGAAATTTGTCCAAAATTTTCTGAACATACTAGCAGGAAAAGCTACATGAAAGAACAATCATGTGTACTCCAATGACAAGCGCATTGGGCTTATAGTTTAATTAAGTATGAAACTGACATTGATACACCAATCATTCTAGCCAGTGATCATGCGCCGTTTGGACAATAGATCCAAAACTTATATCTTACCACAAAAAACTATGCAGTATCTATCAGAATTGTTGTTAATGGTTAGTGTTATTATACATATTCCTTAGTATGATCATGGTCAAACCGATTATCAAAATATTTGAGGCGTAAATATTGAATCTGGAGATTTTGAGTATTAAATTGGAAAAGCTGTATGAATTTGTACAGGATATGTATGTCGAAAAATTAAATTAAAGCTCTGAAAGGCACATATTTTTATTCACTGCAAAGGTTCTTGAACTTCAAACTGCGCTACAAATGTATGTGAAGCAGTTAAAAAGCTACTTCCGAAACAGGTCCGGAATTTCTTTCATGTGAAGGCATAGGCGGGTTTAACACTTCTAAATGTAAATGTGATTGTCAAACGATGCTGTGCAACTCCCATATTTCACTCGCCTGCTTAAACAAATAATAAACAACTACTTTTATTAGAATTTGATCAATAAGGTGCACGATGTGGACATTTCATAGGAAATATGAAGTGTGTATAAATGCTTTTCCCATCAAAATACATGTTTTGAATTATTGTACAAGTATCAGTGAATTTTCGTCAAATTTTGTACAATTTGTAATTTGTAGTGGCATATTTTGTACAAATTACAAATTGTACAAAGTCAAAATACAAATTATAATTTGTACGAATTTTTTTGTACATAATATAGTGACCAAACAACCACGGCCCTCGAACAACTGGTAGAGACGTTATGTAATATATGCTTAGGGGCAATCTTACTGTTTGCAGTGATTTACAGTGTTTCACTGGCTTACTGTTTGCAGTGATTTACAGTGTTTCACTGGCAAAAAAATGCAATTAATGAATAGAACAACGAAATAGTATACTCTGACAATCGATAAATTGGTCGTCAAAGGCAAAAAACGAGTAGATATTGATGAAAATAGTATTTCGAATGTATAAAATAGTCCTGTGCAAAAGGAAAGACACCAAATGAATATCCAGAATCCAAAATGAAAGAGCAAACAAAAAATAATGCAAAATATGCTACAGATGAGTCAGTGTATATAAAGTGCGAATCCGGTAAGTTCATTTTCACTGTCGTATGCGAGTATGATTATTGTAGAATAAAGGGTCATGGGAATTTTTTGTTTGTTTCAAAAATAAGAGAAAAATTGATTTAAAAATAAGTTTTAACATATTTTCATTGTGATATATCTTTTTAAAGTACAATAGCAGTATTAAAGTTCATGTATGTCTAATAAAAGCATCATGATATAGAATATCGATTATTAAAAGCGACCCATTTTGGCTATAGATGCGATGAATTATCACTGTATATTCAATTATTTCTGATGTAGAATATTCGAAGATGCGATGATTTTTTTTTTTGTGGATCAAAATGTGATCAATTATACAGTGATACATGTGTGAACTGAATTGCCATTTGTTCTCTGCTTTGTGATTCGCTTGGCCTTTTGAAGTTGCAAACTTTACTTTACATATAAAACACTAATACTTGTGGTTGTTTTTATTTTGACAAATGGCATTTGGTGCATTTAGTTTCAATTATGTTTGAAAAAAGATTACTTCTAGCATTTCCCACATTTATATGGTTTGTTGTTCAGGTGCTTGTTTATATTGACAGCAAAGTGCTGTTTTCTGTAGAAATATTTTACATGAAGTAGGTGTATTTTCACTGATATTAACATCTTTATACAATTGACTATTTTACTATGATTTAATATCTTCACTTGCCTCGTCTTCTGTTGAGCCCTCAACTGCTTCAATATCCATATTCTGGGGGAAGGATAGTTTTTGGTAAAATAAATGTTCTTGAATCGATTGTTGCTTGCATGTTCTTTACTGTATAAGATGAACGGCATGTGATATAAAATATACACGCGGTCATTAACGCGTGAAATGTAAGTCGTATGGGGCTAACTATTCTGTCTGATATGTATGTACTGATAAAGTTGCATCGGTACGTGATGTAGGGCTCTTTGATACACACAAAAACTTAATAAAATGATCCGTAATGCGAAGCTTGATACTACCGCAGATGTCAAACCCTGTACACTTGGGGTAAGTTAGTACACAACATTCAAGCTATAATTCTTTATTGATGAAATGAAAAAATGTTGAATTTCGGACCATATGGACCTCAATATGGACCATTTTAATAACTTTGCCAAAAATCCCAAATTCAAATATACGGTTAGATTCAGCATGCATGCCTAAGGACTCCAAATATTCATTTTTTTCTAAATCCAAAAGGATTTATTACTAGACAGTTTGGACCCCACAAACCTTAATAAAATAGGCCAATTTACAACTGTACCTAAAATAAAAAACCTAACTTCACGGTCAGATTTAACATAGTAAGCCCCAGTGGAAATGAAGCAGTCAAGAAGCAATGTATTTGAAAAATATTAGAAAAAAGTAAATCACAAAAAAATGAACTCCGAGGAATCTGCAATACGGAGAGTTCCTAATCCAATGGCAAACACAAATGCTCAAGCACACCAAACGAATGTAAAAGTAGTGTTTTTTTTTACCCCTTTCTCTCCTATCCCATTTCGATCTGAGCCATAGATGTACGTTTTTAGTGATGAAGTGTCATTGCATTGGATGCAAACAACCACAAAAATAGATGCCGACGAATTATAAAAAATGCCATGGAATACATTCGAAATTCTTATTATTTCTATTGAAGTTATTTAGTTCAATATGAACATATTCTACGTTATACAACATTGATAATTGTGTTGAATTGGATATTTTTCTGCAACTTCATCTAATCTACTAGTTTTAAATCATCTCCACGATCTGTTCGTGAAACGTCCTAAATATTCACCTATTTCGGTATATATATCTCACCTGTATTGCTGTTGGCCCGATAAATACCCGGCTACACCTCTTACATTGTCTTACTCATTTTATCTATTTTCTAAACATATAATACATTTGAACTATTTTTTCTTCATGTTCTTCAAAAATCATGAAATTTCGTCTCTTTATTTATCTTTCTACACCCAAATTTATGGCATATATATATACAAGTGGAATGACCCTTTAAGTAGTAAACATTTCAAAGAAAACAGTAGACAGAATACAGTCTCTATATATTTAGGTATCATAATCGTAGTTTACATATAGATAAACGCGAAAAATAATTATTGTCCTCTATGAGGAGGTATAATAGTTGTGTTTCATACGATCTAAGCCCAATGCTATGGAGAACGCTCTGAATGGCTTATTTATTTTTCATATTTAGTTATATATCATACGATTGGTTGTATGTGTGCATCTTTTAAACCGGAAATATTATCTATGACTAAAAGTTAGTCCGATGACAGAATCATATCCGGACTCCCTTTTTGTCGTTTTTCCCCCAAAATAACTCAATCTGAATAGTCATAAGAATGGATGACAACTGCGACTATGCATGTTACCTATAGGACACAGAGGCATGATGATTGATTTATTGTGGAAGGAAGAGAAGCGACACAAAAAATGAGGTCTTCTCGTTTAATAGTATAGATAACAATGGACATTTATTGCAATGGGGAGATGACGGTTTCCTGACTCTAGATTTAACTTACAATATTCTTTCAAAAATAATAGTACAAAGTTATAGATGTGACATTTTTTTCCATTGAATCCGTTGGTTGGTAATTTATCATTTTGTCAGTTTTTTATAGACTTCCACTTATTAAATTTGCCTAAGAGTTCGTTTTATATATGCACTTTTATTTTCTCATAACGGATCAATCTTTTTGTATGCATATTCATTTATAAACTTTTATTAATTGTTTTTTAAAATTACACTTTACTTGTTTTTATATGTGTTAACAAAATGAACGAATTCCTCACATATACGTGCGTTTGTAAACAACGCTTAATGATGTATATAAATAAAACCAATTGTTCTTTTCATATACGGCTTCAACGGCTCATAAAAGGTCATTTACACAATATTAACCTTTTCCCGCGATTTAGTGGATTTTTTAAATATGTCGCAGAGGAACTCCATAGGCTAATATAATTTTAACTTATTTTGTTCCTACACTTATGCTGTTCTGACTTATCATAATAAATTCATAAAACATAATTAAATCTAACAAGTTGTTAATGTTGGCATAACATATTTACCTCTCTTTCAAAACAAGCAAATGTAAGGAAATTACTGTTTTATTATTGTATACAATAATTCCGAGGAGTGAAAAGGGTTAAAGCATGTCAAGCTATTCATTTGTTACATTTAGTTCCTACTAAATAAGAGCACATTTTGTTAAGTACTTGAACACCCCTTTTATTGATCAAAGACTTGTTAACCGATAAGAATACCTTCTCGACAACCCTTAAATTGTTTTGTTTTTTCAGGTAGTACTATGAAATCGCACAGAGAGAACAGTTCAGTGTCAGTGTATGTACCATTCTTAACGGATACATTTATATATAGTGAATAGTGAGTTTAATTTGTTCTTTGGCTTAAAAACGTGAATTCCAAGTGAATTGTGGATTATTATTAATAGTTCTAAGTTTAGGAATTCTAATAATATATCAAGGGAACATATTAGGGAAAGCAATTTGACAAGATATTTGACAAACTATTTGACATTAAAAATATATAGCATTCAATTTTCTACTTTATTTGCTATAGTTAATTGATTTGAATAGAGTATAGTGTAAATAATTTGTTTCGCAAAGTTGGAGTATTCTATTATTGTTGTATTAAAGTGAGTATAGGCTATTGCGTTTCCTTTTGCTACCTAGTGATCCATTTGACAGATATAGTACGGTTGACTTGTTTTCCTTTCACTGTGCTGTACAAGTATATATTTTAAAAGTATGTATGTTATCTAAATTCAACCTGGCTATGGTATAAATCAACCGTTTTATAGTGCGCTTGCAGGGGTTTCTTGTGTCATAGTTATATATATATGTATTTTGGTTATCATTGTTTAATATTGTAGTGACTTGCAAATAACGATTCTGATTGATATTTCAGGATATACTTTGGAAACTAGAATGTGTTCATTTCGGTGCGAAACCATTTGATCGCTCTGATTCGAGCGTCACTGATGAGATTGATGTAAACGAAACGCGCGTCTGGCGTATATACAAAAGCCATTATATCGCTTGGATTCGAGCGTCACTGATGAGTCTTATGTAGACGAAACGCGCGTCTGGCGTATATACAAAATTTAGTAGTCCTGGTATCTTTGATGAGTTAACTTACTACCACTGGGTCGATGCCACTGCTGGTGGAAATTTGTTTCCCCGAGGGTTTCACCAGCCCAGTAGTCAGCACTTTTGTGCTGACATGCATTTTCATTGATATGGTTATACAACAATGTAGTTATAAATTAACTGTTAACAAATTAAAATTTTGAATTATTGAAATACTAAGGCTTTTCTACCTCAGGCATAGATGACATCAGCTGTATTTGGCAAAACTTTTAGGAATTTTGGTTCTCCATGCTCTTCAACTTCGTACTTTATTTTGGCCTTTTAAACTTTTTTGGATTCGAGTGTCACTGATGAGTCTTATGTAGACGAAACACGCGTCTGGCGTATATACAAAATTTAGTCCTGGTATCTATGATGAGTTTATTTACTACCACTGGGTCGATGACACTGCTGGTGGAGATTTTTCCCCCGAGGGTATCACCAGCCCAGTAGTCAGCACTTTTGTGCTGACATGAATTGTCATTGATATGGTTATATATATAAGTTAACTGTTAACAAATTAGAAAGTTGAATTATTGAAATACTAAGGCTTTTCTACCTCAGGCATAGATGACCTTAGCTGTATTTGGCAAGACTTTTAGGAATTTTGGTCCTCGATGCTCTTTAACTTCGTTCTTTATTTTGGCCTTTTAAACTTTTTTGGATTCGAGTGTCATTGATGAGTCTTATGTAACGAAACGCCCGTCTGGCGTATATACAAAATTTAGCCCTGGTATCTATGATATGTTTATTTACTACCACTGGGTCGATGCCAATGCGGGTAGAGATTTGTATTGTTTCCCCGAGGATTTCACCAGCCATCGTAATAGGTCACTCACACGCCATTTAAGTAATAATATCGACTTGTATGAATAAAGTGTATATATATATATGTTATGGTGTAATCTTTACCTGACAATAAAAATTTATCGCCTACGGTCAGTCTAATACCACATGCTGAAGAATCCAGTTGTGTCTGTATAACGATTGATGACCCAACTGGTCCATTAATTCCCTAAAATATTGTGAAATTTACATTAATGTTTAAGTATAACCTTTAAATCTATAAACATATGCATATTTCTGATTTCTGTATGATACTTTTTATGACCGTCCTACGATAGTAGAGTATATTAAACATGCACCAACGAAAATCCCAAAACGGCGTACGTTTAGTTACACTTCAAATTGAAACGAATTGGTTTATTGCACGTGCACCATGTCCCGCACTTTAACCTATTAGATGTATCTTATTAAATGATATATCTAAACATTCTATAACAAGATAAATTCATTGAATATATTTGCTCATATGACGACATTTTAAACTTATCTTGAAAAGTATCCTACCTTTAATGAAGTCAGTAACTTTAAGTGATATTTAATATGCCTGCTTTCTGTTAGCTTAGGAAGTTCTTCTTTTGTTACCTTCCCAACAAACACTGAAAAAGGATCATCACGTATTGAAATCAATAGAAAACATTCATGTTATATGAATAAGAAGATAAGGTATGTTCGCCATTAAGACCACTTCTCACAAGCGACCAATTGACTCAGATGTTAAGAACTATAGGTCATCGTATATACTCAATATACTTAACACCATCCGAACCTTTCTGTACATTTTTATATATAGAATAATGGTTTTACACTCGTAATATTTGGGTGTTTTTTCCATGCTTGAAATTTTCCTATGTTTGAAATTGACATAAATGATACATATGTAGGACTCGGAGGTGCGATGGACCACGCCGAAGTATGATGGTCCTTGCGATGAAGTTCGATGGTTATGCTTATGACGTTTGAATAATGTGACGTTGTCACAATACAAAATGGATTCAGATGGCAGGAAAATAGGGTTTTGTAGATGAAAGTGTCATTCTTACAAATTAAAGGAAAGTAAGACAAAAAAGAAAGAAACGAACCGTATTCAAGTCCCGAACAGTTCTAATCATTACATGTTGGGGTTACAAAAATATGTTTAAACATTTTAGGCAGCAAAGCGGCTTAAAGATGATCTTGAACTCTCAATGGCCTAAGCAGTATTCTGAATTATGTCACTTTTTATGGACTTGTTGTACGATAAATACAGTATACTAATCACAAAATCAATCTTAATTCATCTTTACGAAAGCGTCACATGATTTGTGGTGGACAATTTAATAAACAAATTATGCTAGCAATGTTTCAATGTTTAAATTTTGCTATATCAAGTTCATGTTATGTTGTTTTATTCCCAAGAGAGATTTGTTTTTGTTTTGAAAGAACACCGTCGATCTAGTGTTTTTCTATCGTTTCAGTGCTGATAGTCTACAACATGTCAGGTCAGACAGATTTTAACCTGACTTGTACTTCCCAATTTATCATCCTCATCTTTATTTTGTGTGAAATAATTGACAAACCTCGCTATTAGTAAAGCAAAGCTTTATACTTGTCGGTGTTTTACTTCGTGGATACTGTTCCGACATCAGTTATATATAAATAGATGAAAAACTGTTTTAAGCAATTACTAAGTTTTATTATAAAACCTAATTTCCCCATTGAACACCTTAGAACATACTCCTGCGTGCTAGATGGAGACATTGAGACTTCGAATATTAGATTAAAACAAAGATTAAAGTCTTTGATTTGATCTTAACAGAAGTTAAAGCATATTCAAAATGAAAGGCTGGTAGCTACTAGTGTCCATTTTTTAATGGTTTTTTTTTTATTAAAACAGCTTATGTACATGTTGCTTTTACTCAAAGTCATAGGTTGACCATTGTACTTCAGCGTAACTAGCATTGCACTTCATCGTAGATATCAACAAGATAAAGTCACGATGCCACCATCGCACTTCAGCGTATTAACCATAACTCTTCAGCGTAGACCTTCGCACTTCAGCGTGACAATCGCGGTTTGGAGTAACATCGCGGTTCCGAGTCCTGCACATATATGACAATATTTTTAAAATGTATTGGAGTGTATGGTAGTCTATATTAAACAGCAGAAAATACCACCAGCCTTGTACGGAGCACTCATTTCTTAATGATTTTTGACTCAGTATAAACTACATTTGACGACCACAATTTGATGTCTATATGATAACAAATCGTATCCTTTCAATTATTTTTCAATATAAAATTGAGAATGGAAATGGGGAATGTGTCAAAGAGCCACTTAGATTTGTGAATTCAATGAATGTCCCTGTGATTGAGTCCATAATTTTTGCACTTTATATACATTTTAGGTAAAAAAAAACCTTATTAATTAACCTATATGATATAAAAAAAAAGCATACTGACCTACAGCATTTTCATGGCAAAATCTTCTTTGTGGATGTTGAGGAGAACACCTACATCCATTTGTAACATACGTTAAACAAAGGATGATAAGTAAGACACGGGTAACTGTGTGCGACATTTTTTTTAAAACAAGCTTATGTTTTTCACACTAAACTATATCCTAACAATTTTCACGTATGTAGTTATATATGTAAAGGTCCACTGATTTATATGATAAGGGGAATATTATGTTTGCTTTAATCAAGTCACGTTATATTGTTCACAAAATTTGGGAAAGGTTACAGTAAAAACCGCAAATAATTCAACTTTCAGTAGAATGAAAAATTGTAACACGATATCGGTCGGTCAACTTTATATCATTATAATGAAGTGTAAATTGAAAAATAATAACACATTTAGCAAAGACATTTACAATCTACAACTGTTACAATAGAATCATATCTGAATGTGTATGTATCAGTTGAATCATTTATTTTAGTGTGATATATAGGAAAATAATTCTTAAACGTATTTCTTCAACAATTTTTTTTGTGTTTGATAATTAAGCGATAGTTGAACGTATCAAGATAGTTATGAGTACCAATTTATAGACTGTTGTTTTGATATGATCTCGCCTCTTGGTCATATGGTACAAAAAATAAGTTCTTACTCTGCCTAGGGGCTTTAGATATTATCATATAAAGCTATCTTCATATAAGTAATTATAATCAACTGGTGAACTGGTAATCTGACGTCCGTTCAGAGTATCTCCACAATACTAATTCAAATTAATTTCACTAACTATTCAATGTCCAACCATTTATCCACTATGAAATCGCAATTAACGAACACTCCCCATTTTGTAGACTGTTCTTAACACATTCTGCATTTATTGTGTTCAGCTTTCAGAGAACGAAACAAATTTGATAATTCTATTGTCTCTATGGTATTCCATTCTCTCATAAATCTCTAATTAGTGTCAACATCCTTACCACATAAAAGAAGATAATGTTTAATTAGGTGTAACATTTGTTCTATACATTTAATCTGACATCTGAGACACCTTTTGTAGATAATGGCCATAGGAACAACATATAATAAAATCAACCCTCTAGGGATACCTATGCAGAAGCTAATTTCATTTGAAAGAGGAAATAATTTGGTGAAAAATATTTTAGACACAGTTAACATTATAATTGGTTTCGTAATTGTTGCATAATACTAACTGCATTCACCTGAAAGATTAATCTGTTAGCTATTCTAAACTATCACTTTTATAAATTTTCAAGCATTATTAAGGAATTTACAGCATTTTAAAATTTTGAAGTTGGAGTTATAAAATCTTTTTATTGTGCTACCGAAGAGGTCTTTACTTTTATAAAAGAAAACAGTATATTCCTCGCAGTATATAATGAATACGTTCTGATAAACAGAAGCACACTTTCCACAGAACTCATTGAACAAATTTATTTATAACTTAGTATTTCTTTTATATTTTATTTTTTCTTGTTGTTTTTTTTGTTATGCTTTTTGCAGTTTGCAAATGCCTCATTTTACTATATATCTAAGATAGATCTACTGGGTAATCCATGCTCGTTATAATTATATTACTATAAAGACTTCATTAGTTTGTTCAATTTGTGTCCGATAGTATTTGTATCTTTCTGAATCTTTGAGAAGAATGAAATCGTAACGAAAGAGGGACGAAAGATACCAAAGGGACAGTCAAACTCATAAATCTAAAACAAACTGACAACTAAACTTTCATGTAAATCATCCATATAACACCGCCAAATTGTTAAAATAATCCTTATTAACCTACATTACGGGATATTGTCATCGAAATCCATATTTATTGCATTTAAGAAGATCACATGCACATGTCGGTAAACGTCTGAGGAAAACTGCGTACACATTTAATATATACAGGTGAATTTGAACTTTTTCTTCATGGTGTTTAGGGAAATATTTAGTTTTGATTCATAAATATTTGACTGTATATAATTATACAGTTTCACCTTGTGTAAAGTTGATAAAAAGAAATTTTATAAAAGTTGATTCTTGAGCTTAAGGTACAAAATGTTTGTCTTCGTGTATTTTTGTTTGAGGAAGAATTTATTATTTCTGAACGACATAGTTTTAAGTTGTCTAATGAGAAACATAAATACTATATGTTTGTTAACAGTAATTTATTTATATAAAACAATGCTTCCTTGTTGTTTTTAATGTACCATGCACAAACACTAGATGTATCCTTAACCTGTTAAAACACAGACGACATCTAATATATTGTATTTAACATATTATAAAATATTTTCACAATATTAATTTGGTATCTAATAAAGACCTTTCTTACATACTTCAGTCGTTAAGTCTTAATTAACCTTTAACTCTGTTTGTATTATTGGTTGAAATCAATAACAAACATGTTAATGTTTGAAACTTTTTAACCTACATGTATAAAATCTATTTAAACGTATATATTTGAATTAAGGTGAAAAGTTACAACTTGTAGATGCTTGAAAATTATAGTAAGGCAGATTAACACAATGTCTATTTTTTCGCCAAAGTTGTATTTTTCTTCGTCAGAACAAATATCAGAGTAAAAACCTTCCATGGATCTTTGATTCATGTATGTTGCGTGACTTTTACTTTAAAAATATACTACAAAAAAGAATGTATCTAGGGTATGTTATCAACCTTTGAGAAATGTTTAGTACGACAATAGATTTTCACTTCTGCTCTTTGTTACTACAAACAACAACAAACAATTTGTTATATAAATATGTCCGTACCCACTGTACACCAAACTACAAAATTTTATTTACCTGTGTACATTATTTTCTTGGCAGTTTTTTGTCCATGTTTATTGTTTTGTTTCCGATATCGATTTACATCTTACCCCCTTGATTGATTGATTTTGTATTACCGTTGTGTCATAGAGCAAGTTCATTCGTTCAGTGAATGATGATTTGTTTTTGTTAGTACGTCTTTTGATTGAGTTGGGACATTTCAATTGATATCTTATAGTGTGTCTTTCTATGTTGTGATATTACACTATTGTTTCATGTTGTTGTGTTAAGATTTGCGTTTAAACATTGAAGCCCGCTATATTTGTTTGCAACCTGATGTTCAGAAGTTGACATTCGTTGATGTGCTTCATAAGTCCTCCTCGTGCCTCGTTTTGACATAGACTATACAGTCGTTTTTCCTGTTTGAATGGTTCAAATACTCGTCATATCTTTGACCCTTTATAACTAACTATTATGTGTCAGCCAATGCCATTTTGTGATTGAGGCCGTTCTTTGACCTATACTCGTTGACTTTAACAAATTGGGACTTGGGTGGTTAGTTGTCGTCTCATTGGCACTCATACCACATCTTTTTATTTCTATGTGCAGTGTTAACATGTTAAAAATTTGACAATATTAAAGAAGTCATAAACACGCAAACTTTCTGTCAGTATCTAATGTAGCTTCATTTTTTTAGCGGCAGTCTCAATTTCTAATACCTTCATCTCGGACGGCGTCTTTTACAGAAAAAAAAACAATTGTTTTTGTTGATGATTTGTTCTACTCCTGTAAATACATGAAATGTTTGACATTGTCTTTACGCAAGCAACAGTCAATTAATCATTTATGTGGAAATACTTGTAAAAACAAAACAAAAGGTTTTTGAAGTTCCAAATCTTCATTTTCTACAGTGATCTTCAGGGAAGATTTAAGTCATAAATTTAGCATGTGTTAAATGTAGCTACAGTTTACACATTTTTAAAATAATTCAAAGAATTGAGATTTCAGAAAAAGCATTATGATTTCAAACCAGAATACAGAAGGTTATTAGAAGTTTAAGGAATAAAACCACTAATTAATGGTCCCGTTGTTTCTATGTTAAATTTTTTGATTTCAAGCTTTCATAACTCTTTTGTTATAAGTTCAAATGAAGTGACACTCATTCCATGTTAAAACAATACGTTCTGGTTACCTATGCTGAAAAAATCACCATACCTTTAATTGCATATAAGGCCGCACTGGTTCCACGAAGTTCGGAAGTACTAACACAAGGTACATTGTACTTCAGTCCTGAGAATCAGGTATTAAATGGTCTCATGTTTCAATTGCATACAGCTTTTTTTTAAATATTTTAATATAATTATTTAACAAAGGTTCTACAATCATCCACAGTCAGTCACCTTTCATTTGACTGACTGTGAATTTTGGTCCTCAATGCTATTCAAGTTCGTACTTTATTTGGCCTTGTTAACTTTTTTGAATTCGAGCGTCACTGTTGAGTCTTTTTTGTAGACGAAGCGCGCGTCTGGAGTACATGCAAAATTTAGTCTTGGTATCTATGATGAGTTAATTGATACTTATACCAAAATTGCCAAAATATTTTACAAATTAAAAAAAGATATGCGTAGGAACTTTTTTGTTTTAAATATGTACTTCTTTCTTGAATATTCTTTCAGACTAGGCACGGATTAGTGTTTCTTTACGTTAAACGCCATCTAATGATATATTTGTAAGTGACTTGGTCCGGTTTATAGTGGATGGTAAAAAGTTTTTTTCATGCAACGTGTTTTGCTTTTTTTATTTCACGTGCAGCCGTGAAAAGGATTCGCTATTCAGCGTGTTTCATGAGAGTGGTAACAAGATCAACGTGCAGGAAAATTTTAATTGCTCTTTCGTCGTGAAATGACAATTTTGTTTCTCGATCGTCCATGCATATACCCCCCTTTTTACGCCCTCTTTCTTGTTAGATGCCACTGCTGGTGGAGATTTATTTCCCTGAGGGTATCACCAGCCCTGTAGTCAGCATTTTGTTTTGTTATGGCATGAATTATCATTGATATGGTTATATTTATAAATTACCTGTTTCGGAGGAGGAATCTACGTCATCACGCAGGGTGTCGGCGATTGAAATTAGACCACCATTTTGTCGCTTCAAGGTAAGAATTTAACTTATTATGCCAGTTATATGAGGGTTATGATTATAAAAATAGTCCACCAAAGACTGTAACAAGTAAGAAAATAAATGAGCCATCGCTCAATATTATTGGTTATCTCAATTTTGCAAACACTTCGATACCAGTTTGAGGAATTAGGTCAAACATGCAGGATATCGGCAATTTTTTTCACAACACCATCTTAATTACCAAGAACCAGTTACTTTACCAACAAATGAACATGTACGTATTCTTTATTGTACTCGGGAGAATACTTGGTGATAACAAATATCCGTCATTATGGCCGAAAAACGTCTTATTTTTAAAAAATGGAAAAAGGGTGTCGGCAACACATCGAAAATCGAAGGATGTCGGGGACACACTTATATATTAACAATGTAATTGCCCTTTGATTTTATCAACCATTATAAAGGTACGATAATAAAAAAGCAGGATTAGTGTTCCTTTATTGCTTCTATCTCATGCACTCAATTTCAGGATTCAATTTTTGTAAATATTCCGAGAAAATCTGATTTCGTTTCAGTTAAGCCAGGGGTTCCACAGGGCTAAATTATAGAACCAAGTATTTTTGATACTATATTATATATATGACATTTTATCTGGCCCTACACCTAGCGGGTGTTTAATAAAGGCAACAGTAGAATACCGCTGTTCGAAATTCATAAATCGAGAAATAAAAACAAATCCAGGTTACAAACTAAAACTGAGGGAAACGCATCAAATATAAGAAGAAAACTATGACACAACAAAAATACAACATTTAAATGTAACAAACACAGAAACGAACTATTATATAACCATGGCTATTTTTCTGACTTGGTACAGGACATATTACGAAAAAAAGGGTGGATTGAACAATCGTATGCATGGCCCTGTTGGTCCTCTATCGAGACCTTTGCTCAAGTCTATTGGCGGTTTTGTTGACATTCCTTGAGTAATTGACATTGGGTGAAACTTAATATTTTTGGCAGGCGTTTTTATTTTGATGACAAATGAGGATTTGCATGGTTTTGATTTTTTTCCGGATGAAGATTTAGTGGGCGATCTGGTCGGCTGGTCAACATCAGGTTGTATTCGTGATTGTTTCCGCCGGTTTGAGTTTGATTTGCGTCTTTTCATGACTATTAGTTTTATCTGAAAAAATAAGAAATTAGATCTAGTCACATGACATGTTGAATACCATGTGTTAAAAATAGTATATGATGTGTCCCCGACATCCTTCGATATTAGATGTGTTGCCGACATAAATTTTTTCATTTCTTAAAAATAAGACGTTTTTTGGCCATAATGATGGATATTTGTGAGTACCATCTATTTTCCCCGAGTACAATAAAAAATTCGGACATGCTCATTTGTTGATAAAGTAGGCGGTTCTTGGTAATCAAGATGTTGTTATGAAAATTTGCCGATATCCTGCATGTTTGACCTAATTCCTAAAATTGGTATCGACGTGTTTGCAAAATTGAGATAACCAATAATATTGAGCGATGGCTCATTTATTTTCTTACTTTATATAGTCTTTGGTGGACTATTTTGTATAATTATAACCCTCATATAACTGGCATACTAAGTTAAAATCTTACCTTGAAGCGACAAAATGGTGGTCTATCACACGTATTTTTTTAATTTATGTCACTAAATATGCCTGGTGCATGCATATATTTGCTGGTTAACGCAAAAATATTTACTCAACGAAAATTGCTATCTGATAATAGAATCGTATTCAAAACAGTGTGGTCCTGGCCATTGATTGACGACCTAAATTATCCCCTTGACTGGGACAGATTAGGTGAAAGTTTGTCTGTAACGACCATTGCTCACTTCTTACTTATTATAGAATTTAAACTGTGGGGTCACCAAAGGTTCTTAATGCCTTTAATAATAAAATAATTCGAAATATTATTCTGGAATAACCTTAATGTTTTGATTTCTATTATTGATATAAATTAACACATCGTATTATTCCTGATTCGTTTTTCGAATTGCTTTATTTAGGTGTTGAGAACCCCACAGATTCAGTGTCTTTAACAAATACATAGTAAGCAGTGATTGTTACCGACAAACGTTCACATAATCTGTCCCAGTCAATGGGATAATTAAGGTCGTCAATCAATGGCCAGGACCACACTGTTTTGAATATGATTCTAAATAAACTGCAAAACGTCTGATTACCATTTAAACAAATATTTGTGTGTGTTATTTAATTCAACGATAAGCGTCGGTATTATTATCGATGAAAACTGTTTACACTGGTTACGAAACGAACGTTGAACATAGTCTATCGAAAAATAAACAATGCATCTTGTATACAATAGTTATAAAAAAGTAGTTTCGTTTGCTACCTGAACTATCTTACAAATTGAGTCATAACAAACAAATTGTTAGAAAATGTTTTCGGAATATCTGTGTTTGAGATTTTTTTTAGTATTTTAGGTCTTGTGTATGTCTAGAGATGTATGAGAGAGGCTGAATTTTAGGACATATTCTATATATTAATTATGCCATGTTTATATAATACATTAAAAACCATACAGGTACATGTGTACAAATAGTAAACAATACTCTCGGTTGTATTAACAATGTATTCTGATTGAGTTAGGTCATTCCAATTGATATTTCATAGTGTCGGTTTATATATCATATGTTGTAATGTTGAACTATTGTTAGTTGAAACAGTATTCATTAATGAAATATTACAAGAATAAATTATTACAATGCTACAAGAATAAAGGATGTAATATAGGATTCTGAATCAAGTTTCGAAAAAAACAATATAAATCCGTTTTTTTTAAACTCGCAGGTAAAGGTGAGGATTGGTATCTATAAAACCGTTTAAACCCGCTGCAATTGTTTACACCGGTCCTAATTAAGGAACATGATGTTCAGCGGTTGTTGGTTGTGAATGTTGTTCATAAGTTCTTCTCATTGAACGTTTTTTATATAGATCAGACCGTTTGGTTTCCCGTTCACATAGCTTAACCGTAGTCTTTTTGGGATCCTTTTTAGCTTGATATCCGGTATGATTAAAGGCTCCGTATTGAAGAACGTTCTTTGATTCTATAAAGGTTTATTTCGGGACATTTTGACTTATATGGAGATTTTTCCCTTTGGCATCCATACCATATGTTTTTATATCAATTATCATAAAAATTTAAAATGCACGAAATTAAAGCAATGATCATTTATGGCAAGCCGTTCTCGTCAAAACTGTGTTGAAACCCTTTTTCGAAAAAAATACACACTGAGATTTAAAAACCTATAATACATAACACACTGAGAAATCGAAATTACACATTGAGATTCAAAAAAATAAAAAAAAACACACTGAGAATTCAAAATTACACACTGAGATTTTAAAAAGACACACTGAGATGAAATAAATTTAAAAATACACACTGAGAATTGTTAATTACACACTGAGATTAATATACAAATTACTAATGAATATTCATGAGATGAATATTAACAATGTATTCTGATTGAGTTAGGTCATTCCAATTGATATTTCATAGTGTCGGTTTATATATCATATGTTGTAATGTTAAACTATTGTTAGTTGAAACAGTATTCATTAATGAAATATTACAAGAATAAATTATTACAATGCTATAAGAATAAAGGATGTAATATAGGTTTCTGAATCAAGTTTCGAAAAAACAATATAAATCCGTTTTTTTTAAACTCGCAGGTAAAGGTGAGGATTGGTATCTATAAAAACGTTTAAACCCGCTGCAATTGTTTACACCGGTCTTAATTAAGGAACATGATGTTCAGCGGTTGTTGGTTGTATATATTGTTCATAAGTTCTTCTCGTTGAACTTTTTTATATAGATCAGACCGTTTGGTTTCCCGTTCACATAGCTTAACCGTAGTCTTTTTGGGATCCTTTTTAGCTTTATATCCGGTGTGATTTAAAGCTCCGTATTGAAGAACGTTCTTTGATTCTATAAAGGTTTATTTCGGGACATTTTGACTTATATGGAGATTTTTCCCTTTGGCATCCATACCATATGTTTTTATATCAATTATCATTAAAATTTAAAATGCACGAAATTAAAGCAATGATCATATATGGCAAGCCGTTCTCGTCAAAACTGTGTTGAAACCCTTTTTCGAAAAAAGTACACACTGAGATTTAAAAACCTATAATATATAACACACTGAGAAATCGAAATTACACATTGAGATTCAAAAAAATTAAAAAAAAACACACTGAGAATTCAAAATTACACACTGAGATTTTAAAAAGACACAATGAGAATTGTTAATTACACACTGAGATTAATATACAAATTACTAATGAATATTCATGAGATGAATAATTCAACAGATTAATATCTTGAACTCAAGAACTCTTGTCATTATAGAGCCAATCCCCATCTGGTTTCTTGTTGACAGTTGTCTCATTATCAACCATACCACATCTTTTTTTTATATACTTGAGTAAAAAAATTTCATTCTTTGTTCTTTTTGCAGTTTGTTCCAATGTTTTCTTTTTTAATTTTAAAAAGGTTTTTCACCATATGGTTATATTTTATAATAAGAGTAAGTGGGTATTTTTCTTGTTCTTGTATTTCTAAAGGTTTTTTTTTAAATAATTTGGAACAATATCAAAGGACTAACGAGTTCTGTTTCGTAGTTGTTTTAAGCTTGTAATAGATTCAGATTAAGTATGCAAATTAGATATGTGCGCACAAAAACTGCGCACAAATCTCAGTGTGTAATTTCAAATTCTCAGTGCGTGTTTTCAGTTTATTTATCTCAGTGTGGTTTTTTGAAATCTCAGTGTGTAATTTTGAATTCTCAGTGTGTAATTTTGAATTCTCACGGTGTAATTTTCAATCCTCAGTGTGTGTTTTTCATTTTTGTAATCTCAGTGCGTCTTTATGAAATCTCAGTGTGTAATTTTGAATTCTCAGTGTGTCATTTTGAATTCTCAGTGTGTAATTTTAAATTCTCAGTGTGTGTTTTGATCGAAAGATTGTTTAAACATAGTTTTGACGAGAACGGCTTGCCATAATCATAATTATTATTGTAAAAGATTGAAGGCATTTTTCCTGTGCTGGGATGCACTGTCTTAGAGAAAATGCAGATTATTGTTTTGTTCATACTTATATGAGAGAGAGAGGCAAACTCATATTTCGAAACCAAACTGGCAATTTCATAGCTAAAACAAAACAACTAAAAAATGACAACAGTACACAAACCACAATAAAGAAACTAAACACTGAACAATAGGATTCCAACATACACAAATAGTGTGTATCTCGGGTGCTCGGGACTAGTATACAGATCATGTTCCACGTGTGACATCTGCAATGTTTTTTTATGTAAGTAAAATTCCGGTGGACATTAACATTTTGTAGGTCACATATAGACATAAGACATAAGACATAAAGCTTTATTTAGAGTCGGTATAAGCAAGCAATTACAAACATAAGCTCTGAAGAGCTTTTAAAACCGACATAACAACAAATAAAACAAAACATACATATCGAGTCATGCACACAACATTAAACATATAAAGCAAGAGTTCAATCAGTATATAAACATGCAGCACAAAAGTTCTTTAAGCATCTTACAAGTTTAACACATACTGGTCACATTCAATGAAATGGATTGCGGTGTCAACAATTGGAACATGAATATTTATACTGTTACGCAGGTATTCCAAACGGTAAACGAACTCTAGAAAATTAAAAAAAATAATGAAAAAAATGTTGATACTTATTCTAAAAAGACATGGGTAGTACATGTAATTAACATGCATATTCTGAAGAAAAAAATAATGAAAAAATGGATTTAATTCTTGGAATGATGTCATTTTTTGTTTCTTGTTAAACTCAATATTCAACTTTTTTGAGCTGTTTCGTTTCATTTCTTATTGTTGATCTAAAATTAGACACACAGATATAACAAACGATATTCGTAGGAAAACTAATATTCCTAGTCCATAAGGATTAGAGTAACGTTCACATACCTATTGCGGGATTAGAACTGACAACCACAATATTGACTGGGACTTGATGGAAATAGTTCGACTTAGAATAATTGGCTACAGGGGCCTCAGGAAAATAAAAATTGTCATATCACTTAGAACATATGGAAGGTTGAAAAACACTTGAAACAGTGAAGGAGATTAATTCAAACCGTTCAAGTATTTCTTTCATGAAACACCTCTACAATGACATTACTATGGTTGACGTTCGTGGTGCTCAGTCTTTATTTTCTATGTTGTGTTTTGTATACAAAAAATGATCTGTTTGTATTTTGCTTTTTAGCCAAGTTGGTCTTGGTTTTGTTTCCGATTCATGAGTTAACATGTTTGCGCTGGTATCTTTTGTCCCTTTTTCTTGAAAGTTTAATGTCAACGATATTCTTCCGAGGCTTGTGACAATAGTCCTGTTTTCAATTTTCGATCTTAATACAGATAAACACAATACAACGTACATTGTCTTTATCATTTTTGGCGGCTCATGAATAACTGGTCATAGTTTCTTGCATCTTATATAAAATGATACGCCAAAGACATTTTAATTACATTACTGTTTTATTCAATATTTGATACAAACTGAACACACAACTTACTTGTAATTTAAAATAATATTAAAAAATCATATTTATTTTTTATTTTTTTATGGATTTAATGTTTTTTACACTCAACATTTTCCCAGCCACACGTTCCTCCTTTTCTCTTGCATAATCCTGTTTCATGATAATTACAACTTTTACCCACATTTGTATTAAGCTTACATCCTTTTCTTGTGTCAGGTTTGGACCAAGATTCAACAATTGTCTAAAAGATAGAATATGATAACAAAAATTGAAAAGGTATAATATTTTCATGACATATAAAAGAAATATTGCAACATTTATGAAATGTGAACACCAATAAACTACTGCCTCTTAAATAACCTATTTCTAAAAATCTTAGATCAAGATGTTTAAAGGTTGTTAGTTAAGTTTATTAAATTAAGTGTCATATGCAGGCGCTGATGGAAAGTGGTCAAGTTTCAAATTGATATTCACAATTCCTAAGCTGTAGTCATCTATTTTGTCCCAAAGTTTGGTTATGAAAATCAAGATATGAAGCAGACTATATCTGTCGTTTTCTGTATTGCAATTGAGATGGACTAAATGTGTACGTTATAGTCAATGTTAATGATAATGTACTTACTTTACAATCACAGTTCTGTTTGTATGAATCAGGACCACTACTGAAGAAGTAAACCATCTGTTCAAATGTAATGCTAGCGGTCTTTAAAAAGAAGTGACTGCATGATCCTATATGTATATTTCCTGTTTTTTCCCTTGTCCCTGCAATATATGTTTTGTGTATACTACTTTAAAAAAGCAAACCCAAAGTTCCTTTGTCCCTGCAATATATGTTTTGTGTATACTACTTTAAAAAAAGTAAACCCAAAGGTTTTTTGGCGAAAACATGTACCTGTACAAATAATTCTTATAAGTGATCTTCTCATTTAAATCTATTTTGTTATATTTTTATTTGTTATTGTTTACTTGGAAAAGTTTGTTTCTGTGAATTTTAGGACATTTAATATCTAACTTTGAAATTGAAAAGTATTTCAGTGATTTTTTTAATATTAATAACTTATATCTATGTATAATAAAACATCGAACAGTTCAGCAATTCTTTCATTTTCTCTTGAAAGGTACACAATACTATATAATTAATGTGTATTATGGAAAACATTTGTAAGTAAAAGGTAATAATTTGACTGATCAGGGGCACACATTTCTACAATAAGATATATCTAGTATCCTCAAAACATAATGCATTGAAATCTATATGCATATAGATATGAAAGGAAGATCACCGCTCAAATTCAAATTTGACTGGCAATGCAAACTATCAAGGAGAAAAACGTATCATATGTTTTGAATAGTAAGCTAGTTTCGATCATTTCATTATATAAACTAGACATTTTTTACCAACATCATACATAGTTATCAAATTATAAAAGGTACCAGGATTATAATTCAGGACGCTAGACGCACGTGTCGTCCACACAAGACCAATCAGTGACTCTCATATCAAAATATCTATAAAGCCAAATAAGTTCAAAGTTGAGGAA
This sequence comes from Mytilus trossulus, assembly GCF_036588685.1. Classification (NCBI taxonomy): domain Eukaryota; kingdom Metazoa; phylum Mollusca; class Bivalvia; order Mytilida; family Mytilidae; genus Mytilus; species Mytilus trossulus. The sequence continues at coordinate 18,664,068 of NC_086380.1, forward strand.
CACTGAGGATCCAAAATTCCCCAAAAAAGTGCAAAACACGGCTCAGGTTATCTTTGCCTGGGATAAGAGCATCCTTAGTTTTTCGATAAATTCAAAGGACCACATTATTGATATTCATGTCAACACCGGTATCATGCATTTGAATAAAAGAATTTTGTAAAACGTCAAGAGAGCGCTACACATTTAAGAAACAAGTAATTTGAGTTATATGTTTATCTGATTCTACCTATACTATTACTATTAAAATTGGTTTTCAGAGTTCTTCATTTACATGCAACACATAAACAAAAAACAACGAAATGGTCTTCTTTAATATATATATAAATAAACAAATGAATCGACAGTTACTGAGTACATGAAGAAGTAGATTGGCTTTCAAAGGCGAAAATGAAACAATAAGATACAGTATTCTGAATAGTCAAAATGCCCTTGTTAGTTTATGTGCAAAACAAAATAAAAAACAAACGAAAAAATATTCGAAAACCTTAATTTCGAAAAAAAATAAAACTACTTGAAGAAATTGACAACAAAATATCACACGCACTTACAAAACACAACACTGCATAGAATGTAAGCTATGGGATAGGGATTCCAGCATGAAACATGTGGTAAGTCTCTAAGTTCTTGATGGTCATATATGTTAATATGTTATGTGTTTCATATTTGTTATCAGTTAAAATACGTTTTGATGTTATGTAAAGAAACTTTGTAAGAATTATAGTATTTGTAAATATTTGGTAAATAGTTGTTATTTCGGATCGTGAACTATCGGTTACAGCATTCTTAGTTTCGTGAAAATATGTCAGCGCTTATTTGTTGTTGCCATAAATCCACAAAAATTATCGAATCTTTTAACACATGGTAATTTATATTTGTAATTGGTATAACAAAAGATTGAATTTTCATGACATTTTTCGCTTCAGTTATGTTTGTGAAATAACATATAAAGGCATTAAGTTATATTACGGATTACAAATGTGTCGAGATTTGTGATTGGATAACAACACAGAGATGTCAGTGTATATTCAGGAAACTGCCGGGGTATACACGACGTTTTTATCCCCAAATGGAACCTCAAAAACGTCATCATAACACCGGTTACTACGTGACGTAGTCAAAAGCTATCAGATTGTCAGAGGCTCACAGAGGGAAAATAATGACGTGCTTCAGTCAATAATACATTTTTGGTACAAAATCACGCAATTTACACTTTTAATACTTAAATTTAATGTTGAAAGTGTTATTATAAATTATTACATACACGATAAAATTATGATCACAGCAAATTAGAAAATCCTTCACGTATGCCGAACATATTAGGGTTTTCACCTTATACTATGTGTTGTGAACAAAAACCTGCACCGGAAAATAACATTAAGTCAGGGGATATAAACTCTAAGCCGGGAATGTCACAGTATTTACCCTGTCTGAGACCTGAATAACATATAATGTTCTTAGTATATAATTAAGAAATAATTCCTGCATGTCATGCTCTATGCTCATTTTAACACGGGTAGGCATTATATTTGTCGATATTTTACACTGAGCGTTAGCGAGGTGTAACATGTGGTCAAATATAATGCCTATCCATGTTAAAATGAGGATAGAGCATGACATGAAGGAATTATTTCGATTCTAATAGGACAAATACAGTATTTTTATAGGTCGAAGCGTACGAAAATACAGTTAAAATGTTTAGCTTTTCCCGTTCCCTCCCCGAGGAGTCTGTACATTACATTTCATATTTAAAAATACGAGCAGGGTAAATATATGTTGTTCGATATAACATATATTATAAAAGTTTATGAAAGCTACATTTTATAGGATAACTTTAATATAAACATAAATTTGTGCGCATGTGTCAAACATATTATGTGCTCATTGGAACACGGCTTTGTTTACAAAGTGTAACAAGGACGTCATATTAGAATCTATGACAAGTGTGCAAACTGGTAAAAGAAATGTTGTTTTCTGATGAAGTCTGGTGACGCTTTGTCTTTCACGATCAAATAACTCGTAAAAGCATCTTTTTGTTTGAAATCAACACAGATGGACTTTTTTAAAAGTTAAAGCCTACTTGTTTATTAACTATCTGACACGCTAAAAGTAGCATGTTTTGTTCCTTCTTTTGAAAATATGAAGATTTTTTTTTAATTTTGAAGTAGATTAACACTGAATGTATTCACAATTCGAAACCAGATCTAAAACATTCCGATCGCAATGCTTGGCATCCGTTTGTTATTCTTTCACGATCATTTGTCTCGATATACAAAATGACACCCTTGTGTCCATGACGAGCTGTATATTTTACGACACTGGTTGTTTATATTATTTCTTTATAGTTGTGTAGTAGTGAGATAAGTAGTACTTTAATGGTTGCAAGAAAGCGTTTAAGGGGGCTCGCGGGAATAAATCGGTTTTTTTTATATATATTATAGTTTTCGCTATATTTTTCTATAAATGACCTTTATCCTTTACTTTATAGAAAAATTAAATTAAAAAATGGGGTCACCGTCCATTTACGCTCACAATCTGCCATCTAAAAAAGCATATATTTTTGTTAATGTCCTTTTTTCTGTTGAACTAATAGGAGAAATAGCGGTAATATCGAAATAGAAAAAAAGACTAAATGACAATTATTTAGTTTATGTACAGCTTATTCGAAAACAACAATAAAAAATGTAGGTCACCGATGAGCTAAAAAAACATATTTCAATTTTAATGCTAAAAAGTAGCATTTTTGCACCAAAAAAAGATAAAGTCACATGGGGCCAATACGAATTGTTTTTTTTTGGAATGACTTTTGTACCATATGATTAAGTATCAACTACTAAAGGTAATAAATAAGATTTGTAATAAACGTTTAATTTTTTTGAAAATCCTATACCCGCGAGCGTCCTTAAAGGCGGTCGATGAAGGATGATAACAGTTTGAGAATGTTGCTAGGGAAGGGATAAACTAACTAGTTATAGAGAACAATGTTATATAGATAAAGTGTATATATACATGAGTTTGAATGCTGGCAAAGGGAAGAACGAACAATTTGCCAAGCAGATTTACAGATCTAACATTGTCGGGTTGATGTTTAGACGAAGTACATTGTATATATACTGAGTGTATTTTCAGCCTTGTATCACAATCACTGCTAGTGATCCGATGGATCAAATCTGTTGGACAGTCCTCACTGTTTCAGACGTGTTTATATATCATTTACTGTGTTTTGACGCTAATACAAGTACAAGTAACATCCAGCCACCGAAGGCTTATTTTAAAGAGCCTATGTGATCGAGTGATCGAACACGACGGATATAGTGCAAGGCGAATCTGTGCTACAATATTTTTGTAGCATGAGTTCGAATCCCGGCGAGGGAAAAACATAAAATTTGCAAAAGAATTTTCGACTACAGAAAAACCCTTGCTACAACTATGCGTCTGTTTAGATGAGCATGATGTTAAGTTCGCAGACACATTTAATCATAATACTGACGTTAAATGCGATGCATCATGTACGCTCTTTACACATTGAATACTCATGTAACAACTCTTTGAGGTGTCCGTAGCTGACAAATAGCTCTAAGATGAGATTGTTGCAAATGCGACGTCATCTGATTTTCAAGACCATAGCTGATTAAAAACTAATTAAAGAATCAAAGAAACAAAAACACAGAAACTATACAGATCATTGAAATTATTCAACAAACTAGAAAATTCTCATTTGAATACTATTCTCATATCTATACATGCGAATTGGTATGCACTATTTTGTACCTGACAATAATATCTTTTCGCCTACGGTCAATCTCATATCACAACTTGTTCCAGAAGGTGTCTGTGCAATGATTGTTGATCCAACTGATTCACGAATTCCCTGAAATAAACCTCAGCAATTTAATTATAAAATTCAACGAAATGCAGATTACGCATTCATGTAGCATACCTTTTTGCTTTCAGTACGACAATAAAAGGTTATTTCATATTCTGGTTTGTTTTTAATAGGAAAATTTACATGACAGGTTTTAGTGTACAATGGATTCATTTTCATTTGTTTGAAACGAATTTTCGTGGATTTCGTTTGTACAGGCGAACCACGAAATTAAACGTTTTGAACTTTGTAATTATCTATGTTGGTATGTATTTATTTATTTGGATTAAATAAGTATTAATACATATATAGTTATTTATTTCTTAAAATGCTTACCTTGAAATAACAAATAAAATGACACGTACTGACATAGGAGTTTCTAAATAAACTCATCATAGATACCAGGACTAAATATAGTATATACGCCAGACGCGCGTTTTATCTACAAAAGACTCATTAGTGAAGCTCGAATTCAAAAAAATATAAAAAGGATAAAAAATACAGTACGAAGTTGAAGAGCATTGAGGACCAAAATTTCTAAATGTTTTGCCAAATAGAGATAAGGTAATCTATGCCTGAGGTAGAAAAGCCTTATCATTTCAAAAAAATCAAATATTTGTTAACAGTAAACTTATTAATATAACAGGTTGACAACTAAAGTACACGTTAAAATAACAACGCTTCGTTCCCTTAGTTCTAATTCAATACTTGAATCTCGCGTTTTTTATTGCCGTCAAAATTTTTTGCATTTTTGAATTGTGCTTCTTCAGTGTCAAATTGACTACATTATTTTCTTTTCACGTAACACAGCTAAAATGTAATCATATTGCAGATGTTTTTTGGGGGGCAGCTATTTATGTTGTATTGGTCAATTGTGTTATTACATGTACCGAGAAGCGTGATTGCAGTAATGATGTGATTATTTAAAAACAACTTCGTTATTACCAAATGATTTATGTAATTTAGTTATGTCGATTAACAATTGATTTACAAACAAATAATTTGCATTTCACTCATTTCAATCAGTTCACTGTATTTTCAGGAAAAGGACCTGCTAATCAAAAACACGTTTCTTAATATAATAAATATCTTGCTTGATTGGCAATGATAAAAATACCACTAAAATGACAACATTATGTACATAAATAGTACATACATGACTATAACAATAGTACATTACAACATGAAATACACAGATGACCAACGGACACATCCAATTACACACCATTAGAATTATGGACTGTGCGTAAGATTAATGTATCAACGTCAATTAAAGCGAGGTCACATGTGAATTTCTAGACATAAAGTATACAATTGGGACTGAGGTTTATATGATGTCGCTATATGTGATGTTTTACTATTAAACTAATTTCAATACAGAATTTGTTAGTGAGGGTGCACTTTTTTTTAACAACATCGTTTCTTCTTCAAAACCAAAACTGTAAAAACAAATAAATATTGTCACATAGTAGCTTTAAATTCAACATCATAAAAATAAACTAGCTGATTCATTTTTGTACAGGCATGTAGACAATGAAAATTGAACTAAATCCAAAAACGATAATACATAACAAAATACAAAACCAAAATGGATTACATGGATAAGGAACGATGATATAGTAAGAAAACAGAGTTTATTGTTAAATTTTACATGAATATACCGTTGCGCAGACTGTATTGTAAGCTTAAATCGTCCAGAATATATATTTTCTTTTAAAAAAATTCAACTTCAGAACAGGATTTTAACAAGTTAAATCAAAATGTAAAATACATACAACACAAAAAAAAGTAACAATGTACGTCCCTCCCCGTAACAATATATCCTGCTTATAATTTCTGAGTAATGGTAGAACAGCGGAAAAAAACCGACTGAATTATTCGAATTCACACATAAACCTACCAGATGCAGTTTTGTCTGAAATAACATATCAATGCTATCTTTGACAAACATCAGTTTATTAAAGAAACTATGCTGCTCTTTTCACGCTTTTTATTACTGATTAAGGATTATTTTTATTGTTGTAACATTATCTTACCTTTAATGAAGTAACCAGCTTGAAGTAATATCTAATATATCTGTTTTGTGTTGTCTTTGGAAGTTCTTCTTTTGTTACTTTCCCAACAAACACTTAAAAAGAGTAAATTAATAAGTTGTTTTAAGTATGTTGACCACACTTACACAAGTATTCCTTATTCCAAACTAAAAGACAAATTGAAAAGAGTTGGTATTTCTAGTTCTAATACAAAAAAGGATGGTCAACGTAGATACAGGTATCTTGTCTCAGGAAGATATAAATCCTACTTTGTAAAGGATCACTCTGATTCAAACAAAAATTCTATGGACTGACATTAATTAGCACGATGCTTTATTTCTTGATTGACAGTCTATTTGTTTCGATTGGCAGTCGCTTTTTTTTAAACAGACTGTCGGCATTTCAATGGTAACCAATTGTGCCCTTCTCCTTGCCAACTTGCTTTGTTGGTCCTCAATGCTCTTCAACTTTGTATATGTTTTGGCTTTTTCACTATTTTGATCTGAGCGTCACTGATGAGTCTTATGTAGACGAAACGCGCGTCTGGCGTATGAAATTATAATCCTGGTACTTTTGATAACTATTTGTTATTATAGGCCTAACTTCATACAGGAATTTCTCAGAAAGTAGGATTAGAAGTTCGCAATATCATTTTACGTTACTTTCCGCTATAAAAATGATGTTCTCTAACTAAATAATTAAACAAAAATGGTGACTATGTTGAACGCATCTATCCCATCGAACTATAGATAAAGGATGCAACAGTTACAGTTAAAACGGATTCATTTCTTGACGTACATCTAGAAGTTGATAATTTGGTCATTAAAAACAAAACTAATACAAAAAAGATTATGTCAGCTTTCCAATTGTGAACTTTCCATTTCTATGCAGCAACATTCCAGCAGCACATGCATACTTGAACAAAACTTCTTGATATAACTATAAATTGATACGATATTTCCGGGCTTGTTATATCTATTGTGATTTTCTTGATAGATGGTTGCTGCTCACATGATAGCTATTTAAGCAAGAGTTAAAAATGGTTGAAATCATCTAAAATAAATTTTACAGATGCCACCATGAGTTGGTTCACCGTTATGAAAACGCTGTTTCACAGTTGACATCGGATATGTGCCTTAGGTCGTCATTTCAATAACCTTCCTTTTTCATGACTGAGACCTATCAAATAATACTATTTACCGTTTTTTTTTGTAATAACATGAGCACCACGATGGGTGCCATATGTAAAGCAGGATCTGTTTAAACTTCCATATTATCTGAGATCACCCCAAGATTTTTTGTTTTGTTCATATTAATTTGTCTTTAGTTTTCTTAAACATGTTTTGTGTACTATTATTAGTCTATTTGTCTTTCTTTAATTTTTATCCATGGCGTTGTTAGTGATTTTTTGATTTATAAGTTTGCTTTTTGAAAAGTTAGGAAAAAGACGCCAAACGTAAATCATTTTTCGGTTTACGTATACATTGTGTTTAAGAATAATAACGTTAAACAAATCGATTCGTCTTTTCCGCAGTTATTTCAATATGATTCTTCTGTCCATGCTCATGACTCACCATGGAAATTGAAGAACAAAACATAAAAGCCAAAAATACATTATCTTTTCAAAAACACACAAACCGAAATGTCAAATACCAACGGGACTGATGATTTACTAGCAGAGGATCAAATCATTTGACAATAAACATGAAAGTTTTTATTTTTTTTTTATCTTTTAACCATACCTGTATCTGTATTTTGCCACAAGGAACAAGACAATCTACATGAAATAAGGCCAACAGACTTGCAAATATCTGAAGATTATGAAGGCAGCGATTACTGTAAACCAACTTATTTTCGCGGATACTTTATTTCCCGTTTTACGATTTCTTGTCCACTTCGCGGCTATTTAATTTCGCGATTTTCTTATCTTCTCGATGTAGCTTGATAAGTAAAGATCCAAGTTATACATATTCGCGACGAATTAAATTCGCGTTATTTTTCTACTCTCGAATGTCGCGAAAATAAATAGCTCGCGAAAAAAAGTTGATTTACAGTATATGGTATGAAAATAAATTCTTTGAATGAAACACTTTAGATGTATCATGAAAATCATTCCTCAATCAACACATATCTTCCAAACTTATACAAATAACTGTTCTAGAGCAACATGCATAAACGTTCTTTGAAGTAGTTCTAGGTTTAAAAGTAGGTATATAGTGTTCCTATTTCAAGCGACAGTGTTCAAAACTATGTTCGTGACACATCTACCGCACAAAAGCGCGCTATGTCTGCTTTCCATTTCATCCCAAAAGATGCAAATTCAACTACAAATTTAGATCAAGACGATATCAATGAACATTAATTTTGAATAGTTCTATATTTGATATAAATAAATCAGATTTTACTGCAACTCAGTAAGAAATATGTCTTATAATATTCAACAAGTAGAAGCTGAGTTACATCCTCTTTACGACGTATCCAATAGAAATCAATAAGCACAGAAAACTGAAATAAGTTAATATTGAAGAATGAATGTAAATGTACCTATAATAGTAAAAAGTAAAATCACAAAAATACTGAACTCAGAGGAAAATCAATTTGGAAAGTCCATAATCACATGGCAAAATCAAAAAACAAAACGCATCAAAAACGAATGGACAAGAACTGTCATGTTCCTGACTTGGTACAGGCATTTTCAAATGTAGAAAATGGTGGATTAAACCTAGTTCTATAGCGCTAACCCTCTCACTTTAATAAAAGTCTCATCAAATTCCGTTACATTTACATGATGCGTTAAATAAACAGTCACAATCAATAAAATAGTCAAAATATGGGAACATCAGTCATCATCGTATAACAATTTAACAGGACACAACAACATCTACTATCTACGAACACATGGATTGATTTGAGTGTCTGACGTCAGTAATACAGTAAGTGACTAAAAACAAATTCTTACCTACAACATTTTCTTCACAAAATATACTTTGTGGATGTTTAGTAACACAAAAACATCCATATGTAATATATGTAAACCATAGGATAATCAGTAAGATACATGTAGCTTTGCAAGACATTTTGTTAAACATTTTTAAACCAGCTATTGTGTATCTTCATGTACGTTACAATTATATCTAGCAGTATTAACGTATTAAAACATTCCACGTTTTCTGATTATCATGATTAAGTGAATATTTTGTTGATCATAATCAGTTCATGTCATGAGCTTTGTTACATGATTTTTAATTAAGGAAATATTGTAAATTTAAGATCAGGAACACCGGTACCATAACAGGGCGTCGGTCGTTTCCGTCACTTTAATTAATTGTTAACAATTAACTAAGTATATTAGGCAAAGATTAAAAACAATGCAGAAGACTAAAATACATACATATATGTGCATGATAATGAATATCGTTTGACATCAGTCTGCTTTTGCATTGCATAACGATATAATATGTAAACCTTTTTATGTTGTTCTTTCAATAATAACCCTATCCAGATAAATGAGGATCAAAAAAGAAGGGACAAAAAATACCAGTGGGACAGTCAAACTCATACATCGAAAATAAACTGACATGGTCTACAAAATAAAAAGACAAACAGAAAACTAATAGTACACAAGACACAACATAGACAATTAAGATCAAGTAACCGGATCTAACCAAAACTAGGGGTGATCTCAGGTGTTCCGGAAGGGTAAGCAGATCTTGCCCCACATGTGGCTACCGTCATGTTAGTATACACCCGATAAATAGTCTAATTCATTAGGTCACATTCGTGGTGAAAAAAGAAGTGAATTATAGTTAACAAGACATTAGAAAAATATCAAATATCATCTGGTAAACGGGTTTTCCGTAACGGTCAACAAACTCGTGATATCGTCCGTAAGATTTACGAAGGGATGATTTCAACTTTACCATTCGGAACCCTTGTTTTAACAGATTTCTTTTGTGCAGTAACCCTCTGTCAAGTAAATTATGATACAAGCCCGGGAATATCGTATCAATTGGCAGATATATACTCCGTATGCAGGCGCTGTTGGAATGTTACTACCTAGAAATGGAATTTCATAATTGGTAACCTGAAACCATCTCTTTTGTCGTATAGTTTTGTTTTTAACTGACCCTCATTTTTAATTTATAGATGCCAGATATGAGGCAGACTTAACTATATCTGTTGTATCCCTTATCGATGGGATAGATGTGTTAAACATAGTCACCAAATTGCGAAATAGTTAATGAAAGAACACTATCTATATAGCGGAAAATAGGGTTAAAGATGTTGCTAACTTCTTATTTTTCTTCCAAAGAAATTCCTGTATGGAGTCAGCATCTTAATCATAAAAGAACAAGTCGGCAAGAAGAGGAGCACGTCCTCCAAACGTAACACATATGTTGTCAAACAAAGAAATCAAGCATCTTGATAATGTCAGTTTCATTTAATCTTTTGTTTGAATCAGAGTGGTTCTTTCCACAGTAGGATTAATCCCTCCCCAAGACAAGATACGTATATCTACGTTTGCTATTATTTTTATGAAATAAAGCAATACCAACTCTTTCAGTGTGTCTTTTAGTTTCGAATGGGGAATACTTTTGTAAAGTGTCGAAAAGTCAAATATTTTGATATTATTGCAAGATGAGATACTTAGATTGTGTGAACTCTAAATGATCTTTAGATTAATTTAGTATCCACATCTGATTTACGACACCTCTAGAATAGGCAGTTTCACAAAAACTTTAAGCACGGCTATGATTGCTGTTTAAATAGATGTATAAATTAGAAGAGGTTTCGTGGAGCACTTGAAAGACCCAATATACCGTTGTTTGTAAGGACATTCAATACACTGAATACTGAGATGGACGATCCAGTTTGAAATTTCAAAGGAACATAGAACAGACCTTTAATTATCCAGTATTTCCTCTTTGGTACGTGTCGTTAGGGTATATGTTGAGTTTCCAAGTGAATTTTCAATACCTTATTCATTTATAAAGCATTTTTATGTAATGAGATTTACTCACAAAAACAATGTTGTTTGGTGCTTCATCTGCGGGGATAACGACATATTGGTCATGGAGGTAGGACAAGTATTTTTTCAGCATTTGGGTGTTTAAAGATTGACGTAGCATGGGTATTGATAGACCCATTTAGTTTCTTCAATCTTATTTGTATCAACGACTTCACACTCTTAATCCATTCGGAAAGAGTATATATGTCTTCTTTCTTGTGTTAAGCCCATAGCGTAGCATAATCCTCGACTGAATCCATCAGTATTTTGAAGCTGTTTTTCCACTTGATGGATTTAGGCTCACAACATTTCGAACCTTTTGTTGTATTATTGGAGCTAAAGTTTTGACTTTAAGTTGAGATATATGTATTTAGTAGACCCCTTTCAGAAAATTCATTGCAGTGATTATATAAAAGAATATGTCTCATATGTATGTCTTTAGTTATGCGTTTACATATAATAAATATTTGCAGAAGAATCAATAATTTCTAAGGAAAAGAGTTGGGACTAAAGGTCAAGGTTAGAAATAAAAATAGATGAATTTTAAAAAAAATACATCCTTGTATCCGATAATGAATATATAGTACAATCTACTTCCGTGTCCTTGATTAATGTGCAATGCACGAACAAAAATAATATCCTGAACCTGTCCTAAAACTACACACATCTCTTTTATTTTACCTAACTTATTATGAGAAGTTCATTTTCATCTATTATCTTGTGACTGGTAAGAATATTCCAGACGAATTTTTGGTTGCTTATTTATATTATCGTAATTGACTATTCTATGTTTTGTTGAGAGACATATAAGATATCTTATTAACTATATAAGATATCTTTTATATAGTTAATAATAGTGATATCTTATTTACTTAATAAGATATCTCTATAAGTTTATAAGATATCTCTATAAGTTTATAAGATATCTCTATTAATTAATAAGATATCTCTATTAATTAATAAGATATCTCTATTAGTTTATAAGATATTTCTTTTAATAAATAAGATATCTTATAAAGTATGTATTTGAAAGATATCTTTATAAAGAAGTAAGATATCTTATATACTCTATAAGATATCTTATTAATTAATAGAGATATCTTATTAATTAATAGAGATATCTTATTAATTAATAGAGATATCTTATTAATTAATAGAGATATCTTATTAATTAATAGAGATATCTTATTAATTAATAGAGATATCTTATTAATTAATAGAGATATCTTATAAACTAATATAGATATCTTATAAATTTTTAGATATATATTATTAACTTATAGAGATATCTTATAAACTAATAGATTTTAAAAGATATCTTTATAAAGAAGTAAGATATCCTATATACTCTGTAAGATATCTTATAAATTAATAGAGATATCTTATTAACTTATAGAGATATTTTATTTAATTGGTTATAAAAATATTTTATTTAATATAGAAGATATCTCCATAAGTTAATAAGATATCTCTACTAGTTTATAATATATTTCTATTAATTAAGAAGATATCTTATAAAGTATGTATTTAAAAGATATCTTTATAAAGAAGTAAGATATCCTATATACTCTGTAAGATATCTTATAAAAGTTAATAGAGATATATTATTAATTAATAGAGATATCTTATTAACTTATAGAGATATCTTATAAACTAATAGAGATATCTTATAAACTAATAGAAATATCTTATTTACTTTCAAATTAGATAAGATATCTTATAAAAATTAAAGATATCTTAATACTTAATAAGATATCTTGTTAAATAAATAAGATATCTTCAAATTTGAATAAATATAAAAACGGCGTGCCATAGACATAAGCGTGAAAAACTGAACTGAAATCGGTCAATTCAAATTGGATCTGTATTTAAATGTTCCTTTCATCATTCGCAAATTTCGAATGGTTTGTTGAATGCAAAATAAGGTTTTCGTACTATTGACTAAATTGAATATTGAACATATGCATGCTGTGCTTTTATTAGTTTGTATTGCCTTGAAATAGTAACTGAGAGTACTCCCAGATCTGTACTGAGTGTATTATTAGCTGTGGGTTATAATATTGTCTTGCAACGTCCGTCTTGTGTTTTATGCCCCACCTACGATAGTAGATGGGCATTATGTTGTCTGGTCTGGGCCTCCGTCTGTGCGTTCGTTCGTCCGTTCGTTCGTCCCGCTTCAGGTTAAAATTTTCGGTCAAGGTAGTTTTTGATTAAGTTGAAGTCCAACCAACTTGAAACTTAGTACACATATTCCCCACGATATGATCTTGTTTGCCAAATTCAAGTTCCACTGAACATAGAAATTGATAGTGCGGATTTCAGGTTAAAGTTTTGGTTAAAGTTTTTGGTCAAGTTAGTTTTTGATGAAGTTGAAGTCTCATCATCTTGAAAATTAGTACACAAGTTCCCTATGATATGATCTTTCTAATTTTAATTCCAATTTAAATGTTGATCCCAATTTCACGGTCCATTGAACATGGAAAATGATAATGCGAGTGGGGCGTCCGTGTACTATGGACACATTCTTGTTTTAGTTGTTTTTTCTAGGTCTGCTTTGTATTGATCTCATGAGTAAGGTTCTTTTCAACTTTTTGTGTTGCTTTGTATTCTTATGTTGCACCGTAACGCAACTGTTAATGTTTAGGTAATGATGCTACGACAGTAAACATGTTCAACGCAATACACATCATGTCTATGACTGGACCATGCCAATAACCTGTAGTTCGGTAGTAAAATTGTCGTTGGTTCATGTCTGTCATATTTTGGTTTTGAGGATCGTTTTGTCACATTCAAGTTTGACTGATTGTTTCACATTTTCTAGGTCGGGGTCTCTGGATTATGAGGAATATTGTTAATCAAACTTTTGGTCTTTTTTCAACTTTCTTTCATCCGGTCAATTCAAGACTTTAATCTTCTAAAAGCTAGCTATATACTAGCAGGTAAATCAGGATCATCTTGTTTTCAAGGCCAAGTTACTTAATGTCTTCAATTTTGGAATTTCCGTTTTACCCTGAATGATTACATTGCCATTTCATCATCTGAATTTTCCAACTGATCGAAAATACAAATTGATTGTCAAAGTGTTTGTCAATTATTACAATATGTGATTTACATTCAAAGGAACGTACAAACTATATGTCTTTCATCAACATGATCAAATGCATATAGGTATCATACGGTCCTTTGGAGATTGGGAACCATCAGCAAGAAAATTACTGGATAACACAGTGCTTTTACAGAATACAAAGATAGTCCTATGGTTAAAATCTGACATAAAGTTCAGTTTCAGAATTTGTCTTTGATTTGACATTTATTATCCATACAGTCGGATAGACGCGATTTCAGTTGGTATATTGGTTCATTTTTTTTAAACTCGTTCAACTTCTTGCAGGTTTTTTTTTATTTTAGACATCTGCACTAGTCATGTCTTTGGCGCAGTCAAACTTGTTTCCGATATTTAAGTCCTCCCCCTTTTTTCACCTTGATTATACATGCAAGGTTTGTAAAACGTAATTTATAAAACGAAAATGTGAGCAAATGGAACCAAGCCTGGGAATTTAGAAACGATCCAGATAAGCAATGACTTACAATATGTCGACTCCTGTATCTTAGCATTGAACAAGGTCACATGTATCTCTGTCTGTTCATGACGTCTATTCACTAAATTCATTGGATCTTGGATGTGTTCTGATTGATAAGTACGTTTTAGATGTATGATGTTTTTATAAGTAGTTGTTGGTTTTTTTCACTAGCTGTACGTAACTGCAAGTACTCTCATTTTGTTTTGTCTTGAGCGCGAGGATGTATAACTACCCATCCACGTCAACTCTTTGTTTATGTTAAATGTAGTTCCATTAGTATCTATCTGATGAGTTAAGCTTTTAACGACGTTTTTTTAAAGTTTGTTCTTATGCTGTACAGTAACACTGTTCCAGATAGAGGAGGATTGGTGCTTTAAAACGAGTTTAATATTAATAATCCCGCCACTTTCTGCTTAATAGTATGCTTTTCACTGGTAAGGAACCTGTAATACAGTGTATATTTAATGCGTTTCCCTCAGTTTTGGTTTGTTGCCCCGATTTTGTTTTTTGTCCATGGATTTATGAGTTTTGAACAGCGGTATACTACTGTTGCCTTTATTTGCCGTTTTGTGTTGTATAATATATTTGTTTTTCGTTCTTTATTTTGTACTTTGTATTTTGAATTGCTATAAATACATTTGCCATCGCATGCCCTTTTATAGCAGACTATGCGGTATGGGCTTTGCACATATTTGAATGCAGTACGGTAACCTATAGATGTTATTTTCTGTATAGGTGTCTTGTGGAAGTGCGTCTCATTGACAATCATACCACGTCTTAAACATCAACCCAACAATATAAGTTTTGTAAATTTTCTTTCGCTTATTGTTTGTTCTTCCCACGCCGAGATTCGAACTCATGCTACTGAGATATCGTGAGACCAAATCGCCTGCACTGTAACCGGCGTGCAGGACCACACGACCACCTGGGCTTCAAAATGAAACTTTTGGTTGGCGGGTGTTACCTTTCCACGTCAGTTTTAATCAAGCGTCGTACTACAGTACATGATATATAAGGCATGAAGATGTGGTGATCCGATGGATAAATCAGTTGTAGAGTTGTCACTGGTTCAGACGCCAATATGCATCTAAACTATTCCTGGTAAATAACAATGCATACGTGCATAAAGGGCGGAATGGAAAGACAAAATATAAAAATTAAACTTTACATTTATATATGAATGTAGAAGATCGTATTACCCTCAAATGATTCTTGCATAAATGTCCAAATCGGTTAAACGTAGTAAAGCGATATTAATTTGTTTACGATCCTATGCAAAAAGATGTTTTCGCGTACGGCTACCTGCTACGATCCTTCTCCCTCAAATCCAAAGTTTAATTTGTACTATTCGAAGGCTTAGAAACTCCCCCTATCAATTTACTAGTACAATGTATGCTAATAGTGTTTACATTGTTGAAATTTCTTGAAGTGTTAGTATTTCTTTTCAACTGCGCTTGTGTTGTAAGCTCCAACAATTCATTTTTGCAAATTTTGTATATTTCAAAATGATATTAATAAACGAATACGTTAGGTATAATGAATGCATTTAATTGGAACCCGAATCTTATCAACTGTATCATAAAATGGTGAAACATTTACCAACTTTTAAGGGAACAATCAAAACCCCCAAAATCCAAGAAATAAAACAGACAACCCCATTGCATTATTATCCCTGCTGCCCGCGTTTGCGAATAACCCTAGCCTGGCCTTTGTAAGTCTTGTATGTTTTGGTTTTTTTTATAACTTAGTTCATTTTTATTTCATGTTGGGTGTGGCATCCATTTTCACTAAACTATATACACACTTTTGTTTAGGGGCCAGCTGAACCCTCGTCCGTTTCTGGTCTGTGCCTCCGTTCGTCCGTTCGTTATCGTACCGTTCGTTCGTCCGAGCGTCCGTTCGTCTCGCTTCAGGTTAATGATTTTGGTCAAGGTAACTTTTGATGAAGTTGAAGTCCTATCAACATGTAACTTAGTACAAAATTTAATGTTCCCCATGATATGATCTGTCTAATTTTAATGCCAAATTAAAGTTTTGACCCCAATTTCACGGTCCACCGAACAAAGAAAGAGATAGTGCGAAGCTTAGGTTAAAGTTTTGGTTTAAGTTTTGGGTCAAATTAGCTTTTGATGAAGTTGAAGTCCAATCAACTTGAAACTTAGTACACATATTCCCTATGATATGATCTTTCTAATTAAAATGCCGAATTAAAGTATTGACCCAAACTTTTCGGTCCACTGAACATGTGAAACGATAGTGGGGCATCAGTGTACTATGGGCGCATTCGTGTTACTCGCTGTTGTGAGGACCTAGTTGTGGCCTTCGGCTGTTCTGTTCTTTTGTCGGGTTGTCGTCTCATTCGCACATACTCTATTTCTATTCTCCATTTTATGCATGATGTCGGATGTATTTTATTCTTCTAAGTTGTTTTAAAAAAAACATCTTTGATAGTTTACTCTTTTAAACTCAAAAACAAGGCATTCATTAAAAAAATTCTAAAAAAGGCCTCTAGCGTAAATCAAAGATAAAAAAAATACTTCATTGTATCTCCATCTTTAATTAGTTATAGAACTTATTAGAAATTATTTTACGAGAGCCTGTATTTGAATTTAAAACTACGATTTGAATTCAAATCGATCCTCTAATTTCTTACAGGGAATAACGGGTTTTTGTAGGGAGAGAATGCTATGTACACTGACTATGATATATAAATACGTGCAGCTTAAAATTCAGAAGAGTATCCAACATTCACCATTGTTCTTCTATGCAGCTACATTTTGTAAATATTGAAGAGAGTATCCGATATTCACCCTTGTTATTCAATGCAGCTTAATATTCGAGAGAGTATCTAATATTTACCATTACTCTTCCATGCAGTTGAATACTAGTACTAGCTTTTGAGAGAGTATCCGATATTCACCATGTTTATTCCATGCTGATTTATCTTAAAGAGAGTACCTAATATTCAACATTGCTTTCCATGCACATACATGTAACCCGTTTTTACCTTTACATTGAAGAAAATTGATTACATCTAATGGTTGATTGAAAGTATCACCAAATTCCTAGAATACATTGTAGCAACAGCTTTTATTATGTTGCATATATGTTACATTTTACACTTTTTAGTACTTTGTCTCTCTTAGTATTTAGGCTTTTAAGAATATTCAAAGAAAGACAACTCTAATTTAAAAACATATTTTTATAATAAATATATAATATCGGCAGATTAATATATGTTTACAAATCTAATAAATGAATACCGATTTCTACATGTTTTGGAGCTTCTGTATGTATTATCAGAGTGGGCAGTAGTTCGTGGGTAGATAGAAATAACTTAACCCCCGTGAAGTGTAGTGAATTAATCATTTAGTGTATGTGTTCGGGCATGACTAACAAAACCTTAAAAACAAAGGAGTAGTTCCGGGCCGCTTTCGGCCTCAATTTTCAAGTTAATCTGACGAAATATTTTTGACACTTTTTAAACACTAAGTCTTAATTGTCTATTTCAATTGATTCAATTAATTTTTGTGAAAGATTTTAACTGTTGAAGACATTAAAAACGTTCCGATTCAAGCTTTAATAGGAAAAAACTATCAAATTTGCCAAAAATCGTCACTTTTCAGATGGTTTTTGTCATAAATGAAATTGGCCGCATCCGTGTTCATCCTCAGTCAACCTTTATATATATTATGTATTATCACCAAATACAACTTACATTTCAATATTATGAATGAACACGAATGCGGCCACTTTCATTTTAGACAGAAACCGTCTAAAATTTAACTAAAATGCTAAAATTGTAAAGATTTGAGTAATTTAGCAGGACTTTATGATGCTAGTACCCGATATATGTGCATTGTTTTGTCAAAAAGAGCCCATATTTATGCAGCAAAATCATTCTACGTTCCAATAAATATCTTAACGATTACATTATCACAATTTTGTAAAACTGCTATATTTAGGGGCCAAAAAGGGGTCTTACTGAACCTACTCCTTTGACTTTTAAAAAACAGACTCATATTAAAGTAATTTTTTAAAGGAAATTTGAAGATTTTAAACTTCAATTTAAGGTAAATTATAATTGAACAATTAACTACATGTATAATGTAATCTCTCCTTCAGAAGTCTCTATTAAGTTTTGTGATTCAGTTGTCTGTTTACCAGACTGTATTATATCTGTTGGCCGTCGTTTATCTACGCGCATTTCATCATTCGGGGTGCCTTATTTGTTTTAGTATCCCGAAACCATATTTAAATATTCTCGCTTCTTTTATGGATTATGATTATACACTTCGTCAAAGTAACCCCAACAATATTTATGTTATTAAAAGTAACAAGCATATCTATTAGTTTAAATAACCCAAAATTAGCAGAAACGTTGATGCGGCCGATATTAATAATGCCTGTGCAAAGATTACTTGTTGCATGCACCTAAAACAACAAAGTTAGCATCATGAAAACAGACATCGTTATACCACATCTTATTATTTTTATATTCATTGCAGGCAGCGTCATGCTTTTTATTCCAATGAATACATATAATAAAGTCTTTTGATGATTATATTTCATAGATGTTTAATAAAAATATGTAATTCTGATTGGCTAACAAGCATCGCTAGGCATTACCAAATGAGATTTATATCTTCCCAATAACATCAAAAATTCATAACTGCACATGCTGCCCTATCAAACAAACAAGACACTTAATCTAAACTGTAATTTATGGTTGTAACATAAATAGTCATGTTAAGTATTAAATACTTCCTTTTGTAATGTTTTAGAAATAATTTAACTCCAATAAAATTTTAAATACAGCGTTCAATTTTTAAGTACCAGTTTCACTCGTTAATTTGTTAGTACAGAAATTGAAATCCATGTATATACAAATATGTTTATCTCCTTTTTTCGAGATTACACGTAGTTATAAGGACATATTGCAACCAAATTGGGACTTTCCCAATACAATTTCCCTTTAGATTTAGTATATTTGTCACTTCTTTATCCTTAAAGACCGATTTATTTTCACTCCAATATTTTGTTTATATATATATAATTATTATCGAATATCAATATGCAACCTTTTATTTTATACCTACCTGCTGTCACTGATAAGCCCAAAAACGTAATCAAATGTTGAGTAAAAGTACAGTCAATATAAAGTCTTTTCTTCTTTTTTGGTTGAATTTTACTTGTAAAATAATGTGATCCCCCCGACTAGTGAACGTGAACAATGGGATTTTTATTGTCGAGTTATAATTATATTGCATAGACATTTCATACGATTCGGAATTTTTATAGGCAGATGTATTCTTAAGGGCATACGATACAGTTACAGGGAAGGTAATGACGTTGCTAACGTAATTTGTTATTTTCGCGACGTCAAACTGTGACATATCGGGAAAAGATGCATTTTTCGACTGATTTTTATCATTCAAACTGATTTTATTTGAAAACGAGTTCATGGACCCCTATTTTTCAAAACGGCATTTGGTTTCATTTTTTAGGGAGATTATGTGACCCAAATTTTATAAAACTGTAAATAGAGGATTTTTTTTAATTGTGATAAACATGCAGTAAAAAATTACGTTGTATCTGCCTATAGAATAAAAAATCTTTGACGGGCGGGGTCTGCACAAGCCAAGATCTCCTTTTCGACGTTGGAATGACGGGACAGAAGAATTCATATTCAATATTCAAGAATAGTTTCACCACAAACACACATATTTTCCCAGGTAAGGGGGAGGGTTTAGTGGTTTTCGTTTGTTTATGTGTTCCACATTTGTGTTTCGTTATTTTATGTACATAAATTAAGCCGATAGTTTTCTCGTTTGAATTGTTTTACATTGTCATTTCGGGCCTACATTAGCTGACTATGCGGTATGGGCTTTGCTTATTGGTGAAAACGGTACGTTGATCAATTATAGTTGTTAATTTCTGTGTCATTTTGGTCTCTTGTGGAGAGTTGACTTATTGGCAAGCATACGACATTTTCTTTTTATATATACACAATAAGATTCGCAGATACTTACATGCACACACAATTGTTAAATCATTTACAGTGTATCGTGTAGGTAAACAGATTTATGAGACAATTTTAAGACACCATATTATATATATACAAGAAAATATATTTCACTTTTTTCTTTTAAAGTTGTAAAATACAATACTGTGACAGACAAAAAAAAATGTTGCAAAACAAATCCAATTGTTCACGACTATTATAGTCTCTTGTGGAGAGTTATCTTATTGGCAAAAAAAAAAACACATGATCTTTTTTATATAGCATCAATCTGAACCATCCACCGGTATATAACAGTTCTGAGAGCAGTATTATCGTGTGTTTATGTAATATGAATATATACATTTGTACCTTGCTTTGTAGTAGACCTACACGGCGCGCTAAGCCGGATTATTAAAGTGAATGTTCACAAGGTAACAAGGAAGTGTCATCACGCGGACACATCATTCTCCGAGTTAACAGGGATTCGCCTTCACTTTTTAATATCGCATGTTTAGCGGGAAAGCAGTAAATACCAATACTAAATAATGTGGGTTGATCCGGCATTGGTGCAATCCAAAGACCTCCCGAACTAAAAAATAAAGCTACCACGCTACCGCGATATCACCAAAGCGGTATAAGAACATTAAATTTTCTCTTAAATCGTAAGATTTTGTGACGGTAAAACTGAAATATTTCACTATAAACTATGGCAATCATTGCTTTATATTATATCATGTTTAAATAGAGTTCTCTTGCGTATATTTTTATTTTTTCAGTTGATGTATGTATATTCTGGTATATTCATCCAACATTCGAAGCATACCTATAGAGCTGCGATGGAATTTTGGGTATGGGGTCATATCCGTCCCCCTTTTTACAGGATCAATGTGGAGATATGTCCCCAAAGTATTATAAACAAAAATATTTACAAGGAAAATCCAACCCAACCAGAAGGAGGGTATAGATAGTTTCGACTGTGGAAAAAGTATATTTTACATGTATATATAAACTGTTGAGTTGTGTGTATTCGCATGACTTGTGTTGTAATTTAAATCACAGTCCCTTTCATTCGAAATTTAACAAAACTTTTAAATGGTGGTATACATAATTAATCAAACCTTTTAAATTTAACAACAAATTAAATTTGATTTTCATTTTAAAACAAGATATGGTACAGGCAGACAAAACAGTAAGTGAGAGATTATCATTTAAACTCTATCTATGTTTACCTTTTATACCTACGTCCTGTGAAACCATGGTGAGGACGAACGCTTTGAAAATGGCTGCCCCCATAGAGTGTAGGATTTAATTTGTCTCATATTTACATAGTGGAAGTGTTTCAATCGAGATATTTGCATCAAATTAGCCAGGTAATTTTTACATATTTTCTTGAATTTTAAATGATTTTTAAAGGACAGTTTCTAGTTTCTTGTGTCGACAAAATGTTAATTTTATCTATTTAATCTAATGCTAGTGTTGCCTTTTAACATTAAGTCTAACGTTTTAAATTTGATATACTTGTCAATTAAGGTATAGAATATATTTTGTATATGTCATCAATTGTTTAAACACGTCTTTATAATTTGATTCGTATAATGCAACCAGATAAACTAAATGGAGAAGTTTTGTTTTAAAGGATTAAAACTAAATGTTGAAGTTGAGAAAAGATCGTTTTTTCAAAAAGTGGATGGCATATTGAATTCAAAGTGTTTGAATGGTATATTGCCACAAAGTTGCTATACTTGAGTCATGTCTCGCCATATCACTTGATATAAAGTCTTAGCAGTTACATTTCTGATAATTGTAAATTGAGAAAGTGTTTTCGTTTACTCTTTTAATTCCATTTTCTTCTCTGTCTTTCTTGTTTTCATTTGAAAAGCATTCATTTTATGAATTTTTATTATTTCGGTGATAAGATATACCATCAAACAAAAAATGAATCAAACATTAAAACACACTTGTATTGCTATTTTCCATTTCGACGGTCATTTTCGAGGTCTTAAACGATGAATTAGATATCTAATATTATGTAAAGCCAGACACACTAAAATAACTATCAAACACAAAAGAGGTATTATATGTAACACTAAATTGATACCAATCTGTTAAATAATATTTGTGCAGTCCTTCGTAATATTCGATATTTCGCAGGTAGGTTAATGCTGTTCGAGAGTAAATCGGCTATTATTCATATAAAAATCAATGAAATTTGAAATTATTTAGATTTTTTGTCGAGAAACTTCCATACCCAGAACTTATTTATATCATCCCTAATATCATCCAAAGTTTTAATTTAAGGTGTCTCAGAACCCCCCACCTGGTTGCCATGGTAACGGGCACCATTCAAAGATGGCGTGTGAACGTCCAACTTCAAGAGCCTGGCGCACCCCATAGAACTAGACAAATGAATAAAAATAAAGTTGTATTTGGTTGATAAATATATTATCTTTCATGTAACAGCTGTTTCATTCTTTAAATGTGCCCTTTTATAATAAAAAATAACAGAAGTGACATACAATCCAACCATGGCCACACCAAAAGTCAACTATTTTGCCAATTTTAGAAATGTTGTAATCATTTGAAAAACAAGAAACAGCAATCTTCGTATTCGTGAGCTTTCCAAGAATAAATATGCCAAGTTTTAAAGAGCTCAATAAATGTTAACGGGGTGTGCCAATGCAATATTTATAGATGAATAATATTCAAGTCCTTACTCGGCGACATTTAAACACTGAATTGATTTAGATCATGACAGATGGATTATTCCCCTTTTCGGTGTGAAAATGCCGAGAAAGAAATAATCGACATTTTGATAGTTTCTGACTAGAGATTAACACATTAAAGATGTAAAATAATGTTGTTGTTTTCACATTTTTATACTTAAGTTGTTCATGAATCTTTATAGAATCACCATGCATACGAAGAGAAAAAAGGGGGGATACTCTGACGTTATACTTTGTAAGGGTTTTCGTAACCAAATGTTCATTTCTAACTACACATACATATACGTGTGCCGATTGCAAAAGAAGTATCTTGCTTACTTCCTTAAATTTTAATATCATAGGGTCTTTACGACTTTTAGATTACCAAGGTTTAGCATAGTGAAATAACGTGATGGCGAACGGCAAAACAGTATTTCTAAAACAAGATGATTCTCCAGATAGGGAAAACACTTTAACAAGCACAACTGCATGGTAGTATGAAGCCCCTTGAAGGCTTCTGTCAAACTCCTGTTTTACGAGAAATATTTATCTGCTCAGCCCTGTTAAAAGTTTTTTCAATGTTTTTTTTTAATTAAACACATTTTTAATTAATTCACTGAATTATAAGGATCAGTTACTGTCACATCACATGTGTGAGTGGGTCTTTTTTAAACTATATCAGGCTATCAGCTATAAACAATAATTTCTAGAGCTATGTTCATTTTTTGAACATGCATCACTCATTCATTGCAGTTTTTCCAGTACAAAACAGTAAATTAAAAAAAACATTAAAAAAAGAAATTTCCTTGAGATAAAACTATTTGTTTATTCAATAAAGTTGTATGCATGTGAAAGCATTGAGTTCAGTATGAGTATTATCTGCCTATTACATACAAGTATTACTATTGATATTTCAAAGGTTTCAAAATCAAAGAAACTTATAATTTTTCATTCATTTCAAAAAGTTTTCTCAAAATTAAAACAAAAAGCATTGCATATATATGTCACATTGAATTAAAACTGATAATTCTGATATAACAATGCACACAATATATACTTCCTTGTAGGTTTCCATGATCCATAATAAATGTAGACATATATCATTCTGCTGGTTTTCATATGATAATGATGTACTAGATAAATCCTTATTCCTTTACTTGTATTTTTTTTTTATTTCACATGTATCATGCAAAGAATATTCCTATATATTCATGTAACATGTTGTGAATTACAATATATATACCAGTAAGTACATGCAGGTACCACATATGATGTTTGAATTATAATTATCACTTAGTTCACAGTTTTATGTATATATCCAAAATTATCTCAACTACTGAACATGATGCATAATGATATGAACATTTCCTTTTGTGTGTTGATCCTTCAAGAAAGAAGTGCACAGTCATTTCCTCTGATGTAAAACCTTTATTTCTCTGTCTTCAATGTTCAAGAGTCAGTTTTAACAGTAATGAAATCCTTCCTTTTAGTGTCATATTGAAAATTGCTGCATTCCAAAGTTACATGTGACATGCCATGGGGTTTTCATATTCAACACTGTTATATTTTTGTTATATGTCATCAAGATTTTATCTTAAAAACATTGATTTCACTTTTTTTTCATGTATATATCTAAAGCTATCCTCATACATGGTTACACATTGTCTGGCAATTTCCTTGTATATATGTTGATCTTTATAAGACAGAAGTGGTCACTCTTTTTCTTTGATTACTTTTTTCAGTAAGGCTATCATAGTTAAAACTATTAAACTTGTATGACACCATTGCCTCCAAGTTATCTTCATGCATGTACTGAAAAAAAAATGTAAACCATTAATGGCATTTAAAAGTTATTGGTATTCATGTTATGATACACATAGAAAACTTCAGTCAAAATTGTCACATATGTATATTCCTTAATTATTTTTGAATTAAAAGTAAACTTGACACAAAGTTTAATTGATGAATTGTCTGTAAAAGTACAATAAAGTTTATAAATACAACTTTCTATAACTGATATTTACTCATCACATTGCTTTGCTAATTTGTTATCAATAATCAATATAACTTTAATAATCAATATGGGGTGGGTGTGACTTAATACACCAGATAACTTAATTATATTCACCTAAACTGAGGGTCTGGATGGTGTTTACAGAATAGATACACCAATCATGTAATAATCCCTTAAGCAAAAGTGCAATATTTAAAGGCTGAGAAATTAAAGATTGAGAAAAGACTGATAATAAAAGAAAATGATGGTGTGTTAAAATACAAAGAATAGAGAATACTGGTCAAAATAGATAAAGATTAATATAGAAAATGGTATATAAAATATAGAACTGAAGGACCCTAGCAGGAATCATTCATTATAATATAATTGAAACTTACATTTAATTGTGTATAGACCTCATATTTGATGTTATAGAAACTACACTCTTTATGCATTAACTGTCAACTTATGTGTGCCAGTTGTAAATCAATCTGCAAAAGAAGTTACAATAATTAATGAAAGGTTTCAATTAATACTTAATTGTATACACACCAGGTTGTAAAATCAAATACACAAAATTAAGATTGATCTGTTGATGTAAATTGTTTTATAATAATTAGTGTGTTAAAATTTGAAAAGATCAACACAAACACACAAATACTTCAGATACACATTATCATAGTGAATCAATATTAAAAATACATATTTAATTTAATCTTATGTCTATATATAAAATAAACATAAGAAAACAAATTATTAAAGACAAAAAATTCAAATGTACACTAAAAGGGATGATTTAAAATAATACTATAATGCCTTATGTCAGCATCAGTTTCAAAACCATCAATGAAAAGTTGGGGGGGGGGGGGGGGTTAAGGCATAGGTGAAAGGTGGTGGGCCTCAGTCGGCATGTTGATCGGGCATTTTAGTAAATTCTACTCCTTTAACACGTTGCATGGTTGATTATGGTTTCCCAAATTTAAACATTTGACCCGCATGAGTGCATCCCTCGTCAGTTTTCAAAATGTGGACGTGAAATTATATTTGTATAGTCAATAGTCAATAAAGATTGGATTGTTTATAAGCAAGTAAGATAGTGTAAACGTGAAAAATTATTTCAAAAGGAAGTTTTAACAGACTGACCACATCATGTTGCAGCGAAACGTGTAAATAACCACATTTTTTAATTAAACATGCAGCTTTCTCTTCAGACTACATTCATAATCGTGAATGAAATGGATATCCAAGATCCTCGGCAGAAGGCTAAAATAATTTAAAACTAACTTACCTCAAAATATAACCAACCCACATCTATATTAACGTATTGTTGTCGCACTGAAGACACTGACTTCTATCATAACAAGGTGCCCGATCAGCTGTTGGTGACAAGCTAAAATCTGACGTCGACGAAACGTTCTAGCCAATCACGTGTCGAATAGTTGGGAAAATGACGTCAGATTTAGATTGCGATGCAAACACCGAAAATCATTGCTAATTTTTTATAAACTGCATTAGCCTACCTGCGTAAAGTTTAATTAAACAATACCATCAAAAGTAGAATTTATAAATTTCATTTAGACATAAGATTATATTCATACCGGGAGTAATGAACTTTTAATTAGATTAAATTATTAATTCGTGCAAATACATTTAATTAAATTAGATTAAATCTATAGAGAAAAACTTCACCTTCAGGTTTGTGACCAAACTTTCCCAACGTATGCTACCCATTTATTCAAACATTTAAAAAATCTTTTGAGCTTCTTTCTAACCGTATTACGGGATTATTGTGGGTTATTGTACAATGACATAATCATTCTTTTGTTGGGTGGTTTTCATATTTTATAAGCAACTCATCGAATGTTATATTGATTTTGAGGAGAATAAACTATAGGACAACATTGACATTTCCCTCAAACTTGAATATAATATTTGATAATAAATTATGCAGCACTTGAAACTATATTGGACCTATTGTACCGTTACACAAATCTGTCCCAATGGTGAGTGTTACAAAATTTATCAAGAATGATTGAATCATATGAAAGTTTCATCCTTTTTATCGCGTGTAAATATAATCTGCCCTATTGTTAGGGTTGTTATTTAGGACATTAAGACAAAACATATTACGATCACGGGTTTTCGATATTATATCTTTAAAGGAGGAGATAAACGATATGCATAAGAGATGTAATAGGTCTATCTAAATACCATAAAAAAAAATAACGGATATATTGGGTATACATCCATGAAACAGCAAATCAACGAAACATATACACACACACACACACACACACAAACAACAACAATGGAAAAGACACACACAATCTTTTACAATGAACAAGACTCTATACATCGGGTCTCCTAAAAAGGGACAGTAACGTAACAATTTGGCGTTGTTAAAACATTTTTCAAATATCAACCTTTCTTAGATAAGACAAACAGACAAATAGAAAGAAGACACACTTGATTATTTCATATCTTCACATAGATTAAAAAGTATACACAAATTCAAAAAATATATATACGTACATGTATGAAAGAAGTTACTATAAAACCAAATCAAAGTACTCAAAATGC
Source organism: Mytilus trossulus (assembly GCF_036588685.1). Lineage (NCBI taxonomy): Eukaryota > Metazoa > Mollusca > Bivalvia > Mytilida > Mytilidae > Mytilus > Mytilus trossulus. The sequence continues at coordinate 18,691,831 of NC_086380.1, forward strand.
TGTTGTAAGATCAAGTCATTCTACATTAAACTATATACTGGAGTGTTTGGTGTAGATTACATACAGCAACGTCACAAACAGTACTGGATGACACGACCAAGTCATGGCCAAAATCCTCACTGTACCCTATGTTATAATGCCTTTATTGCTGCCTAGCCTAATGACATTGTCATGCTTATCAAATAACTCTCTCTTGTGAGTCGCTATATTTCTTTTGGTTTTCTTTCCTTCCTCGTTGTATTTATCTTTCGCTAGACACATTCATACGGTCATTTATGAGACGTATGTACACGTTCCCGCACTACAAAATTTCTTTTGATGTAGTTTCCGTAGCGGTACATTCTGTTTACGCGTCGTGTTTCACGTACAGCCCTACTCCTTTAATCCTTGGATTGGGACCAGGCAAATACATGTAGTGGACGTTTACACACGATCTTGTGCCATTCTCAAAATAATTGATTTCTGTCCTGCCATTTTCTTGTAATATTTTATAAATAAATTAATTGAAATTATTACAATACAGGTATTCAATGGAATAAGAAGCAAACATGTCCAGTTTGGTACCCGGAAGTTTATTTTACGCCACCGGATTAAACAGAAAACATACTCCGACACCCACCACTATATCAAATGAGGAATTAGAGAAAAGATATGCCAGGTAAGTTCTTTATAGACTTATATTTTGTTTTTGATAACATTTCATGATATGAGTTTGTTCCGTTTTAAAAAGACGGGTGATATCAAAGCACGTGCATTTTGCGTCCTTCCAATGGTATTGTGTATAAGAAAGGGTGATTGTTTATAAAAGTCATGTACATGTACGTCCTATCTAACCGATGTTTGTTTTCTTTGTCTATATTTGTGTGGTTTGGTTTTTATTTTCATTTTCATGTGTCTAGTGTTATATTGCTTCAGATATTGCATAACATTATAATGTCTGATTGAGACTGAACTTATGCATTGCCCTGTATGGATGTGACACGTACCACCATTATTTTCAGTATAGAGGAAATATCATATTATACTTCAAGCTAGTTGATATCTTAAAAAAGTAAGACTAATGAAATCACTTGTATGTATACAACTATTAAAGTTTCTCAAACACTGTCAAAGAGCTTACTTTATTTAACTAGTTTCTAATCATGAATTTCCATTTAAACTATGTAATATTTTAAAATTAGTACTGAAATGTGAAAGTATTGTAAAAGTAATTAAAATCTATTGACTCTCTTGTGACGTAAATAATTTAAAACTGTCAGACTTGACTAATGATGTTGATTTAATTGTTTGATAAAAATAGATAAATATTGACTAACATAAAGTAATTAATAAAATCATTCGATCTTTTAAAGTAAATGAATATGTGACCGGCGTCGAGCGGACATTGCGATATCCGTACGTTTTACTTAACCTTTGGTTAACATGGAAGATCTAGAGGTGGACACTGTCAAATACATGTACGTGTCGGACCGCTGTTTATATTTACACTTGATTAATCATTAAAAGACCGCCTTCATATATGTCAGACATTATATTAAATGGTGATGTCGATTGCGTTTACATGGTACTATATAACACACAATGACAAGAGTTTAGGCGCAATATCTAGAAGGCTATTACAATTTTATTTTTCAATTTTTCTTTGGCTGGTTGATTTTTTTTTAAAACGTAATCTTACCAAATACATATATATTTCATTCACTTGTTTGACCAAACCTTCAAACAAATAGATAAAACATAAAAGTTATGGTTTAATGCGGATGGCATTCCATGAACAATAAACACACTAATTTTGCTACTTAATATGTATAACTCTATGTAACAATATCATGGCCATTTAAAATAAACCCCACATTTGATAATACTATAGACTATAATAGATTTTGTCGCACTTATCGATATTTTCACAGTGTATATCAATTTACAATGGTGTATCATGCTGGTCAGGCTTAGTTCTGTCAGATGAAGGATATTATCTTTTTGACACCATTTAATATACTGATAAAGCTTTTGACAAATTGTTTAAATGACGCAAACGTATGAACCGACTTCTCAAATGATATCACACATCGTTGACTTTGTTTGAAAGCATACATACATGCTGAAAACATGTGTATTCACAATATGTAAAGTTGCGTTTTGTATTGTAAAATTATTTGTGTCTGTATCGACCATTTAAGGATGTAATTCAATAATTCCCTATTTTGGTCGTAGTCGTTTGAGAGTAATTAAAACTATCTTTGAGTCAGTGAGATTCGATGCTTACGTATGATAGATGATGACAATTGTTATCTCCATACTATAGATACAATCGTTCACGATACCATAAGGGAGCTACGTGTACCATTTTATATTAAGGGGAGGCTAGGATGGAATTTGAATAAAAAAGCAGGACGGGAGTTCTAATTAATAAAAGTAAGGATGAGCAACTAGGGAAAAGGCTAGATAAAAAAGATTCATAGACAGGATCGAGCAATGTGTAAAAATAAAAAGGCAGGACAGAGATTACAATAAAAAAAACCAATAAAATCAAATGGTAGCCCTCTAAATCATATATATTGCATTGCTCTACACACAACTAGTTATTATACTGTACTACGGAGGAGAATTACCAGATGATTTTTTTTCTAGATTGCTTTAATTTCAGATGTTGCTTTGTGCATTTTTTAAAACTGTCAAGCAAGTACTAGTATTGCCTTTTTGTATAGCTGTATTTTCATTGCGGTTAGTAGTTTCTACTTCTAGATTAAGTTGACAATTTGTCTTATTCAGTCGGTCATTCAATATAAATAATTCCTTGTCAAAAGTTTAAATTCTAGAGTATGGTTGGTCATTTGTGCTTCTAAGAAGTTGTTTGTGTTATATGTATGTACGAGTCCAAAACTTTGATGTTTTTAATTATTCAAATAAATGTTGAAATAGCGCTGCATTCATTTATTTTCCATAAATTGTTTACCGTTACGGTAGTTGATGCGTTCTTGTGAGTTGGTTTGATATTTTGAAGTTACGTAAATTTAAAGTAAATTATTTAGTCATTTTATATGAAGTTTATTTTGTCACATTAAAAAGACATTAATCCCATACCGTGAAATACGATGATCCACCAAATGCATCGTGCACCAGCGAACACGGGTCTTTTGTTTCCCTCAATGATGGAATTATAATTCAATGGAAATGTATCTATTCCGTTATACATAACAATAGTCTCTGTTGCATTCAAATTAAAACACTAGTTCTGCTTGTAACTCCATTGGAGCGGTAAATGGAAACGTAAACCACATTTTTGTACAGAATAAAACAATAAGGCATTGATCTAACTTCATTTAAAGGATATACAATGTACAAAGAACGGCATGCCGATAAATACGTATGGTAAAATTTGAATATTTTAAATACACAAAGGATATTGTTTATTGCAACATAGCGCCAGAAACTGTGACAAGTCTTTTAAAAGTGTCGAAGTTTTTATAGTTTCTCACAGACTCAGTTAAAAGTGTGAATTCTTATTTAGGATAAATACACTGAAAACGGGTGGATTTTCTTTGATCTCTGAGAAGGTATTGCAATTTATTTTCATAACATAATTAACTCATATTGAAAGATATTGGCTATTCTTTTTTCTATTACTTCTTTTAAAACTGTTTAGTTTTTTTCTGATATGAAGTATTAGTAAAAGTCTTGCTTATTTGTTGAAACGTTTAAGAATATCTGACGATATGGCCTCGAGTAGCATAATGTAGAATGAAAAGTCTTCTCTTAATTCTAGTTCATGCTGCTACTGTACCTAGCACAAGTTTAGAAAAAGAGAGCAGGGGTGTAGGTTCTGTGTTTGTAGTTTGTCAAAGAAGTGTGTCCTATTTTTCTACCTACTGTTACCTTGGAAACTGCCAGGTAAAATCTGATGCGGCTTTACACTATACTTGAAAGCAGAGTTTGCTTTCAATTTGCTTTTGCAATTGCTATGATATAATTCATATATGCATTTCTGCACCTGGTATCCTTCTATTTAAGGAATAACAGTACTGTAGTTGAAGAGTTGCCACCGTCAATTGTAGATTTGACGGTCGCAAATGCAGTTTTACTGGCGACGCGTAGCGGAGACAGTAAAACGGAGATTTGCGACCGTCAAATCAAAATTGACGGTGGCAACTCTTCAACTACAGTACTGTTATTCCTATTCTAATGCATTACAAAAAGAAATAATACGATAAAACTTTTAAAAAAAAAGGTCTAAATTTGACAAACAAAAAAAATCCGCGAAACTTCATGAATGATTTTTGCACAAAGACGTCATGGCTCAACGTGACGTCATACAAATGAAAACTTACAAACTGGAGGTTATGACGTTATTTGTACGCTTCAAATTCGAATAAAATTACATTAAAACGGCGAATTCGAGGTAGGTGTTGTTTTATTTTCGATTATATAGTAGTAATCGAACATTTATTGATTCATTAATTCAAAATGGCGGGTCCCTCCTTAGTTACGCCTGGTCAACTGTGGATTTGACGGCAACCTTTAGCCAATGAACAAAATTGTTACATCCAAATTGCATTAGAATTAAGGAATAACAGTACTGTAGTTGAAGAGTTGCCACCGTCAATTGTAGATTTGACGGTCGCAAATGCAGTTTTACTGGCGACGCGTAGCGGAGACAGTAAAACGGAGATTTGCGACCGTCAAATCAAAATTGACGGTGGCAACTCTTCAACTACAGTACTGTTATTCCGATTCTAATGCATTACAAAAAGAAAAAATACGATAAAACTTGAAAAAATGTTTAGTTTTGTCAAATAAAAAAAAATCCGCGAAACTTCATGAATGATTTTGGCACAAAGACGTCAGGCTAAACGTGACGTCATACAAATGAAAACTTACAAACTGGAGGTTATTACGTTACCTGTACGCTTCAAATTCAGATAAAATTACATTAAAACAGCGAATTCGAGGTAGGTGTTGATTAATTTTCGATTATATAGTAGTAATCGAATATTTATTGATTCATCAATTCAAAATGGCGGGTCCCTCCTTAGTTACGCCTGGTCAACTGTGGATTTGACGGCAACTTTTAGCCAATGAAAAATATTGTTACATCCAAATTGCATTAGAATAATCAATATAACATGTGTACATGTATTCTGGTATGTCCTTAGTAGTCTGTGTTAGACGAGGTCACGTTATTATATTAGTCTGAGCCAAACTTTAATTATCAAAAGCAAAACATATAAGAGTGAATTATAAGGACAACTTTCGAATTCAAAGTCATCAGATAGATCAAATTAATCCATTTAAAGGTAAAGCTTTATAAAATCCAAAATGGTATTTGTCCTTCAACGCCGACATTTTGTTTTAGAACGCATTACTATATTGTTTAATTAATAATTCAGTTGATCGAACATAATATATAACCAGAAGTTAATTTAAGTCATCCGTGCGGATATGTTTATTTCGAATGGTCTGATTAACAAATAGTGTATAATATATCAATACCTAGTATATAGAAACAACAATAAACAAATACATTTAAACTTTGACAGACAAAGGTATTTTTTATAATCCTGGGCTTACCTTAGGTTACCTTCATACATCCCTTATACACAATGTACGTACCCCCCCCCCCCCCCCCCTTTACGGACCCGTGAACGAGTTCTTGCAAGAATTATTATATCATTGTTGTAGCCAAGAACTAACCGTACTTTACACGATGCTCCGATCTGGACAGAGCAATGTATTTATATATTTATACATCCCGCTAAGCCCAAACAGACGCCTTGCATTCAAATGATATTTTGGTGCAGTCCTTTAAGTTGGGATTACCTTCGTGATCCAATTTAAAGTTGCTTGTTTGATACATGCACACAAGACAAATGTTGGTTTGTTAGAATAGAATGTATCCCAAATCATGTTGGTTCAGCCGAATCCATTTTATAAATATAAAAGTTTCCATACAACGATACATTCGACCAACACTCAATACAACTTTTAAAGTTTTTACTGGATGGTGCTGATTTGATACATACCTTTAGATATATTTAAAACAAAAGGCGTTGATAAAAGCATTGATATATTATAACCATTTTCATAACAGCGTGGACAAGACCAATTCTTGGTGCGCTCAGGTTATCAATTGACTGGGTCAGATAAGGTAAACGTTCGTCTGTAATGCACACTTGTCGTATCGTACGTGTCATAGAAAGTTCCAAGGCATGATACATCAAATAAAACGAATAAATCGCAGAAAACTAAACCTTGTGTTTATTTAAATGTTAATCCCCTTTTTTCGTCTCATGCACCTACATGTACTTTAATCTTTTATTCTGCTTATCCAAATAGGAAGGCCTCTGACAGATTGAGTGAGTGTAAAATCACCGTTATCGATAGCCGATGACAAACTAGTAAATGATTTAATGGTATTACCAACAAAAGCATTGTGGTGGTCCAAACTGTTATAAAAATGATTCAAGACTCTATTGCTACCATTTCAAACAATAAAGCAAACCGTACTGTGACATATAATTTCTAACATCTACGGCATTTATTCTTTGGAGGAGAATTGTGTCATTGGCATCATACCACATCTTCTTACTTATTTTATAAAACTGGTGAAACACAATGTCAATGTACACTGTTCGTCTCCGTAACTAATCTAAAAATGACTAGTGCATCTTCATCTCATAATTAAAATTTAATCATGTAAATGTAATAAAATAATCCTGTGAATTGCACATTCATTAAATTCTATTTGATGTATTTAACTCAGAAGAAAGGAAGTATGCTTAATAACTTCACTATGGTGCAGAATAACAAATGCATTTCATTTGACAATAATAGCTGTTAGAAGTATTAGGTCTACTTTTGTGTCTGGTAATTATGACTGAATGTTTTTTTCATTTTTAATTAATGATTCAGAAGAAGAAAGTCTTTTATGTTTGTAAACCAATACAATATATAAGCCAGTTAAATATAAAAAGAAAGAAGATGTGGTATGATTGCCAATGAGACAACTATCCACAAGAGACAAAAATGACACAGAAATTAATAAATGTAGGTCATCGTACGTTTACTTTGTAAAATTAGTTACAAAACAAAGGACAGATGGTGTATACCGTCTATTGGGGGAAAACCTAAATGTTGATCAGGGGGATAACTTATTATTGTGATCCAAATATGCACTCTACTTTGTACTAGACCGACACCTTGAGCTGGTATCGTGTCAGTTCACAAGGTAACCGTTAAACGTAAACCCTTTTCATTCCACCTGGGCACGTGGTATGGTCGACTAAACCGGCCAGCAATAGTTATTACATGCCGCGTACTTATTGGAAAAGCAGCAAATTCTAATTTCCAAGTTTCAAAGGTGGGTACAGGGAGATAACTCTTTAAAATCAGCTAAACGTTTTAATTACGCAGTGTTGTTAAGGGAATATTAAGCTTCTCAGTGATCAAAATAAGTCTTTTACAAACTTCTATATAACCAGTGTAATTTTTCTAAAACCGACCGTGCAAGGGCTGTATAGCCAGTCAAGGTCGTTAAAAACTTTCATTTGTTGTGATGAAACGGTTGGTTCAAATGTTTAAAATTTATTATATTTTTGTTAAAGTGTCAAAGTAAATACTTTGACAAAATTTTATGAAAATTAAACGAGCCAAATTAATTTTAGTAAAAGTGTTGGGTACCACCTTAATATACATAGACTGGGATCAAACTCATGACCCCTCGTCTCGATGCAAACGATAGTAATAAGTAGACTATTGTAACTAATACCGTCAAAACATGTGAATTTATCATGATTAAACTTTACTTCAAAGAATAAAATTACAACAGTTTTTGATAACATTATTTTTTTATGTAATTATATGTTTGTATAGTGAACTTATGTGTTATCTAAAGACACTATTAATTTGAATTACTTGAAGTCATACGTAATTTACAGTTCAAATACTGATATAATACATTTAGTGTTCACTGTTTGTGAACTTTTTTTTACAGAAAATGGGGTTTATATTTTGTGTTTGTTGTCGAACATAGAATGAATAATATCAGACTGATTTAAATATATTTTCAACCGACAAAGGTCAGATTGGCTCTCGTGTCTTCGTAAAGGCTGTCTTCGTGTATTTCTTTAGTATATAGTATTCAGGGGCGGATCCAGCCATTTCAAAAGGAGGTTTCCAAACCAGAGTTTGGGGGGGGGGTCCAACTATATGTTTCCATTCAAATGCATTGATCGGCAAAAAACAGGGGTCCCACCCCGTTCCCCCCTCCCCCGCCCCCTCCTGGATCCGCCACTGGTATAACTTGACATTTAGATTTGTCTTTCTCTCTTTTGTAGGAAAAAGTTACTTTTCTTTATAAAGTAATATATATAGAGTACATATATGTAGAGTGTCTTTGTGTGAGACTTCTATGAAATGTTTGCGTATATTGTATGTAGTGAGTCGTGGAGCGCCGTTCCTGGAAAATGTTTTCAAATATATTATGTTAGTAGTGTGTCCTTGTATGAGATTCCTACTTTTTTTTATGAAAAGTTTGCCAAACCTCTATTCCATTGCACTAATGCAGCCTTCCATGGTGCCTGAACTATAAGCACTATGAAGTAAAGTGTGGTATATAGCGAAAGTAAATAAGTATAAAAAGACGTGTAGCGTAAACGTCAATGGGACTACAACCTAGAGCAGAACGGGATATAATTAGAACCCCATTGTAGTGTTATTATATAGATCTGCAGCTTATTTTATAACGATTGCATATGCTATTCAATTCATTATTAGTCATCCCAAAAACTGTGGTACCCAGTGAAATATTTAAATGCCTGACAAATAAAATGAAATTATTGTGAATAAGCTGACAAAGCGTAAAATTCGGTTATAACAACAATGATTGATTGAAATATTACATTTTATGCTTTGCGTGCAATCATGCTATGTACAGTTTTATTTAATAATAAATACATACATACTCGTGTGAAAAGTTTCATAACAATTGGTCGCTAAGATCTTTACATACTACACATAGTTTCAGTTACAATTTATACAACAGCTGAAGGCATAACCTTCACCTCTCGATCGTTTACCCTCTCAAAGACTGATTAAGGATTAAAATCTAGTGAAAGCACTGTGAAATAAATTTAAAACTTATGAAATATCGAGCAAGAAATGTATTTTATCAAGGATGATTATATAAACAATTAACGCAAATCCAAACCAATACCAGGCAAAATAACGTAAAAAAATAATATGAATAAAAGAATTAATGGTAGAACGTCAAAAAGACGTGAATTAACCCAACGATACACATATGAAGTAAAGGAACATTCAACATTACATGTATCTTTAATCATAAATACTTGGACTTGCGTATAACTCATGTCGAGCACTAAATCATCCACCAATCTTTTAAAAGTATTAGATTGTCTAGAGAAATGAACGCTAATTCATTTGTCAGTATGAGCTAAGGCCCGAACATCGTGTCTGTATAAGCTAGTGGCCAGACCTTTTGTTTGTATGGGCCAAGAGTCAAAAATTTTGTCTGTATGAGCCTTTGTCTGCATGAGCATGATGCAAACCATTTGCCTGTATGAGCTTAGCGCCAAAACTGTTGTCTGTATGAGCTAAGCACCAAAACTGTTGTCTGTATGAGCTTAGCGCCAAACCGTTTTCTGTATCAGCATGCCGACACACCTTGTGTCTGTATGAGATTAGCGCCAAACATTTTTTGTATAAGCTTAGCGCCAAACATTTTTTTTGTATGAACTTGACGCCAAACCTTTTGTCAGCTCAGGTTTTTATGAGCTCAGGACGAAACCTTTTATCAGCATGAGCTAAGGGCCAAACCTTTTGTCAGTATGAGCTAAGGGCCAAACCTTTTTGTCAGTATGAGCTAAGGGCCAAACCTTTTGTCAGTATGAGCTAAGGGCTAAACCTTTTGTCAGTATGAGCTAAGGGTCAAACCTTTTGTCAGTATGAGCTTAAGACTATATCTTTTATCAGACAGTCGAAATCCGATTTATCATACACCAAATTTACCTTTCTTGAAGTCTTCAATCAAATACAGAATTGCCATCAAACCCTTGGTTTTCAAGTAATTCAGAAACACACACAAATATTATGAAATGACGTAAAACAACCTTTGACATATATATATATATAATTTTTTATATATATGGCTTTAGATTTTCTGCTGAGCATACATTTCCTTATCATTAGCAAAAGCAATTTGTTTCCCATTATTCCATAATAAAGTACCACAAGTTTAACATGAAATGATCAATTATCACGCCTGACACCATGACATCTAGATTGGTATTCAATTAAGACACCCTAATCTCCGATAAATTAAATCAATTTTAACGGTAATGAGTACAAAATAACTATAGGAAATTAATCTTGTTACGAGTTGTTGTCAAAACATAAAAAGTTTAATATCACCATCGATTCCTGACGAGAATCCGATAATTTTGATATGGCATGTCAACAGGAAGAGATCAAAGAAAGTCGAAAGTCGATTATCATAACATACGTTATTTGAGCCATGTTTAATCAGATTGTTTTAACAATGACAGTCTGGTATTTAATCAGTGACAGTAAAGAAACTTTCAATAATATCATATTAATTGTCAATACACTACATATTTTAGAGAGTTCGGATTGAAATATGGGTTAGGTAAAACTCTATCATGTTTCTAGAATTTGGCCAAATTGTAAAGCCAAATTAAATTTAACTGACGTGTGCACTTCAGTTTGTGGAATCACTGAATAAGATGTATTATCGGATTTGTATTAACTTGAGGAGCAACACGACGGATGCCATATACGTGGACAGGAACTGCCTACCCTTCCGGAACACATGGGTTCGCCATCGGATATTTTAGGAATTTGTGTTGTTCAGTTTTTCGTTTTCTGGGTACTGTTTAGTGGAATTGTCTGCGTATTTTTTGTTTTCTTGTGCAATGACATTGTCATGTTGTTGGTGTTTTTTGGCATTCGACGCGGGCGTTTTTATTAAGTTAAACTTAAAAAAAGAAAATTTTAAATTGCGATAATGAAATACTCTTTCTAAACATGACCTTTGAATTTAAGGAAAAGCCTGAAAAAGAATTAGATAGACTTCTAAGTAAAGGATTTGAGTACTTGACCTAACAAATATTAAGTGTCATTTGCCGAATTCTCATTTCGTTGTGCTCAATCATTTCAATTATAGAACGAATCGTCGCATTAATATGAAAGTCTTTAGTGGGTTTATATATTTACAATGTGCCAAATTATCACAGCCGTGTTTTAAACTTCAACCAAACACTATACTGAACATTTGATGTTTAAAACTGCATGTGCCTAAATGTTTTTCAAAGTTTCGGTATTTTTTTCTGAGCTTGCGCGTAACTAATTTTAATGTATAATTTAATGACTTTCTGTTGCTTTTAGATACGATCACCAAATCAATTATTCGCTTTCTATTTCTATGTAATCTAATACATATATGTGTTTATCTTAATTAATTTATTTGTGAAATTAACAGGCATATTCGATAAATATTAAAACAATTTCCGTTTATTTTTTTAAACGAAGCATCAATACAAATCGACATACTTCTACTCCCCGTTGTTAAGTGTCATTTGTGGTAATTAGAAACAAGACTTTAGAGAAAGTTCATATTCGTTAGTGCACAATAGTCTCTCAACCAAAGTTAAAGCATAAGCAAGTGATGCAGTGCAGTCCTTTGTAGAGTTACTGTAAATGATATTGATGTCATTCAAAATCGTCAGTTTTTATTGATAAACATCCTTTCAGAACGAGGCTCTCTGTCAGTTGTTTTGTTTACCACTAAGCTGATTAGAGACTCAATTAACAATAATCATAGACGTATATCAATATCTAGTTATTCGTAACTAAAACTATTAACTTGAACAGTTGTTCTCAGAAAAAAAGTGTATATTTGTTTTAGATAATAAACATTATATTGTCAAGGGTTACGACTAGTTAATAATACCCTTTCACTATTCCAACAGTTGTTGATTCCTCATATTTCGTGGGGTACACATGTTCGTCTTAACTAGGTCTCTGCTGACATTTAATGACTCCTCTTATATTTTCCTCAGTTTTAGTTTGTCACCCCGATTTACGAGTTTTGAACAGCAGTATACTACTGTTGCCTTTATTTACCAAGAAAACAAATATTCCCGATAATACCATTGTCCTCAACACACCAAAGATGGTAACCACGAAACAATATATATCAATAGTTCTTGTTTCGTTGTATTTATGTCTGAGCTTATTTATATATCTTTATTTTGAACGACATCAGCATCGCAAAAATTTGATCTTTAGCGAACACAATGCGGTTCACCTCAGACTTATATCATCATGCATGTCAACTGTGCTGAATACATTGATCTACCTTCAAAGGAACGGAGCTAATGCTGCAGGTTTGAAATCGTTTTTATATGTTCAAAATAAAGGCAATAGTAGTATACCACTGTTGAAAATCTTAAATCTCAATCGGTGATTTTCTGTGTTAACGCAACCAGATAACATAGCAGTATAAAGTAAATTAAAAAAAATACTGAATTCCGACTAACATTTCAAACGGAAAATTCCTAAGTAAATGTCAAAATCAAAAGCTGAACTACATCAAACGAATGGATTACAACTGTCATTTTCCTGACTTTGTACAGCAGTGTTCTTATGTAGAACACGTTAGATTAATCCTTGTTGTATAGCTAGCCTAACCTCTCACTTACAAGACAGTCATATTAGAACAAAATCTATTCGTCGGAAAAGGTACATGTGTTTCTCTATTTAAAAAGGATTACTAATCCTATGATTTGCTTTGTAGAAGAAACGCCAGTCTGGCGTGAACACAACATTTTTTATTCTGATATCTAAGATGAATTTATTTACAACCACTGGGTCAAAGCCACTGCTGGTGGAGTTTTGATTCCCTGAGGATTTCACCAGCCCAGTAGTCAGCACTTTTTGCTGACATGTAATAGTGTTGATATGGTCATATATATAAATTAACTGTTTACAAAACTTTTGAATTTTTTAAAATATTAAGGCTTTTCTACCTCAGGTATTATAGACTACTTCAGCTGTGTTTAGCAAAACTTTTAGGAATTTCGGTCCTCGACCGTCACTGATGAGTCTTTTGTAGACGAAACGCGCGTCTGGCGTAAATACAAAATGTTATTCTGGTATCTCTGATGAGTTTATTTTTACTAAAGTTTACGGTTGCGATATATAGAATGACTGTAACTGTCACATCATGTATAACTGCATGCTACCAACTTTAAATAATAAACTGTGTCGAATTTAGTACACATATATTTCAATTGATTTAAATGCAGACATGAAAAGACAACCGTAGAACGTTAATCAATAAGTTTAACACATTATTCCACATGAATACCTCAATTCAGTCAATTTAAATGTATTTCAACCCATTAACAAGTATTAAAAAATTCCTTTATAATTTGATATATCTGAACTGCAAATATTATTGTTATATAAAGGACATTTTATATTAAATTGCTGAGATGATTTTTTTGAACATTTTGGATATGATGAGATGTTCTACTAAGAAGTGATCTAATATCAATTGATTTTTTTTAATCCCATAGATATCAAATGCATGAATTTTATAACGTCATGTCATTAACATTCCTCATTGTTGATCAAACAATATAATTGTCCTTTACCAGCCGACTACATTGTCAACAACGTTTTGCCCTTATATGTAAAATACAATTCAAAGTTACTCTGGCTTAAAAAAAAAGGAATAACATTATTTTTCCATTTACTTTTGATATTATTTTACATTACTTCTTGTCTTATAGGGAACCATTTAATGGCCGTCCATGGCCAGCAGCTAGTCCAGTATCTGGAGTGTATGATATAAGAAATTCTACCACGAGACTAATACTACTTAACAACAGAAGGAAGAAGGTTTGTTTAGAGTTAAACACTATCAACCTGCAGCAGCTTGTTATATCTGTTTTGAATTATCTATTTATTTATTTGGAATGTTTTATTCTAAAGAATATCATAAAAATACGGAATTTCGAGGAAAATCCAAAACTGAAAGTCCCTAATCAAATTGCAAAATCAAAAGCTCAAACACGTCAAACGAATGGATAGCAACTGTCATACTATCGAATTGATAAGGCAATTTCCTTATGTAAAAAATGCTAGATTTAACCTGGTTTCAATGCTAGGTTAACCTTTCACTTGTTAACCAGTCGCATCAAAATCCATTATTTTGACAAAGACGTTTAAACGAATAAACTGACACTATATAAGGTAACAATCTCAACAATAGGGGTACATCAGCCAACAGTAAGCAGTCACTACTGATTAATATTTGATGTCAATATAAAAAGTAATTGTATGGTGTTCTCTATACTGTATTTCGATAGTTTTTGTCCCTCAAAATGACAAAAGGATATGATTAAGAATAGCAGAATATTATATATTTTAAAGATTCGCTGATGTTCAACCAATTGTTCTGGATAAAACATTTCCCTTTGCCTCTATGTTTTACATGTTATAGAAACGTATATTGAAAACCCTAACACAACAATCACTAATAGCCTGAACAACACATTTAGAGATGGCAAATGAATATTAAATAGAAATAAAGATAAGGTATGAGTGCTAATGAGACAACTTTTCGTCCAAGTCACAATTTGTAAAACAAAAACCGACATTATAGGTCAAAATATGGTCGTCAACACGGACCCTTGGCTCACAGATACAATACAATACAATACAATATGCTTTATTTCAAAAACACTCCGTCAGATTGACATGTGAAACAAGAGGTAAATTACAAAAGATAACAGTAAGCTATTAGTAAAGGGCTATATAGCCTGCGTTTTAGGTTGAAGATATAAAACAAAAATTGTTTTTTTCTGTAACATAATTATTTAGAAAACGCTACTGAAAACGTTTGTAGTTTTTAAATTACAAAACATGTTGTTAAGAACTAAAATCAAAATATTCTAACGGAAAATGTTGTTTTATCATACATAGACGGAAGTTTATAAAGATTGTCGCTGTTTATTATGTGTAATATAATTGTTGTTAAGCTATGTTTTCATATTACATGTTATAGCTTTATTTTATTAGCTGATAATCATAACATCAATGGAATGCAATACTAAAATCATTCAATATTTATATTTGCATTTTTATACATGACTTTTAAATACGTTTTCTTTATTTACTTTACAAACATACAAGCAATATAATTGAAAAGACAAATTAAAATTATGTAAATCAGCATTGAGTTGACAACAACTGATAATCATAAAATTGCTTTTGAAACCCATCAACCGTTATGACATAGCTTATAAATTATTGAGTTCAAAATTATTACCTTTCGTCAACTCAAGAGGGGGAAAACTAAAAATATAAGTTAAACTTGCCGAAACCTGCTCACATATATGTATGTAGATCTATTTCGAGTGACTTATTAATTCGCAGTTACCTTGATTTTTTATACACGACTCTGTTTTGTCCTCGGAACTTATTAACTGACTTGATTTAAGATAATATAATTGGAAAACAGGATATATCTATAAATCTTGACCAAACGTAATTTACCGATCAATTTACAGTGTAAATTTATATCACTTTTATTATTTGCCAATATAACATTATAGTTTGATTTATTTTCCTACAGGATAGTCAACTGAGAGGACGTAGTAATCCAAGGAAAGAAGAGCACAGGTAGGAGTCTTGTTTATATTCTTATTTTATAGAAAAAATATAACTGTAATTTTGTTTTAGAGATGATGCTCATTTAGGAAATTGGAATGGTTTTACACTAGTCTTTTGTTGGACCCTTAATATGTTACTGTTCGGTGTGAGCCAACGCTCGGTTTTGAAGAACGTACTTTGACCTATAACGTTTGGTTTTTTTTTCTTCAAATTGTGACTTGGAGATGGAGAGTTGTCGCATTGTAACTCGTACCACATCTTCTTATATCTACATTCACACTAAAACTATTTTCTTACTCGTTGAAACAATTCTTTGTGTGCGTAATTCTGGTAGGACGTGTAATACTAACCTATTATTGTTTTATTGGTTTAAGATTGTCGTTATGTATGTATTACAATTGTGAAATCGTTATATTGGTTCGGATTAGATGTTCGATTCAATGTATGATTACAGTATAAAGTTTTCTCTCCTTTCATGAAAATATAAGAAAATGATGTTAAATATAGATGTCAAGTTTAAAAATCAATGTTGTACAAATTTTCCTATCATCATATAAATCTGTATGGATATGAATGCAAACAGAAGCAAAAAAATCTAAAAAGTACAATAATGAAAATACCGAAATCCGAGGAATATTCAAAACGGAGAGTCCATCATTAAATGTCAAAAACAAAAGTCCAAACACTTCAAACGAATTGATAACAATTGTCATATTCCTGACCTGTTACGGGCATTTTTCCTATGTAGAAAATGGTGGATTAAACCTTGTTTTGATAGCGTGTTGTGTTTCAATACTTCGCTAGTCAGATATGTATATCAAAATGAAAGATTAGTATATTATAAATGTTCGTGTAACAGAACCTGAACGGTAAATCCTAAACAGGTTCAACCCACCATCGTTTCTTATAAAATAGCCTGTGCCAAGTAGGAATATGGCAGTTGTTATCTTATAGTTCATTTCTATGAATGTTGCACTGTTATCTGTTCTATGAATGTTGCATTGTTATCTGTTTTTTGTTGCACTTGTGAGTTCTATTATTTCGTTGTATTCCTCTTATAGGTAATTTATAGTTAATGATAGTGTTTCTCTCCGTTTTAGTTTGTAACTCTTGATTCGTTTTCTCTTAATCGATTTATGACTTTTGAACAGCGGTATACTACTGTTGTCTTAATTAATAATAACTTGTATCTGGAATTAAACTAATAAAAACACTTTTTTTTCAGATATCCAGAGCCTGAAAGACACTCAAGATGTAAGTTGAATATTGTATTGTAAAATTTATTATGTACTTGAATCACTTTTATCACAAAATATTTTATAGGTTTATCATTGTATAACCAAGCTCTAGGACTTCATTTGATTCATGGTTGTTATCTCTGTATACTCTTGGTCTTTCTCAGATGTAGAACATTGTTAACAGAAATATATGATGATTTGATAATTAACAAGGCAAGGAGATGTTAAACCTGTCCACGCTTGGTATTTTTAATGCAAGGTTATATGTTTAGCCTGTTCTGACTTGGTCTTCTTTGATGGAGGATTATAAAGAGTCAACTATATTAACACTTCGTCTTATCCTGATTCGGGGTTAAATGTGTGGCCTGTTCTAACTTGTTCTTCTTTGAAACATTGTTAGATAGTCAGCCATTCTTTCTTTTCTTTTTGAAGCAGTTTTAGATGATAAGCCTGTTCTGTCCTGGTTGTCTTTGATGCAGGATAAGATGTAAACCCTTTATACACTTAATCTCCTTTGACTCATTGTTGAATGTTTAGCCTTTCATGGTTTGTTTGAGAGTTAAATCTCAACCATGTCAAAACACTTGTCCTTTATAACTAATGGTCAGTTGGTGTTAATCCTGTCTATTCACTTGGTCGTCTTTTGATTCTGGTTTAAGAGATGTTAATCATTTTCACTCACTATGACATGCGGTGATATTTTCACCCCCATCAACATGACTTTTTAATTCAGGGTTAAAAGATGTAAACACCATCAACACTCTTGGTCGTTGTTTAATTTAGTATAAAGAGATGCTAACTCTACTTAAAATTAGCCGTTTTAGAATCTAATGCATTTCAAAAGTGTCCTGATTGGTTAAAAATCTCATAAACAATGGAAATTTAACCAATGACGTGACATTATTTTTATTTTAGGGTACCAACAATAAAATTACCCATGATTCTTTAAATTCTGAAACTGCCAACTGGTCTTCGTATGACCCATTGTTAGGAGATGATAAATCCGACAACAAACATAGATGTTCCAAACCGTATAAGAATTTGGACCGTACGCGTACGGTCTGACTAATATTAAAAATATAGATACAAATGCAAATAACAGATGAATATAACTTAACTCTCAAATTAATATAAAAAGGGTAACTTTAATTGAAATAAAAACTTTATATTTTAACTATTTATAAAATTCAGGCTATTCAAATCTATTATTCTCTTGTATTTAGCATGTCGATCAGTAACACAGTAATTGAGATTTGATCACTGAAATTGAAGATATCTGAAGTAAACACAATTGTTTTAGAATATTTAGCAACTTTACCAAAAAATACAAATGCAAAAGAACATGCATGAACTGCAAACATATAAATGTAAAACATAGTACGTTACTTGCATTGTGGTAGCAAGGGTCACATTGGCCGAGAGTACCAACATAGGATACAGACATGCAATTAAACAAATATTTAATTTCAATTGTTCGTTTGTTCATTTTATCAATCTTATTGTAATAATGACTATATGTAAAAATAATAATTAAGATGTGATAAATGCTTGTTTAAATTTAACAATATGACCCAATAACATGTATGGTCAGCTCGTACTGGACCATACGCGTGTACTCATATGGTCCGACCGTACGCGTATGGTCGGACCGTACGAGTAAACGTATACGGTCCAGACCGTACGCGTACGGTCCAAATACTCTGGTACATAGATATAAATAAAGTCTTCATGTCGAATTTACATATCTAATGTAAATCTAAAGCCTCTCGTCCAGGTGTGCCAAATATGCACGCATTTAGAGCAAACATATAAATATAAGGATTATAACAAGTCTGGTGATTATAAAATTTGACTTAATTGGTATTAAGTGATATTCTAGTGTTGGATTGCAACAAAACATAAACTAAAACTTACAAAAACTTGAAAATATTTTGTCAAAAGTGTAGTCGAAATTATGAACAATAAATTTATTTAATATTAAAACGTTCAGAATCCAATCATTTTATTCACGAATGCCGTGTATTTAACCTAGATAAGTGTATGTCAATAGATGGACTGACGGGTAACACCGACAGTTTAAATACTGCTTTTCGTAAATGTTTTTATCAATGTATAAAGTAAAAATCAGTGTTTTGTGTTTTCATTGAGCACATTTATGCAATTCATTTTGGTATGCGTGCTTTTATGTATAGTATTCAGTAGGCATTATAAGTTGAAACGGCAACGTTTTTATAATAACAGTAATACAAAAACTTTAAACGAATACACATAGTTATAGTTATTGGTCCCATTGTTTGTTCGTTGGTTCGTGCGTTTCAGGTTAAAGTTTTTGGTCGAGGTAGTTTTTGATGAAGTTGAAGTCCATTCAAACTGAAACTTAGTATACATGTTCCTTATGATATGATCTTTCTAATTGTAATGCCAAATTAGAGCTCTGACCCCCAATTTCATGGTCCATAGAAAATGATAATGCGAGTGTGGCATCCGTGTACTGGAGACACATTCTTGTTATTGATCGATGAGGAACTTTCCGTTTAAAATATTTGTTTGGTAAAGAAGATTTTTGAAAAATCTAAAACAGTAAAACAAAATAGCTTGGTGATGCAACCATAAACTGTTCTCGTCATTATCGATTATTTCGAGTGGATTTAATCTTTGACTGGCATGATCAACAATGTCTCTGAACAAATGCGATTGTTCATGGTCAATAACACAATCCTCTTAAAATTGTAATCACTATACATTAAAAATTCACTGAAATCTTTGTGGAGCAATAATTTTCTTCAGATACAAAATTGAAAATGTTGTTTTTTTTCAATTGGAAATAAGTTTCATTAGTATTCCTAACGTTTTTGTATTTTAGAATAGATTGAAAATATCGAATATATGAATAAAATGTTTACAAAACCAAATACGCCCGGGAAGATTCTTTAATTTGATAATAATATTGTTGATCTTTATGACGTTGAGGTTGCAAACTATGTTGATCTTTATGGCGATAAAGTCGAAAACTGTGTAATAAATTTGTAGTGCGCTTTGGTAACATCTAACGTTGTATAAAATTATTTTATATCATTTAAAAACTACAAACGAAAAATAAGATGATTGGCATCTCAAAGAATAACATATTATAGCAAATGTTATTTCCAATGTGAAAATTTTTATGCGAATAGTTCAGGATTATAATTTAGTACGCCAGACGCGCGTTTCGTCTACATAAGACTCATCAGTGACGCTCATATCAAAATATTTGTCAAGCCAAACAAGTACAAAGTTGTATAATTTTGTGAGAAATTTCAACATAAAATCATTCAAAAAGAATTTATTGTGATAAACTATGGCTCACCAAATGCGACTGACACTCTGTCAGTACATATAAAATCATTATAAAAAAATAAATCAAGATGTCCCGGGTGAACTAAAGTTTGCAATTATCAGATTGAAATGAGTTTTTTTGTCTCTCTGAGTTATATATCTATCTATACTGTAGCTTCCACACCAGTCAACAGAGAGTACCATACCAGTTGTTTAGATTCGAGTTCACCTTACTATGAGCCAGACGTAGAGTTGGATATGGATTGGTTAAACCGATCACAACGCCCACAAAATAGATTTGCAGGTACGTATGTAGAATATTTAAATTCAGTTTCCTATATTTTTTAGGATCACTGTATTTGTCAAAGTTGAAACATGATACATTTTATAAATATACATTAGTGTGTCTTTCTTTTCTCTTCGTTGTTATCATTGATTTAATTGTACTCAAATAATTGTAATCATTTTGTAATCATTGTACCAAATTGAACTTGTGATTATTCTGCCTGTAATGGGCGTCTTTAATTGACAATAAAATATATTTGATTTGATTTGTATAAAATATTAACGTTTTAAAGTGATGCAATTCTCATTGAGTATTGACCACAAATTGCAAACTATATGGAGTCGAAATAAAGGCAACAGTAGTATACCGCTGTTCAAAATTCATCAATCGATTGAGAAAAAAACAAATCCGGGTTACAAATTAAAACTGAGGGAAACACATCAAATATAATAGGAAACCTACGGCACAACAGAAACGCAACATTAAAATGTAACACACACAGAAACGAACTATAATATAACAATGGCCATTTTCCTGACTTGGTACAGGATATTTTAAGAAAAAAATGGTGGGTTGAACCTGGTTTTGGGGCATGCCAAACGTCCTGCTTATATGGCAATATTAAATATAACATTAAAACGACATCATTACAAGGCAGGACTACAATGCAAATAAATGGGAGAACATATAGGACAGAGAAACACACGAATAATAGCAAAGAGTACCAGGTTAAAAATGTAATACGCCTGACGCGCGTTTCATCCTCACAAGACTAACATGTGACGCTCAGATAAAATAAGTTCGAAAGCCAAAACAAGTATTAAGTTGAACAGAATTGAGGACCAAAAGTTCCCAAAAGTTGTGCCTAATACGGCTAGGGTTTCCTGCTGCCTGGGATAACAACATCCGTATTATTACTTTTGCAAACAGTAAATTTTTATAAAATGACTATATAATAGATATACATGATAACACCGGAGTGGTGACTTACTACAGAATAAAACCAGCACATAAACATTCACAGCCGCATTAGCCAAAGCGATAAACACACAAAGTGACGTCACATTTGAATTTCTAAACCCCCCCCCCCCACAAAAAAAAGGGGGGGATTGAATTCAAGAGCAGATTTGTTAAACTGATATAACATTTATTAATAAAAATGAAAATTACAATACTAATTAATATGAAACTGGAAGTAATTAGATTATTAATTGTATTATCTAGCTATATAGGTGTTTCTTCTAAATCAAACTGTAAACCAAATATATCGTATAAATTTAGTTGATCCAAATTTAAATCTAAAAAATGATCTGAGTGATTAATTATCTTTCCCGTAACACTCGAAGACAACAGAAAAATTTTTTTTTTTAAATTTCAAACGATAAGAAATTTGACAAAATCCGATGAAAATAACAAATATAACATCAAAACTAAATACATGAATTTTGGATAGAAAAGTACCGTGACACGTCTTATATCAATGCGAATTCACACTCAGCAAAACAGTCACAATCGGGAATAAGTCACGTTCGGTAATTAAAAGATCAGACGAAGTAATGGCAAACAACAATCTATCTAATACGTGGTACAAATGTTCTTAGTAAGTTTGGACAAAGACACATCGTTTGGATCGAAACATATCAAACAAAAAATCGAAAAATAAACAATATACCAAAATTACAACGACGTTTTACAAATACCCTTAATGATTCAGAAATATGCTACTAGATGTTTTATTGTATTTTGTAGAACAAAATTGTTTATTTTAGATTATTTCGTATCTCAATTTTGTTAATATATTTTTAGCGGGCTCAGCTGTGAACCCCAAACGTCATACTTCCTGTCAAGTTCCGTCAGATCCGAGAGCATTCGATATTCAACTACATGCAACGACTGGCCGACCAAATAGTAGAACCTCATTACCCGCAAATTTCGGGAAAAGTCCGATGATGGGTCACAGGCAGTTAAATCCCGGAGAACAACGATATTTTACCAGTATTTCAAGAGTGTACAGTAACAATCAAATGATTCGATTAAAACGAAGACAATACATAGATCTACTTAATCAACAATTGTCAAAAGGTAAATTCAACATCATTTTTTTACACAGTATATCGAATGACAAGTTAGTCTTATTCATGCGACATATTCAGTATTATGAAACATCCGAGGGTCTCACATAAAAAAGACTATGAGAAAGATTATGTTTTGGATTATTCCCTTAGACAATGAATAATGCTTTTTATCAAAAACTTGAAAATTAATTCGTTCTAGTTAAAAAAAAAATATGCTTAGATTAAAAACTGCGACATGTTTGTTAGATATTTCTCATTATTTATGTTTTTGTCTTTATTATATATATTATTTATAACATATTCTTGAATAAGCTCGGTTTTGATTTTTTTTGTTTACATTATTGATATGCTCGTGTGCAACTTTTCCTCTCTGTTTTGTTATCAATACAACATTTTGTACAATGCTGCTCAAAATTGCATGTTTTGATTAAGTTCTGTTGTTTGAATGGTCAAAAGAAAATGTCACATAATCACTATATTGTAAATAACTATATATTGTCTTGAGACATCATTCTCGGTTTTATTGTGTTTTAAATTTGCTGCGTCATTGGCATTTACCTAATATCGCTCTGTATTCATATGCTTTACATTGTTTACACTTTACAAGCACTATTTAATTTTTAAGTTTACTAAGAAAGATAACTCTCGCGTTCATAAAGTAATACACTGAACATTTGAAACACGAAATAGCAGTTCTACAGGTTTTAGAGAAAAGGAAAAGAAGAAAGAAAAAAAATGAGCATTTGAGCCTATGAAAAAGGATACTCAAAGTGTCTTTTTGATCACATAGTTTACGACACAGTTATTTAAGTTTTTTAAACTTCTATATTTGAAACACGTTTTTCCTCTGGTTTTAAGTGTGATTAGCTGTAGTTGCTTCAATGAGCATACCATTGTGTCATTTACAAAACAGAAACTCGTCATAAACAATTTTTTAGTATAATATCAATGTGTTCATTACCTATAGTTATATCTTCTGAACCGATTTATGAGATTTAGCATTGGTAAACTATTAGTGAGTACATTAACATACAATAAATGCAGCAATTTTTAATCGCTTTCCATTAACAAATGAGTTATACATTTGAAATTGCTTTGTTTAATATAAGTTAATAATTTTAGGTTTATATACAAAGAAAGAATACGAACGATACAGAGATTTTATAGCTTTAGGGAGACAACGACAGTACATGCAAATTAAAGGCAGAGCAGCGTCAGCGCCTGTCAGGTAAAATTACTTTACACTAAGTAGACTTTTGTTTAATATCTTACCTTTTTTTATTATTACAGACTCAAAAGGAAAACGTTGTTTAGTGAAAGTATAAACCAAATAATATGATAACGGTACATTATGCGATCTGACCATTCCACAGAAATAACTGGTTGAAATGACAAAAAGAAAAAAAAATTAGCAAAGGATAAACCAACATTCTTCCAAAATTAAATGCTGATTTATATCGTCTGACAATTAAACTTAATTTTGTATGTTTGTGGATATGTCTTTTCAAAGACAAAATTGTAAATTGTCTTTAACTATAATGTGGGCTAAATAACGTCTGCCTTATTATATGTTTTTGTTAAATTAATCAAAATGTATTTTTTAGATCTTTGACTGATGTGAGGCATTATAAGGTTAAAAAAAATATCAAATACTACTACGTCATACTATTTTTTTTATCAACGATTTGCGTGGTTGGTGTTTCTGTAAACAAACAATGGTTGTCGTAACGTCAATAGGTTTTGTGCTCTGAAATTATTTGTTTGTATTATTTTGTTTATTTTAACACTGAGGTTTGGTTATCTTTCTTAGAAGAAGTACTTCTACTGGAGATGAGACAAGCAGAAGTATATCTTCAGTTTCCGGTGACGATAAATCATCAATATCAGAAAAAAATACAAAAACCAAATCGGAAAAAGACGAGTCGCCATACAGGACAACACAGCAACCCAAACGTTCCCAAACACCAGATAAACGACCACAGAGTGAAAAATCTAACTATTCAATAAAGAGCACATCGTCAGGGCGCAAGTCACCAGATAAGTCATCAAGGTCAACGAGTGCAAAATCAACGTCACCTTCCGTAAAGGCTGACGACAAAAATCAATCAGAGGAACATGAGAAAGAAACAAAGGTGAATGAAGCAGAATCAAAATCAGAATCTAATGACAATGATGAAAAACAAAACGACAATATAATGAAGCAAGACGAAACAACAGGAAACGATTCAGATACAAATATCCCTTCTGCTAAACAGTATTCAGCACGAGAAGGTCATGACCGACCCAAATCGAGGCTAGGACATATTCCAGGTATAATGACTTAGTTTTGCACAATAAACCAATGTTCAATGAATTGAGATGCTCTTTTATTCCATAGTTATACTTGATGTTACACTTATGTTTCGAACAGGACACTTTCTAATTCTGACAAGATGATGTTCAATTTGGTTGTCGAATATTAGTCCAACTGTTAAGAATGTAAAGATCAATTTGCACGAAACAAAAAAAAACAACTTTTTTTTCAATAAATCCAAATTTTAATATTTAATGTTTATTCATATATGTTGAAACACTTGATTGTGAATTATATGTCTTTTAAACAGGGCGAAGTGCAAGTACAGGTAAATTAAATGCATGAATTATTGGTTGATAAATAATTTTTCACGAAGATACAATCTTAACTCCTCAAGCAAACATCCTCTTTACTACTACCATTAACACTCTTCATAACTAACATTATCATCTTACTCATAATTCACTGTTATATTTTATTGAGTGTGGCTCCACGTTTATAAGCATGACGACCAAACACATCAAATTAATAGAGACACAGTTATGGGTGTTGAAACATAATATATATTACAATATAAGCATGGACAGCATATTCACGTTTGATTTGAATTTGACACAGACAATAAGTGCATACTATAAAGATAAACGAATATAAACAAAACTTTCACAAGTTATTCATATAATATTGACAACAGCGGTCTACACGATAATGCGCATATGATACAATAATATCTAAAACATATATGTTTTTCGGAAATCTTGTACAGATAAGAAAAAGGTAATCTAGAAAAAATGGTTTTAAAGATGTATACATCTTCCCCAAGGTGGTACCTATCACTTCAGGGAGATAACTCTGTGAAATCACCTGAACGTTTTAATCACGTTGTATTGTTAAGGAAAAATTTAGCTTCTCTGAAATCTTTCCGAGAATGTGTGTGGTTCAAGTTTTCTGAAGTTTTGTTGTCAAAGGGTCGAACTAAATATTTTTTGTCAAAGTTTTATGAAATTAAACGAGCCAAATTGATTTTAGTCAAGGTGTTTGGTACCACCTTAAATGCTGTTTTTAAGAAAAAAAAGTAGATGAACACCGAATAATCTTTTATAATGTTGTCGGATTTTTAGTAAAAAAAGCAATTCTTCAATAAAATTAACAATAGACAGGTTAGTTATGCTTTGTTCAGATAAAAGGGACTTCAAGCGGTTCAATCTATTTCAAAACTCAATTATGGTAGCAGGCATATGATTTATAAAACTAAGACATGCGCTGCATCAAGACCGCGAAACTGCATCTGGGGAAATTAGTTTGATTTTTCACATATGAATGGACTTGGATTTTGAAATATAAACATAACAAGTTATCGATTTATCAAACATAAGTGATCCATCGAATTCATTGGTATATTTTCAGAAGACGACGACAAATCTTTGCAAGATAAAGACAGTAAAGAGGACGATAAAACTGAAATTGAGAAAGTATTTCAAAGTGATAACGTGGAAAGTACCGAAGAATCTACGCAAAATTCGGAACAGAAACCACAGGAAGAAAACAATCAAAAGACTAAAATATCACGTGATTCTGACAGTGACAGTTCTAGCGACGAAGAGAAAGATCCAGATAAACTTCAGTACTGATGACGTTTAATATACACAGGTTTTTTTTGCATTTTGGTGTACGTAAAAGTACACACTTTAATGACGTTTTAGGAACGCCTGTATTTTACAAAATACACAACAATGTGATATAATTAGCAAACTAGATCTTACGGCTAGAATGATTTATTATGACTTGTGGCAACACAAAATATTTGTTTTGTTTCAAATTTATTAAAAAAATAGTTCACGCCTTATCCTTATATTTTATCTATTGTCAGAGCTTTTTTTTATTCAAAGCATAAAATTGTTGTAACCCACCTTCATTAGAACAAAGCCTTATATTCTCGAGTCTGTGCATATTCTGTTCTTTAGTCCGTCCACTCTCTTTTAGGTAGATAAATTCAAATGAAGTTGTCATAACCTCAACTCCATATTTACAACAATAAGCCAAATTCAATGAACTTAAAACTGTGGTCGTATGAGCGTATATGGTGTTCTTTCGACGTATACATTTATTACTTCTAATTAAAATAAATCAGCTATACATCATCCGTCAAAACTAATATCACTTCACTTAAATTGTTTTTCAATTAAATTTTATGAAAATTATACACATAACTTAAATATGTTATTATCACCAAATAATGATTATCTTCGAATTCGGTAATACATGTACTTAATAAATAAAAAATGTGACCAGTGTGCTGTGTCCGTACTTTTTCTGTTCTTTGCTTAAACCGTATGTTATGAAACTAATCCACAATGGCTTTATCTCCTTTGATTTAAGTTACTTTACTAAAAGAAATATGCCTCCTGTTGTTTTTAAATAGTTTCTGTTAACACCTAGCAATCGCGGTCTATAAGTTAATCTATTAAATGTTCAATATTGTTATCGGTATACATGCATACGAAGACAAACATAAGTTTACAGCAATAAACAGGGTATTATAAGCCTTAACTATCCAGAATATAAATCAGTTAATTGCTATATTAGTTGATTGGATATATATTGTAGATTATTTTCCGACTTTAGTCCGATGTTTCTCCTGTCTAACAAATTGATCTGATGATACAAAAATGATATAAATTGTCTGATCCGTCTTTTCAACCTGTCTTTGATGCTTGTATACTCGATATATCTTTATAACTGGTCCTAGTTGCCACTTGTTCCTTTTTTCCTTTTGCTAAAAGATGAGCATTTTAACATTTTTGTACACCTGAAACTTCATAATATATTTCTAAAACGACTTCTCGCCTTGAAAATTAACATTCAGTTTGATTCCGTATAACGAGGGCGTGGCTAATTATTTTGACGCAATTTAACCAAATCTCAATTAGCTTGAATGACTGCAAGGGAATCTATTTACTGGTATTAGAATGATTTTATATGGATTGGAATGCATTACTACCTGTCGATACATTTATTTTTGGCATTGCACAAGTCATGTCTTCTTTGACTGTTCATTACGTTAAAATACTAAATCACTGGGATGTGTTTTAGTTTATTTTAGTCTCTGATGCATGATTTTTTTTATTATTGTTTGTTTTTGGCTTTTAACTAGCTGTCAGTAACTGCGAGTACTCTCAAATCGTATTTTCTTGTTAATGCGACCTGTTGATACTATTTATAATGCTTTTTTGTTATTTTATATTAATATGGATCTTGTCTGTATAACAGCTTTGATAATTTGGAATATCTACTAATTTTCACTTCTTCGTACTACATTTGAACAGAACTTCAAGATTATTCTCCTTAAATCTGTACAGGGAAGTTTTAGCTAGCTCTAATTGTATAGTTTTATTGTTGATATTCACCCCAATTTGTATCTAGTGTTTAATTATGTATGTATATGACAGAACTTTCTAAGTATTTCTAATTATTCGAAGAATTTTATACACATAAGTAGTATAACTAAAACGACAAAGTTATTTTTACCTGTATGTATTATTAAAACCGTTTTTTTCTAAAGTGATATTCGAAGGGTTAAATATTTAGCCGTGATGTCTTGCCATGGCTTTGTTTGGACCTGTTTGTTTGTTTTTGGCCTTGAATGTTTGTCCCTAATATTTTATTAACTGCATTTGCATTCAGATATCGCAGATCTAATTTATTCGTTCATAGTGTGTTAATTTACGTTTTTTGATTGAGTTAAGCCTGCCAATTGATATTATATCGCGTGTTTTTCTATGTTGTGATGTTATGCTATTGATTCAGAACAAGGGAGAAGGTTTGGCACCATTAAAACGTTCAATCCCGCTTCAAATGTTTGCACCTGTCCTTAGTCAAGAATCTGATGTACAGTAGTTGTCGTTTGTTTATGTATACGTGTTTCTCGTTTCTCGTTTTTTATATAGATTAGACCGTTGGTTTTCTCGTTTGAATTGTTTAACACTAGTTATTTTGGGTCCCTTTATAGCTTGTTATTCGGTGTGAGCCAAGGCTCCGTGTTGAATGCCGTACATTGACCTATAATGATTTATTTTTATAAATGTTATTTGGATGGAGAGTTGTCTCATTGGCACTCACACCACATCTTCCTATATCTATTAAAAATATTTTTTCATTTTTGTCAATCTTAATTCAATTTTCATTAATCTTTTTTAAATGCCGTCAATACCTTTTTGTCAGTTTAAGATAAATTCGAGTTACTACTGAATACGACAGGTATATTCAAACTCATAATAAGAAAACAAGCAATGTCATAGCAGAAAAGGTGAGAATGGACAAATAGACAAATAATATTATAAAAAACAACATAAGTAACTAAAGACTGAGCAACACCAACCTTAATCGATGTGATATCAGTTGCTCCAGAAGGATTCTTTATACGATTTAGGAATACCCTCACGTTACTAGGCGGCTAATACTAACGTGTCTATTGGAAATGTCATTCACTTTTTTTCATTTTGACATGTTGATTTAACATCTATAAACAAATTGTGTTTAACTTAATAAAGGTATTCAATATTAAGTCAACTAAAGAAGCAGCATGGCATATTACTTATTCTAATAAAGTGGCATATTCAGTACTTGTAAACTCAAGATCTAGATGCGTTTCCATCTATCATTCCTAACGCTTCGTCTCCTTAAAATATAGTTTCTACATGATATTATCATTGTTTCACAAGGCCAAACAAATCAAGTTGTCCTGTCTTTGTGTCTGTGTTTATCGTCCTCATACGAACCCTGTCAGATGATATGTCTGAATAGTTATGATAAGACTAGCTGCATTACGTTTTCGTTGAAAAGGCTATTGTGTATGTAAACAATCCCTTCCTTCAATGTTAGCTTATCCCAGTTACGTTCATACTCACGCACTTCTTGTTCTTCAGATACATTTTGATTTATTATTGTTGCTTTATGTCTTTACTACGACAATCTTGGAAATTGCAAACCCAATGTGCATATTTGCACATGGCAATTTTCAGTATGACGCAGTTTTGTCAATGTATGTCAAGTCATCTCCGAGAATTAGACTGGACAATCAAAGGAATATGAAATCGGACCAATAACAATATATCAGCCCTATTACCATAGGGCTGACATAATAGTACGCGAAAGTTGATTGTCCATGAACGAATTATAGGTTTTTCTTTATTTTATTTATCCCATTGAAAAGATATGTTGATTGATTGACTGATGATTTATGATCATGATTGATCAATCAATTGATTAATCAAACGTTTAGTTGATTGATTGATCGATTGACAGATACCATGTAAAAAGATAGCTCTTCGTTCAGTTTTTTGTGCCAGTCACTTGCGTCTTAACATGAATTATAATTGATATGGTCATATCCATAAACCAACCGTAAACACAAATTTAAAGAAATATAATATGACCTTAGCTATTTTATGCATAACCGTTTGTTATTTTGTGTCTGCAATAATGTTCAAATTCGTATACTTTTCCGAATTTTAGCTTTTGATCTGAGCTGCACGGATGTTTTGTATATCAACTTGATGTCGTTATTTAAAAGAAAAACGACTCATTTTTTTCCGAAGTCCACAAGCTTAATTCAATTATTTAAAAAATAATTTTTATCCATTTTGAATCCGAAAACAGTAAATAGTTATCTGAAAATACCGAAATTCAGGAAAGATTACAAAAGTAAAGTCCCTACTCAATTGGCAAAATCAAAACTTAAACATTTAAAATAATGAATATCAACTGACCTAGTATGGACATTTTCTCCTGTATAAAATTAGTGGATTGAACCTCTCACTTGTATGACAGTCACATAAAATTGACCATGTTGACAACGATGTGCAAATAGAACAAACAGATATAACAGGTAAACATGTAAAAAAAAAAAAGAGTATAGCATTCAACATGGTGCTATAATTTTATTCTCTTTAAAACAAACAAAGGTGTCAGCAAATATTATCAACAATGCATATTGAAAAAAGCAAATAAGCAAAGACAAGAAAACAAGAATACAAAAATCAGCATAGCACAATAACACAATGACGGGATGTATGAACACAGTGCCTTGTCGAATTGATATTTCTAACAATAGACTATATATAAAAATAGAGTTCGAGCTCTTAAATTGATCGAAAAAGCATCTCTGCACTTCGTAAGCTAAGGCTTGCATAGTTTTTTACTCTCATCACATACATGTACCTGAGTCTGATAATGTACCGCTTCATAATCGTAATTTTAAGTGTGGATCAATCTGCGAATGCTTATATAGCAGGAAAGGTTAAATTCCAAATGAAATTATCTACAACTCCTTTTTGAGCCTCGATCAAAAACTACTCGGTTTATGCTTTCTTTCGTCTCACTTTAGACTTTTGTCTCTGTGTGAAATGACCGATTTATAGGTCATTTAAAGGGTTTATGACAAAAGTGTGATCGTTTATGATCTTATAGTATAATGTACACTCAGAAGCTTTTAGAGCCTTTACATTCTTAAAAGTGGGAAGGTTAGTGAAAAATCTACTTGGTCGTTTATAGGCATACTAGACAATAATAGCATAGATATTTGAAATCTTTCTTGCAGTAGTTTGATTTCAGGTGGTCATCGTTTTTTACCTGAAAGAAACTGAATATTACCTCTTTGTATTATCTTTATCCGTAATAAAATAATATTATCGTCTGAATAGATCAGATATTCATCCAAATGACCTCATCATAGACATGATAGATACCAGGATAAAAAATGTTAAGATATTTACGCCTGACGTTCGTTTCTTCTACAAAGGACTCATCAATGATGTATTAACATGATTAATAAAATCAATGTTTAAAAGGCCAAAATAGAGTACGAAGAGTAGAAGCCAAATACAGCTACGGTTATCCAAGTGTAATTATTTAATAATTTATAATCGTTATTTAATCTTTAAGGTGGAACATGGATTAGTGAGTGAAATGGTAATAGCTTGCATATAAAAACCGCATTGATCAAAGACAATGTACGGGTTTGGGTTAATCTGAATCATTAAAACCCTTTGTTAACACCACACTTCCAATAATCTGAGCAAATTTCTTGTTGTCAGACAAATGTATAATTTATTCAAGACAGGCTTCTTGAGAATAAAATGATATTTATTTTCCGTTTTCCAAAATTCAAAAGCGTTAAAAAATGATTCCCGAATAGCGTTTCTCGAAGAAATGACTAGCTGACTCCCGAATAGCGTTTCATCGAGAAATGACTAGCTGACTTCCGAAAAACGTGTCTCGAGAAATGACTAGCTGACTTCCGAAAAACCTGTCTCGAGAAATGACTACCTGATTCCCAAAAAAGCGATTTTCGAAAAATGACTTGCTGACTTCCGAAAAGCGTTTTTCGAGAATAGACTACCTGACTCCCGAATATCTTTTCTCGAGAAATGACTAGCTGACCCACGAATAACGTTTCTCGAGAAATGACAATCTGACTTCCGAAAAGCGTTTCTCGAGAAATGAATACTTGACTCCCGAAAAAGCATTTCTTGAGAAATGACAAGCTGATTCCCGATTATCGTTTCTCGAGAAATGACAACCTGATTCTCGAAAAGCGTTTATCGAGAAATGACTATCTGATTCCCGAAAAGTGTTTCTCGAAGAAATGACTAGCTGACTCCCGAATAGCGTTTCATCGAGAAATGACTAGATGACTTCCGAAAAGCGTGTCTCAAGAAATGACTAGCTGACTTCCAAAAAAGCGATTTTCGATAAATGACTTGCTGACTTCCGAAAAGCGTTTTTCGGGAATAGACTACCTGACTCCCGAATATCGTTTCTCGAGAAATGACTAGCTGACTCCCGAATAACGTTTCTCGAGAAATGACTAGCTGATTCCCGAATATCGTGTCTCGAGAAATGACTAGCTGACTTCCGACAAACGTTTCTCGAGAAATGAATACTTGACTCCCGAAAAAGCGTTTCTTGAGAAATGACTAGCTGACTCCCGAATAGCGTTTCTCGAGAAATCACTACCTGACAGTCGATAAGCGTTTTTCAAGAAATGAATACCTGATTCCCGAAAAGCGTTTCTGGAGGAATGACAACATGATTCCCGACTAGCGTTTCTAAAAAATAACGACTTGACTCCCGATAAGCATTTCTTGAGAAAGGACTAGCTGACTCCCGAATAGCGTGTCTCGAGAAATGACTACCTGATTCCCGAAAAGCGTTTCTCAAGAAATGACTAGCTGATTCCAGAAAAGCGTTTCTCGAGAAATGACTACCTGATTCCCGATAAACGTTTCTCGAGAAATGACTAGCTGACTCTCGAAAAGCATTTCCCGAGAAATAACGAACTGATTCCCGAATATCGTTCCTCGAGAAATGACTAGCTGATTCCCGAAAAGCGTTTCTCGAGAAATGACTAGCTGATTTCAGAAAAGCGTTATTCAAGAAATGACAAGCTGATTTTAGAAAACGTTTCTCCAGAAATGACTAGTTTACTCCCAAAAATCGTTTCTCGGGAAATGACTACCTGATTCACGAATAGCGTTTCTCTAAAAATGACAAGCTGAATCAGAATATCGTTTCTTGAGAAATGACTAGCTGATTCAAGAAAAGCGTTTCTCGAGAAATGACTAGCTGATTCAAGAAAAGCGTTTCTCGAGAAATGACGAGCTGATTCCAGAAGAGCGTGTCTCAAGAAATGACTAGCTGACTCCCAAAAATCTTTTCTCTTTAAAAAAAAGCTTTGGACATTTATAAGACATATTAATTCATATGTGTGTTTTCCTGGCTAAACTCAATTAATATTTGTAAATAGTGTACATATTATACTTAACTGAATTGTCTTAATAAACATGACGGAGATAGTTTAATTATGTTATTACAAATATGCTTCTAGATTTCAGGTTTATTTGCCTTGCATTGTCATATCAAAATATCCTGACGGGTCTCAAAAGTAACAGACAAGAAGCGATAAGAACTGTCAGGTAGAAAAATGAGGATTAACTCAGAAAGGATAAAGCAAATCTAGCGACAAATAAAGGCAAGAGTAGTATACCGCTGTTAAAAACTCATAAATCCATGCAAAAAAACAAAATCAGGGTAACAAACTAAAACTGAGGGAAACGCATTAAATATAAGAGGAAAACAACGACAAAACATTTAAATGTAACACATACAGAAACGGACTGAGCATTAGAAAAATCCTATACGAATATAAAATATAACATCAAAACAAAATACAAGACAATTAAAAACCAATTGTTCAGAGAACAATTGAAGGTCATTCCATCAAAACAATGTATTTTGATATGAAAAGTTGTGAAACTAAGTTTAAAATGTCATTTCAATCGTCAAATGATAGCTCCTAGTAAGCTGATTCCAAAAATATATTGTTTCCATACATTTTTTTTAAATAAGGGAGATAATTTGTTACTTCCGGTTTGAAAAATGTTACTTCCGATTATATTTGAATATTTACTTGACACTGATTCCAAAAATATCTGGTTCTATATACTTTTATATTAATAAAGTACAAAAAAATAGCTACTTCCGGTTTACAAAAAGTCACTTCCGGTTGGTTTTTTTCAAGGTTAAATGATTTGATACCTTTTTCTAAAAGTTGTATATCTTTATCATGTATACATATAGAATAAAAGCAAAGGTAAAAATCTAGAACGTCAAATTAAGCTATGACCTTGAGATCAATTTCAAGGTCATAAACCAAGGACCTCAAATCAAAAGACCATAGGTCTTAATTATATTTAGTTAATGAGTTATATCACCAAACGCGTATTTTTAAATACAAGAGGGGAGAAAACTCACTTTTACATTCAACGTACGCTTGCAATCAAAATTGACATCTTACGACATGTCGCAACTAACAATTTAGTAAAAATAATTTGTTGATATCTTATACAGTCTTTGGATATAAGTGAAAATAAGCCAAATTCAAATATTAGAATATGACCTTGACCTTTGACCTTGACCTAATTTTCATTTTTTGGGACCAAGGACCTCAAATCAAAAGATCCTAGGTCTCTATCACTTATGATTTATAAGATAGAAATTCATATCACTTATATCAGATGCATAAGGGGAAATAACTCTCATATGGAGCGGTCATATCGCTTCGGTCAAAATAGGACAAATCATGCGAAGGATATAACGAGCAATTTTGTAAAATAAATTTGTCATAATCTTTTACGGTTGCGAAGGAGATGCGCTAACAAGGAAAACAGTGTTTGGGGAGATAACTCCTACAAAGAAAAGTATTCGTTTACGCAGGGTAAATTTCAAAAGCGCATATACTGTTCGATATCATATACAAAATATCTAAGCTACATATTGCGAAACAAATGTTTATCGCAAGAACAAAATTAGGCGGAAGAAAAAAAAATAATCAGAAGAAAAACAATAGGTCTTTCCACAGAAAAGTGGAAAGACCTAATAAATTTAACGTTTAGAAATATAAATAATGATTATTATTTGAAAAAGCATGTGTTCAAATGTGTGTGTTTCTATATTAAATATATCAGAATTATCATTATTTTATGATACTGAGATAAAAAAATACAATCTTTATTTACAAACGTCATAACAACTATAGGCATACAAAATATAAACTTCAAAACCTATACATACTACAAGAAGGCAGTGTGAAACATATTAAGACATGTTTAGGTCTAAATGTGTGAGCACGAAATATAAATATATCTACATTACATAATTCTCTAAAATTATTAGAACTCATTAATTGAATATATTTATACATAGAAGGTTTTCTAAAAATAAATATGATTTGATAAAAAAAGATCTAAGATCTTAATATTAAGTAGTACATTTTTATATAAATTGCATAGCATCTTCAATGTAATTTAAACACAAACAAAAACAGAGTTTACTACTTCTTGGAAATGCATAAAAGCGTCCAAATGTTATAGCTAATTTATGACTACTATACTTAGTCTCATGTCTTATAAAAAAAAACTGGAATTAGTTTACATGAGTAATATTTTTAAACCATATATCTCTTACTTGTACATTTAACTTAACTCTTAGTTTGGCTGTCAAAATATTGTCGCGGACAATCAAAAACGCACTGTTTCATTATCGAGTAAAAAGGAATGGAGAGTTTACTATCTAAAAATAAACATTGATTATACCAAATATTACGCTAACCGATAATAAGCAACTAATTTGGAATAGAATAAAACCAATTTGTCTTATTATTTTAACATTTTTGTAAATAATCATAATACAAACAGTAACAGTTTTTTTTCTAAATACAATTTGTGGTACATAAGAGCTATAACAAGTTATTTAAAATTCTACATTTTATGGTGTGCAATAATGGTAATCTACATCATAGCTTATAGTGCACTTTACACGACGCGCTTTTTACTTTCGTTATATTTTAACAATGGCCCAGATGTATCATCCATAAAGCTGGAGCCTTATCAGCACCAAAAATTTCAGAACCATAACATAGTACACTGTTAATCTAAGTATCAAAGTGTGAAAGTAAAGTAACAAAATTGAAACATACAAGTTTTATATCCTCCCACTAGCGTTTCTACCTTCTTCATATAGTTTCTGCTGTAACAGATATATATTAAAAATAACAATTTGACAAAATACTAAAATAACTTAAGTTATATACAACTTCTATTTCCTAGTCACTATAATACCATTGTATTATCATGTATTTTTGCTGAAAATCAGCATATCTTGATTTTGTTTGCTTTATTAACACTTAGTAAACATTTGGAGAAACAATCATACGAAGTAAAAAGTAACGTTTGTAAACCAGATATAGTTTCTGAAAAAATAACCATACTGTTCGCGTATATCAATGAAAATTATTTCGTTTTTTCTCCTCAGAAAAACTAAAGTCAATGTTTATAAAAGCCATTTCACAATTATTGACATACATTGAAATAAACAAGTGATCACTATTCATCACAACTACTTCATTAGTTAAATAAACAGTATTGAAGCCATTATTATGGTCTAGAAAGAGTTTTTTTTTCAAGGATATGATATGTTTCAGAATATATGTATTATATATATAATTACAGTTAGTTGTATAATTACTAATTTGTTAACTCTGCTTGGTTGATTTAATAAGTATTCTAACCATATTATATTATCTTTATTCATTTCACTAAAATGCAGGAAGACTAACAAAACAAATGATATTACAAAAATTGTCAATTGACCTCTGGGGTAGTTCTTGCTTTTAACGATATTTTACACAATGTGTTCATTTGTTTGCTTACATTCAAAAAATTCTCCTTTGAAAATACAAAGCCTTAATTTCTAAACTTTACCTGAATATTCCTTAGGATAATTGGCTTATAAATTGTATCAGAAATTTTGATCTATTGACAAAAAAACAAAAATATAACCTAGGGTTCAAAAGCAGTTTTGGCTTTTTCTCAAAAACTATAGCATAATAGACGATGTGAAATGATTAACGGCCTTCGGAAGACATATTCTTTATCCATGTCACAAATTATTTAAATATAAACCATTACAGGTCAAAGTAAGGCCTGCACACTGCACCTTGGCTCACGAATAAATGCTACCTTAAGAGGAGTCCAAAACACAACTAGTGTAAAAAAACACTCAAACAGAAAATCCAACGGTCTAATTTATGTGTAAAAACGAAAAACGAGAAAACCTTAATATATATGAACCCCATCAACAAACGACAAACACTGAAAAACTGGTTTTTGACTTATGACAGGTGAAAACAGATGCAGCAAGTTTCAACTTTTAAGCAGACACGAACCTTAACCCTTATCTTACTGTTGTAACATTACAAAATAGAAAGACACACTTTAAAATTTCAATCCAAATAGCATAACTTTATCCCGTATAGAATTATTCTTCAGATGTGTCTTAAACTAAGACAGTAAATTTGTTTAAAATATTTGATATAATTTAACATATTTGTAAGTATACACACATAGTAGCACTAAACATCAAAAGCAAGTGTATAGCCTTGCATGATTCTAAGTCTCATATGATTTTGCACTTTGACCTTTGATATATGAAAAGGTAAGTGGTCATTATTCATTATCATTTTATAATTTCCATCATTCGATATTGTCTTGTTGTTCTATTTGTATACATTTTTTACAGTTATTTTTGATATATAGATCTACATATTTAATTTGGCGTGCCAATTACATCGCATTTGTGATCGTCAACACGTAACCTATAGTTCAGTAATTCTTTATTCAGTTTTCACTTCGACCATCAAAAACTTGTTGTTTCTGACGTATATATTTGTTATAATTTTATTCAGTCATTTACATTAGATTATCCGACTAACAAATCTCCCTTCTCTGATTAATGGTCTTAAAATATTTTAACCAGGTTCCCGACGGGCCATGTAATACATTTGATTGCAATAAAAAAAAATCAAATGGATAAAATGAGTCTGAATCTGAATCTTCAGATGAATCTGTGTCTGAATCAGACATGCATGCTGTTGTGATTTCTAATAAAGTTGCTATTGAATGTACTTCTGTATCCTGTGTATAGTGCCATAGTAAAGCTAAACATACGACGCATTGTGTTTTAAATGGATTGTTTTTCTTTTTACGCCCAGTATGCTTAATACCATTAAACACCTGAAACGTTGCATCTAGTAAATTGAGTTTTTTATAATCCACATTTACTAAAATCCACTGAACTAATTTAACATGTCCATGATAGCATGCTTCATTCATTAGATGCTTAAAGTCGATGTTCTGACAAAATCCTTTCTCGAGAAAAAATAGTATTACATTATGTTTGTTCGTCTCCGGTAATTCGCTTAAAATAAAAGGAAAATTAATTTCTTTGTCATCATGGTCAAGTAGCTTTTGAAACAAAAAGTCTACAAGTATAATGTTATTATATTCAAATGTTTCTTCCCTTGACCTTGTTGGTGATACTTTTCTACATGCGTGAATAAAGGCCTCTCTCATGTCAAGCTGTTTATTATCAAATGTATGAAAGATATACTCCAAATGAGAAATTCCTCTCTGATGACAACAACTTATAAAAACTTCGTTGATAGGAATTTGTTCTTGAGGAAGATTTAGAAGAATCCATGTCATTACATTACTATTTACTTCTTTCTCCTTACATACAGTACTCACTAATCTACCAATATCTATAGAATCTTGATCAATTTCGTTCCACAACAAATTCAAGTAAGTTTGAACATCCTTAAAGTGTTTTGATTCATTGTGGTACGCATCATATCTTACCGAAACTGCTGAAGTGCATGCATTAATCATTGCTTGATTCATGTCCAAAGCAAAGAAATATTTTTGTAAAATCTTAACGGTTTTAATCTCAGCATTTGCACACGCTTTGTTTAGTATCTTTTGCTTATCAAATGAATAATAACTTTTATTTTCCAGAATCCAGTTCACAAGAACATAGTAGTTATATTCTAGAGATTTGTTCATTAATACTTGTATTTCTTTTCTACTAATTGTATTTGAATATTTTTCAAGTAGCAAAACAACTAAATTGCACAAGGATTCTTTTCTGTACCTGTGTTGCCAATGATACCAGCCCTGACCTAATAACCTCAACACAACTGATTTAATATCCAAATTGTCTATTTTAAAATGTTTAAGAATCCAAGTTACCATGCCTATATTTCCATATTCAGGATATAACTCGGATGATAACTCTTCAAAATATTCATAGTCATCGTTATCATAGTAGTCAAAATCGAACGTTGGAGGATGACCCTTACCATTTCCACATGCTAACATAAGTAATGTATTGCCATCCAAAGATGAATACAAATCGCAGGTATTACATATGCACATTAATAAGCCAAAGCATTTTCTTTCATAAGCAATATTTACTATTTCCTGCATTTCTAACTCTTCCTTTTTATCTCTATTATTCCAAATAGTGCTTAATATTATCGATATGATAATAGAACATTGAGCATTATAGTGCTTAGTAACAGATTTTAAAATTTTCCTTTTATCTAAACTTGCTATTTCAATCTTGTTAAGTATGCATTCTAAAATATCCTGTTTTGAATGCTTTAAAGCTGAATCCATAATGCTATACACATCCAACATAGTTATTTCTATATTTTGAACAAACCATTCAACAGTTTTGAACATTTCAGAATCACATGCCTGTTGACATGCAGCTTTCAAATCCAACTGATCAGATCCAAATTTCCTAACAATGTGTTTTACTATTTTCAACTTTTCAAACTCAATAGTTGGTCTGTGATCATGCCATAGAAAATGTCCTACCCATTGTCGGTCTGTTGTCATACATGCTGAAATTATAACTGACTGGATGTCAAGTTTAAATTGGAAATTGCAGTTTTCCATTATTTGATGAACAAAATAGAACTGTCCATTTCGGCAAGCCAAATTCAATATTTTGGTATTATTAACGCAAACTGGTACAAAAGCATCATACATATGATCAGGAACACGACAATTCTGCAAAAATAAAGTTACAACAGAAAACAGTTCTGTTGAGGTAAAGTCAACTGTCTTAAAAAGAAAATTCATCAGTTCTTGGTTATACAATTCTTGACACAAATGCCTGCAGTTCAAATTATTAATATTGTTTTGCCAAAATGAGAGTATACAGGAAAATGCATCATCTGTTTTAAATCTCGATACAAGGTACTCAACCGTATCAAACATTAGATACTGGCACGCAATCTGTAAGATGAAGTCAACATCAGTTAAGTTCTGGTCAGGAAATCTTTCCATCAGCCATTTAAGTGGATCACAAGATAATGATGGCATTTTTCGTAACAATCTTTTGTATTTGACCTCTTTTTGTATCCATTCATCCCTATACACCATCTTTAAAAATAAATTACTATAAAAAGGTGTCTGATTGTATTTTGAAAGTAAAAACTCCAAAACTGGGATATTGAATACTTCATATGCTTTCCATATACATGCTGTAACAAAAACACATGGTTTACTAGCATCTTCTACGCGAGACATGGACGTTAGCGTTGGTATGCTGGTTAATATTACACCTTGATCAAGTAAAACAGGTATTTTGTTTTCTTCTACTATGTCCAATGTAGTTTTAACACTTCTTAAATCATATTCATCTTTAATGGAACAAATCGCATATAAAGAAGTAATTAATGCAAACCTCATGTACACTTTGGTATTATAGTTGTTGCTGGTTTTAAATATTTGATTAAATGTTTTCAATATAAAATCATATGAATCTAATATGCCTGATTTGGCTACAACATTAAGTAATTGAGCAAGAAAACATTCTTTCCTCTTCTTGTTTTCAAAATAACTGTCAAGCCTACATGTATCACCAGATCTGATCATATTTTCTTTATGGATATCATTGATATCTTCCTTTTCTAAAGCTTCTAATAAACAAGGTAATAGGAGACGATATTTTTGTTGGAATATTTCTGTATTACTTAAGTCACTGACAAAAGAATATGTATACTCTTCAATGTAAAACTCTGCTAATCTATCCGCCAATAATTTATAACTGCTAGTTGGAATTCTCAAAACTACCTCTCCGTCTTTTTCTGTATATGATTCTGGTTTTACAATCTTCCGAAAAAATGACCAGCTGATTAAAGGTATGATTTTATTCATGTTTTCTTCATCAACCTGCGCAAAAGATATGATGACACTTTCCTGTAGTGTTGGGTGGTGTAATTCGTAAGATCTTTGGTTAGGGATATTTATCAAATAACTTGCTCTGAGTTCCATAACTGCATCCGCTATTTGGATTTTTTTCAGTTTCATTGTTGCTCCATAGATTGCATCAATTATTTCTGTAATCTCTAAAACACATGAGCTATCATCAGGGTTAATACAGTTTTCATTTATTGCTGTGTAGACCATAACTGCATACTGTATCATAAACTTCCTGTGATCCTCGCCTTTACGTCTTATTGCCCTTACTTCTTCTAAAATGGCTTCTGTTGGACTGTCGAAAAATTTGCTCCCAAGATAAAAGTATTTGTCGTTATGAACGAACTGATAAATTACTAAAGGAAAACCTTTGACTGGATTCTCATGAATTATAATCCTAACATCAACAGACTTCAAAATTAGATCTCCATGAGAGTCTACAAAACCTTTTCTTTTTATATACTCTGATTTACGAACTGTTTTCATATATTTTGTAAGAATCGTTTCTTTCTCGTTCGAGGTAAGCTTATAGTTGTCGGAACTTAAATCAATAATGTCAAATTTAAATAATCTATGATCGTCAAACAATTCTTTACATTGCCGTTTAACAGTATCTCGGATTGTTATAATGACTTTAATATTACCTTTACATACATATGCATGAACCTTGTCCAGAATTGGTGTATCTATCTCTCTGTTATATATACAGTTTGTTTCACCAAAAACATCATCGAGTAAAACCACAACATTGTCATCTCTATTGACCATATCTTCCCATTCATTCAATGCATGTAACTTTATACATTTGTATAAAGTATCGCCAGTGCAAAACATATGTAGGATATGGCGACCGGTCCGACTTTTTCCTGTACCTGCATGACCTGTTATCAACAATACTCCATTTTGTTTCAGCAGTAATAATCCATCGGAAACCACCTTAGTAACCACAAATGTATCTTCCTTTAAATCTGCACCAATAAGTGCTTTTGTATCTCCTAAAATATTCAAGTACACATTGTCCAATATTGCATTTTACAAGGTATTATCAACCATCATGGTTTTAAATCATAAGGTAAATAACTACCTATTTTTAAATCACATAATTGTCACTTATTTGTTTAACAAAAACACATTCAACAATCAATGTTTTAAGCACAAAATCAATGAAAATAGTCATAATCAACTATATTATATTAGAGATACTTTACAACGAGTAACCAGTGTTTTGGTATGAGCAAGGTTTCGTGTGTTTGTTTGTATATTTCAAATACACAAATTTTGTAATTGTGCTGGAAATCTGAATGCAAGTGTATTACGCAAACTTTACCTTAGTTATATTTTTTATTCACTTCAATGATAAGTCAAATAAAAAGTAGGTTTCGTAGAGTCATATGGATTAACAAACAATTCATAATTACCTTCAAGTCTTTTTTGTTTTTGTTTTTTATTACCTGAAAATTAAGAGAAAACATTATATTTTGGTTTTCCTATTTCCTTTATATGTACAAGTATACACAGACATAAATGCTCTCATTAGGGTCGAATTTACTACATTTTTGAAATTAGAATAAGATGTTTATATGTATAATGAGTTTGATTGTTAAAAATAGCAATTTCGTTCTACAATGCTATACTAAACAAACTACAGAGGTGTATGATGATAAAATTTCAAAGCTCTGCTGTTCCAATGCTGGTTCAAGAATGATACATTTCTTTATCATGTTAATTAAGAACTAATAATGCTTTTTTAAGACGATTTAGAACAAGATAATTCAATATTGATAGAGCTTTACCGCATGATGAATATGTTTGGTACAATACAGAAACAGGATATTCCAACCATTATACATATCGTTTGTAAAACCAACCATAGCGTATTACCGTAATTCCCACTTAACATGCTTAAAATGTTTGATTATCCTTTTTTCGTGAAATTATTGTTACAGATCATCGATTTTTTTACTTAAACAATCTTACCCGGTATGTTACCACTATCATGCTGTTTCTGTTTCATATCTTCGATGTCTTTGGCAGATGTTGCAATCTGTTCATCATGCTTTGCCAGCTGTTCTTCATGTTGTGACAATTGTTCATCATGTTTGACAAGCTGTCCATCAATTTCGTTAAGTTTTTTGTTGTATTTGCATTCTAGTCTTACTAACAGATGTGTTAAAGTAACGACCTGGTTCTGTTTATGCGTTTCTTCATTATGTTTACTTTTAATTGTACTATTTATTTTCTCTATTTCTTTCTTACATTCTGCAATCTCATCTGTACATTTGTCTATTGATTCATTGTGAGCCAAAAGTTTTGCAGCATGTTTCTGTGTCTGAACTCCTCCTTTCTGAAGGGAATCATTGAGCTGCTGAATTATGTCTTCATGTTGCTTTATAATGGTCTCATCTTTCTCAACTGCAACCTGAAGTGTGTCTATCATTTCTCGGTTTTCTTCAATATAATGTTCATTTATTCGTATTTCGGTTAACATGTCTGTTACGGATTTGTCTAGAACAATGTGTTTTATAGACTGGACTTCTATAAGCAGGTTGCTTCCACCGAGACGTCCAATAGCCTG
The DNA here is from genome assembly GCF_036588685.1 of Mytilus trossulus. Lineage (NCBI taxonomy): Eukaryota > Metazoa > Mollusca > Bivalvia > Mytilida > Mytilidae > Mytilus > Mytilus trossulus. Next base: position 18,735,997 of record NC_086380.1, read on the forward strand.
CATTTTTAAGTTAAAAAAGATTATGAAGATATGTATCATAGAGTGTAGAAAACATATCATTACCGTACAAATGGAATATATTTATTCGAATATTTATGCAAGAAAATGATACGAGAAGTGGGAGGTTTGGCATGCCACAAATCCAGGTTCAACCCACCATTTTTTCCTTTAAAAATGTCCTGTACCAAGTCAGGAATATAGCCATTTTTATATTATTGTTCGTTTCTGTGTGTGTTACATTTTAACGTCGCGTCGTTTGTTTTCTCTTATTTTTAGTTTAAATTCACTTTGCGATAAGACGAGTCACGGTACTTGTCTATCCCAAATTCATGTATTTGGTTTTGATGTTATGTTTGTTATTCTCGTGGGATTTTGTCTGATGCTTGGTCCGTTTCTGTGTGTGTTACATTTTAGTGTTGTGTCGTTGTTCTCCTCTTATATTTAATAAGTTTCCCTCGGTTTTAGTTTATTACCCCGATTTTGTTTTTTGTCCATGGAGTTTTGAACAGCGGTATACTACTGTTGCCTTTATTTATATATACGAATATGATTAGAAACATATAACTAAACAATTGTTTGGCCAAAACTGTTTTTCTTTTAACGATGAAGATCTAATTATAATTGGTATTGTTCAAATATTGTGTTAGGTGGGTCTACATCCTTTTCTCAGTTTCGTTAATTCCATTCAACAATGACCAGAAAGATTTACCATGGACAACTTGTATCTGTAGAAAAAAACTTCATCTATCGTTGGCATTCATATTGTCATCTGCTGTATTTGTTCTTGAACAATGAATTAGATAGAAGACAGGTCGTGACACAAAACAAATCATTGTTGCAAAAAATCTAAATTCAATTTCCAATTCAAAAAAGAATATTTCTAACGTAATCTATTATCCATAGCGGTTTTGGTAATGCATTTCAACACGATAATTTGAACAGAGAGAACCACCTTAGAATGAATAGGTGTAACAACGTGTTAGAAATGATATTGAAAAAGACTCTGTATTATTGCACATTTAAAAGTTGAAAAACTCAAGTTGACATCAGGCAAAATTCAAATCTCACTCATTGTAAAAGATATTAATATAAATATCTATACAATTTTGAAAATATTTCACAGTACTTTTATAGATAAATCATAAACAATTTTATATATATCGTTATTGTACCTTCTTTATTGTCTGCTCCAGACAATAGGTAGATTCGGTTCCCTTTTTCTAAGATTTTAAAGTGATCAGGCCCCTATAATCTCTTTGGGTTTATCAATTAGCATTCTATAGAAGTTTTTAGGGTAATATACATATAACTAAAATGTATTATGCTTACAAATAACACACATTGTTATACATTTTTAGGATAATTTGTCCCTTCACTTTGGGTCAAATCAACACATGCAACAAACATGAATACACTTTGTTTCATTTAAAATGGAAAACCTAGAACTCCAATGTACCCTCCGCCCCATCTTGTGCTGATAGCAAACAAATAGGGAAATTTCAATTCATAACATCATGTGTATGCCCTTTGGATCTCCTAATTGCTGACTTAAAAATCAAATCAGAGACAACTGTAATTCTCCATCTAGTGCTTACTTGTTCTTGGTATTTTTTTGTTAATTCGATCGTCATTGGTAAGACTGTTGCAGACTCAATGTGTCTCTGTTATACAATTTTATAACCTGGTTTATCAGATAATGTTAGATACTTACACCTTCCAAATCTCCCCAGTATTGAATAACATCTGTAGGCGACAATATTCCATCTTTACTATGGACTAACTGGTTTCTGTACCATTTAACTCTGGCAAGGTCTGCCCCTTTACTGGTATCACCTGGATGTGGTAAGTTATCCCATCCTGTAACAGGTACCGACTCACGTGGTGGCAGGTTCCGTAAAAGGCAAATTAACAATGTTGTATCAAAGTTGTCTGATATAACATTCCTTGCTGTAAAAGAGATAACGGATTCATTTATAAATGAAGAAGTGAAACAAAATCAAGTTCACAATAAAAATATGCCTTCATAATTTCAAACAGAATTATCCTTTAAAAAAATGTTTGCAATTGCATCACTTAGATCTCGCTTTTTACCAATACGATTTAAATAATATAATAATCATTGATGAATAATGATGAATAGGTATATGATTGTCAATGAGACAACTCCAAATTCTGTCACAATTTCTATAAAAAAAAACATTATGGATCAAAGAGGCCTATAAGAAAATGTCCTCCATATTCTAACTACACGACTGAAAGGATGGTCATGAAGCTCTTTTTCGAAATATATGATTTTTTATATATGGCGGAAAAAAAGCTGACTCGGACTTTTACCTATAAATGCATTGGTATTATTTGAGTCTCAAATCAAAGGAAAGAAAATCAAGAATCCGCTTAAACTTAGTTTAACGACTCTTTATGGGCTTGTTAGTCTAATGTGAAAAAATAAATGTGTGTTATTTGGCAAAATATTTTATATTGTATTTTCTGGAATAACACCAAGGAGTCCGAACATTTAACACAAATTCCAAACCCCAAACTTAGTACATCCTAAAGTCCGAATGTGTCCACACAATTATTAAATGACATACTGGTTAGGTTGAACATGTTTTTTTTAATCCATCAATGAATTTAAATTAGAATACTAGTCTAAGATTTGTAAAGTTGCTGTTTTTTCTAATGATATTTCAACGTTTATTATATTTTGATATTTCAAAAACATATATGAAGAAAGCATATTGAGATTTACAGTAAATGGAAACTTAACTGGCATCTTTTTAAAGCATCTACAGGTTAAAAAAAAACACAAACCTAATCCAAACATCTTTCAAATGTTTATTACCAAGTTAACAAACTTTAGACTTAAACTATTGATATAAAGGTAGGTCTCACGTTTTGTAATTTTCATAATATAGTGCAAATGTTTATTTGAAATAGTAATATTTCAATTTTTAAAATATGCCAATCATTCAATGTCAAAAAACAATGACTTTATGTTCAGTGCTTAATAACCATCATGGAAATGCAGAATGCAAATGAGAATCAAATATTATAACATAGTGTTGAGTAATCATGAGCTTTTAGTTATAACAAACTAAACAACATGTTAACTTTGCAACATGTTCAAACTCAATAGAAATAACAGAGGGGATGGATCCAAACATCATACATGGAAATATGATATGCCAATGTCAACACAACTACGTACAGACTATCATTATCTACCAATAATGGTTTCCTTTAAACTGACTAAAATAATTACAAATTTTGTGTATTATGATGATTATGTTGTCTCCAAATACTTTACTAGTACGGAAACATTGCAAATTTGTGACTATCACTAGTACTGTAGTAAGAATATAAATAAGAGGCTCTAAAGAGCCTGTGTCGCTCACCTTGGTCTATGTGCATATAAAACGAAGGACACAGATGGATTCATGACAAAATTGTGTTTTGGGTATGGTAATGTGTTTGTAGATCTTATTAAGGGGTCAACTGACCTTTTTGGTCTTGTTGACTTATTTGTGGATCTTACTTTGCTGAACATTAATTCTGTTCACAGTTTATCACTATATATAATAATATTCAAGATAATAACCCAAAAAACTGTATAATTTCCATAAAATTGCTAATTCAGGGGCAGCAACCCAACAACCAGTTGTCGGATTCATCTGAAAATTTCAGAGCAGATATATCTTTACCTCACAATTTTACCTCTTGTTAGATTTGCTCTAAATGCTTTGTTTTCAGAGTTATAAGCCAAAATCTACATTTTACCCCTATGTTCTATATTTAGCCATGTCAGCCATCTTGGTTGGTTGGCCGGGTCACGCCACACATTTTTTAAACTAGATACCTCAAATGATGAATGTGACTAAATTTGGTTTAATTTGGCCCAGTTGTTTCAGAGGAGAAGATTTTTGTAAAAGCTAACGACGAACGACGACGACAACGGACGACGGACGACGGACGCAGGACGCAAAGTGGTGAGAAAACAAAGGTTTTTTATATACGTGCTATACGTTACAGGTCAAGTAGTATACTTACCAGATATTCTCACATGTTATTAAATTAAAGGATAAAGTAATGTTTGCTAATCCATAGGTTTGTTATATAAGTTACAGATTTAGCTAGCTATAAACACAGGTTCAATTCGCCATTTTCTACATAAGAAAATGCCTGTACCAAGTCAGGAATATAAGAGCTGTTATCCATTCGTTTGTGCTTTTGGTTTTGCCATTTTATTAAGGCATTTTCCTCGGAGTTCATTTTTTCTTTACTTTTTGTTAACAAATAAAACTGTTTTTATTTAGCTCTCAATGCCCTTCAACTTCGTGATTAATACGATATTTTAACTATTTTTATTCGAGCGTCTTTATAAACAAAACGTGTGTCTGGCATTCAAAATATCAACTCCTGTTATCTTCAACGGGTTAATTTAAACATTTTGGTTTTTTTTTCTCTTTTGGTTTATTGCACTTTACCAGTATTAAAAATACCATTGCTAGCTACATCATTTGACAGGATATCCCTGTAAGAAAAGTTTGTATCATTATCAAAAGTATGTTCACCTGTTATTTAAAGCGGTCGATTGATGAATACTGATAGACCGACTACAAAGTAGACAAATTGCAACTTACTATTACTAGGGTATAATATCTGTAGCTGTAGTTTTGTTATAAATCTAAGTCCTGTTAACTTTGCTTTACTAATAGCAAGTTCACTGGCAAGTCCAGCTGGAGGATGTAGAGAATCAAAATATATTCTCACAGCTTTAGAAGCAATTTTGAGATTCAGAAAATAAAATCTCAAAAAGTTTGACTCTTCTACTGTTAGGCTCATTTTGGTTCCTTTTGTATACGTAGTATCTCCATATCTTGTTAATCTTTATTTGATTTCCAATAACTGGCTACAGTGCTTCCTTCTAGATTCATCATCTGGTCTATAAGAAAGGACCTGTAATAAGAAGGACTAAATTATAGACTGTGTAACATACTGTGAGAGGTCTTTAATCTTATAATAATTATATAAACAGACATGGTAAAAGAACTCAAACGAGATAAGTGAAATATTAACAATTGCAAAGGTTATGTACACACACTCTAAATAATCATTTCAAGATAATTTCAAAAGTCCAACAAGGAGAGCTGTGTCTTTCAAAGATGGTATCAGTAGTTTTAGTGATTGCAAATAGGAAATGCTTCTTGTTTTCGTTAGCTAAATTGTAGAAAGCTAATGTCCCGCTTATAATGATAAGCACATTCAGGTCAAATAATCATGATGATTATTTAGACTGACATTTAGTTATTGTGAAACTATTTACTATAGTGGTGGTGTAAATGAGATATAAATATGATGAGATACTACAAATTTAGCAAATTAAAGGTTCGAGGTCTCGTTCCTTTTTTTTCTGGGCTTTAATGTTTGCTTATATAATTGGTCTATATGCCATTTTTGTGCCTCTTTGTTACATATTTGTATTTTTTTGGGTGTTAAATATTATAACACAATGACAACTGTGTTGTTAACTATTATGTCTGTTTATTTTGATCACGCATATTTATCAATTGAATGGAATTTCATGCGACTGTCATACACGTGAGAGGGTAAGCTAGCTCTAAAAACAGATTCAATCCACCATCTGGTACATTAGAAATGTCTGTACCAAGTCAGGAATATGACAGTTGTTATCCATTCGTTTATTGTGTTTAAGATTGTGATTTTGCCATCTGATTTAGGACTTTCTGTTTAAATTTTCCTCGGAGTTCAGTATTTTTGTGATTTGACTTTCATTATTGCATCAACAAGTTTAACATATTTTTTTAAATCTTATCCTCCTTTTTCTATATTTCGTACCTAATTCCCCTTTAATGACCTAAAGTATCCTTTATGTAACACATACGGCTCCCAAAATATATATGAGGTCACAAAACCTATTATCCTATAGGAAAACAACATAGTCTTGAAATTAAAGTCAGACCAAAAGTTCTTGCATTTGAATTATTGAAAGTTGTTATGTCAATGTAGATGACAATTCGGTATTTATTCTGCGCATTGTTCGAGGCCGAAAAGTGACCTGTAGTTGTTGACTCAATAATATGTTTTCTCTGTTGGAGAGTTTTGTCATTGGCAATTGTACCAAATCATCATACCTTTATATCAGATAACATGATGAGTGATGTTTACAAATACAAATCGGGATCTGTCAAATTACTAAACCTGAGTAAGAAAGATTTCTGCTGGAAAATTTCTTTGTAGTTATTATGGAAATAATTTAAATATGTTTTCATATAACCAGTAATTTGTAATAGAAAAATGAAAATGAATCTGTAAAAATTGTATTTTTTTCTAATAAGTATTATTTCTCTTTAAAGTAATACCAGTTGAATCAAGGATTTAAACAGTGAGATCTTACTGAGACATTTTCAATTTAAATGTGTGATGGTATTAACAAATTTCAAACAGTTTTAGATAGTCTATCGCAGGAATGCATGCAGTTATTTCTCGTTACGTCAATTACCTTTACATCTTTAGTTTTCAACGAAGTTCTGTAACTACAAAAACCAATGAACAAGGCCGATGTTGCAGGAATTGAACGTCTTACTTTCGTTTACGCCAACGAATACATGTCTGTTCAGACCAAATGCAAGTCGGGTCAATATATAAACATCTCAGTCAACTTTTAAAATCAATTCGGACCAGTTTTAGGACGGATCTTATCACGCTGTACCTGTATAACGAGTCGTTATCTAATCTGAACACCTTTATGACCCTAAATGTGTATAACTACAAAATAAATACGTATCCACATAAAACAGCATTTGAACAGTAACTAAACATGTTACAGATGGGTGCACTCCTAACCTGTACAGCAAGTTAACTTGATAACCAGTCATTTGGACTGGTCAAAGTTAACCTGTGACCGAATATAGGACTGCTCTGACCAGTCCTAGGACCAAAATTTAGTTAACTTAAAAAGCGGACTTGGTCCTAGGACTGTTTTTATGTCTGCCAAAAAGTTAACTTGGAAACAAGTCCGCTATTGATATAAGTTAACTTCGAACCAGTCCTGTCATAAGTATTCGGAACCAGTCCTGTCATAAAGTTAACATAAGTTAACTTGGAAACCGGTCCTGCCACAAAGTTAACTTCTGCTTGGACAAATCCGGTCAAAACCAGACCTGTTCCCAAGTTAACTTTTGACTGGTCTGCTCAACACTAAGTTAACTTGTAACCAGGACCGCTTTTCGTTGATTTAAAAAAAAATCATATCTTTGTTTCGTAGTATAAACATCGAAAATAAAGTAATTTGAAAATTAATGCTTCCGTTTTATGAACAGGATTAAATACAAATATTTGAAAATAAGTACGCACAGAACGTAACACAAATTTATCTGTGATCTGACAATATATCTATTATAAAAACGATCTCGGTTACAATGATAACAGGCACTGAATATATATATATATATTCCGAGAATAAATTCAAATATATTATGTATATTTTTGAAAAGAAGTATATTTGATGTTAGGTATATACGAACGTTCTTGTTAGTCATACATCCCCGAACTATGCAGCCACAATCAGCAATAGTTTAATTCATTTAAATAATGACTACACATTTTTGTTCGCCTATATTAAGGGTGCCAGCATGTCCTCTTTTTACTCAAAATACTGATAGGTAACAAAATTTCAGTAGTTTTGTTGCCTCCAGTTGACTTGTACAACAAAATTATTTGACCGCATCCACCACAACTGACCATATATGCACGTTAATTTGTAAATCTATATACACCATGACGTACCCGCATAGTATTAATCAGCCATATTTTTTATGTCAGGAATCAATGTTGGTACAATCATGACAATGGACAGCAAAATTGCAATATAATAACCAAACATTTTGGTTCGCATAAATTTAGGATACAAGCATGTCCTCATTTTATTCAAAATAATGATACGTAACAAAATTTCAGTAGTTTTGATACCTCCAGCTGACTTGTACAACAAAATTATTTGACTGCATTCCCAAAACTGACCATATGTGAACTTTAAATTGTAAATCTATATACCAGCGTAGTAAATCAGCCTTATTTTTAATGTCAGGATTCAATGTATAATACAATCGTGACAATGGACAGCAATATTGCAATATAATAGCAAAAAATTTTGGTTCGCATAAATTTAGGATACCAGTATGTCCTCATTTTATTCAAAATATTGATACGTAACAAAATTTCAGTAGTTTTGATACCTCCAGCTGACTTGTACAACAAAATTATTTGACCGCATCCACCAAAACTGACCATATGTGCACTTTAATTTGTAAATCTATATACCCGCATAGTAAATCAGCCATATTTTTTATGTCAGGATTCAATGTATAATAGAATCATGACAATGGACAGCAAAGTTGCAATATAATAACAAAAAATGTTGGTTCGCATAAATTTAGGATACCAGCATGTCCTCATTTTATTCAAAATATTGATACGTAACAAAATTTCAGTAGTTTTGATACCTCCAGCTGACTTGTACAACAAAATTATTTGACCGCATTACCAAAACTGACCATATGTGAACTTTAAATTGTAAATCTATATACCAGCATAGTAAATCAGCCTTATTTCTAATTTCAGGATTCAATGTATAATACAATCATGACAATGGACAGCAATATTGCAATATAATAAAAACAAATTTTTGTTCGCCTAAATTAAGGGTGCCAGCATGTCCTCTTTTTACCTAAAATACTGATACTTAACAAAATTTCAGTAGTTTTGATGCCTCCAGTTGACTTGTACAACAAAATTATTTGATCGCTTCCACCAAAACTGACCATATATATTATTTTTAATTTGTAAATCTATATACCCGCATAGTAAATCAGCCATATTTTTTATGTCAGGATTCAATATATAATACTATCATGACAATGGACAGCAATATTGCAATATAATAACAACAAATTTTTGTTCGCATAAATTTAGGATACCAGCATGTCCTCATTTTATTCAAAATATTGATACGTAACAAAATTTCAGTAGGTTTGATACCTCCAGTTGACTTGTACAACAAAATTATTTGACCGCATCCACCAAAACTGACCATATGTGAACTTTAAATTGTAAATCTATATACCAGCATAGTCATGATAGTAAATCAGCCTTATTTTTAATGACAGGATTCAATGTATAATATAATCATGACAATGGACAGCAATATTGCAATATAATAACAAAAAAATTTTGTTCGCCTAAATTAAGGGTGCCAGCATGTCCTCTTTTTACTTAAAATACTGATACGTAACAAAATTTCAATAGTTTTGATGCCTCCAGTTGACTTGTACAACAAAATTATTTGACCGCATCTACCAAAACTGACCATATATGCACTTTAATTTGTAAATCTATATACCTGCATAGTTAATCAGCCATTATTTTTATGTCAGGATTCAATGTATAATACAATCATGACAATGGACAGCAATATTGCAATATAATAACAAAAAATGTTGGTTCACATAAATTAAGGATACCAGCATGTCCTCATTTTATTCAAAATATTGATACGTAACAAAATTTCAGTAGGTTTGATACCTCCAGTTGACTTGCACAACAAAATTATTTGACCGCATCCACCAAAACTGACCATATGTGAACTTTAAATTGTAAATCTATATACCAGCATAGTAAATCAGCCTTATTTTTAATGTCAGGATTCAATGTATAATACAATCATGACAATGGACAGCAATATTGCAATATAATAGCAAAAAATTTTGGTTCGCATAAATTTAGGATACCAGCATGTCCTCATTTTATTCAAAATATTGATACGTAACAAAATTTCAGTAGTTTTGATACCTCCAGCTGACTTGTACAACAAAATTATTTGACCGCATCCATCAAAACTGACCATATGTGCACTTTAATTTGAAAATCTATATACCCAAACAGTAAAACAGTCATTTTTTTTATGTCAGGATTTAATGTATAATACAATCATTACAATGGACAGCAATATTGCAATATAATAACAACAATTTTTTGTTGGCATAAATTTAGGATACCAGCATGTCCTCAATTTATTAAAAATATTGATACGTAACAAAATTTCAGTAGTTCTAATACCTCCAGCTGACTTGTACAACAAAATTATTTGACCGCATTACCAAAACTGACCATATGTGCACTTTAATTTGTAAATCTATATACACCATGACATACCCGCATAGTATTAATCAGCCATATTTTTATGTCAGGAATCAATGTATAATATAATCATGACAATGGACAGCAATATTGCAAATTTAAAATAACAACAAATTTTGTACGCATAAATTTAGGATACCAGGGTGTCCTCCTTTTATTCAAAATATTGACACGCAACAAAATTTCAGTAGTTTAATACCTCATGCTGACTTGGAAAACAAAACTATTTGACCAAAACTGATCATATGTCATGTATGTGCACTTTTACTTGCAAATCTTTATATCGCATACCATTGTACCGAGCGCCTTAATGTCTATTCCTGGCGCTCCTGTTCACATTTTAGTTGGACCGTAAATGTACATGTAATAAATAATATTGGAAAACTATTAATGCAAAAAATATTCTGAATAAATTGAGAATGTCAGAATTTCATCTCTTCATTCATAATAACAGTCACATCATATATAGGAGTTCATGATGGTGTACGTGTAAAACAAAACTATTATGCCACATCATCAAAGTACCAACACTGACATGTCTGAATTCATTTGTACTATTTAAAATGAAGGACGTCCCATATAAATATCGGCAATGACAAATCTCTCGATAAATCTGACGAATTTGACGAGATTGTTGATAGTTTTACCACACCGTATGCTTACGGACACTGTACAATTTATGTTAGAATATTCTGCGGGAAATAGAATAGTAAATCTAATGCAAACAAGTTGAATATCAATGAAATATCCATGCAAGTATAAATTTATGCATAAAGTAAAATTTAGGAAGGGACAGGTAAACAACGGGGAACGAAGTAACGTAAACAATGTTGCCGATATCCCGTGATATAAGAATATTGTTCCGATGCGTTGGATAACCTTTCTATCCGCCTTCTAATAACAAAAAACTCTGTGTGATCGTATAGCCATTTTTTTATTTATATAAGAATACATGTATATCAAATAAAAGAGAACATTTGTGTAAATAAATATCTAGTAGAGTCTAGCGAGTAAATAATAAATGATATCTGTGGAAAAACAATGCGAATGTTGTTTACATATTTTAATGAAAGCTCAAGTCTGATATAAAAACTCTTATAACGATAATCTGTCATAAGCAGACCTGTCCTCAGGTCTGGTCAATAGCAGACTTGTCCACAGGTCTGGTCAAAAGCAGACCTGTCCTCAGGTCTGGTCAGGAGCAGACCTGTCCACAGGTCTGGTCTGAGGCAGACCTGTCCTCAGGACTGGTCAAAAGCAGACTTGTCCACAGTTCTGGTCTGGGGCAGACCTGTCCTCAGGACTGGTCAAAAGCAGACTTGTCCACAGGTCTGGTCTGAAGCAGACTTGTCGATAGGTCTGCAGCAGTCCTAAAAAAGCAGACCGTAGGTCTGGTCCACCAACGACGAAGTTAACTTGCTCGACTGCTTAAAAATTCTCAAGTTAACTTAGAAAGCAGTCAACAAGTTAACTCTAAGTTAACTTTTGTCAAGGTTAGGACCGCACCCATCTGTAGATTTGCAATATTTATATTTCACTTCAATATGATATTGTATAACCTTTAAGATTATATCATATTACATTGAAAGTTTCGGAATGCATTTGCAAGTTCGCAGTCTCGATGGGATATACTAGTAGTTAATAGCATTAATTACTTGATATATCTAATAGATGCGTCCGTGATATAAGTAATTCTATATTTCCAAACATTTTCATATAATGATAGACGAGTGCATATATACCAAGTGATATTTTTTTGTTAGTGTTGCTCGGAAAAATACTTTTTCAATTTTTGTAGTTTGAACTGAGAACCTTTTAATTTTGCTGTTACTATTATTTCAATTTTACTGTTTTTGATGGTATTTTGAATGGAATTTGAATTTTAGCTTTACTTGGACTGTTTGTACATTTATATGATACACAACTGAAAGATTAATTGGATTCGATATAAGAATGATCTTTTTCACGAACATTACCTACCGAACTAGATTTTTTACTGGTTTTTAATAACATGAGCAACACGATGTGTACCGCACTTGAAGCAGTATCTGTGTACACTTCCGGAGCAATGGAGATGCCCCCCCCCCCCTTTAGTTTATGATTTGGTATCTGCTGCTAGTGTACACCTGTTTGTGACATTTTTACCTATTGTGTCTATTACATTTGTTCTCACATCGTTGTCAATTTGATGAAATTTGATGCGACTGTCATACAAGTAAGTGGTTTAGCTAACTTTTAAACCGTGATTTTACTTTGTTATTATCAGCTTTCGGATAATAGCTGTGGTTATTCATATTGATGTTTTCAAACTATGTTTATTCGAAATTATAAAAAGAAATATAATTGCATTAGCATTGCACAGTACAGTGGAGACCATTCGTCATCTGATCCGAATTCGCTTAATGCCTTAGTTGCTTTTGTACATACAAATTAAAGACACATTGATCCGAAATTCGAATAAGAATAATACTGTAACTGTAACGATTGACTGCAGGTTCAGAAATATATAAATATCTAATGATCATAATTCAGATAGTTACGTTATTCTGTGTAACAATAGAAGACATCTATGGTTTGTGTGTTTAATCAACATATTGTGTTGAGTTTGCGCATCAACAAGAATCACTAACACACTTTTTAATTTCAAAATCGTGGCTTTTCCGTTACACTCAATGTCACAGTTATGAAAAAATGGAAAAGCTTAAAAGTAATTGGAGCTGCTACATATGTGGGTTCTATACAAACCAAGGTTATATATATCATATCTTTTACAACGCTGAATATTTAAACCACATAATAATAATAAACAGATATATAATGTTAAGGAGGGGTATTGGCGAAAAATATCAGTCGTGAGAATGTTAAATTTAACGAGCCGTAGGGCGAGGAAAGTTCATTCTAAAAACTGGTATTTTTCGCAAATAATCCCTCAAGAACATGCTATATCTGTATAATTACACCCAAAGTTATCTTTCAAAAATGCATTGATGATCGTGATGTTACAAGCGTCCAGTCGGATGGAGTATTTTTTGGTTAATTCCACCTTATGTAATAATGCTGTATTTTGATTGGATATATATATTGAGATTTTCTTTTCTCTGTCGGGGTATTTGCCATTAGGGAATTCCATGTGCCGGGGTGTTTGCTAGCAAATACCATGACAGATGGGAAATACCCTAGCAAATACCATGGCAGATGGGGAATACCATGTCTAAAAATAACTCAATGTATTATTTCTATTCTAATATGACAAATTCATGGTCATTTCAAATATATGGTTCCAGTGGAAAAATTTAGGATAAAAAGCATCATTATTAATTTGAACCGACTGACGTAAAAAACCCGTGAATGACGTCATAAATAAAACTCAAAGGAAACGAATTGCCAACCGGTCACATAAAACTGAAATCCACTTGTATTACACTTCACTGAAACTGATGAACAAAGTGTAGTAGTCAGTCGAGAATCGAACCAGCTTATGACCATAAAAAGGGAGATATATATACAGTCAGTGACTGTACATTAAAAAAATTATAAGAAATGATTATACGGTTAATGCAACTTGACCTCGCAAATAGCACAGCTGCAGTGTATACAAAATTATACATTCAAGTCGAAGTTTCATAAGATACCTGATTATAATCAACTTTCTGAGGTGGAACATATGGTGGAATTAAACAATTATATCATGCTAACAAGGGGTATTTGCCAAACATACCGGTTTCGAGGTAATCAAATTTCCCTCGCCTAACGGCTCTGGAAATTTGTACCTCTCAACCGGTATTTTTGGCAAATACTCTTTGTAGGCATGATATATTTGTATAAAATACCATGACAGAGAGGGTAAAAAGGCATATCCTTTTTGCATATACCCCGACGGCATTAAAAAATATACGAAATTCATTTGTTTACAATAAATTGGTGAAAAATAACTGGCTATCAACTAATCAGAACCTAGAATTCTTACATAAGGTGTAATTATAATTTGAACCCGTTAATCACATACATGTGTAATTTCAGTTTCTGAAATAGTTATTTTTATAAAGTGTATATCAATTTGCAAAAGTACAACTGCCGTTTATAAAATTTCTTACTTGATGAAAAAGTCTTTGCCTTGCAGAGACATGACGTATATTAGTATCTGGCCTTAACTTAATGCAAATGATTAAGAACAATTTATGATTATCTAATTCTTTTTAAATTTTATTTGACACAATTTTCAAGGGTGGTTTGATCTGCAATCTTTTTAATATACCAGCTGATTTTAGCGACAGAGTTATCGACCTTTATAATGTCTTGTAAAGCTGCGTATGTATGTTCTTTAATGTCATTCAATTTTTCGAAGAAAAAAAAAAGAAAATGTGTAATGTTCCTCTTCCTTTGCAGAAAAATTAATATGCCACTAGATCTGTCAAGTGTATATATGTAGCTATGACTTGATGTATGATGTATGTTCAACACATTCTGTATTTTTTTTTTTTTATAAAAGTCATAGTTGAAGTTAAAGACTCTGTTCAAGACTTTTAAAGACAGGATTTGTTTGAACTACATTACTTACATTTCAGATATTTATAGATAATATAGAATTTACTTCTGTTTTAAGTGAATCTAATATAAAACGATAGTTTTTTTTAACTTTATGGTTCAATTCAACCTGTTTAATATGGTGTCACATTAATTGGGTCATTGGGCGACGATAAGGCCTATTGTTCTGTTTGATCAACAATGTTTACACACTCTGACGTCCTCTTTTTAGGGGGATAAGTGTTGATAAGTATTTCCTGTGGTAGTCATGGCGTTACCAGTTTTTTTGTTTCTCGACTTGTAGGTTTAAGTTTTCCTTGGGTATTTATATGCCTCCTTATCAGATATGAAAAATTATCAATGTTACAAGGTTTTTAATTATTTGAGCATTTAAAGATCGATGTACTTATGATTGTAACATAAACTCCTGATATTAATTATAAATTAATGATTGTTATGAGAATAAATGGTATTTGAAGTGTAAAAATAAAAATAAAACAAGAATTAGATTCACCAATTACTATCCATAACAAATACACATCACTGATATTATGTCACTGATTATGCTCATGTATCCTTGTGATAAGTTCTAAAGTACAAGTGATGTTCTTGCCAGGTATTGCTTGTAATACTTATTGAGACCGATCAATAAGAGGCAAATCGGCATATCTCGGGTAAAATTTCTAGCTATGTTGGCGTATACCTATAGCAGCCCTCAAAAACGCTCAAACCATTTAAAACACTTAAACGCTAAAATTCGTGAAAAAATTGCATAGATACTAGGCTTATAAATCTGTACGGAAAGGAACGTTAACCTCAGATACACAAACAACACTAGTATACATTTTCACAAATCGTGAATCCGTTATAGGTGTTGGTGCATCAAAAGCGATTTTAAAGGTAAAAGAAATATGTTCAAATCCAATAAATTGACATTTATGTCTAATTACCAATTCAGCAGAAAATATTGATTAGTTTTCAATTTGCATTGTGTTGTAAACATTTAGTATTGTTTTAATTCATATTTGTAACACTCCCAAACGTGTCCTGTTCCCCAAACGTGTCCGATTCCCCCAAACGTGTCTATTCTCCCTAAACGTGTCCGTAATATCCAATATTCCCCAAACGTGTCTGATTTTATAACCCCCAAACGTGTCCGATAATTGATATTCGCCAAAGCGTGTCCACTATTTAACGCCAGGACGTCTCACGTCTTTTAGCGCTAATACATGAAAAAAATTAATAACGTTAACGGCACTTCTATAATGGGGGACACAGTTGATAAAATGATCATTTATTAGTATCAGTTAGTTCAATGCCGGTTGTTATTGCAAATTTAACCTGTAACATGATATAAATCGACTTTTGACTGAAATTGCTTATACCCCAGTTGCAAGTATTATGCTCGTTAAGAGCGCATGTACATGTACAAACAATTCTAGTTCAGTTGGATTAAGCGTTTACCATAGGATAACACCAAATTAAATTCAAATATAATATATTCAGGATAAACTATGCCTATACATATTGTTTAAAGATGTCAGTCTTATTTACAAAGCTTGTATTAACAATTATACACAAACAAAGCAAGCAAGCCAACCAAAGTTTTACTTTGCAAGCATTAGGAAATCATCTGTAATCCGCGAATACTGCAAGGTAGGATTTTAAAAGAATTGACTTCCTTTTTTTCAATATTTTAAAAGATATTAAAATCATAAACTCGTTATCAGGTATTTTAATAAATTTTAGATTTCCAGCATCACTACTTAAGTGAAGACATACAAACAAGAGTCGTGAGTCCAATGCCAAATATTTCATGCATTATTTGAACGATATCATATTACCAATAAAATTGAGAATGGAAATGGGGAATGTGTCAAAGAGACAACAACCCGACCAAATAAAAAAACAACAGCAGAAGGTCACCAACAGGTCTTCAATGTAGCGAGAAATTCCTGCACCCGGAGGCGTCCTTCAGCTGGCCCCTTAAGTTTTATAATCATACTGGGGATTTAGGATTGGGCCTAAATTTGTTTACGATTATTCGGGATAAACCTAAGTTAGTTAAACTTAAAAATCTAAAGAGCCAGTAAAGACCGATTTTTTTAGAACTTCAATAAGAAACCATTTGATTTTCTCAAAAAAATAGAAAAAAAGCTCTATTAATTATAAACTGTTAGTAAGTTTTTTTTTATTATGAACTTTTAGTTTCGAGCATCACTAAAATACACGCAAATAAGAGACATTACGTCCAGTGGCAAATATTTCATGCGTGGACAGGACGACAACATACTTTGGATAAGTTATATAATGAGATGCAGAAGAATATTTGCCGGAACTCTTGGACTGTACCTTAATTATTCCGGGAATTTGGGATTAGGCCTAAATGAAGTGTGTACAGTTATAAGAATTTACACTTTACGGTTTTTAGGTATCTATACTAATCGTAACTCGGAATTAAATTATACTTTTTTGGAGCGGAAAAGGACAGTTTTATTTTTACGGAATATCAGTGTAACAATCTTTTAGTTTCCTTTATATTATAGGACAAGTTTGGGGGATTGGGCACGTTTGACGGATTGGGCACGTTTGGGTGTTTATTAAAAAATGGACACGTTAAGTCGTTAAAATAATACAAATGACACGCTTTGACGCCCTTTTTACAACTAGACATGTTTTGCAGTTCAGTGACGTCGATGTGGACACGTTTGGGAGTATCGGACACGTTTGGGGGGAAGGACACGTTTCTGAGTGTTACATATTTATGGGCATAATGTTTTCTGGTCTGTGTGTCTGTTTGTCCGTTTATTCGTCCGTTCATTTATTGGTTTGTTCGTTCGTTGGTATGTTCATTCGCCTGTTCCGCTTCAGGTTAACGTTTTTGGTCGAGGTAATTTTTGATGAAGTTGGAGTCCGATCAACTTGAAACTTAATACACGTGTTCCCTATGACATGACCTTTCTAATTGTAGTGCCAAATTAGAGATTGTATCCAATTTGCACAGTCCGAGGTAGAAAAGTCTTAGTATTTTAAAAAAAAAAACTAAAGTTGTGTATTTGAGTAATATTGTTTAATTTTTTTTTTGCAGAAGATTAGGCAATACCGCTGCTGCTGTACTATCTGACCTAGATTACCATAAGTCAAGCAATCAGTACGTCGGTACTGGCATAATTTTTAGCAAATCTGTTTCTGAATTGTTCAAGGACAGTTGTATCTAAACATCAAAACTTAAATGTTCAAACCTCTTAAAAAAAATTGTCAATATTT
Organism: Mytilus trossulus; assembly: GCF_036588685.1. Taxonomy (NCBI): domain Eukaryota; kingdom Metazoa; phylum Mollusca; class Bivalvia; order Mytilida; family Mytilidae; genus Mytilus; species Mytilus trossulus. Next base: position 18,754,003 of record NC_086380.1, read on the forward strand.
ATTGATGTTATTAAAACATTTGTATAAAAAAAAATCTTTCTTTTTTTCAAAAACCGACACATTTGAGTAACCAATTATCAAACCTGCTTTTTTACGCTCTTTGTACTATTACTGGTCTAAGTTCATCCCTACATTCTATATATGCCCAGCAAAATTTGTATTACGTTTATCATATGTCTCTGTGTTAAAGCTCGGCATCTATAATACGAAAAGAGATAACAAGTTACAAATGTTCGTTAATTTGATTGAAGTAATCTTACAAATGTGAGTTTCGATAATTGTAATGATTTTCATAAAATGTCTGTATCAATTATCTTCATTAAGGCTGGATATAACCCATTCCGTTGATTGTAAACTATATATTGATGTCGTTAGAACGATTATGTGAATTTATTCACAATTATCACATAATAATGATTGATTAATACAAAAGGATAGATTTTTGAATTTAAAAGGAGTCATTCTTTTATTGTAAAACGTGACAAAAAATGCATATGCAATGACATCCTATGGCGTATGGTAATAATTGTGATCTATTAGTGTGTATCATGTATCAATGCTTTCAACAATTTTTAAAAACATTTCTAGTTATTCATTCATGTATGTAGGAATTTTTCAAAAATCAACTTTTATTAAAACCTATATTTTAGAACGCTACCTTGACCTGTGTTTACAAAAACTTGATACAATTTATGACTTTTTGTTGGGAACAATAATCTGATCACATGATCTGAATATTCAAATACACAGTAGTGGTACACACGCTCTCAATTCTTTTTTAAAGTAGATAATTTACTTAAAAGGAATATTTTGTATTTAAAAAAAACAAAGAAAGCCATACACAGTGGCTAATATATTTTTTTTGATTATGATGAGATTTTTCATACACTTAATGAATGGCTATTATTTATTTTGAATTTATTGCACCATAAAACTAATTTTTGACTCTTCACATTGAATAATCCGCGAAGTGGATTATGTAAAATGTAAAGAGTCAAAAATAAGCTTTATGGATCAATAAAATCAAAATAAACTATTTCCATTCATTATAAATAAATATCTATCAAAAATAAGGCTCAAAGAACTTTTTAAATTATTTATATTAACAATAACAACGTGCACAGATGTTTGCGTATGAATATATAACGTCAGAGTGGGCGTGTCGCCTTAAAAATTGACAACATTGAAAATAAAACTAATAATTTTAACCAATCAGAAGACGGTAAATACACCAAATGTATTTATTTTTTAATGGCTTTATAATTTGCGTTATATTGCAAAAGTTTTGCGTTTTTTAAATCTTAAATAAAAAATGAGATAACACAAATGTACGCAAAGTGTTGCGTTATTTCGAAAATGTTTGTGTTATAACGCAAAGGTTGGAGTTGTTTTGCAAATGTTTGCGAAATAACGCAAACTTTTGCAAAATAAGGCATACCTTTGCAATATAACGCAAAACTTTGCAATATAACGCAACACTTTGCGTACATTTGTGTTATCTCATTTTTTATTTAAGATTTAAAGGAAACAGCAGTTATTAATGGAGGAGGCTGTATATATTAAAATGTATCACCCTTGTAAGGAGTCTTTGGATTCCGCTAACATGTTTAACCACGTTGCATTATTTATGTATGTGCCTGTTCCAAGTCAGGAGACTGTTATTCATTGCTTGTCGTTTGTTTGTGTGTTACATATTTGTTTTTCGTTCATTTTTTATATAAATAAGGCCGTTAGTTTTCTCGTTTTAATTGTTTTACATTGTCTTATAGGGGCTTTTTATAGCTGACTATGCGGTATGGGTTTTTTCTCATTGTTGAAGATCGCACGGTGACCTATAGTTGTTAATATCTGTGTTATTTTGGTCTCTTGTGGACAGTTGTCTCATTGGCAACCATACCACATCTTCTTTTTTATATTGCAAAGTAAAATGCTTGAATAATTAGAACATGTCATGGACCAATAACGAGCAGAATCATATAAGAAGTGTGCGAGTGCCAATAAGAAAACTCTCCATCTAATTCACTTTTCGTAAAATTAAACCATCATAGACCAAAGTACGACCTTCAACACAGAGCATTGACTCACATTAAATAACAAGCTATAAAGTCCTCCAGAATCGATACGCATGTTACAACTAGTAAATATATTACAAAGAAAATTGATTTAATTAAGGCCATATCTAAGAAAAATATCAACCCTGCTAAAAAGTAAAAACACATAAAATACTGAACTCCGAGGAAAATTTAAAAAGAAAAATCAAAAACCAAAAGGCAAAATCAAATGTCCAAACACATCAAACGAATGGATAACAACTGTTATATTCCTGACTAATATATCTATAACCGTATATAAATATACTTCCAAAGTAAGCCCTCGTTTGAGAACTGTATATAGTTTGTTAAATTCAAACAAGCTACCCTTTGACAATAAATGTATATAATGAAGATGTTTTATAAATAAAATTATGTTCTCTCCATTCAAGTTGCTATCCAATCATCTTTTAAAAAATACTTCGCTACAAAGAAATGAAAATTCAATGACTTCCTATCAAAGAATCTTTATTATACTCTGAGATATTGAAAAAAAGTTTCCTTATTAATCATTCATTTTAAAGCAGAAAGATCATTTTGTCTATTTGAGTTTGAAGTTTCACAATTGTTTGACATTATTTGTAATCTTTCAATTAAAATATGGCTATATATTATACTATTATTATATCTATTTTATTTTACAAAGACAATGTTTAATATCTCTCTAGCTTAGCAGAAAAATTAATATGCCACCAGATCTGTCAAGTGTAGCTGTGTCTTGATGTATGATGTATGTACATTACATACAGTAATATGTTTTTATAAAAGTCATATTTGAAGTAAAAGACTCTGTTCAAGATTTTCCCAGACAGGTGTTGTGAGAACTCCATTATTCCTATTTCAGATATTTATATATGATATAGAATTTACTTCTGTTTTGAGTAAATTTAATATAAAGAGATAGTGTTTTTAACTTAATGGTTACAAACTGTGACCTCCCGCTGTTTTGGAAGTTAAGAATTTCCTGTTATAGTCATGGCGTTGTCAGTTTGTTCTCGATTGGTAGGTTTGAGTGTTCTTCTGGTATTATTTGCCTTCTTATCAAAAATAAAAAATTATCAATGTAACAAAGTTTCTTATTATTTAAGCATTCAAAGGTCGATGTACTTATAATTGTAATATAAACTCGTTATCTTTATTACAGTTAAATGATTGTTGATATAAATAAATAATTTTTGAAGTGTAAAAATAAAAATAAAACAAGAATTAGATCCCCCAATTTTTATCCATAACAAATACACATCATTAATATTATTTCACTGGTTATGCTCATGTATCCTTGTGATAAGTTCTAAAGTCTATGTGATGTTAATAGCAGATATTGCTTGTAATACTTATTGAGACCGATCAATAAGAGGCAAATTAGCATATCTCGGGTACAATTTCTCGCTATGTTTAATAGCGTAAACATGTAGCAGACGTAAAAAACGCACTAAACCTTTAAAAACACTTTAAAGCACAAATTCGTGAAAAATTAACGCAATAATACTAGGCTGACAACTCAGTACGTTTAGGAACGTTAACCTTAAATACACAAAGATAAATATACAGTTTCACGACTCTTGAATCCGTTATAGGTGTAGGTGCATCAAAAGTGATTTTAAAGGTCAAAGATATATGTTCAAATCCAATAAATTGTGATTTCTGTCTAATAACCAATTCTACAGAAAAAAATATTTATTAGTTTTCAAATTTGCATTGTGTTGTAAAACATTAAGTATAGTGTGTGTGCATATTTATGGGCATAATGTTATCTGGTCTGTATGTCCGTTTGAACGTTCATCCGTCCGTTCGTTCATTCTTTCGTTCGTTCGTCTGTAGGTCCGTGCGTGTTCCGCTTCAGGTTTACGTTTTTGGTCTAGGTAGTTGTTGATGAAGTTGGAGTCTTTGTACACATGTTTCCTATGACATGACCTTTCTAATTTTAGTGCCAAATTAGAGATTTCAACCCATTTTCACAATCCGAGGTAGTAAAGTCTTAGTATTTAAAAAAAAATGTAGATTTTTGTATTTGAGTAATTTTGTTTAATTTTTTTTTATGGCAGAAGATAAGGCAATACCGCTGCTACTGGACTATCTGACATGGATTACCATAAGGCAAGTAATCAGTACGTCGGTACTGGCATAATTTTCAGCAAACCTGTTTCTAAATTTTTCAAGAACAGTTGTATCTAAACATCAAAATTTCAAACCTTTAATAAAATTGTCAAAATTTTTTGATGTTATTACAATATTTGTATCGAAAAAGTCAACAAAGAAATCTTTTTTTTTCTTAACCCGACACGTTTGTGTAACCAATTATCAAGCCTGCTTCTTTTTACGCTCTTTGTACTTTCACTGGTCTAAAAATTAAATCACAAAAATACTGAATTCAGAGGAAAATCAATACGGAAAGTCCATAATCACATGGCAAAATCAAATAACAAAACGCATCAAAAACGAATAGACAAGAACTGTCATATTCCTGACTTGGTACAGGCATTTTCAAATGTAGAAAATGGTGGACTAAACCTGGTTCTATAGCACTAACCCTCTCTCTTTAATAACAGTCTCATCAAATTCCGTTATATTTACATGATGCGTTAAATAAACAGTCACAATTAATAAAATAGTCAAAATATGGGTACATCAGTCATCATCGCATAACAATTTTAAAAGGGACAATTTAACAGAACACAAAAACATCTACGAACACATGGATTGACTAGAGTGTCTGACGTCATAAAATTTGTATACGTCACATAAATTTGTCGTTTAATGTGCATACAAACAGTTTTACAATTTACATAGGCAATGTAAGTATACAGAGTTAAAAAATCAAAAGTATGTAAGAACAAATTACAGAAATAAACAGAAATTTAAACTAGTCCAAAAGTTATAGGTAGAATTTATGAGAATCAAAAAATAGTTAATTCCACTACGCGATTGACTGATTTTGACATTTGTGGTTCAACGTATATAGTAATTCATAATAGAAATATATCATAATGACATATAATAGACCAAAATAATACTGACGGGATCTTTTAAAGTACAGAGTCACGTCATAAGAACAAAAGAAATACAAAGAGTCGCATATACAAAACAAACCACCAAAGAATGAAAGCCAATACACACACATTGACGAGATGTATAAGTATCGAGCCACGTCAAACGGATATCACATAAAACCATTCAACAGTAAACGTAATATTAATAATAGAACAAAGACAAATGAAAGAACAGTAAAACATGTTGTTAAGATGATAAACAACATCAGTACGCATAATCTTTACATCAAGACCATCGTGTATTATTTGAGAAGTTGATACGGAATATTAATCAACAAGGTCTTGGTACCTTCCGATGAACCTTTTTAGAAAAAGGACGAGACGTTCTTTGACATACCCCTGGTTCATCAACTTTCTACTTAGACACTGATGACGTTTTACAAAGTCTGAGTAGGAGCTGCAACCTCTTGAATATCGAATAAGTTGTGAAATATATATCCCATATGCAGGTGAAGTTGGTATGTTGCTACTAAGGAGGGGGAAATTTATAATTTCAAAATTAAAATCGTCTCGTTTGTCGTAGATTCTGGTACTGAGATGACTGTGTAAGTCAAATTCGAGATATAAGTATAAAAATGAGGCGGAGGAAGCGGTGTCTGTTGTTTCTTTAATCTCTAGTTCTCGGGGATATATCAATGGAACCCAATCAGAAAAGTTCGGATTGTTTATGGAAAGAACATCATCAATATATCTGAAAGTTAAATTAAATAATCTGGCTTCTTTGATCCTCTTGTTTTTGACAAGTGTCTGGAGGAACTCCGATTCATATGAAAATAAGAAGAGGTCGGCAAGAAGAGGCGCACAGTTTGTTCCGCTAGGAATGCCGACAATTTGTTGGAAAAGTCTACCTCCAAACTCAACAAATATGTTGTCGATAAGAAACTCCAGCATACTGACCACTTGTTCTTCTGTGTAGCATATTTTACCTTTTTGTTTGTCACTATTAACGAAATATGCCTTATGAAATTCCAAAGTAATAAATGTATAGCGTATGCTACCATTTTTATGTTGAAAGGCATTGTGGATAATTTCTTTGAGGCGATTTTTCAATTTTACATGGGGAATGGTGGTATACAGGGTTGAAAAATCAAAAGTTTTGATGGAACTCATTTCAGAAAAAGACCGAGATTTAAAATTGTCTAGAAGTTCTTTAGAATTTTTAAGAATCCACATATGGTTAATACCACTACGCGAGTAAACAGTTTCACAGTATTTCTGAAGACCCTCTTTCACTGCGGACAGAATCTTAGTCAATCTAATGGACAATTCTTTAGTGGAACATGAAGATGAGCCAGCAATATACCGTTGTTTGTACGGAATTTTATGAAGTTTTGTTATCCAATACAAACGAGGTAAGTCCTCCGATTTGGTCTTCAATGTACTGTTTTTTTAAGCCATGAAGGACTTATGATTTGCTAAAATCTCATCCTTGTCAAATGATATGTCTTTGTATGTGGGATTACCTGAGTGCTCCGTTATACCCAATTCTTTTACAAGACATTCGTAGTAATACGATTTACATACAAAGACAATATTATTTGAAGCTTTGTCATCAGGAACAACAACAAACTTATCATGAAGAGTTGATTTCATGGCCTCTTTGTCTCTGAAAACGGACTTTGGTCGATCGTTCACACAGTTTTTCAACTTGTGAATGCGACGTTTTATCCGGGACCTGATAGTTTTAACCCATTCTGACAAAGTGTCCAGTTCAACTTCTTCTCGCTTAGCCTATGCTCTGGCGTAGTCCTCAATAGAATCCATAATTATTTTGAAGTTATGGTTCCAATTGATGTGTTGCGGTTCTCTAAACTTAGGATCATGAGAAATCACCTTTCGGAGATTTTCATGTTGAATTATGGTTAGATCCCTACATTGTATATATGCCCAGCCAAATTTTTATTACGTTTATCATATGTCTCTGTGTTATAGCTCGGCATCTATAATACATATAAAGATAACTAGTTACAAATGTTGGTTAATTTGATTGTATAGTAATCTTACAAATGTGAGTTTTGATAATTGTAATGATTCTCATAAAATGTCTGTATCGCTTATCTTCATTAAAGCTGAATATAGCCCATTCCGTTGAGTGTGAAATATGTATTGATTTCGTTAGTACGATTGGATGTATTTATTCACAACCAAAACAAAATCAATATTGATCAATGCAAAAGGATAGATTTTTGAATTTAAAAGGAGTCGTTCATTGGGATGATATTTTTTTTTATGGTAGAACGTGACAAAAAAAGGGATATAAAATTACATCTTATGGCGTATGGTTATAATTATGTTCTTTAAGTGTGTATCATGGATCAGTGCTTTTAACAACCTAAACACTCCTAGTTGTTCATTTATGTATGTTAGAATTTTTCAAAAAATCAACATTTATTAGAATTTATATTTTAGAACGCTACCTTGACCTGTGTGTACAAAAACTTGATACTATTTATGAGTTTTGGTTGGTAACAATAATCTGATCACATGATCTGAATATTCAAATACACAGTAGAGGTAAACACGCACTTAATTCTTTTCTAAAGTAGAAGTTTTACTGAAAAGGAATTACTATAACTTTCAGGTAAAATTCTTTTTTTGTATGCTTGTATTAAAAAAACAAAACATACACAGTGGCTACAATTTGTTTGTTTTATAGTTTTAATGCATTATTTTGTGTATTTTTACTTTGAGGATATTCGTTATTTTTTTAATAAATAACAAACTTTTAAAAAAGACTGTTATAAATTGATTGCATATACATGGAGGCACTGTAAACAAGTTCGTGAGCTTGTTTTACAGATATAAGTCATTCAAATTTGACAGAAAATGATTATAATGGGATTTTTTATACACTTACATGTACTTATGACACTTTTTATCTGTCTAAAGTATTGGTGTTGACATGAATATCAATTATGTAGTAATTGTTATAATTTTCCTGCTTAAAACTTTGAATTTTAAAAAAAAAAATAGGATTTTTCTTTCCCAGGAATAAATTACCTTAGCCGTGTTTGGCACAACTTTCTGGAATTTAGGGTCCTCAATGCTCTTTAACTTTGTATTTGTTTGCCTTTATAAATATTTTGATATTGGTGTCACAAATCACTGCCCGTCTTATGGCCCGCTGAGCAGGTGAACACCAAAAATGGTCATCCTGAGTTAGGGTTTTCAACTAGATCTTTAATCCTATTGAAATAAATCCTCACTCGGGTTGACCATTTTGGATATTCACCGACTCAATGGGCCATAATTGTTTTATTATACCGATCACACATAAATATCAAAAGTAAAATAGTGTAACAGATTGTCACAACACTTTTAAGTTAGGACATTTTGCGTATATAAAAAAAGGTAAATTATTTCTGTAAAATGTAGAGGGCCATGAAGAGGGCTGTTTACAAAAGATTTCTTCCACACGATATGGTCTAGTTTCATCGTCACTTGATGGATTTCCAACCTGGCCGTTTTAATACTTGTTTTAGTTTCTCTGACGTTATGTGACGTCATACTTTAAAGGGAGTCAACTCTTGATCATTGAGTACGACAAGGATTGTTCACCGATGAATAATAGGGTTGTATGATTTCGGCTTCAATTTGTCGGGTTTATTTACTAAGGAATAATAGTATGTTCGATAGCGGCTTAAATTTGTTAGGGTTATTTATCGCTCCTGCAATTTTTGGAGAGAAAAAAACATCGAAATTAAACTATGACACGTGATTCCGTATTAGCCAATCAAGTAATCAATGAAATGTTGGTGATATCAAATAGTGTAAAATATAATCCTCATTGAGGAGAGTATATAAAGAAAGTAGTAATGCTTTCCATTGTTGGATCACTAATGATTTTTGTTTTTGTTACTTTCTAGGTTGCACTTTGTAAATACAGTTGTTTCTGAAAACACGTCTCTTTTGGAGAGAAATTGGATATTCATAGAAAACTAATTTTGTTTACATACTGGTTCCCAGTTATGCTCTCTGTGTTCCATATCAAAGAGACAGAACTTGGGAATGTTACCAGTAAATAAACACGTGCATATTGTTTACATTGAAATCTGTGGTAACCTTTCATTCGAGGTAGGGGTAGTTAAGATTAAAATTAGTGTAAGTTTAAACTCTGAGAAGTTCAGGTTGAAAATATGCCGCACAGCCCTATATTTTGAACTTTGAAAAAATTGTGGTGCAAATAAAATTTCAATTTTAGAATAAGATTTTTTTCAAAACTTCATAGTAAAATTATTGGTACAGTTTTAGCCGTAAAAGGAGTTCAGTAGAATGTGTCCCCGTGCCTGTAGTGTATGTCCTTATATTTTTACAGTTAGGGGTTTAGCCGTACGGTGATCTATAGTTGTTAATGTTTGTGTCATTTTAGTCATTTGTGGATAGTTGTCTCATTGGCAATCATACCACATCCTCTTTTTTTTTTTATATCTTATGGGAAATTTCATTGTCAATATTTCTACTCATTTTCGTAATTTAAAAGGTTGGTATTTCTAAAAAAAAATTCTACGTTTATTAGCAATTTATCTTCAAGCAAGACACCTTGACATGTGTTTACAATTATTTGATAATAACACGCTATAATTAGTTTTAGCAATCTTGTAGCAAATTTGAAAAGTTAAATAACATAATACACTAGACTATCCCCTGGTCTATATTGCTTTATAAGGAAATATTGAAGGTTATATTTTAAAGTCTATTTCCAAAAGCTAATTATAAATATTTAAAATACATATTGTGCATATCAATCTTCTTTTGAGAAGTGAAAAGCCAATGTTCCGTGTTTTCTGGATTAGGCTATATAAGGATAATAGTTGTCTGTTATACTCTTTTTGTTATTTGGTCTACAGGAGCAAATTTTGGTTTTCTATCACGACATTGATGTGTGTCCATTGTTGAAGACTATATAATCATTTTAAAATAGACGCTATTATATGTGCATATATAAGTACGTTTAATAATTATTTTCTTGGTAGCTACTAGAATCTGTTACTTATCAAAAGGTTTCATTATCCCAGTAGTGATCAATTGTGTGTTAATATGATTTTTCACTTATACTGTCATATTTATGAATTAAATATAAACAAAAAATTGAACTGATCGAAATATTTCGAATTTTCTATCCACAGGAAAAGATAATCTTAGCTGTATGTTCAAAATCATTAACGATTGTTTGGTCTTTATTGATCTTTAACTTTATTTGCTACCATGAAAGCACCGCCAATATTTACCCGTAATATAAAAGGAAAGCCGTTCAGATATACACTTCCGTAAACAGGGCTAACATACTGAACATTGATATTTTTGTGATTGCGAGGGGAAGGGGAGGGGCATGATTTTTTTGTAAATGTTTGATTCCAAGTTTCCTGAAAGATATTTTATCTTTTCCAGAAGGGAATCAAAATAATTGTTTCCATTGAAAATGAGAGAAAAAATAAAAACAATAATGTTTGTCCTGGAACAAGGAAGTACACGTCGTTCTGCCCAAACTTCATGTTTTCATCACGACTATCGTGAGGGTATTCCGATGTATTGTCGCAACATATATTTGACTTTCAAGTTTGACTGGTACATGTAACCGATCGTATAAAAACGCAGACATAATCGAGTGCAAAATAACATTCCTTGTCTCTTCAAGTAATACTCATAAAAACATATTTTTTTAGAACATATTAAATTAATAATATGAAAATGTTGCGTCGTTAGAAATATATTTATACATTTGTAAGTTATATCTATGCACACGTATAGAACACTTATGTTAATGCATGAGGAAGAACATCTAAAGAACGTTTATGCGGGGAAAATGAATGTCTACATAAATCCAAACTATTAGGAAATCCGAATTATTATAGAAGAGTTTTCACCATTCACTATTATTAGAACAGTATAATAGAATGCTAAAGCATTTGGATCAAAATTATGTATACATGTAACTGTTATATACAAATATTAATTTATTATATAACAAAAAACCAGAGTATACTGATTTGTATCACTACAATATAATTGTGATTACGGTGAGGTTGAATTTCCTGTCATTTATTTATCATCCACGCACGAACTTGTCTCAGAAAAAAATATGTCTCTGTAAGTTAACCTCACTTTCAGGTAATGAGATGTGATTTTCTTTAAGACAAGTGCGTGTGACCATCCACGAGAACTTGCAGTCATCCGATGTTCAGTACTTCAGTCTTTTGATACTTTCTGTTCAAGTAAATATTACATTAGCCAATGAAATTCAGCCTTCACATTTTTGAAGGTGTATATAAATCCGACAAAACTGAGAATCCCAATGGTCTTTAAACAGAAAATAGAATGGTGCGTTTTCAGATCCGTGTTAGCATAGCTTGGACAAACCATATCTGTAATTTAATTAGATTTGTGTTTGAATGAACATAAAAACACTGTATTTGATTTTTTTGTTTACTGAGGCCTGGTGGTCTCTGACATATAGAGAGTTGTGTTTTAATTTTTCCTAAGTGAAAATATACGGCGGTGACATTTAATATTTTGCGTTTATCTTTAAATAGATTAAAAAAATTGTGCAATGTGTCTGAATATATTCTATGGTGAATTTTAAGGTCCCAGTTTGGGCAATTTTGGCTCTTATGAGTTTTGTTGTTTTATTGCCTTTTATCTTGATACTTTTTCATAGAGAAACCTTTTCTTAGCAAAATAGTTTTCTAGTATGAACTGTTTTACATTGTTATTTTGGGGCCTTTTATACTGACTGTGCGGTATGAGCTTTGTTCATTGTTGAAGGCCTTACGGTTACCTATAAGTATATATACATGTAATTCGAGTCAAAACTATTAATTTTTACTGGGGTTGGGGTGGGTGGGTGGTGGAGAGTACGATGAGGGTCGAACCCTTAAAAGTTAGAGCAAGTATGGATATAGCCATTCAAGCTTTATACAGGTCTGAATTTGAAATAATTTATTATTCACTATCTGACACATCATAGGTTTGTGACACATTATACATGTGGTCTAACATTTTCAAGTTGAAATTGGGCAATTACTTATTATATTGTCCAATATCCGAAATCTAATTATACTGCTAGATTCAGCATATCAAAGAATTAAGAATTGCTTGTTTAAAGAGCCGTTTTGGCCTCTTATTTCTACAATTGTTTGTCTGGCAACAAAGTATTTACGGACAACGAACACATCGCAAAAACATTATACTGCGTCAAATCTATAAATATAAACAATATTGATTACCACCACTTTATCTTTAAAAAAAAATCAAAATTAAAGGCTCCCCTAATTTCTTCATATCCCCTCTTTATGGGGTTGCAAATGAACGGTCCATTATATTAGTCATTAACCTATCAATGTCCGTTTTTTTCCATTTTTGTGTCTTTCTTCAGAAAAGTGATATATAAAGACAAACTTACACAGCTGAAATGATCAACAAAGCAAACTTTACAAAACAATGAACATACTGGAAATTCATGTATTTACTTCTTGTAAAAAAAAGCCGCTAACGCTCGACATAAAGATATTGTCAAATATAAGCCTAGTACAATGAGCATAGATTATGGCATAAAAGAACCATTACTTTAATTTAATAACTTTAACTGAATGCCCATTATTGCAGACCTCGTATGTTCATTATTGTAGACCCATTGATTAAAACTAAACTTTGCAATTCACAATTTGACAATTTTCCAATAATAACTGGTGTGATTTTTTTTCCATCTTAAATCAAGGAACAAACATGTCAAGGTTTTTTTCTTTTTACATCTCAACCATTTCCCAAACGATAGCCAAAGATTTGATCCGGATTTAAATTAATTCTGCAGAAGCAGATCGGAATCAGTTATGACGTAGACAGCAATCATTCTAATCGTAATCATGTTCATTGACCATAACGACGATGAAAGCACATCACATAATGACGTTTCGACATCATATAATGAAGTTAACCGAACCACATGATATAAGATTACAAGCAGGGATGGGGTAATTGAAAATGTAATGGTAATTAAGTGTAATGCATTACAATTTTCCATGTTATTGAATGTAATGTGTAATTGAGGATTTTTTTAATTACATGTAATGGTAATTTAATTAATTACATTGAAAAAAGCATGTAATGCTCAATTACTTTTGAATTACATTTCAATTACATATATTTTTATGGTGTTAAAGATAAGGATTTGTGTTTAATAATATAAATTGTAAAATAATACTTGTTTTTCAAATATTAATATCACATACTTTTTTAATATATGAAGTCTATAATTTATACTGAAGTTACAATGTAAATTCATATTTATTTGACCTATATTTGTGTAGAGAGGGTGTTTTTTTTTAATAATTATTATTTAATTTTAAATTAAAAAAATGTGATAATCATATATTAGTGTTCAGTTTTTAAGAAAGATCTTTTAACTAAATTGATTGATAAATACATTGTAATTAATCACCTTGTTAAACAAAAAAAAACAAAAAAGTGTCACAGTACTAGTATACACAAAAGGTTTATAGAAATAAAAATTAACAGCTGTAAAAACAAACAGCAATTAATCAGATTAAAATGTCCAGGGGCAATGCCACTGTAACATGTATTTTTATCTAATTAGCAAAATATTGCTAATATTTAGACATTATACATACATTATTTGTACTAAAAATTATTTTCAATATTGTGACAAGCACACTTTTTGATATTTTTAATGTAAAAAAAAAAAAGATTTATGTATAATATCTTTATTTATATTATGTTTAATTTAAATGACTTCATTTCTGAGATGTCAAAATACCCCTTGATGTATTGGCAAGTTAAAAGGGACCAATTCCCCCTCCTTTCAATATGATCATCTTCTGATCATAGAGCTTCCATGTTCTGATCAAGCAATATCTGCCGCATTAGCTCCTGTTGAAAAGCTATTTAGAATTGATGTCAAAGAGTTCAGACCAGAGAGATTCAGACTAAATGAGAAAACATTAAAATAGCTAATGATTATCAAATGCAACGCTTAAACTATGCTTACATGAATATTTTACACATGCATTATTTATACATGTATATTATTGTTAAAAAATACCATGACCAGATGTAATGTGTAATTTAAATAATTACTTTAGTAAAGTAATTGTAATTTAATTAATTACATTTCAAAAACAGTGTAATGTGTAATTGATGTAATTGATCATTTTTGCAATGTAATGTGTAATTTAATTAATTACATTCCAATGTAATTGACCCCAAGTCTGATTACAAGCACATAATATAATGACACAATCATATCATATAACTATGTTTGGACATAATATATAAGGGAAAATGCACATGACATAAGTACATTTACACATAATATAAGTATATGTGCACATCATATAAGGATATTTGCACATCATTTAAGAATATTTGCACATCATATAAGTATGTGTGCATATCACATAAGAACATTTGCACATCATATAAGTATATATGCACATCATATAAGTATATATGCACATCACATAAGTATATTTGCACATCATATAAAGATGTTTGGACATCATATTAAGATACTTGCACATAACATAAGCATAGTTGTACGTCATATAATTTAAAGGTTTTTGAACATCATATAATGACAAGTGCACATCATGTAAAGGTAAATGCATATCATATAATGACAAGTGTACATCATATAAAGGTAAATGCACATCATATAATGAAAATGGTCATAACAAGACAGTTTTGGCGTTCCATAGGTAAAGTGTACTTGATTTATCAATCCGTGTTCAGTTTTCTTTTTTTTTCATTTGAAGGTGTTCAAAATTGGAAGAAGGTTTTCACTTTTTAAGTCCAGTTTAAACTTGAAATAGAGAACCGCTTATTCTAAAGATACGAATGCTGATATTGTATTATTTTAGTGTCATTTTTTTCAGCATAGTATGTCATACTGTAACAATCAAAATCACAAAAATACTGAACTACGAGGAAAAATTAAACCCGGAAAGTGTCATATTCCTGACTTAGACATAAAGATATATCTCCGCTTTCAATATGTTCAAAGGAATAGATTGATGATGATAATATAAACAACTTAACAAAAGACAAGTATTTTTTCTCAAGGGATCAAATAATTCCAGATGGGACTTCCTGTCTGTTTTTATTTATCTTTGTTTTATCTTCCTTTAACGATTGCTCACCTGTACTTCAAATTGCAGTTTTGACTCCAGTGGGATTTGTGTTGCTTTCATTTTATTGTCTCGAATTTGAAACAAAATTATGAATTTGACAACCAGAATCGATTCTCGGTTTAATTTGGAATTTGGATGTTGGTTGAAAAAAAATCACAGATTAATATCCTAAGATTATAAGTTATAACAAGTGTGATAAGCTGGTTATAATTAAGTGCCAGTCTGCCTAAGAATCAGGCAGTGGTGAAAACATGACCAAAAAAACCCACCCAATTTGACATTGAATTCAGTTCATAAAATGTAGTTATGCACAAAAATAACATTTATTTCCGTTTTCTGTTCTGGTAATAGAAGATACAATTTGGTTGAAATGCACAAGAAATTAACAAATAAGGGGAGATAACTCTGTAATTTGCTATAATTTGCTATCATTCCAACCAATTTTTCAACCAAGTTATTTGATATTACCAGACACACACAAACGAAAGACCATTTTTTTTAACTCAGGATGATGATTAGTATTAAATAGCATGATTAGCTGGGTGGGTTTTTTCTGACCATGTTTTGATTTTTACCTAAATTGCCTGATTCTTACAAAGACTGGCACTTAAGTAAGATCTGCATAAGTATTTGTCCCTATCTATAATTGCACAATGAAGAACTAGTTAGAATTTGCAATATGAACTGAAAAAAAAAATTGAAAATAAAAGAATTGTACTACGACCGCGAGTAAACTTTTATTTCATAACATTTAGTGAAAATTTTCTAATGATATGCTTGGAATGATAAATCAATTGCAGAGATTTCCAAAAACGGAAAATTATAAGAATTACAAAAAACTGTATGTAGTTTGGCTAAGAAAGATAAAAAATAAAGGTGCATTCAATGTACCTCCAAAGAGGAATAATCATGATAATGAGAGGATAGGTTTTGCAAAATCAAAATTAAATTTTAATGGTAGGGACGTACCAATAGTTTTTTAGCAAATCTTTCCAAAAATGTGATTGTATTAAAAAATCAAAACAAAACATGGATCTGTGTAACTTTTGGGGTGTTTACTTGCAAGTGTTGCAATAAAAAAAAATATGCAGCTTCAATTTACATTACAGATTCTCATTTACAAAATTACAAAAAAATACCTGCTAAAAAATTTAGGAGTAGGTCCGGTAAGGACCGATTTTGGCCTCAAATTTCAGGTTCATCTGCCGAAAGATTTGGACCACTTTTTAAACACTTAAGTGTCTATTTCGTTTGATTTAATTAGTGTATATGAAAGATTTTAACTGATGAAGTCATTAAAAACGATCCGATTCAAGCTAAAATATGACAAAACGACCAAATATGCAGAAAAATGTCACTTTTCAGATTAACTATTTAGTATTAGCTACTCCTAAGCAAGCATCCTTTGAGGTCAAAGGGTTAATCATTTTCCTGATGTGAAACAATAAATCATGTTTAAAAAAATAATAACAAAACTTTATAAATATCTTGCATCCGAGTCGCTTTCGTGGATTTTACTTCGTTAGGAATGTTGAAAGTCAATACGTAAAGCTAAATATATATATGTAAAATATGAAACAATTGAAGAGCCCTATAACAAAAAAAACACAGAAAACTTAATCCAACTAAGGTCAACTTTGTTTGAGGGGGATGAAACGTTATTTTCTAAGTTAGAAATTTATTATGTTATTATTATCTTATAAACGACCTATTTTGGAAAGGTTTGATGTAAGTCAGATAAGTACTGGAGTACTGACTACTATGCTTATGAAACTATCTGGATCGAATGGCAAACCAGCAGCGGTATCCAGTGCTAAACAATATTGAAACCACGGATATAGTTTATTAATTATAAGCGTCTAAACACTGGACTTTTTATTAAATTGCAAAACTTAGAAAATGACACGATCCCTTCGTTTAGCTTCCGATAATACTGCAATGTTCTATTACTTTTAACATTATTGGAACCTGTGTAATAGTACAAGCAAAAATTGTTTTCATTGTATAGGGAATAACGCTATGCTATAAAATTAGTGCGAGTTAAACTGTTGAACCACATAAATTTTTATGTAAATTTGAATATGATAGATATATAATTTCTACATTTTAGAAAAGCAATGCAGCGATTACTTCTTAGGATTTTCGTTTTAACTATGATTGGAACTATTGAGGTCAAGTGTCAAAAACCTGATGACAAATGGTGGGATATTCTGAAGACACAAGGATTAGCTTGTAAAAATGACACGTGTAGAAGAAACGACCCGACATGCGAGTGCTATTTAACAATAGAACACAGGTTAACCATGATGAATGAAAAGGACATGATTTTACTCGTGCCTTCCGGAGGTAGATTTCGGCCATTCAACGACTTGAATAAAGAGTATAGCCAAGAAGAAGAAGAAGAATTTATCTCTGCAGACGGATATGGATCTCGTATGGTTATAGCTGTCAATCGCCGGTTTCCGGGTCCTCAAATAACAGCATACGAGAATCAAAAAATCATTGTACACATGCAAAATTCAATGCATACCGATAGTACAACAATTCACTTTCATGGTATACACCAAAAGAAAACACCGTGGTCTGATGGTATCGCTTTTGTTTCACAATGTCCAATCTTTCCGGGACAAATTTATACATATTCATTTTATGCATCGCCATTTGGAACAAGTTTCTATCACGTACATATTGGAGATCAACGAAGCGCAGGACTTTATGGACCACTGGTTATTATACCATTGTCAACTTTGAATATATCTATTCCGCAGGATAATAACAATGGAAAAGTACACACGGTTACCATTCAGGACTGGAATCACTTTGATGATCCGGAAACATTGTACCAACGTATGGTGTTCGGTAATTTTGACCTTCAAGAAAATAAACAAATTAATACTACATCTGATATATCGGGCGCTTATTTTACTCGTTTTCACTGTCATTCTGGCATAATAAATGGAAAAGGTCGTTTTTACAATTCACTAACGGCACATAACCAAGCACCGCTGACAATATACGATGTTGAACCGAATACAGATTATCGTTTTAGAGTCATAGGTGCAGCAACTCTATATCCCTTTCGTGTTTATATTCAAGGTCATAGATCAATTCGTATAGTTGCATCTGATGGATTTGAAATTGAACCGATTGAAGTAGAATCCTTGATCATACATCCTGGAGAAAGAATTGATTTTATTTTGAAAACAGACCAGGTGTCGGGAAATTATTTATTGGTAGCGGAAACTTTAGAAGTAGAGCCAGCCTCTTTGAATCAGTATCACGCAGCCGAAGCCATTATACATTATACTGACACAACGGTAAATCTTAATCCACCAAAAGGATCACCAAATAGTTGCTCACAGCTAAAAAAATGTAAGATCTTTAATTGCCCATATCTTTATTATCCACCAGATCAAAACAGAACATGTCTTACCTGGAATGACGTCAAAACAATAGATCCTAATTCAAATATTGATGAAGTTAAAGGAGTGGCAATAGAACGATTTTATAATTTCGCTTTTCCGGGGGAGAATGGTTACACTCCAGGGTCAGTAAATGGACATCAATTCCTTCTTCCAACTGTAGCACCATACGCCGAATGGGATAAGGTTGAACAAAACTGTGGTGAATGTAGCGAATCAAGTATCTGTGAATGTACATACTACGACACAATAGATACAGATAATACCGATCTGGTGTATCAATTTGTTTTGACAAACATTGGAAATGGATCAGGATGGTCTCATCCCATTCATTTACATGGCCATTCGTTTTACGTCATGAAAATGGGTTTTGCCTCTTATAATCCATCAACCGGTCAATTGATACCGGATAGAGGGCAGGATAAACAAGATATTATATGTAACGATGGGAAAAATTTCTGTAACAATGCACAATGGCAAAATTCGACATGGTCAAATGGAAATCATCCAACGTTAAATTGGGATAATCCACCTCAAAAGGATACAATTATTGTACCGACAGGTGCATATGTTGTCATCCGATTCAAGGCAGATAATCCAGGCCTCTGGTTTTTTCACTGTCACATCGACCTTCACAATACCAATGGTATGGGAATGATGATCAACGAATCTCCTAAGTATCATGAAAAAGTACCAAAAGACTTCCCCCGATGCAAGAATTATATTGTTATTAACGGGGATGGTAGGTTTTAATACAAAATATTTAGGTTACCGAATATTAATGAACATATATATAAAACCCAAGTATAACAAATATTAAAAATTTTATGAAAAAACTTGATTCAAGATAAAACCAATCAATAAAAGAGAAATGGTAAAGACAGCAACTAACGATAACTAGTGAAATACAGGATTGTGATAACTTGTTATGGGGGTGAAGATGGATTTTAGCTCTTAAACGTTTATTTATATATGAAACACGTCATTTTTCTTCGAAATAAGTTATGATTCAAAGATAAAAGTTTCTGAAACTAATGCCATGGATATGCCAAATTTTTAAACTATAATATTTTCTTTTATACTCGTCAGCTTTAATGCACGTGTTTTTAAAAGTTAACTTAATCAAAATTCAAAGGAGGCAGACTTCATCTGCATATTTTTAGAGAAGACCTTTTTTCTTTATCATTAACTGTTGTGTGCAGCCTATCAGTTGACGACGTTCTTATCTATCAATTTTGACAAAATAAAAGATCCTGTTTTGGCGGTTTAACCTCTTTCTGAGTCAAAGAGACAACAACACGATCGACCCAAGATCAAAAACAACCGAATGTCACCAAATGGTCTTCAACACAGCAAGAAAAACCAACTTTCGATGACGTGCTTCATGAGACAACTAAACAAAAATGTGTACTACATTACAACAATTGTACATTGTTTTATTCATCAACATTAAGTAAATAAACACGGTGTACAGAATGTATATAATAAAAAAATTAAATTTGCAAACTACATTTCACATCAGATTATAATAGTTCGTTAAAATATTGTCACTAGCGCTTTCATGCCTTCTGGCAATCTTCAGGCGACGTTTTAACAATGTCCTTGACGACACTGCCGTTGGTAACGTTTATTACGTTACAAAAACGATAAGGGGAGATAAATCAAACGTGTTTACGTAGATCCATTTAATTTTGGCTGAAAGTCCTTTATAAAGTGTGCTTTCTTTACCAGTCTTTTATATTTGTTCGATTCGTTCATTTTATAGAACGATTATACGGTAAATTTTCCACTACTGCACGTTTCGAAATGTTCGCTCACATCTTGCATTCGTGCGGATGGATCTCGTATCTGTTGTCGGTGAACACGAACTCTTTGACAAATTGAATTACCAGTCTGTCCGATGTACAATTCCTTACAAGTACTGCATACAATACAGTAAATTAGGTTTACCGTTTTGCAATTCATGTTTGCATTTGGAACAATGGTTTGGCCGTTTTTCAATGTTATTTGCGGGCCGGTTGCCATATAATATTCACAAAGACCACATCTAGGGTCATTATATTTTGAAATGTTGTACTGTGTTCCATTTGGGTCATAAAACTTAGCCCTTGTTAAAATCTTTTTTAAGATTTAAAGGCTGTCTTTTTTTTTTAGGATTTTTTCTGTAGGGAAAAGCTTTTTTAATTTTTTCGTTTTTTGTAAAACCGGCAAATTTGCTTTTATGACGTTGAATATGACAGGATTGTACGGGTTATGAGTGCTAACAAACTGGATAAGTTATGTATTACTCTCTTTACGTGCTGTGGACCTGAGTCCCGTCATTGGTATAGCTTTTGCCTTTTCTACTCCCTTTTCTATTAATGAGTTTGGATAGTTTTGTTCTTTCAAAAACACCTTTAGTACATTCAAACGTAATTCCTTCGTGAACTCATCACTCACAATTGTACATACACGTCGTGCAAGACAAAACGGGGTGTTTCTTTTCCTCTGGTGAGACATATGATAGAAAGATTTCATATCTGATATACTACATGTGGCGTCCGTAAACTTTTTTAACTTTTTGAACTTTTACGTGAGAATCACTAAAAACGATCAATATATTAAACTGTTATCTTTCTCCATTGTTGAAGCATATGATAAAAATATCATAACCTGTTATTTTTCATATCAGATGTATTATCAGCATTGGGTCAATATCAGCCCTCGAGCCTTTGGCTCTTGGGCTGATATTACATCTGATATG
This sequence comes from Mytilus trossulus, assembly GCF_036588685.1. Classification (NCBI taxonomy): domain Eukaryota; kingdom Metazoa; phylum Mollusca; class Bivalvia; order Mytilida; family Mytilidae; genus Mytilus; species Mytilus trossulus. The sequence goes on from NC_086380.1 coordinate 18,775,450, forward strand.
AAAAATGCCATGTAATAATCTGATAATATTCGTAAGATGAAATTACATTCCTTGGTAAATTATATGTGTTTCCTTTGTGTTCACTATGACATACGTAAATAAACATTAACCATTATTGTATCAATTTCAGGATTTGATACTGTTACACCATCATTCGTCTTCAGCCTGTCCTTAGTGGTATTTGTGTACACTGAAATGATTGTATAGTTTCCCATATAAATTAACTTTGATGTAAAAAGGTAACTTAGTGACACAAAGATAATTCACGCAACTCACCGAATTATTTGTTTATGTTGTATACACCACATATTGATAAGTTAGGATTAATTATTGTGTTATTCATTATACGAAAGTATAAAACACAAAGTGTAACAATTTGCAAGGTCTTCTTCATGCATTCCATGTATGTATGAATATTCCTACCTATGCATGAATCGCGATTTCAAAAAATCTGAGAATAAGAGTAAATTAAAACTAAGATCATCATAAGAATATTATCAATATACCCAAAAGAGCAACTTACCTGTTTCACCTATTTCTTGGTGGGTTTTTTTTACAGTTCAACGTGTTTGAAAATAACTTTAATCTAGGACGATGAAATAATGTTCTTTTCGATTTTATATATATATTTAGAGATACCTTTGTTGTGATCATTTTGTTTATGTTTTTGTATTATCTATATGCAATGCTTGAAATTGGCACAATCTAAGTAAAACATGTGCTGTTCGGTGTGAGACAAGGCTCCGTAACTTGACCTATAATGTTTCACTTTTATAATGCTGTACTTGGATGGAGAGTTGTCTCATTGGCACGTTTACAACATCTTTATATCTTCTATGTTTTATTTAACTTTTATATTTTGTGAAATAATGTAGCATGTGAATCATACCATTTGATGCATCTGATTTTATCATTAAATACATTGTACATACAATTTTAATCCCCTTCATCAATGTTATAATCCTTCCTCGTTTTCTATGTATCCGCACCATTTTCTGATAAAAAGTTGCGTAACAGTACAAAATATTTCCAGGACTAATTTGTATGCAGCTTCTTACACTCTGTAATTCTATGAGATTTCTACAGACCGCCCCCCTATTTAGATATTAATTCAAGGCGCTTACATATTTGTCCGTGTATCATCCCGAGACTCCAATATCAGGCCGTGACTTAGTTCTGGTTCTAATTTGGGTCGAGGGATGATACACTGGTCGATATTGAAAAGTCCATGTATTAGTTATTGCTCCGAGGAGACGATATTAAAAATTTAACGATGGACAGTCAGTGCGTTAACGCTTCTTACTACTTGATTGGAAGATATTACGAGACGTGGATAATCAAATTGCTGATTGGCTAGGACAATCCAAACCTAGTAAATGTCCTTCAATCCCGTAGAGTATCAATCACTTAGGGTTACATCGAAACTGAGTAAAAGGAAATCTAAAATCAGCGTTAAAGAGTACTTAAACAAAAGTAAGTGTGGCTTCTTCATTTTTATATTAATAAACTTATTTTTATTTATTGTTTTTTTAATTAAAATTTGTTTTTAATTTAAATTATTTTTAATTCAAACTATTTTTAAATCAAATTATTTTTATATGATTTTTTTATGTCATATTAATTTGTGTGTTATCATTTTTTGTATGTCGAAACTATAATGTAAACAAGAATGTGTCCATAGTACATGGATGCCCCACTTGCATTATAATTTTCCATGTTCAATGGACCGTGAAATTGGGTAAACAATATAATTTAGCATAAAAAGTTAAAAGATCAACCAATAGGGAACATGTGTACTAAGTTTCCAGTTGACTGGACTTTAACTTCATCAAAAACTACCTTGACCAAAAACTTTTACCTGAAACTCACACTTTTAATTTATATGTTCAGTAGACCATGAAAATGAGGTCAAAAGTCTTAGTTTGTTTTAAAATAAGAAAGATCATATCATAAGGAACATGTGTAATAAGTTTGAAATGGATTGGACTTCAGCTTCATCAAAAACTACCTTGACCAAAAAATTTAACCTGAAGTGGGACGAACGGACGGATGCACGGACGAACAGACGGAAGGACGAACAGACCCGAAAACATAATGCCCCTCTAATTACGTAGGTGGGGCATAAAAAGAAGATATGGTATGATTACTAATAAGACAACTTTCCACAAGAGACCAAAATGACACAGACATAAACAACTATAGGTCACCGTACGGTCTTCAACAATGAGCAAAGCCCAAACCGCCTAGTTAGCTATAAAAGGCCCAGATAAGACAATGTAAAACAATTCAAATGAGAAAACTAACGGCCTTATTTATATAAAAAAAATGGACGAAAAACAAATATGTAACACATAAACAAACGACAACCACTGAATTACAGGCTCCTGACTTGGGACAGACACATACTTAAATAATGAGGCGGGGTTAACTATACAGGCCGATTACATGAAGAATAAGCTTTAAAGATTTCGTGGGTAATATTAGCAACTTTTTTCCATGCACTTATTAAGGATACTACACTCATAAAATGACAACTATATTTTACCATATTTGTGTTAGTTTTGTCTTAACTTTATGTATCGTATATATTGTGATAATTAATATGCTTGATATTTTATTGAATAACATATAACTATTATTATTATTTTATCATAAACTTCGGAAAATAAAGAAGTTTAACACCGGAAGCTGATACTGTTTTTTTGCCGGAGCAGATACACATATATCTTCCGGCAAGTGATATCATTGAGGGAAAACTTCCAAGCATTAGTTTGTCCTTTTGTGAACCCATGACAGGTGAAGGAAGTCAACTTAGGAGCGCTGTGATTGGATGTAAGGGTACAATATATTTTTTTTATTTACGCATAACTGCAGTGTGTAAATTTACGATATAAATTTTAAAACATATTGAAATATTTTCTAGATCATTATTCGAAAAGGCTTCCATAAGTGCAAAAATTACGCTGGGCATGGATAACATTAACAAGCTCTGTTGGAAATTGGTCATGATACTGTTTGGCTTCAATTTTTAGAATACAGTAATATACCTGTTGGTGACCTTCTGCTATGCGGGAATGCAAATACGGCTAGTTTTATTTTAGTCGTTACACATATGCAAAGAGCACTGCAGTAGACATACAGTATATGATAAATGAAGAATAATACATGAATAAAATTTGTATCATATGCCGTATAATCCCGAGGTTCGAGGGTGATACGTAAAATTGAGAATGGATTTTGCCATGTTGTATACGCTTTATCATATATTTAAATAGGAGAGTATATTTGAACTGATTTCTGATGCCTAGCACCTTGGTTACCTTCCTTTTTACTTTTGTCATGTTTTAAAAGCTTAAAATTTCTTTATCCTAGGCACCTTGGTTATCTTACAATGTACGCCCCGTTGTTCATAGAAATATTTTGTTTATTTGTAATTTTTGTGTGTGTTTTGTATGGTATTTCATTGAGGTTTTTTATAGATGCATTTCTTGTGCCAGAAAGCAATGAAAGCTCGACATCTGTGTGACTTCACATGCCAAACAATGACTTCACACCCTTATGACGGCTCCATTGAGAAAATCTTGACAATCTTGCATCAATTAAAACGTGACCTTCAATGTAAATTTAGTAGGGTTCACTACTGTCATAAAAGAAAAAAGTTTAGTAGGATGTGTGATGAAGCGTGCACATCAAAGTCAAGTGATACGGATTAAACAGCAGGCTATTTTTCGTAGCGCGGGTAAATAGGGACGTTGTGATTGAAATAAAGGTTGAAGTGGTGATCCCTATGGATCTGTAGAGGTACTAGCGAACCATATAACCTATAAGTCAACACGTGACGGATTTAAACTAATCACAACGTGATAATTTACCCGCGGTACAATAAGGATCATTAGCTATAGGGGTCAATAGCGAACCATATAACTTATAACGGTAACCGTTCTGGCAGTGAAACACTTACTAAATTAAGACGTTTGCTTGATAGTGCGGGATGTATAGACTTGCAACTACCGTCAGATCAGAATGGGGAAATAACATCCGATATATCATGTACGTAAATATCCATGCAACAACAAATATGAGTAGATAGTTTGGTGCAAGAAGCAACCTTTCCGACCACCCCTCTTTTCCAGTTTCTATCACGTTGTATTCGTTGTAGTGTTAAAATGATCTTGGAGGGTTTTTTGTACATGTTGATCGGACAATGCAATTGCACATATCATTGGCTTATAATACAAAAAGACGCGTCCGACAGATGAGAGAAGAACGAATGTAAGATGGCTACAAGCATATTTCAGACGAATTGTGCACAGACTGCTACAAGCATACAATTTGGCATAGACCTTCCTCAACTATAACTCTTTTATTTCAGAAAGGGAGACATTTGAAAAAAAATGTCTCACTTCCGGTCAAATCCAAAATGGCGGACATCATACTTAAATCAGCCCAATATCAAGGGGTAGTGTGTGAAAAGGTGTTTGTATCATATTATAATACTATAATAATATTTGGTACAAACCTTTGTAATGTACTGCGTTTGGATATATTATTTAGATTAGATGTCTTTAAAAAAACACACTTTCGGTAAAATCCAACATGGCGAACATTGTACTGAAATAAAGTTATTTTTCTAGATAGGGTGATTGAAATGTGTTTATGCCACTGCTGGTGGCGATTTATTTCCCCGAGGGTATCACAAGCCCAGAATTGTACCTTATATGGTTATATACAAACGACTGTTTTTGATATTTTTTTTGAAATACTAAGGCTTTCCTACCTCAGGCATAGATTACCTTAGCTGTATTTGGCAAAACTTTTCGGATTTTTTTGTCCTCAATGCTCTTCAACTTCGTACTTTATTTGTCCTTTTTAACTTTTTTAGATTCGAGCGACACTGATGAGTCTTTTGTAGACGAAATGCGCGTCTGGCGTACACATGTATATGCTTAATTTGGTCCTGGTATCTGTGATGAGTTTATTTTCTAATAATGACTCGTTTAAGTTCTTGTTTCACTGCATCAGAGACATGCACCATGGTTCTTGTGTCAGCCTTGTAAAGTGAATATTGTGCTTAACTTGAAATACATCACGTGGTGGATAAGATAGAATATCATGAACATGTGTTGCTACAACTACCATATGCATCCAAGACTTTATCCACTCTTGTAACAGTTTCATGGTTTTTTTTAAAGTAAGGGCATAAAACATTATCAGCATACTCGTTATGAAACCTTGAAACTGTAACAACAGTGAATGTAGTCTTGGATGCGTACAAAGACATTACCGGTAGTTTAAAGGCTTTAACAAGAAACAAAAGCTACATTTAGGAGAAATAGAATACATAGACAAATCAAGGATCAAAACAAATTTCTCATAATTGGCAAAGCAGTCTGAGAGATGACGATATTAAGAAAGAACTTTTTAGATTTTATTCACCGGAGCTTGCTCAATAAATTTGGAGGAAAAGGTAGTTGTAGCAACACACGACCAGGATGTTATGTGTAATCCACCACATGATTGTGTTTCAAGTTTAGCCCCATGTGAAAACTAGAATAAAGATACATGTGTCTGATACAGTGATACACAGACTTAACTGAGTCATGGTTCGAACAGTCGATACTGATATTGCTGTCATTGTTGTCTCGTTATTCCGTGACATAGGGGCAGACGAACTTTGGCTTGTATTTGGAAGTGGAAAAATCTTTAGATGTATATCCATCCACGACCTTTCAAATGCACGTTTACCTGAAAAGGAACTATGTTGTTGACATAGATGGCGTTTGAAGATGTGACTTTATGATTTAGATTTGGATTTGATAATGTCATTGATAAAACGATACGTTGGTAGACCGAACAAACTTATCAGATGGGGTTTACGAAGCAAGAAAACATGTTTTTGGAAGAGGAAAGACTTCTTGATGCTATTTGAACGACTCGGTCTAGTGTTTTTCAACATGTAAAACGTGCAATATACCATGGGGGATGTGCATGAGTAACAAGCGTGCATTTTTTTCCCTAGCTTACTAGTCCAGACGCTTATGAATGGCGAAGGGACAATTATAATCCATTGAAACCCTTTTGGACAACTCTTTGTGATGCCTCTTCACCTTATCAGGAGCTTGTATATTATTGATGTAAGAAACAATACCACGGTCTTAAATTATAGGCCAGTCTTCGATAATATAGACAACACTTTGCAAAAATGGTCAAAACAGTATCTCACCCCCTTTGGAAAGATTACCATTTTAAATATACTAGTCAACAAACGACACAAGACTTTTTTTCAAATTAAAGGTAAAGTTTTTCGTTGATTGGACCAATATTAAAGGTTGTAATATTTAACCATTATGGAAATATAAATCCGTTTAAAAAAAAATATTTTTTGCTTTCGTGACGTTTGTCGCGATATTTATTTTACAAAATTTACCTAAAACGACAATTTTAAAAACAGAAGTTCCAACTAATGATGCCAACCTCTCATTTGAAGGTAAAGACAATGTTTGTCATCAATTTGTTTTTAAAAATCATACAGTTTCTTTGTTTATTTGTTAAGCAAATTTCGGCCCCACGAGAAATCGTTAAAAATGTATACATTATAAACTGATTTACCATAGACAGTAAATGTAAAGTGATCTTCAAAAGGCGGTAAAAATCTTAAAACCAATCCGAAAGGTTCCAAATTTAATGTGTGTTGTTTTCATATCTAAAGCATTGATTTGAGACGAAAATAAAAAAAAATGTTTTTTTGCATTTTTTGAGATTTCAAAAAACACTTTTTTTCCATAAATTTGAAAGAAAAAAAATATTTCAACCCATTAGTTACAAAATGAACATAACTTGATTAGCATATTGAATATTTTTAAACAAATTTGAAATTTTATTTAGTACTTATAAAATTATTTGTCAATTTTTTATTCAACTTTCCGCAAAACTAATTTGCACCATATGATCGTTTACACGGAATTTATATACTTTCCAAAACTAATTTGCACCATATGATCGTTTACACGGAATTTATATACTTTCCGACAAGTTTTTGTTTTCATTATCACATGTGCATACATTGCAAATGAAAGCTTTTTAAAAAAATGTATCTCACTTTGTTTTATATTAAATACTTTTTGATAAATTTTATTTCAAAGTCGTGTATCGTTTCTTTTGTTGACTAGTATACTTTGGTCATAGCTAAATTAAATCATCCATTTCTATCTATCCCTAGCCTAGATGAGAATATGTTACGTAATTTAACAAATAAAATGTATAATAAATCAGATAAGGTCAAGCGAGATCTTTTATTTCAAGATTATTATAAGAGTGGTTTATAAAAATGCAAAATTTAAAAGCATTTATACAGGGACTAAAACTTACATGGGTAAGACGTCTGTATAATTCGAATTCAAAGTGGGTGAGATTAGTCTCTACTGTGGAGCAAATGAATTTTATTGAAATAAGTTAAATTGTGCCTATTAAAAGGTCATCAAATAAATTTTGGCAAGAGTTTTTTATGCTTAGGGTATAGGGGGAAGGTTGAGATCTCACAAACATGTTTAACCCGCCGCATTTTTGCGCCTGTCCCAAGTCAGGATCCTCTGGCCTTTGTTAGTCTTGTATTATTTTAATTTTAGTTTCTTGTGTACAAATTACCACTGACCTAGTATATATTTGTTTACGGACCAGCTGAAGGACGCCTCCGGGTGCGGGAATTTCTCGCTACATTGAAGAACTGTTGGTGACCTTCTGCTGTTGTTTTTTTTTCTACGGTCAGGTTGTTGTCTCTTTGACACATTCCCAATATCCATTCTCAATTATATCAAATACTTCCATTAAACAAACATGTAAGTATCTTTTTTGAATCAAAAAAAGGTTGAAAGGAAATGTACAAAATATTGAATGAAAAATATGTTTTATTTGCTGCAAAGGAAAAATTGGAAAACCTAAATCTAAATATCACTGGTATTAACTGGAAAAAAATACACACTTCGTGTACAAAATATAGTAAAAGCACTAAACTTTGCTAGTTCCAATATAGAATTATCCATACAATTTTGGGAACTAATTCACTACTTTACAAGATGAAAATAAATAGTAACAACATATGTACATGTTGTAAAGAAGGACCAGAGACCATAGAACATTTATTTTGGAGCTGTCCGATACTCGCCAGTCTCTGGCATGCACTAAACATCTGGATTTTCGAAATGACAAATATTGAACTGTCTTTGAATATTATGAATATTTTATTTGGTATCTACGAAATGTAACTTTTATTTAGAAAATGTCTATCAATTAATGCTAGGTATAAATGAGAGACTTACATTTACAACTATCGAAAAGGGAATGTCACAAGTTAATCAAATGAACAGAACTTTGACAAATTTATTAAAATTCACAGGAATGAACTGAAAAGTTGCAGAAGCTGAATGTCAAATTAAAATATTTAAAAGTAAATGTGATAGCAACGTTGGAAAAATGTCCTAAATAAAGCATGATCACACTGAACTAAATAAAGAAGTGAAAAATATGATAAAAAATCAAACTGATGCTAATAATAACCTACAAGGAATTAGCGACTTCATGGACGATTTCAAGATAAATCACGAAAACAACGTTACAGATGTAAGATCGGTTAAATCATCCATTAGTTGAGTAGCAAATGACCTTGTAGATAACACGTCGGAGCTGAGAAATGAAATGAAAACAGTCATCAATAACGCAAAACAAGAAAATGAAATCCTACAGAGCACCGTTATTGACCTTCAATGCAGATAAATGAAGAATAACTACATGTAGGTGTTTACTTATTTGACGGAAACCGAAGAAGAAAACACTGAAGAAATTATCAGAGATGAAAGCAATTTCTACATGTAACACACAGGATAGAATTCGGCAATGTCCACAGATTTGGATATGGTGCAAAACCATGAAGACGCGGACACCCTAGACCGATTGGACTTATTCTCATTTCGCCTTAGCTGTCAAAATAATTATATAAAATTAATCCCAGTTTGCCTTAGTAGAAATTTCCCGGTACGTAATAATAAACTAAGGCGAAATGGGAGTTTCTGTTTATAATGTAAGTAAGATGTGTTTTGTTGTTATTGCAATTAGTTAGTGTTTGTTATTTTGACGCCAAATTCTACCATGAAATATTATTTATTTTTTGTGTCCCACTTTTTAAATAATTCTTTTTTATAGTTGCTCTTCTTTTTCTTTTTTTTTTTACTCATGTGTTATATTTTGAAAATAAAAAACTTATTAGATAAGACAAATTGTATATGGATATTTCATATTTCAATGAATAAATAAAGACAAATATCATACTATCATACTACCAGAACAAATATTTCATTTCTGAGTCAGCACTGAATTCAAAACACAATTTCAAATTTGCATACTGATAGAGAAAATGTACATGTTATAAATAATTGCATGAGAAAAAAGCACTTACATAACATAAGAATTATTTCTATGAGATTTCTATATAGTTTATATTAGAAAATCAAGGCACTGATGTACACATTTGAATGTTCAAACTTTATTTAGTTTCTAAATTTGAGGATGAAAGATGCTGTATCACAAAAAGGAATATAGTCAGTTGTACCATTGTGTAGGGTTTCCTTCAAGGTGGTGAATCTTTCTTTTATTTCTCTATACTTCTTTGCCTTTCTCCTCATTTTTGTACATAAAAAGGCTGTTAGTTTTCTTGTTTGAATTGTTTTACATCGTCATTTCGGGGCATTTTATAGCTGACCATACGGTATGGACTTTGCACATTGATGAAGGCTGTACGAAGACATATAGTTGTTAATTTATGTGTCAGTTTGGTCTCTTGTGGAGAGTTGTCTCCTTGGCAATTATACCACATCTTCTTTTTTTTAAATGTATTATCTTTATTATATTATAATAAACACACTTTAAAAAAACAATATTATTTTATTTATTTTATTAAAGTTTCTGTAATATATGTAAACAAGTTTGTGGAAATACATTTTGTTTTTCTTTTTTAACTCTTTATGTTGCAAAATGTGAAGGATAATTGACTGATTATTAAGAATTTTCCAATTGCATAACATTTATACAATTAAACTTATATTAAATTAAGCATAAAAGAAGCACCTTCCCTACTTACTCATGTTTTATAATGGATTTTTTTTCTTTTAAAATCATACAAATTGTCACTTTTATTAAAAAAAAAAATTTAAGAGCAACGATTCACTAATTAGATGTTGTTAAAATTGCAATAAAAACACAGAGGTTTAATTTGTTTATTTAATATTTTTTATCTAAATTCACATTTCGCATTAATACAATTTCCATCTGGCCATAGTGTATTCTTTACCTTTTTTACCTGGAATTTACAGCTAAGGCGAAATGAGAACACATCATAGAGCGATTGTGGCCAGATTTTTATATTACAAAGATCTGGCACGATCGGTTTTAAATACGTACAGGCTTAAATGAAAACCATTTGGTGTTAATCAACAGTTTCCTGACATAATTGAACAAGCACACAAAAGCCTATACCCAATTATGAAACAGAAGCGCAAAGAAGGACACACTGTTAAGCTAGTTAGAGACATGTTGTATGTTAATGGTGAAATGTACAATGACCAAATTTCGGAAATTGAACCTACTGTCTCACATCTCAAATGTGCACACCGGACCACCATCAAGATCGGAAACGACGCCGACGCATATCTTCAACTGTTAACCTATACAGATAGGATTCCAATGGAGATTCTAAAAATGTTAACAGTTCATTAGACTTAAATATATTGTTTCTCAATTGTGAGATTATGAACAGAATGCAATATCCCGAATTTATAGAACTCATTAAAAGTTATGACTTTATCTGCCAGACAGAAATGAAAACTGATGATTTTGATACTGTTGATATACGACGTACTTTTAAATTGAAAAATAGAAAAACTAAATCAAAACTCAAATCAGGTGGTATATCAGTTGGATATAAAAATGAATTAGAAAAGTATGTGCAAACAATAGAATTCGAGAGTAATTAAGTATTTTGGGTTAAAATTTCAGTCAATTATTATTTAAAAACAAAACAAGACGTTATGATTGGTGTACATAACACTCGAAAATTCTACTTATAAGGAACCAGATTCAATAAATATACTTGAACAAGAATTTTTATAACTTTTAGCCAACCATTTTACAGCCGTGAGAACTGCTGCCAATTTAGACTTCTATGAAATAACAAATACCAATCACGACACATCAGATAATTTTAATATTGATTTTTCAGACATTTTACACAAGTTTCATATGTCACGTATTAGAAATAGTTACGACAAAACAAAATAAAAACACTTTGGAAATCTACTTTTAGAAATGTGCTGAAATAACAATCTGGTTTGTTTTTAAACGGAAGGGTTGATGGCGATTAAAAATGTTTATTTACTTGTCGCCAATCTAGTGTGGTTGCTATTTTATTTGTACATATAATTTGTTATCATGTGTTGTAAATATGTCTGTACTTGATTTTTCTGCTCTCTTCTCTGATATTCATTCGCCTCTGAACTGTAAGCTAGTCGTCAACTCAATTAATAACATTGTCGAATGCGATGACGTTTTAAAAAACGATTTGGTATGTCATGAAAGAAAAGGCTTCAAAAAATGGGATTGTGAAAAAGCCGATTTTTTTTGAAATATCGATAGAAATAAAATCGGTGATGGGGATGTGTTTGTAGATCTTACTTTTCTAAACATTCTTGCTGCTTAAAGTTATCTCTATCTATAATGAACTTGGCCCAATAGATTCAGTGGAATATTTTAGTGAAAATTTACAAATTTTATGAAAATTGTTAAAAATTGACTGAAAAGGGCAATAACTCCCTAGGGGGTCAATTGACTATTTTGGTCATGTTGACTTATTTTTAGGTCTTACTTCGCTGTACATTATTGCTGTTTACAGTTTATCTCTATCTATAATAATATTCCAGATAATAACCAAAAACAGCAAAGTTTCCTTAAAATTACAAATTCAGGGGCAGTTACCTAACAACGGGGTGTTTGATTCATCTGACAATTTCAGGGCAGATAGATCTTGACCTGATAAACAATTTTCACCTGTCAGATTTGCACTAAATGCTTTGATTTTTTAGTTATAAATCAAAAACTGCATTTTACCCCTATGTTCTATTTTTAGCCGTGGCGGCCATCCCGGTTGGTATGCGGGATCACCGGACACAATTTTTTAATTAAATACCCTAATGATGATTGTGGCCAAGTTTGGTTTAATTTGTCTAAGTAGTTTCAGAGGAGAAGATTTTTCTAAAAGATTAACGAAAAATTGTTAAAAATTTACTATTAAGGGCAATAACTCCTTAGGGGGTCAATTGATCATTGTGGTAATGTTAAATTATTTGTAGATCTTACTTTGCTGAACATTTTTTGCAGTTTACTGTACCAGTTTATCTCTATCTATAATAATATTCAAGATAATAACCAAAAACAGCAAAATTTCCTTATTTTTTTTTAATTCAGGGGCAGCAACCTAACAACGGGTTTTCTGATTCATCTGAAACTTTAAGGGCAGATAGATCTTCACCTGATAAACACTTCAACCCCATGTCAGATTTGCTCTAAATGCTTTGGTTTTGAGTTATAAGCAAAACACTGCCATCTTGGTTGGTATGCCGGGTCACGGGACACAAGATACTTAATTAAATACCCCAATGATGATTGTGGCTAAGTTTGGTTGAATTTGGCCCAGTAGTTTCAGAGGAGAAGATTTTTGTAAAAGTTTACGGACGACGGACGACGGACGCCAAGTGATGAGAAAAGCTCACTTGGCCCTTTGGGCCAGGTGAGCTTAAAAGGGAATATAACATAATTTGAATATTAAATGTCAACTAAAAAAAAATGACAAAGTAGTTAAGCCTATATTATTATACGGTTGTAAAGTCTGTGGAATGGGTTTCACCTCTGTTATAAAAATTGTTCATCTGAAATTGTAAATTACTGCTTAATCTTAAAAAATCAACGCCTGATTGTATTATATATGGGGAACTAGACCGATTCCCAATTGGATATTTTTATTAAATTACGTACTATTAATTGTTTGGAGAAGCTTGTAACTGGGGATAATAAGAAACTTTCTATTATTCTATACAATCTTGCTACTGGTAGTTATAATGAAAATATAGCTTGGTGTAAGAATGTAAAATCTATGCTTGATAAATGAGGACTATCAAATATATGAAACTCTAAATATTTTATAAGTAAAAACTTGTTGTATGATACTGTTAAATTAAGATTAACTGACCAGTTCCGACAGACATGGTATGCTTCTGTACAGAATTCTTTAAAAGCTCTAAATTATAAATTATTCAAAAAAAATATTAATTTCGAAACCTACTTTGATATTTTAGATGACAAAAATATTGCTTCTTTTTTGTAGATTTAGAACGTTGAACACAAAAATTGCTATCGAAATTGGTAGATGGCAAAACAATAAGAGAGAAAATGGTATTTGTACTTTTCAGGTGACATTGGCGACGAGTTCCTTTATATTTTGGAATACTCGGCAATAGACGATAGAAGACAACTGCTACTAAATCATCAGACAAATATTTTACAATTTCAAGGTCTTATGAATAGTAGCAAACCGTCTGAACTAAACAATATGTGCAAATTTATACGAATTACTACTAAATGCCTAGAATCTCCTGGGTAATCACTTTATGTCTCTATTTTACATTTGTATTTAAAATTTATACTATGTTAATTTATTTGTATATGTCTCTGTACCATTGTACTTCGATTAATGAGAATAAAGATATATATGCGTTTTGAAATTTTTATTGTACATATGTATGATAAAAATGTTAATTGGTAATAATCCAAATTAATTAAAATAACTTAAGGTTCTTAGGTCCGAGAACATAATTAATTCGTAGTGCATTTCTTTTAGAACATAAATGAAAATAAAAAAAATCCCACCTGCGCTTTCTCTAAGAAACTTTTACAGTGTGTTGTACTACTTTTGGGACAAATTATATCAAATTTATAGAAAACTTCATCGCCTCTAACTCAAAATATGGACAATTCTATGTTTAGGGCGTCTTGAATTCTTTTGACAGCTTCCGAAGTGCTCATTTTCAACCTTTTTCAGCTGGACCAAATCACTACTTTCCTTTAAAATTCTGGACCCAAATTTTTTTAACGTGTAATTTCATCCCCCTACTTGCAATTTGAGGCATTGAACATGGAGAAATAAATTTGGAAGGGGTATAAAAATTAATGGCAAGTAACCCACTGTCAACACTAGGGACTATATTTGTGTGAACAACGAAAATTAAGGGACGACAATGGTGGTCTCGGACCTTCTGGGCCGAATTATCTTCATGGAAATGTGAACGTTAATGACCTTTTAGTAATGTCATTTTATTATGGACTTTCCGTGTTGAATTGTCCTCGGAGTTCTGTATTTTGGTAATTTTATTTTTTGTTAAAAAATAAAACTGATTGTTTTTAACTAACAACTTCAACTTCGTGATCTTTATGGTATGTTCAATATTTCAATTCGAGTGTCACCAACTAGTCTTCTTTTGTTTTTTGTATTGCACTATATTATGTTAACAATGTAGCATGTTTACAGTGTTTGACAGAATAACCGTGTAAGGAAAGTTTTGCTAACCAGAAAGGAATTAATTATAGTAACGGTTGTAAGATTTACACTATATCTCTATAAAACGTTGCTACTGAATTTATTTCATGTATTTCTGTATCACGTCAGGTTATCTGGATCATGCACAAAATTGTCTTCACCGGATTGTTTAAAAGGGGTCGCATGATAAAAAAAATTACAACCGATTAGAAAATAGACAAGTTGAAACTTACAATTCATTGGGTATAATATCTGGAGTTATATTTGTGTTAAAAATTTAAGTCTCGTCAACTTTGCTTTACTACTAGCAAGTTCAGTGGCAAGTCCTGCTGGATGAACAGAATAAAAATACACCTTTACAGCCTTAGAAGCAATTTTCAGATTCAGGAAGTATAATCTGAGGTGGTTTGACTCTTCCACTGTTAGACTCATGTTGACCCCTTCAGTATTATCGTCTTAACTTGGTCATTTTACATTAGATTTTCAACAACTGAATACAGTGATGTATTTTTGCTTATAACAGCACTGCAACCATTTTAATGTAATGATTCATACTACATCTTAACTGTACGTAAATACCTGTAATCTGTTAAAAAGGGGGGGGGGGTACATTATATTCTGTGAGGGTTCTTTTTTATACTGTTAAAAAATATATACAGACTGCATATGTGTTCACCTGTTCTTATTCTTGATGGTTTATTGATTAATGATTGCTAAACGCCCAGTGGCAAATATTAAATGCATGTTCAGGACGACAAAAAGTTAACAATAAATACAATAGGTATAGAGGCTGTCCGAGATGATCGTCAGGATAATTTTGACTGCTACTGAAAAATGAGGGTATAGATGATGGGGACAGAAATTTTGCCTCAAAAAGTTGTTGCAAGGGTTCTTAAGAGGCACTCCATTTTCACGAGGCTTAGAATTTTACGCCCCCATTCTGACCGTACGTGGCATCAAAGTTGATACATCCCGCACATTCAAACGGACGTACAACTTCGGCAAACTTTTTACTGTAGGTTTTACTGTAGGTCGGAAGAAAACCAAGTGACCATACGTCTATTCACCAGTCACCCTAGTGGTTCCTTAGTCTTGAATCTGGTGTTCAGTGGTTGTTGTTTGTTTTTGTGGTTCATAAGTGTTTTGTGTTTCTTTTTTTTAATAGACAAGACCGTTGGTTTTTTCTGTTTGAATGGTTTAAACTTGTCATTTTGGGGCACTTTATAGCTTGCTGTTCGGTGTTTACCAAGGCGCCGTGTTGAAAACCATTCTTTGACTTATAATGGTTTATTTTTTTCGAATTGTGACTTGGATGGAAAGTTGTCTTATTTGCACTCATACCAGACATTCCTGTATCTATATATGGTAGAAGAACTCAAGATCCGTGGAATATTAAATATTTAAAAGGTCAGACAGGCAACACTTTATTATCATTTGTTTCCTAAAAAAAACAGCAACCGGAGCTGCCTCTTTCAAAGAGTGTTTCAGTATTTTTTGATGGTACAAATAACAAATAGTTTCTTTTTGATTTACTTGAATAAAGCTAAAGTCAAGCAAATAATGACTTGCACATTCAGGTCAAAAAAGAGGGACGAAAGATACCAGTGGGACAGTCAAACTCACCAATCGAAAGTATCTGACAACGCCATGGCTAAAAATGAAAAAGACAAACAGACAAACAATACCACACATGACAAAACATAGAAAACTAAAGAATAAACAACACGAACCCCACCAAAAACTATTCTCAATTACAAACTAAAAGACAAATAGAAAGAAATTATATTCAAAGGCTGGAGTTACGACCCCTGACTATGGTAACGGGTTTGTAAACTGTCCGCAAAAATATACGAAGTTTACTTGATTTAACCGGTAAAACAGATGTAAATTGTGTTGGATAAGATCCTTTATAGATTTCACATCACAAACAACTTAAAATTTTGTTAATTTAACAAAATATTTCGAAGTAAAAGATAAACAATGACAAAATCAAATACTCAAGAACCACCCAATATGGCGTCTTATGCTGACGCATTCAAAAACGGACCCAAGTCCGACGAATCTGACGAATCTGATTTCATCTCATCAGTTAAACCTGTATTCTCTCAGGAATCCGATCTATTTGGTAGTATCACAAATCCTATGAAAAGTCTATATTTGACTACGAACGAAATGTTTGAAGCTATTGATAAAGTAGTGCCAAAACGTAGCATCAAAGGCCTACAAAGAATCCGTGGACTTTGGCGGATATATTTAGACAACGAAAAAGAGAGGGAACTCTTAGTGTCTAATGGCTTAGAACTTCGTGGTAGGTCAGTATTAGTCTACTCAAGAAATCCAAGAGTTAGGTCATATGAAAACTCAACAGATATCAAGATTCGTGTCAAAGATATACCTCTCTCAGCAGATGATGGACAGATTCTAAGAGTGCTGGAGAGGTACAAATGTGTCATACTTAAACATTTCAGAGAACGACTTCGATATGACAACATGATTACTGACTGTCAAACTGGAGACCGCATTGTGATATGTCAAGGTCCGTTAGAGGAACCGATCCCAAAAAACATACCTATCGGTAAATATAGAGGAACCGTCCTATACAGAGGTCAAAATGACAGCATTGCAAAATGTAGCAAATGCATGGAATTAGGTCATCGCGCTTCGCAATGCCAAAATGACTGGAAATGTCGAAATTGTGGTGAATCTGGACACAAACAGATAGATTGTACGAAAATTGATTCAGCTGAAGGCGAAAGCATACCGCGCAACACTGAATATAATGAAGATGATACTAGTTATTATCCATCGCATCAGTCAAACGCAGAGTCAGATAACAATGACGATATAAACGACGATGAGACGCAACATACATTAGGTGATGCACAACCAGATGACTTGCTAAACTGCACTATAGAACAATCGCAGTCAATCCTAACAACTGCCAATGCAGACAAAACAAATGCAGCGTCACAAAAAAATGATCCACCAGCAGTTAGACCTAAAGTTTTTCCAACACGTAAATCAGGCCCAACAAACAAACAAGCTAATCCTGATCATGTCAAACAAAGCAGGAATACGGGTCAACCGCAAATGACGCAATTTATGCAAGTCACAAATCAGGAATCTCGTTCAACAAGAAAAAATGAAAATAAACAAGTCAATACACCAGGAAAATCAACATCAGGCCGTGGCATCGAAAAGTCACCAGTGACACCAACTGAGCAATTACACGATGGAACCCGTAATAATGCAAACAAAAGATCAAAAACCGCTTCCTAGACGTCATGCCAGAGATAAAGACCAGAATACTATGTAGACTTATTCTTTTTAATATAAAATCAAAAAAAACTATATAAAAAAAAACATGAATTTGTACATATCTATTTTTAGTTTTTTCATAAGTTTATATGTAAATTTGGACAGCATCTTCTCATACTGGTTGTTATCTTCCATAAAGATAAATACTCAAAGTCATTCAACTACTTGTCACTGGAATGGTCACACCATTCATCATCAAATAATATCAAACCTAAAAGAGGGAGAAAAATTCTATTTCAAACAAAACTTAAAAGCAAAACAAATCCAGTCTGACTATGTTCATAATTTTCTTGACAGGTACAGAATTTTCTGTCTTTTTGTCATTTATTGTCAGATCATTATTACAATAAATAGGAAAACAAGTATTATTCACTACTGTAATATAGTACAGAATTTATTTTCAATTAAACAACCAACTTATGTTATTGTATATACCTGTATATTTATTCTACACAATTTTTCGCCTTTGTACATTTCTATCTTTTTAAACTGTTATTACTGTAAATTTTATTGTTCAAACTTTGAATGTAAGTGCACATTGTATTGCATGTCAAAGTTTGTAAACAAAGTCACCATGATGACCCATATATTCACACATGAAATAATGTGTATATTTTTTTGTACCATTAGAGAATGTTGTGCAATTATTGAATTGTTTAAGTACTCTTTATTAAATGAATGTCATGTACACGAACGCTTAAATAACGAACTAATCTGTAAAAGACCTACCACTTTCATAAACTTAAACAAGAATATATCCGACATCCACGTTGTAAACTATCACGTGATCGATTTCGATCTAGGTCAGAAACAGGTCATGATACCTGTCTATAAAAATAGAATGGAAATTCCCCAACTTTCCGAAAATAATATAAAACAAACTTACCAATCGTATGAAAATTTGGAATAATCTTCACATTTGCTCTATTAATTGCAAAGGACTACAAAAAGCTGAAAAAAGAAAAAGATTAATAGAATGGTCAAAGCAACAAAAATGTGACATCATATTAATGCAAGAAACTCACTTTGTAAATAATATGTCAACCCAATTAAAAAATGAATTTGAAGGACAAATTATATTAAGTAATGGAACAAGCAATTCACGAGGTGTTGCAATTTGGATAAAAAACCCACTAAATTTGAAATTAATTGACAGTTTTGAAGATGAAGAAGGTAGATTTCTACTTGTAAATATGGAAGTTAATGACAACATATTAACTTTAGTTAATTTATATGCACCTAATAACCCACACACTAGAAATAACTTTTTTAAAAACATTAAATTATTGGTGGATAAACAAAGTATAGGACAAATAATCATGGGGGGTGATTTTAATGACATATTAGCTCAAATAGATTCAAAAAATAAATCTAAACAAATAAAAAATAAAAAACCAGTCTGTAATCTTAACAAATTAATCAAATCATTAAAAGTTATAGATGTTTGGAGAGAGAAAAACAAACATAAAACACAGTTCACTTGGTGTAGAAAAGATAGATCTGAAGCAACAAGAATTGACTATTTTTTAATAGGATCTGAAGTGTACAAAAACTCCATTTCATGTGATATAAGACCTATAGTTCTGCAACATACAGATCATAATTGTGTCTCACTAAAAATAGATTTAAATAGAGGTCCTAAAGGCAGAGGATACTGGAAACTGAATAACAGTATATTAGAGAATGAGGATTATGTGAATACAATTTCTAATTTGATAACTAATTATAAAAACAAAAGTATAAATTATCCCGATCTCGACCTACTATGGGATAACTTTAAAACTGAGGTAAGAGATATTTCAATCAATTTTTGCAAATCTAAAGCTAAGGAAAAAAGAGATAAGATAAATATTTTAGAAAAAGACTTACAAAGACTTAATATCCTAGCTGATACTGAAAACAATAATACAACTAAAACAAGTTTATTACAAACGATAGAATATACAGAAGAAAAATTAGGAAAGCTTTACTATGAAAAAATAAAGGGTAACCAAATTAGAGCTAGAGCAAAATGGGTGGAAGAGGGTGAAAGAAATTCAGCTTATTTTCTAGGTCTTGAGAAATCTAGGCAAAGCAAAAAAACCATAACACAACTATATGATGAAAAAGGGGAGATAACTAGGGATCATGAAAAAATATTAAACCTTGAAGTAAAATATTATAAAGATTTATACACGTCAACAAATCCAAATTTACAAGAAACACAAAATTATTTAAATGATATTAAAAAACATAAAAAATTAACTGAAAGTGAAAGTGATACTTGCGAAGGAGAAATAACTGAAGAAGAATGCACAGAAGCTATATTTAAAATGAAATTAAACCGTGCCCCAGGATTAGATGGACTAAATGTTGAATTTTACAGAAAGTTTTGGATAGTATTGAAAACTTTAATAGTGTCAACATTTAACTATTGCTATTCTAAAGGACAATTGTCCAACACACAAAAAATAGGCGTTATATCACTTATTTATAAAAAAAATGACCCATTGTCACTTGATAATTATCGACCTATAACACTTTTGAATTATGATGTTAAACTTCTAGCATATGCCTTGGCACAAAGACTTAAACCCCTACTTCATAAACTGGTACATTCTGATCAAAAAGGATATATAAAAAATAGGTACATTGGTTTCAACATTAGACAAATACAAGATGCTATTGACTATTCAGAAAATCTCAAAATAGACGGAGCTGTCTTATTTCTAGATTTTAGCAAAGCTTTTGACTCTCTTGAGTGGATCTTTATGTTTGAAACACTAAAAAAGTTTGGTTTTAAAGAAAGTTTTTTAAAATGGATTCAACTAATGTATTCAGATATTAAGGGATGTATAACTAATAATGGCTGGGTTTCAAGTCGTTTTAAAGCATTCCGTGGTATTAAACAAGGCTGTCCGCTTTCTTCGTTACTTTTTGTTCTTGCCGTAGAAATAATGGCTATAAAAATTAGAGAAAATAAAAATATTAAAGGATTAGAAATTAAGCTAGAAAGCAGCACCAATACACTAAAAATATGTCAACTAGCAGACGATACCACTCTGTTCCTACATTCTAAACAGGACATTACAATTGCATTAAATTTAATTGAAACATTTGGTAACTTTTCTGGCCTTAAACTTAATAGAACTAAAACTGAAGGAATATGGCTTGGCAAATTAAAGCACTGCAAAGACAAATATGAGAATATTAATTGGAGTAATAAACCTATCAAAAGTTTAGGAATTTATTTTGGACACAACAGATTAGAATGTCAAAATCTTAATATTGAAAAACAAATATTGAAATGTGAAAAAATAATAGCTAACTGGAAGAAAAGAAAACTAAGTATATTGGGAAGAATAGTAGTAACTAAATCTTTAATTCTACCAAACTTAACATATATAGCATCAAATACTGTAATACCAAAAGATTCGCTACAAAAATTTAAAACCCTCATATATAATTTTATATGGAATGGTAAAAGAGACAAAATTAAAAGATCAACTCTTTCAACAGAGTACAAAAAAGGGGGACTTAAAATGATAGACATCGATAATTTTATAAAATCCATACACATAGGCTGGATAACAAAATTATTTAATACTGAAACAGACAATTGGACAGTTATACCAAGATATTATTTAAATAAATTTGGTAATAACTTGATAATATTTCTAATGAATCTGAAAAATATAAATGATCTAGATAAATCAATTTTTAAGAGTGTTCCAGAATTTTACCAAGAATTAATTAAAACTTGGATTAGTGTTAAAGGAGGTGGGTCATCATACCCACATGACTTTCTACAAATAAGAAAACAATTTCTATGGGGAAATAACTTTATCAGACTAAATGGAAAATGTTTATTCTTTGAAGAGTGGGTAAAAAGCAACTTGTATTTCATAAATGATATCATAGATGATAGAGGTCAAATTTCAGAAACATATATACTTTCTAAACTAAAAAACAAACAAGATTGGATCAGGCAGATATCTTGCATTAAAAAAGCTATACCAAATCAATGGCTTACAATAATAAATCAAGATAATTCAATTAAAACTAAAGTTAATATTCATAATACTATAAATAGTCTAAAAATCATGCTTAATCAAGAAATCAATTCTAAAATGAGTACAAAACAAATTTATAACATTATTATAAATGAAAACAAACTGGACAAACCTATAGGAGTTATAATGTGGGAAAAAATGTTTGCCAAAAACCTGTACTTCAAACTAGAAAATTGTTTAAACTTCATTTTTAACTACTTACCTGACAATAAATTGAAAATGTTTAGATGGAAATTAATTCATTTTATACTTCCATGCAATGATTTATTAGTTAAATGGAAAATACTCACAAATAATAAATGTAATCATTGCAGTATAAAAGAAGATTATGAACATTTTTATTTTTCTTGCAGTTACAACAGCAATTTTTTATCAAAAATATCCAACCTTCTTAAATTTATAGGTTTCAATGAAAGTATTCTTAATATAGAAAATCTTGTAGTAGGATATAAAATAAATGATGAAGCTTACTATGAAATTAACTTTCTTTTGACTGTAATATTTTTTTCTATCTACAAATCATATTACATCTCTGACTCTAAAAGAACAAAAATAGATATCTTTAAAATATTCAAGGCAGAAATAAAATCTATAGTTGAAATCAATAATATAATTAAAAGAAAAACCAGTAAATTGATTTTAAAAACCCTAAACTACATAAATGATCATAAATAATAACAAGGATTTGTACAAAAATATCCCTGAGATCACATGACCACATGACCCAAGTATTAAGTCACATGACTTGAGCATGTCAGGTGACAATAATGTACTTTAATACCACGTGTTAAAAAAAAGATAATAATGTATCATTCAATATTGTATAATACACACTTTTTTGTCTTCAAAAAAAAAAAGAAAAAAAAAAAAAGAAATTATATTCTACAAATAGTTTGAGTTATTGTTTATTTAAAATAAGAACGGCAAAAACAAATAAAAATATCTTGTTTGAAGGGAGGAGGTTTGTGTAGAAATATATTATTTTACTAGACCCTTTGTTGATATGCTTGTCACTATCCAAAAGAAACTTGTATATCTCTAATTATTTATGAACCACATATCCATCATAAATCCACGTGTAGATAAAGGTTGGTATCTTGACAGTAAATCAAGGCAATCGTGTCAAATATGTCGTTTTAATCATAATATAATTTTACTTTTCTTTCACAAAAAAGAACACTAGGAAAAGCTTGTACAAAGAGCTAATACAGATATGTAAAACAAATACTATGACATTGTATTTGAGGTATTTCAGACCTTTAAGGCATTTAACCAAAAAAAATTGTAACAAACCCAAAAACAAACAACTAAGACTAAAAGAATTGTCCATGAATAGGGCACCTAAGAAATAAATTATCAAGAAGATAAAACGGCCTTTAAGAAATAAAATGGTTTTTTTTTCACCAAAAAGAACACTAGAAAGAGCTTGTACAAAGTTCTATGTAACACAAATAATGTTTTATTGAGTTTGAGGTCTATTTCAGAACTATTAATCATTACACTAGAAAACTTTGTAACAAAATCCAGAAACAAATAACTAAGACTAGAAGATACGGAAGCCTTGGAGTCCCATGCAAAAATAAAATTACAACTGGTGCACACGAGTTACAAAACTTGTGTGCAAGAGTTGAACAACTTGTGCGCAAAAGTTGTTAACTCGTGCGCACAAGTTGTGTAACTCGCGCGCACAAGTTGTGTAACTTGTGTGCACAAGATATTAACTTGTGCGCGCAAGTTAGTAACTTGTGCACACAAGTTGTAATTCTATTTTTGCATGGCACTCCAAGGCTTCCGTAAGAAGAAATGTCCATAAAAAGAGTATATACAATATAGTAAATACATTATTAAGAAGACAGCAATTAAAAGTAATACAATGAAGGCTAAGGGAGACTATGTATTCAATAATACTACAGACTATTTCAGATACATTAGTGTTTAAAGTTATGAGAAAAAAAGATTAAAAAAAAAAAAGAGTAAAGACTCGATAACCGAAATTCAAACATACAATCTAAAGAATGGATTAAATATTACGTGAAATCTTATTAATACTTTTCATGACAAAAACGTTAATGTCAATCCATTTCTTGGTAATGGAATCTAAATTACAATATAAACATAAAGACCTTCTCTAGAAACATTAACAAACATGTTTTACATAATTGGGGTATAAGATTTTTTTTTAATTCTCTAAGATATGTATAGAAAAGTTCTATTAACATGTAAGGCCCGATGATATTAGTAAAATTTTCAATTATAGTCAATAACACGATTCTGAATTTTAAGCCATTTTTTTTATACGAACGAATATTTTATTCCATTTAAATGTGTGTGGGTATTTGCAAATTTCAAAATATTAAAATAGTCTTTTCCATGAATGCATGCAGTTATTCCTTGTCTAACGTCAATCAGCTTTTGTGTTGAGCAATGTTCTTTTACCACTAAAACCACTGATCAGACCGATGATTCTAGAATGGACCGTGCTACTTTTGGCTTAAGATTACGAATACATGTCTGTTTGAGCCAAATACAAGTCGAACTAATATATGATCATCTCAGTCAGCTTTTAAAGTCAACTTGGATCATTTTAAGGACATATCATATCACGCTGTACAAAAATGTACCTGTATATCGAGTTGTTATCCTATTTGAACTTCGTCATTATAATATGATTGACACCACAAAGTTACCTTAAATGTATATTTATCTACAATAAAAATTCGTATCTAGATAAAACAGTTTTTGATACGCAATTGAATGCTAGATTTGCAATATATGTATTTCATTCCAAGTATCATATTTTGTATCTTTTTAGATTATATCATAACGCATTGGAATGTTAAGAGTGCACTTGTTAGTTCACACAAAGTCGATACGAAATAGTTGAACTCAAGCTATTAATAGCATTATTTACTGGATAAGTCTAATGAATCTGTCCGTGATATAGATTATACTCTATTTAAAAAAAAGTTGTTTTTTTTTCGACTCCGCTAGTTTTCTCGTTTGAATTGTTTACATTGTCTAATCGGGGCCTTTTATAGCTGACTATGCGGTATGAGCTTTGCTAATTGTTGAAGGCCGTACGGTGACCTATAGTTGTTAATGTTTGTGTCATTTTGGTATTTTGTGGATAGTTGTTTAATTTGCAATCAAACCACATCTTCTTTTTTATAATGTAGGTTTAATTGACCCTTGGGTATCCCTTACCTCCTTATTAAAATGTCAAATATTATCTATATTACAAAATTTTGAATTGATTTAGCATTCAAAGATCCATTTACTTATAATTGTAAATGTATTATGATTTTTTTTTATTCTTAAGTATTTAATAATGATTGAATAAATGGTGTTTAAATATTAAAAAAATAAAACAGGAATTAGATTCCCAAATTCCTATCCATAGCGAAACACATCCTTGATATTATGTCATTGCTCAGGTAACCTTGCGACAAGTTATCTAAAGTCCATGTGATGTTCTTACGAGGGATTGTTTGTAATCAATTATGGATAACCAATGAGACAGACCTATAAGAGAGCAATTCAACATGCCTCATTCAAAATGTCACGCCATGTTGGAGTAGAACAGACGTAAAAAAAACGCTACCAACCATTTAACGCACGGCAACATTCAATAGTCTTGAATAAAAGGCAAATATACTAGGCTTACATTTCAATACGAATAGGACTTGAAACCTTAAATACACAAAGAACAGTTTTAAATTAATTGATTAATGTACCTAATATAGAATACAGTAACACGAAACTTGAATGTGTCATAAATGTTGGTACATCGAAATTAATTTGAAAGGTCAAGTAGATATGTTTTTTTAGCTAATAAACCATGACAATTGTGATAAATGTGTTATAATCCAGGAAAATATTATTGATTAGCTATTCTTTATTTTTTAAATAGATTGATTATTCAAAAACACGTCCTGTTTACAATTTCCCCAGTCGTTCATAATGCAAACTAGGGATTCCCGTTTACATTTAAAACCAACTGTCTGGGAAGCAGGGGACTGTATTAATAGAAGAAGTAGTACATGTATAATAATTAAAGGTTTCATAACGAGTGAGAATTAGATATCGCTTGATATCAACTCGAGTTATTTAATTTCAATATAATAATAAACGAGCCTGTGGCGAGTTTGTTATTACTATTTAAATTAAATAAAGAGAGTTGATATCAAACGATATCTAATTCTCCCGAGTTGTGAAACCTATTTCTCTTATGGTAAACATGCTTTTTGGGCTTAATAAAAAAAATCCGCGAAACGTCGACCCAGTCGCTTGAACATAACTGCATTGTGACGTCATATGTCCTGTTCGTCGTCAATCTTCAACATAAGACTTTTTTAAACATTTTGTACGCTTCAGAATGTAATAATATTTTAATAAGAATATATAATAAGGTGAAAAGTGTGCGTATTTTCTATATTATTGAAGAAATCGCTTATCTCCGTTGCAATGGAGGAAATGTACATCATTGTGACCTTTAACTGTCAACAATGACCTAAAGAATAGCCAATGAAAATGCCGCAATATCGTTTCAGGAGGTTTCGTTGGCCAATCAAATTAACGCATTTTTCGTATCACTTTTTCGTATCACACTCCGGACAGTGTGATACGAGAATTATCTATTCATGCGAGAAATAGATAACAGGCCCCAACCATAAGAGAATACTTATTATTTTTTTTTATATGACAATGAATGAAAAAGAAAATCTTCAAGAATGTAATACCTCCTTATTTCAAAGTCCAGTCTGTACCATTTTTTTCTTATACCTATACACAACCTATTGCAACTAAAATTTTCAATTACAAACACGCTTTGCAGGATCTCAATATTGACAACGTCAAGTCTAAACCTCCTGATTGCACTTGTGCTAATTCCAAATTCACATGTGATCCGGCTGGCAACGTTATTACCGGTGACCTCAACATTGTTAATAAAACTTCCCTACGAAATATGTTATCGAAAGGTCCAAAATATTGTGAGTTTAAATCCATCTATTAGAAATACAACTTTAAAATTCTGATGGATTCTGTCGAGGAATATGACAGGCAATGGGCTAAGCGCGAGAAGGATAATGTAACGATTTCGCCCCTTAAACCGAGTGGTAAGTTTAAATGAATAAGGAGGCTCGATCGAACATAATTTGCATGGATCCTTTGAGTTGGTATATGGTTGAAATAATAACTAAGTCAGGTATAAAGTTCAGATGCATTTTATATAACATCTATATAATCAAATATTTACAATTGATCATAAAAACATACATTTATATTTATATACAATTTGCCGTAATCGTCTAGAACAGTTTCTCTCTCTGCTAAAGTGAAAGTAGGTTTCCAGAAAACCTCTCTCATCGTATTTATAGAAAGTTGACTAAGTGGAACGACAGCTGACGGGACTTTCCCGTAGGTCGAAGGTCGTCTTCTTCTTCGTCAAAACAGAGACATATAATTTAATGTCTCTGGTCAAAACAAAGAATTGCCATGTGTAAGAAGGTTGAGTTTTCTTAAAACCATTAAAACCTTCACATTAAATTATAAAGACATCAGGACAGCATTAATTCCGACTGCTCTTGCAGGCGGTGAGAATAATTGTGAGACTAATTCTAAAGTTCGTTTCGTCAACCTTCTATTTATAATTTTATCGACCAATCAAAACGTTTGTTATGTTCACAGGCAATCTCGTGTATTAGGCCGCCAATACACAAATAAAATAAATATGGCTTCTCTTGTAAATAAACTATGGCACTGTTGGTATTTGTACGATTACGGCTAAAATACAAGTTATTACATTAAGAAAATAAATAAGAAAATAAGGTAAACACATTAGAACATCATGTATCATAAAAATACATGCCAACCAACCATGAATATTCTGTACGAGGGGACATTCCATCGTAAAAATAGCGTTGCGAAAACGTAAACAAAAACAGCTGACTCATAAAATTACAACTGTAAACTATGGAAAACACGAGTTCCATTAATTTAATAATACGATCACTAAATCGTAACACAGCCCCTAACCACTATGCGTTTGTCCTCAAATGCACAGAAACTATCTATACATTAAATTAAATTAATTCACTAATTGATTGGTTAATTGGCTCCAAACTTGAAAACAAAATCCAATAAGACAACCCTGTCTTATAATACAATATCATCATCAATATGCACAATAAAATCATTTACAAAACACATATAAATAAATATATAACACAATGTTCATTTCTTCCAATAAATGTTCTAGGTTGACTGTTCAACATCTTCTTCTGTACTGCAACTTCCATGTATTTTATTTAAACCAAACAGGAACATCTTCTCCTAGATATGGCTTCAACCTGTCTTGGTGTATCACTTTAGGTTTCATCTTTGGTCCTTTCTGTATTCTATATATAACATCATTAAGTTTATTTACAACAATATATGGGCCTTCCCAATTATTTTGTAACTTTGGACACAATCCTTTTACACGACGAGGATTGTGCAACCATACTGGATCTCCTACATCAAATGTTTGCATCTTAGTTCCAACATCATGATTTCTCTTCATCCTGTCGCTTGACAGTTTCAATCTATTCCGTGCAAATTTATGAATTACCTCCAACTTTTGGGATAATTCATAGGCATAAACAGTTTTTAAAGGCAAAGGTGACTTTTCAGTCTCTGGTCTACCCAGAATTAAGTCTACTGGAAGATTAACTTCTCTTCCAAATAACATAGAACATGGAGATGTTCCTAAGCTCTCATGTTCTGATGACCGATAGGCCAACATCAATAAATAAATATATTCGTCCCAATCTCTCTGGTGTTTGCTTACAAAAGCAGATAACATCGTCTCAATGGTTGAATTTGATTTTTCAACCATACCATCCGATTTTGGTCGGAATGGTGTTGTACGGGTTTTATGGATACCCAAAATAAAACACATCTCTTTGAACACATTAGATTCGAAATTAGACCCTTGGTCTGAGTGGATAGAAAGAGGAACCCCAAAAATGGTTACTATTCTTTCCACAAATTTCCTAGCTACAGTCACTGCTTCAGTGTCTGGAATTGGTATAGCTTCTGTCCATTTAGAAAAATAATCTTGAACTACCATCAGATAGCGATTATTATTCTCACTTATTGGTAAAGGTCCTAGAATGTCAATAGCCATTCTTTCCCAAGGAGCACCCACAAGATACTGCTTCATCGGGGCCTTAGGTTTTTACAAGGTGCTTTCTTAGAAGCACAAACATCACATTTGGTACACCAGAATTTAACGTCCTGTCTCATCTTATACCAAAAATATCTCTGTTTAATTTTTGATAGAGTCTTCCTAACACCAAGATGACCACCGGTCACTGTGTTATGTACTTGGTTCAACACGAACCTTTTAAAATTAGCTGGAAGAACAATATGTAGATCATAATGTTTTCCATTATAGCTTTCCCACTTTCTATATAAAATTCCATTGACAAGAATTAAGGAATTTAATCTTGACCAATAAAATTTAACCTCAGGACTCATATGGGATACATCTGCCCATATGGGTTTAACATCATCTATTTTCCATTGGATAATTATACTGATTACATCATCAGATAACTGAGATTCAGAAACATTTTCAAAATCTATCTCTCTAACTGGGTCGTCCTTCTCATTTTGACTGCATCCATAATCCTTAGATCTGGTACAAACTCTTACTATTTTAGACTGAACAGGGAGTACATCAGGGTTTTCATCTGGACCCTTACTTCTAAATTCATTATAAAAAACATGACTTTTTACTTTGTGGCAAGTTTCGTCACTTGTCATGCTTGGCCAATCTTCATTTTTACAGCTAATACTAGTTGTTGTAACTGATTGTTTGACACTAACATCTTGAACATTACTGCAAGATTCACGAATAGTGACATTATCATTACATTTTTCAACCGTTAAAACTTTTTCATGAGTTGGAACCAATTCATAATTCATTTCTGCTCTAGCACAGTAAGGACACTCTTTATTATAGCAAGGACGTCTACTTAGGGCGTCTGCATTATTATGGGACCTTCCAGCTCTGTGCTCAATTTTAAAATCATATGATGCCAGGACCTCGAACCAACGAGCTAACTGACCTTCTGGATTCTTAAAATTGAACAACCAACTTAATGCACCATGGTCACTTCTAACCTTGAAGTATTTACCATATAAATAATGGTGAAAGTGTTTAATAGAGGCAACTACAGCTAGTAGTTCTCTTCTGGTAACACAATATTTTCTCTCAGTTCGACTGAAAGTTTTACTAAAGTAACAAATTACTCTTTCTACTCCATCCTGGAGTTGGGATAACACTGCTCCCATACCAACGTTACTTGCGTCGGTATCCAAAATAAATAAATCCTCCCTAGTAGGGTAGGCTAAAATAGGTGCACTAATTAAAGTAGTCTTTAATTCTTCAAAAGATTGTTGACATTCTTCTGTCCAGACAAACTTTTGGTTTTTCTCCGTAACCTTATATAAAGGTTTTGCTTTATCAGCATATTTCAAAATAAATTTTCTATAATAGGATGTTAATCCTAGAAAACTTCTCACATCTTTCACACTCTTGGGCACTGGCCAGTCCTTAACTGACTGAATTTTATTTGGGTCAGTAGCTACTCCACTTTCGCTAACAATGTGACCTAAAAATTTAACTTCCTTCTTAAGAAAGTTACATTTCTTTAGATTCAGCTTTAAATTAGCTGCTTTTAATCTTTGAAAAACTTCTTTCAAGTTTTTCATATGCTCCTCAAATGATTTCGAGAAAACAATTATATCATCTAGGTAAACTAAACAAATTTTCCAGGTCAAACCTGATAAAACTGTTTCCATTAATTGTTCAAAAACAGGGGCACTATTACATAAACCCATTGGCATTCTCTTGAACTGCCATAGACCACCCCCTGGAAAGGAAAAGGCTGTTTTTGGTCTATCTTCTTTGGCTACTGGAATCTGATAATATCCCGACTTTAAATCTACGGTTGAGAAGAATTTGGAGCCCGACAAGGAGTCAATTGTGTCATCTATACGGGGCAGGGGATATGATGGGCGTAAAACCAATTAATTTACAGCGCGAAAATCAATACAGAATCGCCAACTACCACCTGACTTCTTCACGAGAACAATATTGGAGTTCCAGGGACTTGTAGAAGGTTCTATAATATCTTGTTTAGCCATTTTCTGAATTTCAGCTTCAGCATCCTTCATTCTAGCTAGGGGTATTCGTCTGGGTCGCTGACGTACTGGAGGGTTATTTCCAGTATTTATGGTATGTTCAACTAAATCAGTTAAACCAATGTCCTGAGGGGACTTTGAGAATATGTCACTATATTCTATTAAAAGGTCTCTAAATTTCTCCTTTTGATCTTTATCAAGATT
This sequence comes from Mytilus trossulus, assembly GCF_036588685.1. Classification (NCBI taxonomy): domain Eukaryota; kingdom Metazoa; phylum Mollusca; class Bivalvia; order Mytilida; family Mytilidae; genus Mytilus; species Mytilus trossulus. Next base: position 18,806,848 of record NC_086380.1, read on the forward strand.
AGCTTGATTAGACTCAAATACATCATGTAAATAATCAGGTAATTGTCTCCCCTTATTTACTATAGTTTGGCTACCAGCCACACTATTTACAAACTCAGAAGTTTGAACATCTTCTTCGTCTACTTTATTGCAGGTTGCAATAATTGTACCCTTATATAAAGTGCAGGGCTCTTTATTTAAATTTATTATCCTCAAAGGAATATTATACATCTCTGGATGTACAATTGATCTTGCCACCAATAAACCATTCTTCTCCATAAACTTCTTATTAGGTTCTATTAACCCAGCATAACCTCTAAAAATAGGCTCATCTGACTCCCCAGAAACAATCATTTCTGAGTTAGGAGGTACATCTACTGTCTCTTGTATAGCAACTATATAACAAGATTTAGCACTGCTTGCATAATGATAACATTGAATTATCTCCCCTTTAATCTTCAACTTATTTTGACTTAACAAGACATCACAGTCATGAGTCACCAGAAAATCCATTCCAATGATACCTTCATTGGAAATATCAGCCACTAACACATTGTGGTGATAAATATAATTTCCAAGACAAATTTCAACATCAATTTGTCCTATAAATGGTGCACTTTCACCAGTAGCAGTAATTAAATTAATATTTACAGGATTAATTTTTGGAAGTAATGAGGGATTTATTTCATCAATAAATTTCTTACTTAAAATAGTAACATTTGCTCCAGTATCCACAAGAAAAGCTAAACATTTATCATTAATTTTAGCTCTAACAAATAGTCCCTCATTATTTGCCAAAGATTCATTAATCTTTATCGACTTGGGCCATTCTGTCCCGGCCTGGCTCCGACCTCAACTGGTTTCCCTGTTGATTATAATTATTCTGATTCTGACCAAAATTATTATTTCTCTGGTTAAAATTTCTATTGCCCTGACCAAAATTCTTATTCTGGTTATTATACCCTCTCTGACCATTCTGATAGTTCCTCTGCTGGTTACCTCCCCTTTGGTACCTATTTTGGTTTTGGGACATACCCTTTATATTTCTGGACAATGATATCATTTCTCTTTTAAAATCACTCAATTCATTTTTTAAGGATTTTAAATCTTCCCCCTGGTCATCACTCAACTCTGTATTAAATTTAGCATCAGTCTGAACTGAATCTGCCTGTCTAACCATCCTCCCTTTTTGTCTCTCTGCTAACTTCAATGTTTCTAGCCTAACAGCTAGTGTTTCTGCTTCATGTATAGATTTAGGGTTAGATTCCCTAAGTCTTAGTCTTAGATCAGCATCTTGTAAAGCATCTATAAAATGTTCTAGTGCTAATACACTAGTTATTGTGGATTGGGCACTTGGATAAGCTTGCCTAGTCAATTTCTTAATTGACTGAGCTAACTCAGGTAAACTTTCTTCTTTACCTCTCATACGGGTCTGGAGTTTTGCCCTAAAAAGTTCTGATTTCTCAGCTGAACCATATCTATTGTCCAAAACTTTTACTAAGCTATTATAATCTTTCCTAGATTCCTTATCTAGTTCATTTAAAAGAGCTCTTGCTTCCCCTTTTAAACTACCAGCCAAATATAATGATTTGGTGGCATAATTCCAACCATTTATTTCAGCTAAAATTTCAAATTGAGCTAAATATTCATCTAAATCTTCATCCCCATCATACAACTGTGGCTTCATGGTTACATTATTAGACTTGGGTGAATGGGTATGGGAATTGGTCAATCTTGGAACCTGAGGTCTATCCAGTACAGCATAGTTTTGATTTATATTATACATTTTATCTTTATTAAATGAATAAAAATCATCTGTGTTTTGTTGTTGTTTTTCTGTATTTAGATTTGTCTGATTAGCTTCATCAGGATCTGCTTGCCCATCACCTTTAGATTTGTTTTCAGTGTTTACAATGTCACTCATGTGATTATTGTGATTTACTAAATCTTTATTTTGTTCCATCATTTTGTAAAGAGTAGAAATAATTTTCTTGTTTTCATGTACATCATCTTCAATTTGGCTTATGCGACCTTCCATAAAAGAAATTTTGTCTTCAAAATCTCTTTTTATTTGATTTACAGCAATGATAACTTCTTTTTGACAATTAGAAAACTCATGGGTTATCTCCCCAAATTGGTTATGAAATGAACTTTTAAGGTTTCTTAATTCATTCATAAATAAGTTTTGCTCTTTGTCATGGCTTATTGTCTGCTCTGCATAGTCAACACTATCAACCTTCTGTTCGTTTAAAGGAATGGTAATTTCCCCATCATTTTCCTCTTGGAAAGAATGATTTACATCTATAATTACTTCTCTAGAATCATCCATATTGTACTAAAATTTTAATAATTCTTACTATAAAAATTTAGTGAAATCAGGTAAATATACTAAAGCTTCTTTAGTATAATTTATAAATTATTTATTTCAACCACCAAATTCAAAGTTAATAGAATCCCACATCTGACACCAATGTAACGATTTCGCCCCTTAAACCGAGTGGTAAGTTTAAATGAATAAGGAGGCTCGATCGAACATAATTTGCATGGATCCTTTGAGTTGGTATATGGTTGAAATAATAACTAAGTCAGGTATAAAGTTCAGATGCATTTTATATAACATCTATATAATCAAATATTTACAATTGATCATAAAAACATACATTTATATTTATATACAATTTGCCGTAATCGTCTAGAACAGTTTCTCTCTCTGCTAAAGTGAAAGTAGGTTTCCAGAAAACCTCTCTCATCGTATTTATAGAAAGTTGACTAAGTGGAACGACAGCTGACGGGACTTTCCCGTAGGTCGAAGGTCGTCTTCTTCTTCGTCAAAACAGAGACATATAATTTAATGTCTCTGGTCAAAACAAACAATTGCCATGTGTAAGAAGGTTGAGTTTTCTTAAAACCATTAAAACCTTCACATTAAATTATAAAGACATCAGGACAGCATTAATTCCGACTGCTCTTGCAGGCGGTGAGAATAATTGTGAGACTAATTCTAAAGTTCGTTTCGTCAACCTTCTATTTATAATTTTATCGACCAATCAAAACGTTTGTTATGTTCACAGGCAATCTCGTGTATTAGGCCGCCAATACACAAATAAAATAAATATGGCTTCTCTTGTAAATAAACTATGGCACTGTTGGTATTTGTACGATTACGGCTAAAATACAAGTTATTACATTAAGAAAATAAATAAGAAAATAAGGTAAACACATTACAACATCATGTATCATAAAAATACATGCCAACCAACCATGAATATTCTGTACGAGGGGACATTCCATCGTAAAAATAGCGTTGCGAAAACGTAAACAAAAACAGCTGACTCATAAAATTACAACTGTAAACTATGGAAAACACGAGTTCCATTAATTTAATAATACGATCACTAAATCGTAACAATAACATAGACACTCTTTCCGAATGGATTAAAGCAGTGAGGTAGTTGATACAAATCAGAACTATGAAACTGAATGGGTCTATCAATGCCCATGCTACGTCTATCTTTAAAGACCCAAATGTTGCAAAACACCTATCCGACCTCCATGACAAATATGTTGTGGTCCCTACAGATACAGCCCCTAACATAATCCTTTGTGTTTGTAAAAGTCATTACATTAACTGCTTGATAAATGAATTAGGAAAATTCACTTGGAAACTCAACGTATACCCCAACCACACTTACCAAAAGGGAAATTCTGGATAATCATAGATCTGCTCTATTTTCTTTTGGAATTTCGACCAAAGATGAAGAACTGGATCTAGCTTCCATCACTGTATTGAATACCTAAACTACATAAGTGTTCTTACAAACAACGGTATATTGCTGGGTCTTCCAAGTGCTCCACCAAACCTCTTTTCAAATTAGTAACATCTATCTTATCAGCAATCAAAGACGGGCTTCAAAGATATTGTGAAACTGCTTATTCTAGAGGTGGCGTGAATCAGATATTGATACTTAAAAAAATCCAAAGATCTTTTAGAGTACATACAATTTAACTCTCTTTCATCTTGTAATAGTATTAACTTATTTAATCTTTCTACACTTTAAACAAGTATTCCACATTCCAAACTAAAAGACAAATTAGAAGAGCTAGTAATGCTTTGTTTCATAAAAAGAATGACCAACGTAGATACAAGTATTTTGTCTTATGGAAGGATAAATCCTACTTTGTATAAAGGATCACTCTGATTCAAACAAAAAATGCTCTGAAATTGACATTATCAAGATGCTTGATTTCTTGATTGACAACATATTTATTTTTGTCAACCGACTGTCGGCAATCCAATGGAAACAAATTGTGTCCCTCTTCTTGCCGACTTGTTTCTTTATTATAAAGAGGCTGACTTCACACAGGAATTTCTTAAGAAGAAAACTAAGAAGTTAGCAATATCCTTTAACTCTTCGTTCCGTTATATATAAATGATGTTCTTTCACTAAATAATTTAAAATTCGGTGACTATGTTGATCGCATCTATCCTATCGAACTAGAGATAAAGGAAACAACAAAAACAGTTAAGTCGGTCTCATATCTTAACATCTAGCATTGACAATGAGGGTCGATTGAAAACAAAATTTACGAGACAAAAGAGATGATTTAATCTTTCCAATTGTGAACTTTCCATTTCTAAGTAGTAACATTCCAGCAGCACCTGCATACGGTGTATATATATCTCCCAATTGATACGATATTCCCGTGCTTGCATTTCTTATCATGAATTTCGTGATAGAGTGTTGCTGCTCACAAGGAAGCTATTAAACCAGGAGTTCAAAACGGTGAGGTTGAACTCATCTCTACGTAAATGTTACGGACGCCATCACGAGTTGGTTGACCATTATGGAATTTTTGATTCACAAATAATATCGGATATGTTCCTTACGTCGTAACAACAACCCTCTTCCCTCTCATGTATGAGACCTACCGAATTAGAATATTGACCGGATTTGTTATCACATAAGCAACATGACGGGTGCCACATGTGGAGCCGGATCTGCTTACCCTTCCGGAACACCTGAGATCACCTTTAGTTTTCGTTGGGGTTCGTATTGTTTATTCTCTAGTTTTCCATGTTGTGTCATGTGCACTATTGTGTGTCTGTTTGTCTTTTTACATTTTAGCCATGGCGTTGTCAGTTAGTTTCGGTTTATGAGTTTTACTGTCCCTCTGGTATCTTTCGTCCCTCTTTTATACTAGTCATAAATAATATAACATTATAACATAATCGAGTGCATCTCTTAACCATGGATTACCTAATACAAATTAAAGAGAAATACTATTTGTTTGTCTGTTTGTCTTTGTCATTTCTAGCCATGACGTTGTCAGTTTATTTTTGATTTATGAGTTTGACCGTCCCTCTTTTATATCCTGCAAGGTTTGTAATTATCATATCATATAAAATTAATTAATGTGTTCATTTTATCTTTGTCTATTATTTTATTAGATAAATAACGGTACAGATTTCAGATGGGTTATGATGACTGAATAATTTTTAAAGATTTAAAATATATGCAGATGACATGTTTTCCCATCATATTTGATTTTTTTTTTTTTTTTTTCCACAATGACAATTTTGTAAAAATAAAAAAAAAAGACATTTACAAGTAAAGTCTGATCCGATTGACCACTGCTGTCACCCAAAAGAATAAACTGTTTTAAATTTTCATCATCTAATTGACCAATCCATAATGTGAAAATATCTTTGATTTCTCTAATGATTAGTTTGGTTGTATTGCATTCGAAAAATAAATGCTGCAAATTTTAAGTATTATTATCCTTTTGACAAATATGACAAAATGTAAAATCAAAAAGGTACTGAACTTAGAGGAAAATCAATTCGAAGAGTCCATAATCACATGGCAAAATCAAATAACAAAACACATCAAAAACAAATGGACAAAAACTGTCATTTTCCTTACTTGGTACAGGCATTTTCAAATGTAGAAAATGGTGGATTAAACCTGGTTTTATAGCGCTAACCCTCTTACTTTGATGACAGTCTCATCAAACTCCGTTATATTTACAACGATGCGTAAACTAAACAGACAAAATACATAAAATAGTCAAAATATGGGCACAGCAGTCATAATCGTGTAACAATTTTAAAAGAACAATTTAACAGAACACTAAAACATCTATCTACAAACACATTCATTGATTTGCGTGTCTGAACTCAGAACATTTTATACGTCACATATATTTGTCGTTCTATGTATATACAAACATTTTTCCGTCTGACAATTACATTTTTTAAAGTCTAATTTTCGTATATATGACATTATGAAATCATTTCCATTGAAATTCTTTTATTGTATTAGTGATAATAACTATTTGTAGATTGCCCCATACTATTTTCCAATTAAATTCGTACTCAAAATTTTCTAGTCATTTGTTTATTATTTGGATAAATATTCTTAATCATGTCTTGAATATATTTGAGTTTCTATTCCTTAGGTTTGATGGTTATGTCATTTCTATCTTATATGAGCATTTAATCAGAAAGTTTCAATTCTATGTTTTTTTTTATAATAATTACATTATCAATTACTAAAATTTGTAAGAAGTCGATTGGTATTACATTTTCAACTCTTGAAAATTCCGATATTGATTAGCTATTCAAAAGAGGGACGAAAGATACCATAGGGACAGTCAAACTCATAAATCAAAAACAAACTGACAACGCCAAGGCTAAAAATGAAAAACAAAAACCAAAAAACAATAGTACACAAGACACAACATAGAAAACTAAAGAATATCACACGAACCCCACCAAAAACTAGGGGTGATCTCAGGTGCTCCGGAAGGGTAAGCAGATCCTGCTCCACATGTGTCATCCGTCGTGTTGCTTATGTGATTACAAATCCGGTAAATAGTCTAATTCGGTAGGTCACATTCATGAAAGGGAAGGGGATTGTAGTTTTGACGTAAGAAACATATCCGATATCATTTGTGAAACGGTTATTCCATGACGGTCAACCAACTCGTGATGGCGTCCGTAAAATTTACGAAGGGATGATTTCAACCTCACCATTTGGAACTCTTGGTTTAATAGCTTCCTTGTGAGCAGTAACCCTCTATCAAGAAAATCATGATAGGAAATCCAAGCACGGGAATATCGTATCAATTGGGAGATATATACCCCGTATGCAGGTGCTGCTGGAATGTTGCTACTTAGAAATGGAAAGTTCACAATTGGAAAGCTGAAATCATCTCTTTTGTCGTAAAGTTTTGTTTTCTACCGACCCTCATTGTCAATTTCTAGATGTAAGTCAAGATATGAAGCCGACTTAACTGTTTTTGTTGTTTCCTTTATCTCTAGTTCGATAGGATAGATGCGATCAACATAGTCACCGAATTTTAAATTATTTAGTTAAAGAACATCATTTATATATATAACGGAATGAAGAGTTAAAGGTTATTGCTAACTTCTTAGCTTTCTTCCTAAGAAGTTCCTGCATGAAGTCAGCCTCATAATAATAAAGAAACAAGTCGGCAAGTAGAGGGGCACAGTTTGTTCCCATTGAAATGCCGACAGTCTGTTGAAAAACATGTCCTCCGAACGTAACAAATATGTTGTCAATCAAGAAATCAAGCATCTTGATAATATCGGTTTCAGAGAATTTTTTGTTTGAATCAGAGTGATTCTTTACAAAGTAGGATGTATCCCTCCCTAAGACAAGATACTTGTATCTACGTTGGCCATTCTTTTTTATGAAGAAAAGTAATACCAACTCTTTCAATTTGTCTTTTAGTTTGGAATGTGGAATACTTGTGTAAAGAGTAGAAAGTCAAATGTTTTAATACTGTTACAAGATGAAAGAGAGTTAGATTGCATGTACTCTAAAAGATCTTTGGAATTTTTAAATATCCACATCTGATTTACGCAACCTCTAGAATAGGCAGTTTCACAATAACTTTGAAGCCCGTCTTTGATTGCTGATAAAATGGATGTTAATAATTTAGAAAGAGGTTTCGTGGAGCACTTTGAAGACCCAGCAATATACCGTTGTTTGTAAGGACACTTATGTAGTTTAGGTATCCAATACAGTGATGGAAGATCCAGTTCTTCATCTTTGGTTGAAATACCAAAAGAACAAAGAACAGACCTATGATTATCCAGGATTTCCTCTTTGATAAGTGTCGTGAGGGTATATGTTGAGTTTCCAAGTGAATTGTCTATACCTAATTCGTTTATCAAGCAATACATGTAATGACTTTTACAGACAAAAACGATGTTATTTGGGGCTTTGTCTGCGGGTACAACAATATATTTATCATGGAGGTCGGATAGGTGTTTAGCAACATTAGGGTCTTTAAAGATTGACGTAGAATGGGCATTGATGGACCCATTCAGTTTCTTAATTCTGATTTGTATTAACGACCTCACTGCCTTTATCCATTCGGATAGAGTGTCTACGTCTTCCTTCTCGCGCTTAGCCCATTGCCTGGCATAATCCTCGACTGAATCCATCAACATTCTATTGTATTTCCAATTGATTGATTTAGGCTCACGATATTTCGGACCTTTCGATAACACATTTCGTAGAGAGGTGTTATTAACAATGTTAAGGTCACCGGTAATGACGTGGCCAGCAGGATTATATGTGAATTGGGAACTAGCACAAGTGCAATCAGGAGGTTTAGACTTGAAGTCGTCAATATCGAAATCCTGCAAAACGCGTTTGTAATTGAAAATTTTAGTTGCAATATGCATTGTGTTGTATTTTTTTTTTTATTATAAAATAAAGATTTTTTTGGACAGTTCATACATTGCAGAAACAAAAAACAAAAATGAATGTTAATGTTATATTAAAAATACTGCTAACCATATAAATAAGGTTAAGATAAGTTACTACATGCATTTACCACTATAATCGTTAACATGTGTGTTTCCCCCAGTGTGCGATATTAAAATGAACATGAAATTCGAAATCAAATAATCAAAACTTAAGAAAGTTCAAAAAAATTGTTTGAAGACATCACCGATATCATTAAGATGCACCTTCAATGTTCATCAAGGGTATCATAACGATACCGGGCCTCATACTGCTAGAATATATAGAAGAATATATGGACCAACAGCTGATAACCATTTTGATTGCTCTATGGAGAGACAAATTTTACATTTTAAGACGCCGATATTGACAGCTCATCTCGTTAAATGTTTTATAAGAAGTAATTGGTACCTTTGGTTTGATTTGCTATTGCGTACATAGATTTAGGAAGATGTGATGTGAGTGCCAATGAGGCGAATCGCCATCCAAATAACAATTTATAAAAGTAAACCATTATAGGTCAATGTAAGGCCTTCAACACGGAGCGTTGGCTCACACCGAACAAAAAGCTATAAAGGGCCCCAAAATTACCATTGTAAAACCATTCAAACGGGAAAACCAACGGTCTATCTATATAAATATATACATATTCACATATGCAATTACTTTTTTGCAAATGAAAAGTCTAATATCCAAACCTTTCTCTGTAAGAACAAAAACAAATATTTAGCCCACCAGATCTTCACAAAGTATGCATGCATAACATTCTAGACCTGCTAAATACTCAAATCGGAAATATGCTCGATAGATCTCTAACTGGTACTGTTCTCAAATTAATGCTTATTCTAATTCAGGCTTTCAAACCAAATAACTAGTACAGTAACACAACGCACAAACGAAAACCACACCATTCAACATACCAAGAGTGTTGTACTTAAGTAAAGGTCACCCATAAAAGATTTCAATTTTAAAATCAAAATTTTCGCATTGGAACAACCATATTCACCTAAACATTTTAACATAAAACACAGCTCGAACAAACAAAAACCCTGCAAGAATATATGATGGGTGTGGGTAGAACAATAAAACAAAAATGTGTTCCATTCTCAACTTTATTTTAGAAAAACAATCAGAAAAATAATGTCTCTAACAAATAATCCATAGACACAGTTCAAGACAATATCAATATAACATGCTTAAATTTGGCCAACGGTGTACCTTTGGTTGAATCAATGCTATTGATCACTGGCAGTTGGCAACAGTTGGCCCAAAGTCTGGAAAAGCTTGTTACATTAATACAACGTGTAACTGTTGATTGAATTAAATATTTTGTCTACTAAATGAAGGCGACAGTAGTATACCGCAGTTCAAAACTCGTAAATCGATGGACAAAAAAATAAATCAGGGTAACAAACTAAAATAAAGGTTCAGGCATTGTTTATGGCTACATACCGGCCTTGGCACAATAACGGTGGTCCGATGTTTTGCAATGTTTGTTACAAGTTATACTAATCGTTGCAAAATATGTATTATTTACTATGTACATCGGTATCAATCACAGGCCCCTCATTGGGCTAATTTTGGATATCAACACAAGATGTGTTTGAATGAAGTTTGGTTTAAATTGCATGCCATTTACGCGTCGGTTAGTTGATATTTTGTTGGTTTATTGTAAATGTCGTGTACATTTTATTATTTTGTACAGGTTATTATTACCTGTACAGTTTTTGTTGAGAAAAAGATAATAACTTGTACAACTCGATATCTTTTAGTTTTATTTGTGTATTCATTCTTACTGCTTTTTAAGTAATAACTACAGCAAACATGACACTTTCAGCATAGTGGATTGAACAACAAGGTGCCACTTAAATTCGAACTACTGGTGAAAAGTGACAAATTCATTGAAAGGAATAAATAAAATGAAACTCTTTTTCTAATTATTTTGATTTATTATTTTTTCAATGGAGGGAAATATTCAATTGTTCTCTGACAGTTGGGTTTTAATTATAATTATTTATTTACTTTTTTTATGGAATTGCACAATTCTGAATCATTCAGACCCGTGTCAGTTATTCTCGTGTGTTTATGAAATCATCAACTCTTTATGTCAGCATTCTATATTTTTATGGTCACGTGACTTTGAGGTGGAAGTTGTCTATCATACATATATTAAAATTTTAGCCGGATAATTTCTCTGCTTATATTGGGAAATTGTGGTTTTCTAACTCCTAATAATTATTATTTGTATGCTTCCATGATTAATTCTAACTTCAGAGTGTGCTGTTCTAATCAGAGGGTAAAGTTTATCAACTTTACAATAATAAATAATTTCGTCTCCTTTGCAAATGAGTTAAATAACCTAATTCCTGCTACATTAAAACATCATGTCATCTTAAGAATTATTTTTGAAGTGCTGCCTTTTGGGAACTTAACTTGCCCTTTATAGATACAAAATTTAGTCCTGGTATCTATGATGAGTTTATTTACATTACTTAAAGTATCTTTTTATCTTTCACAAGACTAGTGTAAACTGAATTATGATTTGTACAAGTTATCATCTTTTCTCAATAGAAAATTGGACATGTAATTACTTGTAAAAAATGTTTGTACAAGTAATAACGTGTACAAAATAATAACATGTACACGACATATATTTCAACAATGTTAACAAAATTTCAATCTATTTTTTAAAATATGACCTGATTTTTTTTTGTATTTTTCGACTTTTTGAATCAAATAGACAATATAGAAAAGAAGATGTGGTATGATTGCCAATCAGACAACTATCCACAATAGACCAAAATGACACAGACATTAACAACTATAGGTCACCGTACGGCCTACAACAATGAGCAAAGCTCATACCGCATAGTCAGCTATAAAAGGCCCCGATAAGACAATGTAAAATAATTCAAACGAGAAAACTAACGGCCTTATTTATGTAAAAAAATGAACCAAAAACAAACATGTAACACAAAAACAAACAACAGCCACTGAAGATAATTTTGCTGGAACTGTGATAAAATAATAAGAGCTGTTTATTTAACAGTACAAGTTCATATACTAAGTATTCATCACAAAATACGTCATTATCAGTGGCATTAATCCGTTCATGTGACGCTCGCGCAGTTTGCCGTGACCTGTGATGTCGTTGATGCGAGATGTTCAAAGTTGTTTTATGGTTTACTTGTAGTAATATACCATTATATTATTTGATTATACATTTATCTGTGCTGAGTGTATACTATATTTCTGTTTACACAGTTTTGGCATTTTAGCAATATTTCATAATATTGCTATATCAGTTAGAGGTTTTGCTTGAAGGAAAATTGATTCAATGCATTATTTTTTCTTACAATGTCCTGTACTAAGTCAGGAATATGACAGTTATCATCAAATAGACTTTTTTATGTTGGCGTTTGTTTATATTGCAGTTCAGTATTTCTGGTGTTCCGTTGTTTCCTCTGATAGTTCCTGTGTTTCCAATGGTTTTAGAATGTTACTCCGATTTTTTATTCTCTTCGTCGACATTTTTAAACAACTGTATACTACTATTAAATTAATTTATAGAGGAAATATATCCCTTGCATGTGAATTTTGAAGTTTAGACTAAAAATTAATCTAATATTCACAGCACTTATTTTCCTTTTCAATAATCTAATATTGCATCCCCATTTTCTTGATACAGCTCTGCTGCTCACAAGGATGTTTTGAAACCAACAGTTCCAAGTTATGAAGCTGAAATTATTCATTCGAATATTGTATGGACACTATCACAAGTTGGTCGACCGTTACTGAATATTTTGTATTACTGCTAGAACCCTCTTTTTGTGTTGAGTTAATGAGATAACCAATTACCACTTATTCTTAAACTGTGTTCTTATGGTTTGATTTAACAACACACATGTGTCCATTAGGGGCTTGTATGCAGAGGTTTAGTTTTGATACCGCTGTTGATTGACTACTTATTCCTGTGGTAATTATTAGTTTTGTAGTCAGTTTATCGGTACTGGCATCATTTATAACAATCTTTCTTGAATTATCCTTTTTTTTATATTGATCATAAAAAAACAGGTTTCAACTACTAACTTTGGTATAATTTTACTATTATTCGTTTGGTTTTTTTAGGTCATAAAGGTCTTCAACTATTTCTGTTTTTATACGTCTTTTTGGCTTTCACATAATCACTTCTTATCGTTACTGATAAAGATTATCCAGAAATCGCTTCAAACGAACACAATTTATAAAGCATTGTTTTAGTTTTCGCTGAAATGGGTCTATACTTATGCTGCTACACTACTAGTCCTGGGGTATCATAATCCTAGTAGTCGGACTTATTTATAGCAAACCATTTTGTAAGTTAATGGTTAACTTACAAATATTAAGAAACTAAGATTTCAACTTTTAAAATGCACACATATAAAAGATTTGGTACACATCTTGGTTCCCCCTATATATAATCTATATTAAAGCAATATTCGGTAGAAGCTACAAGTGTGTAGTGTTTTATATCGCTTTTAACTGCTTGAAATATCATCAACATAACTGTTAATTTTTTTGCTATTTCTGTATTTCTCACAGTTTTGTCCAATCACTTAAAAGGACACCTAGGTTTAGGAAACTATTTGTGTTTTCTTAATGTTTAATGCTTTCTAAAGTGTATGTAAACACTAGCAGAAGATTTGCATTTCATTTATGTGTCAAATATGTTAGAATTTTCAAAAAATCAATTAGTATTAGAATTTTATATTTTATGAAGATTACCTTGACATGCATTTACAAATACTTGATAACGACGAATTTTTCTTGGTAACCATAATCTGATCAAAAGATTTAAATAAACAGTCGAGGTACACTGTGCACATTATTGCATTATAACGTCGATATTATACAGAAAAGGACAAACACATAATCTTTTCAGGTAATTTTTAAATTATTATAAAATTTGTCATTTATTTGAGCAACAATTTACTTGTATACAAAATTTACGCATAATTTTACTTTTTTTACTACTTTAAACGTTTAAATTTACTAGATTTGATAAATTGAGGTAGCACGTTCTAATGTTTTCATACCTTCACCTTCTACCATGAAAAACACATACGCTCCATATACGACTAAAGATCTTCTGAACACCACAAGGTTCACAGTAAGCTATCTAAACTACGCATTAGACATATTGTATAACTGTATCTTGTAGCTTTCATCTACTCATTGATCTATTTTTCTCTGTTTTATCTTCAATCATTGGGAAAGGTGAAAGCGTGTTTGTAGCGGAGTATCAAAATATGTATAACATTTGTACTATGTAAAAAAAGTGTTACATTTTTTTTTGGCCCTTTATTTAGCACTTTTGCCCATCGTTCTCTTTTTTGTAAACCAAACGAAGACTCTCTAAACTATTGAATATTTTTACTTTCCTTTTTATCTTTTTCTTCTTTTGCTATCAAAAATACATTGAAGCAACCTTAGCCATAACTTGCGTGGTTTGATTTAAAGAAGGTGTATACTGAAGCAGATAAATAAAGGGAAATATTGAAATAAATATTTGAAAAAAAAAGTAGTATCTTTTTTTAATGCCTTTCTCATTCTGTTTGTGTAATTCGAATAGGTGTACACATATTATTATATATCAAATAATAGTGTTTTCTTCTTTTTGTTGACCTTTTATGTCATACTGTTTATGTTTAATTCTCTTTTTATATTTCCTATTTGTTTCTTTTTAACTCACCTGGCCCAAAAGGACCAAGTGAGATTTGTCATCAATTGGCGTTCTTCGTTCGTCGTCGTCGTCCGTTTTACAAACTTCTTCTCCTTTGAAACTACTGGGCCAAATTAAACTAAACTTATTCCAAACCATCCGTATGATATCTAGTTAAAACATGTATCTGATGACCAAAACAATACCAAAATGTTCAATTCACCCCTTTCAGAGCTATTTCTCTTTTAACTCAACAAGTGACACCACAATTTTGCTGTTATTTAATTACTTTGATTTTTTTAGGGTGAAACAGCATGATATAATCTGAAAATTATCCAAAATTCTTAAAATATGAAACAAGGATTTCCTCTATAGATAAACGTATCATAAAAGGATTTAATTTTGTATGTACGCCAGTTGCGCGTTTTGTCTATCAAAGACTCATCAGTGACGCTCGAAAAAAGTTTAAAAGGCCAAATAAAGTACGAAGTTGCAGAGAATTCAGGACCAAATTCCTAAAGGTTGTACCAAATACAGCTGCTCCTAAATTGGTACTTTTATGGACATTTTGCAATTTTTGGTTATTATCTTGAAAGTTATAATAGAAAAACCACAAAACTGTTACTATACAATTGATCAAATGCATCTTTATATTTCTGTTATTGATTCTCAAAATTGCTTTTTTCAAAATTAAAAGATAAAAAGGGGGTCCAATCATATGTTCCCCTTCAAATGCATCGATCGTCCAAAAAGGGTGGTCCCAACCTTTGGACCCCTTTGGATCCGCTCTTGATACTTTGAAATAAAAGAGCGGATGTATGAAGAAATTAAATGTCGTTGACGACATCTTCTCTCTTTAACCGTTTGTATTGATACAAATATATATCAAAGTTGCTTTACACATACATGTGTAAACCTGAATCAGTAAATATGAAAAAAAATGTGTCAACAGGGTTTTTTTATCAATCAAATCAATTTCGGGTCACAGAGAAGTCAATTATAAGTCGGTGTTAAAAAAAATATAAATTCAAATGCAATGTGCTTTTTCAGATAGATAGTACATGCATTTGAGTTGTTTTCATCAAGCAAAGAATCTTTGTTTTATTGATAAATCCTTACAATCACTTCAAGGAATTTGTAAAATAGTTTTTTTTTAAAAAGGTAAACAATTAATGAGGGACATGCAAACTCTTAAGTCGTATACAACCTGACAACGCCATTCATGGTTAAATAAGAAAAAAGTGATAAAAAAACACAGAATAGAAAACTAAAGACTAAGCAAAACTAGCTCCACCAAAACTGGATGTGATATCTGATGCTGCGGAAGGGTATGCAGTATGCAGATCCTGCTCCACATGTGGTACCCGTCGTGTTGTTCACATAAACTTTTCAGGAATTATGTTAAAAACAAATCATTTTCGGAATTTTTATATATATAACCCGTTATGATTTTATTGATTTTTTATAAACACCTGAAAGTCATAGAGTTTACATAACTTCGGGTTTAAAGAGGTTAGTGTAAAACATATATATATATATATGTACCAAAAAGTAAAAACACAAAAATACCGAACTCCGAGGAAAATTCAAAAAGGAAAATCAAAAATCAAAAGGCAAAATCAAAAGTCCAAACACATCAAACGAATGGGTAACAACTGTCATATTCCTGACTTGGTACAGGCATTTTCTAATGTAGAAAATGGTGGATTGAACCTGGTTTTATAGCTAGCTAAACCTCTCACTTATATGACAGTCGCATCAAATTCCATTAAATTGTCAACGATGCATGAACAAAACAAACATACTCAAAGAGTAAAAATGTCAAAAATAGGGGTACAACAGTCAATATTGTGTTATCATCTTAATATCTCTACATAAACAACAAATGTAACAAAGAAGCACAAAAAGGCATACATTAATTTAACATTCTCATTTTGCTTTTCTTATACGGCTGAATTTATCTATGTAAAGTCTACCCATAATGATAGAAGGTTTCATTACTGGTTTAAAAATGCGCGTATGAAATTCGCACAGGTAGACATAAAAATAATTTTGTCGTATGACGGCATACATAAATGAAGACTTACGTAAAGTTTATATAACAAAAACAGACTTAACAGTAAAAGTAATAATAATAAATAAAATAATGGTGTGCTTTAAAGTATGACGGGATACATAAGTACAGTTTCACGTCAAATACGCTGAATTTATCTATGTAAAGTATACCCATAAATGATAGAAGGTTTTCATTACTGGTGTAAAATAGCGCGTTTGAAATTCGCACAGGTAGACATAAAAATAATTTTGTCGTATGTCGGCATACATAAATAAAGTTAACTCTATACTAAAGAGTAAAAAAAAAACCAGAGACTCCCAAAGAAAATTTAAAAACGAAAGTCTCTAAACAAAGATATAAATTAAAAGCTCAAAACATCAAATGAAAGAATGACAACTGTTACAGACATTTCCTTATGCATGTTATGTAAAACATGGTGTATTCAAACTAGTTTATAGCTACGTTTTATCTCTTTCTTGTATAACAGTCGCATAAAATTCCATTATATTGACAACAATCTGTGAGCAAGAGAAACAAACATTAAACTAGAGGGTAATTTTTATTTAAATTCGGGTACAGCAGTGAACATTGTGTTGTAATCTTAATCACTATAAAAACAAACAACTAATTCACTCAAAAAATAATATATCACAATCACACAATGGCGGAATGTATAACTACTGAGCCACACCGAAAAGACATTTCTAGAAATTGACTAAACAAAAAATATAAAAATTTACAAAGACAAATACATCAAACCTTTTACACGTATTTAAACTGATAAACAATACCAATACTTTTAATCTACACTTCGAGACCATCACGTGAGGTTGACAAAAAATATTTAGCAACAAATATCCACATAAATGTCAACCATGGAGATTGTTGCAGTATATGATTAAAATAAGGAGATATGGTATTCAATGGGACAAAAATCACCAAAGTTCAAACGAAGTAAAAGTTAGCAGTATTAGGCAACCATACAGTCTTCAAAAATGAGAAAAAGAACCTGACATGAAAAAACATGAAACGATTCAATTTTGAAAAAAATAATGGCCTAATTCATAAGAAAAAAAATTTACGCAAAAACAAAATGTTTGGAGTTACAAAATCAGGTAACGCAGAGTAAAGTCAATATTGAAATATTTAACAAAGGAAAGGGAAATGTGCCACCAATATGGGATCATTAGTGTTTTTGTTTTGATTCCGTCCTACTCAAAAATGCCAAAAAAATGTTTGTGTCTTTTAAGTTATAGGTTTAGAATTTTCCGAAAAAGTACATTTATTGGAATTTTATCTTGTAGGCGTTTACCTTGACATGTGTTTGCAAATATTTGATAAAAACAAGCTATTCTTAGTATAACTAATCTGGTCACCGACTTTAAAAGCAAACTTACATTATGCACTAGATCATACCACGGTCGATATCGTGTATAAGGGAAATCAAAAAAGGTAGTGTTTATCCAAAACAAAATGAACTTTTTCTAAAGTGCCATGCTTTTTTATGCTGTTTGAATCATGTTATTTTGGGTCCTCAATGCTCTTCAACTTTGTATTTATTTGGCTTTTTCAACTATTTTAATCTGAGCGTCACTGATGAGTCTTATGTAGACGAAACGCGCGTCTGGCGTATAAAATTATAATCCTGGTACTTTTGATAACTTTTTATATAAAGCTGTCAGTTGTCTCATTTGGGCAAACATTTTTAACGTTATGTCATTAATCGTTGTCAATTGCTGAAGGCTGTATAATCACAAATACTGATACCTGAATATATATATTATATGTTTCTGTCAAATTTTGGTTCTGTAAGTGTATGTTTCCTGACCGACGATATCAATAGTCAGGAAGACAACACATCTGCGTTAACATGAATTACCGTTTGATCGTGAGCCATCTACCTGAAGACAATGTCAGGATTGGAATGAATCCTTTGCAAAATCAAGCCATTTAACAAAAAGTATATTCATATGCTTGTTTGATGATGAAATATATTTTAGATACGGTATGAGTGCCAGGATCATCTTTTTAGAGATGTAGTAATGTAAATAAAGTAAAGAGAAAAACACGACACAACATAGCTTCCATGTACGCCACTACATGTTTAGATTTATTGTAAATCATCACGTTTGGTTTCAAGCCGTCTCGTGGTAACCAAAAATGGATCCGTAGGGGTTTAGTAAATTTCATAAGGGTTCACGACGTCACATCTACTGTAATTGGCGACGTCAACTATTGATTTTGTTGTGTTTCATTGTTTATTTTTCAACAAAATGCAGCAGAAAAGTCAAGCGTACGATAAATTTGTTATTCGGTTATTGACCCCTACAAACCATAGAGGGTGAATGAAATCCATAAGCATCACCCTTTTGGATTTCACTAACCCTCGATTGATGCGTAGGGGGTCAACAGCCAAATATATAACTTATAATATCGAATTATACTTGCCTTTCCTATCGTGAACCAGAAACATTACCGCAGTTCGTTGCTAACTGCAGTTTCGTTTGAACTGTAATTTTGATAAAACTGATATTTTTCAGATGTATTTTGTACTGTTTAAAGAAAACCAAATCACCAAAAACAGAAAAGAACATAATACCTAATTTGAATAAAGAAAGTTTGTTAAAAAGGAAAAATAATAATTTTGTGATTTCAACTAAATGATTGGTTACTAGTACTTAATAATGAAGAATGTGGTAAAAAAACAGAAAAGTACTTTCAAAATATAATATACATTAATTTGTAGCTGCTATAGTAAAACCTAAAGTAAATTGTTTGGGATATGTGTTTATTTAAAATATTGAGAGGCGAATATAGTTCATAAAGTTAATTTCCTGACTAAAAAAACTAAACATTAGAGAAATACCTCTTTTTATTTTTTTCGAAATCTGGACACAAAACAGATTATATAACAATTTTTAATTGACATTGGATTATTAAAATACGATGTAGTATTGCACGATCTAGTACAAGTGGTTGTTACATTGTAAGGAAATTGTGTATTGTTATGAAACAAGTTTACATGAGAACTAATGAATCATATGTTGTATGTCGTAAACTATATTGCATAGTATTGAATGTAGATCAAAATAAGATGATATATCATTTCTACATTTTAGAAAAACCATGCAGCAGTTATTTTTTATGGTTTTGTTTCTAGTAATGATTGGAAGTATCTGTGTTAAGTGTCAAGGTCCTGACGACAAATGGTGGAATCTTCTGATGACACAAGGATTAGCTTGTAGAAATGACACATGCAGAAGAAATGATGCGACATGCGAGTGTTATCTTACAATAGAACACAGGTTAACCATGATGAATGAAAAGGACAGAATTTTACTTTTACCTTTCAAGGGAAAATTTCGACCATTCAACAACGCAACAAAAACGTACAGTGAAGACGAAGATGACGATTTTATCGCTGGAGACGGATTTGGATCTCGTATGGTTATAGCTGTCAACCGCCGCTTTCCGGGTCCACAAATTACAGCATACGAGAATCAAAACATAATTGTACACATGCGAAATTTAATGCACACCGATAGTACAACAATTCATTTTCATGGTTTACACCAAAAACGAACCCCGTGGTCGGATGGTGTTGCTTTTGTTTCACAATGTCCAATTCTTCCGGGACAAATTTACACATATTCATTTTATGCTAAACCATTTGGAATAAGTTTCTACCACGCACATATTGGAGATCAGCGGAGTGCTGGTCTATATGGACCACTCGTTATCATACCATTATCGTCGGTGAATATATCCACTCCACAGGATGATAACGATGGAAAAGTTTACACGGTTGCAGTTCAGTACTGGAACCACTTTGATGAACCAGAGACATTGTACCAGCGCATGCTCTTTGGATCATTTGACCTTCAACGGAATGAGGTAATTAATACAACATCTGATATATCTGGCGCTAAATTTAGTCGTTTTCACTGTCATTCTGGTATAATAAATGGAAAAGGTCGATTTTACAATAAGTTGACGACACACAACCAAGCTCCTCTGACAAAATACGATGTTGAACCGAACACAGAGTATCGTTTTAGAGTCATTGGTGCAGCAACTTTATATCCTTTTCGTGTCTATATTGAAGGTCATAAATCAATTCGTATAGTTGCGTCTGATGGATTTGAACTCGAACCAATTGAAGTAGAATCTTTGATTATACATCCAGGGGAAAGAATAGATTTTATTTTGAGAACTGACCAGGCTTTAAGTAATTATTTGTTAGTAGCGGAAACCCTAGAGGTAGAGCCAGCTTTTAAGGATCAGTATCACGCAGCCGAAGCAATCATACATTATATTGGTGCAGATTATAATGATAAAGAACTGTATCCCCCTAAGGCAATACCGAATATCTGTTCAGATAAAGAGCCATGTAAGATTTTTAATTGTCCATTTATGTATTATCCAGAAAAAAACCGAATCTGTCTGACATGGAATGACGCAAAAACAATAGATCCAAATTCAAATATTGATGAAGTTAAAGGGATGGCAATAGAACGATTTTATAATTTTGCTTTTCCAGGAGAGAATGGTTACACTCCAGGGTCAGTAAATGGACATCAATTCCTACCCCCCACTGTTGCAGCATACGCCGAATGGAATAAGGTTGAACAAAACTGTGGAGACTGTAGTGATTCTAGCATATGTGAATGTACATACTACGACACAATAGATAATGACAATACCGATCAAGTGTATCAATTTGTTATGACAAACATTGGTAATGGAGCCGGCTGGTCACATCCTATTCATTTACATGGTCATTCTTTTTACGTCATGAAAATGGGTTTTGCTTCTTACCGTCAAGATGATGGTAAATTAATAGCAAATCGGGGGCAGGATAAACAAGATATTATATGCAACGATGGGAAAAATTTCTGCAACAATGCACAGTGGCGAAATTCGACGTGGTCAAATGGAAATCATCCTACTCTTAATTGGGATAACCCACCACAAAAGGATACAATAATTGTACCGACAGGCGGATATGTCGTCATCCGATTCAAGGCAGATAATCCAGGCCTCTGGTTTTTCCACTGTCACATCGACCTTCACAATACCAATGGTATGGGAATGATGATCAACGAATCTCCAAGTTATCATCAAAAAGTGCCAAATGACTTCCCTAGATGCAAGAGTTATATCGTTAATAACGGTGATGGTAGGTTTTTAAACGAAATATTTAGGTTACTGAATATCAATGTATATATACAGAACCATAGCATACCAAATATTGAAAAAGCTTGATATAAGTCAAAAACAATAAATAAAAGAGAAATGGTAAAGACAGCAACTAACGATAACTAGCGAATTACAGGATTCTGATAATTTTGTTAGGGGGTGAAGATGTGTTTAGCGCTCAACCGTTTATTTATATATGAAACACGTCATTCTTCGTATAAATTAGCTATGATTTAAAGATCAAAGAATATGCCCGAATCTTGAACTAGAATATACTTGTTAGTTTTGATGCACGTGTTTTAACAGTAGACTTAATTAAAATGCATAAGATGCAGACTTCAGCAGAATATCAATTGATGTTCTTATCTATCCATTTTGACAAGATAAATGATCGTGGTTTTTTTTCTTTATTTGTTTCTTAAAAATTGAGAATGGAAATGGGGAATGTGTGAAAAGACATCAACCAGATCGACCCAAGATCAAACGCAACCGAAGGTCATCAATTAGTCTTCAACACAGCGAGAAAAACATCGCACCCGAAGGCGTGCTGCAGGTGGCCACTTAACAAAACTAAGAACTACATTACTTCAATTTTACATTATTTATTCATCAACAGGATAATAACAATCCTATCATTACCTGCATGTAATGCTTTTCACTGTTAAATACGTTTCAGAAATTGTAATTTTTAAAAAACAAAATGAAGTTATCTCATTGATAAGAATCAAGTATCCAGTCTCGTTCGTTCATGAATTAGCTAACTATAACTAAATGGCAGGAAAATCCTTTTTTTTTCATTTGTCGCTGCTCATAACATAAGAAGGATAAGAAAAACGAATTGTAATATTTGTGGAACAGAAACGATCTGTTTAGTTTTTTTCTGTAGCGCATAATTCATAGTTTTAAATTTCCATTATCTTGTTTAGTCGTATGTATAGTTTGTGTATAATAAATAAGAATATTCGTAAGATACAATTCGGGGTAAATAATGTTTCCGTTTTGTTCACTATGACATATGTAAAAAATCATTAACCATTGTTGTTTTAGTTTCAGGATGTGATACTGTTACACCAACATTCGTCTTTAGACTGTCCTTGGCGGTATTTATGTACATTATCTCTGACATTGTATAGTTTCTTTGATTATCCTTGACGGTATTTATGTACATTATCTCTGACATTGTTATGATTGTATAGTTTTGCATATAAATTAACTTTGATGTGAAAAGTTTAGTTACACAAAGATAATTTAGGAAATATGTAGTTACGTAACTCACCGAATTATTGAAACTTATATTGTATGCACAACATATTGATAAGTTAGATTAGGTATTGTGTTATAACTTATTCGAAAGGATTAAACACAAAGTGTTACAATTTGCAAGGTTTTCTTTGTGCATTCCATGTATGTACGAAAAGTCCACAACCTAAACTACATGTAAATATGGAATATGGTGTAAATTAAAACAAAGATCATCATTAGAACATCGTCGATATACACACAATATCATCGGAGCTGTTTCGCTACTTTTGTACTGTTCAACGTGTTTGAAAGTAACTTTGTTACAATGACGTGGTATCCCGTCATTGCTCTATTATAATTTTTGTGTTCTTATCTTCCATTTTTGCAAATACGCTTTGTCTTTATGCATTATTGTTTTTTCCATTTTTACATATAAACGTGGCTTCGTAATTATACATCCGTATTTTTGTACAATGGTAAATGTGTGTCTGTGTACATTTTCGCTTATATTCTCGGTTAAAACGAAATCGCCAAAATAAATTCCGCCAATTTAAGAGTATATTTTAAGGAAAGAATCAACGATGTGAACCCGCGAAAATAATAACCGTCAAAATACATCTTTTTCAATAAAAATCACAAATTTTACATCCGCGAAAATAACCCGCTATACGGTATTTGTTTGTTTCTAAAGTGATTAAGATGATAAAATAACATTGCTTTTTCCGTTTGTTTAACATTTATACCTATATGTATATGTTTGTTTTGCACTCACATCGTTTTCAGTATAACGGAATTTTATGCGAATTACAACGAACTACAACAAACAGGTTTAATCCATCGTTTTCTACAAGAAAATGGCTGTACCAAGTCAGGAATATGATATTTGTTATCTATTCGTTTGATGTGTTTGAGTTTTTGATTTTGCCATTGTTTATGGACTTTCTTTTTTTAATTTTTCACAGTATATTTGTGATAATGCTTTATTTTAGATCTAATCAGATAATTAAATGAATGCTTTCCACTGTTTATATATATGTTTAGATACTTTTAAAAATTATGAAGTGATACAGAGATGTCTCATTGGCACCCATAACACATCTTCTTATATCTATAATTTTGTGATGTTCATTACTTTTCAAATATAATTATGTGTATGTATATGCAATGCTTGAAATTATTTGAAATCTACACTATCTAAGTAAAACATGTTCTTTTGTAATATTTACATTTTTATTTTGTAAAATGCCATGAGCTATGAAGCTTTATTATCTCTGTTCCAATAATACATAATGTAACCATTTATCTTTACTTAATTGATTTTTTTCATAATCTATAACTACATTCAATGAAAACAGCTTCATCAGTGGTATATTCTGGATCCGCACAGTTTTCTGTAGGATTCATTCAACCAATAAGATGGTGAACATAACACATTAAGAAAAGGTGCAATATTTCCAGGACTTTTAAATTGACGTACAACTAAATGTTTATGCAGCTTCCTACTCTGTATGCTATTTCTACATCCCTCATCTCCCGACTTGGGACAGGCACATATAGAATATGGCGGCGTTACCCATGTTAAGCCATTTCAATTGATATTTTATAGTGTTTCTTTCTATGTTGTGATGTTACAGTAATGTTTCAGGATAGGGTGAAGGTTGGTATATTTTAAAACGTTATAAACCGCTGCATTTGTTTCTTCCGTACTCACACCACATCTTCTTATTTCTGTTGAGGCCGCCAACCATCCTCCAAACCTGGAGAGTAGTGTAACGGCACAACACAAGAACAAACTATGCAAAACAATTAACGAAAATAAATATATGCAATACAACAAAACACGACAACCACTCAATTACAGGCGTACCTTGACCTATACTGTTTTGCTTTTATAAATTGTTACTTGGATAGATGGTTGTCTCATTGGCACTTATACACCATCTTCTTAAATCTATTTCAAAGTGTGACACTCACATATAGAATGATTCGAAGTTTAAAATGTTTAAAGATGCCAATCCTCCTCCTTGAAATAGTTAAAAACTCATAAGAAAGATATAAAGCAGAAAAACATCTTACAAAAGCACAGACTTGACGTGGCAGGGTATTTATACATCTCTAGAAACATGATTTTTTTTCATCACAAACATGCTATCTATATACAGCTATAAACCGCACGATTTGTCAATTAAGCAGAAAGTATTATGTTTGACATCAATGCCAAAAGTATTAAAATTTGCACCTACTTTGTTCAAATAATTAAAAAAAATTACTCCATACACACATTCATATTCTATTTATTTGAAACATTGCGCCGCAATTATCTATGTGTTAATTCTTGTTTTTTTTTAATTGGAATAAGTTCATATGTTAGCCCAAGCAGTCAGAATTCAACTTTGTCAAAACTTGCTCCCCATTACGCCAGTTCATTTTCACGATCGTAAAAATGGAAGCCATTGTAGGGATGACGCGCTACCAATTTTGCTCTTGATAAATGTATCCACATAGCACCATTACGATCCTTATATGTCAGTTGTCTTTTAAAAGACAGAAGTATCTACTAGCTAATTAGCATCATTGAATGATCTTGTCGGCATTGATTCAACTTAAAACTATTGTCCGATCGGTTGTCAGGTGGAATTTTCGAAAATTCTTTAACATTTTAAAAAAAATCTAATAAATATTTCGTGGAAGAACAGACTAAAAATTTGCAGTGGTTGAAGATTATAAACCCTTGTTGTCATTACACACACAACATTATTTTTTTGGAAAACATGCATTTTCATCATCCAACTTAAAAGACTGTCGTCAAGCACGTTTAGAAAAAAATAGGTAATCGAACACACCTTATCTGTTTTTGTGATTCATTAAAAGGTATTTCACTTGACCCATATACATTGTATTTCATCTTTTCATACTGTGATTTTTTTATGTTATAAAGTCAACTTGTAGGTTTGATTTAAAAAAATGATAGAATCTGAAGCGAGATGATATATCAAATAATCTTGATTTGTTCGTTTCAAGACAAAATATACACCTCAAACACACCCTAATATAAAAAGGTGCAATCGATTTCTCTTTTCGTTACAATTGTCACCCATATTTTGAAAAAAAAATTTGAGTCACATAATGGAAGGGCAGACAAGAAAATTACTGAACTAATAGATTGATATGTTCTCCGTCAATTGTAATAAAAGAATTTAAATCGGAGGTTATGCATTTTCTACATCCAACTTAATAGATACTCATGTCGTCGACTTGATATCTTAATTGTTCTGCATTACTATGTAATAGATAAATTGAAAACATATCCAAATGGTGTATTTCGAAAAAAAACACTTCGTAATTCAGACGAAAATTGTCGTTTTATTTGTTTCTTTTAACTTTTATATTTTTTGTTACTATAGTATAACAACATTACAGTAAGCATTTATCGCCTTCTCTTACAAAGAACTTTGATGAATTTTAACTGGGTGTCCGACTGCAAGTGAATGTCTACGATATAGAAATGTATCTGACTGCGGGTAAACTAAGACGGTTGTGGTTTGTTGAACGGAGTCACGTGATGACCACTTACGTAGGGGTTAGTAAATTTTATATAGGGTTCATGACGTCACGTCTTCTGTTAAATGTGTCGTCATCTATGGACTTTATTGTGTGTTATTGTTTTTTTCCTACAAAACGCAGTAGACAAAGTTCCACATGCGATAAGGGAGTATGTCCAGTAAAACCCCTTTTTGGCCCCAAAATATAGCAGTTTTACAAAATTGTTAAAATGTAAAATTTTAGTTATTTATTGGACAGTAAAATGCTTCTGCTACATAAATATGGGCTGTTTTTGACAACACAATGCACATATATCGGGTACTAGCACCATTAAGTCATACTGAAATAACTGAAAACATCACAAATTTAGCATTTTAGTTAAATTTAAGACGGTTTTCGTGTAAAACGAAAGTGGCCGCATTCTTGTTCATCCTTAATTTTGAAATGAAAGTTGTATTTTATGATAATACATAACATATATAAAGGTTGAGGATGAACACAGATGCGGCCATTTTCCTTTTTACAAAAACCATCTGAAAAGTGAAATTTTTCAGCATATTTGGTAGATTTTACATGTTTCTGCTTGGATCGGTGCGTTTTGAATTTTATGACTAAATCAGTTGAAATCTTTCACACAAACTAATTGATTCAAATAAAAAAGACATTTAAGTGCTTAAAAAGTTGTAAAAATCTTTCCTTAGATGAAACTGAAATTTTAGGCCAAAATCGGCCCTTACCGGACCTACTCCGTTGTTATACGGATCAATACTGACCCACTAAGGACCATAGAGGGTGAGTAAAATCAACTCGGCCTAACCATTATGAATTTAACTAACCCTCTATGGATGCTTCAGAGGTCAATAGCAAATCTTATAATGGTAACTGTTCTGGCAGTGAAACGTTTTCTAATGTCTGCATGGTTGATCGGGGAATTCAAATTCGCAACCACACGTCTGATCAGAGTGGGGACATTAAATCTGATATATCGTGTACGCACGCCCCTCGCTATCTTGTCGTTAATGATCCCTGCTACAACAAATATGCGTAGATTATTTGAAGCCAATAGCAACATATCCGACCGGCTCCCTGCATGTTTCAGTGTCGGATTATTGACGTTATTCGAGCTGCAAACAGTCAGTCAGTCAGTCAGTCAGTCAATCAGCTGTATCCATTGTAGTGTTGAAATACTCTTGGGATTTTTATTTGTACATTTAAGAAGTTCATAATTTGAAAGTGTTCATTGATAGGACAATACAATTGCTCGAAAATGAAGATATCATTGACTGAGCATACGGATAGACGAGTCTGAGTGCCAATTTGATAGCTTTTTTGTAAACTTTTAACCGTACGACATTCGACAATGAGCAAACCCACAAAGTATAGGATCATAAATACGTGAAGCGGAAGGGAAGGGGGCATGCAATGCAAATACAATAGAAAATATGTAAGGGTTCCGCGGAACCCAGAGTCTCGCCTACTTTTGCTGTAAATTGCAAGCTCAACAAAATTGAGGAAAAAAATCAATAAAAATATTCCGCTTGATACTATCTTTGATTGTAAGAAGCTTCTTTCCAAGTTTGGTAAAAAATCCAGGATAGTTTATGAATCTAATAAATGTTTTAAAAACTTTAACTGCAGACTGGATGTAATGTTAACTGGAAGAACAACTAAGTCCATTTATAAGTAAAATACAGATACACAGGTACAAAATATTAACAAAACTTCCTTATAGATACTAGCTTTTAATCATAAACTAGCTTCTGTCCAAGTTTGGTACAAATTAAAAATAGTATAAGAAAGTTATCAATTTTTTTTTTAAATTTAACCACAGAATGAATGTGTTGCTGGCAGAAAATCTAAGTCCATTTAAAGTAGAATACGGAAAAAATGGATTTATCGTTTTTACAAAATTTACTTCTGGATACCATCTTATTATCATAAACAAGCTTCAGTCTGTCCAAGTTTGGTACTAACCAAGGATAGTTTAAGAAAGTTATTAAAATTTTAATAAACTTTTACCACAGAGTGAATGTAATGTCTTCCCGCAGAAAATGTCCATTTATAAGTAAAATACGGAAAATATGGAATTTTATTTTTACAAAATTTACTTCTGGATACTATCTAATGATCATAAACAAGCTTCTGTCCACGTTTGGTAGCAATCCAGGATAGTTTAAGAAAGTTATTAAAATTTTAAAAACTTTACCTACAGAGTGAATGTAATGTTTTCCCGCAGAAAATGTCAATTTATAAGTAAAATATGGACAAATGGAATTTTATTTTTACAAAATTTACTTCTGGATCATAAACAAGCTTCTGTCCACGTTTGGTAGCAATCCAGGATAGTTTAAGAAAGTTATTAAAATTTTAAAAACTTTAACCACAGAGTGAATGTAATGTTTTCCCGCAGAAAATGTCAATTTATAAGTCAAATACGGAAAAATGGAATTTTATTTTTACAAAATTTACTTCTGGATCATAAACAAGCTTCTGTCCACGTTTGGTAGTAATCCAGGATAGTTTAAGAAAGTTATTAAAATTTTAAAAACTTTAACCACAGAGTGAATGTAATGTTTTCCCGCAGAAAAACTTAGTCCATTTATAAGTAAAATACGGAAAAAATGGAATTTTATTTACGCAAAATTTATATCTGGATACTATTTTATGATCATAAACAAGCTTCTATCCAAGTTTGGTAGAAATCCAGTATGGTTTAAGAAAGTTATTAAAATTTCAAAAACTTAAGCACAATATTTGTGGACGCCGCCGACGCCGACGACGGAATGTAGGATCGCTTAGTCTCGCTTTTTCGACTAAAGTCGAAGGCTCGACAAAAAAGGAATAACTGTTTATAGAATGAAGATGTCACGTATTACAATACTTAATTGGTTACTTTGACGTTGAGATCTAAAAATGAAAAGATTGTTCTCATTATTCAATTTCGTTTTTAAGGTGTAAAAGTTATGCTAAATTTCCCGGAACAACACAGGCTTGCTTCTGTGTTTCCTAATTCGAATTGGTTTGTCATTCGTTCTGATTATCTCATATCTTCTTTATTGCCTCCAGGAGGAGAGTGAAAATAATAAACATGATAAACACAAAAATTAAACAATTGAACAACATAGGCAAATTAAATCAGAAAATGTCATGATCAGTTGAAGTGAGTGTCAGTAACGGATATAACAGTTATATTAATCTTGTAGTAAAGTTCCAAATTTATGGATATATCGAACGCATATAGCTTGGAATGTCTCTAGTTGGTCGGTTTCTAGTGGAAAATTGTTCAAATCGCAAGAAAGTAAGTAATACAATAGTTTTTCATCAGACATGTTTGCAAGGAAGATACTAAACGTAATTGGATCGATGTTTATAATTTCACACCAAAAGTTATCACGTGTTTCGTCAAGATAGTCACACGAAGAAATGGCGTGAACTATTGGATCAAAAAACATTTTACCGCATCTGTCACATAGAATGTATTGCCTATTGTCATTGTCTTTTATTAAACAGCAAACAGAAATTGAATAATGTGCTTGTTTTCTAAGGTTTGGACGCTTCAATGCTATAGTCCATGCAGGGTGAGGTGTATAATCTTTTTTGATCATTTTAAAAGCAACAAAATCATCATCAATGTTAATACGTCTTGTCCAATTAACAATTTCGAAAGCGGTCACTGCTGTTTTCACAATACGTTTCCATATTAGAGATGTTGGAAAAAGTCCGGTTTCACAGAAATCGTTAAAATATGTTGATAACTCACACTTCCTCAAAATGTTTATAATGTCAACTGTGAATCCGAAATTTGAATGGCTTCCGTCGTTGTATTGAAAGTCGTTAACTCTACGAAATTAATATACGGAAAGATACACATTCGCACGGAAGATTACATATCCGTCCTAGAAAAAGAAGTTTCTTTTCATCCACATAACTTTCAATGCTAAACCAACCGATCATCGGAAGGCACATTTCACTTCGTGTGCGCCGTGGTAAACCTTGAATATTTTTGCAAATGTAGTGCTGAGTTCTTTCCAACACTAACCATTCAGTTGAAGTAAGTTTGCCCCATAGTTCACATCCGTACAACGCCTTCGGATAACATACTTGCTTTACGAATTTTGAACAAAAATAGGATTTAAAATAGCTGGATGAACACCTAGACGGATTAAAGATATAACGGTTGTACGCAGTGTTCTGCAAACGTCTATTGTACGATCCATCGACTTGAGGCTTGTATAAAGATTAATTCCACAATGTTTTGCCATCTTAACTGTCGATATTGGTTCATTATATAGAAGCACATCGGTTCCAATTGTAGGTTTACCAAAATGTAAGAGCTAACTTTTCCCTGCTGAGAACGCAAAGCTCCAACGGATGCTGTACTCTTCGCAAATTTTGACCATAACTTGTGAAGATTGGTGATCAGTTGCGATTATTGAAATTTCGTCAGCTTGAACAGGCGTGCTTGCGTTGAGGTCATGTATAAAAGCACCACGTTGGCTGGACACTAATTTGTCAATGAGGTCGTTGATAAAAATTAAGTACAGTTTTGCTGAAAGTACACTTCCTTGCCTAACACCGCGATGCAACTTGAACCAATTTGACAACTTTCCACCAGAGAATACCGCACTCGTGAAATCAGAATACATATTATCAAGAAGACACCATAATTTTGCGGGAAAGCCATATTCATATAATTTGATGCGCAAACCGTCGTGTGGGACAGTGTCAAACGCCTTAGTACTGTCTAATAGAACGATTTTGACGGGTCCACCTTTTTCAATGTAATGAAATTTAACATCTTGTAAATTGTATGATGCATTCATGCTACTTACTTGTTTTTGGTTAGCAACTTGCTGGTGATTCGGAAAATCGGGTCTCAATTTTGTAAGTTCGTTCTCAAGCAGTTTTTCAAATATTTTTATTTTTTTATTATTTTTATTATTAGCATTTAAAACTCTAAACCAAACCAAATGAATTCCATTCAAATAGAATGAACAAAGGAATTATTGATACGATGATACATGTATGCAACTAATCACTATCGTTGATAAGTTATTTGGTTACTTTGACATAGAGATGTAAAAATGAAGAGATAATTTTTATTATTATTTTTTTTGTGTCATCGTTAAGGTATAAACGTTATGATTAATTTCCCTGAACATTACAGTTTTACTTCCCTGTTTCCCAATTCGAATAGATTCGCCATTCGTACTAATTATTACAAGCAGTTGAAACTATAAACCAAACCATATACATTTCATTCACATAGAAAGAAAATAAAAGAATTATTTACGCGATGAAGATGTAATTAAGCACTGTCGTTGATTAGTAATTTGATTTCTTTGACATGAGATGTAAAAATGAAGAAATAACTCTTATTGTTAATGGTTTTGTATTTTTTTTTTATTTTTTTTTTCATCTTTTAGGTATAAACGTTATGCTAAATTTCCCCAAACGCTGCAGTTTTGCTTCGGTGATACCAAATTCTAATTGTTTAGTCATTCGTTCTGATAATAAAATTAAACATTTTAAACTCTATACCAACCATATTAATTCCTTTCAAATTTTGTCTTTAAATGTGTGTTTAGACCGTGTATATGTGCGCCAAACAATTTTCATTTTAAGCTGAAAAAATAGATTTTGCAAAATGTCAGAGGATGACACACTCTCTACAAGAGGCATTGGAAGAAAAATTTCAAACCTGACTGGATGTGGCTGATAATTTGAACACTTAACACAGCCATCAGGACGCCGAACTTCAGTTTTTACTGCCGGGCGAAAGAAGACAAAAGTGACCATATTTATATTCCCCACTCACCTTTTGGGTCGGTGGGTCATAATGCAGTTGAGGTAAACACGTTTCAAAATTTGGTTAGAATATTTGGCTCTACTGTCGTATCCTTATTTGAATCAAAATATCACAATCGATTTTTTTTTTTGGACAGCATCGGCATTTGAAAGATCCTCAATGCACAAAAAGAAGGGTGTATTGACGTTTTATTAGCTGTAAAAGAGAGGCGAAAGATCCAAGTACAGTCATCAGAAAAATACGACATACTGTACATACATAGAATTATTCATATGTCAAAATACCTTCATTAATAATGTCACATTCTAATAGAAAAAACATATCTTATCATTCATTTAGATTTTTATAATGTTAGTATGCTAAATATTTTTATAATGTTAGTATGCTAAATATTTTTATAATGTTAGTATGCTAAATATTTTTACAATCGCGTCTCTTGAATTAAGATTTTAAGATACAATTGTTTTGACAAACAAGATCTATAACATTTCTAACAAAGCAAACACTTATTCTAAACAAGAGTTATCCGTAGATTGGTAGGTTCGTCGATATACTGAGACGTATCTTCTGATAATATTTTCAGTCGGACATTACTAGGTTTCAGGGAGTCTTCAACAAAGTGCCCTAAAATGACGATATCTTCAACTTTTGTTTCAACAGCTTAATCCAATAAATGGTCTTTCAAATTAAAAATGTAATCCCCGGAATCAGGTAGTTTTTTTAAACTAATATAACCCGACTCTGGACCTGAATTTTAGAAACGTTCTAAGCAGAATCTACACTCCCGTTTACAGTGATATGCCATATATAGCCATGATCCATGCTCCCACCATGCACTTCCTACATACGTATCAATGTTGTTCTTATCACAACCTCCTCTTGAAGACCAATGCCGACAGTACGTTATAGAGGGATCACCGTTCAAACACTGGTAGTCTGAAATATATATAAAATAATCTTATAATAAGGGTATCCTCCTCGTATAGACCAATACGGACAGAACGTTACAGTAGAATCGCCGTTCAAACACTGGTAGTCTGAAATATATATAATTAGAACTTTATTATATCTTATCACACCCTCCTCTTGTAGACCAATACGGTCAGTACGTTACAATGGAATCGCCGTTCAAACACTGGTAGTCTGAAATATATATATAATTAGAACTTTATTATATCTTATCACACCCTCCTCTTGTAGACCAATACAGATAGTACGATACACAGGAATCGCCGTTGTAACACTGGTAATTAGACCATTATTATACCATTTTAAAGTGTCGTACGTCGAGTTAACTTTATTAATTGAATTGTAATATAATAAAATAACTCTATGAAATGGTATATTATGTTTATCAATATGATACCAAAGACAGTGGTGATTGGGCAAGGATGGACACATACAGGGCTAACATTATAATTATTTAAAAGCGGATATAGAATTTAGTATTCGAAGATTGACAAAAATGACTGATACATTTCAGTTACAGTCCTTTTGGATATAATCATGTTGTCTTGCCTCTCTCAATGGTCACCTCCTTCTTAAAAAAAAAGAGAAGAGAAAAAAAAATATGAGCTACGTTTGAGCAAGGCACATTAAGAATGAGTATATTTATAAGCAAAGAGCAGATAATTTTAGGATATTGTTTTACAAATTTTTCTGAGTGCTGCATTAATTTGAACAAATTACTTTCATTCGAACTAATTAAATGAAATGACAATCCATCTGTATTTAAAAATCAGGAATGAATGCCTGTCGTTTACTAGTATCGTGTTAATTAAGTAGACCAGATTTTCAAGTACTAAGTAGTTATTGACAAACACCAACGATAAGTTTCAACAATAAATATTCATGTGTCATTTGGGAATAAAATAAATATTTTAAGAGAAATAGCCTTGAACAATATTAGGAAATTGATTTTAAATATCAATTAAATTTATGAGCATATCAAAATTAATATTAATAGACTTACATGGAACGCAACTACTGTCGTACTCGCTTTCCCTCAAGCAGATTTCCTCGTCCTGGCAGCCGTGAGAGCCACCACAGTTTCCTCCTAATTTCTGAAATAAATGCATGGTATACGTAATATTTATTTTATGTTTTGCACAGAAAGGATTTTTCTTTTCGGTTTTGTTTCGGTTTCTTTTGCTATTCTTAAAATAAATTTTGGTGCTTAGTTTTGTTTTTTCTTAAACTATGTTAATATATTTTAATTGTGTTTCTATGTAACACTTATAATTATAAACTATTTTGAATGTGATTTTATGCAACAAGTTTAATTATAATATATTGTGTATGTGTTTCTATGCAAAAATTGTAATTATAATATATTTTTTATGTGTTTCTATGCAACAAGTATAATTATAATATATTTTGCATGTGATTATATGCAACAAGTATAATTATAGTATATTTTGTGTGTTTCTATGCAACAAGTATAATTATTATATAGTTTGTATGTAATTTTATGCAACACTTATAATCATAATATAGTTTGTATGTATTTTTATGCAACACTTATAATCATAATATATTTTGTAAGTGACTTTATGCAACAAGTATAATTATAATATATTGTGTATGTGATTTTATGCAACAAGTATAATTACAATATATTGTGTACGTGATTTTATGTACAAGTATAATTATAATTTATTTTTGTATGTGATTTTCTACAGCAAGTATAACTATAATATATGTTGTATGTGATTTTATGTACAAGTATAATTATGATATATTTTGTATGTGATTTTCTACAACAATTATAACTATTATATATTTTGTATGTGATTTTATGTACAAGTATAATTATAATATATTTTGTATGTGATTTTGTAAAACAACTATAGTCATAATATATTTTGTATTTGATTTTATGCAACAAGTATAATTATAATATACTTTATGAACGATACATTATACTGTCACTAAATATTTCATGTAAGAGAATAAGGATCAGATTCAGGACGTATCAGAAAATATCATTCAGGAGTGCAACCATGTTGCTGTTTGAACTGTCGTATAAACAGACACAAAACAATGCTTGTGCAAAGCTTAACAACAGTCGTACGGCAGACATTGCGTAGTTAATTACCACAAAATACATTTGAGCGCATTGATAGGATATTTTATCGAAAACAATCGAACTTTTTTGGCGCCAAAGTATAACCCTTTTTAGCGCAAGATTTTTAATCCATTTTACCTAAAAGTGAAATTATCAATGTCCATTTTAGCGACAAAAAATCATAAGAATAATTATCTAACAGAATCAAGATAGCACAGTATAGAAAATATTATTTCAATTGAAATACAGTACTAAAAGACTAAAAAGTTAACGCAAATGTTATAATTTATAAGTCCTGTATCTTTGTTTTGGTACATATATGCTGAGTCAAACACTTCATTTGAGATGAGCACGATATCACTTAACCAGCGAGGCAGTTCCGAGAGTCTATGTTGTGATCTATATTGATATCTAATATATTGCAATCGCCAATGGAAGTCAGCAGGGTTTACGAACATTCGTTGTTCGACCGTCTAGTCAATTGGGTGTCGTTAAAATATATCATTTTTATATATACTTACAGTTGGGATGTCATCCTTCAATGCAAACACATAACCATTTTTGAAATGTAAATTATTGATTGTCCATTCCATATTTGAAATGAGACATTTTTTGTCGACACGACCAAAACTAAAAGATTTGCATTTTTTAAAACTAAGGCAAATTTGAGCACACTGATACATAGATGGAACAGTGTTCCTTAAAACTACATGTCGATCCATTTGTCTTCCTTCCGTAAATTTGAATTTAAGAATAGACTGAGATTGAGGATAAATTCCTGGTATGAATAATACTGTTATGTACACATTGAGCATACTATTATACATTGTCTTTGACCGATAATTAATCACTTTTAGACTTTTTTCCCATTAAATAACAGTTTAAATTAAAGATTCTATCAGCTTGACGTGTCATTCAAATGTTGTTATACTTCTATACTACCCCTGATAAATCAAGTGAAAGTAATTTATACAAGGAGCGATGATTTATCAGTACGACTACAGGAAGTCAATTAAATGTATAAAATCATTAAACAATTAAATGATTAGATGATTGCCAATGGATTCATAAGTTGGTCCCACGAGCAACCGTGACTTTACCGTCACTTAAAAATTTCAATCATAATATTTACAAAATTATATTGGAGATCTTCAGAATGATTTGAATCAATTTAGGTTCAATGTACACTGTTAAGGTGTAATACCATCAAATCATGGTATGTCACATCCGGTTGCATACGAAAGTAGGTCTAAAAAAATATTCCCTTGAATTTGACCGTTGTAGGTAATTAATCCTACATTTTATTGCAGTAAAACTATTTCTGTGTCATAAACATTATGTCTTGGGAATTTCAAAACACAATTATTTTTTATTTGTGATTTCTATAGAAAATTTTGTAATCTTGAGGTTACATGGTGACTAAACCTTGTACACAGATAGAATAAGGGGAGAAATTTGATTGGTTAACTTCCAATGATGGTTATTTTCTTATATGCAATGAAATGTTATGTGAAACTTTTTCTATAGAACTGGACAGGATAAAACTTTACTCATGCCAAGTATTTTTTTATTTGAAACAAAGATAAATACTGCACAATTTTTTGAAAAGTGCAAATTTAACAAAGACTAATTGGGGAAAATCAATGGTTGTATTACACCTTAACAATCGTTGAATTGATTTTGATTTTGCGAACAGTTCCCATACATTATTATTATAGATTTCTGTCTTCAGTGTAATTTTTTTCCAGTCATTGTTTTTTCTTCTTCAGTTTGAATGCATCTCAAAAATACTTTATCTTCTGTGCGTATGCTTCTTCACTCACAGTCTGTTAGATATACATTTTCTGTGTGAATACTAACTAATATAGATTTCATAAGCCATCATGATGAATCGGGTACACTACTTTTGAGTCGTTTGAAAGGTAGTGAAGCATTCTTAGTTTTTTTATATTTTAAGTAAAAACACCGTGTAAAAAGCTGAAAGCCTGATCCTGTAATGTTGTTAAAAGCTGGTTTAATGTCCTGTCCCTAGGTGAAGAGGGCATTAAAGTTAACCATTGTCAGTCTGTTCTTTTGTACGTCTGGCACGAAATTTTTCCTTCTCTAACTTTACTTGGCCTCGGACAAATTTTTAAAACTTATACACAATACCACCAAACACCAATGATTTCGAGTGAAGAAAACTACAAATTTCAGAAGAATATTACGTGTGTTAATCTGCATCTTAAAGATTTTGCGAGTTATTAAAAGATTGTCCTACATGTATCGCATCCTCAATTTTGAATTATAATAATGTGTATTAAGGAATGTTTTCAGCATTCTCAGACATCTTTTCGTTTATTTTTTATTTGGTGAGACGAATTCACTTGTCGTTCTTAAAATCTAAAAAATAACACAATACAATACTTTTGTAAGATATCAATGTGAAGCGGATGGAACAGTTTTGACATTTTTCACCTGCGAATATCATACCTAGATCCTTTTCGACAGGTAAATAACAGTTTATTCAAACAACAACACATTCAAATAAGTTGATAAAATATTAGATATCATAGAAGACTGAACACGAATATTAACTAGATGTGTCAACACGACACGAAGGGCCCTGTCTCGAAAAGGTGAAAAATCTACTATTTCAACAACACATGTGGACACAAAAATGATAGTAGTCTCACATATCTAAAACCATCTAAATGTGTCAAGACATTTAGAAAAAACGTTCGCATAACAGTGATTTTCAACAATTTATCAAAGTCAAAAGCCCGTAGATTCTGCAAAAATTAGCGGAGCGGAACGAAACTTAAACTAGATCTGTAACTTATCATGGTTAACTGACATACCAAAAATCAACCCAATATCTCAAAGCATTGGGAACATAAAACCGTATAATAGTTTGTTGCAGAATGACAGAATGACGAACAAGGGTAAAACTATATGGGACCGACAACTTCGTTGCGTGGCCATACAAATATATTTAAACATGTGAAGCATTCTAGCTTGTGAAGTCATATAAATGAAATTGTTTAATTTCATGGGTTCAAATATTTTACAGCAGTACAAGATCGACGTTACCTCATACTTTGTTAATAGAGCTTAATGTTCACACGATCCCTCTTCTATATATACTAGCTTGTACACGTATGTGATTCAGCCAAATTTGAAGGAGTATTTTGTATCACACCGAATTCTAAATACTGTTAAGTTTAGATTTGGAACTGTAGCTAGTAATGGCATAGCAGACTCTGTTTAAACAAGTCCACTGACAAATCTATATGCACAAACGTCGTTTCTGAGTATAAAGTGTGTTGTTAATGCAAACTGTCTGCGGTTGGTTTACTTGTGTGCGAGCTTTGAGAAATGCCCATGATCAGTGCATTATTTATTAAATGTTTTAAAAGTGTTTGTACTTCTAATATTAGTTTCATTGAAGTCTTAGACGCAAATCTAAATATTTCTATGATTAAAACACTCTCATGTTGGAAATTTGATAAATATACCCTCAGATAGAATACTGAAAGTATCACCATTTAAAAATTAATAATAAGCCTTTTATTTATAAATTTGGGCTAATTAATTAACATGAATAAGAAGGAGAGTTGATGAAGATATATTGCATTTATACTATTTGGTAAGCATCTTAATTGATGATAGAGAATAGTTCATCTCAATCCATGTGCAATGTAGGTTTAGCTAATGTGCGACAGTGTTGTTCGCCTAATGTATGTTCGTTATGCTTAAAACACTATATTCGGTTATTGAACAACTTTTCAGCTGTTTCGCGCGTTTTTTTGGGTTAAAATTCACTCAACCCGTTTTACCTCCAATTAAAACCATCAAACTAGAACACGAAACCATGTTGCCATCTACCATTTAACAAGATATTTACTTCTTAGTAGGATTAAACAACCACCACAACCCGGCGTTATATACTTCTATCTAACGATACGCATAGGAAAGGAACTCGGCCTTTCATACCGTTATTTACTTTTACATGTGCGTAATGAAACTCAAATTATCCCAGTTTATACGTTATTTCAGGGTTGCATTTCTTATTATAATTTCCTTGACAAAGAGTTGCTGCTACGAAACTATTTAATCAATATAAAAAAGAATATTTGGTATAATTGCCAATGAGACAACTATCCACAAAAGACCAAAATGACACAAACATAACAATTATAGGTCACCGTACGGCCTTCAACAATGAGCAACGCCCATACCGCATATAGTCAGCTACAAGAGGCCCCGATAAGACAATGTAAAACAATTCAAGCGAGAAAACTAACGGCCTTATTTATGTAAAAAAATGAACGAAAAACAAACATGTAACACATAAACAAACGACAACTACTGAATTACAGGCTCCTGACTTGGGACAGGCACATACATAAATAATGTGGCGGGGTTAAACATGTTAGCGGGATCCCAACCCTCCCCCTAACCAGGGACAGTGGTATAACAGTACAACATATGAACGAACTATAAAAATTCAATTTTCCAACTTGAAAATATTATGGACGCCATAACAAGTTGGTTGACCGTTATGAAGAATATGTTTCTTGACGACGGCTATGTTCCTATAGACCACTTTCGAGTTTAAGTTAATCCTTAAACTTCAGCAGTGCGGATTGTCAATTATAAAAATTAAATTTGTCGAATAATTCGTCCAATGTAGCATCATATTTTCACAACCATTCGCTCAAAATGGGAACAAAAGTAAAAAAAAGGAACAAAAGAGACGATGCCCCTAAATGAACGAATATTGTTCACTAATGCCAAAGTTTGGGACTGAAATACAGTTGTCGTAATTACAATTCAAACGGGAATCACTTACAACTATAATAGCTCAAAATATCTAAACAATTATTCAATAGATATAGGAAGATGTGGTGTGAGTGCCAATGAGACAACTCTCCATCCAACCCTATAATAGATCGGCATCTATTTGGTTGTTATTTACCTTCGATTACAACTAGCCGCCTTTCTAACTGCAAACTAGAGCAAATAACAAGTAAATGATAAGTTGGTCAATATGATGTGGAATTAAAAGGTGAACTGTATATTTCTGAATTTTCGAACGTCCTGTGACCGCTGCTTTAATGAAAAAATATTGGCTTAAATATTTCGGGTCATGGAAAATAAACATTCTTTTTTAAATTTCAATACAAAATATATAAATGTCATCACTTCATGTACATATTTTCTACCGTTTCCATTTCATAACATAATAACCTAACACACGTAAAACTATAAATAAGATTCCTAGAGTTGCTATATAACAAAAATAAGGAATATCAATCCCGGAATCTTTTAGAACGTCGGTTATTGTAACGAATGTTGTATTTGCAGTGCATGACGGGTAAAGTTCAATTGAAGTTGTATTACACCTGAAAAAAAACAAAAAAAACATTAAACTAGGAAGGCTAAATTTACATACAAGTAAATATCAAATCAAATAAGTTATATGTTCAGTCGCCATGTCAAATAATAATACAACATACCTATGCTCTGAGTAAACTTTTCGACCAGCATACATTTAAGAATTGAATGCTTCTTTTTGTAAATTTATTGGCGCTTCATTCTAAAACTGTACGCACGGTCAACGTTTTACAACCCTATAAAGTTACAAAAAGAAGCATTCAATACTTATAATTACATTTTTTAGCTAGGATTATAAAAACACGATTTTCATGAAGTTTAATTTTCAAATTCACCTGTGCACTTTATTGTGGGACCTCGTGCCATCATGAATGAAATGTTATTGTCTCATGCAATTGCTTACGGAATAACATGTGATGTGCAATTAGCCAATCAGAATAACGTATTATAATGAAACATAAATCTAATGTAATTATTATAAATTAAAGACATGAATACCATACAAAGTCAGTGCACACATAATAGTTCAACATGAGACATAAAATATTTCTCATTTACACAATTATTGTATTTATGATCATATCAATATACATTTTCCCTATAAGATGATGTTCTCTCCCTAAAAATTCAAAATTATTTAACTATGTTGACCGCATCTATCCCATCGATTTTAAGATATAAAGATACAACAGATACAGTTAAGGCTGCTCATATCTTGACTTTCATCTGGAAATTTACGTTGAGGGTCGGTTAAAAAGGAATCTTTACGACAAAAAAAATATTATTTCAGCTTCCTAATTTGAAACTATTTATTCGTAAAATACAGACACCATTTCCAGTTGATTGACCGTTATGGAATGTATGTGTCACAAGATGACGACAGATATAGTTCAGTTGTCATAATTACAAGCGCGTCTCATTTTCCCTAACAGCACCTACCGAATAAGAGTTATAACTGGGTGTGTAATAATATTCGGACCACACAAAGGGTGCCACAAACAAGCCGGATCTGCTTACCATTTCAGAGCATCTGAAATGACCTAGAGTAATGGCTGGTTTCTAGTTGCTCAGTCTTGTTTCTATGTTGTGTTTTGTGTACTGTTGTTTGTTGGTCTTTTTTTTTTCTTTTTAGTCATAGCTTTGTCTTTATTTTTGACTTACAAGTTTGTATGTTCTCTTGGTATCTTGGAGACAATTAACAGCCACATTATAATCTTAAGATGACACGAATAGATGATAATTCTAATAGAGCTTTGTAGTAACATAAAAATCCGCACACATAGCAAATAGATGTATAATTCTTTAACAATGTCCTTTTTCGATCAATAATAAAATAAGCCCCTTGGAATTGAACTTTACTGAGTAATTAGAGTACAAACAAATGTGTCCTCAAAACACCATCGTTGGTTGGTTGAAATATTAGTTTGAGTACGACTTAAAAAAATATTCGTATTGTAAAGTTTTACGACCGAGAGTCAATGACAATTTATATATTATGATACATTTGCATTATGTATAAGAAAAAAATAATCAGATTGATAACAAAAAATAACATTACATAGTCTTACCATAAAACAGGCATTCCTTCTGTACTCAGTATATTGAGACAACCAAATACGTAATGGATAATTGACAAATATTTTGCCCATTTTATCCAATCAGGCAGATTGGTATTGAAAAATCCGGCTGAAATATGTACATAAGTAAACATAATAGTTATCAAAGGTACCAGGATTATAATTTAGTACGCCAGACGGGATTTCGTCTTCATGAGACTCACCAGTGACGCTCATATCAAAATATTTATAAAGCCAAACAAGTACAAAGTTGAAGAGCATTGAGGATCCAAAATTCCAAAAATACGACCTAAGGTAATCGATGTCTGGGATAAAAAAAATCCTTAGTTTTTCGAAAAATTTTGTAAAAGGAAATTTATAAAAATGACCACATTATTGATATTCATGTTAACACCGAAGTGTTGACTCCTAGGCTGGTGATACCCTCGGGGGAAAAACGTCCAGCAGAAGTGGCATCGACCCAGTGGTGTAAATAGTTATCAAAGGTACCAGGATTATAACTTTTGTACGCCAGACACGCGTTTCGTCTACATAAGACTCATCAGTGACGCTCATATTAAAATATTTATAAATACAAACAAGTACAAAATTGAAGAACAATGAGGATCCAAGTCTACAACCATAATATTCGTTCGCCCATTTCACACAAAAAAGTATTTTGGCATGAAAAAGTCCAGCTTAAACATAATTTTGTACGTAAATAGAAACTTACAATGATACAAGAAAATCATATAATTTGACAGTTAAGCTAATTATTATTGTAATTCAATTTAATAGCAATTATGTGTGAGAGCATTGTAAGAGGGCATTACGTATCTGAATGTTTCTTAATCGGAAGTAAATATGGATATAAAGATTCTTGAGAGCGCCATTGCTTAAGCATCTAAGCAGACCTCTTGCATGCACTTTTTGAAAGAAAAAATATTTATATCGTAACTTCTTTATATGATATGGTTTGCATTTTTACAAATCGGATTGCTCATTAGAATTTATTTTACTCACAAACAAACAAAAAATAATCGATAATCGATTTATCAACTAACGTCTAGGGAATATGTGTTAATGCTATAACAAAAACTTACAAAACAGGAGAGAAAACAGCATGTAAGAATTAACTGTTGTAAAACTAAGTTTCATGTCTGGCATTGCTGTTCCAATTATATGACCAATACTCTGAAATGTAATGTTGAAAAGCAAATAAACATTAATACGAAGGGAAAGGAAGACAAGAGACGAGAAAATGATGAAATTCCTACTGTATGACACGTGTACTTCTAAATGAAATAAATCTTTAAAAATGTTGAGGTACTTTTCCCTGAATTATTTTCCAGTAAGAGACATTGCAATAAAGAATTTTAAAAATCTAAAACTAT
Organism: Mytilus trossulus; assembly: GCF_036588685.1. Classification (NCBI taxonomy): domain Eukaryota; kingdom Metazoa; phylum Mollusca; class Bivalvia; order Mytilida; family Mytilidae; genus Mytilus; species Mytilus trossulus. The sequence continues at coordinate 18,850,553 of NC_086380.1, forward strand.
AAAATATTTATAGGTTCCATGAACATGAGGTTCTTACAATATTTTGACACATTCCGAACCATACACCTAAATTATAAACATGATAACACTTGGCAGTTAATTATAAAAATGAAATAGATGACAAACACTCTTTATATATGTTTATACTTCAGGCAATTATAAAATTATTGTAATGAGTGTTTATGTTCTATTTCATTTCAGTTTTATATATACTGAAAAATATAATTTTAATCTCGAAGACTTAATTTTGCTCAAAACACTTAATAATAGTAAAAAATTGCAGACAACAACATTTTAAATATAGTTCATTTTTTTCATATAAGAATTTATCCAAACTGACTTATTTATACATCGTAACTCATATAAACCTTAACATTGAAACACGAAAAATAATGCAAAGCTTAAAGAAGTAGCCAAACTTTGATGTGTATATATACCTGTGCCACTGTGCAGAAAAGTAAATTCACGCCAAGAAAAATGGCGAATAAGACTCCATCTCCTATAGCAGACATCCAGTAAATGATGCAGTAGAAAAGTACTGGTGTGATCAGTATCAAAGGGAGATCTCTGGTTATTTTAGCAGCATAGTAAGCTGATAACCTATAGGCTCCAGCTTCTCTTTCCTTTTTTATTACACCTCTTTCTGCTGGAACTAAAATGAAATATAAAATTGAGAATGGAAATGGGGAATGTGTCAAAGAGACAACAACCCGACCATAGAAAAAACACAACAGCAGAAGGTCACCAACAGGTCTTTAATGTATCGAGAAATTCCCGCACCCGGAGGCGACCTTCAGCTGGCCCCTTAACAAATATATACTAGTTCAGTGATAATGAACGCCATACTTATTTCCAAATTGTACACAAGAAACTAGTTTACATGATATTTGAAGTCACGTGTGATTTGAGTTGATGGATTCCACAGAGTAGTATCTGTAGATTTCAAACAAAGCAACATAACAAAAACAAATTATCTATTGTAGTTTATATGGTACCAGACTCAAGTTAGCAAACAATAAGGTGTGTCAAGCTAGCGAACAATAAGCAATAAGAAAACGCGCCAAACTCATCATGCCAATATACCGAAGCCATGAAATAACATGAAACGTACTTTGAAATATGATTACACAACTATGTCGCTACGATAGAATAATATTGATTAAATCTTGTGTGGACTTAAATCATTCATAATACTTTAATGTGTATATATGTTATGTAAAGTTATGTAAAATATCTTGTCAAAATTGTATTTTTTAATAGACAATTCTACAATTTGATAAGTATACAATAACTTTTTAGCCATTAATTATTCTACGCATAACAACTAACAAATTTGCAGATTTCAATAAAATATGAAAAATTAAAAAGAAAACGAATATTCTGACCTGTCATAACCCAAGCTTGACAACAATTGAATCTTAATTGTGTGTCCTAAATTGAAGATATAACAACATGTTTTATCAGATCTGTAGAATTATTTCTCTCATTTTTATGCTGAACAAACAATATAGACAATAACAAAAATGCTCGCGAGAGACCTCTCCTATTGTGGATAATTAAATAAATAAACAGTTGACACATAGATATGTCTTTCGTTTTGGGCTATTGATAGTATAATGGAAATGTTGAAATTAAAACTCAAACATTCAAACTATTTAAAACATTCAAATCAAGGAACCATGATTGAAGGTGTACGGACAAAAAAATGCTCTTTCAAATGAGAATGTCAATGCTTATACAACTGCATGTCAAATACATGTACCTTAAGAACTTGTTTTGTTGGTGACAATAACATTGAAAAGGAGGAGCATGTATTGACTAAATGTCCTTTATATGGCGATCTTATAGACGAACTGTAGGAGATTTTAAACTTTGAAAACGAAAATATTAGTCCATGGCCGAATTCCGTGAAACTTTCATTCATTTTAGCGAGTGATAATATCAATGTGATATAAAAATGTGCCCAAACATGCAATAGATATAGGAAGATGTGGTGTGAGTGCCAATGAGACAACTCTCCATCCAAATAACAATTTAAAAATTAAACCATTATAGGTTAAAGTACGGCCTTCTTAATTTTAGACCGTAGAGGACGTTTTTTTACCGATTATATTATGTAAATATGTTTTATGATTTAACTTTTGTTTCATAATTGCTTTTTAAAAAATGTGTAAATACTAGTTCCTTTTTCATCCGTCTCTCATAAATTGTTTTAGAATGGCATTAATTTTTGTCAATAAGTTAAATTTTACAATGTGAAATGTGTATAATTGATTATGAGACATTATTATTGTATTGTATTGTAGGTACATTGTCATTCTGTTAAATTAAAGGATGGAATGATCACACTCGTACATGAATTAAGATTCCTTTTCTTTTGGACACAGATTAATGCCTTTGACTTAATTTTTCAGAACATTTTGAGAACGACTTTGTTGTGACGGGGCATAATACTTACACCCTGTTACTGTGGCAATTATACAACTGAATCCCCAATAAGTAACACTAAAGAAAATCTGAAAAAAAAAAAACAAATACTATGTCAGTAAAACACTATGTACAGAAAATCAAGCATTGGTTCTAATAAAAGACAATTAAAAGCAAATATTTAACACCACAACATTCTGTGCATGCCGGTCCAAAAGCTGGACGAAGTCTGTATCGCGTTATACTTGGAGGCAGTTTGTTATATTTATTTTCGATAAAATGTAAAATCGCAAAAATACTGATCAGAACTCCGAGGAAAATTGAAAACGAAAAGTCCCAGTTCCACTAGACCACGATCGCACCACGCTCACCGCGATCTAAATTAAATTCAGATCGTGGTGAGGTCGCGGTATGAGCGGCATGAAAATGTAAATTTTCGTTAATTTCACGATGCTACTACGTCCTCATTACGCTCCTACAACGATCCCGCTACGATTATAACACGTTCTCACCGCGCTTATTCTGCGACCTTACTACGCTGATCAAGATCTGTCTACGCTTATCACGTTCTCACTACGACCATACCACGAGTTATCCGATTGCAACACGATCTTACCACGCTTCTACTGCGATTATAGCACGCTCTTACCACGACTACACTACGTTCAATCCGCGATCTTACTACGCTCTCCTCAGCAATAGCGTCAACATCGTGTTCTATATCAATACAGTATCATTCCTTCAGTTCTATTTCTGATTAATACGTAGATTTCTCGGAAAAAATACAGTCATGTCACCAAAATATACTAGAGCACATGGGCGTAGTGTTAGGGTTGATGAAGAGACAGATGGAGCTCTGATAGAAACGAATCTTAATCAAGTAAAGATGTCGGGCCGACCAATCCGACCTAAATTACAACCTATTGCTGGTCCATAAAGCTGAAATGACGATAGTTTATTGAACGATAGCAGATATGAAACAGGTGCGTCAATAGATATAGGAAGATGTGGTATGAGTGCCAATGAGACAACTCTCAATCCAAGTAACAATTTTTAAAAGTAACAACTATAGGCCAAGATATGGCCTTCAACGCGGAGCTTTGGCTTACGCCGAACAGCAAGGTATAAAAGGCCCCAAAACTACAAGTGTTAAACCATTCAAACGGGAAAACCAACGGTCTAATCTTAGAAGGATGGTTGATCCGTTAGAGAAAATGGACAAGAAGCCCCAATTACATACTGACAAACAAAACCTGGGGAGAATTAATATATTTTATAAAATGATAATGAGAATAATGGTCGTAGTATGAACGTAGTCAGGTCGAAAGAAGAGCGTGATGAGGACGACAAGGGCGTGTTAGAATTGTACTATGGTCGTGAACAGCGTGGTATAGTCGTACTGGAAGCGTAGTTTGGTCGCGGTGAGAACGTGGTGATCGTAGTGAGGTCGTAATAACGTCGCAATATATGAGATCGTATCGCAGTTTCTCCGAATAGAATCACGCTTTCGCTACGCTCTCACTACGATGGTACAGCGACCTTTTTCGATCTTACTACGCACTTCGTGCGCTCTCAGCCTCTCACTACGCTTCTAATACGACCTGATTTCGCCACGACCGCACCACGATTGTTTTGAACATGTTCAAAGTTTGCCACCCTCATCACGATCTTGAAGACCTCACCACGACCGTGATACGACCTTACTGCGATCTACACGATCGTACTACGATCATCAAAATTTGCTGTTTCGTGCGATCGTGGCTTAGTGGGACTGGGGTATTATTGAGAGTTGTGTCATTAACAAATATATAACATCTTCTTATTTTCATATTTGATATTGATAAGAAATTAGACCAATGCATGATAGTCGGTAAGTCCTACATGTACTTATTTACTCCTTTTAAACCAAATATCAGATCATTTCTGTTTAAATGAGTTTTCAATAACTATTCTGGTTTTTTGAAGGATCAACTGCTATTGTAATTATATACGTAGCTTTAAAAGACGTCAACGAGAATGAGGAAAGACGAATAACTAACTGTTACCGTTTGATCACGTAATTTGGACTTGGATTGAGAGACGTCTCATTGTCACTCATACCACATCTTGTTCTATCCCTTTAAAAGATGTCAACGAGGAAAAGACGAATAACTTACTGTTCCCATTTTATCACGTAATGTTCTGTAAGAATAGTCTGTCTGGAAATAGAATATGCCAGCAAGCGTTGCTAACAGCAAAGACTGTATCACTTCATATTTGTGTAGGATTCGACCCTTTGATTGTCTAAATTGTCTCCATGTTAACATACGATACTGCATCCAAAACGAGGTTGGCCATGTTTGATGGGAATGCAAGGACGTCTCTTCTGTATCCATGCCAACAGCACAAATGTTATCGAACGAAACAGCCGACCCTGTTAGAAATTATTGATCATTTAATTTTGCGCCTTAGATTTAATCAGTGTTCTTAACTATTAAGCTTACATAATTATTTTTAAAAAAAAATATAGGAAAATCCATACGCAACTGCATGTAGTACATGAATCAATTAAAAATACCCATACCTGTATAAATATAATGATGCAAAAATGCGTGATACTTAAAGATAAGATTTATAAATAAATTACAAGTAAAGCGTTGGTGAATAATTGAAGAATTGCACAGAAGTTAAAGAGAATATTTGTCATTTAATTGTAAAATTAAATGACAGAAAAATAAACGTAAATAAAATAAATTAAAGAAAGTTTAACTTGTTTATAGAACAATTTCCTAAAAATATAAATGTAAAGTGTTTAATCTTTTAAGCATATTTGATAACGTTGTCTCAAAAATGTCCCCCAGCTAATTGATAAATGTGTCAGCTTCGAAGGCATAAAGATAATTGTATATACTTTTAAAATTAATAGACTTGAACAATTAAGATTAAGTAATTCTGCCTTTAACCGACAAAATCCATTGTTTATTAAAAGAGATCAGAGAAAGCTATTGTAATGAGTAACACAATATTACGTGTCAAATTAAGTCCAGTCTGCTATATAAAGTCGTGCAAAACTATTTGGTTCACTAGACTGTGAACCAGAATAAAAGGTAGTTAGCAGACTGGATTGTCTTTTAAAGGTCCCGTTGTCATGCCGAGTCCAAGCTAGTTCCCAAACAATGTAACATCTATGTGAGCAGTTCCCCGTAAAAAGAATCGATAAAACCATGAAAGAAAGACTACAACACGAATCACAAAGTCGGGACCAAGTTCCCGCATAATATATTTTGGTGGAGGACGAGTGGTAAAATCATCGGTACCTACAACAATGAACAACATGTAAAGATGGACTTCGGCACAGTTCGACAAATTACAACTAGCAGTCAACTGATGGACAACTAAAGAAAAGAACAGGACAACATAATAATATCAAGAGAACAACATGGCTGAACCACATGGTAATGTACATTTTAATTATTTTAACATTATAACACCTCCTATGTACAATGGTTCGGGTAACCCGTCAAATTGGTTATTATACTTCAGAAAATGGATCAAAATTAATTCAATAGCAAATGAAAATGCTTGTCATTACTTGCCGTTTTATTTGAAAGAATCAGCTAAAGTTTGGTTTGATGGTTTAAATGAAAATTTTCAAAATAGTACAGAAAATTTAGAAATAGGTTTAGTTGAACGTTTTTCAAGAGATGAAGACGATATTGAATTAGATGTAAAACAAAAGGAAAACGAATCTGTTTTAGAATTTTTCGACAGACTAAGAATAATTGCAAAGGATTTAGAAATACCTGAAAATTTAGAATTCATCATGGGTAAAAAGGGATTACTTCCTAAATCAAATACTAGCATAACTTTGAGTAACCCGAAAAATCTGAATGAATTAAAGCAAGCGGCAATAATAGCTGAAAAATGTGCTAACGTACGTAAAACAATAAAAGATTCTGATTGCTCAAATCTAAATGTAATAAAGCAAAATAAAGATCTAGATAAAATAACTGAGAAAATTAATACATTTAATTTGAAAATAAAAGATCAGATGCCACAGGTAAATGCATATAGAAATAGCAGAGTCAATAGGATGACAAAGCAAAATTATGCTTGTAAATATTGTGGTATGTCATATTACCATAAAAACCATAAATGTAAAGCAAGAAATAAAGAATGCTTTAATTGTAAAAAAGTAGGACATTTAGCAAGAGTTTGTTTCACTAAATCTTATAGAAATGTGGTAAAAACTAAAAGCTTTAAAAGTAGACAGAAACCACACAAGAAGAAGAGAGAAAATATTTATATAAATTTAATGGCTAATATTGAAGGAAACACTGTAAATGTTGATATATTAGGTATTAAAACAAAAGGATTGATTGACACAGGAGCTGCTGTATCCTGTATTTCAAGTTACTTATTCAATAAACTAGATAAAACTAAAATAAAAGTAAATTTGTCAAGTATAAACAATGTTTATGGTGTTGGCGGTGAAGGCATTTCTGTTAAAGGACAAGTAAAACTTCCACTTAAATTTGATAAAGAGCCAATTGTTTACCAGAATTTTTACATAATTGATAGAATTCAACACTCTTTAATAATTGGAAATGACTTTTTGGAATATAATAAAGCTAACATTAATTATCCCACTAAAACTTTAAACTTGTATGATGGAATTGCACAGATCGCACTTATAAGTACTAGACAAAATGAAGCTAAAACTCTTAAACAAATTGAGCTTCCAGCTAGGAAAATAAGCATTATTCCTGTTAAAATTCCTAAACAATATGTAGGGAAGCAAATAATACTTGAACCCAGCCAGTCTTTGCAAAATAAAAGCATTGTAGGTGCTGCTTGTCTTGTGTCGTCTTCAACCCAACAAGCAGTAATGCAAGTTATAAACCCAAATGAAGATAAAGTGGTGCTAAACAGAAATGAAATTGTTGCTTTTATATCAGAAATTCAACCTAACTCTATTCAAAATTGGTCTGATAAAACTGAAAAAGTTCATATAAATAACATTGAAAAGGGTCATAAAAAGCAAAAACAAAATTTAAACATTGATCTTTCTGAAGCAGACTTAACAAATGATCAAAAGGATAAATTAAGAAAATTTGTTGATAAAAATAGGAATGTGTTTGCAACAGATTTGTCTGAAATTGGCATGACAGATGTACACTTTCATGAAAGAGACACAGGGAATAACCCTCCTGTAAGTTTACCTCCACATAGAGCTGCACCCAATATTAGAACAGAGATTGAAAGACAAGTTGAAGAGATGTTGAAGTACAAAATTATTGAGCCTTCTAATTCTATTTGGCATAGCCCCGTTTGTCTGACTCGTAAGAAGGACAACAGTTGGCGATTTTGCGTTGATTATAGAAGGGTAAATGCTTTTACTTCCCCGATGCATGCTACGCTTGGAAACATGCATGATGTCTTTGATACTATGGGAGAAATGCAACCACAGATATTTAGTTCTATTGATTTATCTTCATCTTTTTGGCAGGTGCCTTTGCACCCAAATTCTAAACAAAAAGCAGCGTTTGTAACTCATTCTGGAATCTATGAATGGAATAGAATGCCGTATGGTCTACGTAATAGCAGTATAGCTTTTTCTCAGGTCATGTCACAAATATTAAGAGGATTGCACTGGAAGTATGTACTTGCATATATTGATGATATTTTGATTTTCAGTTAAACATTTGAAGAGCATCTGCTACATCTTGAAGAAGTTTTTGCTAGATTACGAAAAGCAAATTTTACTCTTAAGCCACAAAAATGTCACTTTGCTGTTACATTTTTTAAGAAAGTCAATTATCTAGGTCATATTATTTCAAAAGACGGTGTCAAGGTAGATGAATCTAAAATTACTATAGTGAAAAACTATCCGAGGCCTAAAAATCAGCACGAGGTCAGACAGTTTTTAGGTCTGTGTAATTACTATAGACGCTTTGTAAAGGACTATGCTAAAATCACAGTTCCCTTGAATAATCTTTTACAAAAAGACAAAGAATATGTTTGGACTGATAAATGTCAAATTTCGTTTGAAAATCTTAAACAAGCTTTGACAACTGCTCCTGTTTTGTCGTACCCAGATATGTCAAAACAATTTATTTTGACTTGCGATGCATCAGGCTCGGCCATTGGCTATATTCTAGGTCAGTTAGATGAAAATGGTAAAGAAAAAGTAATATCATACAGTGGTCGTGCTTTGAGAAATAATGAATTAAACTGGACTATTACCGAAAAAGAATGCTTAGCAGTTCTTGAAGGTATCACTAAAAACAAAGTTTATTTGTCTCATGCTAGATTCAAAGTGTATACTGATCATCAAGCTTTAGTTTGGTTACACAAATCAAAAGATACTAACTCACGTCTAGGTAGATGGGCTCTTGAATTGCAAAATTATGATTTTGAAATTATTTACAAAGAAGGTAAAAAGAATACAAATGCGGATGCTTTGTCAAGAATTCCATATAAAGAAATTGAAGATGAAATACACCCAAAGTTGTCTGTAAACAGTTTATTGGAAAATAAGATCAAAACTGAAATTAAGTTTGAATATGCAAATGAAAAGCCAATAATTGCAGCTATTGAAAATAATGAGGTTGATCTGAATGATGTATCAGATATTTCAAAATTACAAAGAGAATGTGATCAGTTGATCCCATTGATAAAATACCTTGAAACGGGCGAGTTGCCCGAAAATCAAAAAGAGGCTCGCAACATATGTTATGAACGAGACCACTATAGATTAAGTCAATCAGGTGAGTTAATTCATTTACATAGGTCAAGAACAAAAGGGATACCTAAAGCTGAAAGCATGATTGAACAATTGGTTTTACCGAAATGTCTAAGACAAGATGCTTTGTTAGCATATCATGACCACAATGGTCATACAGGCATCAAACGCACATACGCTGGTATACATCTTAAATATTATTGGTCAGGTATGTATCAAGAAGTTTATAATTATGTGACGTCATGTGATAAATGTCAAAGGTCAAAACAACCAACACACCATCGTCCGGCACCATTGCTTCCTCTTCCTATTGAAGACACTTTGTCTAGATGGCACATGGACATTCTTACATGTCTACCCAAAACAAAAGACGGATATCAACACTTATTGTTAGTAGTCGATAGTTTTTCTCGATGGCCCGAATGTTTCCCTCTTAAGACTCAAGAAGCTACCGAAATAGCTGAAGTATTATACAATGAGGTGTTTTCTCGATTTGGTGCGCCAAGAGCAATTGTATCTGACAGAGGAGCTAATTTTTGTAGTAAACTTATTCAGGCTCTATGTGAACTATTTGAAGTTCAAAGGTATCATACTAGTTCGTACCATCCGCAAACCAATTCAACATGTGAACGAATGAATCGAACGATCGCACAAACCTTACGAACATTAGTGGCGAAAGATCAGTCAAATTGGCACAAGTTAATCCCTAGTGTTATGATGGCTTTACGTATGTCCACAAATACTGAATCAACTGGTTATTCTCCATTTCAAATGTTGTTTGGTAAAGAAATGAACTTGCCATTTGATATTTCTGTTCAACCTAAAGATGGTATGAGTAAAACTGCTAAGAATCATCTCGAAACCCTTATTGATAGACTAAAAATTGTAAAAGATAATGCAGAAACGTCCGTAGAAAATTCACAAGAGAAAACTAAAAATAGGTATGATAAGAAAGCTGAAGCACCAAAATTTAGAGTTGGAGATTATGTCATGTTGCAATCTATGAAAGTACCAAAAGGTTTGTCACCCAAATTACACCCAAAGTGGGATGGTCCATTTTATGTTATTAATGTTGGACAAAACAATACATGTAAGTTAAGACGATGTTCAGATCACAAGTTAATTAAGTCTCGAATACATACAAATAGAATGAAACCATATATTGACCCAAGAGATCATAGGAATTTTCCTGATATTCAAAGAAATGTTGCTCAAAATAATAGAGAAAAAGTAGATGATATAGATGATGTTCAAAATGACAATATAGATAGAACACAAAATGATAATGCACAAATGCAACAAAATGATTCACAAATGCAACAAAATGATGAGACTAATGATGAAGATAATGACTTCATAGCAGAAAAATTACTTGCCAAAAAGCGTAGGCAAGGCAAAAACTATTATAAGGTCAAATGGGTAGGTTATAAAAAGACTACTTGGGAACCTGAAGAAAACATAGGCGAAGGTCTATTGGTTGAATTTTACACAAAGTTTACAAAATCAGGCACGAAGAGAAAAAGGCCAGCTAGTTTACTTGTAAAACAGACAAATCCATAAAGAAATATTGAATGTTATGAAACATATGTAGTGTTTAAATGACTTTATTTATAAGTCTTAATATCTGTTGGATTCAAACTACCGATAATGCAATTTAGCTTTCTTAAGTGACCAAGTAACATCGCAAACTATTAGTACTAATAATTTAGGCCACTGATATTGAATTAGGCCAAGTATGAACCATAAGAATTTTTACTGCTTTCTTAGTAGTATTTAGAATTAGTGCTCAGCTGTGTCATGACCAGCTACCGTGATTCATCTTGACTAGTTTGACTTCAAATTCAAAAATGCATATTTAGAAAACCTAGGTTGGTCGTATACTTTAGAACAATAAGCTGTTTTGTGGTAAACTTGCACTCCAAAGTACCGATAATATAAATATAAAAGAAATGAGAAAAGAAAATAATTAGCTTAAGAGAAATAAGGAGATATAATTGGTATTAGAATACTGAAAATAAAAAGAAGAAAAATAGCTAAAAATTACAAATAGTCGAGTTGCCACCTGCAAGACAGGGTAAGAGCTGATTTACGAAACCGATTATGACAAATAATTTTGTGTGCACTCGAATACGTATCAAATAACGTCATTGTATAGCAAAGAAAATACAAACTTGTAAAACAAAATTATAGAATGAGTGTGACAGTTATTTGTCCTAAAACATTAATGAATTTACAGTGTACTGTTAAACTTACTATAATTATATATATCTGAGTTTGCTCAAGCCTTTAGACGTAGCTGCACTCGCAACTATTATTTGAGTCAAATAGGCCAAAACTTGTAAAATGTCTGGAAACTTGTGTGTTGTTTTAATTGCGCGACCTTGTTACCTCTTAATACAACCAAAGTATATAGATATCTTGATATACGAATAAAACTGTATACAAAACATTGTTAATGAAAAAAAAAGTTGTTAGAATTTTTTAAAGTTCTGTGATGTACATAAATTGTTTTATTACTTAATATTTTTTTATTGTGTATGCATAAGCTAACTATTTCTATTGTCGTTTCATATTCCTGAGTATCCTGCATGGTGACTGGTCCGGGACTACAGCCCCGAAAATTAATCAGCTTAGAGAAAACTAGAAGCATTTGAAGGGAAATAAAGATACATAGTGACAGTAATATAACCTCAAATCTACATGACTCTATGAAAATTGACAGAAATAGAAAAAAACTGTGTAAAATAGTGTATATAGAACGATCAAATCAGAGGATTTATTCAAAACGGAGCAGACAGCCAGCACATCAAGATGACAAAATAACAAAAAAAACTTTGAATTATTATTGATATTATTGTTATCTCATATCAAACCACATATTGTTCTACTAAGTAATCATTATTAATTTTTAGGGACAAAAATTTTGAAACAAAGGGGTAATATAATGATGCAAAAATGCGTGATACTTAAAGATAAGATTTATAAATAAATTACAAGTAAAGCGTTGGTGAATAATTGAAGAATTGCACAGAAGTTAAAGAGAATATTTGTCATTTAATTGTAAAATTAAATGACAGAAAAATAAACGTAAATAAAATAAATTAAAGAAAGTTTAACTTGTTTATAGAACAATTTCCTAAAAATATAAATGTAAAGTGTTTAATCTTTTAAGCATATTTGATAACGTTGTCTCAAAAATGTCCCCCAGCTAATTGATAAATGTGTCAGCTTCGAAGGCATAAAGATAATTGTATATACTTTTAAAATTAATAGACTTGAACAATTAAGATTAAGTAATTCTGCCTTTAACCGACAAAATCCATTGTTTATTAAAAGAGATCAGAGAAAGCTATTGTAATGAGTAACACAATATTACGTGTCAAATTAAGTCCAGTCTGCTATATAAAGTCGTGCAAAACTATTTGGTTCACTAGACTGTGAACCAGAATAAAATGTAGTTAGCAGACTGGATTGTCTTTTAAAGGTCCCGTTGTCATGCCGAGTCCAAGCTAGTTCCCAAACAATGTAACATCTATGTGAGCAGTTCCCCGTAAAAAGAATCGATAAAACCATGAAAGAAAGACTACAACACGAATCACAAAGTCGGGACCAAGTTCCCGCATAATATATATCTTATCAAACAGAGTTGTGTTGTTGGATATCCTAAATTCATACATATGACTATGCAAAGATGATAAAGTCTAGTGCTCATGTATCTAATATATATACAGACAGAACAGATTGGTTACAGGGACTAAATCGTAATGGGGTCTGCGAAACACCGTGTCGCGCATACGATTGCTGTTGTCATTGTTAAAGTGTGATGTTGATTTGTCTCTTCCACGTAATTTAAAAGATTTTGGACATCAGTAAACTTCTGTCACATTGATTTAATTTTAACTTACCATTTGTCCTAATTTCAGCTTTTGAAATATCAGCATCAGATTTACTTGTATAGCTGTGATTGGAGTGACCATTCTGACCGTTTGAAAGAGGACTCTGCCCACATATTATTTCAAACTTTCTGAAAAATAATTTACAGTTTATATATATGTCCAAAAAGTTAAGATTGACTTTAAGATATTTTCTGGAGAGCCGTGGTGTAGAAGTAAGTGCATCGGACTACTAACCCAAAGGTTCCTGGTTCGATCCTCGCGCCGGGGAGAAATTTCAGGGACTGAATTTTCGACTCACCCTTGACACCATTTGCGAGTATGGTGTTGAGAAACGATGATAGTTCTTCGGAAGGGGGTGATAAGTGGATGACTCGGGTTAAGAAAGAGCCATTATATCTCTTGCACGTAAAGGACATGTACACCCTTGTAGATTTCGATAAAGAGCAGACTAAAGGCGCTACAAAATGTACAACAGATGCAGCATTTGGACCCGCAAAGTGGAAAGGGATTGATATAACTTGCATTAACTTGTTTTCCAATCCACTATAAATAAATATGTTTAAACTATGATATTTTCTTAGATTATAAGTAATTATCCTTAGTTTTTCGGCAAGGTATTTGCTTTAACTTTTTGGGGATTTTTTTCCCATGTCGAAATGATAACTTACTTTCCATCATTTTATTCAAGTGTTTCCATTATAAACCAGTTTCATAGTACAATTTCCTATTTTCGGATCATTATTTGTTCAATGCCATATTTCAATAGCATTACAACGATTTCTCCCTATTGTTGTTTACAGAAACCATTGGATAATCAAAACCTGATTGAAATCACTGATCTCCATCAATAAAAACTGTATAAAAAGTTATATTACTGCATAGTATTTTCACTTAAAGTTGAGGCGTTACTCTACCTTTTTTCAAAACAATACATTTATCATACCAGGAATAGATTACCTTAGCCGTATTTGGCACAACTTTTTGGAATTTTGGATCCTCAATGCTCTTCAAATTCATACTTGTTTGGCTTTATAAATATTTAATATGAGCATCACTGATGAGTCTAATGTAGACGAAACGCGCGTCTGGCGTACTAAATTATAATCCTGGTACCTTTGATTACTAATATCACAAATGATATGTACCATGTAATTTTAAAACATGTTGCGCAAAGGGAGCTTTGGAGAAAAAAGTTGTGCCGCAAAAAAAAACGCATTTTTGGTGCAAACGGATGACTCCCGACTTTTTAATCCGTATGCTTCTATATCTCTTCAATTCGTACATTTTTTTTTGTAGTTAAACCCTACTTGTCACGTCCTTTCTTAAGAATTAACAATCTTCGTGATTACCAGAACAAAATGATTACTTACTTATTCCTGTCGGCTTCCTCTAGTATTTTCTTGCTAGTCTCTTCATCTCTGCTCAACAAAGCAACTTCAATGAAAATGAACATGGATGTACAGTTACATACTTTTTCGAAGCAGTCACACAAACTACCAAACATCCGGAAGTTCTCAAAGATATATATATATATCTAACATTGTTGGGTTGATGTTTAGACGAGTTATATATTATATAATATATACAGTTTAAGATATCTGACTGTTTGGAACAAGATTATACGGCCATTGTGTTGTTAAAAATACACTGTCAGTCTAAATTAAATATGATTGAATAATGATAGATATGCTTTTGGGTGTTTTATAGATATGTGCCACTCATCTTGAACTTGTATATTTTATCTCATTCATTTACAGAAAAAAAAACACACAAAAGGACTTATTTTCGATTGAATGTTTGCAACAACTTTATTTACCTACTCAAAATTACTGTCTCCAAAAAAAAAATCTGTTTTTATGTTTCATAAAAAAGAAGATGTGACATGAATGCCAATGAGACACTGTCCACAAGAGACCAAAATGACACAGACATTAACAACTACAGGTCACCGTACGGCATTCAACAATGTGCAAAGCCCATACCGCATAATCAGCGGTAAAAGGCCCCGATAAGACAATATCTGATGTTTTAAAAAAAATAGGCAATAAAGCTATTTAACAAAAATAGAAAAAGAAAGACAAAAAAGAAAATCTGTTTTACATGTGTGTTTCAATGTGTGTTGGTCTACACTATACATACACCACAATACAGATAAAATACACTACTAATATGTAATGAGTCTGCCTGCTTTTTCTATATTCTACATGCGAATTGTTAATATAATTGTATACTTACGAAGAAAATCAGCTGGGTTGAAATGTATTGCACATGTCATTCCAATTCTCTCAAAGTAATTTAATGCGTCTGACGCTATTCCGAAATAAGCTACCTAAATGATCACAAATAAACATAATCATAAAAGCCATAACCACAAAAACGAGTTTATAGTTTACCAGTAGCGGTACTCATCCAGTTGTGGTAAAATTAGACAATAATTGAGCACACTGTAAGTGTTTTGACAGAAGATCCAACACAAAGGACAAAATTGACGAGAGAGTGCAACAAAATTAGAGATAAGGTATCCGACAACATATTTTTCAAAGACATTTAGATCTAAAATACTATAACGTGTGATAAATGTACAAACATGAGGTTAATATTTTAATGATACTAAAACAAACGAATGGTACGGGTTACGACAGCTGGGTTGTTTACTTTTTTTGTTTTTTGCATTATTTATCTGATCAATTATATTACTGAGCTTTGTCGTTCCCACAATGGTCTCTATAATTTGAAAAAAATGCACATTTTTTTGTGGCGCATTTCTCCACAATCTGTATTACATCGATAAAGAAATCCCCTTCTTAGTTTTGTGACGATGAATCGATATTTACACCCATATGAAATTGACCATAACATTTACTTTCGTACAAATTTTTGTTTGAGACTGAATTACAATCAAAACTTACTTTACCGTCCATCAACAACAGCAGCTTAGAAAACAAATGATAAACTTGACTAGATGGTTGATGGATTGTGGCTATAATGGTTTTGTTGTACTGAGTGGCATAGTCCTTAAGTTGAGTCATTAGATTATGTGCTGTAGTAGAGTCCAGTCCGGATGTAGGCTCCTATAAATTAACAAATAGTTGTGAAAAAGAACTCTATACGGTTCAACGGATCACATCATTGATTTATAATCTGGGCCGATTCATGAAATGTATTAAAGGTTACACCATTGGTGTAGAGACTGGGCTGATGCATGAAATGTATTAAAGGATCACTTTTATGTACTAATGTATAAACTGGGCGATCAATGAAGTGTAAACGATTACATCATGAATATGTAAACGGTAGATTCAATCACTTTTGGTCTGTCATGCTTGTCTTTCGTTTGTTGTTTTAGACATAACTAAGGTAGCTGGATCTCTATTATGACTTGCTTTACATTTTGTTGTGCCGTGGACTTTTATAAATTTCGACATGGTATGTCCATTGTTGATGACACAAAGTGGTTAACACTCTCCTTTGTATTTGGTCTCTGGTGGATAATGGTCTCATTGTTAGTCATATTACATTATTTCAATTGACTATTTCAATATATCTAACGAATCGAATTGTATTATTGCGACTGACTGGGTTCATCTATATATAAAAAAAGATATGGTATGATTGCCAATGAACAACTCTCCACACGAGACCAAATGACATAGAAATTAACAACTATAGGTCACCGTACGGCTTTCAACAATGAGCAAAGCCAATACCGCATAGTCAGCTATAAAAGGCACTGAAATGACAAAGTGAAACAATTCATTATGGCTAGTACATCACCCTTACATCAATCAACATAATATCAGGGTCTGTCAGGAATTCACATGCTATATTGGCTCTTTTCTTTTCACCACCGGACAGTCCACGGACAAAAAAGTCACCAATAACTGTAAAGATATGCATTGTTTATAAGAATTGATATGATTAAGTCAAAATAATATTATTATTTGATGCTTTATTAACATCGCAGAATGTTGACAGTATGATAGAAATGAAAAAAAAATATCAATACACTTAAACAACTCTCTGGTAAGTAAAAATGTAATCTTCGCTAGCCAACGCTGGATCGTAACCATTGGCTATAGAGAAGATGGTAAGTCTGCAAGTGGCCTGCCGCAAGACCACATGTATATGCCCCTATCCATCATATCACCAGTTTCCAGTGGTATGAAAACGTACCGCTCTTTATTCTGTTTGACCTAATTTGCAAAATGTGTAATGCATTCATTGCTATTTTTTGCATAATAAACGGGCATGAAATAATTGCAACTGCTGGTTAAACAAGTAAAACGAAACCGATAAATGTTATGCTATGCAGGATACAATACGAGACTGGATCGTAACCCTTAGTTAGCAAAGATGCAGTTTCTCGGACATTTAAAAGTCAAATAGTTCTTTTATGCCAGGTTATCATACTGTATGGTTTTGTTTTAAAGAGCTTCTCTTTGATGAGCAATTCTACAAATGATTCCACACAAAACATAATAATAATATCATTGATTTATTCAAAATGTTTTATTCTTAAGTTATAGTGACAGGTACATGTCAAGTCATCTACAAATGAACCTATCATTCAGTGGTTGTCAGGAGCCTGTAATTCAGTGCATGGTTGTCGTTTGTTTATTATGTTACATAAAAATATTTGTTAATCGATTATTTTTTATACATAAATTCGGCAGTTAGTTTTTCTCGTTTGAAATTGTTTTACATTGCCATTTCGGGGCCGTTTATAGCTTATTATGCGGTATGGGCTTTTCACATTGTTGAAGACCTTCCGGTGACCTATAGTTGTTAATTTCTGTGTTTTTGGTATTTTGGTATCATGGGGAGAGTTGTCTCATTTGCAATCATACCACATCTTCTTTTTTATAAATAGTTCTTATAGGTGTAATACTACCATTGATTTCCCCTATTAGTCTTTGTTAAATTTGCACTTTTCAAAAAATTGTGCAGAATTTATCTTTGTTTCAAATAAAGAAATACTTGGCATGAGTAAAGTTTTATCCTGTCCAGTTCTATATAGAAAACGTTTCACATAACATTTCATTGCATATAAGAAAATAACCATCATTGGAAGTTAACCAATCAAATGTCTCCCCTTATTCTATCTGTGTACAAGGTTTAGTCACCATGTAACCTCAAGATTACAAAATTTTCTATAGAAATCACAAATAAAAAATAATGGTGTTTTGAAATACCCAAGACATATGTTTATGACACAGAAATAGTTTTACTGCAATAAAATGTAGGATTAATTACCTACAACGGTCAAATTCAAGGGAATATTTTTTTAGACCTACTTTCGTATGCAACCGTACGTGACGTACCATGATTTGGTGGTATTACACCTAAAAAGCTCCGTTCTCATACTTTATAGTTTTGTTTTAAAGAGTTTCTTTTTGGAGAGCAAATCTGTGAATGATTCCACATAAAACATAATAATGATTTCATTTTTTGCCAATATTAGTTTTCAATATTCACCTGTGTGAAGACATTTCTTCAGATCCAAAGCCTTTACTATATCATCTATCCGGGTTTGCTTGTCCTTCACCGACACTGATTCAGCAATACGAATCATTGCAGTGAACTAACAAAAGTAATCAGATTAATAAGTTTAATATATATAAAACAAGAATGTGTCCATAGTACACGGATGCCCAACTCGCACTACCATTTTCTATGTTTAGCGGACCGTAAAATTTGGTAAAAACTCTAATTTGGCATGAAAATTAGAAAGGTCATATCATATGGAACATGTGTACTAAGTTTCAAATTGATTGAACTTTAACTTCATCAAAAACTACCTTGACCAAAAACTTTAACCTGAAGAGCGGACAGACGGACGAACAAACGGACACACAGACCAGAAAACATAATGCCCCTCTACTATCGTAGAATGGCATAAAAAAATAGTGCACGTACAGTTTTCATAATATAGGAAACTGCGAGCAAAAGGTAAATCAGTGTATTTTGGTTTCTCTTAATTGCTTTCGGTGTGGTATTGTGGAGTTTTCTGTAATTATTGTTGCTTAAAAGAGGGACGAAAGATACCAAAGGGACAGTCAAACTCATAAATCTACAACAAACTGACAACGCCATGGCTAAAAATGAAAAAGACAAAAAGACAAACAATATTACACATGACACAACATAGAAAACTAAAGAATAAACAACACGAACCCCACCAACAACTAGGGGTGATCCAAGGTGCTCCGGAAGGGTAACGTTGCTTAACGTTCTTTTCTGTATCTTTGAGTATTCAGCCGATCGCTATTGATAAGTGAACGATTTCCGTCTTCCATTATACAAACATGTTTAATGGTATAATTGTTTTGCTTATTATTGAGGGTTGTTCTGTGACATGAAATATGTTTTAAATCATCGTCCCTTGGGCACTTGTGAAATAAGTAGTAATCTCATCGATAAGCATTATTCTCCTCCCATTTATATTAACCAAACAGCCTTTCTCAATCTGAAGAAGCATTCAATAAACAATAGTTGTGTCTGTTTTGGTTCGTTGTTGAAAAAAAACCTCAAGACAAATCAGAGTCTGAAAACTTGACGCTTACTAGTTTCCAGAAAACAATTAAGATTGCAAAGCATGAACTCTACGAACTCTACAAGCAACCACAGGTGAACTCTGGTGGTTTTGAATATTTTTTTTCAGCAATTATTCTTATATTAGAAAATAACAAGTATGTATTAAATTCAAAGCGCTTTTCTGGATATCCCTTGATCCGTTTATATAATAGTTTAGACTTACATATAATGTTTCATACAGAGTTAAACTAGGCATGAACACATCGTCTTGCAACACGTAGCCAAGTCGACGTCTAAGATGTTTATTGAAATATTGTCCATTCATAGTTATTTCCCCTGACGTTGACTGAACTCGTCCAGCTATTGTGTTCAGAAGCGTTGTTTTCCCAGAACCTAAATAAAAACATTTCATTTGGATTTTCCGGATTACTTTTGTACAATACCGGGCATATATTTATTATATTCATGTAATGTGTATGTATTTACAAACATTTATGTTAATAGATATAGGAAGATGGGGTGTGAGTGTCAATGAGACAACTGATCCCCATCCAAATAACAAAACAATCCATTACAGGTCAAAGTACGGTCTTCAACACGGAGTCTTGATTTACATCGAACTTCAAGCTATGAAGAGTCCCAAAAATGACTAGTGTAAAACTTTTCAAACGGGAAAACCAACGGTCTAATCTATATAAAAAAGAATTGACATGATTAAGTAATTATAGATTATTACATGGCATTTTTCATATGGCCCTGGTATCAGCCCTAGACTCCCATATCAAGCCAGAGGGCTTTAGCCCGAGGGCTTGATATGGGTCGTGGGCTGATACCAGGGACCATATGAAAAATGACCTGTAATAATCTATTTATCACATATTTTTTAGGAAGAGAAAACAAATAGCTAACACCAAATTATGTTTGATATTTCATCAAAAATCAAAAAGATATTTAACGAAAATAAAAGTAAAAATGTATCACTGTGAGTTAAAATAAAAGTTCGTATCACACTGAGACTACTATATATATAGCACACATATTGTAGTCTCAGTATCACGGTAGGCCGGATAGCCAGAAATTAGTAGTGGTTTTGCTAATTAATATTCATAGTATGTAAATGAGAATTGTACCACGTGATAGTAGTTTAAATAGGCTTGACATAATTAAAATCATTAAAACACGGATATTATAAGTTGCCCGTCACAGAGTCCTTATTTACAATCACTTTGATATTTCCGTAAAGTTGTCAGGCGGTCAAAATCAAAACAATGAACGCGAATTTAGTGAATTTTTCGTGCTTTCGTGAGTTTATTCTTCTTGAAATAGTGACATTTTTATTTTACGTGGGAACCTAAAGTTCAACGACTACACATACAAGGTTTGGACTTGCTTATTCTTTGGAAATTGAAGTTTCAAATTTCACCCCGGCAACCTGTTTTTGTAAAGACCTTGTAAGCCAATTTTCAACACGAAGTTTGCAAATTTGACGTTTCAGCCATTTTAGCCTGAATTGTACACTGCAATGTTAAAGGCCTCTCGCTTCGATTTTTAAAATAGCTCAGGAACCTGTAGTTTTGCAACAACAGTCATTATGTTTCATTTAAATTGTGTATATTGTTGTGCATATTCATTTTCTGCCCCGGCAACCTGTCTATCACTTAAATTTAAATTAAAACAGACATTTTTTCAAAATTCCCTATCATTTTAATGTCATATCCGTGACCCGTATACGATTTCTTTAGTATAATATTCAAATAAGCAAAGTGGCGTTGATTTCTGGATATACGGTAAACAACGTTTTGTGAACAGTTTCAGAAATAATTAACAATAAATATCTTAATTCTAAGAATTGCAAATAGTAAACGAATTTTAAGTGTTACATTACAAATGTTAAAAAATGCTTAAGAAGAATCTAGCTATATCGCTACTCATTCCAGTGTGGCGTCATATATTTTATAAATTCTTTATGACGTCAAAATCATTTTACGGGAACTTTTGTGATTTTCACTGTTGATTTCTACTTTTTTCTTCTACAGCAGATTCGTTACTTTCTAAATTTCTTTTCATTGTGTTCAACTTGTTTACAAATAGTCTTTGATTAACAGTTTACCGGAAGTTAAACTCGGGGGCTTGATATGAATTTCGAGGGCTGATATCGATATCGGCCCTGAGGGCTGATAACCAACCTTGACTTCCGGCTATTATAAGCCATGCAAAAACGTACATATCAGTACAAAATATGTGATAAAGCAATTTTATTATGAGGTTTTGTGTTATCTACGCTGAGTAATGTAGAAATGAAAAACAAACATCAATTACATTAAAACAACCATCTGGTGAATCTGCAAGTGGTTTGCTGCAAGAAGAATCATATTATAACCTTTACATTGTGGAAATTGTTTATTTTTTGCAGTGCGAAAGCATTAACACATGAATTAAGATGGTACCCAACACTTTTACTAAATTTAATTTGGCTCGTTTAATTTTCATAAAATTTTGACAATGTAATTACTTTGACCCTTTAACAAAAATATAAAAATTTCAAAAATGTTGAACCAACCGTTTTGTCAGAAAAATTACACTGGTTATATAGCAGTTTGACAAACACCAATTTTGATCATTGCGAAGCTTAACATTCCCTTTACAACACAATGTAATTAAAACATTTAGCTATCTTTACAGAGTTATCTCCCTGTAGTGTTGGGTACCACCTTAAGATGTTGGATAGACATTGATGGGGCAGGTACTCTACAACACAAATGAAAAAAATACATCTAGAGGTCAACAGTTTTTCACGACATGAAATCCTGAAAGCTTCAAATCGTTTCGAGAATAGGGAAATGTGTTTGAATTACAAAGAAACAATGCGAAAATTAATTTGCGATAATACACAAGAGGTGGTTAGCATATTATGGGAAGGAGATAAAAAAAGAACATTTGCATGAAAGAAAATATGAGTAATACATGGCATTGATATAATTTGTCTGCATATTAATCGCAGAGATTTTTTTTAATAAACTGATTGCAAGTTTTCGAAATATGGTATCAAATCGAGTTTGAAAATTCGTGGTTCAAAATAGAATATGTAATGTATAAATATTAGAAGATGTGGTATGATAGTCTAAATAATTATGACGTCTTGTCAGGCTATTTTAAAAAAAGAAAAAATGTAATAGCCTTTCAAGATGTCATAATTATTTGGACTAGTGGTTATGAGTGCCAATGAGACAACTCTCCATCCAAGTCACAATTTATAAAAGTAAACCATTATCGGTCAATGTACGGTCTTCAACACGGAGTCTTGGTTCATATAAAAAAAAAATTGTAAGGGTTCCACGGAACCCAGTGTCTCGCCTACTTTTGCTGTAACTCCCAGGCTCAACAAAAATGAGGAAAACAATCAATAAAAATATTCCTCTTGATACTATCTTTTGATTGTAAGAAGCTTCTGTCCAAGTTTGGTAAAAATTTCAGGATAGTTTGTGAATCGAATAAACATTTTGAAAAACTTTTACTGCAGACTGTATGTAATGTTAACTGGAAGAAAAGTCCATTTATAAGTAAAATACAGATACACAGGTACCAAATATTAACAAAATTTTCTTTTCTAGATACTAGCTTTTGATCATAAACAAGCTTTTGTCCAAGTTTGGTACAAATTTAAAATAGTATAAGAAAGTTATTAAATTTTAAAAAAAATTAACCACAGAGTGAATGTGTTGTTTCCTGGTAGAAAACCTAAGTCCATTTAAAAGTATAATATGGAAAATATGGATTAAAGTTTTTACAAAATTTACTTCTGGATACTATCTTATGATCATAAACAAGCTTCTGTCCAAGTTTGGTACAAAACTAGGATAGTCGAAGAAAGTTATTAAAATTTTAAAAACTTGAACCACAGAGTGAATGTAATGTTTCCCCGTAGAAAAGCTAAGTCCATTTATAAGTAAAAAACAGAAAAAATGGAATTTTATTTTTGCAAAATTTTCTTCTGGATACTATCTTATGATCATAAACAAACTTCTGTCCAAGTTTGGTAGAAATCCAGTATAGTTTAAGAAAGATATTCAAATTTTAAAAACTTTAACCACAGAGTGAATGTAATGTTTCCCCGCAGAAAAACTAAGTCCATTTAAAAATAAAATACAAAAAAAATTGAATTTTATTTTTACAAAATTTACTTCTGGATATTATCTTATGATCATAAACAAGCTTCTGTCCAAGTTTGGTAAAAATCCAGTATAGTTTAAGAAAGTTATTAAATTTTCAAAAACTTTAACCACAGAGTGAATATTTGTGGACGCCGCCGACGACGACGCCGACGACGACGGAATGTAGGATCGCTTAGTCTCGCTTTTTCGACTAAAGTCGAAGGCTCGACAAAAATCAAGCTATAAAGAAACCCAGAAATGACTAGCTATGCATGATTGAATGATTAAACGATAGTTTACCTGTAGGACCCATAATGGCAAGAAGGTCTCCACTTTGTGCCCCTGTATTAACTCCATAGAGAATGTGCTTTGTCTTCACAGAAACAACCAGGTTCCGAACGACTAGCTGTGATGAGGATGCTTTCTTCTTCATTTCTCTACCAATCAAATAGCAAAGAGGAACGTTAAATAAAGTCACTTCTTGTTTCCTTGGAAACTATAATCAGAATGTTTTATGGATTTATCATGAGTTTACCATTTAATCTTCTCTGTACAGTAAAAATAAAACTGCCCCAACCTGTCTAAAAAAAAATTTAACATAAATCATACATAAAAAATAAAATTTAGGGTAGTCCAAATAATTATGACGTCTTCAAAGGCGTTTTTTTTTAATTTGTGTGACGCCTTCACAGAAAACAAAGGAAAATGCCCAACATGTCATAATTTATATTTCTGCCTAAGTTGAAGGAAATGTCACGTGCCCGAGATATTTTGCATCAATGTTATATTCAAAAAAAAGTTTTAACTTTAATTTTGTATACCAAACCAGTACAAATCATATAGCACACATTTTGATTAAGGGTTAAATTCTTGTGTAATGTACCAAAATGAGATTTTAGGGTAAACGCACACACTGGGTTAAAACGTGACGTGACCACGGGCACTTGAAGATACACTGTCAACGTACATATTGACGTACTTTCAACGTATTTTACCACCGGGTGTTAAACTAACTACAATCACGCACTTAATCTTGTAAATCAGATATCCGAAGAATCAAGGTATAATTGCAAATTTAATCATTTGGATTGTACCCCGAGAGAAAAACGTGTTTTGTTAATTTGTACATATCAAGTTATTTATTCATGTACTTTTGGGGTAAATAAAAATTAGGCTTTTCAGTGCCTTATTATGAAACAGCAAATTAAATATTAAATAGTTTTATAATTTAACAAAGCATGCAGTCTTGCATCCACAAGTATATATAGATTCGTTTATTATATATTTTTTGTTATATATATTTGAAAATTGTAAGTACTACTATTATAACAAGAAATCCGGGCGTATATTATAACAAGAAATTGATTGATATTCCTGTACTGTAATTTGGTCTGCTTGATGTTCTTTGCCCTCAGCCTCTCGACACACGAACTACAATGTACATGTGTGAGAGCTGATGTTGGGATCTTTACATGTTGTGGGGAAAACTAGCTGTGACAATGCCTATGATGGTGCATGGCATTGCTGCCGATATAGAGACAGCCCTGGATCAACTGACACCTAGAATTTCAAGATACTCGCTATTAATATAATAGCGGCTTAATAGTTTATATACTAAGGTTTGAATGTCCTAGTAACCCTTAACTGACTGTAACAAACAAAAGAATTTATGGTTTATGAGTTATCGACAAAATGTATATACACAAATAAAGTTGCTGACGTAGGTTGACCGTTGTCCGAACATTTAAGATGTTTTATCAAACTTTGCTAGACATATTAATCGAAGGTCCATTTGGCCACAGGTGAAATTTTATTGTACAGATACGTTTTAGTTTACGAGAGTACCTATTTGAAATATCCTACGCTTTAATAATGTATAGAACAGTTAAACAATAATTTCATATAGAATAGTTTACAGAGTAGAACTTATATACATTAACTTATAAACTTTATTAAAAAAATAAACTGCATTTTTCTAATACAATACTACTTACGGAAAAAAAGCTACCATAATTCCTAGTTAGAAAATATTTTTTATGTTGACTTTTTTGTACTCAGGAAATGGTGCTATGACATGATCATTTTTAAAACACGTGTCGACCGATGAAATACTGACCGACATGTACTTTTGAGTATGATATATGTTTTTTGTCATGTTATAAGGATGCACATGGTATTGAAATCTTAATTAAACATTGTGTTGACCTATATTAAATTGACCTGCAAGTTGTATATTTGAATATGATTTGTACTAATGGTCATATTATGCTATGTTTTATGATATAATGGTATTTATAAATAGAAGATGTGGTATTATTGCCAATGAGACAACTATCCACAAAAGACCAAAATGACACAGATATTAACAACTATAGGTCACCGTACGTCCTTCAACAATGAGCAAAGCCCATACCGCATAGTCAGCTATAAAAGGCCCCGATAAGACAATGTAAAACAATTCAAACGAGAAAACAAACGGCCTTATTTATGTAAAAAAAATGAACGAAAAACAAATATGTAACACATAAACAAACGACCACTGTATTAAACTTGTATGCATATGATATTAAAACCATGTATATGTCTTAGATCCTGTTAACACCAAAAGTTAGTAAAAATTGAGTTAAATTTGTCTTTACCTTAAATGTGTTCTCATCTGTTAATTGTTTTTTGTTGTTGTTTTTTTTTACATTATTTGAACATAAAAAAAAATTGGCACACGAGTAAACTAGAAGTACATGCATATTCAAATTACTTTATATAGTCAACAAATAGCCATGTTTATCCATCTGTTTCCTATTAAGTAAGAGAGTTCTGACGACACAAAAGTATAAATACCAAAAGTAAATCTGGGTTAGGGACGACATCAAACATTCAATGAAGGGTAAAAAAAATAATTCAAATAGTTTTTTCACTGACCTATGTAAGCTTATTTTGGGTCATTCTATGCTGTAGAAATAATATGTAAGTCGTGGCCACGAGTTACTTATTCGTCGCCACGATTTACTTATGCGTGGCAATGACTTACTTGTCCGTGGCCACGACATACTTGTCCGTGACCACGACTTACTTATTGTGGCTCCATGAAATCAAATTCAGATATGTGTATAGAGATTTATATATGCGAGTATTGGTAGTAATGGCTATATTGTGTGTGTGTTCGGGGGGGGGGGGGGGGGGTATAAGGGGTTAAAATCATCGTTTCTAGAATTCTATATCTGAAATATTTATCACTGGTCATTAGGCAACCAAAAAAACAATCAATAAAATTGAGAAAGGAAATGGTGAATATGTCAAAGCGACAACCACCCGACCATAGAGCAAACAACAGCCGAAGGTAACCAATGGGTCTTCAATGTAGCGAGAATTCCCGCACCCGTAGGTGTCCTTCAGCTTGCCCCTAAAATATGCATAATAGTACAGTGATAATGGACGTCATACTAAACTCCGAATTATACACAAGAAACTAAAATTTAAAATCATACAAGACTAACAAAGGCCAGAGGCTCCTGACTTGGGACAGGCGCAAAATTGCGGCTGGGTTAAACATGTTTATGAGATCTCAACCCTCCGCCTATACCTCTAGCCAATGTAGAAAAGTAAAAGAATAACAATACGCACAATAGCAATGTATTCTTCATATTTCCTCTTTTCTTTATTATGTTATCTATAGGTTTGGTCCCGCTCTACTCCTCATCTATTTTTTTGCACATTATTCTCTCTTTGTAAACCCTATTCATGTCAGGAAAAATGGTGATTCATGCATAGCATGATATAAGTCGTGGCGGGGGGGGGGGGGGGGGGGATGGCGGCTATGTTGGGGCGGGGGGGGGGGGGGATGGCGGCTATGTTGGGTTTTTTTTTTAAAAAGTTTGTTTCCTGTTTTAGGAGAAAAAAATAATTTGTATTTGATTCTGAGAAACAAAAATGTTTGTTTAACCCTCATCATATTCGCTAGCCAAGTCTCCACTCTCGCTCTCTTCACGATCGTAACCCTTGGCTAGCGAAGATGCACCCTCAGCTGCCACTATATGTAATGCTAAAATTGAAAGAAAAAAACATAGCCCCCCCCCCCCCCCCAGAAAATCAAATGCCTTGCATATTTTTTCTCTAGAGCATAGAATGACCCAAATAAACTTTCATGGTAATTGTACTTTTAACACTGCTATTTGATGCAACGTTTTGTCACCTTAAGGTATCCTCGTGCTCGTTTTTTTTTATCTCTTTCTTTCTTTCAGAGGCGTTCTGTTTGCTTCCGATTACACATTTCTAATAAAACAAACAACTAAATATCCGATTTATTCTTGCATCAAGCTTAAAATGCAAAATATATGATACCATGCTTTCTTGGCACATCTGCTTATTAGCTTGTTATAGAAATGTATATATTATATATAGTTCACATTCAAACTTTGTTGAACTTTATTTAACTCAAGACCATGTTAAGGTTCTTTCTTCGGTTACAGAAAACTATCAAAGTAATGTTTGCAATTTCCTTTAATAAATTTAATAAGAATATGTACTATCCAAATTAAAGTTTGATATAAATATAATTTTTACCAATTTAGTTTGGTCATATTTCGTTTGAATCATCACTTTAGTTGGGGTTTTTTTTGTGTTTTTTTGTGGGTTTTTATTTTCGTTTGTCTTTTTATATTATACAGATTCATTAGTTTATATTGTACATTTATTTGTTCAAGAATACGATGGATACACTAGAATTGTTTATATTGATCATTTAAAATTGCATGGTTCTTGTGTGAAAACGAAGAAAAACTTGAATGCCATTAATTATCTGAGTGAGTAGAACTAATATTATTTGTATAAATAATAGACACACAATGAAAACTCAATATTGCTTATGTGTTCTGTATACTAATAGTCTTCATAAAGCTTTAGAACCAGGACCTTCCAGATAGTACCGAAATCAATGTGTACTTAATTGGACGACCCTTACAGGGACCAACAGTGTAGCAGCATGTCAACCGACCAGATGTCATTCAAGAACGTACTTTGCTGATGTTAGTTCAATCTTCCTGTTAAAACACATGTCAATGTGTGGTAAACATTTGGCCTTACAGGTATCAACAGTCTGACAGTATTCAGTGGCGGTTCCAAACTTTTCCTAAGGGGGGCCCGCTGACTAACCTAAGGGGGGCTCTCCAGTCATGCTTCAGTGATTCCCTATATAATCAACCAAATCCCCCCCTTTTTGGTCCGCCTATGGTATTGCCACAAATGTGTAGTACACATATTTATAATTTATCAATTGTGAATGTAGAATTATGGTGTTGATGTCTTCAATTCTGTTCAAAGCTAAAAATGTTTAGGTTATTACATACATGTTCTTCTTTCGTATTGTAGTTCAAACATGAACAAATGTACATCATGTTTATCTTGTCTTACGCCTTCGTGGCCTTTAATACCACTATTCTACACTAATCACTATTGGCAAATACCACGGCAGATGGAAAATACCATGTCTAAAAATAACATGACTAGCTTTTGAAGACTTCTAGACTTTTCGTTGAAACGAATATCATACTAACAGGCCTAGGAACAAATAGTGTACAGTCTTTATTCTGTGAGGACTATTCCACAAGCTTCTTCCCTCAATTACAACTAACTTTGGATAAATGTTATGAAGAAATATATATTTCATGACAAGGGATCATACAATCACCATGTTGGGAACAACCCCTGAAATGATTGATAACGCCTGTAAGTAATGACCACCCCTTTTATGAGGGGTAAATTTGAAGTATTATTTTAAACAAACTTTAATAACAAAAGAGCACATATTCCAATCATTTGCCAAAACGTTTCCCATAACAATGTGACCATCTCACATGATATAAAAATAAAACAGTTTCCAAAACACCAAAATAATCCCTTGAATGAGGAACTGTCCCTGAAACAAGGGATTATTTTGGTGTTTTGTTTATCCTTCATTTAGGCTGTTGTTTCCAATCAGAATATGAAACGATAAAGTGGATACACACGGGTGTGGTCATCCATGAAAGAGTGACCACTGATCAAAGGTCAATATGAACTGTATACGTCAATAGTATGTATATCTGGATACCATATAAGGAAAATTAAAGGTGACATTTAATATAAACTTCTAAATGTGGTGTTACAAACAAAACTAAAACAGATAAATACATGTAGCAAGTTAACGTTCAGATATCCGATGTACTGAAATTTAACATACCTTTGTTGCTTTTCAATGTGCGATGTCATTTAAATGTCCGTTTCATGATTCAATTAGCATACAATGATATATACAATAAGAAACATGGTTCAATAGATTTGTCCCACACGACTGACTTTAGCTGATCGTATGTTTACAATTATATTCAAATTGAAATTAAACCTGGATTACCACAGTGTTATAATTATTCATTGGTGTTAAATTACCCCTTTCGTACTTGCATGTTAGATAATCCCTTTTGTACTTAAAATTGAGAATGGGAATGGGGAATGTATCAAAGAGACAACAACCCAACCATAGAAAAAGTTACAGGTTAAGGTTCACGTCTAAATGGTCGTATTTTCACCTCAAAATTTACTCTGAGTACAGACAAACCTGCGCATCTGTAAAAAAAATTCAGTCATAGCATGCCCTAGATAAAATAATTTTAAGTATGTTTTATGTTTTAGAAAGATAAAAACTTACTAGGAAGAAGCGAATCGATCAAAACGGTTTTTATACGAAATAGCGATATTGTCTTACATCAACATTAAGGCAGCACCCATTTGATTTTCGGGGGGGGGGGGGGGGGGGGGTGGGGGGGGGCTCTATGGGTTTTTTTTGGAAAAAAAATGTTTGTGTGGTACCAGTTTTTGGAGAGAAAAATAATTTGATTTTGATTCTGATAAAAAAAAATGTTTGTTTCACCCTCAGCTGCCACTATATGTAATGTAAAAATTGAGAAAAAAAAAAACAGCCCCCCCCCCTTTCAGAAAAACAAATGGTTGCTGCCTAAATGAAACCTAAATACACGATTTAATATTTGTAGATGTACATATTCAATAATTATCATGAATGCAGATGCCCCGAAATTAGAAGATACATGTACCAGTGAGCAGCCTCAATCTATATATTAAACAACTCCAGATACCACGAATGAAAAATCTTGTGAAACAGAAGATGTAGTTACTATATTAACATAGAAAAAAATATAGAGAAGAAAAACAGTTCTTGTTCGATACCAAAGACTTTTCCCATTCGCATTACGACATCTCAGCTCGCCACTTGGCCGCTCTTTTACATCGCGATGACCGTGAGGGTATTCCGATGTGTGTATTGTTGCCACACAGAATTGACCTTCGTTTTCGACTGGTTATCGATCGTTTACATACGCGGACATTTTCGCTTGCTTTAAATAAGTTTCTTCAATAAACACTCACAAACATATGTTATAAAGAACACAAATTAATAATATGTCAATGTTATGACGTTAGCAATATATATATAATATATATAATAAAAAAGAAATGATTATACCGCGCTGAATTACGTCCATTATTCATAGTTCATTATTCAAAATTCAATAATGAATAATGAAATAGTTCACTATTCACTATTCAATATTTAAAAAAATGAATAATGAATGATGAAATAGTTTATGTTTCATTATTCAAATTGAAGCGGTGAATAGTGAAATAAAAAATTGACTGTGATACTATAGCTACAAAATGTATATTCCGTATTTCTAAATTTGTCTTTTTGGTGTTAGATAACAAATATTCAAATACATATCAGAAAAAATAAATAAAAACACTCTTTAAATTTCAATTTGATATATTTATCTAGTTCCTAGTTTCCG
Organism: Mytilus trossulus; assembly: GCF_036588685.1. Classification (NCBI taxonomy): domain Eukaryota; kingdom Metazoa; phylum Mollusca; class Bivalvia; order Mytilida; family Mytilidae; genus Mytilus; species Mytilus trossulus. The sequence goes on from NC_086380.1 coordinate 18,882,117, forward strand.
AGAATAAACTTGTGGGGTTTCCTAACCATTGTTAACAGAAATTCCTTGGTTCAATGTATGGATGACCTAAATACCAAAACATATTTTTTCAAAATTAAAATTGCTCTTTTTCATCCTTTAATATATATATTATAGATAAAACAAGTCGATTGTGCCGCAATGACCACCAGAGGGGTTACAGACGACCTGAATGCCAAAATACGCTTTAAAATTCAGAAATAGCCAGTTTTGAATAATGAAATGGATATTTTGAATAATGAAATGGACTGCTGCAACCCTTCAGTCCCTAATTAAGGCAAAATGTATACACCAAATTAAAGCTTATTGATAGAGGAATACACTTAGTATAAACGATATGTGCCGCAATGACCATTAAAAGGTTTACGGAGGACCTAAATGCCAAAATACGCCTGAAAATTAAGAAATAGCCAATTTTGAATAATGAAATGGATATTTTGAATAATAAAATGGACTGCTGCGACCCTTTAGCCCCTCATAATAGATATCCCTTATACCTCATTCGAAAGGTAATTACGAGAGGAACAAAAGGTGTATAGTCAACATGTTCCGCAACATATATTAGAGGAGTAGCGTAGGACCTAAATATTGAAATACGCTTGAACATTGAGAAATAATTTATTTTGAATAATGGAATGGACTGCTACAACCCTTCAGTTCTTAATCAAGACAAAATGTATACACCAAATTGAAGCTTATTGGTAGATGAATAAATTGAGTATAAACGATATGTGCCGCAATGACCATAAGAGGGGTTACGGAGGACCTAAACGCCAAAATACTCGTGAAAATTAAGAAATAGCCAATTTTGAATAATGAAATGGATATTTTGAATAATGGAATGGACTGCTGCGACCCTTTTTCCCCTAATTATAGATATATCTTATAACTCGTTCGAAAGCTTATCGCGAGAGGAGCAAAATGTATATAGTCAATATGTTCCGCAACGAATATTAGAGGAGTAACGAAAGAATTTAAATATCGAAATACGCGTGAACATTGAGAAATAGCTTATTTTGAATAATGAAATGGACTGCTGCAACCCTTCAGTCCCTAATCAAGGCAAAATTTATACACCAAATTAAAGCTTATTAATAGGGGAATAAACTGAGTATAAACGATATGTGCCGCAATGACCATTAGAGGGGTTACAGACGACCTTAAATGCCAAAATACGCGTGAAAATTCAGAAATAGCCAATTTTGAATAATGAAATGGATATTTTGAATAATGGAATAGACTGCTGCGACCCTTTAGCCACTAATTATAGATATACCTTAAACCTCATTCGAAAGCTTATTACTAGAGGAACAAAAAGTGTATAGTCAATTTGTTCCGCAACGAATATTAGAGGAGTAACGAAAGAATTTAAATATCGAAATACGCGTGAACATTGAGAAATAGCTTATTTTGAATAATGAAATGGACTGCTGCAACCCTTCAGTCCCTAATCCAGCCAAAGTTTATACACTAAAGTAAAGCTCATTGATAGAGGAATTAACTGAGTATAAACGATATTTGCCGCAATGACCATTAGAGGGGTTACGGAGGACCTAAATGCCAAAATACGCTTGAAAATTCAGAAACCGCCAATTTTGAATAATGAAATGGATATTTTGAATAATGGAATGAACTGCTGCGACCCTTTAGCCCCTAATTATAGATAAACCTTATACCTTGTTCGAAAGCTTATTTTAAGAGGAACACAATGTATATAGTCAATATTTTCCGCAACGAATATTAAAGGAGTAACGAAGGATTGAAATATCGAAATACGCGTGAACTTTGAGAATTAAAATTGAGAATGGAATTGGGGATTTGTATCAAAGAGACAACAACCCGACTAAGAAAAAACAACAGAAGAAGGTTACCAACAGGTCTTCAATGTAACAAGAAATTCCCGCACCCGGAGGCGTCCTTCAGCTGGCCCCTAAACAAATATATACTAGTTCAGTGATAATGAACGCCATACTAATTTCCAAATTGTACACAATAAACTTAGATTAAAATAATACAAGACTAACAAAGACCAGAGGCTCCTGACTTGGGACAGGCGCAAAAATGCGGCGGGAATAAACATGTTTATGAGATCTCAACCCTCCCTCTATACCTCTAGCCAATGTAGAAAAGTAAACGCATAACAATACGTACATTTAAAATTCAATTCAAGAGAAGTCCGAGTCTGATGTCAGAAGATGTAACCAAAGAAAATAAACAAAATGACAATTATACATAAATAACAACAGACTGTTAGCAGTTAACTGACATGCCAGCTCCAGCCTTCAATTAAACTGATTGAAAGATTATGATTTCATTATATGAATATCAGGCACAATCCTTCCCGTTAAGGGTTTAGTATCATACCATCATAACAAATAAATGTATGAGAAGAACATAACCCGTGTCATGCCATTAACTGGTTTTTAAATAAATGTGTTTAGTTCCGATGCAAAGACCCTATAAGTGAATCAATATTAATGACCTGACAACAGTATCGTAAGTATATCCCTTCTTAATAAGTCTATTTAAAGGTTTTGTTAGTTTCTGCGGTGAATACTGACATTTTTGTGCTTTGTAAAGAATATTTCCATAAAAAATTGGATGTGAAATACCTAAACGTATAAGAAGTTTGCATGTTGAGCTATATTTACGAATGATGTACTTATACCGATGATACAATTTAGTAAATGTTTTGACTAGTTTGTGATATCGAAAACCCTGGTGTAATAATTTTTCAGTAATACATAAATTTCTCTCGTTAAAATCTAAAGCATTGTTACATACACGAGCGAATCGTACAAGTTGAGATATATAAACACCATAAGATGGTGACAAGGGAACGTCACCATCTCAAAATGGATAATTAACGATTAAGCTGTCGGTTAGTGATATAGATATCAAAATCGAGGAAAGGGCAGTGGTCGTTGTTAGTAATAGCTTTATTTAAAGTAAGTTCAACAGGATAAATTTCTTTAGTATACATACTGAAGTCGTCATTATTGAGAGCCAAAATGTCATCCAAATATCTAAAAGTATTATCAAAGGAGTAGGTCCGGTAAGGACCGATTTTGGCCTCAAATTTCAGGTTCATCTGACGAAAGATTTTGACCACTTTTTAAACACTTAAGTGTCTATTTCATTTGAATCAATTAGGTTATGTGAAAGATTTTAACTGATTTTGTCATTAAAAACGACCCGATTCAAGCTCAAATATGAAAAATCTATCAAATATGCTGAAAAATGTTACTTTTCAGATGGTTTTCGTCAAAAATGAAATTGGCCGCATCCGTGTTCATACTCAATCTTTATATATGTTATGTATTATCATAAAATAGAACTTACCTTTAAATATTAAGGATGAACACGAATGCGGCCACTTTCGTTTCACACGAAAACCGTCTAAAATGTAACTAAAATGCTAGAATTGTGAAGATTTCAGTAATTTAGCATGACTTTATGGTGCTAGTACCTGATATACATTGTGTATGTGCATTGTATTGTAAAAAAAAAACCCATATTTATGTAGTAGAAGCATTCTACTTTACAATAAATAACTAAAAGTTTACATTTTAACAATTTTTAAAACTGCTATATTTTGGGGCCAAAGAGGGGTCTTACTGAACCTACTCCTTTGTTTATCAGATGTTGTTTCGAAGGGTCTTTGCTGATTTTTGTCATAAATTGTAACTCATAGCAATACAAAAACAGGGCCGCAATAAGTGGTGCACAGTTAGTCCCCATTGGAATTCCGATAACCTGATAATATACGGAATCTCCAAAGCGAACAAAAATGTTATCTAGTAAAATTCAAGGGCATATATAGTATCAAAGCATGTCCAATTGATATAGTTTTTTTGTTTATTGCTACTAAAAAATGACTTAGGCTAAAAGAGTTTGAACATATATATTCACATTCTGACTTTTTAAATGCCTATTTAATTAGGTGGGTGAATTTTGTCTCAATGAGAATGTGAGGCAATGTAGTATACAGGGTAGAAAAAATCCAAACTTTGAACTGATTCAAAATCACCTATATAAGCATGCAATTTATCAAGTACTTCCAACGAGTTCTTGACACTCCAAAAGTAATTAATTCCACTATTTTAGAAAGTCTTATTTGAACAATTTATTATCAGGTTTTTTATTGCTTGTTTTGAATAATGGAATGGACTGCTGCAACCCTTCAGTTCTTAATCAAGACAAAATGTGTACACCAAATTAAAGCTTATTGGTAGAGGAATAAAATGAGTATAAACGATATGTGCCGCAATGACCATTAGAGGGGTTACAGAGGACCTAAATGCCAAAATACGCATGAAAATTAAGAAATAGCCAATTTTGAATAATGAAATGGATATTATGAATAATGGAATGGACTGCTGCGACCCTTTAGTCCCTAATTACAGATATACCTTATACCTCATTTTAAGGCTTATTACGAGAGGAATAGAAGTATGATTATGAGAGTTCTTCCACACACCCATCTTGAGGTTGGGGTCGAGGGAAAATGTGTCTTGGTGGAAGAAAGAAACACACACACACACAAAAAAATCAAAGATAGAATAAACACAATGGATTTTAAGATTAAAAATATGTCTGATCAGAGGTCGAATACGGCGCAAGAGGTAGAAATTCTGAAAAAAAACTGGCCGCTGTTTAGGCCAATCGAGAACAATACTGCAACGATGAGGAAATTCTCAAATGGCTTAAAGTACAAATGTAGAGCAGGACTCACCCTGGATTGTCAAAGACATTAAAGAAGTTGACACGAAGTAGAGGTCTGCAAAATTATAACCTTGTGCTGGAAAGGGGAAATATTCGCACATGGGGATGTGAGAGATTAAACAAGCAGCTGAATACCGTCTTGGCAAAAAGAGAGAGACCGATGGAGCTGTGCAAATTGTGAGCTACAATGTATGGGATGAAAAAATCGAGACGCACCGGGTACGTTTCACGACTTTCTTATTTTTTATAAGGTTTGTAGGATCGGAAATGTTAGGACATATATGTTTTTAAGGTCCAAAAACTGGGTCTGAAAACCAGTGAATTTGGGATGGTGGTTTTGGGGTGACCTAAATTGATTTTGTTTATTGTAAGGATAAAGACATGGATCCAATAGTGAACATGGAGTTAGTAGTTAAAAACGTCAAAGCCTTGAGAGGTATAGCCAAAATGCACCACCTTCGAGGGTACTCCCGGTTAAAGAAATATCAGTTGGTTGAGAGTTGATAGAAACAAAGACAAATCTAAAATTTCATCGTCGTCTCAAACACGAGAAAGGAGATTATCACTTAGGCAAAACAACTTCGGTTGAAAGGGCTGTCGATATATCGACTGCTAAAGAGTGTACAGGAAAAGATTTGGGAAGATAGGAAGGCCATTGGGGTAAAATTGAGATACATTCGCCGAAGAAAGCCTTGAAAGATGTATTTACTAACTGGAATATGACCCCCATTATTGGCATGGACGTGCAGACCTTCCTTCGGGTCTCTCGGATGCCATCACGGGTGGAACTTATAGACGATTTGGGCGTTTTAAGGGGCAAAACAATGTGATCATGCACTGTAACCTTTGTAAAGATTAATCCAACAGGTAAGGCGGATGATAAGAACGAGGGATACTTTCACTCGGGAAACTAGATTTTCACCGCGGACACGGACTTGGTTGTATCCCTTGAGGAGATGGATGAAAAGATCGTAGAAAAGATTGCCCAGTGGACCTCTTACAAATTAGGGAAATGGTGAATACTTCCAGCGGGGGTGTATGCCTTCTCGAATATACCTTTCTTCTTTGTGATTCGGACAATCGCGGTGGTTTCATGGGAGGTATGCTGTCGTAAAGGTTCAAATACAACTTGTTTTCATGCTCCTTATGACTTGCAGCAACATGAGCCATCTTGATAGCGGTGCTTGGTGGTATTGTACTGGCGAACAAGATCGTCCCGGACATCAATATAAGTGCGTGTGGAGTTGGGTTAAAAGTATTTGAACATTTTCTCTTTCATGGTTCGGTTCCAACGTTTGACAATAATCGACTTCTCTTCGTTCCCGATAGAGAAGAGATCGATACCATGCTTTTGAAGCAGCTGATTTACATGTGTGTTGTAAAAACTCAGTGCTTTTGTCTGTCTATAGCTTCTTGGGCACACCGCTTGAAAGGCATCCCGCACCGTCACCTCCTTCTTGTTCCTGATTGGTATCAGCCAGCTATATTTAGGTAAGACATCGATAATGCTCAGGATAAATTTATTTCCCTTGTTGTCCCTGGAGAAGTTACTCATATCAACGAGGTCGGTCGCCCAGGTCATATCCATACTACCTCCGCTATACAGCGTTTATGAAACTAGCGTCGAACTGGTTTGTGCAACTCTTCATCATTCCAGCGAACATTTTTTTTAACACCCAGACCGACTTTGGTACGGATGATAGTACCGACTAAGCTACAGTCCAAGCGTTCGCGTGTGTTAGAGTTTAGAATGGTGTTAGGCGAGACTAGCATATCTTCGTCACTGATGGAGTTGCATGCGGCTGCATCCTTGAGCTGGGCATAACAAAGATCGTGCATGGTGATGTGTTGCTTGATGAACTTGATTAATGGGTTTTGACCAAGCCTTCGGGGTGCCATCTGGAAGTGGTCGCTTCCTAAGTTTAGTTTCTGGCCCGGTGAAGTTGTGTCTGGGTAGATGCATTTCCATGGGTAATCGGTTGATTAATTTATTCATGAACCCTGTACCAGTTGTAGCAACAAACGAATACTTCTTGGCATTGCACACCTTGCAGTTGCCAACCTTTCACCGTCGCCCGTTGCTGGTCATTACCTCGCTGGTGTAAACTGTGTCCGTCTTCCTACGACTTACACGCAGAGAATTATTTCTATTTTATTTTAATAAATGAACGTTGAAGATATTTCCTACAGTACTAGTGCCAACGCTCCCACGAAGAGTAATCAAAACCTCCTACCTCAGCGATCGATAAGACGGTTGATCATTGGGAAGTCGGACTGTGGTAAGACGACTCTGCTGAACAACCTATTCCTGCGAGATGGATGTCTCCGACTACAATCGATTGTTCGTTTTCGAATAACCGGTTCACCAACCTATCTACCAGCAAGCGTTAGAAAAAAACTTCTTTAAAGAAGATATCCGATACCTCCTACAGTGCAAGGGCAAGTCACCATACTCGTTGATCGATGTGGTCAACTACTTACCACCACCACGACACCCGAGTGGTATGGACACTTTCTTCTTCGAGCAAGTGAGCAATGTAACAGACCGCCGAGAACTTGATCCCAGCCGCAAGAACCTCATGGTGAACCTCATTGTGTTCGACGAATTGATGATGAGAAAACAGAACACGTGTGAAGACAACGTCGATTGTTTCTACCTGTGCCAGAACTACTTCACACTGCCCCACCAGTCGATCGGGGAGAATGCCAACTCCCCCTACCTCTTCCAGCAGATCTACAACACTTATAATATCGACCACTGCAACGATCTTACGAAGGAACAGTTTGACATTCTGTGTTAGGATTGCTGGTCCAAGCCCTGTGTATTTGTAACCATCGATTTTACAAGCACCAAGGCAAATGGAAAATATCGATTCAGATTAAATGAGTTCTAGGAGGTATAAGATAAAGAATGGATCAGCCAAAGTTTTCTTTATGGAACTGAAGTATGAAAAATATCTGGACACAGAGGAACCCCAGCCCTGCAAGTTCGAATGGCCCTGCAAATACATTTTTGAGTGGGTGCCAGTCGATATGAGGAGCATATGTTGAAAATGCGGTTGCGAGATCCTTCGCCCGATCTAAAGCGATGGAGGCGATTTCAACGCATGGAACTCCACCATTATATATGGTAAGGTGGAGCAATTTTCGCAACCCTAATGCCCTGACAAGCAGTGTGAGGCACTTGTCAGGGAGTTGCAAGACACCAAAAGGAAGATTCAAGCCAGTAATATGCAGCATGGCCTCGACAAGATTGAACTTAGCTGGGACCTTTACAAGGTGTTCAAGTCTTTGGTTGAGGCTCAGCGAGAGGCAGCTTCACAGATCACCAAAAAGATCGCAGACCTTCCTGTAACAGTGCCAGTTCTCCCTCCTCCACCGCCCGAGTGTGCGGATCCACTACTCATTGCACCACATCGGAGCTCGAGCACAGCAGCATCTGCAGCTAAGTATGACTACTTCCTCCGACCACACCTTTGGATTACGATCTGAAAACGATGATATTTTCATCGGAAGCTCACCAGTTACTTTTGACGGCGATATTTTTTTCATGGATAGTATGAAGTACAAAGTAACCCTTGGTCTCTGGAAAGTCATGATGAAAAAGAAACAAGAATCGTTCGAGCTCGACGACCTTGACGACTATGCAGAGATCCTGAAAACTTCCGGTGCTATATATGTATAAAGGCAATTCCATTCTTTCAAAAACCCCGAAAGCGAATCAAAATTACAAGTGGAAGGGAATCGTGTCCCGGTCTACATCAACCAGTAGCATAAGTCCACAACCCGAAGCCGTCGACAATGTGGTTAATAAAGTGACCCGGCCCCGAAAACGAAGAATGTCCATTCAACAGAAAATATTAAACGCAGCAAACCGCAGCATTGCTAACATCAACGATTTCGTGCAGCGTTATAACTAAATATATAATGTCCAACATCCTTATACATTTTTTGTAATCAGCGAAAGGTTGACCTTCGACGAAAGCCTCCAAGAACATCAGGTTCATGAATACGAACCTCAAGCTGATGCCAACTTCAATAATCCAGCTGAGATTCGAATCAACATCAAAACCCAAGACTCGTGCGCAACTCGGACGACGTGGCGAAAATTTACATGAGGACGTGGCGAAAATCCCCCTGCGTAAGATCTCTTGGTTTTTTTCTCACGTCCTTCTTTCCTTCCGATGAAAAACACTGCGGTTGTAGAAGACCATCCAGAGAAAGAGTAAGATCGGATTTGGTTTCCGAATACGACAGTGTGATTCTACAAGTGTTACCCAAACCTTACAGTTTCACTGGCGTTTGTCTGCCAAGAGCGGTCGGTAAAAACCGAGATACATCATTGAAGCCTTTCGGTAAAGGTACAATCGGACTCAAAATGCAGCCGTGTTCGACCACTGCCAGTTGCGAACTATCTACGTCACTCTCATCGCAGAACGTTACCCGTCAGTAGACTTCAATGTCAGTTTCACACAAACAAAGATCGCCAGAGTGTACAAAAATATCGCACAGTTCTGAAAAAACTAATACAACATGGACCGATTTATCAGCATCTGCAACATTAACCCCTCCGATTTTGTCGATATGTACCCATTGTTTGTCATTGATGTGAGTCACCAGTCCGGGCGGTTGAAAGAGTCGACCCTTGACATTCAGATCCTGATCGAGTTCGAGCGTAAAGTACCTGCAAACACCGAGGTATTTGCACTTGCGATTTCCGACAGAATCCTGCATTTTGAATCCGATGATCAGAAGATGAACGTCGTGTAAAAAAAGTTAAAAAATGAAAAACTCCTCATTGCCAGCCGCCCTGTCGAAGACTATATGCGATCGTGGTGAAGGTAATCAAATAATAAGTATGACGGAATCAAAGAGTGGAAGCAAAAATATTTGACAATGGTGTACCATAAATAAACACATGGTTGCATCACATGCCTAATAACACCAACTCCAAGCATGGGTTTGCCTTCATCGTTTCTGGAAACGATAGCCAAATCCTTACCCGGTTAAACCCCCACTGCAACTCAAGGAATCCAAGATCTACGAGATGGCATTGGTGAACCTGGAAAACAATAGCTCGATCCCTAACATTCATATGCAAACAGGTAACAATTCCTTCCGCTACTATCCCGACCATGGTGCTTACTGGTTTTCCATCGCACTAAGCACAGGTTCCTATATGACATCGAAGACATCTACAATGAAATCCAGCGGAAACTAAGGCTCAACAAACACAAAAAGAAGATCATAATAGATGCCAACGAGGGTCAGCATTACTGACTCTCGCCAAACTCTATCAAGTAGACTTCAACGTTGTCAATAGCATCAACACCGTCATGGGATTCAAGTGGCAGATGTACACGTTCGGTATGATTACAAACGGCTATACAAACGGGGGGCACATTGTAAATATCATCAGAATCAGCATTCTGGTGAATAATGATATATCAACCATGGAAGTTATGTAAATGTATGTATACAACAGTCTTCTATCTACAGTGGGGGGTTTTTCCACGCAGACGGTCCTGGTATGAAATTAATTCAAACCCCAAGAACCTAGTATACTTGTCAGTGATCTTGCGAACCAGCAATCGCATGCAAACATATCTCAACGACCAAGACACATCGATCTTAGAGGTGAACATCTCACCATCCGTTTTCATCTTCGAGAGGTATGAATAAATGACTTATCACAAACATGGTTTGAGCTTGACAAAAGGTCAACATAATAAACTACATATCTTTATTGTTTACGATGTTGGGATGTATTGATACTCATCCACGCCTGCTATTTTTTTTTATTATTGCCCCCTGCTATGGTTTTTATTAGATTTCTTACAACCACTGTTTTTGCCCTGTGTTTGTTATACCTGTCAGTTTTGTTATATTTAAGTCCATACGTCGGGCCTTTTATTACAGTTTTTGTAAGAGTTCTTTACTGCACTCCTAATTATTCCCTATTCCGTAACTGTGATCCTCATTCAATGTTATTTTGTATTGATCCTATACCCCTATTAAATTATCATGATTTTACGGAATGGAAAAAATATTATCAACAACACAACTTCTAGGTTATCTACGTGCATAAATAAACGTATTGGTAATGCCACTACAGCCAGATTATTTAACAAAAATGCACGTGGATATCCACAAATTTTCCCGTGCAATGCCAAAAAATGACTAACTTGTTTTAGATTAACTTCTCAAAATACTATAAGGTCAACAGTGAACGGGAGAACCTTTTCGCTCTCCTTTTCCTGTGATATTACCTGAAAAACTCAAAACCTAATATATGTGGTAACTTGAACCCAACCTAAGTGTGGTTTTCAATATGTGGGACAGACGGGACGAGAGTAATTCAGAAGAAATCAAGAACATCTGTACCGCTTTCATAGACCCAAAAAATTCAAAAGTTTAGTATATCAGCATTTAGATAAGCATAATCATAATCTGAAATATATAAAATTCCAACCGCTCGAAACCGTTCAAAAACAAACAGGAGAATCACTCAAGCAATTTGAAAAATCACGCGAAGTTCGCGAATTGTTTTGGATAAAAAGACTTCAAACAGCTTATCCTCTCGGTCTAAATGACCGCAATCAACGTATTAAACATCGTATAAATTATACACTTGCTGATCTGTTATCTATAATAAAGAGTAATGGCAGACATCAAGTATTATGCAAACTGGGTCAGATACCTATAAGTAAATTATATGCTATTTTTCTTGAGTGTGATAAAATTTCTTTTTTTAGCCCATTTTATGAATACACCCGTATTATTACAGCCTTTTGTCATCACAGGCATTTTCCTATTATTGATAAACCTGAAAATCGTAAACGACATTTTCTCAAATTAAAATATATAAATAGAGGTATTGATTTTATTAATTTTTCTAGCATATTCAATGACTCTTCTGTCTATAGCTTAATACCTCCATATTTTGATAATATAGAACAACCCATTATTTCGTATTCTTATAAAAAACCGAGCAGAAATTTGATTTTCAATTATACGTCCACTTGAGATTGCGAAACATCTAGTTTTAAATATGTTCCCTATGGTCATGTTATCACAGGAGACCTCAACATAGTCGATGACCGTGAAGTCATAACTTTTCTAAAGAAAGGACCGAAATACCGTCCGCCATCTACAATAGATTGGAAACAGTGTCGTCAGGTCATTAAAGACGCTCTGTCTGCCTATTGTAAAAATTGGTGCAAACGTGAAAAATCCGATAAAAAATCTTTAGACAGTTATTTGAATAAAATTATGAATACTGTTGATATTCGAATATCTCATTTAGAAAACAATTCTGAAATTAATAATAGGAACCATGATATACCCATTTCTAGAATAAAAAACAAACTCAAGGTACTCGCAGAGCGGTTTGTGTTCGTACCGGCAGACAAGGCAGCAAATAATGTAGTGGTGGTGTGACGCATATACTACACGAAAGTTCTTCAAAACGAAATTATCAATTCCTCTACATTCAGGTCAGTGCGCACCACAGAGAGTCAAATCGTTAACAAGCATACCACTGCCACTGCCCAGCTTAAAGCATCTTCCGAACATTTGAAAGTCCCTACCATGTACTGGTTACCGAAATTACACAAAAAACCATTTAAATTCCGTTTCATCTCCGCTTCGAGTAAGTGTTCTACTACTAATCTATCAGTGTTTCTAACCACCTCCCTTACTACTTTCAAAGAACTGGTTATTAACTTTTGTAATAAAGCTTATGAAAATAATGGTATTAATTATTTTTGGAGTGTTAAAAATTCTTTAGAGGTTTTAGATAAAATACATGCTCTCAATGGTCCTTACAATTCTGTTGACAGTTATGATTTTTCTACTCTGTACACTACACTTCTACACAATCTTATAAAGAAAAAGTTTTTGTATTTGATAAAATGGTCTTTTGAAAAATCTCATTGTAATTTTATTTGCTGTAACTCGTTTAAGGCCTTTTTCTGTAACGAAAAAGGAAAGTATGCTAGATACACTTACTGGAAATGTGAGGATATGATTGAAGCTTTAAACTTTCTGCTTGATAACATTTATGTACGTTTCGGCGATAAAGTGTATCGTCAGGTAGTAGGTATTCCTATGGGCACCAACTGTGCCCCTTTAATAACAGATTTATTGCTATATTGCTATGAATCTCAGTTTATGACCAAACTCAGTAAAGACCCATCATTGTTACATTTGGTTGATACATTCAAAAATACCTACCGTTATCTGGATGATATTTTTTCGTTGAATAATCCAGAGTTCTCTAAATATACTTCAGAAATTTACCCAAACGAACTTACTTTAACTAAATCTAACATAAACAGCAGCAGTTGTCCTTTTCTAGATTTAGACATTTCAATTTCAAACGGGAAACTTCACACTAAAATTTACGACAAAAGAGACGATTTTTCATTTCCTATTGTTAATTTTCCTTTTTTAGACGGCGATGTGCCTTTGGCTCCATCATACGGTGTTTATATATCGCAACTCGTTCGGTTTGCCCGTGTGTGTTCTGATGTCATAGATTTTAACGAACGTAATCAATGCATCACTGGTAAATTGTTGTGTCAGGGATTTCGATACCATAAATTACTTAAAACTTTTACTAAATTTTTTCATAGATACAAAGATTTGATTAGTAAATTTGGCTATACCTGTAGAAAGCTTATTAAAAATGGTATTTCTCATCCTAAATTTTATGGTAATATTGTACTTAAAGCGAGGACATCACTATGTGATCCTTGTAAAGTCATCGAACCTTTAAACAAACTTATAAGTAAGGGTTATCGTACCAATATTGTAATTAGATCTCTGAATATAGTTCACATTGGCACTAATATTGATTTTGTCATTAGCAAATTAAAACATAACTAAATTTCATTATCTTTTGAGGCGAGATGTATAGGGGACACAGCCACGTTTACTTTTATTTCTATAGAAGTCGCTCTTCACTATACTACTACCTGTCGATACATTTATTTTTGGCATTGCACAAGTCATGTCTTCTTTGACTATTAATGACGTTAAAATACTAAATCCCTGTGATGTGTTTTAGTCGATTTTAGTCTCTGATGCATGATTTTTTACTATTAATTGGTTTTGGCTTTTAACTAGCTGTCAGTAACTGCGAGTACTCTCAAATCGTATTTTCTTGTTAATTCGACCTGTTGATACTGTTTATAATGCTTTTTTGTCATTTTTTATTTATATGGATCTTTGCTGTATACCAGCTTTGATTATTTGTAATATCTTCAATTTTTCACTTATTCTTACAACATTTATATAAACTTCAAGATTATAAAAAAACGGTTTTTTTCTAAAGTGAACATTGATTGGTTAAATATTTCTCAGTGTGTTTGAATTTGTTTGTTAGCCTTTTGGTCATGAATGTTTGTCTCTAATATTTAATTAACTGTGCATTTGTATTCAGATATCGCAGATCAAATTTATACGTTTATTGGGTAATCATACGTTTTTTTGATTGAGTTAAGTCTGCCAATTGATATTTTATCGTATGTTTTTATATGTTGTGATGTTATGCTATTGTTTCAGAAAAAGGGAGAAAGTTTGGGCCCATTAAAACGTTTAATCCCGCTGCAAATGTTTGCACCTGTCCTAAGTCAGGAATCTGATGTACAGTAGTTGTCGTTTGTTTATGTAATATATACGTGTTTCTCGTTTCTCGTTTTGTTTATATAGATTAGACCGTTGGTTTTCCCGTTTGAATGGTTTTACACTAGTTATTTTGGGGCCCTTTATAGCTTGTTGTTCGGTGTGAGCCAAGGCTCCGTGTTGAAGGCCGTACTTTAACCTATAATGGTTTAATTTTTGAATTGTTGTTTGGATGGAGAGTTGTCTCATTGGCACTCACACCACATCTTCCTATATCTATATACAATGGGCTGCCAAGAAAGGTTTCCAGCCTCCATTCGTTTGTCCCATGCAAACCCGACCCACCTCTCGGCAGGTTCAAATGATTACCAAGCTTCTCCAAAAAAGGTACTGGTTGTATGAATCGGGAGCTGAGTACCACCCAAATGAAGGTAAACATGCAAAAGGTAGGTGGATTCCTTCTCATGTTGGCAGGGCTGGCAATTAGGGCACTCCCCATGATACCAAAAAACTATTCTAACAGCCTTGGATGTCGCAGCCTTGAGCGGTTTGGTCGGTGTAGCCGTCAACAAAACCTTAGGGTCTGGATTGTACCTGAAATGTGGTGGATGCGTTTGCATTGTCAATCCCAGTGGCAACGGTCTCTACCTCAAACCATCAAACGCCCGGATTACCTATGGGCATATACTCTACTTGAAGTGTGGTCAGTAATTCCACGAAGGAGCCGGTCTGATCTTATATTTAGATGCTAACACTCCCTTAAAAAACATTTCCCTCCTCGGTATGCTCCTATAAAATAAATGAACGATTTTAGGTACTGGAAGACTATAGTCGATTGTGTGTAGAATCAACTCGATGCAGAAATTTAAAGGTATCAAACTACCTTGAACGCCTATAAGAGTCTGGACAAAGCTGTATCTGTAGCCCTGGGTGCTTGTTCTGTGGGTAGTTTGGTGTTTACCAGCAGTACATTTGGTTCAGCTTTGACCAGTACAGGTGTTATAGCCACCCTTCCTCTGGGCTTTATAGCTTATTTGAATGCTACCACTGTAATAGACCTCACACTAATTTCTAGACATGTAACTAAAAAGAAAAAGAAACACCATGATACCTTGCGGTTTGCCCAGTCCAAAAAGTCCTTGTTTATGCAATGTGTCAGCTCTGCTTTAGCTGATGATGAACAGATCGATGATGTCGAGTTTTGCACAGTTCCATCGGTCTCTCTCTTTGCCCAGACGGTGGTCAGCTGCTTGTTTAGTCTTACACATCCCCATTTGTGATACTTTTCTCTTTCTAGCACAAGGTTATAATTTTCCCGAACTCACACCTCGTGACCTTCTTCTCGCGATTTAGCGCTATAAAACCAGGTTCAATCCACCATTTTTCTACGTTTGAAAATGTCTGTACCAAGTCAGAAATATGGCAGTTGTTGTCCATTCGTTTGATGTGTTTTATTATTTGATTTTGCAATTTGATTAGGGACTTTCCGTTTTGAATTTTCCTCAGAGTTTCGTATTATTATAATTTTACTTTTCTCAAGAGTGTCCTCTGTACTTATAAAAAAGAAGATCTGGTATGATTGCCAATGAGACAACTATCCACAAAAGACCAAAATGACACAAACATTAACAATTATAGGTCATCGTACGGCCTTCAACAATGAGCAAAGCCCATAGCGCATGTAATCAGCTATAAAAGGCCCCGATAAGACAATGTAAAACAATTTAATCGAGAAACTAACGGCCTTATTTATGTAAAAAAATGAACGAAAAACAAATATGTAACACATAAACAAAGGACAACCTACTTACCTTATTTTCTAAATTTTGAATCTCCTCAGTCAGTTGGATTTTCTGTTTTGTCCTTTCTCTTTTTATAAATGTCGAATAAGAAATAGTCATACCTCTAATCTCAAGGAGAAGGATCTCGAAAAATAATTGGTTATTTATTGCAAATTCAATATTTAAATCATTAATACCATGTAAAACATCCCTTCTATGCACTGGCAATACATATTGCTCAACTGTGTAAGTAAATTGTTGCATAGTTTTAAAAATTCAGGATCTTGAAGGAGAGAGTCAGGAAACTTCCAGAGGCCTCTGCCTTTTATAAATTCATTTATTTTTAAAGTCAAAATCACTGTTGAATGATCTCATCTGTAGATATTACCAGTGTTATTTCACAAATGTCATCTGTAAGGCTTTCAGAAATCAAAAAGAAATCTATTCTTGATTGTTTAAAAGTGTTTTCCCTCTCCATGTAACTCATGTAACTCGTTTTAGATCAAGGTGTATTTCTCTGAATGGGTCGATGCGATTCTTACATTCTTTAATTTCTTACATTTTCTCTCTAGATCTTGGATTGTTTAAATCTATATAGGGAGGGGTTTCAAGGTTGAAATTTTGAACAAGATTAAAGTCCCCACAAATAATACACAGCTGATTTCCAAAGAAATCTATAATTTCTGTTAATTTGTCATAGAAGCAGGGAGTATCAATATTTGGCTCATAAACATTTATCATAGTAAATCTCTTCTCTTCAATATTAAGATTCGATCCAACCAGATTGCAATATCCATCTCTTGTTAACTTGATGTATTTTATAGTCAAAATTATTAGCAACTCCTCGTTTATTTGAAGCAAATTAATTTAAAAAGCACCGGCCTTTCCATTTAGTTTTTTTTTTAAGAAAACGGCATCGTGTTCTACAAAATGTGTATTCTGGAGATAATATGTAATTAATTTATTTGAATAAAGATAATCAAAAATCATGTATACTTCAAATGGACAACAAATTTTGGCTTTCACCAATTAGTGTCTGGACAATATGTCAAATCCTATCTCGTTTTAAATCTAAAGAATAGTGTTACTGTTTTTAACATACCTTTAGTGCAGATGTTTCTTTTATCCTTAATAAATGTGTTAAAGTACAATGTGTATCCAGCATTTAAAGACGTAGAAATTCTTGGCAAACTGTTTCGGATATTCGTTGCACTACAATTTAAGTTCAAAACTAATTTTATGTGATTTATGAAAGAAGAAATGAACTTTTTTCCACATTTCCTTCATGTCTTGATTTTGTATTTTAAAGAAAATTGATACCAGTTGTAAACGGTTAATTAACCTATCAATTAATCTATCTTGATACATGCTATAATAAATCATCACTCTATAAATTATGTCCTTTCTTTTGGTTGTTTCCGAGTTGATCCATCTGCCTTGTGCTCTTGTGTATGACAAAAAATATGATATATGTAATAAGTTAACGTGCACTGTTAGTTTGGTATAATTTGTACTTTATGTGTATTGTCTCTATTTTATATACTTGCACATTTTTGTTTATCACGGTTTAAACCTAAAGATTAGTGGCACTGTGATTTAACATACCTTAAGTGCAGTTGTTTCTTTTATCCTTAATAAATGTGTTGAAGTACAATATGTAACCAGCATTTAAAGACGTAGGTGTGTACACGCTCTAACAAAATTCTTAGCATAATGTTTCGGATATTCGTTGCACTACAATTTAAATTCAAAACAAATTTTATGTAATTTATGAAAGAAGAAATTATTTTTTTTCCACATTTCCTTCATGTCTTGATTTTGTAATTTAAAGACAATTGGTACTAGTTGTAAACGGTTCATTAACTAACAATTAATTTATCTTGATATATGCTATAATAAATCATCACTCTATATAGTATGACCTTTCTTTTGGTTGTTGCCAAGTTGATCCTTCTGCCTTGTTTTCTTGTGTATGATCATGACAATATGTATGATACATGTGACAAGTTAACGTGCACTGTTAGATTGGTATTTGTACTTTATATATTATGTCTCTATTTTGTATATTTGCACAAACAAGTGATAAACAATGACAGTATAAAAGAGGGACGAAAGATACCAAAGGGACAGTCAAACTCATAAATCTAAGACAAACTGACAACGCCATGGCTTAAAATGAAAAAGATAAACATTCGGAATATAAATATATAATATGAAAATTCAAGCTGATATATATTTGTGTGTTTAGCTGATGTGTTTATTTATTCAAATTTGTATCAAATATGTCATGATTTAACATGTAATCAACCATTCTGTGAAACTTTAAAAGGAAATAATTGGTTTTTAATGCATAAAAAGGTGACGTGTTTACTCTTTATTACATCACACATGTCGTTATGATATAACTTGCTTTCATTTATTACAAAAACAGCTATTTTTTGCACAGTTTAAGATGACTGAAATTTGAAGTCGCTAAATCAATAGTGTCGTGGTTTGGTTCGTTTTCGTCATGGTTTAGTTATGTGATATTTGTCGTTTATGATAGACGAGTTATGATTAAAAAAAAAAACAAGACATTATACAACTATTGATATCCTGTAAAAATAAAAATAAACTAGCTCTTTGTAACTGCGTGTCATCTCAGATCCGTACTTTTGCTTATTTTGTGTATTTGTTATTTGTTAATGTGTTTTGTATCGATCTTTTACGTTTAACACTTTTGATTTGATTTCCATAGCTTGCCCTTATATTTCTCTGTTACACCATTGTCCAAGGTTAGGGGTAATGTTGGCGCGCCCGTAAACATGTTAAACACTGCATAATTATGTATGTGCCTGTCCCAAGTCTGAAGCTTGCATTTCAGTGTTTGTCTATTTTTGCTGTTTATCATATTTTTGTTTTTCAATTCAGACTATTATTTTTCTCGTTTGTATTGCTTTACATTTGTCATTTCGAGGTCTGTTATAGTTTTTTGTGTTGAGTGGGTTTTGTTCATGTATTTGTTAACCAATGGACATTCGGTCCTTACTGTTACTTAATAACATAACACTATACTGACATTTTAAATATTGTAAACATACTTATCTTCGCGTTCTGTTTATTTTTGCGACTTTAGCGAGTAGAAAAGCATTGCAAATTTAAATGGTTTCTAATATGTAAAACGTAGATTTCATTACTTAACCATAGCCTATCAAGTAAATTTAAAAATCCCGAATTTGAATCATCGCTAAATACGCTAAAAATATCTAAACGCAAAATTACGTATCCTCGAAAATATAAAGTTGGTTTACAGTAGCCGACTACGAAATGTGTAAGGCCTTGAAAACTTTTTCCTGTAAATGAAAGTATGTATTTACTTTGAAACATGTTAAAAGATATTCAGAATAAAAATTGTCATGTGTTCAAATTATCTCAGTAAAATGTCAGATACCAACAGCATTTAATATATACCATTTATCCAACTGTTTAGTCTTTTAAAAGATTTGTCCTTACTGCCCTTACATAAACACTTCATATCAATAATAAAAGGGCAATCACACTGGAAAGATAAGTGTACACATTGCAAACAATCTTTTTTAAACGCGTTGTTTTTAGGGTTAAATATGTTTTGTGAGATAAGGAACATAATCAATAGAAAATGGAGGTATAGTCGTGTGAAATATAAAGGGGCTTTATTTTATTCAAGGATGACAATCACGTCGCTTACTGCATTCACAAATTGTCAAAAAATAAAAAGGTAAGACGATAGTGGTTTTGTCATATAACAATTGATTAATTTGTGAAGGTTCAAATATCTACAAAGTTATAGTTACTTTACAATGAGGAAGTAATATAATGTTGATTGTTTCTCTGCAATTTTTGTTTACACCAACGGATTTATTGTCTGACGGTAAATAATGTTTTTAATCTTTAAATTTAATACTTTTAAAAATATGTTCTTAAAATGTTGATAAAACACTTGATTTTAATTATATACATTCATACTGGTTTACTTTTTAAACTGTTATTTGGATGGAGAGTCGTCTCATTGGCACTCACACCACATCTTCCTATATCTATATTTATATCACATCGTGTCTTAATTTAAATGCATACCAACTGGTCATTTCATACACAGTTGCTTATACAACAGACATGTTTTAAGCAGATTTTTTTATTCTGTCCACCACTATTGTCATGTTTTCATTTGTTTTGTGATAAACTAAAAATAAAGAAAGATAATGCTGTATTTTTTTTTCAATTTAATCACTTAAAAACGTCAATTGTCATAACACCTTGATTAACACATGATTAATGTATTATATGTACAGGCATACCTAGTAATACGTCATGTTTGACCATTCATCGTTTCACATGATTTCTGTTTTATTAGTTTAAGGAACAGTTGATTGGAATGTTCTTCTTGAAACAGTTTGTCCTGTTAACCATAACTGGTATGTGTTTTTTATATATACCAAACAAATACGATTAGCTACTTCTCAGTAATAGCGACAAATAACGGGTCATATATTTTAAGAAAAAAGTAAAGTAACAAAAATATCAATATAAGATATAAAAAAAGTTACTTTGAAAAGCACAAATAAACAGTTCTGTTTTCTGGTGAGTTCAAATATCAATTTTATCATGATATCAAATCTTCGACTCTTTCTTTAGGTTTTATCTGTTACATAGAAAGTTCATGAGTCCAGGATTTGATTTATTGTTGCTTTGTTATTGTCTGAAAATGGTATAGAGGCAAATGATTTATGTACGTACAAGACAAGAAAAAAATAATAAAATATGCATTGCGTGAAAAAGTTTTTCAACTGCACCATGTGCAACGAACAATGGTTTTTGATTTGTTTTTGTGTGTTAACGCCACTTTTTAGCACCACTTTGGGGATTTTTCATGCCGGCCAGTTTTTATTGGCGGGAGAAGCCGGAATGCCCGGAGAAAAAACACCGACCTTCGATAGGAACAGTGACAATCCTATATAGTCAATTAAGTTGGAGTCGAGTTCAAACAAACGATTTGGGTTCGAACTCACAACTTCAGTGCTTATTAGTTAGTGAACATGAAGTAACTCCTCTAACCACTCGGCTACCGAGGCTATTGCGACGGACTATGAAGCATTATTAGAAATCTATAATTGGATATGGATAGATTGTGCCTGGCAACAAGCAACATAAAGATAATTTGCCCTTTTGGAGGCAACAACTATGTAAAGAAATTACTGTAACACAATATTTTCAAAACCTGAATACTATCTTCACAAAAAAAACTTAGATTTGTCTGTTTTTGAAAGATGAGCTACATATATTTTAAGCTCAACTGCATGCAAATTGGACAGAGTATAAAAGCATAAATTACACAATAATAAGAGACAGTGGAGGAGCACCATTGCAAATGTCATGGAAAGACGCCCGAGACGAATGTGACAAAAGAGGATTTGCATTATTCTCTCCGCATCGAGATATGGTGAATTGGGTTCACTTATTTATGCAAAGGTAAAATGTATATTCAATGTTAGCGTTTAGTTAACTCATGTTTTTTTATTTATTGTCATTAGGTAAGGAAAATTAAGTAATAGAAATGTCTTAATCATTACTTGACAAGTAAAAGTTTATTTTCATTGGACAAGCGCAGGCAGAAAATAATATTTAAAATGAAAAGTGCTTCGAACGCATGCAATGTTTATGTTGGCAACACTTTACCGATACCTCTACTGGTGGACTATCGGTCCATGAGGGTATAACCAGATCCGTGATCTGTATGTATGCAAAGAAATGCTTTATAACAAACTATCTAAAATTTTCTCGTTTACAAATTTTGAAATTATACAGAAAATTTCAACTCCATCAGTGATAGTATGTTTTGCATAGGTTTGGTTTGTTTTACATATTTCATATTGCACTGTCAGGATGTCGAATACTATCTCGTGCTTTCTGTAGAAAGTCAAATCACAAAAATACTGAACTCCGAGGAAATTTCAAAACAGAAAGTCCCTAATCAAATGGCAAAATCAAAAATTCAAACATATTAAACGAATGTGTAACAAGAATCTTTTTCATGACTTGGTACAGGCATTTTTTTATCTAGTAAATGGAGAACCTAGTTTTATAGCTAACTAAACCTCTCACGTGTATGACAGTCGCATCAATTTCCAGTAAACGTTTCCTTCATTTTCAGTTTAACATTTTGCGTATTACATTTTAACGAATTCGCCGTCATTTTAATTGTGAATAATGCATGTTTGTTCCCCGACATGGTCACTACATTGCCTTTACATCGATGATGTCTTTTCCAACATTACGTTGGAGGAATTTTAATAGCAAAAGTAAACTGTAGTTGACTCAAACTTAAAATTGTTTGTCCCGATAGGGTTGTCAATTATATTCTTACGTTTTGTTACAACATTACAAAAAGGTAAACAAAATCAAGAAAACGCGTTTTTTTCTGTCCAGTAAAACTAAAAGGTTTTATGTACCACATAAGCATTAACTATGTATCGGTTTTTGTCAACGCAAAGCATTTTTCAAGAGATTTTGAGTGTTTGGTTTCTCATTGTAGCACAAAACAGCAATCCGCAATTTTCATTTATCATATCTCATTTCAGAAATGGTCTATCTACAACGTGGATCGGTGTAAATGATAGAAGTGTGGAGGGACGTTGGGAATGGTTAGATGGGAGCTATTTAACTTCGACCCAAGCTGCATGGATAGCAGGTACTTTCAAGGGTACAATTTAGTGCCTCTTTTTTTTTTGTACATACACAAAATGAAAAAGTAAACATTGGTGAACAATTTATTAAAAAACTAAATGTCATGGAGTAACATTTAAGATAAACGTTGTACGTTTTAAATTGGTTTGATGAAATACGTCAATTTAAGCTCTCTTAAAAGATAAATTAGACATAATATGATCGTGAACAAGGTAATTGACATGACTGGTGTTCCAGCACAAATTCTTAACGTATGTTCATGTCCAGAATCAGTTGAACTCTGATTAATGTCTGAATAATCAATTTTATAGTTTTCAACAACGAAAGCAAATAATGAATTTAAAATCAGGCTCAATGTTTCAAATCAGTACGTTTTCTTCTGAATGAAACTTTGGTTGTTCTGGAAATATATGCGTTCAAGCATATTATTTGCGCAGGGAACACCACTTTGGTTGGGCTCGTGTTGCTTATTCTTTAGTTTTCTATGTTGGTTTTTGTGTTCTTTTATTTGTCTGTTTGTCCTCTTTCATTTTTAGCCAGACGTTGTAAGTTTATTTTCGATTTATGAGTTTGACTGTCCGTCTGGTATCTTTTGCCCCTGTTTTAAAATAATTTTTTCAGCGTGAACTTTTATTATGGCAGTGTTCATTTCAATTCTATGTTTTTCTTTAAAGATTGAGCAAACATCGACTGTATTAATTAAAATCAAATTTATTACCATTGGACATTGGTTAAAATCCATGACTACTACTAATTAAAGAACAGCATCTGACAATTTTTATGACTTTGATACTAAATGTTCTCGATCTTTTTAAAGGAAATTTGTTGTAGGTATGCGAAGCATTATAAGCGGTTATTCCGTTAAATAATCATTTATATGTTATCTCTATATGTTTACATTTCTTAAAGTAGGCGCAGGTGGTGTTTTTTTGTTGTTGTTTTTTTTTTTTTTTTATCTTTCATGTTATTCTATTAACTAAATTTGAAATTATTTTCTTTGTCCGAAAATTTTATCAATTCTTATGAAATTTTTCGTAAACAATTTTCCCGTTTAAATTCAATTGATTGACAACGATTAATTCCGCCCACCTTTCCAAATTTTGGGCTTTCAGTCCTCGTGATTTTCGAGATTTTCACCTGTTTGGACGAGGCTGCCACTAATGTATCTTATGCAGAAAAAAGCGCGTCTTAAATAAACATTTGGACCCTGCTTTCTTTGGTGAAGGTTTTTTTAACATCAGCTATGCAACTTCAAGTAAGTCACAGGAATCTCTATGTCCTTGATAATTTAATCAAGGGCTTTGTTTTGTCCACATTTAGACGGACTTTGTTGGAACAGATTGAACACTCGATACAAGTTTCAGTACATTTTTTATTAAAGATACTGGTTTAAATTATACGATTTAATCAAAATTTCCGGTCACGTAATGTTTGAACTTTTTAACAAGGGACATATAGTAATATTGCTTTAAGGAGCGCTGCATATTCGTCATGTGAGCTATATAACAAAATCAAATGTTGTATTTAAAGGAGAACCTAACGACCATGATTCTAATGAAGACTGTGGAGTAACATATGGAAAAGAGTGGAATGATTTAGATTGTGAAAGGAAACTATCAGTAGTCTGTCAAATAGGTTAGTAATAAGCGCATCTAATAATATGTAATTGCTGTCTATGGCCTGTGGTTTTAAACATTTTCCTTTTTGATTATAATCAGGTGAAGGTTAATCGAGAATGTCACGTTCAACTGCTACATTATTTTTTCTGGATTCGAAATATTATAATTGATGCCATTTAATAGTTGTCAGTACTTGATTTGATGCGTACAGAAGGTGATTTTTTTTTTTTTTACAAATGTATCGAGTTTATTGTAGATTAGCACAACAGTACTCGTATATCATGTATTTACAAACTTATATACAAAATGCCTTCAATGCAGAGCATATTTACCGTTCAATAACACAATGTTCCTTCTAAACATTCTGATAAACTGATTTATTAGACATTTAACCGGATATTAAATTAATCTCTCGGACACTTTTAGAACTAAAAAGATATTTATAAATTTACGAAATATAGTTAAGATATGGCAATGTCAAATGTCGACCTATCATGTGTTTTATTGTTGTTCTACACATTTGAAGTATTGCTTTTGGGTTGGCTTTGTTATACCTGTCATTTTCCGTGTCGACTAACATATTAAATGAAATATCATTAAACTGTTTTAAATGTATCAATATTGCAGTACAGTTTTAGCTCAGGCTTCCGCACCCTTATAATATTGAATTCATTTGTTACTTTTTGTACTTGTATATTTATGCCAATATCCCCATAATGTCATAGTCTCAACATTGACCCTGCTAGTAGCGCTATTCCCGATAGTGACATTTTTACTGAGTGTGCTTTCGTACGGCGTGTGATGCATACATTAAAACTAGCGACGCTAAACCTGTGAACAAACAAGGTATCGCTCCTTTTGGAGTTCATTCGCATTCCTCAGATTCTGTTTGTTAACTTGATTTGACTACTAGTATTCGTAAACGGTTTACGAGATGTAAACATCTGTAAACTACTGCCATCTTAATTATTCGAATATAATGTTATTTGCACAATTGTATTGGGCATTACAGGTAGAGATAACTGTGTGAATATCCCTTGTGATAATGGTGGGATATGCAGCAACAGTATTTATGATGACAATCTACAATGCCGTTGTAATGATAGATATGAAGGAAATACATGTGAAAAAGGTATATTTAACTCTTTAAAAGGTGTAAAAGTTTTGGTCTATTCTTAGTAGTGTTCAAGGCATTAATGGTAATTAATGGGTACACAATGTTCATTGGTTCTTTGGTTTCTGCAAATCAATTCTTCACAGATATTTTTTTGAATGAGATAATTGAACAAGATAACAAGAACGACAAACAGAGTGGTATATTTAAAGCTTTAAGGTCGTTAGTTTGCTCAAAAGTTATGACCATAATAAACCGTTGAATCTACTACATGAATGTGTAACCAACATACCGAGATCAATGGCTAATTGAAAAAGGTGGAGGTTCATAAAATCTGACAAAATCAGACTCTAGATTTTATCAACTGACGGAACGAATGAAAAAGACTTTGGTATGTCTGATATGAAAGGGGGAAGTTCGGAGGGTGAAAAGGTTTGACTTACAAATCATTGTCTTCTTAAATGAACTACCCATGGCTGGACAAATCTTTAATTTTTAAATGACCGAACTTGAAAAATCATACCTAAAACTCTACTGGTAGGAACATACATACAGTTGTTTTGCTTCTTTTTTTCAGATTGCAAACCCTCTGCTGATTTGCTATTCATCGTAGATACATCAGGAAGTGCTGAAGAGTTTTTAGATACTGTAAAACATTTTATGACAAACATCATTACAAGGATACCAATAGGTTCAAATGATTTTAAGGTTGCATGCATTACATATAATTATGATGCACATATTATTTTCGATTTTTCCAAACATGTTAATTTGTCCTCATTAACATCTGCAATTCAGTCCATTGTACGAGGTAAGGGACCTACATATACAGTACATGCTCTAAGGAAAGCGAGAGAGGTATGTATTTTTAGAATAACATTATTGGTGGAATCAGAAAACATTTTATCTATAAAAGTAATATGTTCGTAGCCTTAAAAAAATACTCACAAGTTTTCGAGGGACATGGTTCGAGACTTCCGTTTCAAATTTCAGTTATATAAATTTCCTAATTTCTTGTATGTACAACTATATACATGTAAAGGTAAATATATCCTGCGACACACAAAATACACTTTTCAGCGAGTGTTTGATTCTTATAAATCCGAAAGCAAGATGTGGAAAATCAAAACCATGGGAAATCAAAAACTCAATATGGAAGAGAAACTGTAAATACCATGTCAAAATCATTTTCAATAAACTTGGAGAAAACATATGTCTGTAATGCTACTTTTGTCTTTCTTATATTCACCAATTGTTCAACGTTTTTATAGATTTTGTTTGACACATCAAGTGGTTCACGTCCAAATGCCAATAAGCATACTATTCTTCTTTACGATGGATTGTCAACTGACAGAAATTCAGTCTATGATGAGGCCAAACTACTTCACAGAAGAACGATGTTGACAGGTGTGGGTATAGGTAACTCTGTGGGTCATAGTGAATTGGTAAACATTGCATCAGATGAAGACCATGCATTTATATACCTCCATCAGGAAGACGTTTACAACAGACTTTTGAAGGACACTGCTGACTATGGATGTACAGGTAAGGGGCTAATTCGTGTATTGACATCTCGCGGTTCGTAATATCCATCGTCATGATCAGGAATTAAACTCATGCTACTTACCAAACAAGAAAAAACAAGAAAAACAAAAATATACTGAATAATTCAAAATACCGAAAGTTTGTATGGTTGTGTTTAATATGACCTTTCATCGATCTACGCCCCTGTTGAACGAAATAGATTTGAAAACCGTATAACAGAAAAGGGACTTATTAACCAGCAGTACTTAGAAAACAAAACAGTAAACATTATTGTAAAAAAGTAACGATCATTTTTTTACTTTTTTAATTGAAAATAATGTCACGTTTACTGTCAACAATGACTTATAATACATTAAGCGTTTATGAATATATGAAACAAATTTATCAGAATTCTAGAAAACAAATATCAAATACCAAAAAGAAAACAAATACTGTACGGATTTAGCTTAGGGCAGGCTTATGCGTATGTTTGAAAATATGATTAGCTAGAGTATTTGATGCAAATGTATTTGAAAAAATATTTAGATGTTTAATTGAAAAATGAAGCAAGTTATTAAACTCATCATAGATACAGGTCAGTGAGATAAATGTCCACAATAGACGTACAATGTAGACTCACAACAGAACAAGTATGTTAAATTTAAAATATTGATTAAAACGTTTGAAGCTACGACCAAATTAAAAGGGAACAGCACCTTAAACAATACAAAGTCAACAAAAGAATATTTGGTGTACATATCCAGGTTTTAATTTTGATTACATTGGTGCGTTTTATTGTAGATTGTGTTCTGTATTCTGACGTTGACATTATCATCGTGTTTGATGCACAAGTTGACGATTTCATCGAACGAAGGGAAGCATTAGGCCACGTTATAGACTATTTATCCTCATTTGGTTCAACAGCAAACATCAGCATAGGGTTGGTAACCAATTCAACAAATCCTCACTACATTTTTACAATGGATTGGTCAAAATATAAGAGTAAAGATGATATCATGAAGGTCGCATTTACGCTTGATCGAGATAGTAATGATAATGGAGCAATGCACAGATTACTTTGCTTTGTGGAACAATTCGGGTTTTCAAACAGTACGTGCAGCGCATTTGGAGCAAGACCAATTGTCCTTATGATTACAAATGGCAAATGGAGTAACATTGCAAAGGCCAAAGAAGCCGTTGCATCATTGCATGGTGAAAATATAGAAGTTTATAGTATTGTAACTAGTTCTAATATTTCAATGAAATCGTTCGAGAAGGTTCTTTTAAGTGGAAGTAACTTGATTTACATCAAAGAACAAAACGATGCATTAAGAATTTTGTCGCCGATGATTAAAAGATATAAATGTTCAGATGATATTTTCAAAAAAAGAAATTTGTAAAACGCTTCACAAATTAATTATATGTGTGTTTTGATTAGTTCGTCTGTCTGACTGTGAAATAGAATTTAACACATATTGTATTATTGAATTATATGAGAAAATCAACCTATATACGATTAAATCAACATGGGCAATACTGATAACGTTGTAATGTTTATATACATGTAAATCATAGTATTGCTTTTCGACCGTTCAATACGGGCTAACACGAGACGTTCAATTTTCAAGTTTGAATTCACTCACTTAACTTTGGATAAGCATGTAAATGGCTTTCTCCCTTAATGCAATTATATTTTTCCTATCCTAAGCAGAATTAAATAAGGCAAGCTTACATGCGTAAAACAAACAAAAGTGCAAAATCTATTAATTTGTAGTTATTGGTATTGATTGCTATCGAGTTCTGAAAGTGACATAATTTTTAATTTAGTAATAGTTGAGAAAGATCTATGCCAATTTCATGCTTGTAGCAGGATATGCACAATTCGTCTGATATATGCTTGTAACCACCGAACTATAGCTAGTTCTTGTTGTGTAGCTTTTTGTGACACACACAAATGTAATCAGTACTTAATTGGAACCGTTTGTCCGAAAGCTATATATTGCATTGGAGTGTTTTGTTGGTCATAATTTACCGCCATTACAATTCGACATTTTTTGCAGAAGTAACTGAGCTTTTACTAATGGTGGTATATTTTAGAATAATGCTTTTTTGAGACTGTTAGTCATAAATCTGTTATGCCCCCATCGTTAATTTGTTTTTTACTTTTTTTTTAGGACATTTTTTGGACAGAAAATGGAGAAACTAAACATTACTTTCTGTTCATAGCACTCACTATTCGTGGATCAAGGCTTCTTTGTTTACAATGAACGTAATACGATTATCATATAGGTTCTTCTGAAATATCCATACGTTAGCTAGCGGAGATCCATTCTAAATAGTCATCTTGTTCGATAGCAATCTCCGGCGCAGAGATCATATCCGATCCGTTCAATACTTTTTTACACTACACTCATATTAAGTGCAGTATTGGTTCCATAGTACATCACATGCAAATTTGTTTTGTTAGAATCAAGTTAAGAGTACATGATTCACTTTAGTTTTATTATTGTTGTGCAAAAAAGGTTGGTTTCACCAAAAACCTTCATAGTTGTGACGGTTTTTATCATCACTGTATCTCCAACTCTCAGTTTAATGGCTAAATTACCGGTTCCTGTCTGAATGTCAGTGCTACCACCTGCACTTGTTGTTTGAAATCAAATATTTTCAAGTTGTTGTTCATTTACATATATGGAGAAATGGGCATAGCTGGATGTTGACATAATCGTAGCAGTTATTAAATATAATCCCGAAATTTCACATCTGAATATTCCTGACTTTTGAAATGAATTAACGTTTGAGACACCATAAACACTTTTGATTATCTCGAATTTGATCACGGAGCCAGTTGATAAAGTTTGTGCATGCAGACATTGCAACTTCAATAGAAGATACAGCTGAAAATTAAATTAGTTCATTTTTAGCATACCAATGAGGTTTAATATTGTTCAACATATAAGAATCATACGACTATTCCATACATTCAAAATGTGGATAACATATGGTAAGTCCATTTGAATAGCTTAAGCTTTTTGTACTGAAAGGTTTGCAAACGCCAAAAATGGGCCAAAAGTAATAACTACGTTATAATTGCATTTTCAAAAACTTTTTTAAATATAATATACACACTACAATTACTTAGAAAATTAAAGAATTACATAATAACTACTCTAGTAAAGTAATGAATCACATGGCAAATAATATATTTCAAATAACTCGAATGAAAATAATAAACGAACTTGATAGTGGATAACGCTATCAGAGCAAAATCAGAACTTAATAACTTTTGAAATGCCTGCTGCTTGGTTCGGTTTATTAAAACCAACATTATTGTTTTTATTTACTCTCACATATGCCAATCCAGTCTACCGTTAATTTGTGCATACCATTTGTTTCTGAAAAGACATTTTCCTCTGAAAAATTTTGGATTTTTAAGCACTAAAACATTTAATTATTGGGAGTACTTTTTCCCTTTATAAAGCTATACACAGACGTGCTGCGTACGGGTTCTTCTTTTATGTAGGTCAGTAGATGAGACGTCAGTGTGTACTGTCTGAAGTTGTAAACGACTTTACAGTGAATAAATGAATATACATGGCTTATATTTGTTTTATTCAAATAAGATATGAACAATATGAAATAAGCATATGTGATATACAATGCCAATTAAAGCAATTCAACAGGTGCGACTTTATACGACTTCCAAAAAAAAGCAAAATCTGAACCGTATAGTCAGCTTAACAAGGGCCCGACATTACTTAATGTGAAACATTTCAGACAAAACTAAACGATATAATAACAGGCACATAACTCAGAACAGGACGAAAGTTCCGATTTCAGAGTACCCGCAAATACTGTAAGGGAGTTCAAAATCCAAAACAAGTAATAGATAAATAATGGTCTCAAAGACTACAATATCATTAATTGAAGTAAATATCCTAAGAATTTGGTGTAATTGGATATAAACAGTTTGAGCGAAACAAGATTTTGTGCAATGCAAACATTTATTTTAGATTCTGTGTTGAAATGATATCCGTTTAGAATTGGTTAAAGAAACAACAACCCAACCAATTAACAGAAAACAGCAAAAGGCCAACAATGCATATTCACCACAGCGAGAAAACAATCCCGTAAAGTAGGAAGGCTTCAACAAGATTGAATTTCATTTAAGTTGTTTTATAAACAACATTATTCAAAAAATGCACCATGTGTGTTACAAGAGACTTACAACCGAATATTTGAACCTAATAAGATAGAAATTAAGTAAATGTTTAAAAAATTATGTAAGTCTTCAATCCATATCGTTGATGTAGGGTTTTGGATAGATTGATTAAAACAAAATAAAATAACTAAATTACAAAAACATTTTAAAAATTACTTTTATTTGGCCAAAAACATACATGGTTATTCACAGTCACCACCACATGCACACAGGCAGTGCGACCCAATTTTTCCCATAATAACGACTGCGGCATTCTTTTTTTTTACATACTCAAGGTACAAATTTCTAACAAAATAATGAGCCCTCAGAAAGAGTTTTTTTAAGAGGGACCTTCTTTGTCCGTTAGCGGCTGGACTGGGTAGCATAAGAGCCAAATATCGTCCCCCTAAACACAAGCTTGAGTTTATTGAACGTTTAATATGCTAAAAAAGACTAGACAAAGTTGAGGAAACAGTCTCAATTAGCCTCCCTTTTGTACAAATAGTTACTTTCTTGCTTCGTTAACCATGTTAGTTTGTGCAATCCTACAGTTAAACCCCGGTGATTAAGGCTGATTAATAATCATTCTGTATGATAAATTCACATCTTCAAATGCCATCAATGTCTCCCACGCAGCCTTTTTTTCCGTTTCAAGCAAACAGAGAACTGTAAGATCGCACAAACGGATTGGGCTAACATGGTTAACGAAGCAAGAAAAAAACTATTTGCACAAAAAGGAAGGCTAATTGAGGCTGTTACCAAAACTTGGTCTAGTATTTTCCAGCATGTTAAACATGCAATAAACAGGCGGTGTTTAGGGAGAAGAGATTGGGATTGGCTCTTATGCAACCCAGTCCATGCGCTAATGAATTGCAAAGGGACAAAGGAGATTCCTTTTCTGACACAAAGGCCTAAATGTCTAAGGCCTTATCATTTTGTCAGTAGTTTGTACATTGTGGATGTAAGAAAGAATGCCGCGGTCGTTGTTTAAGGGTTTTAAAGATATACGTCTTATACATTGTGTCCATTAGAAGCACTAAAGAAAGGTTCCTGTATAGTGTAATGATAGTACATGTAGCATTACGTTAAAACACACTTCAATTACCCTTCCTAAAAAATCAGCTTATTTTCGTACAACGTCCGCATTGTTGGATTTTACCGGAATTAGGGTTTCTGAAGACATCTATCTCTTTAATATATCCAAAAGTAGTAAAAAAACAAAGGTTTGTACTAAATATTATGATAGTAGCATGATAATAACACCTATTCACATACTAGCCTTCGATATTAGGCTGATTAAAGTAGGACGTCCGCTATTTTGTATTTTACCGGAAGTGAGACATTTTTTTTTCAAATGCCTCCCTTTTTGAAATCAAAGAGTAATAGTTCAGAAAGGTCTATGCCAAATTTCATGCTTGCAGCAGGGAGTGCACAATTTTTAACAAAGCCGCCGTACTATTCAGCTATTATCACTACGGGAAAAATATTAAAACCAAAACGGCTATATAATACGCAATCAATCACAAGAGGAATGTCAATTGAATTGTTCGCTGAGCAAAAACATGCAAAATAAACAAAAAAGTCAAAAATCCTTTACAAAGGCTGTTTTGAGAAAATTGCAGTATAGTATGACCAACAGCAAATAAGACATCTCTCTATCTCGTACAACGAGCAAACCCCATATTTTAAAAATCTTGTGTAAATGTCTAGAAAATAAGTCTTTTTGTTGTCCTTTTTCCAAAGAAAGAGCAGGTAGAAATTAATTTTTGCTTTAATACTAGTATTCCCCTCTATCTGGTATATTGATTTTATGATGTTACCAATTATTTTATTTTTTAAATGTATGTTCTCGGTGTTGACCGTCTTAATGAGCATACAATTTTCGTTCATTCATTAGTACCCTTGTACAAATAATATTTTAACGAAATAACATGTAAGTACGTAACTTATCTTTTTATAATGTATGACAATGTATGAAAACAACTATTATTTCATGAAACTTTATTTTCTAGAAGAAATATATTTATTTTTATTGGTTTTAACATATTAAGGTACTTATTATAAACAGGTAATAAGATTTTCGTGCTTTGTAATTAGATAATTGATTGCATAATATCGAAAAGATTCCTCACAGAGACGGCCGTCATGGCTAAAAATAGAACATAGAGGTAAAATGTAGATATTGGCTTATAACTCTGAAACCGAAGCATTCAGAGCAATTCTGAAAAGGCGTTAAATTATTTATCAAGTGAAGATCTAGCTGCCCTTAAATTTTCAGACAAATTGGACAATCGGTTGTTGAGTTGCTGTCCCTGAATTGGCAATTTAAAGGAAATTTTGCAGTTTTTGGTTAATATTTTGGATATAACAATAGATAGAGATAAACTGTGAACAGCAAAGTAAATCTACAAATAAGTCAATATGATCCAAATGGTCAGTTTACCTATTAAGGAGCTATTGCCCTTCATAGTAATTTTTACCAACTTTTCGTACATTTTTGTCATCGTTTACAAAAATCTTTTACTGGGCCAAATAAAACCATACTTGGCCACAACCATCATTGGGGTATCTAGTTTTAAAAATGTGTGGTGGGACTCGTCCAACCAACAAAGATGGCCGCCAAGGCTAAAATAGAACATAAGGGGTAAAATGGTGATTTTGGCTTAAAACTCTGAAACCGAAGCATTTAGTTCAAATCTGAAAGTGGTTAAATTGTTTATCAAGTTAAGATATATGTGACCTGAAATTTTCAAACAAATTTGACAACAGGTTGTTGCGTTGCTGCCCCTGATTTTGTAATTTTTAACGAAATTTTGCCGTTTTCTGTTATTATCTTGAATATCATTGTAAATAGAGATAAACTGTTAACAGCAATAATGTTCAGCAAAGTAAGATCTACAAATAAATCAACATGACAAAAATGGTAAGTTGATCCCTCGAAAAAAAGGATCAATGCTCGTAAACTCAATCGTTGATATCAAAATTGCAAAATCTTGAGAAAGTTATGAAAGCGGAACACTTTGCTGCGGAAGTTTGTTATGAATATTTATGTATACTAGTGACTCAGCTTGTATTCGTGTTTACATATTTACTGGGGTCCGTTCTATTTTGAAATACTGTCAATATATAATTCTTCTCGTGGTACTTTTAGGAATAAGAGAAGTAGATATTTAGCATGATTCATTTTTCCTCTGACTCTGTTACAAGAACGCAACATTTGTTAAGGACCATACAAGTTTCAAACATCAACTAAAACACTGTTCATATCATTTTATGTAATACATCTTTCCAGGGTCATTCACTTCTTTAAATGGTAAAGATGTGCAAAGATATAGATATATAACGAAATAAACATCACTATCTATATTTTGTTGTATGTAAAGCACCTCAATTACATTAATTGCTTTAAAAAGAAAGTCCAATCAGGTAGTAGAGAAATAAATGTATGCACATTATTGTTAATGTAACTCTGAATCATTGTATATCTATGTTATAGACCATATAAGTATTTGGACCGTACGCGTACGGTCCGGACCGTGTACGTATACTCGTAGGGTCCGACCATACGCATACGGTCGGACCGTATGAGTATACGCGTACGGTCCAGCTGACTATACATTGTTCCGGATCATATGGGTTAAATTGAAACAAAAATTTATCAAAATCTTTATTTTAAGTTATATAATTTTTATTTGATACAACAAGATGGATGAAGTAAATAAGCGAACAATTGAAATTACATATGTGTTTAATTGTTTATCCGTGAGTTCTATTTTGTACTCAAGGCCAAGGTGACCATAAGTTCTACAAATGACTGTCATATTTTTGTTTAAATCACATGTTTTGATACTGCATGTTCCTTTTTGGTAAAGTTAAAAAATATTCAAAAAAAATTGCCTTCCAGATTATGTTTACTTCAGATAACTTCAATTGCAATGAGCATACTGGGCTCAAATTCATGAATTACTGACATGCTAAATACAGGAGATTAATAGGCGTGATTTTTAAAATAGTTAAAATATTAAGTTCTTAATTCAATAACTGTTGAACTTTTAATATTGATCTGTTATAGGATACATTTGTATCTAATAAAATTGGACAACTTCTTAATATTAGTCAGACAGTACGCGTACGGACCGACCGTATGCGTATTTAAAAAAAGTACGCACACGGTCTAGACCGTACGCGGACGGTCCAAATACTCATACGGTCTGGAACATCAAAATAAAATTTTCTTTGACTGCATTTAAAAGGAACAGAAAACAGGTGGCAACCATCTTATATATGATAAATGCAGGATAAGTTTTAAGTTTGTATATATTATTTATTGCAATATTTGACTGATGGGAGTTATTTTGTCCCAGAGGACATCATACAGTCAGTAGCATAATAAATTGCAATTTTTACATGTATACAGTGCCTTGTTCATATGTTATATGGGTTCAAATAAATTTCATACTTTAATTGTCTTTAAACATTATTTTTTAATTTGTGGGTTTTTTCCCATATAAAGTCTCCATTTCAACGGTAAAAATAATTGCAAAGGGAATTAAAAGATAAGATACTTCTTAACTATTCTACGATATGATTTAAGTCTCACATCTAGATATTACCTAGGATTACCTTGAACCCTCAAAAGGCTGCACAAAAGAAATGAAGACCAAAAAATGTTGACTTAGGAACATATTTTTTAAATAAGAGTTTGATGAACAAGAAATAATCTATTTCAATATTGTTGATTTAAAATTTAAAACCACAAGGTGCAGGTTGGTACCATTAATAGAAATATCAACCTTCGTCCCACAACGGTTGACATCTTTTTTGTAGTGTAACTACCTGCTTTAACACAATTTAAGCTACGTGTAAATTTAAACCTTCAATGATTTCAACAATTTTTGTTTTTAACAATGACTTTTTGCCTCGATATTTTATTATGAATGTGAACCTTGTCCTTTGCACAAAGACTCACTATGAAATCAGTACCCTGTTCATTTATTATTCAGAATTTACTAGTTTTAAGTTTGTAAGAAATGATGTTAAAGTCATAAGAAACCTCAAATCAAAAAAATTTAATGCACATGTTTTTAATAACTCAATGGATAGTTTTCATTATAAAACTTATGTACATATACTTTTTTTTCTGAAGAAAATTCTTTAATTTATTCATATTTAGAAGAAGTGTACTTTATTTTAATTGCTTCCTTCCAGCAAGCAATTCCCCCGACATATTCTCCGTATGCAAAGTGACCTCAATGTGACCCATCTCGTAAAAATCCGGTGGTCACAATACGCATGAATGTCCTTAAAATAAACTATTATCTGAATTTACATGTTAAACACGTGCTCTCGTTCCATGCTTTTTTGTTTATTTTTTGTCGATTGTTGACAAACAGGTGAACATCGTTAAACCTCGGCTTCAAAACACGAACTTTAATTACCTGTCATATTTTCACAACAACACTGACCGATTGAAAACAAAATGACGATCATACGAAATTTACACGAAAATATGATAAATTACGTGCACAGAAGACTAAGTTTAGGATGTTTGTATGCATTGGTTCAAGAATTAGAAGAACATTATTTTTCACCGGTCACTCGTTTCTTATGACTTTAAGATATTGAGATGTAGTACATATTATTATGCAGATCAGTATAAAATTTAGTCTGGCCTAAATTTTATCTAAAAACAAATTGAGTTATCTCCCCTAGAATACATATATAAATCTGCATTAGGTGTTATACCACTATTGATTTTCCCTATTATTTTTTGTTAAATTTACACTTTTAAGAATAATCCTGCAGAATTTATCTTTGTTTCAAATAAAGGAATACTTGGCATGAGTAAAATTTTTATCCTGTCCAGTGGTATGGAAAGAAATTCACATAACATTGCATTGCATGTGAGAAAAAAAACATCACCGCAAGATAACCAATCAGATATACCCCTTATTTGATACGTGTACATGCTTTAGTAACCATGTAACCTCAAATTTCCAAAATATTCTATAGAAATCTCAAATTAAAAAATAATGGTGCTTTGTATAACCCAATTTATATGTTTATGACCCAGAAATATTTTACTGCAATAAAATGTAAGATTTATAACCTGCACCTGTCAAATTGAAGGCAATATTTTTTTTTCGACCGATTTTCGTATGGAACCGGATGTGACCGTGACGTACCATGATGTGGTGGTTTTACATCTTAAGATTAGAAATGTCTTAGTTTTATATTATATGTTTGTTATGAGTTTCATTTTCTTTTTTGTTTGTTTATTTTATGTATACATGTATATTTATTTCAATACATGGATTTCTGGTAATTGTTTTTTATATAAAATATTCTTGCAGGAAGTTTTAAGAGGCTGGGACATGAATCATTGAGCTAAGGTTGGAAAGTGATATTTTTTTATTTTCATAAAAATGATGATAAATGCTCAGCTGAAACAAGAATAACACATAAATAAAGTTTTTTTCAATTTTTATCAAATTTGATGGTTTCCATAGCAACTATATACAATACACTTTATACGGACTAAAAATGCAATAATTTAAACAAAATATACAACTTTTTCAGCTTTGAAAAGAACAAAAAGCTGAAGCATATGGTATCTTATAAGTTTATCATTGCTTAATCATTTATTTTATAAATAAAATTTAAAAAAAATTTAAGTGAACAATTATTTTTTCTGTTGCTATGGTTACATAAAACTTACAACTTTTTGATAATAATAATAAATGCGAAAAACACCATTTTTCCTATGCCAATTAAAAAAAATCGCAACAGTTAATTTGAAGTTCTTTCTTATTCCCTGTTCATTTATAGTATAATAATTTATTTAAAAAAAAAAAAATGGGTAGCAAATGATTAAAATTTTTTTTTTAGTCTTGGTGAAAATTTAAAAAAAAATAATAAAAAAAATCTAATTTTCCAGAATAGACTTAAAAATACTGGTGTTTTATTATACCACGAGAATTAACATATATATAAAGAACACTTAATATGTTTCACACATAATCAGATTCAAAATATCAATATTTTGAAGAAAAATGTTGCATAGCAACCAAATAAAGGCCATAGCAACGTATTTCATTATTACTTTTTATCAAGTTTTGAGAACAGAATATCTTTTTTTATGATTAAAGATGGGTATATAATTGTTTACCAATGTCATTTATTGCTAGCTGTACCTTATTCATTAAACATTTTTTAAAAGTGCCAAAAAGGTTAAAACAAATCTTGGAGCGATAAAATTTAATAAAAAGTAAGAAGAATTTTGAATTTTGCAACACAAAGCTAAGCCAGATCATTTATATTTCTATCATTCTAACCAAGACAAGTTTGATATAGGTTAATAAATCAAATTGTATTGGCAACCTTATATGACAAATTAGAAAAGTGAGGATTTTTCAGCTAACAACAGTTGTAATAATTTACTGAATGACAAACACATACTCATAATCCCATTTCTCCATTCCAGAACATAACCATTGTGAGAAACATATGTATGTTTCATGCAAGATGCAAGCCATGCTTACCCTTCCTGAGCACCATAGATGCCTAACTTTAACCTTGAACTTAAACAGTCAATGAACCATGTCTGAAGGTGTCGGGTCATATAGTTTCATGGATACTATAGTACATGTATATATATACATGTCAATGGTTATTCAACTACATACCAAACATCATAGGTTTTCTTACAATATAAACTTATCATAAACTTAAACCATGGACATAATTCAGTCAGTAAGCCATGACTGAGAGTTTTTTAACATAAAATTAACATAGAATATTTATGATGTACCTTATCAAAAGACATGAATTCATAACAATGAATACGTTTACACTATAAGCAAGATTTGAATTGCAGCAGATCAAGTTTACGAGCCTATTCCATCTACGCCAGTGACTTACAACCTTACGACTTTTCACAGTGCGCCAGAGGGTTGCATCCTGTTCTGCAAATCATGTTTTGCTTATTGAATGATTTTTCCCCCAAAAGTTAAAGACACCAAAATAATAATGATGGAAAGACAGAGAGGGACATAACAATAAATATCATCTTTTTTTATCTTATAATAATACAGAAATATTTAAAAACAGGCTATATTCTATATACCAATTGGAATCCAAAAAAGTTTAAGAAAGACAATTAAACAGAAATACCATCATTGAGCATAGACTACAAATTGAATAATATAACAAAGTTAGTGGTAAAGTTAGTTCCTGGCCAACACTTGTAACTCTTCCAATGTCTCTGCAGCTATTCCAGCTTCCATATCTTCTTCATCATAAGAATTGCATGCTGTTTTTCTCTTCTCTAAAACAAGTCTACTAAAATATGAAGCAATCTGAGTAGCTGATAAAAATTCATCTTTGGAAAAAAATCTTTTTCCAATGCTGCTTTTAGCACTTCTCATTTCTAGGGAAACTTCTTCTGGGTCACACTTGTGTCCAGTTCTTTCTCCCTTTGAAAATTTTTCCTTTAAGAAAGAAATTTGCGTGGTTGTGAATTTTTTTACAGTTCGTCTTTGTTTTAGACCCCATCCTTCACACAATTTGCTGGAATTTTCAATTTCTGTAGTTTCGTGGCAACAGCTAGGTGAAACAACCAATTTCTGTTCAATTTTACTAGCATATTGTATCTTAGACTTATCAATTAAAGATGAAACCATTGGTTTTATTCTATGAGAACCAACATCCAAATGTCTGACCAAATTACCATACTTGCTAAACGTTGATAGACAATTTGGTTCTGAACAGGTAAACAGGTTGCTCCCATTATCATCAATAACTTCCTCAATATCAACATCTGATTGATCTACTGCAATATTTGATGCTTCATTTCTGCATTCTTGAACTATAACACCTTGCCTGGCTGTTCTGGATGGAATTGAACAAAGGTGGCCAGCAAAAGCTTCTACCACTGTAATATTACTGCAACTCAACAACTGCAGCTTTAGTGATGAATTGGTAAGAAACTTTCCTTCCCCTATGCCATACTGTCTGAACACCCTTATACCTGTTTGTTGGTAGGCAAAGTTGTTCAGGGTTGTATTGTTATTAATTTGAGATTTGATCTCTTTCTTGTTACAGCTCTCAGGAGGTAGTGCAACAACCACAGCTACATTTCTTAAACTGCATATCTGAAGTGCTTTCTTGAAATCAGCTGCAGTGCACACATCATGTCCTTCATTTACATATTTTCTAATTGCTGATTTTATGTGTGCAGCCCTCCTGTCACAGATAGATTTTCCTCCCTGAGGATCAGCAAAATCCATTTGCACAACCTTAATGTTTTCTTCTTTATTGATAAGTGCTATTTCACTGACTGCCAAAAAACCATGGAAACATCCAGCATTGTCTGACCTTATGTAAGCCTTTTTGAGGGAAGGATTCATTGTTGAAATTGTTGGAGAGTGTTTCTTAGTACAGCATTTGATGTTCTTGCATCTTGGGAAGCATTATCAAAGACATGGATAATGGTTTGCATTTTTAGGTCATCAGTATCAGAAGTATGATATGATCCTACACTAACATGCCAATTTAACCCTCTTTTGCCAAACCATTTAGACTGAGACTCTCTATAGCGCATGGGCAGGAATTTCATAGCCCAGTCTCTCTCTACCAAAACTTCATCTTTTGATAATTTATGCAGAATCTCACTTCTTGCTGTGTCCTGGTTATAGGATCTCAGGAGGTGTTTCTTCCACTCTTGGACCGCCTTTATACTCTGAAATATAAAAATTATACAGGTACATGAATATAAGTAAACATGTGAAATGGTGCATTTATTTATATAAGTTAAAGTTCAGTTTAGAGCTGTAATTTCAAAAGGAGTTTATTATTTATAATGCTCTTTTATTGTAAAATAAGAGCACTATTTGATGGCTCTCACATAGGTGTAAGAAAAATGATTGCTTGTAGCTAATTTGAAATAGATTCATTTATATTTCTAGTGATTGACATTATTACTTTCTTTCTTTTTGTAATGAATGTATCATTTTGTAATTCACTGTGTTTCATGGGGATATTAAGGTATATGTATTACAAAAAAAAATGTTGATGATAGATAACCTAATTTGTTTGATCTCTTGCACTATGTGAATTCAGTATTTCCTTTTACTTGACGTGTAATACAGTATGTTTTCATTTAATACAATTACTCAGTTCTTTTTTTTTGGAATTTGACTTTTAGATGAAGAAAAACAATGATATCGCAGCATTATTTCATACCAGTTTTATCTTATCCTGGTATTAAGATTTCTCGCTACATTGAAGACCTGTTGGTGACCTTCTGCTATTGTTTTTTTCGATGGTCGGGTTGTTGTCTCTTTGGCACATTCCCCATTTCCATTCTCAATTTTATTAAGATGGACACTTGTGTAATAAACATTTACCCTCATTCATATTTTTTTTCATTATGATATATGTAGTATAGAAAAACATATACAGATGAATACTCTGCCAAATATTATTAATGAACAAGTGTGGACACAAACCAGCATGAATAGTATCCACTATTCTAAGACTATAACATGGCAATAAATAGTTCCTAAGGATTGACAATTTATTCTACCAAAACAAAATTGGAACTTGATGTATCAGTTGTCATATATAAACTATATCATATACCAAATATAAAATCAAAATCTTTCAACATAATGAAAAAAAGTGTCAAAGACTGATAAGTCCAAGAACCATAACTTTGCAAAAATCATCAGACCACAACAGAATTTGAACTTTATCTGTAACTTGTCATGGTTAAACTATACACCAACTATAAAATCAATATATTCAAGAATGACATAAAACAAGAGGCTCTAAAGAGCCGGTGTCGCTCACCTTGGTCTATGTGAATATTCAACAAAGGACACAGATGGATTCATGACAAAATTGTGTTTATAGTGATGGTGATGTTTTTGTAGATCTTACTTTACTGAACATTCTTGCTGTGTACAATTATCCCTATCTATAATGATTGGATTCAGTGGAAAATATTAGTAAAAATTTACAAATTTTATGAAAATTGTTAAAAATTGACTATAAAGGGCAATAACTCCTTAGGGGGTCAATCGACAATTTTGGTCAGGTTGACTTATTTTTAGATCTTACTTTGCTGTAAATTATTGCTGTTAACAGTTTATCTCTATCTATAATAATATTCAAGATAATTACAAAAAACAGCAAAATTTCTTTAAAATTACCAATTCAGGGGCAGCAACCTAACAACCAGTTGTCCACTTCATCTGCAAATGTTAGAGCAGATAGATCTTGACCTGATAAACAATATCAACCCCTATCAGATTTGCTCTAAATGCTTCAGTTTTTGAGTTATAAGCCAAAAACTGCATTTTACCCCTATGTTTTATTTTTAGCCATGGCAACCATGGCGGTTGGTTGGCCGGGTCACCGGACACAAATTTTAATCTAAATACCCCAATGAGGATTGTGGCCAAGTAAAGTTTAATTTGGCCCAGTAGTTTTAGAGAAGATTTTTATAAAAGATAACTAAGATTTACGAAAAATGGTTAAGAATTTACTATAAAGGGCAATAACTCCTAAAGGGATCAACTGACCATTTTGGTCCTGTTGACTTATTTGTTAATCTTACTTTGCTAAACATTTTTGCAGTTTACAGTTTATCTCTATCTATAATAATATTCAAGATAATAACCAAAATCAGCAAAATTTCCTTAAAATTACCAATTCAGGGGCAGCAACCTAACAACCAGTTGTCCAATTCATCTGAAAATTTCAGGGCAGATAGATCTTGAACTGATAATCAATTAAACTCATGTCAGATTTGCTCTAAATGCCTTGGTTTTTGAGTTATAAACCAATAACTGTGTTTTACCCCTATGTTCTATTTTTAGCCATGGTGGCCATCTTGGTTCAATGGCCGGATCACCGGACACAATTTTTTAAAATAAATACCCCAATAATGATTGTGGCAAAGTTTTGTTTTATTTGGCCCAGTAGTTTCAGAGGAGAAGATTTTTGTAAAAGCTAATAAAAACGGACGACAGACGCCAAGTGATGAGAAAAGCTCACTCAGCCCTTCAGGCCAGGTGAGCTAAAAATGTGGAAAACCTATTTATCAGACAGACAGAGTAAAATCCCTAAGTCCACTTCAGCTTCAACGGTAAGGGGCTTTATGGGTAATTGGGAGATATCAGCAAATATACAATGGGATTTTTTACCTGTTCAACCATGTATATGGTGTCATCTTCTTGATCAGCTGACTCATATAATACTTCATCTGATGATTTCTCTATTTTTACCAGGGTTTCTGTTAAGTCATCACATTTCTTACACACTTGGTTGTGCTCATGTTGACAAGAAGCAGTATATTCTTTTGATTGATCTGATAAGGCAAAGTTACAACAATGGTCTGCAGTTTCAGATTCTTTGGAAATATGCAACTGAAAAGAATAAAAAAAATCATGTTATAATTATCTTCCTTTTTGTTGCAACTGAGAGGAAAGTCTGGAAGTTAATCTTCTTTTTTATATTTTTATAAATTATAATTGATGCTTACATTCAGCTGGCATTCATAATCTTTATTATCCTTTGTTTCATGGTCCTTTAATTCTTTCACTATTTCTTTCCGACAAAAAGTACACACCCCTGTAAGCAAAATGTAAAAAAAATTTTTACTTTATATTGAACTGGAGGATGTCATAACTGTTCATGACTAAAAATCATTCAAAGAAATGATAGGTCAAATACATACAAATAATATACAGCATGGGTTAGTTACAATTTATTATGTTGTTTGGATTTGGTTTATATGATTGATTGATGATGTTTTAATGTATTATCAGGGAAAGCAAATCCTGACATGATTACAGAGTGAAAAGTGAGGCCCCACATGGGGGGTTCCCATAATCACATTTATCATTAACTATTTCTTTAAACTCAAGAGTCTGTAATAAAAAAATCATGTAATATTTGGTTTAGTAATCAAGTAATCAGTAACAAATGGCCAAATAATCACATTTATAATCAATAACCCCATGAGGAGGTTCAAAGGTTTGTTATTCATAGTTTGAATATTGGTTCATTGGACTTATTCTTTAAATAGATTGTTACCTGATCCAATCTGTATTAATTGGTGTCTTTGTTTCCACAGATAAAGGGACTGACACAAAGCAATAGTTCCTTTCAAAAGAGGTTTCTTTCTTTTTTGTGTTTCCTTTCCCCTTGAACAATATTTCAGCATGCATAATTGACTGCTTCTCCATCCTAAGCCTAATCTGTACCTATGGTTTGGACAAATTGTGCATTGCTCTGTTGGTATATCAAACAATCCTCCACGATATTTTAATAAGTCAGCTTCATTATTGACATCTTTAAAGTTTATATGAAAACGTCTGCAGTGAGATTCAATGGATTTGGTGCATGATATCAGAGGTAGAACTTTGTTACAATCAGCTTTAGCATTTGACTCACAAAATATATTATTTACACTAGTAAATTCTCCAAAGCTACAGCATAAAGGATTTCCACCTGCAAAAAAATAGAATGATCTTTTATCAATAAAGTTAGAAAAAAATCAATAGTGAAATATCGCTTTATCAGCAAACATATCTAACATACGTCTTAGGCCTAAATCAATTTATTGTTTGTTTCCCCGATCCGGACCCTGCCAAGCCAGGTGTGGGTACTAAGGTAGG
This sequence comes from Mytilus trossulus, assembly GCF_036588685.1. NCBI lineage: Eukaryota > Metazoa > Mollusca > Bivalvia > Mytilida > Mytilidae > Mytilus > Mytilus trossulus. The sequence continues at coordinate 18,927,110 of NC_086380.1, forward strand.
TAGGTAGGTAAACATTTTTTTTCTCCAAAAAACCTGAATATTATTGGATGATCTGGCAGGCCCGGAAATCAGAAATGAATAAAATAATATTTGACTTATTTTTAACAATAAAATTTCATGAGTAGGATCACTTTTGAAGGGTCGGTAGGAATTGGGGAAACAAACAATATTTTGTTTTAGGCCTTATATCAAAATTTAATTTATTTTCCAAAACCAAAAAAATATTTCTGACCTCAAAATTTAAATGACTGTAAAAGGTCTATTATCATAAATAACATACAAAAAATAAAATAATTCCCATGACCATATTTTTAAGTTATTGCATGGATAATTGTTTAAAAACAGTACAGTGGCAGGTTAAAGTAAATGCATATTCAGGAAAAGAAAATGATATTATGCATATTCAGTGACTCTTATTTGCACAAAACTCTTACATTGAACTGGACTTGTTAGAGCCAAAACTTCAAAATTGGGAAATTTAAGCAAGAATATCAAAAATCGAACCTTTTTCTGGTAATTCAAGCATCAAATTCAAATTTGAAGTTATATTAAATAACTGCCCCTCCCCCTTTTTGTATGTATGTGCCTGTACCAAGTCAAGAGCCATTAATTCAGTGGTTGTTGTTTGTTTATGTGTTACATATTTGTTTTTCGTTCATTTTTTTTATATAAATATAAGGCCATTAGTTGTCTCGTTTGAATTGTTTTACATTGTCATATATATAGGGGCCTTATATAACTGACTAGTCACTATGTGTTATGTGCTTTGCTCATTGTTAAAGACCGTATGGTTACCTGTTATTGTAATTTCTATTTCATTTTGGTCTCTTAAAGAACGTAATGTCTCATTGGCAATCATACCACATCTTCTTTTTTATACATGTAGGACTCAGATGTGTGATGGGGAAGCATAGTGCAATGGTGTTGATGTTGTGCTTTGGTCTGACGTTTTCAACATTAAATAACACTTTCAAAAACAATTTTAATAACTTCACCTTCTTGAAATACAACTAAAGGATTGGTAGGTAGGAATAGAAGATTTTTTTATTAAGGAAAGAATTCAAATAAATGTTTTGTAAATAGATTAGACCGTTGGTTTTCCGGTTTGATTTGTGTTTCACTGGTCAATTAGGGATCCTCATATAGCACGCTTTTTGGTGTGAGCTAATTCTCAGTGTCAAAGGCCGATCTATAATTGTTTCCTTTTTATACATTGTGACTTGGATGGAGCTAAACGATGAATTTACACAGACCTTCAAAGCAAAAATTGTTTACTGTTTATCTAAATATTCAAGTCAATATTTTTTTGCGCCTGTCCCATGTCAGGAGCCTCTGGCCTTTGTTAGTCTTGTATTTTTTTAATTTTAGTTTCTTGTGTACAATTTGGAAATTAGTATGGCGTTAATTTAATATCACTGACCTAGTATATTTTTGTTTAGGGGCCAGCCAAAGGATGCCTCTGGGTGCAGGAATTTGAATTTCTCGCTACATTGAAGACCTGTTGGAGAGCTTCGTCTGTTGTTTTTTCTATGGTCGGGTTGTTGTCTCTGTGACACATTCCCCTTTTCCATTCTCAATTTCAAATATGCCCCATTTAAACTTGGTATACTTTTTTTTACTTAATAATTCTGCGTCCAAAACAAATTAAAATTTTAAAGTTCATAATTTGACCCTAATAAAATATTCCATAGATTTCCCGAATGCATGACTAGCATGCTAACCCCTGCACCATCAAATAAAATGGGTTTTTTTACATGATAGCTAGACTAATGCATTTTACATTAGTATATCTGATGGACACAGTTAAATTTAGGTTTAACTGATATTTTATGTTTACATATCCTTTTGAATATATATGCGGTACGTATAAATATGCAGCAACTTTTGATTTGATATATTAAAGAATGACGTGATTTAAACATGTTGGCTCCTGTAGAAATTGTGACGCACACTCAACATATAATAAACCATTGCAAGAACACTTCGAGTTTGATGGGTCTTTAGGTGACTTGTTTCAAGGGGAAATATTGTTCCATATATATATTGAACATCATAACAACATATATACATGTATCACATTTTTTTTCAGTAATGGCCAAATGAATAAGAAAACTTAAAAAATTTCTACATCTTTTGGTATTTATTTTATAAAACTGGGTCATGACCACAGGAAGGTAGACTATCAATATTTATATATTCTATGGATAGAAACAAGTGCCTGTACGTGGTCTTGACTTGAAGTAACATTTTTGTATGTGCAATATTTTTTTCAAGAATGTCAATTTCAGTTGAAAATGACAGGACAATTTATGGTTGGGAACTTACTGTACTATCTTTATCTCTATGGAAATTGAAAAGTAATTTTTATCCTCCAGTCAACCCAGTAAGGCAGTATATATCCAGAAATTTTATGGCAAAACAGCTTGTGATTTGGACAGTGCTCATATTTTTTATTTGTACCTAGAAAAATGAATGGTTGCAGTGTGGTGGTTAATATTTTTCAAATTACCTGATTGTTGTGCCATAATTGTTGTTCATATTGTATGTACAGTATCTAATTGCTGCAAAAATCTTGTAAATCGTCTGCAATCCTCAAATCAATGTTGTTGTCTGCTGTACAGGAAGTGTGTAAGGGAGATAATCGAGTATCTCAGTTGTCAGGGGAGATAATCAAAACATGTTCCAACTGCATTTCATTCAAATTTTCAGCTTTCCGTAACTGTCCTTTGAGTCATTTGCTACCCGATTTTCTTTTATTTGTTTTTCAACTAGCATGTCTGCTTGTTGTTAAATGTATAACTTCAATGATAATATGTTGCGCTTTTGAAAAAATGAATGTTGAACATTAATTAAATTTATCGATCAAAAGGGGCAATAAATTACACAAACCACTCAAATATCCTTTGACAAAATGTTATAATTATTATTTCTATAATTTTTCCTTGATTTATTAACTTTTTACTCAAGTATAAACATTTTCTTTAATTTTTAAGCGTTTATTACATTGTAAAATGTGTATAATATGTCAAAGTACAAAACAGTCATTGGTTATATATGGATCCCAGGTGTAAGGGTCCTAATACACACAATAAAAATGGATTTCAACAACAAAAAGTGTTTTTTTGCCTTATATAAGATGGATACATGAAAATATCACCATTTGAAGAAATTCTATATTTTTCTATTTTCCATTTTTTTGCTGAAAAGCTCAACGATTCATGTCCCAGCCTCTTTAAAAATATTATGAAATAAGTCCTGATGTCTAGCATGAACTATGTTTTTCTTTGTTTTTACAAATATCATACTCTACCGTTGAAGAACAAATATTATGATGGAAGAAAAAAAATTAAAATAATGTCCCATATTTTTAAGGACTTCACATAAAGAAAAAACGGGGAGATATTTTCAAATGGTATACCCAGCATCTACTATTATTTATATACGTACCTCTGATAATCCTTGATATCCAAATTTTCTGATTTACATTAACGTTATAACTAAATTTATATATATATATATAAATTGTGATCAAGTTCGAGTTGTATACTGAATATAAATTAATAGTGTAAGGTGTAAACGAATTATGGTTATTTTTACCTCACTCATAAAAGACAGACAGACAGAAGAAAAAAAAACCATATTAAAATTTGAAGTCCAACTGACAAAGTCATGTCAAAATACGAATAACGATAAAAAGACAATTTTCTCGGTGTATTGAAGACTCATTGTCGGTCTTCGGATGTATTCTGCTCTTTGCTCTTTGGTCAAATTGTTTTCTCCAACAGGAATATTTCCGACAACTGCTGAGCTTAAGAAGGACAATGCTAAAACATATAAAACATATTGCTACATGTAGAAAAATTCCACATTATAATTTACATTTTAACTCTGTGTAGATCCATTATTTATGTTCCTTGGGAGATATGCATGAAACCTCTTGAATATGTATAGGTAGAGTTATTGACTGACAACTAATAATACATCCTCTTTATTTTCTGTACAAATGTATATTCATTTTTTTTTATGTATACTATTACAAAGCGAATTGTTGAAAAATATCTACTTTTTCCATTTCAGAACATAATATCCTAAAACTCGCAAAACAACCAAGTAGATCCCAAGACTGGCGATATAACAAAAATAGGGACAGTCAATTTGATAATCTTTCAAGACGTCAGTAGTTGTCATGAATGTTATGTTTCCACCACATGCAGGAAACATATCATTCGATGTTGTATTGCACCTAAAAACAAACAACAACATTATAATAAATTATTTATATTCAATATGCGTATACAAACGGATAGTTATAATTTGTTAATTTAAATGTTTAGAAAATGTTTACATAATAGAAATATTTCATCTTTTCAGTTCGGGAAAAGACAATGTCAGTTTCTTTAAAATCGAATTTGGTTGATATAGTGCATTTTGCTGGTTAAAAGTAAAATCACAAAAATACTGAACTCAGAGAAAAATCAATTTGGAAAGTCCATAATCACATGGCAAAATCAAAAAACATAACGCATCAAAAAACGAATGGACAAGATCTGTTATATTCCTGACTTGAATATTCACTCTTTAATTGTGACCAATTATAAACCGTATCGCCACTTGGTGAACATCTCTTTTGAATATTGCAGCTTGAAGATATATTGCTGGAATAGAAACTGCCTACAAAAACTAAAATAACTTACCGCACTCCAAGTTAAATTAAAATTGGAAAGTCCCTTATCAAATATAACAATTAAAAGCTTAAATACATCATCAAACGAATGAAAAACGACTGTCACATTCCTGACTTGGAACAGGCATTTCTTTTTGCAGAAAATGGTATTAGACGACGATAATATACAAGACTGTATATCGGTATTGTACAATATTTTACTGATTGCAGGATAAATTATATATGAGTGGTAAAGCATTTGACATTTTGTCCATTTTCTGATAAATATAGAATGACATCAAAACAAAACTCTGACTGCTGTGCAATAAAACGCAACTACACAATCAAGACTTGTCGTAATATTCCGACTTATTGTTATTTAGCATTAGTGCATTCTATGACAGTGATATAATTTATTTGTTTTGTTTACGTATCGTTGTCAATATAATGGAATGTAATGCGACTGTCATAAAAGCGAAAGCTTAAGCTCGCTATAAAACCAGGTTCAATCCACAGTGTTCTACATAGGAAAATGCCTGTACTAAGTCAGGAATATGACAGATGTTATCCATTTGATGTGTGTGAGCTGTTGAAACAATTTGAACATATCCATCGTATCTGTGAAGCAGATAAGAGATACAGTCAACCAACTCGTGATGGTGTCCGTGAAATTTTCGAGTGGTTATTTCAAATGCAACGCTTGGAACTCTTAAGGTGCGTCAAGTATTGTAATTGCTACTTGACTTTACACAAACACTTCTTCCATAATGCTATGCATGCGACATACTGTTGTTGTCTGATTCATCGGGAAAGAAGAAACATTATTTTGAATAAGGTTAATACGTACAATCTGTACCGATATTTTTAATAATATTAATATATCTTTTATGAAATCATCCATATAAAACATGCCTGATTATATTTGACACAAGTAATATAATATCGCGGAATCGATTTTGTAAATAGGCGAGATAACAAAAGTCATGGCCGTTTTTCAGTTTACGCTGACGACACCTGTTAAAATCTTGTGTAAATGTCTAGAAAACAAGGTTGTTTGTTTTCCTTTTTCCAAAGCAAGAACAGGAAGTAAGTTATTTTTGTTTTGATATTAGTATTCCCTTCGATCTGTGTTATTGTTTCGAATTTATGATTTTGCAAGTATATTCTTTTAGATGCATGTTGTCCAGATTTACCGTGTTAAAGAATATACAATGTCATTAACTTATTATAAGTAACCTAGTACAAATATTTATTTAACCAAACAATATGTAATTTTAATGTAAAAAAAATAATTATGATGTTTTGAAAGTTTATTTTCTAGAAGAAATATATGATTTTGGATAAGAATGTCGTGCTTTGTACTAAATTAATTGAATGCATAATATCGAAAAGATTCACCACACATAATCATACAGCTTTGTATAGGTACTTACCATAAAACAGGCATTCCGTCTGTAGTCAAAATATTTAGGGAGGCATAGAAATAATGAATAACTGAAAGATACTTGGCCCATTCAACCCAATGAGGCATATGCGCATTGAAAAATCCAGCTAAAGTATAAATAAAAAATTACCAAGTTAACTAATGAGCCATGGGACAAACAAAAATGTCAGTCTTTTAATACCAAAAAAAGGAGGCTTTCATTCTGCTACTTGTGTGTTTTTTTTTTTATTTCCATGGGACTTAAACTTAACAACTAATCGAGTACCGAAGAAGAGTGTTTGTGTATTAGAGATATGGCATCTTGAACTTTTAGCCTGATTGTTTTGATCAGTACTGTAATTCAATTTTAGATATGGTTCTCGTGAACAATACAGAACATCAAGATTAAATTCCTAAATCGCAATTTCAAGAAGCTGACAAATCCAACGAAAGAATGAAATCAACTCTTATTCTTGACTTTGTACAGACCTTTTTAGAATGAGATTGTGTTACTACTAGCTTAAACTCCAATTTGTTTGACAGTTGATAATAGTTTGGGGATATTGCTTTATTTGGATGAGCGACTTAAACAGACGTAAAAGCCTAAAACTGTATAAAACAAAGAACACAAATTATGCAATACAACGGACTAGAAATATTTAGATACATACATATGAAACTCACATAAAGCAATTGAAAATATCATATACGACCTTCCTGTAGTTAAACTGTGATTCAAGTTTTCAATTGCACTTCCAATTACATGGCCAATACTCTGAAAAATAATTGGTAATATCGATATCGTAATTGTAATTGAAATTAACGGTGTCTGACAATCATATAACTACAGTATTGGAATTAGTGTCTACATATATATTTTTGTACTATCCCGAATTAGTAGTTTTTTTTCATTTTTATCAGGTCTTTGAAAGTGTCTGCCGTTTTTCACATACATTTTCATCGGTATATTCGATATTTCAATTCTTCATTTTCAAAATGTACTTTTTATCAAAGTGTATGTACCTGACGCAATCGCGATCACAAAAATATTCAACTTAGTTTCTAAATCCAACTTCTGTCTCTCTTTTAGTCAATGATTAAGGACCATCAGATTCGTTACTTTGCCTTAAGATTTGTCATCGAAATCATGTATGATATAACATGCTCAGTTTATCTTTGATATTGTTTTCAGATGGAAACCAACAGCTATCAAAATGCTATATGATTTTACCTGAACGACTGCACAGAAAAGAATATTCACACCAAGAATAATTACAAATAAGGTTCCATCCCCGATTGCAGACATCCAAAAAACAATACTATAAAATAGTACTGGCACAATAAGAACCAATGGAAGATCACTTGTAATTCTTGCAGCATAATAAGCTGACAACCTGTACGCTCCTGCTTCTCTTTCTTTCCTTATAACGACTCGTTCTGCTGGAACTAATTATAAATGGAAGAAGGTTACATGATACATATCACCGTGAAAGTAAGGATCAATGCTCGTAAACTCAATCGTTCATTTTAAAATCGCAAAATCTGAAAAGTTCTGAAAGCAGACGACTTCGTTAAGGAAGATGGTTATGCATTATTTTGTTTACTAGTAACTCAGATTGTATTTGTTTTTTAACAGTTTTACTGGGGTTTCTTCTATTTTGAAATACTGTTAAAAAAATATATTCTTGTGGTACTTTTCCCGGGAATAGAATAAGTAACATTAATGCTGTTTTATGTTATATTTGTAATTATGATTTGTAATGGTATCCAGAATGAAATATGAGAAAAGGAAAAACAAAAGAAGTAACTGAAAATCCGTGTATTGTTTGATTGTTATCACTTTATTCATTTACCCCAGGTCCATCATCGTTTATTCACAATATCATACCTATAGGAGAAGTATTTAAGATTTGATACCGTTCACATTAACAATATGTTCTTCTAAATGTCGATTCGATTGTACAACACATAGTTCGGTTGTTTTTAGAGGGATTAATTCCAAAATAAACCAATTTAAAATTCCGTTTTATCCCTTCCTATTATTTGATAATTCATATCTATATTTATCTGAAACTTCTCTGTAATGTATCACGATCTAAAATCACGTATTTAAAACAACTTGAGACTCCCTTATCTATATCGCTCATCTGCAATGTTTGTATTGAAATTGAACAGTGCAGAAGAAATATTTAATGGAACAATAAAAAAAAATAACAGAGAAGAGACGTTTGATTCTAGATGTCATCATGTGAGCTGTAAGAAATGCACTTTTTAAAATGAAAGTTGTTCTGGAGGCACATCTGTGCATCCGGGTTTTTTTTTAATTTATTTTGATTCATATAGTTTAAACAAACACTCAGTTATATATCTTTGGTATGTGCTTTTTTTTAGCTTGGAAAATTTATCGAACTATCATGCCAGTATGGATGAATTCTTTTTATGCTTTACTCATCCATTAAACGGGATAAAATACGGGAATTGGGCACTGGTTAAAAGGGACTTCAACACAGACCAATATATAAAGATATGCCCAACCGAGTTACCTAATGACCTTCAAAATTAATGTGCAAAATCCAAGCCGTATAGTAAGCTTCACGATTACAATATTTGAATATGTATATATAGATTCTCACAGTGATACGATTGAATTATCGGATGTATCCTATCGAAAAAGTTAAAATATCGAATTTTTAAGTCCGATCAAAGCGTAATACGTAAGAATCTGTCTATCTAAAGATTTTCAAATACATTTTTATTTTCGATAAACGAGAATTCTTTCGAGTGCCTTCTTCATGTAAATATCGAAAAGTAGTACATTTCATTAACACCTGTTAGAAAATTTTGGTTCATTTAGTGAGCATTTGAAGGTTTTGACCCGTTAACTCATCCCTTCAACTGCTGAGATCATCGGCAAATACAAGTTGATTTTTTTTTACATAATGGGACCGGAAAGGGTTAAATTGCCACAGAATTAGCGAAAGAAATTTGTGCACAAATTAGTTAATGAATCTCATTTGTATATAATAGATATAGGAAGATGTGGTGTGAGTGTCAATGAGACAACTCTCCATCCAAATAACAATTTAAAAAGTAAACAATTGTAGGTTAAAGTACGGCCTTCAACACAGAGCCTTGGCTCACACCGAACAACAAGCTATAAAGGGCCCCAAAATTACTAGTGTAAAACCATTCAAACGGGAAAACCAACGGTCTAATCTATATAAACAAAACGAGAAACGAGAAACACGTATATATTACATAAACAAACGACAACTACTGTACATCAGATTCCTGACTTATGACAGGTGCAAACATTTGCAGCGTGATTAAACGTTTTAATGGATCCAAACCTTCTCCCTTTTTCTGAAACAATAGCATAACATCACAACATAGAAAAACATACGATAAAATATCAATTGGCAGACTTAACTCAATCAAAAAACGTATGATTACACAATGAACGAATAAATTTGATCTGCGATATCTGAATACAAATGCACAGTTATTTAAATATTAGAGACAAACATTCATGACCAAAAAGCTAACAAACAAATTCAAACACAGGACATCACTGAGAAATATTTAACCAATCAATGTTCACTTTAGAAAATCTTGAAGTTTATACAAATATATATATATATATATATATATATATATAAGTATGGAAATAAAATTTGACTTCATTCAAATCGGCAGAAATCAGGTGTCAACCATCTAATATATGATAAATGATCGGTAAATTTCTATATATTATTTTTTGCAATATTTTACTACTGGGAGTCATTTTGTCCCGGAGAACATCATGCAGTCAGTAGCATAATAAATTACATTTTTTACATGTACATAGAGCCTTAATTATATGTTTTATGGGTTCAAACAAATTTTATACTGTAATAATCTATAAACCTCATTTTTTAATAAGTGTTTTTTTTTCATACAAAGTCTCAATTTAAACGGTGAAAATATTTGCAAAGGGACTTTTTAAAAAGCTACAGGATAAGTTACAGGATAAGTTACTTCTTAATGAATATACAAAATGGTTTAATACTCACATTTAGATATTGTTCCTAGGATAACATTAAATCCCCAAAAGGAAGCACAATAGAAAATCTGAAATAAAGAAAAAGAATTACTAGATGTTCACTAAAAACAGATTAATTTAATTTAAAATTTAAAATCACAGAGCTTGAAGTTGCAGATTATCACCATTAGAACAAATATCAACCTTCGCTCAGCAACGTTTGACATCATTTTTGTAGTGTAACTATCTGCCTTATTTCTAATTATTATCATTTAAGCTACGTGTCAATTTTAAACCTTCAGTTGTTCTAATAATTTTGTTTGTAACAATGACTTTTTTGCCTGTATATCATATTATTATTGTGAACCTTTGATTCGTGATTTTGTCTTTTGCACAATGAATTAGTATGGAATTGGCACATATAAATTTCATTATTCAGATATCATTCTACGTAAGTGTTAAGCATCCATTATTTGAATTGAAAATATATTGAAACATTTAGTGCATTCATCGGTTTGACATTTCTCATCTTCTTCATTTTTTCGCTTCCATCTCTTCTCCAGAAAAATTTGGTCAAACTTTAAGTCATTAAAAGCTATTATTAACACTATAACTTGAATCAAACATGCACCTTAATGTTCTGAAACGTTCATGAGACAAAGAGAACAGAGATAAAATCATCAATTTCCACACATTTCTCACTCAATTTCTTTGATTTCTTTTTATATATCAATCAAATCTTATAATGAGAATGGAAATCAAAACTTACAGTTCCCATTTTATCACGTAACGTCCTGTATGAATATTCTGTCTGGAAGTAGATCAATCCACCGACTACTGCCATTATTAGAGCTGAAATAACTTCATAATGGTCCAGTATTGTACCCTTAGATTGTTTGAACTGACGCCATGTTAACATACGATATTGAATCCAAAACGAGGTTGGCCACACATGATAGGGTTTCTGTACGATCTCCATATTCTCGAAATCACCAGTACAGACGTCAATTATTGCCTTGGTAGAATCTTTATGTTAACAACAAGTGTACATTTATGTTAAGACTAGTTTCTATTTTTTGTCACGGGTGGGCATTTTTTTACAATATTCAAAGATGTTTTATTATATTTCATTCTCATATCTTTGTATATATTAAAAGTATTTCTTATACTAAAGGTATACATCTTCCATATAACCATAAACGTTTTATACATGTTAAACTTAAAATAATATATTTTGATATGTTTGTAAAATAAATAAAAAATCTGTTTTTGAAAAAAGACGACCAAGGACAAAATATAGCCGATGAGCTTGAGTATCATATAGAGATTTTATATAGGACTGCTGCTTTCATTAAATTATCCCTTTAACAGTTTTAACAAACAAAATCATGATTTTTCCCATCTTCTTTTCCTCCATTCTGACATTTACTCGTGTGATTTATCAACGATTATAAACTTTTTATTAGCAACTCAACATGTGTCACTAAACGAACAGGATCTACTTAACCTCCCAGAGCACATAAGAACACCCTCTATTTTTGGTTGTTTTTTTGGTTGTTTTTGATATTGACTTTTGTCGACTTGTTTTATTCATTGATAACTAATTTTTTTCAGATTTGTTGTTTAGCGCATTGTTTACATTGTCACAACCTGTTCGCCGCATTCGCTTTTGAAAATACTATCGAGTATTTAATTGTTAATAAAATCGTTACATTAGGAACGATCAACATTTTTCTTTAAAGATTTTAAAGCCAAGGAGAAAAATATAATTTTTGTAAAATTTATATTACATATGGATTTAAGAAAATGTTCATAGATTTTAATTTACCACAATGTCTCAATCCGACCAGTGAAATATCAGTATCAGAGGTGTTTATATAACTTTGATTGTAGTGACTATGTTGACCATGGGATAATGGACTCTGTTCCAATGCATTGTCAAATATCCTGAAACATGTAATGCAGTTCGTATAATCGATGAAAATATCAAAGATAAAACGATAGCACGTCAACGAAAAGGTATTTTTCTTACTTTTATCGTTTACATTTAATATGTTTTCCAGTTTCTGTGAGAAACTTTGGTATTATATTTATTCTACTTTTTTCCTTGAAGATATGCTCCTCTACTGATACGTATATTCACCATTAGTTATAATAAATAAATCTATAAATGTCATATGCTTTGGACGCACCTAATTCATAAATGCTTATTTTTCTTTTGAAATTCAACACCTTGCTTAGTTTCGCAACATATTCATGTATCTGTTTAATCAGAAAACTCTCAGAAACTCAGTTATGATTGTCTTCATATATAAATTAATGTGGGTTTGCAAAGAGCTTGCTATAGTGTGTAATCACGGTCTATTATTAATGCGGTTATATAATCTCAATAAAGTTTGATCTGCTGATTTGTTTATGTGTTTCTCACTCATACACGTATTGCAAATTTCAATTTATCAATAGTAGCAAACTTGATCATCAGATTACAAGTGTCATATTCCTGACTTAATAAGATATTTTCTAATGTAGAAAATGGTAAACCTGGTTTTATAGTAGCATATAAATTCCTTATATTGAAAACGATATCAGAACAAAACAAACATACATAGTGTGTAAAAATGTCAAAATAGGGGTATCTCATTGGCAATCATACCACATCTTCTTTGTTATAGTATAACAGTAAGTATTGTTTGGTAACCTTAATCACTATAAAGACAAATGTGTAACAAAGAAAAACAAAAATACATATGTTTCTCCCGATCTCATGAAGATAACAAAATTGTTTTCATTTTATTAGGATTTTGATTATCAAAATAATCCTCCACTTTCATCTTTATGTGCGAAACAGTACTCATCATTAAGAACGAAGTTTTTCATGTTGAAATGAAACGAAACATTGTTTAATATAACTGTGAGAAACGTAAGCATATAAGTTGACATAATATAATACCTGTTCCTTTTAACCTCCTCGAGTATTCTCAGGCCAGTGTTTTCATCTTTTTTCATAAGATCCACTAAAATGACAGAATATTTGGCTATAGGAATGTATCTAAATGCGAACACCACATTATTCTACAATAATTGTAAAATTGGTATCTCGCTATATATGGGAATTCATTAGGAGGCATGTATTCCTGTCTCTCCATTCAAGCAGAACCAATTATTATGGGTAAAAAGTACCAAAATGACAGATTTAAAAAATAAAAATAGAAAAAACAAAATAACTCGCAAAAATATAGCTAAAGTAACATAAATCTCACAAAACACAAAAAAAGGAGGAACTGACATAACCATTTCTGGTTCCCTTCGAAACATCGGTTGTGCCGCTCATGACAATGTAATGGTCAGTACTGGGATGCATTCGTAAATTCCGGGAATTTCAAAAGGGAATAACTACAAATGAGAACAGCATGTCGTCTATTTTCCATGATTGTAAAGTATATAAAAACTATTTCATAAAGATAACTTTCGCTTAACAACGAAATTCTTTGTTATCAACGACATTTTATCAAGGTAAGCTCCGGACTCAATCTTCTGGGAGATGAAAACTTTATTAACGGGGCTGCTTTATTGTGGTTTAGGAGTTCATTTTTTGTAATAAAGTTTACATGTAACGGTTAATTAAAAGATTGCTGCGTTCAAATAGAATAACATTATCTGCTTTTTCTTTTCTTTATTTTACAATAAAGCAATGGTCAGAATATCATCGTCATAGCTAATAAAAAAAGATCATGCTAGCTTCTTTTCGTTTTAAAACCATTCCCTGTCTTGAAGCCAATAAACGAACATAAAGAGGAACAATATTGGTTCCTATATGGATTATTTCTGTCTGTTAAACAAATACATATCCACCCAAAGTTCCAAAAATTATTTGGATGATGTCAGATGCAAGATTCAGATGAATGGTTAATCTATAACTAGCATATATTTTTGCAGACTTTAAAAACCCTTTCTTCAGTCATTGAAAACATTTCCTATTATTTACTACAATATATATGTTCATCTGAATATATTGGACAACTGTGCCATTTTAAAAAGAATGCAGTGCATTTTACATTCATTGCAGTTTAAAATGAGTAAAACGGTGTCTTTGGTCTATAAACGATAATTTTGCATCACTTTTCACATATGAAAAAATTAAAATCACAAAAATACTAAACTCCGAGTAAAGTTAAAAAGAGAAACCCAAATAAGTTGGCAAAATCAAAAGCTCAAACATATCAACGGATGGATAACAACTGTCATTTGCCTGACTTGGTACGGACATTTTCATATGTAGAAAATGGTGGATTGAACCTTGTTTTTTGTCCTTTCATAACTTTTTGTATGCCAATGCATCAATCAATTTTTCGGTTCTTTGCATATTTATATTGTAAAATACAATATGAAGCCTTGTTGATCTCGTTCGCTGTATTTAGTGGACAACAAAATTGCATATTGTATGTCGCAGCTGATATTGTAACATATCAATATGTAGAACACCTGATAATCAATACTTTTTGCAGTTTTGAATCACAAAATCAAATTAAGATATGAAGCGCTACTATCTGAAAACATAAGTTTAAATAATTTCATAAAATTAAAGAAATATATATGTTTCGGTCAATACTTTCTTGTACAAATATTTTGTGTATTTTATTTTTTTCATCAACATCAAAAATGAAATTGTTAAGCAGAGTTTTCATACTTTTACAAAATGTTTTAATGCTGATCGCTAGAAGATTGACTACTACACAGTAATCCTAGTCTTTATGGCTTGAATCTGTAGATTGGCAACTACACAGAAACATACGTCTATATGTCTTGAATCTGTAGATTGGCAACTACACAGTAACAGACGTCTATATGTCTTGAATCTGTAGAATGGCAACTACACAGTAACAGACGTCTATATGACTTGAATCTGTAGATTGGCAACTACACAGAAACAGACGTCTATATGTCTTGAATCTGTAGATTGGCAACTACACAGTAACAGACGTCTATATGACTTGAATCTGTAGATTGGCAACTACACAGTAACAGACGTCTATATGACTTGTATCTGTAGAATGGCAACTACACAGTAACATACGTCTATATGGCTTGAATCTGTAGATTGGCAACTACACAGTAACAGACCTTTTATATGTCTTGAATCTGTAGATTGGCAACTACACAGTAACAGACGTCTATATGACTTGAAACTGTAGATTGGCAACTACACAGTAACAGACGTCTATATGGCTCGAATCTGTAGATTGGCAACTACACAGAAACAGAAACAGACGTCTATATGGCTTGAATCTGTAGATTGGCAACTACACAGTAACAGACGTCTATATGTCTTGAATCTGAAGATTGGCAACTACACAGTAACAGACGTCTATATGTCTTGAATCTGTAGAATGGCAACTACACAGTAACAGACGTCTATATGGCTTGAATCTGTAGAATGGCAACTACACAGTAACAGACGTCTATATGACTTGAAACTGTAGATTGGCAACTACACAGTAACAGACGTCTATATGACTTGAAACTGTAGATTGTCAACTACACAGTAACAGACGTCTATATGTCTTGAATCTGTAGAATGGCAACTACACAGTAACAGACGTCTATATGGCTTGAATCTGTAGATTGGCAACTACACAGTAACAGACGTCTATATGGCTTGAATCTGTAGATTGGCAACTACACAGTAACAGACGTCTATATGACTTGAATCTGTAGATTGGCAACTACACAGTAACAGACGTCTATATGTCTTGAATCTGTAGATTGGCAACTACACAGTAACAGACGTCTATATGTCTTGAATCTGTAGAATGGCAACTACACAGTAACAGACGTCTATATGGCTTGAATCTGTAGAATGGCAACTACACAGTAACAGACGTCTATATGACTTGAAACTGTAGATTGGCAACTACACAGTAACAGACGTCTATATGACTTGAAACTGTAGATTGGCAACTACACAGTAACAGACGTCTATATGTCTTGAATCTGTAGAATGACAACTACACAGTAACAGACGTCTATATGACTTGAATCTGTAGAATGGCAACTACACAGTAACAGACGTCTATATGACTTGAAACTGTAGATTGGCAACTACACAGTAACAGACGTCTATATGGCTCGAATCTGTAGATTGGCAACTACACAGAAACAGAAACAGACGTCTATATGGCTTGAATCTGTAGATTGGCAACTACACAGTAACAGACGTCTATATGTCTTGAATCTGAAGATTGGCAACTACACAGTAACAGACGTCTATATGTCTTGAATCTGTAGAATGGCAACTACACAGTAACAGACGTCTATATGGCTTGAATCTGTAGAATGGCAACTACACAGTAACAGACGTCTATATGACTTGAAACTGTAGATTGGCAACTACACAGTAACAGACGTCTATATGACTTGAAACTGTAGATTGGCAACTACACAGTAACAGACGTCTATATGTCTTGAATCTGTAGAATGGCAACTACACAGTAACAGACGTCTATATGGCTTGAATCTGTAGATTGGCAACTACACAGTAACAGACGTCTATATGGCTTGAATCTGTAGATTGGCAACTACACAGTAACAGACGTCTATATGACTTGAATCTGTAGATTGGCAACTACACAGTAACAGACGTCTATATGTCTTGAATCTGTAGATTGGCAACTACACAGTAACAGACGTCTATATGTCTTGAATCTGTAGAATGGCAACTACACAGTAACAGACGTCTATATGGCTTGAATCTGTAGAATGGAAACTACACAGTAACAGACGTCTATATGACTTGAAACTGTAGATTGGCAACTACACAGTAACAGACGTCTATATGACTTGAAACTGTAGATTGGCAACTACACAGTAACAGACGTCTATATGTCTTGAATCTGTAGAATGGCAACTACACAGTAACAGACGTCTATATGACTTGAATCTGTAGAATGGCAACTACACAGTAACAGACGTCTATATGACTTGAAACTGTAGATTGGCAACTACACAGTAACAGACGTCTATATGACTTGAAACTGTAGATTGGCAACTACACAGTAACAGACGTCTACATGGCTTGAATCTGTAGATTGGCAACTACACAGTAACAGACGTCTATATGGCTTGAATCTGTAGATTGGCAACTACACAGTAACAGACGTCTATATGACTTGAAACTGTAGATTGGCAACTACACAGTCACTTACGTCTATATAATACCGATATTAAAACTAGTCAGAATGAATTATTGTAAGTAAAAGCATTCTTCTAATAATCAGGATTAATTATAGAATATTTGAAGATCGAGCAAGAAAGATATGATAGATGCTATGCTTTCGAATGGTATATGACTATTCGTATAGTTAAAGACACACATCTTTTAAAGGCTTAGTAAATACTTACGATTATCTGATGTGGTTGTTCATAATCTAAGTCATTTACTTACACAAAAAATCAGCTGGATTGAAATGCTGTGCACATTTATAGCCTATTCTCTCAAAATAATCTAACGCTTCTGTTGCTTTGCCAAAATAACCAACCTAAAATTTCAAAACAAGTTTAAAAAAACGAACAGTATTTTTAAAAAGTAATCTTACTATGAATGAACGAAACTTTTTTGTAAACACAAGGGTTTGTTATTTTTATGTTTTTAATTTAGTTTGACTGGAGAAAATATGATAGAAAAAAAATTAAAAAGTAAACAACCAAATACTGAACTTAGAGGAAAATCAATTCGGAAAGTCCATTTTATATCGTGAAATTAATAACTTAAAAGATGAAATCCCTTTAAGAATTGGCTTTTAAATTCAAAGAATTTATCTCTTATTTTTCAATACATTATTGGTCTCAGTTAAGGTCAAGGAACAGTAAATGGGCTATGTCGCAGATTTTGCTAAAACTTTGCATACAACCTTGGCTCGTTGAACTACAACTGAAAATCGAAACAATAATACATTTATCTCTTTTATTATCTGAAAAATTGCAGATTGATTTCTTTTAATACGGGTAAATATTTGTATAGAAAGCACATAAAATCGGCAAAAAACCTTCTAAAATTTGTCTTAAAATCGCCAAATCTCTAATTCCACTCCATAGATTTTTCTTAAAAAACTATATATTGTTGACACATAAATTTCTGTTTTAATGATATACAATAATCATAGGGTCACCGACTTCGTTTTTTGTCTAATATTCAATTTGTTACCTTGTTGGTATTGAAAAACGTCAAAAATCAACGTTTTACGGCCTGCAACGCGATAACGTTACGATTATTTTGACGTTTTGTTGGATTTTTTCACAAAGAACGCAACTTTAAAACAAGTATACCGTAAAAACGAAGTCGGTGACCCTATCTTTATTTTGCATCATTATAACGAAAATTTATGTATCAACAACATATAGTTTTTTAAGAAAAATCTATGGAGTAGAATTAGAGATTTGGCGATTTTAAGACAAATTTTAGAAGGGTTTTCGCCGATTTTATGTGCTTTCTATACAAATGTTCACCCATTTTGTAAGAATTCAATCAGTAATATTTCAAATGATAATTGAGATAAATGCAATATTTTTTCGATTTTCAGTTGAAGTTCATCGAGCCAGAGTTGTATGCCAAATGTTGTTGAAATCGGCGACATAGTCCATTTACTGTTCCTTGACCTTAAAAAAGATTTTCAGAGGGGACTAAAAATAAACTTTAGATCATTATGGGCATTTCAATTTCAAGTGTTTATATACTTTTTTATCTGATTTATTACCCATACATATTACAGCATGAACATTATATTTTTTAGTAAATCTCATTGTTTCATTCTGTAAGGAAAAATAGGAACATATGTATGGACATATACTGGGATATGTAAATCGACCAAACAATGCCTGTCTCATAGCATGTATGTTCGTATGGTTGTTATAATATATGTCTGTCTTAGGACTCCATAATCAAATGACATGTGTTTTTGAAAGTTTTGTTACGTCCCTTTCATCTACATGCCTTCATCTATAATACTAAAATTACGAGGTCAAATTTGTCAGCCGTCATCACGTAAAAACGACGAATCAAAGAATTCAACTTTATATAATAACTTATATAGTACAAAGGTGTAGATTAAAAATTACACCACTCCAGGCCCTTTTGTTTTCCACGTAATTAATATTGCCAATAATTAAGAAGTTCCGGGTCGAGTCCGATACCGATACCAAAAGTATATTCATCTGTTACTTATTACCTTATCTGTACGTTCTGCATTTGACAGGCGCACCACCAAACGGTGTATTCAGGATATGCTATATACACGAATAAATAATCACAGGGTTGACACCACTAAATTGTCAAATTGTTACCTATTGCAGTATTTTAATCAGTAATACTTTATAAGATAACAATACGAATTCTAAAAATAAGGCGTATAGGTACAGTTTTCAATTTGTTAGCGAGCATGACGTAAAACAGCGAATCAAAGAATTCAACTTTATTTATAACTAATATAGGACAATGCTGTTGATTAAAAAAATACTCCATCCCAGGACCTTTTGTTTTCCAAATAATTTATATTACCAATAATTGATAAGTTCCAGTTAGACGGGTTCAAACAGAAAGATTTGAAAGCAGAGAAAACTGTGATAACTATCTTATAATTGGCATGACTTTATCAGATGACAATACTAATACAAAAATAAGTCTTGCGCATAGTTATATACTTTAATTCAGTCACGGACCCGCGATATCACGGGTGTGTTCTAGTATTATTAAACATCATGTTTTACTGTTAAATTTCACACTGCACTAACAAATCATTGATTTATTTACTTTTTCAAGTTACATTAGCAAAATATACTCACAAAAAGAACAATAGAAAGCATACTATATAATGAACAGCTTTGATGTAGTTGCTTCGCATCACGGTGAAGAGCTATTAGTTTCATAAGACATACACATCATTTTGAAATAATTACTGATCACTGATTTGTTACTTTATGTTGCGGCTGAGAATATCAGCAATAACCATTGGTTTAAATGAGATAAAGAATTACAGACTTTTCTCGTTCCGGATAAGTCATTAAAAGCTGGAAAATTAACTATGTGTATATCAGTTCCGATCAACTGTCATTAATTATGTTCGTTTTATTATGCATATATTGCACATTGAAATGCAATATTGAAATTTCAATTATCAAAACACGTTTATTTGTTATGTCATTCTGACATATGCACAATTTGTTTTGCTAAACAATGTTCATATACAAAGTTTTCAAAAAAGCATTATCTGTATTTTATAACTTTTCTTAATGTAGGCACACCTCCTGAGAGGCACACTCAAAATGCACACTCTTAAAGTAAATCCATTTTATATCAATCAACTATCTCAAAATACCACATGCACACATATTACATTAAATTATGATACAGCTAAGCAGTCCACAGCTTTTAAGAAAGGTAAAATAAAACAGATAAAAAAAACACATTTTAAAGGAAAAAAATACTGAACATTTTCAATGAAATCGAAAGTTACAAAACTTAGCACAATTCTGTTATTTTGCAAGATCGAGCTTAATATCGTGTCAGGGTAATTTGAATCTACAATGTCTGTTAACTTCATGAAAATCACCCTGACAATTTAACCCTGGTACTTCCATAAGCTTGAACATATCATGGCTGGTCACAAATAACACTTCTTATGTTATATTTCGTGTAAATAAATATTAACTCTGCTTAATAAATAAATACAAATATATCTGTGTATATAAAGTGAGAATCGAGCTAGTTCATTTTCACTATCATATGCGAGTATGTCTATTGTAGAATAAAGGATCATGGGAAAACTGTATTTATTTACGTTACGAAAAAACCAAAACAATTGATTTGTAGTTAGATTTCAACATATTTTAATTGTGATATGTCTTTTTAATGTACACAAATAGCACTAAAGTTCAAAAAATTGTGTTATAAAAGCAACGTAATATAGCATATCCATTACATGTATTGGAAGCGATCCATTTTAACTATAGATGCGATGAATTATCACAATTAGTGCAATCATGTCTGAAGAAGAATTGTCGAAGATGCAATGAATTTTCATTGTAGATTTATGTGATAAAAGAACTTGCAACAAATGAAAAAACTTAGTAGATTAATTTATTATTTATGATATTTTCAAATAGAAATGCAAACTCTTCATTCATTCTTCGTCAAATATATACAATGTAGCTATTCAAACTCTTAACAGAAACGCTCCTCAAAAAGTCATATTGTATTCTTATAAATACGTTTTTCTTGATTTTAACAAAAATTTAAAAGACCATTTTTTTATTCTTATATTTTTTTGCAGTAAAAGATTGATTTGGCGGAGTTAAAATCAGCACTTCGGTGTTGACATGAATTTCAATAATGTGGTCATTTTTATAAATTTCCTGTTTACAAAACTTTGAATTTTTCGAAAAACTAAGGATTTTCTTATCCCAGGCATAGATTACCTTAGCCGTATTTGGCACAACTTTTTAGAATTTTGGATCCTCAATGCTCTTCAACTTTTTATTTGTTTGGGTTATAACTATTTTGATATGAGCGTCACTGATGAGTCTTGTGTAGACGAAACGCGCGTCTGGCGTACTAAATTATAATCCTGGTACCTTTGATAACTATTTTCACCACTGGGTCGATGCCTCTGCTGGTGGACGTTTCGTCCCCGAGGGTATCACCAGCCCAGTAGTCAGCACTTCGGTGTTGACATGAATTTCAATTATGTGGTCATTTTTATAAATTTCTTGTTTACAAAACTTTGAATTTTTCGAAAAACTAAGGATTTTCTTATCCCAGGCATAGATTACCTTAGCCGTATTTGGCACAACTTTTTGGAATTTTGGATCATCAATGCTCTTCAACTCTTTATTTGTTTGGGTTATAACTATTTTGATATGAGCGTCACTAATGAGTCTTGTGTAGACGAAACGCGCGTCAGACGTACTAAATTATAATCCTGGTACCTTTGATAACTATTTACACCACTGGGTCGATGCCTCACAACAATGTCAATTACAAGAAAGCAGACATTTCCATAAGAGACCAAAGGAAGTATGTGTTAACAACCAAACGTAATCGTACAACCTTCAACAATAACCCATAAAATAAGAATGTAAAAGGTTTTGCATAAAAATGGAGAGCTAAAATATAGAACAAAGGACTTTCTCAGCGTTTGAATCATATGTCTTTAGCAGCGTAAAACAATTGAGTGCTGACTATAAGAATGACAATAGTATTGCGGGTTTGTTTGTTTGGTTGGTTTGGTTTGTATTTATTTGTTTTTTTTGGGGGGGGGAATGGAGGATAAGTTAGAGCGAGGCTACAGTGAAAGTTTTAAGCTTGGAAAAGTTTCCCGTAAGATTTCAAAGAAAAAAGAATCACTTGCTGTATCAATACGATTTTTTAAACATACTTTGTTTTGTCTGAACGATTATCAGTAATTTTTTTTCAAAGTTCGATAGAACACTTAAACAAATTCACTATTTTATGAAAGGGTGGACTAGGATATGTCAGAGAATAAGGACGAGATAACCTAGAGAACACTAACAAAACTAAGATTTCTTAGCTTTTTTATTTCAAAATTCCAAAATAAATAAATATTTTTGATAAAGAATTACGCGGGAGGAAGTGATCAATGTGTTCCACTTTTCTATATTTAAATATTTTTATGAATAAAAATCAAATTTGCCTTAATTATAATTAAAAATGAGTAAATGGAAAAACTACCCAACGAAAATACACTTTTATTTTAATATTGGTAATATCACTAAGCTTTTATATTTTCTGTGTCAAACACACAATCTCTGTAGTAATGACTCCATACTAAGATATTTCACTTCATTCATTTTTTTCTGCATTTTTTTATATTGTGAATTCTTAGTATAATTATATTAAAATGTAGCCTTAATTTTTATTTAAAAAAACTGAATCTAAAGCCAGATATATCAAACATTTTTGTTTCCATCTACAAATGTATCCCTTTTCAGGACTTTAACAATCAACGTAAACACGACTGGAAAGTAAAATGCGTACTCGGCTGTCTGTAATTGACCATTTTTAGACACCCTCCTAAAAAAAAACAAGCTGGGGGTAGGGTTCAGAGATGCAAATTAAGTACTTAGATCAATATTTTATCTTTTCGTGAATGGTTTATTACCCCTTCTGTGGCATGTCAATTACGAAATGTGCAAACTGCAATAGTATCTAAACAGCACAGACAATGAATAATAAAGAAATTATTGTGTACATATATCAAAGGGAAACTTCTTGCAAAGCATTATTATTTATAGTTCATTATTGTATTTAGTAGAAAAAGAGAATTTGGTGAAAATAAAATCACTTTTTTTGTAGAAAATTCACAGACCTTTGTACAGAGATTTGATTTTTGTTATGTTTAGCATGGGACCAACACAAGGGTACATTATCCTTAAAAATCTATTTAAAAGTATTTGAAACTAACGTTTGCTTTGTTAATTGTGTCTTCAATTTCAAAAATTAAAATATCTCGTAGCTCCATACTACCAATTGAGTATAAAACAAGTATATAAGTTTAAAAAAAGAAATTCTTAGATTAAACACCTACATTTATCTTTAAAGGTCATAACAGTTTAAAACAATACAAATAGACACACACAAAAAACTGGCTTAATTTCAACTGGTTATCAACCCGAATCGCTGTAAGATAAACTATAAGCTCACCTGTGTCAGGGGTCGTGTGAACCGTTCATTCATTGTCTTGGCGTCCACAATTACAAAATGAGGAGGATTGGTTGGGTGGAAGTGGGAAGGGGTATGCGGAGCGCTTACAAACATGTCTATGCGGCATAGGCCTTGGTCATTGTTGAAGCATTAATGTTAGGGGCGTTAAATATCTTAAGAAAACTATTCTTATTTTAGATACTATATATTGTTATCTGATATAGGACGAAAGATGTTGCCCTTTTATGTAATGATGTTATACAAGTTAAGATCATTTGAAAACACATATTAAACAGCCAAATGGATGCACAAGAGCTAAAATAGGAGTCATAGATCCTATTGACAACAATGATCTGCCCAATTTTATTGATTTTGTAACATTTGTTTCAAATATGACCAACTTCTTATCCAAAATCACCAGCACCGTATCAGGACCCACCAGCACAATGACAGAACCCACCAGCACAGTATCAGGACATGAATAAATTGAGAAAATGCTAAATTTTAATAAATTGCAATGTTTTTTTTCACAAAATAGTTTTGTCGTGTGGATTGCGGTATAGAAAGCAGACTCTATGAGCATTTTTGTTTTAGGTTTTCAGTTCGAGATTTTCTAAAAAATGAGCATTTTTGTGTTACGCTTACTGAAACAGTTTAGAGGGTAAATGTTTTAATGGTTTACATATGAACCCATAAGAAGCAAAATTGAAAAATCTCAACTGTTTTCTTCCATTTTTTATGAGTGAAAACTTAAAAAATCATCATTTTCGTCTTTGTTTCCATTTTTTCATTGATCATCAGCACCCGTCAGGACCGAATCACCAGCACAGAACGTTCTCTCGCAGGACAACCATACCCACCGTGTGTTTTTGTTTTACTACAGACAAGGTAACAGATTGTTTAAAATACATTAAAAAACTCGGTGACGTTATGAAAAAATCTTTGGGGTGAAAATTTTGTTGATTTCAAGGTAAATATATGAAAGTTTTTGTCGATTTCATGTCATTTCTATCAAAAAATGTTCACCTATTTTGAAAGAATTTATTCAGTGTTATTAAAGAGATAAAGAGAGAAAAAGGCATATTTTTTTTCGATTTACAGATAGAGTTTTACAATCCAAAGATGTATGTAAAATCTGTGATATAGTCCATTTACTGTTCCTTGACCTTTACTAAGGGCTGAAAAACAGTTGTACATTAATATATACAATATCAAACATTTACAGGCACAACAAGCTATAAATAAATAGCAAGTCATATCCAGTGGCTTTATAAAGGTAAGAAACAAACATTGATTTAAAAGAAATCAATAAGATATTGAGAAACTAATGAACTTAAATGAATTCATGTTGAGTTAGGTTCAGGAAGATATTACATTTTCCTTGTACATGAAATACAATCGAAACTTACGTTGCCGTCCATCAACAATAGTAACGTTGAAAACATATGATAAACTTGACTAGACGGTTGATGTATTGTAGCTATTATAGTTTTGTTGTACTGGGTGGCATAGTTCTTAAGCTGGATCATCAGTTTATGGGCTGTTGAAGAGTCCAGTCCGGATGTAGGCTCCTGTAAATTAACAATAGATTGTTAGGAATCAAGTTATTTAGTAAAAAAACAAGATTGCAGGATTTTAAAAATTAAATGAGTTTGAAGGATTTATATGTCTTTAGCACATAAAACTAAACAGCTGTATATGTCAAACTGCAGTCTGCAGCTAATTTTTGCTGTCTCCATATTAATGTATGGCAAATGTATAGAAGAAGAAAAGATTTCAACACTTACTGAATTCCTAGAACAATATCAACTAAATTATACATTAGTGAATCATGTAAATGTGAACTTTTATATAGGCGCATTGAATTTATACCTAATAAATATGCATGTAAACAATGCATTTCGAAATACATTTGCGTCACAATTTGGTTTTTAATTTGGATCCCATTATTTTCTTTCAATACTAATTTTACGGCACTTGACACGAAACGTTTTGATATATGTTGTATGTCGAATTCGAACTCGTGAAATATGTTTCTTAAGATATAAACCCCTGGATGAGTAAGTGAGTTCATACTTATTTTTCAGACTAATCTGAGTGCTAAATATGGCTAGCACATTCTTACATCACTCGTCGAATTGCTTACATAGGATTATTTTTACCGAATACTACGAAAATATTCATTTATTCATGAAGGTGATTACATTGTTTAGTTGTCAAGCTTTTAAAAACAAAATTTGCCTATTTTCAAATAAAATCCTATTCCTAATATAATATAATAAAATATGTTCAAAAGTACTATGCCGATTTTTTTTTAACTTTAGATCCAATTCATCATAATCATAAAAATGTCTAAAGGGAAGGATACACCTTTATCCATATTCTAATAAAACCTTTGTTAAAAGAATGATTCATTTTTTTTAATTGAATCAGTCAACGATACACAGTTGAGATCAATTCTAACCTCTCATTAGAACTGTCGGAATAATCTGTCATAGAACTGTTCTACACTGTCCTAGAACAGTTCTGCTTAGAACTGTTTTAAGTAGAATTGTCAGGATTAGTTTTAGTGTAAACCTGTCTCATACTTTTCTAGGTAGAAGTCTAAAACTGTTCTGGGTAGAACTGTCCAAATCAGTTCTAGTCGTAAACTCTTCATTTGAAGATCACATGAACGCAGATTCAATTAGACTTGTAGGCTTACATCATTAATTTTCAAATCTTTATCAGCCAAAAATCGTTTTTATTGTTGTTTTGTAGACTACACGAAAGCTTTTGACACTGTTCAAAGATATATGTAATGATATAAACTATCAAAAATTGGTATTCAAGGTAAATTTGTAATGGTAATCAAAGCAATTTTTTCTAATATCAGTTCTTGTGTAAGTGTTGATTGGTTCAATTCTGATTGATTTACTAATGCAGTAGGTTTGATGCAAGGTGAAGTATTATCACCTATATTTTTTTAAGGTAGTATGTCAACGATTGTGAAATAGCTTTTATAAATAGTTGGTCTTTTCCTTATGAGGTGAAGGAACTAAATTAATTTTTATATACGCTGACTATATGGTTATTTGTTCAGAAACTCTATATGAATTACAAATGTTACTTGATATGTTGTATGATTATACCTCCAAATGGTCACTTAGTGTGAATATAGCAAAAACAAAAATTGACGTTTTTAGAAAGGGTGGGAAAATACATGACAATGAAAATTATGTTATAATACCCAGGAAACAAAAGTCGTAGATAAGTTAAGCTATCATGGTATTTTGTTAACTTTTAATGGTAAATAGAATCTTTTACAGCAGAAACTCTTAAAACAGGTTGGAAAAGCCGTCTTTGCCTTATGGACTAATGTAAAAGATATTTATTTGAATTTTGTAACTTTACTTTCACTGTTTGATACTTATATAAACATACTGAGTGTACATTGTAATGGTTGTGAAATTGGAGTGCTCATAAGGCACCAACTATAAAAAGGATACATCTAGGCTATTGTAAAAGTGTTATGAGAGTAATAAGCTCTACTAGTAATGTCATGGTGTACTATTAGTTAGGTTAATAGCCATTATTGCACATCAGAAAATGTCGAATTTCTAAATACTAATTTAAGCTGTTATGTATTTTGAAAAAACGGTTACTGTTTTTTATAAGATGATTTATAAAAATTTCCAAATAATATGACAAACTGGTTGTATTTTATTAAAAAATAGTTGCTTAGTACAGGTTTAGGTGTAATCAAGGTTTATATTTAGATAGTAAGCTCTCTAGCTCTTTTTACTTGATAATTAAGCAACGCATACATGTATAATTTTCTGTACGAAAGATTTTGACAGCCAGATAAATAATTTACTTAAATGTACAAGTAATAGCTTCGTCGCTAGCCAAGGGTCACGCTCCACTTCCCTCCTCTCCAACCTTGGAAGATTAAGATAAAATTTCGGAGACATAAGGTAATGATTTTCATTGGTTGCAGTCGAAACTCGCTGCATCCAATCAAAAAGCGCCTAAAACTATGATCACGTGTAAATGTAGAAAGTGTATGTAAACAATTGCAACGTGCTTATTGTGCAACAAGTCTTTACATCCCCGTAAACATACAACTATATTTAGTGACAAATGGAATGATTTTAATCAACTAATAGAAGTTCCTGTGTGTGTTTCATGCACGAATGCATAAATGTCAATGTATATTGTCGTTTTCTGCTTTACCAAGTGTGTAGAATCTAGACACTACCGTGTGTTTACCTACAAATTGAAGAGTTCAAGTGCTACCATAAGTCAAGAATAATGTATTCCGAATTGGCGTGACTTCAATCTACCGATAGATGGCGCAAAATTGTTATCATAAATGTTGGCTTAATCTGCCAAGGGTGGATAGGATGGAAGTGGATCGTAACCCTTGGCTTGGCTTGGTTATAGATATATCAATGGTTCAAATTTTTTGTTAACAATATTATTTATGAAAACCATTTTCAGTTATTTATAAGACATGTATTACCAAAATAAGACTTATTATTCATGATTTAACTATAGAATGTAGACGTTATTCTGCAAATCCAAGCAGCAAAAGACTATGTAGTTTTTGTAAAAATGACATTGAAGATACGATGCATTTTATTTTAAAGTGTCCTACTTATCAATTTCTTAGATCTTAATTTACCAAACCATTGTATTGGAGAAAACCTTATATGAATAAATATACAATTAATGAGTTCTACTAGTCTTAGAGAATAATGTCAATTCATATTTCGTTATTTTAAAAAATTAAGATCTAACATGATGTAATATGGGGACGAAGTCCCCAATAACAGTAGACAAATAAAAAAAAATCATAAAAAAATCGGAAAAATTTTCCCGAAATTTCCATTGTACTAATGAACTCAAAATCGTTCAAATTTTTTTGATGTCATGTTTTGAAATCCCGCATCTGCGCAGAAATCTACAATGCATTTCCTTTTTTCGGTCTCGTTTGTATGAAACTTTGAGTAAATATATATTTATCAGTCTAGTATAAAAAAGGAAGGAATGCAATACCAATTTCGTTTTTAGTAGTTCCTTGATATGAAAAAACGTAACCTGATGATAGCGTTTCTTTGTTTACATTGCATATGACGTCATAACTTAAATAACGTCACAACTAAAATTCCTAACAACAGAATCAAAATTTGAAACGTTACGGTATTTTAGTCCAGTCAAACTAAGATTTAACCTCAAACTAATTGCAACAGAAAATGTTTTAGTTCTTATCTATAGCATAATGTCCTTAATACACTCAGGAAAAAGTCCCATAAAATCTAACTTGAGAAAAATAATTTATACAGACTTCGTCCCCATTTACAAGTAATGCCTGCCTCAGAAAATTTTCCGAATATTTCATTCTTCTAATGAACAAATGATGAACTCAAAATCGTTATTTTATTTTTTTCAGATCTACTTCCGTTTCCGGTTTTCTTCCCGTTTCTGGTTTTGTTTGCATGAGACTTTGAATAAAATCTATTAACATATCAAGAAAGGAAGGAATTCAACACCCAATCATTTTTAATAATTGTTTGATATGAAAAAAACGTAAACCTGGATATTTTAAAAACAGCCTTTCTTTGTTTACATTGAATATGACTTCATAACTTAAATAACGTCACAATTAAATCCCTAACAACAGAATCAATATCGGAAACGTAACGGAATTTCCGTATCTTTTATCAACATGTTTAACTAAAAAGAAAATAATACAAATTTCGTCCCCATTCACAGGTAATGTACATTGAGACTTATATTTTCTCTTGTAGAGTTTTCAAATTAAATGGTTTATTGCAATAATACATCATATATGTATATCATATTTATTTAGTAATTGCTATATCATGTCACTGATCAGTAACATCTTGTTACGAGGAGCGTTAAATACTAAGTCGTAATGTTTTAATAAAAAGTGTATATAATCAGTCTTCTTACATCGATCAACATTATATCAGGATCTGTCAGGAATTCACATGCTATATTGGCTCTTTTCCTTTCACCACCAGACAATCCACGGACAACAAAGTCACCTATAACTGCAGCAGCAAAATATACATCGTTAACTTGTTTCCTCTTGTAAGATCAAGGTTTTAAACATGTTAAATAGTTAAGCAAAGCGAAAAAAGTAAAATAGATTAGAGCACAAAAAATGCATGATTTAAGGTAAATTAAAACTGCGAATTTAAAATTACATTTCATTTTAGGAATTTTATCACCTAATTCTTAGTGCAAATAACAGGTCTACAAACGTGTTTTTTGCTATTGAATATCTTGATTCTATGACATTTACAGTTTAAGTCACTGTGATAGTTTCATTTGTAAGTCCTCTTACGGTTCCCAATGTATCATGTCGATTATCTAAAACTCAAGAATGTATTTTCAACAAACGATATGCACTTTTCACTTTTTAATGTTATAGGTGCATTAGCTGTCAGACTCGTGTCCATCGATTTTACTCACATGCTCATGTCTAATTAATATACTTTAATATACATGTATATCCAAATTTCAAAAATTCTAAAATTAAAAATTTAAAAAATAAAAAAATTAAAAATGCATGGATAATATTTATGAATTTAAAGTTGCATGTATCTTTTTGTTCAGTCGTCATCATACAAATCCCCGATATGACCTTCAGAGGTCGTATAAAACCCGATATAAACATTGATCTAAAACAATATAGATAGATAGCGACTACAAACATTTTTTTTTTCTAGTTTTTTTTCATATATTAGGTAAAAAACTATTTTTATCATCATTGTTACGTGTATACAAATGATTGATTGTGGATCGAATCTTTCTAAAAAATAGTTCATCTTTGTTTCAAGTTTAATGTAGGCTCCCCCCTGTAAAAAGTTGAACAGGCGTAACTCATTGACATATAAGGGATTTAATAGCAGGTAACATTAAACGGATTCGATGAGGTCAAATTATTTACTAGCAAGTGACTAAATTAACCAATGAATAAAATTGAGAATGGAAATGGGGAATGCATCAAAGAGACAACAACCTGAATGTTTATCACCTAATATTAACAAAGTCAATCAAACTGGCTGGAAAACGCTAATTGGTACTTCACTATTTCACTTTTATCAATTAATGATTGTTTTATATATCTCGCAGCTTGAATTTTCAACACGAAATCAAGATTGTATAACAATTCTTTATTATTTTAACTTTGAAATGTCCTTTAAGCCTCCTTTGTAAAATTAGACCAAATCATTCAGTAGGTATGGACTTCGTTAATTGATTTGACATTTCTTATTGTCTTTTATGATAAGGGATGTTTTGATTCACTGAATGCTTTTAAATATGTTTTTTTTTGTAGTAGTGTAATTAGTTTACCTGTGTTTAGACATTTGGTCAGATCTAATGCATTCACTATGTCAACTATTCTGGCTTGTTTATCCTTCCAAGTGACAGACTCTGGAATGCTAATCATTGCTGTAAACTATAAAGATGTACCAATGTTACTCACACACACGTTTACAAATCCCAAATAAAAAACGGTTTGTTTTACACCACTGTATTGATAATTTCAATCATTTTTCAATGATAAGGATAACATAAAAAAAATCTGTCGAAAAGGTAACATTTGTGGGGTTTTTTTTTATAAATAATATCATATAAAAAGTATTATGTGTTGCATTTATTGCATTGGTTTTGTTTTTAGCATATTTCATTGATAAATCATTGATAATTCGAGTAGAACTAATGCTGTACCCCCCCCCCCCCCTTCCCTTAAAAAAACAATCTAAATAAAATATTGATCTCTGATTTTGTTATACTACATATGTAGTATAACGAAATCAGAAATCAATATTTTAATTAGATTGTACCACCACCACTTCCTGTTGAGATTAATGCCTTATGATTAACAATGAAATATGTAGAACAATCCTTTTGTGAAGGATTCGCAGGTGAGACTAAAGATAATATATTGACATTGCTTAGACCATACAAGATATGAACTATAAAAGTTTACACCAATAAGAAGATATGGTACAATGGCCGTTTAAGCAACTATTACCAACATACCACTTAAAGTCATAAGAAGCCTCAAATTAAAAAAAAAATGCACATAATTTTAGTAACGGATAGTTTTCTTTATATAACTTATGTTCATATACTTTTTTCTGAAGAAAGTTAATTTGTCCACATTTAGAAGAAGTTTACTTTACTTAACTTCAATTAATTGCTTCTAGGAAGTAATTCGCCGACAAATTTTCCGTATATGCATTTGATCTTAGTGTGGCCCTCCACGTTAAAATCCGGTGATCGCAATACGCATGTATCTGTCATTTAAATAAACTATTATCTGATTGTTTATGTTATACACATGCTTATTGTTCATTGTTGACAAACGGGTGACAATCGTTAAACTTCGGCTTTACAACATAAACTTTAATTACCTGCCATATTTGTTAAATCATAACAGATAGAGAGACAAAAATGACGATTATACGATATTTTTGCGTAAAAAAATATAAAATCGTGCACAGAATGATAAGTTTATGATATATACATGCATTGGTTGAAGAATTGCATAAACATTATTTTTACCAGTCACTCGTTTCATATGACTTTAACGTACATGTAATTAGCAATTATAAGTTTCCAGTACACCTTTCAACAATGAGCAAAATCTATACTGCATAGTAAGAAGAAAATTCACCGACATGACACACATTTACATATTTCAAACAAGAAAATAAACTCGTAGTTGTCATCTTAATAATGGTATGATAAGGCTATTAATACATATCAACGCTACACAGGTAGTAAACATTTCCCAAAAATAATCATTATAGATATAGGAAGATGTGGTGTGAGTGCCAATGTAAATAACAATTTAAAAAGTAAACCATTATAGGTTAAAGTACGGCCTTCAACACGGAGCCTTGGCTCACACCGAACAACAAGATATAAAGGGCCCCAAAATTACTAGTGTAAAACCATTCAAACGGGAAAACCAACGGTGTAATATATATAAACAAAACGAGAAACGAGAAACACGTATATATTACATAAACAAACGACAACTACTGTACATCAGATTCCTGACTTAGGACAGGTGCAAACATTTGCAGAGGGATTAAACGTTTTAATGGATCCAAACCTTCTCCCTTTTTCTGAAACAATAGCATATCATCACAACATACAAAAACATACAAAAAAATATCAATATGCATGATAGTAACCGTTACAGCATATATAAAGCCCCCTAAGGGAGTTAATGCCGGTAGAGTTTTGACTTACATGTAATGTTTCTGAGAGAGTTAAACTGGACATAAAAACATCATCTTGCAACACATAACCAAGTCTGCATCTGAGCTGCTTGTTAAGACAGTGTCCATTTAAAGTTATTTGTCCTGATGTTGCCTGAACTCTTCCCGCAATTGTATCTAAAAGTGTTGTTTTTCCAGAACCTGAAATAAAGAGTAACATAATAAAAGAGAAAACTTCAAGGAGGAGGTTATGTTTGTTTTAAAAAATATTCTGGGGTCTGTTGGTCAAGTTGTGATTAAACTAATCATATGATTAATTAATTGCATGATTAGTAAATACAATAATAAAATTGCGTTGTTCATGTATTCCAAAAGATGGTAAACCAAAATAATTTCTTATATATTGGAGACCTGTTACTCTTCTAAATTCTACATATAAATTGGCATCAAGCTGTGAGAGAATTGTGTGATCAAACTGGTTTTGTTCCAGATAGATATATAGGTGAAAATTGTTGATTAATATATGATATTCTACATTTTACTGGATAAAATAATATTCCAGGAGTTATCTTGCTGATTGATTTTGAGAAGGCATTCGATTCCATATCTTGGTCATTTCTTTATGATATATTAAAATATTTTTATTTTGGTGAATCCGTTATATCCTAGGTTAAAACCTTCTATAACAATGTAACAACTGCGGTGACAGAAAACTGTTGTCTGTCAGAATTCCTCACTATAGAGAGAGCCTGTAGACAGGGAAAACCTTTAGCTCCTTATGTTTTCTTGCTTTGTGCAGAAATATTAGGCATTTTGGTAAGAAATAGTAAGGAGATAAAGGGTATTACTATAGATGATACAGAATTTGTACTTTCTCAAAATGCAGATGATACAGCATTGATATCATATGGCTCGTCAGAATCGCTCGATGCATCTCTTTGTGTTCTCCAATGCTGAAATCTCGGGACTAAAGATAAATATTGAAAAAAAAACAGTGTTTTTCGGATAGGTGGCAAACACATAGCCAGGATTAAATCTGTGTAAAGTGTGGATTGAAATGGGGCCTTCAGTTCATTTAAACTGATTGGTATTAATTTTTTGAGTCGACCCAGATAGAATGATTAATTAAAATTATAGGCCAGTTTTAGATAATATAAACAACATTTTGAAAAAATGGTCAAAACAGTATCTCACCCCCTTTGGAAAAAATTACCATTCTAAATACGTGGATAGATCAGATTTTCAATACTGCGAAATGGATACGGACTTGACCTATATTGGTCTATCAACCGGCCCTGATCGGAGCATGTCAAGACGACGTCGAACCCAATTGGTTTCCCCGCACCTGCCGCACCATTCATGTACAGTACCATAAACGTACACCGGTTTTTTTCAAGGTCGAGTACGAAGGTGAGGTCATGCTCGGTCTCTGGCCCAAGACATACATCGTACAAAAGATTACGAACATTCACACTTCCAGCACAAGGATGGCCCCCGTTCGATTGTTAAGACGTGCTAAGAGACTTCATGTCAAACGTCTCGTTCACCGTCCCTGACAAGTCTGCGAAGTCAAATTTAGTTCTAAAGGAAACACTGAACGTCACGTCAAGACTTTCCGCCACATGCTCAACACACAGCAAGTCGGAAAAGGCAGCCTCTAATGATTCAGAGCTCGTGATAACGGCGTCTCTGCGTACAAACAAAAAAGGAACGTGTTCTCGTATTTTTATTGTAAACGTGTGTTGGAGGATGGAGTATCGACCTCTCGATTTAGAATTGTGTCCGATCACAAAAGAAGATCTGATTGAAAGGAACGATCCTCTGGAAGTCGACGAACCTAAAAAACTAATGAAAGTCAACCTAGACGACCACTACCAATACATGATTCACAAACATTAAAAGTGACACTGAATAACAATCTGTGGGACTGTCATGTTGATATTTTCAGAGAATTTCTTTCTTTTTTTTTAAAAAGTGTAAATTGACAGGTCTTTTTGTATTGTTTTTACTTTGATGTATCAATTTGAGACGGTAAGTATTTTGTTAGGAATTTTAAACGTTCGAAAATTCTTAATGAGTTGAAACGAAAGCGTTCAAAAATTTAATAGAAATAACGTGAGAATATATATCTTTTTTCAAAATTGAGTTATTTTTGTGCGTTTATTTTTCATAAGAATAGCTTTTTGATGGCTACAAAAACGAATAATTTAATGTTGGATGTAACGCGTCTTCTGATTGGCTGACGTTATTTTGTTATGATCCCATTGACATAATTTAGTCATGTGACCGTGACATCATCAACGTTTTTTCATGGTTTTCTACGGTTTAAAATGGAATCTAGAATTAAATTATAAGAAATGACTAATATTTTATCTGTCTATTCAAAATAACATGAAAAATGTGATGCACACTGTTAAATAACCCGCTACGTGCGTAATGCAGTGTGCACCAAATTTTTTATGTTATTTCTTCATATTACAGTCATTCCTTAAATACGTTTGAAAAGGAAATAAGTTTACATAACTTTTTTGAGTAAGAAAAGATGCATTCAATTTTCTCCTTTTATCAATTTAAGATGACAATAAATGGATAATTTGGAAATTTGACCGATCAAAATTGATGATGAACAGAACTGGAAGCTTTCAAAAACTATAAATAGAAATAACGAAGGCATACATGTATCTATTTTTTTCAATATTGAGTTATTTCTCTGCGTCCATTTTTCTTAAGAATTGATTTTTAATTTATCAAAAATGTGAATGAATTAAGTAAACGTTTGTTTTTGTTCTGTAAATGATGTTTGCTTATGTATGTGAACTTCTTGGGAAAATACATTATATTAACTTGTATCTAATTAATGTCATGTATCTAATTATTGTCATGTTTTTTTTTCTTTCGGGTCAAAGATGAAATGTCGAAAAGTACTTTTCTTCGTAGAAAATATTTCTTGACGAGCCATCTAAAAACAACAAACTCCTTAGTCTAGTCTATATGCTTTCTACCAAAGTCTTTGCATTGGTACAAAATACATATTTTGATGAACACATAGTTAAAGCGAAATCCAGATTTGTTTGTCCTTGACCGGAATGCCGGGTGGTCCAAGTTTCCTTTTCTTGGTTCCCTCTCCCGTTTGCTTCCTTTTCTGTTCGGAAAGGAATTTTTGATATATTTCGGAAGACACTTGAATCATTTTCTCCATGTCTCTACGATATCTTACAGGCGAACGACGGCAGCGGCCGCTCTTTGTTAAACACGGTCTTTCTTTTCTGTTCGATGATTTTTTTCCCAAAACGTAAATGATCTTTCTAAATCGCTTCAGACGAAGTTCCTCTTCGGCTGTCCAGACGATCGTTTCTTTGATGGGGTTGTGAGCAATTTCGCACAGGGCTTTCAGTTGTGATTTGTCGACGGTTTTGTGCAAGGCTTTGCGTTGGTCTTCCTTGGCCACTCTGAATAGGTACTGAAAGTGTCGGTGGTCTTCCAGTAGTCGACTCATGTCTTTTAAGTGCTCCTTTGTCGGCCTCTTATGATTTAACGTAGATAATGGGATCTTCATCGAGAAACACGTGGGTTTTCAAACGTTACGTATCCTCGGAATGCGGTGACATGTCCACGATCAAATATCAGTAAGGTGTCGACGTTGCATCTTTGTAGGCTGCCATCAGTACTTTAGACTATCCGGGATAGAGTTGTCGACCTAAGGTTGCGATCTGAGAGATTTCACACACGTTTTTCATCAACACCAAGTAAGTGGTGTTCAGGGCGATGTTTCTCTATCTACCTCCTTGTACGTAAAGATTCTGGGTTAAAAACAAGACACTCAGTCGTCCGTGATGACACTCTGTGTAAAGAGTAGTTCCATGTTGACGCCACGTACCACGCGATGCAATCAGGAGATGACGTCTGTCTGTAGTAAAGTCCTGTACTGTTTCCAAAGAAGTTTGACCCTCTTGAAACACAAATAAAAATATAGTTTTTTCCATGTCTTCAAAGAGTGGTTGATGAATGTCGTAGCAATACTGGATAAGGCGTATCCAATGGCACTGCTCAGCAACGTGATCCACATTGCGCTCTTGCCGTTTTGCATCGACCTTGATGCGATCGAGGTGAGGATGATGACGTAGACGACGATCATCTGGAAGAAGTAGATGAGTTCCAATTTGGGAATTTGACTGTCCATCACATGCCATCGTTCGTTGCCGTGTGTAATGCTTTCATGCTCTATCTTTGACGAGTAGTACGTGGTCTTTCTCGTATGAACGTTTTTACTTTACTTTGCGATCGTTTTTGGTAGATCTTCGGTGCCTAAGTCTTTCAAGATGTCTCGAAGAGATTGCGATCGATATTTTTCCGGTACGAAATGTATGCAAAAGGATAAAACTGGGTCGCTGTCCTCCGGTTGGATGGTGTCTGGAGTGTAGAGATAGGTCGATCCCAGGACTCGCTCGAAGCGATGATGATAATCTCTCGGACGATGTCCTAATGAGTCGAAAAATGTTCGAGGACATTTCAAGGGAAAATGAAATATGGTTCAGTGAGTAACTGGTCGGGCACCTATAACGGTGTTGACAACGTACGTCTCTGGTCTGTCTGGTCATATCAATTCGTCCGCACATATGGGTTTGACGTGATGAGTTTTCAACGCTCTTTTTACTTCTCAGTTGTTCATTGCAGCATGACACGTCGGGATTGATCCACGTGCATGACCTTGGGGAACTTGCCGTGCATCGACACGGTCACGCTCTCCGATAGTGCATTGGCAAATTTGAGAACATATTTTCAAATTGTGGTGTAAATATGTTCAGAAATAAAAGAGTTATTTACATTTTATTTGGCACGCGTCGATCTTGTGTAATGTGTCAGTTGTCACATTGTTGATTAAATCCAATGAAGCTTGACGAATTTATAATATATATATGCTGGATTGATAGTTATGTTTTTACAGAACTGACAAATTTAATTTAAGTAGTTATATGGTTTAACAGAATGGAAATGTTTTTGAGACATGGTTATTATATAGTTATAATTGAGTTTAATTTCTATAGTCTTTCATAGTTCTTTATAGGATGGCACTTTACAATTATTCGTTACACCAAATACCTGAAGGGCCCATAATTGCTAGGAGGTCTCCACTTTGAGCTACTGCGTTGATACCATTGAGAATTGTCTTATTCTTCATAAGAACAACCAGATTTTGAACAACTAACATTGATGCGGATGATTTCGTCTTCATTTTTCTACAACAAAGAATATAATTTAATACAGGATTTACTGTTCGTTACTTTGAAATCTGAGTCAGTCAGTAAGATTATTATTGTTTTTACCACACAAACGGTGTAAAATGCATGAAACATATAATAATATGAATATATATATAATTCGTCTAAATAACAGCTAAACAATGTTAGATCTGTAAATTCGCTTCGCATTTTTTTTTTTCTTTCCTCGCCGGGATTCGAAATCATGCTACTGAGATGTAATGTCACCAAATCGCCTTCACTTTGCCCGAAGCGCTAGACCACTCGCCACTTTTCACAGAGAATATTTTATTAGATCTAGTGAGTGATTTTGGTCAGCTGAAGCGCCAGAAAATAAAATTACAGTTTGATTTGAGAGGCTGTAAAATTTTACGATGAAAATAGTTGGTAGTTCACACGTACGTATATTTGGAACTTTTATTTATAATAGACATGCATTACATAATTTCAACTTAATGAACTGTGAGGTGAAATGTCGTGGGATCGGCGGCGAAAAAGTTTCAAATTCAGATAATGTTCATAGAGAAAAATTGTCCCGAACACGTTATTGTTCACATTTGTGGAAACAATTTTTCTCGTTTCAGATTTCATAAATAAAAAGAAAATTTCTTCCAACATTTTTTTGAGAGGATTATTTTCAACAGCATAGTGAAGTGCTAAAGGCAAAACAAAATTTTAAGTTCATTAGACAGCATTCATTCTGTGTCAGAAACCTATGTTGTGTCAACTATTTAATCACAATCCAAATTAAGAGCTGAATCCAGCTTAAATGTTGTGTCCATACCGTTCAGGGTTCAACCTCAGCGGT
This sequence comes from Mytilus trossulus, assembly GCF_036588685.1. Taxonomy (NCBI): domain Eukaryota; kingdom Metazoa; phylum Mollusca; class Bivalvia; order Mytilida; family Mytilidae; genus Mytilus; species Mytilus trossulus. The sequence goes on from NC_086380.1 coordinate 18,966,245, forward strand.
CGTATAAGGCTGCGGCCTGCGGAGCATCGGGTTAAACTTCAATTGATTAAGTTAATCATATATGTATGAATTGCATCATATTTAAAAGTATAATAAATTTCATTACGCCTTTTTTATGATTTTTTTTCATGTTTTGACGAAATATTTTAGCAACAATATTTGTGAGCGAAAGGTTGGGCTACTGTTAGTATTTAGAAAACTGTCATTAATTTTGCAGAATTTGTCAACCATTCACCTTCATTCATGACTTCACAACTACATCTCTAGTGACGCAATTGGTTAAGAATTGTTTTGGAACTAAAACGTTCCGTTTTACCAATATTTTTATTATTTTTTTACATAATCGCTGTAAATAACAATCAGATTCTTTAAGGCCATGATCTATTCTTTTTCCTTCAACGTTAGGAATAATTAACATTGCGAAAGTTTTGATTACTTTTCTTTTAAATATGTAAATGCTAAGTGGTTTATGCATATCAGCCCAGTGGTAGATCCATATGTACAAATACTGGATATAGATAGTGTTAAAATGCAAAATATAATGTTGAAATTTCCTACACGTAGAAATATGTTTTATATTTTTCAGCAATAATCTTCTTAAGCACAGTAGTATTTGGTGGGGTTGTACAAGATCCAATTTTTCTATGTTGTGATTGGCTCACTTATGTTTGTTTTAATATCGTTTTTCGTATTTTGCCATGACTTTGTCAGTTTGACTTCGATTTTTGTATCTTCTTCATTCTCTCTTTTATGAGTGACAGATCGGGAAAACTATAATTCGTTTACACCTTACAATATTAATTTCTGTTGTGTATAAAACTGGAACTTGATAACAATACATATATAAATCTAGTTTTTACGCTAATGTTTATCAGAAAATCTGGAAATAAAACATAATCAGAGATACATGTAGATATTAATAGACATTTGCGGAAACTAGGTGTATGCCTAGGATTACATTTTAGACTTACGATTACAGGTGACAAAAACAATGGGTCATCTCAAAATACAAAAACAAACCAACAATACAGATACAAAATAGCAAATGATGTCTTCATTAAAAAATGAAGATGTAAGCAACACGTTAAACTTTCGTGTGTTAGAAGCGCTTTTCTGGATTTACTATCAGGACCGCACAAAGCAGAATATTTAGGATCGAATGTGTAGATACATGTATGATATATTATCAGCAGGAGCATTATACTTTCCCCGCGAAACAGGGTACTTTTAATGCAATGGTTAGTATACGAAAACCAACAAAAAATATTATTCAGAGGATACTCTACAAACTGTTTCATTTGAAGTATAGTAATGTGGGTGTCGTTTTTGTTATGGACGATTGCAACTTTGTATCCGCAACTGTTGCCCTGTCGACTTAAATAGATTGTGTTTTTCTAACTAATTTCTTCACGCCTGCTTCACGTTTGCATTGTTTATCCCTAACGATCAATTGGAAAGATTTGCGTATAAACTTTGTGTTGAAATTAATAACGCCGCAGTGAGATATCAAGGGCAGTTCTGGGTATTGGAACACCCCTTTTATTGCAAAACAATGATTTTGAATAGAGACATATGGTGGGACACCCCTTTTTATCTTGGGTTGGAATCACCTTATGAAAATGGCTGGATCAACCTCTGTATCGTCAGTGCACTCTATATTACAAATTCATGAAAATAGTGCCAGTCTCGGAAAAGGGGTTAAGACTCATGTTTCGAGCATACCAGTCCCATCCATGTTCAGGGAGGGATAATTACTGACACCACGAAAAAAAAGTCTGTACTTAATGAGTCTCAAGATCTCTATCATAATAATTGCATAAAAGAAAAACAATTTGGAACTCGTTCGTAATTTTTTGTTTGTTGCTGTTGAAAACATAGTAAAAATTTATCTATTTGAGTACACCCATTCATTCTAACATTTCAACTACGTCAACTGGCGAACAGTCTAAAATACGTTTCCGACATCAGGGGCGGATCCAGCCATTTTAAAAAGGGGGGTTCCCAATCCAGAGTAAATGGGGTTTCAACTATATGCTCCCATTCAAATGCATTAATCAGCTAAAAAAAAGGGATGTTCCAATTACCACCTGGACCCCCCACCTTGGATCCGCAAATGGACAGAGAGAAGTTCGTTTTTTTCACTCGAATAGCTGTGATTTTTTTTATTGAAACCAAAAACGTAGACAAAGATGTTTTCAGGAAAAATGGCAGATTAAACTGAACGGCAAGTGAAATTTCGTGAAGAATAGATAGCTTAAAAATTACCGTCTGCTGTATTTCCTCATCCTCTTTAAAACAAAATAAAAAAGTGAAAGTGTGTCTTTAATAGCATTCACATGCTAACATGCTTCATGGTTGATTGCACATTATATCCTATCACAAAGCATGATTGCTGACTTTTTCCAATCTAGCTTCTGCAACGGCAATTGCGATATTTTGTGTGTCTCATGTTAATTTTTTTTTTTAAATACTGTTATTTCATTCCATCAAACTTCGTACAAATAAAGCATATTCAACCTGGATATCACCGTTTACAATAATTAGTATTACTAGTAACACAAATTGCTGTTAATATATTAGAAGAAACCGTTGTTCAAATACAGGAAAAAAAACTATCGTTACATTGTTTTGGATCGATGGTTAATGTTTACACTTTTTGAAAGCCCAATATTAAAATGCTACCTGTAAGTGTAATTGTAATCCTAATCGTAGGTGTATGACAGTTTCCGCAAATGTCTAATAAAATGAGATGCTAGGTAAACTTAAATGGACAACTAATTTCGGTTTTCACCAATGGACAGTGTCTGGACAAAAAAGTCAAATCCTATCTCGCTCTGAATCAAAAGAATACTTTAACTGTGATTTAACATACCTTAAGTGTAGTTTGTTTCCTTTATCCGAAATAAATTTATTAAAGTGCAATATATATCCAGCAAGTAAAGACGTAGGTGTGTATATGATTTAACGAACTTCTTAGCATACTCACTAGTAGCAAGATTTTAGTCTGAAACGGTCATTTTGGTCTGATTCAGTCTTAATGGACTTAATTTACTGTCTGAGAAAAAACGTTAAGACCTATTTAGACTTCAGATTCTATTCCGATATATCGTGTTCAGTCAGATCAATCGTGTCAATATTAAAAAGTCAGACTGTTCTAGCGTTCAAATAAGACTTGATTAAATCACGTTCAGAAAAAGAAAAAAAATACCTTAGGTAAGATATCTGTTCAGTCGTTTTATTTTTTTTTAAATTCCTCTTTTAATTTCGATTTATCATGCATGTCTCTTAACATAGTATGCGACGCGTTACAGTTTATAAGTAGGTGTTCTCAGTGATGCATTTAATACGGTGCAATTATTATGGATATATTTCACACTCCATTTATGAAAGAAAACTTAAAAAGCTGAGCTTTAAGAATTCCTTTTTTTAATTTAGATTTATTATGCGTGTCTCTATACTTAGTATGCGACGCGTAAAGCAGAATTTTTTTATTTTTTTTTGTATCAATTTAAAATGTAGATTCAAATATTTTTCACTTTAAATAATGAAGTAAAACTTCTTAAAAACTTATATATGATGTATAGTTCGGCGGCAGCAAAACAGAAGCCACGGAAAGTGTTTATCTCTTCTTCACAAATACGTATTTCATTGACTCTCGATATCTATCATGTTTATAATGTTTCTTTCAATGACGTTCTATCTCCATAAGCCTGCAAATGATGTTCTGAAATTTTCTTAAACATTTTCTTATTTCCAATGTGAAATATTAATTCTTATTTATTTAGAATTTATCAAGAAAAATATATTCTAAATCTAATTTACTTTATACATTTATTTATAAATTTTATACAGATAACAGTTGCCTGGTGAAAGTTATTTACATTTTAATAAACGGATTATTTTTTTAGAATTCATTTTTTCCGTTATGAATTTACAGGTATCAACATATGATTATTTTGTGACACAAAACTGAAGCAAGTGAAATAAATAAGAATAAAAAGCATTATATGGACTAACACAATGAGATCTACGGATTAAGTATAGTAATAACATTTCCTTTTCCGTGTTGATTCCAATGACTTGTAACCACTTTTTACTGCTAGTTTTAGCCTATAAACTGTAGAAACATACATAATTTCAAATGTTCATATTATCGAGCCTGCAACTTTTGTTGCAGAAAGCTCGACATAGGGATAGTGATCCGGCGGCGTCAGGTAACTTCTTAACAGCTTTATATTTTAGAAGGTAGAAGACCTGTATGCTTCCATACTTTGTATATAGATGCCTCATGTTACGAACTTTCCTTCAGTCACATGTCCAATGTCATTGACCTCATTTTCATGGTTCAGTGACAACTTGAAAAAAAAGTTCTTTTGTAATGTTAAATTCTCTCTTATTATAAGTAATTGGATAACTATAATTGGTATGTGCGTACCTTGCAATGCAAGGTCCTCATGCCTGTCAGACAGTTTTCACTTGACCTCGACTTCATTTCATGGATCAGTGAACAAGGTGAAGTTTTGATGGTCAAGTCCATATCTCAGATACTTTAATCATAGTCTAATATAGTCTAGTATATTCGGTGTAAGAAATGACGGTAAGGTGTACATGTCCACTGACAGGTGTCATCTGACCTTGACCTCATTTTCATAGTCCAGTGGTCAAAGTTAAGTTTTTTAGTTTTTGTCTAATTTTCTCATACTTTATGCATTTGGTCAACTATATTTGGCGTGTGGAAATATTTAATGATCTATATGTCGGTAACCCAGGTTTTATTTGACCTTGACGTCATTTTAACGGTCCATTGCTTAGAGTCAAATGTTTGTGTTTTGGTCTGTTTTCTCAATTGATTAGCAATAATTGAGTCAATTATATTTGTTGTATTGAAGAGTTATTAGCTGTACATGTCTGCCAGGCATAGTTTATCTGACCTTGACATCATTTTCATGGTTTATTAATCAATGTTCGTTTTCTGGGTTAATGTTGATTTTATGTGACAGTTGTCAGCTTTATATTTAGGTCTATCAAGAAAATATCAATGATTAGTAAAGAAGGTGAGACATTTCAGCGTGCGCAAATTTGTATTAATATATTTCCATGTTCATCTAAAAGGTCATTTACAATCCATACCACATGATGTGCCCAATTTTTATGGTAAACGCTGAAGTTATCAGTTTAAATATGTTCGATATGCCATATAAGTGTCGAAATGACTTCCTTTGAATTAAATGGATGTCTACGTTTTGACATAATTTTCCAGGCACGAAAACCTTCATCTTAAAATTTTGTTTTTTTTATTTTTTGATAATAACGCAATAAGCCAACTCTGTAAAATTTATATTTTGTGATGAGGTAAGTAATTGATTTAATTTAGATCTTGACTTAGATAACTTAACTAACCCAAGTAAGTTTTAATCCTTGTATAACATTTCTCAAATTAAATATATTTAGCCCCTCTCTTGACATAGAAGATCCCACTTTATCTTGTCAGGCTTATCATCCCAAATAAATGAATTATTTTTACTAGTTAGTTGACGTATCATATTATCATCTGGATCTGGGATGGACAGGGACAGATTATTGAATTTTGATATATTTATTATGACTATATAATTGTTATTTTACCGAACAGGTATAAGGGACTGTTTTGACCATTTTTGTAATATTTTTTCTATTTCTTGTACTCGAGGTGCATAATTTAGATTTAACATTCGATCTAAATCAACACAAAAAATGATACCCAATAATTTGAAGTTACTGAAACCCATTCAGTCCCCACTTTACGCATATATTGTCTTGATTATGTCTTTTACTACCTATCTATATAGCATTTTTTTTTTTCTAATTTTATTTTCAGTCCTTATATATCAGCATAGAATTGTAACATACGGATAGATGCATCCAGTAAGGAAGACGACGCATCTAAAACAATTAATATGTCGACGCATCTTAAACAATGTATATGTCGTCTGCATATTGAGACAAGATATACTCTGAATCATCTATCGTAATACCTTTATTGTAATCACTATTTCTGACTAAACTGCCTAATATTTTAGCACATAGCAAGAAATATTAAGGAGGCAAATGACAGTAGATGTTATATCATTGTCATTGTAAAATGTTTTATCCAGTTCATAATAGAGTCTCCAAAACTAAAATACTTCAGTGTTTCAAAGAGAAAGGCCCATGATATAGAGCCAAAGGCTTTCTCAAAATCAATAAGTAATAAAATACCAGTGATATCATTTTTTTCTGTAAAGTGTAAAATATCATATATAAATCTTCAGTTCTCCCAAATAAAACTTTCCGAGATAAATCCTGTTCGATCAGTGTCAATAATTTTGTTTAGAACTGACTTTATCATCTCAGCTATATAACTAGAAGCTAGTTTGTATGCTGAATTCATAAGCTTTTTTTTAAAGAACGGTTTTGACTTACTTTCTTTTGAAATACATGTGATAACTCCCTGCCTATGTTTGACAGACATTTTCCCTATCTGATATGAACAATTTATTGACCTCAATACCAACTTTCCAATGTCTATCCAAAATACTTTTAAAATTTCTGCAGTAAAACCCTCTGACCGACGACTTTTATTATTTTTCATTCTTTTCAAAGCTTGTGTTTATTCAGTAAAAGACATGTTCATGATGTTACAGTTAAATGGTTCTTTTTCAATATCCTTTAATTTAGACGGCAAAGATGTTAATTTCCTTGATAAGTTTATTTTTTAAGGCATTCTTGTCTTTTTTAAAGTTTCTCATAAAATATTTTTGATTGTTTTAAGATTTCTTTCTGATTTTCTACTACAGTTTTTTTACAGTAACTTATTTTCTAATTGTTTTATTACAAATAAATACAATCGAAATTAGTAGGCCTTTCTCCTTCTTCAATCTATTCGGTTCTTGACCTAACATAATAATCTTTAACCTTGTTCTGTCTCATAATTCTAAGTTGACATGTGTTGGCTTCTATTTTACGCATGGTTGTAAATATAATGAAATTCGATGCCTTTGTCGTACAAGTGATAGATTTAGCGCTATAAAACCAGGTTCAATACACCATTTTCTACGTTTGAAAATGTCTATACCAAGTCAGGAATATGGCAGTTGTTGTCCATTCGTTTGATGTGTTTTATTATTTGATTTTGCCATTTGATAAGGGACTTTCCGTTTTGAATTTTCCTCAGAGTTTCGTATTATTATAATTTTACTTTTTTCATCAAGATTGTCCTCTGTACTTACCTTATTTTCTAAATTTTGAATCTTCTCAGTCAGTTGGATTTTCTGTTTTGTCCTTTCTCTTTTTATAAATGTCGAATAAGAAATAGTCATACCTCTAATCTCAAGGAGAAGGATCTCCAAAAATAATTGGTTATTAATTGCAAATTCAATATCTAGATTATCAATACCGTGTAAAGCATCCCCTCTATGCACTGACAATACATATTGCTGAACTATGTTAGTAAATTGTTGTTTAGTTTTAAATAATCAGGATCTTGAAGGAGAGAGTCGTGAAACTTCAAAAGGCCTCTGCCTTTTATAAATTCATTTGTTTTTAAAGTAAAAAATCACTGTTAAATAATCTGATCTGTAGCTATTACAAATGTTTACTTCAGAATGTCATCTGTAAGGCTTTAGGAAATCAAAAAGAAATCTAATCTACATTGTTGAAAAGTGTTTGCCCTCTTCGTGTAACTCTTTTAAGATCAGGGTGTATTTCTCATAATGGGTCGATGCGATTCTTATATTCTTTAATTATTAAATTTTCTCTCATACTCTTGTATTGTTTAAATTTATATAGTGGGGGATATCAAGGTTGAAATAGGAACAAGATTAAAGACCCCACAAATAAAACAAAGCTGATTTCCAAAAAAAATCTATAATTTCTGTTAATTTGTCATAGAAGCAAAATAACTAAAAAAAAACCACCAGCCTTTCCATTTTTTTTAAGAAAACTTCATCTTGTTCTACAAAATTGTTTATCCTGGAGACAATATGTAATTAAATTTTTTGAATAAAGATAATCAAAAATCATGTATACTTCAAATGGACAACAAATTTTTGCTTTCACCAATGAGTGTCTGGACAATATGTCAAATTATATCTCGCTCTAAATCTAGAGAATAGTGTTACTGTGTTTAACATACCTTTTGCAGTTGTTTCTTTTACAATATGATGTATCTTTAATAAATGTGTTAAAGTACAATATGTATCTAGCATTTAAAGACGTAGGTGTGTACAGGTTTTAACGAAATTCTTGGCATACTGTTTCGGATATTTGTTGCACTACAATTTATCTTCAAAACAAATTTGATGTGATTTATGAAAGATTTTTTTTTCTTTTTCCAACATTTCATGTCATGGTTATGTAATTTAAAGAAAATTTGTACCAGTTGTAAACGGTTCATTAACCTTTCAATAAATGAACCTTGATATTTGCTATAATAAATCATCACTCTATAAATTATGTCCTTTCTTTTGGTTGTTGCCGCGTTGATCCATCTGCCTTGTTTTCTTGTGTATGATCATGACAAAATGTATGATACATGTATATATGATAAGTTAATGTGCACTGTTAGTTTGGTATTTGTACTTTATTTATAATGTCTCAATTTTGTATACTTGCGCATTTTTGTTTATCACGGTCTACTTAACGTTGTGAAATCGAAAATCGGTCAGTCTAGTGATTTTGTTATAATAGTCTAGCTAATGTGTTTATTTATTCAAATTTGTATCAAATATTTCATGATTTGACATGGAATCAAGCCTGCGTATATAAAACTTTAAAAGGAAATAATTGGTTTCTCATGCATAAAAAGGTGTAGACGTGTTTACTGCTTATAACATCACACATGTAGTTATGATATAACTTGCTGTCAATTATTACAAAAATAGCTATTATTGCACCATTCATGATACCTGAAGTTTGAAGTCGCTGTTTAAATCAATAGTGGCGTGGTATGGTTCGTTTTCGTCATGGTTTAGTTATGTGATTCTTGTCGTTTATGATAGACGAGTTATGATAAAAAAAAACAGACATTATGCATCTATTGATATCCTGTGAAAAAAAATTCGTTTTATTTGGAACAGTAAGGACCAATAAACGCACATTGTTTTATATAATAAGTAGATGTTGCATGATTGTCAAATAAGCAACTTTCTGACATAGATGTTAGATACCATATGGCGCTATATGAACTTCAACAATGAGCAAAATCAATATATCTTAGCACTCTACAGAAGGCGTCAGCAAAATTAAATGCTAACCAGTTCAAATTAAAACACCAAAGACCTGATTAATGTTCAAAGGAATACGCGAAACAAATATAATGTACATCAACAAAGCACAGCCATTTCATTTGAGACTATGGACTTTGGAAAGTCACATACATAAAATGGTTGGGTTAAAAATGTTTGCAGATTGCGAAACTTTTTGCAGCTTTACCTGGGCACGGCTGTAATAGCAGAACAAAGAAAAACAACAGTCACATTCATTTGTAAAAGAATTGACTCGTCAGATCAATACAAAGCAACGTAATCAAATAACATAAATACCAAAGACACAGAGAACAGAGGATCTATGATAACTTAACAAACTTCTAAACTTATTTAAAAGTAAAATGCTAGACAGCAAAATTTGATTAGAAATCTTCAAGATATAAACAGTTTTGACATTTTAACCTATTTGTGACATTTGTACCTGTTATGTCAAGAGTTTTTTTCACACATCGTTGTCAATATAATGTAGTTCTATGCGACTGTCATACAAGTGAGAGGTTAAGCTAGCTATAACAGGTTTTATCCCACATTTTCTACATAGGAACATGCGTGAACTTAGTCAGGAATAAGACAGTTGTTGTCCGTTTGTTTGATGTGGTTGAGCTTTTCATTTTGCCGTTTGATTAGGGACTTTCCTTTTTGAATTTTCCTCGGGGTTCAGTAGTTTTGTGATTTTACTTTTTTCGAATGACCCGTCTATAGGAGCCGTATATCCATACTTTTTTTTTTAGTTGCTTTTGGCTTTGAACTAGCTCTTTTTAACGGCGTGTCATCGCAGATCCGCACTTTGCTTATTTGTGTATTTGTTATTTGTTTATGTGTTTTGTGTCGATCTTTAACGTTTAACAATTTTTAACTGATTTCCATAGCGTGTCCTTATACTTCTCTGTTACACCATTGTCCAAGGGTAGGGGTAATGTTGGCGCGCCCGTAAACATTTTAAACACTGCATCATTATGTATGTGCCTTCCCCAAGTCTAGAACTTGCATTTCAGTGTTTGTCTATTGTTGCTGTTTATAATATTTTTGTTTTAAAATTCAGACTATTAGATTTCTCGTTTGTATTGCTTTACATTTGTCTTTTCGAGGTCTGTTATAGTTTTTTGTGTTGAGTGGGTTTTGTTCATGTATTTGTTAACCATTTGATCATTCGGTCCTTACTGTTACGTAATAACATAACTGACATTTTCAATATTTTAAACAAACTTATTTTCGCGTTTGGTTTATTTTTGCGACTTTAGCAAGTAGAAGCATTGCAAATTTAAATGGTTGCCAATATGTAAAACAGAGATTTCATTACTTAACCATAGCATATCAAGTAAATTTAAAAATCGCGTATTTGAATCATCGCTAAATTAGCTAGAAATATCTGAACGCAAAATTAAGTATCCGCGAAAATATAAAGTTGGTTTACAGTAGCCGACTACGAAATGTGTAAGGCCTTGAAAACCTTTTCCTGTAAATGACAACCATATGTATTTACTTTGAAACATGTAAAAAGATATTCAAAATAAAAGTTGTCATGTGTTCAAATTATCTCAGTAAAATTTCAGATACCAACAGCATTTAATATATACCATTAATCTAACTGTTTAGTCTTTTGAAAGATTTGTCCTTACTCCCCTTACATAAACACTTCATATCAATATGAAGGCAATCACACGGGAAAGATAAGTGTACACATTGCAAACAATCTTTTGTAAACGCGTTGTTTTTAGGGTTAAATATGTTTTGTGAGATAAGGAACATAATCAATAGTAAATGGAGGTATAGTCGTGTGAAATATAAAGAAAGCTTTATTTTATTCAAGGATGACAATAACGTCGCTTACTGTAATCACTAATTGTTAAACGATCAAAAGGTTAGACGATAGTGATTTTATCATATTAATTTTTTTTGTGAATTCCGTGTTTAAATTTCTACAAACCAATAGTTATTTTACAATGAGGAAGTATTACAATGTTGATTGACCTTTTTTGTTTACAAGAACGGAGCTATTGTCTGCCGTTTGCATGTCGGTAAATACTTTCTTTTGTCTTTAAATCTTATGAAATATTATATAAAAAATGATAATCAAACAATTTATTTTATCTATTTACATTTCGATTTATATAAAATCGTGTTTTAAATTTTAATGGATAACTACTAGTCATTTTACAAAATCAATACATCGATATCGTTCGGGTCATACTTCCTTTCTCTTTCTGTAAAGAAGCATAGCATTATGTCACCACTGTTTCGGAGTTTGATAATTTTATACAAAGCTGGTTGTAAAGTGTTAAAACAGGAACATTTTTTTCAGCAGATAGTTTTCGTTCTGTGCACCACTATTGTCATGTTTTCATTCCTTGTGTGATAAGATTAAGTAAAGGAAGATAACGTTTTTTTTATTAAATTCTTTCTCTTGAAAACACGTCAACTTAAATTAAAAGGGGAAAAGGGTAGGTAATACCTCCTTTTTTACCGTTCATTGTTTTGCTCAGTCTTTAGTTTTCTTTGTTTCTCGGGTCTGTTTGGTTTTTTTTTTAATTTTAGCTATGGCGTTGTTAGTTTGTATTCGATTTATGAGTTTGACTATTCCTCTAGTAATTTCGCCCCTCTTTTACATCATTTATTTTTTTATTAGTTTTAGGTACAGTTGATTGGCGATGTTCTTCTTCAAGCAGTTAGTCATGTTAACCATAACTGGTATGTGTTTTTATATATACCAAAAACAATATGATTAGCTATAATCAAATAAAGCAAATAAGGGGTCATATATTAACATATGTTTTGAGAAAAAAATTACAAAAATATCGATATAAGTTATAAGATATAAAAATACGTTGATTGCTTTACAAATCTCAATTAGACGGTTATGTGTGAGTTCAAAGGATATAAATGTTGTTACATTATAGTTCGTTTCTGTGTGTATTACGTTTCAGTGTTGTGTCCCTGTTGTGTCGTAGTTCGCTTTTATTTGATACGTTTCCCTCAGTTTTAGTTTGTAAAGGGATATGTTTGTTTTTTTCTCTATCGATTTATGAAATTTGAATAGCGGTATACTACTGTTGCTTTTATTTATCATGTTATCAAATCTCAAGTATTTCTTTAGTTTTGTTTATGTTAGAGTAGAGTTCATCAAAACGAGAGGGATTCGAATTCACAATCTCAGTGTTGATAAGCTATTGATTACAGTTGTAACTACCTAGACCACTCGGCCACTTAGGCCCCTGCAACGAACTATGATACATAACTAGAAATTTATATCTGTATATAAATAGATAGTGTCTTGCTTACAACATACAGCTATCTTGCACCTTTTGGATAGAGGAACTATGTAATAAAATTATTGTAACAAAATATATTCAAAAGCTGAATATTATCTTCACAAATAGAACTGAAATTGTGCTGTTTTTGAGAGCTGAGCTACATACATTTTCAGCTGAACTGCATGCAGTTTGGACAGAATATAAAAGCGTAAATTACACAATAATAAGAGACAGTGGAGGAGCACCAATGCAAATGTCATGGAAAGACGCCCGAGACGAATGTGACAAAAGAGGATTTGCATTATTCTCTCCGCATCGAGATATGGTGAATTGGGTTCACTTATTTATGCAAAGGTAAAATGTATATTCAATGTTAGCGTTTATTTAACTCATGTTTTTTTATTTATTGTCATTAGGTTAAGAAAATTAAGTAATAGAAATGTCTTAATCATTACTTGATAATTAAACGTTTATTCTCATTTGACAAACGCAAGGCAGTAAAAAATATTTAAAATGAAAAGTGCTTCGGACGCATGAAATGTTTATGTTAACACTGTATCGATACCTGTATCGACTATCAGTCCATGAGGGTGTAACCAGCTCCATAATCTGTATTTATGTATTGAAATGATTTATAACAAACTATCTAAAATTTGATCGTTTACAAATTTTGAAATTATACAGAAGATTTCAACTCCATCAGTGATAGTATTTCTTGCATAGGTTTGGCTTGTTTTACATATTTCATATTACACTGTCAAGATGTCAAATACTATCTCGTGCTTTCTGTGGAAAGTCATACCACAAAAATACTGAACTCCGAGGAAATTTCAAAACGGAAAGTCCCTAATAAAATGGCAAAATCAAAAATTCAAACACATTAAACGAATATATAACAACAATCTTTTTCATGACTAGGTTCAGGCAATTTTCATCTAGTAAATGGTGGATTGAACCTAGTTTTATAGCTAACTAAATCTCTCACGTGTATGACAGTCGCATCAAATTCCAGTAAAAGTTTCATTTATTTTCATTTTAACATTTTGCGTATTACATTTTAACGAATTCGTCGTCATTTTAATTGTGAATAATGCATGTTTGTTCCCCGACATGGTCACTACATTGCCTTTACATCGATGTTGTCTATTCCAACATTACGTTGGAGGAATTTTAATAGCAAAAGTAAACTGTTGTTGGCTCAAACTTAAAATTGTTTGTCCCGATAGGGTTGTCAATTATATTCTTTTAACGTTCTGCTATAAAATTACTAAAAGGTAAAAAAAATCAAGAAAACTTTTTTTTCTGTCCAGTAAAACTAAAAGGTTTTATGTACCACATGAGCATTAACTATGTATCGGTTTATATCAACGCAAAGCATTTTTCAAGAGATTTTGAGTGTTTGGCTTCTCATTGAAGCACAAAACAGCAATCAGCAATTTTCATTTATGATATTAAATTTCAGAAATGGTCTATCTACAACGTGGATTGGTGTAAATGATAGAAGTGTGGAGGGACGTTGGGAATGGTTAGATGGGAGCTATTTAACTTCGACCCAAGCTCCATGGATAGCAGGTACTTTTAAGGGTACAATTCAGTGGGTCTTTTTTTTGTACATACACAAAATGAAAAAATAAACATAGGTGAACAATTATGTAAAACAAACTAAATGTCATGAAGGTTAAATGAAATACGTCAATTTAAGCTCTCATAAAAGATAAGTTATACAAAATATGATCGTTCACAAGGTAAATGGCATGCCAAGTGTTTCAGCGCAACCTCTAAATATATTTCCATATCCAGAGACAAAAAGGATGATTCAAAGACTTGCGCCTACTTATGAAAGTAGTTGAACAGAAAACAATATGGGTTATAGTGTACTTGATATGTATGTGATTTCGTAAAATCAAATGCATCAAAAAGATGGATAAAAATGTTTAATGGAGAATTTTTGAGTTTAGTCCGAAATAAAAGGTTTTTTTTAAATTAGATGCTAGTAGACAGCATAGGTCCGACCTTTCTTGTCTACAAACAAAATCCATAACGGCATGACCATCCAATTAAGTAATTAAAAGTTGAACTCTGATTAATGTTTGAATAATCAATTTTATAATTTTCGACAACGAAAGCAAATAATATACCTTTCATCAGGCTTACTATTCCAATAGCATTTGCTTTTCTTCTAAAAGACACTTTGTTTGTTCTGGAAGTAATTCACTTGACTACATAAAGGGTCATAACTCTTAATTGAAATCGAATAATTACCATTGGACATTGGTTAAAATTCTTGACTACTACTAATTTAAGAACAGCATCCGACAACTTTTATGACTTTGATACTAAATGTTATCGACCAATTTAAAGGACATTTGTTGTAGGTATGCAAAGCGGTTATTTCGTTACATAATCAAGTACATGTTAGAAGTTATGTATAACTTATGTAATCTCTAGATGTTATCAATTTAAGTAAGCGCATGTTTTTGTTTTTTTCATCTTTCATGTTATTCTTACTAAATTTGAAATTATTGATTTCTTTATCCGAAAATCATGAAATTTTTAGTTAATAATTTTCCTGTTTAAATTAAATTGAGTGACAATGATTAAGTCTGCCCATATTTCCAAGTTTTTGGCTTTCAGTCGTCGTGATTTTTGTGGCTTTCACGCTGCATATTCGTCATGTGAGCTATACATGTATAACTAAATCAAATGTTGTATTTAAAGGTGAACCTAACGACCATGAATCTAATGAAGACTGTGGAGTAACGTATGGAAAAGAGTGGAATGATGTAGATTGTGAAAGGAAACTATCAGTAGTCTGTCAAATAGGTTAGTAATAAGCGCATCTTATAATTTGTAATTGCTGTCTATGGCTTGTGTTTAAAACATTTTCCTTTTTCATTATAATCAAGTGAAGGTTGATCGAGAATGTCACGTTCATATGCTACATTGTTTTTTTCTGGATTCGAAATATTATAATTGGTGCCATTTAATAGTTGTAAGTAATTGATTGGATGCGTACAGAAGGTGAATTAGTTTTTACAAATGCATCGAGTTTATTGTAGATTAGCTCAAAAGTACTCGTATACCATGTTTTTACAAATCTTTATACAAAATGCCCACAATACAGAGCATATATACCGTTGAATAACACTATGTTCCTTCTAAACATTCTGATACATTCATATTCTGTTTGGGAAATTAACCAAGCTGTTTATAAGGCGTTTAACCGGATATTAAATGAATCTCTCTGACACTTTTAGAATTAAAAAGATTTTTGTGAATATAAGAAATATGATTAAGATATGGCAAGGTCACGTGTCGATCGATCATGTGTTTTATTGTTGAAATACAAATTTGACGGAATGCTTTTGCGTTGATTTTGTGATACCTGTCATTTTCCGTGCCTACTAACGTATTAAATGAAATATTTCAAAACTGTTTCAAATGTATCATTATTGCAGTACAGTTTTAGCTCAGGCACCCTTATAATATTCAATTCAATTAGTTACATAGTGTGCTAGTGACCTAATAAGGTATATATGGAGTCGGTAAATTCCCTATATGAAATTTATTGACCCGATATACCGTATTACGTCACAAGCACACAATGTCACTAGGTTATTTTACCGACTATCTAACCATGTGAAATTTAGACTAGTGACCCATCAAAATGAGCAAGTCGTCGATCCTGTTAGCATTACGAAAATAGCTTATTCCATGTATCTTACAAAAACAGATGGCAACAATAAGGACTTGCTAGTTGAAAATGTGGGTTTTTTTTAATTAATTTTAATCTTAATCATCACTTTCTTCGTCTGTTGAAACCTTAAAGATTTTTTTCAGTACTGTTTTGTCTTTATAAAGGGAAGTAACACCACTACTAACTGTGTATGAAAACGCCCTGCGTCCCTTTTAGCTTATATGGAACATAAAGGGACGTAACACCCCTACTAACCGTGTATGAAAAAGTCCCTCCTCCCTACTAACCTAATATCAAATATACACGGTCTCCACGAGGACGCGTTTAACCAATCACATTCCTAGAAATGTATAGAAGGTAAGATAAATTTGTTATATTTGGTTCTATTATCTTTCTGCCAATATCCCCA
Organism: Mytilus trossulus; assembly: GCF_036588685.1. Classification (NCBI taxonomy): domain Eukaryota; kingdom Metazoa; phylum Mollusca; class Bivalvia; order Mytilida; family Mytilidae; genus Mytilus; species Mytilus trossulus. Next base: position 18,982,886 of record NC_086380.1, read on the forward strand.
TAATGCCATAGTCTTAACATTGACCGTGCTAGTAGCGCTTCCCGATAGTGACATTTGTACTGAGTGTGGTTTCGTACGGCGTGTGATGCATACATTATTAGCGACGCTAAACCTGTCGACAAACTAGGTCTCGCTACTTTTGGAGTTCAATCGCATTCTTCAGATTCTGTTTATTACCTTGATTTGACTACTAGTTTTCGTAAATGGTTTACGAGATGTAAATTTCTGTAAACTACTAACATCTCAATCTATTTTAATATAATGTTATTTGCACAATTGTTTTTGGCATTACAGGTAGAGATAACTGTGTGAATATCCCTTGTGATAATGGTGGGATATGCAGCAACAGTATTTATGATGACAATCTACCATACCGTTGTAATGATAGATATGAAGGAAATACATGTGAAAAAGGTATGCTTAACACTTTAAAAGGTGTAAAAGTTTGCTCAAAAGTTATGACGATAATAAAACCGTTGAATCTACCACATGAATGTGTAACAAACATACCGAGATCAATGGCTAATTGAAAAAAATGGAGGTTCATATATCTGACAAAATCAGACTCTAGACTTTATCAATCGACGTAACGAATAAAAACAACTATAATATGTCTGATATGAAAGAGGTATTGTAGGGGGGGATTTGATTTACAAATCTTTAGATATAGGAAGATGTGGTGTGAGTGCCAATGAGACAACTCTCCATCCAATTAACAATTTAAAAAGTAAACCACTATAGGTTAAAGTACGGCCTTCAAAACGGAGCCTTGGCTCACACCGAACAACAAGCTATAAAGGGCCCCAAAATTACTAGTGTAAAACCATTCAAACGGGAATCGTCTACTTAAATGAACCACACATGGCTGGACAAATCTTTTATTTTTAAATGACCGAAGTTGCAAAAGCATAGCTTTAACTCTACAGCTGGTAGGGACATACATACAGTTGCTTTTTTCTTTTTTTCAGATTGCAAACCCTCTGCTGATTTGCTATTTATCGTAGATACATCAGGAAGTGCTGAAGATTTTTTGGATACTATAAACTTTTTATAAAAAACATCATTACAAGGATACAAATAGGTCCAAATGATTTTAAGTTTGCGTGCATTACATATAATTATGATGCACATGTTATTTTCGATTTTTCCAACCATGAAAATTTGTCCTCATTAACATCTGCCATTCAGTCCATTGTACGAGGTAAGGGACCTACATATACAGTACATGCTTTACGGAAAGCGAGAGAGGTAAGTAGCGCTATATATCTATATTAAAGCATTGTCGGTGGAACCCGATCAATTTTTCATCTATAAAAGTAATATGTTCGTAGCAATACACAAATTCACGATTTCGAGGGACATGGTTCGAGACCTGGGTTTCAAATCTTAATTTTATAAATTTCCAAATTTCTTGAATGAACTATATACTACTAAACATTTCAGCTAGTGTTTGATTCTCAAAAATCCCAATGCACGATGCAGAAAAAAATATGGGATATCCAAAACTCGTTATGGAAGAGGAACTGTAAATATCATGTCAAAATCATATACAACAAACAGACAACAAGGTTCACCAAAGACTTCAATGAAAAAAAGGCTGCGCAACACCCTACTAAAACCCTAGGGTGTAATTTGTTATTAGGATACAACGAAGACTGCAAAAACGGTTTCATCAATTGTAAAATTATCTATTTCTAGTAGTAAGTGCGGATTTATGTATAGAAGATGCAAATGTAGTGTGTTCATTTTGTCAGAATTTGGGAACTTCTGTGACAAACAACATTGTACTTACACGTTTCAATTCTTCAATTCGACGGACATAATATCAAACCAAGAAACTGCAATAAACTTGGAGAAAACATATGTCTGTAATGCTACTTTTTTCTTTCTTATATTCACCAATTGTTAAACGTTTTTATAGATTCTGTTCGACACATCAAGTGGTTCACGTTCAAATGCCAATGAGCATATCATTCTTCTTTACGATGGATTATCAACTGACAGAAAGTCAGTCTATGATGAGGCCAAACTTCTCCACAGAAGAACAACGTTGACAGCTGTGGGTATAGGTAACTCTGTAGGTCATAGTGAATTGGTAAACATTGCATCAGATTCGGACCATGCATTTACATACCTCCATCAGGAAGACGTTTACAATAGACTTTTGAAGGACACTTCTGACTATGGATGTACAGGTTAGGGGATAATTCATGTATTGACATCTTGCAGTTCGTAATATCCATCGTCATGATCAGGAATTAAATTTATGCTACTTTCGAAACAAGAGAAACCAAAGTTTTCTGAATAACTCAAAATACCGAAAGTTTGTACGGTTGTGTTTAATATACCTTTTCATCGATCTACTCCCCTGTTGCACGAAATGGATTTGCAAACAGTAGAATAGAAAAAGGATTTATCAACCAGCGGTACTTAGGGGGGAAAAGCATATTATACAAAAGAAACGATCGGTTTATTACTTTTCTAAGTAAAATTATATCACGTCTTACGTAAACAATGACTAAGAATATCAAACATATATGAAGCGTTTATAAATATGTCAAAAACATTTTTCAGAGTTCTACAAAATCTCATAAATAGGGTAAATACTGCACATATCTAGCTTTGAGCAGATTTATGAGCATATTTAGTGTATGATTAACTCTTGCCTCGCTACACTTTTTGATGCAAATAAGTTTTTTTTAAAATAAGGTGTTTAATTGAAAAACAAATATGAAAAAAGTTAAGGTCAGTGAGAGGTCTTTAACAATAAGAGTCCACAATAGACGTAGAATCACAACGAAACAAGTATGTTAAAATAAATATTGGTTAAAACTTTTGAAACTACGACCACTTTAGAAGGGAACGGCACCTTAAAAAATACAAAGTCATCAAAAGAATATTAGGTGTACACATCTAGGTTTTATTCTTGATAACATTGATGCGTTTTATTGTAGATTGTGTGCTGTATTCTGACGTTGCCATTATCATCGTATTTGATGCACAAATTGACGAATTTATTGAACGAAGAGAAGCATTGGGACATGTTATAAACTATTTATCCTCATTTGGTTCAACAGCAAACATCAGCATAGGATTGGTTACCAATTCAACAAATCCTAACTATATTTTTACAATGGATTGGTCAAAATATAAGAATAAAGACGATCTCATGAAGGTCGCATTTACGGTTGATCGAGATAGTAATGATAATGGAGCAATGCACAGATTACTCCGCTTTGTGGAACAAACCTGCTTTTTAAACAGTACCAATAGTTCTTGCAGTGCATTTAAAGCAAGACAAATTGTCCTTATGATTACAAATGGCAGATGGAACAACATTGCAAAGGTCAAAGAAGCCGTTGCATCATTGTATGCTGACAATATAGAAGTTTATAGTATTGTAACTAGTTCTAATATATCACTGAAATCGTTCGAGAAGGTTCGTTTAAGTGGAAGTAACTTAATTTACATAAAAGAACAAAACGATGCATTAAAAATGTTGTCGCCGATGATTAACAGATATAAATGTTCAGATGATATTTTCAAAAAAAGAAATTTGTAAAACGCTTTTCAAATAACATAACAAACTAATTGCATGTGTGTTTTGATTTGTTTCTCTGTCTGTTTGTGAAATAAATTTACCACATATTGTATTATTAAATTATATAGGAAAATCCACCTAAATACGATTCAATCAGCATGTGCAATTCTGATAACGTTGTAATGTTTAAATAAATCATAGTATTGCTTTTCGACCATCCAATACGGGCTAACACGGGACGTTCAATTTTCAAGTTTTAATTCACTCACTTAACTCTGGATAAGCATGTAAATGGCTTTCTCCCTTAATGCAGTTAATTTTCTTCTATTCTAAGCACAATTTAAAAAAGGACCCGCTTACATGCGTAAAACCCTGGGCCAAAATGGGACGTCAGTTTCGCTTTGATTGAAGCACAAAGTCATGTCCTATCAGAATAAGAAGGTTAAATCCGATGCCTAATGTGAAAAGAGTTACACGCTCTGTACACATTAAGAAATTTGTCAAAACACATTGAGGGGTCAGTTGGTGATCTCTTGCAAGGCTAAATTAGGAACTTACCGTTTTGACTTTACTCAGAGTTCAGTATTTTTGTGATTTTACATTTTTCTGTCTTTATCCCATATTTTTTTCAGTAACTGTTTAAGTTTTCCCCGACTTAAGACCTCTACTAAATGACTTTTTTATTGTATTTATTGTTGTTTTATAATGGTCCTGAACATACATGCATAAAATATTTGAACATTAAACAACCAACTATCAATCAATCGGATTTCATCTTATACAAGCAAACAATAATGCAAAATCTATTAATTTATAGCTATTGGTATTGAAAGCTAGCGAGTTATGAAAGTTACAAACAAATCTGGGATAATTTGACAAGTCATATATATTAGTGAACATATTCTTTCAGTGCACCTTGGCTTGATATGAATATCTTTAACAACCATAAAATATGATAGAAAGTAATGCAAAATTTACTTGTCGATGATGAAGATTTTGTTCAAGTTAATCTTCTTCCTTTTATCCTATCGGTTTGGTTATTTTTTGTAGCATATCACATCTTGCCATGCTCTGAAGAAGATATCAGGTTTCACGTCTGTATGCCAGTCGATCAGTCTTATTAGAGTTTTGTCTCGTTGTCTCCTTTGATATTGTTAATGTTTTTACTTTTTTGGTTATAAAAGAGGGACGAAAGATACCAAAGAGACAATCAAACTCATAAATTGAAAATAAACTGACAACACAATGGCCCTTCAACTGTTTCGGTAATCATACATCATTGGATTTTAATTATTCAGCCATAGATGTTCCTTATAAAGATAAAATTTTGAAAAGCGCTTCGAAAGTAAGCAATTGATAAAGTGTTGTTTGCATGGTTTTTTTTCTCAGGGACATCACATCACAGTTTCAAAAAGACATTTTGTTATCTCTCGAACTTATATTACTGACTACATGATATGTTTTTATTTCATGGTTGCAGGCCGTACTGTCACCTATGATTTTTAATATCAATGCCATTTGGTAACTGCCGGATAATTTTCTCATCGAAAATTAAACCTCATCTCCATATTGTATTTAAATAATCATAATCTTCCTGCTTACAGGATAATTATGCCAGGTGATTATTAGTGATCAATACTCCCGTGCATAGTCCTTTCTCACAACAATTTATTTTCGCTCTTTTACCGACCACAATATGTATGTAGATTTTATCTAAATATATGCCAATCTCATGTTTAAAACTTAAGTACATATTCGGAGTGCTCGAAAAGTACCGTTGGTTGCGGAGGCTACTGTTTAGTTATACAGTTCAACAGACATTTGGAATCATTTGATTAAACAAAACAAACTTATAAACTATTGTTGTGCTGATGCATGTGTCGAACATTTGCCTGTAATTAAATTTGTATTGTTATTGCGTAAATTATATCACAAACTTGCTAGATCATTCCCCTATAAAATGGCCTTTAAATCCGTCTTCACAATATTTCCATCTTAAACTCTGTACGTTAAAGTCTTCCAGTTAATTTGTACCTAATTAGTTTAACATTTAGGACATATGTTTATCTAGTTTTGTAAATATCATTACATGCAGATACCAATAGTAGGAACGTATAATATGATCTTTGACCTGTTGAACATGACTTATCTGTGTAAATTATCAGTGTGTCATTCTTGTCATTCAACTTTGATCAGTTTTGATATACATTTCAGGCAATGCTGTTGGTATTGTTCTCAGTTGTACTTTTTTCATTGTGTGAATGTTTCTTGTTAAACAGTACGAGTTTTTCATCGGGAGGTGGTGGTACTGCTCTGACTGATAAGCATTATATTACCGTTGTTGATATAATTACAGAAGAGAAACAAGCGCGTCTTCGTTTGGAGCAATATGTTATACAACTTACAAAAGAAATCTCTTCGAACAACCAGCAAAATTCGAATTCAAAAAATTGTTCTGATCAATCGCATGACGTTCTGCAGTTGAAAAATGACACTCTGGTTTTAAAACAGTCTTTAATTGTGCTTGAAGGAAAGTATAACCACTTATTGATCGATAACGATAAGATAGTACGTGAAAACTCTCAACTGAAAAATAGTGTTAATCGTTTACAATCGCAATACGATTCTTGTAGGAATGAAACTAATGAACTTAAAAATAGGTTAAATGTGTGGGAAAAATCTACCACTGCACTTAAGATAAGTAATGTAACCGAATTTCAAACAAAAATAAAAGTTGCCGAATCAAAAATAAGTTCTTTGATTTCTAGTACTAATGCGCGCAGTCAAGACTTTTTGGCCTTACTTAATCAAATTAACACGAGGAGTAATAAGGTTGATAGTGAAATATCGCTGTTAAATTTTACCACTGAAACAAAACTGACAAATCTTGGAAAGATACAAATGGATAATAATCAGGCTACCACGAAAGAAATTAGTGAACTTCAAGCATATATGAACCAAACAGGTATGCATTTTGTATTTATTAGCAGGTCAAAAAATCACAATATTCACAAAAACAAAATTTGAATTTCTGTCAACTAGAACAACTTGATTTTTCATAAAGATGGTTACCATTTTTAAAGAATATCATTTGGTCTACAATTCTAATTTTTGTAAGTTTCATCAATATTTGTATAAATAAAGGCCATAGTAGTATACCGCTGTTCAAACTCATAAATCCAAGGACAAAAAACAAAATCGGGGTAACAAACTAAAACCGAGGGAAACGCATTAGCCACCCTTCCTCTGGGGTTTCTAGCTTACTTGAATGCTACCACCGTAATAGATATCACACTAGTTTCTAGACATGTAACTAAAAAGAAAAAGAAACACCACGATACCTTGCGGTTTGTCCAGTCCAAAAAGTCCCTGTTTGAGCAATGTGTCAGCTCTGCTTTAGCTGATGATGAACAGATCGATGATGTCGAGTTTGCCTCAACCATAAAAATCAGCTGCAGCAACCAATTCCAACGAGGATCTGTCAAAATTTTCCTTTTATGTTTTTCCCATCATCCCCAATTCAATGGTTTAGACCCAATTTTCAGGCGTAAACAACATATCCTAACACTTCAAATCATACCGTCCGGTGCGACTTTTTTTATTTACCCTATAGCTCACGATTTGCACAGTTCCATCGGTCTCTCTCTTTGTCCAGACGGTGGTCAGCTGCTTGTTTAGTCTTACACATCCCGATTTGTGATACTTTTCTCTTTCCAGCACAAGGTTATAATTTTCCCGAGCTCACACCTCGTGACCTTCTTCTCGCGATTTAGCGCTATAAAACCAGGTTCAATCCACCATTTTTCTACGTTTGAAAATGTCTGTACCAAGTCAGAAATATGGCAGTTGTTGTCCATTCGTTTGATGTGTTTTATTTTTTGATTTTGCAATTTGAATAGGGACTTTCCGTTTTGAATTTTCCTCAGAGTTTCGTATTATTATAATTTTACTTTTCTCAAGAGTGTCCTCTGTACTTATAAAAAAGAAGATCTGGTATGATTGCCAATGAGACAACTATCCACAAAAGACCAAAATGACACAAACATTAACAATTATAGGTCATCGTACGGCCTTCAACAATGAGCAAAGCCCATACCACATGTAATCAGCTATAAAAGGCCCCGATAAGACAATGTAAAACAATTTAATCGAGAAACTAACGGCCTTATTTATGTAAAAAAATGAACGAAAAACAAATATGTAACACATAAACAAAGGAAAACCTACTTACCTTATTTTCTAAATTTTGAATCTCCTCAGTCAGTTGGATTTTCTGTTTTGTCCTTTCTCTTTTTATAAATGTCGAATAAGAAATAGTCATACCTCTAATCTCAAGTAGAAGGATCTCCAAAAATAATTGGTTATTTATTGCAAATTCAATATTTAAATCATCAATACCATGTAAAACATCCCCTCTATGCACTGGCAATACATATTGCTCAACTGTGTAAGTAAATTGTTGCATAGTTTTAAAAATTCAGGATCTTGAAGGAGAGAGTCAGGAAACTTCCAGAGGCCTCTGCCTTTTATAAATTCATTTATTTTTAAAGTCAAAATCACTGTTGAATGATCTCATCTGTAGATATTACCAGTGTTATTTCACAAATGTCATCTGTAAGGCTTTCCGAAATCAAAAAGAAATCTATTCTTGATTGTTCAAAAGTGTTTTCCCTCTCCATGTAACTCATGTAACTCGTTTTAGATCAAGGTGTATTTCTCTGAATGGGTCGAGGCGATTCTTACATTCTTTAATTTCTTACATTTTCTCTCTAGATCTTTGATTGTTTAAATTTATATAGGGAGGGGTTTCAAGGTTGAAATTTTGAACAAGATTAAAGTCCCCACAAATAATACACAGCTGATTTCCAAAGAAATCTATAATTTCTGTTAATTTGTCATAGAAGCAGGGAGTATCAATATTTGGCTCATAAACATTTATCAGAGTAAATCTTTTCTCTTCAATATATTAAGATTCGATCCAACCAGATTGCAATATCCATCTCTTGTTAACTTGATGTATTTTATAGTCAAAATTATTAGCAACTCCTCGTTTATTTGAAGCAAATTAATTTAAAAAACACCGGCCTTTCCATTTAGTTTTTTTTAAGAAAACGGCATCGTGATCTACAAAATGTTTATTCTGGAGATAATATATAATTAATTTTTTTGAATAAAGATAATCAAAAATCATGTATACTTCAAATGGACAACAAATTTTAGCTTTCACCAATTAGTGTCTGGACAATATGTCAAATCCTATCTCGTTTTAAATCTAAAGAATAGTGTTACTGTTTTTAACATACCTTTAGTGCAGATGTTTCTTTTATCCTTAATAAATGTGTTAAAGTACAATGTGTATCCAGCATTTAAAGACGTAGAAATAATTGGCAAACTGTTTCGGATATTCGTTGAACTACAATTTAAGTTCAAAACTAATTTTATGTGATTTATGAAAGAAGAAATGAACTTTTTTCCACATTTCCTTCATATCTTGATTTTGTATTTAAAAGAAAATTGATACCAGTTGTAAACGGTTAATTAACCTATCAATTAATCTATCTTGATACATGCTATAATAAATCATCACTCTATAAAGTATATCCTTTCTTTTGGTTGTTTCCGAGTTGATCCATCTGCCTTGTGCTCTTGTGTATGACAAAAAATATGATATATGTTATAAGTTAACGTGCACTGTTAGTTTGGTATTTGTACTTTGTGTATTATGTCTCTATTTTGTGTACTTGCACATTTTTGTTTATCACGGTCTGAACCTAAAGAATAGTGGATCAGTCTGTGATTTAACATACCTTAAGTGCAGTTGTTTATTTTATCCTTAATAAATGTGTTAAAGTACAATATGTATCCAGCATTTAAAGACGTAGGTGTGTACACGCTTTAACGAAATTCTTAGCATAATGTTTCGGATATTCGTTGCACTACAATTTAAATTCAAAACAAATTTTATGTGATTTATGAAAAAAGAAGTTAACTTTTTTCCACATTTCCTTCGTGTCATGAATTTGTAATTTAAAGAAAATTGATACCAGTTGTAAACGGTTCGTTAACCTATCAATTAATTTATCTTGATATATGCTAAAATAAATCATTACTCTATAAATTATGTCCTTTCTTTTGGTTGTTGCCGAGTTGATCCATCTGCTTTGTTGTCTTGTGTATGATCATGACAAAATGTATGATACATGTATATGTTATAAGTTAACGTGCACTATTAGTTTATTATTTGTACTTTATGTAGTATGTCTCTATTTTGTGTACTTGCACATTTTTGTTTATCACGGTCTACTTAACTTATTAACATCGAAAACAATTATATAACTTACTGTCAATTATTACAAACATAGTTATTTTTGCACCATTTAAGATGACTGAAGTTTTAAGTAGTTGTTTAAATCAATAGTGTCGTGGTTTTGTTCGTTTTCGTCATGGTTTAGTTATGTGATTCTTGTCGTTTATGATAGACGAGTTATGAAAATAAAAAACAGACATTATACAACTATTGATTTCCTGTTAAAAATAAATCGTTTTATTTGGAATAGTAAGGACCAATAAACGCACATTGTTTTATATATTAAGTAGATGTTGCATGATTGTCAAATAAGCAACTTTCTGGCATAGATGTTAGATACCATATGGCGCTATATAAGCTTCAACAATGAGCAAAATCCATAGATCTTAGCACGATACAGAAGGCTCCGACAAAATTAAATGCTAACCAGTTCAAATAAAAACACCAACGACCTGATTAATGTTCAAAGGAATAAGCGAAAACAAATATAATGTACATCAACAAAGCACAGCAATTTCTTTAGAGACTATGGACTTTGGAAAGTCACATACATAAAATGGTTGGGTTAAACATGTTTGCAGATTGCGAAACTTTTTTCAGCTTTACCTGGGCATGGCTGTAATAGCAGAACAAAGAAAAACAACAGTCACATTCAGTTGTAAAATAATTGACTCGTCAGATCAATACAAAGCAACGTAATCAAATAACATAAATATCAAAGACACAGAGAACAGAAGATATATGATAACCTAACAAACTTATTTAAAAGTAAAATGCTAGACAGCAAAATTTGATTAGAAATCTTCAAGATATAAACAGTTTTGACATTTTAACCTATTTGTGACATTTGAACCTGTTATGTCAAGGTTTTGTTTTCACACATTGTTGTCAATATAATGTAGTTCTATACGACTGTCATACAAGTGAGAGGTTAAGCTAGCTATAACAGGTTTTATCCCACATTTTCTACATAGGAACATGCGTGTACTTAGTCAGGAATAAGACAGTTGTTGTCCGTTTGTTTGATGTGGTTGAGCTTTTCGTTTTGCCGTTTGATTAGAGACTTTCCTTTTTGAATTTTCCTCGGGGTTCAGTAGTTTTGTGATTTTACTTTTTTCGAATGACCCGTCTATAGGAGCCGTATATCCATGCTAATTTTGTTAGTTGTGGTTGGCTTTGAACTAGCTCTTTGTAACTGCGTGTCATCGCAGATCCGTACTTTGCTTATTTTGTGTATTTGTTATTTGTTTATGTGTTTTGTATCGATCTTTTACGTTTAACACTTTTGAGTTGATTTCCATAGCTTGTCCTTATATTTCTTTTTTTACACCATTGTCCAAGGTTAGGGGTAATGTTGGCGCGCCCTTAAACATGTTTTACACTGCATCATTATGTATGTGCCTGTCCCAAGTCTTGAGCTTGTATTTCAGTTTTTGTCTATTTTTGCTGTTTATCATATTTTTGTTTTTCAATTCAGACTATTAGTTTCCTCGTTTGTATTGCGTTACATTTGTCATTTCGAGGTCTGTTATAGTTTTTTGTGTTGAGTGGGTTTTGTACATGTATTTGTTAACCAATGAACATTCGCTCCTTACTGTTACGTTATAACATAACACTATACTGACATTTTAAATATTGTAAACAAACTTATTTTCGCGTTCGGTTTATTTTTGCGACTTTAGCGAGTAGAAAAGCATTGCAAATTTAAATGAGTGCCAATATGTAAAACGTAGATTTCATTACTTAACCATTAATCTAACTGTTTAGTCTTTTAAAAGATTTGTCCTTACTCCCCTTACATAACACTTCATATCAATGATAGGGCATTGCAAACAATCTTTTTTAAATGCGTTGTTTTTAGGGTTAAATATGTTTTGTGAGATAAGGAACATAATCAATAGAAATGGAGGTATAGTCGTGTGAAATATAAAGAAAGCTTTAGTATATTCAAGGATGACAATCACGTCGCTTACTGCATTCAAAAATTGTCAAAAGTTCAAAAGGTAAGACGATAGTGGTTTTGTCATATAATAATTGATTAATTTGTGAAGGTTCAAATATCAACAAAGTTATAGTTACTTTACAATGAGGAAGTAATATAATGTTGACTGTTTGCATATGTGCTTAACTTTTTGTTTACACCAACGGATTTATTGTTTGACGGTAAATAATGTTTTTGATCTTTAATACTTTTAAACATATCTTCTTAAAATGTTGATAAAACACTTAGTTTTAATTATATACATTCATATTTATATCACATCGTGTTTTAGATTTTAATACATACCAACTGGTCATTTCATACACAGTTGCTTATACAGTGTGAAATCAGACATGTTTTAAGGTGGTAGACCTTGGTTCAGGGAGATAACTCTTTAAATCAGTTATGTGTTTGTAAAAGTCAAGTTTCATTAACGTATTTTAAGAATTTACCTGAAATAGATTGAAAATAATCTATGTAACATAGAAGCTTAGAATATATTTATGAAAATGGTTGACACAAACGTACTGATGATTTTAAGAGTTATTTCCCTTAACCTAGGTCTACCTCCTTAAAGCAGATTTTTTGTTCTGTCCACCACTATTGTCATGTTTTCATTCGTTGTGTGATAAACTAAGATAAAGAAAAATAATGCTGTATTTTTTTTTAATTTAATCACTCAAAACACGTCAATTGTCATAACACCTTGATTAACACATGATTAATTTATTATATGTACAGGCATACCTAATAATACGTCATGTTTGACCATTCATCGTTTCACATAATTTCTGTTTTATTAGTTTTAGGTACAGTTGATTGGAATGTTCTTTTTCAAACTGTTTGTCCTGTTAACCATAACTGGTATGTGTTTTTATATATACCAAACAAATACGATTAGCTACTTCTCAGTAATAGCGACAAATAACGGGTCTTATATTTTAAGAAATTATAGGTAAAGTAACAATAATATCAATACAAGATAAAAAAAATTACCAATGCAAAAAGTTACATTGAAAAGCACAAATAAACAGTGCTGTTTTCTGGTGAGTTCAAATTTCAGTTCTATCATGCTATCAAATCTTCGACTCTTTCTTTAGATTTTATCTGATACATAGAAAGTTCATGCGTCCAGGATTTGATTTATTGTTGCTTGGTAAATGTCTTAAAATGGTCTAGAGGCTAAAGATTTATGTACGTACAAGACAAGAAAAAAATGATAAAATCTGTATTGCGTGAAAAAGTTTTCAACTGCAACATGTGCAACGATCTATGGTTTTTGATTTGTTTGTGTGTGTTAACGCCCCTTTTAAGCACCGCTTTGGGGATTTCATGCCGGCCATTTTTTATTGGCGGAGGAAGCCGGAAAGCCCGGAGAAAAAACACTGATCTTCGATAGGAACACTGACAATCCTAGTCAATTAAGTTGGAGTCGAGTTCACACAGACGATTTGGGTTCGAACTCACAACTTCAGTGCTTATTAGTTAGTGAACATGAAGTCTCTAACCACTCGGCTACCGAGGCTGTTGCGACGGACAATGAGGCATTATTAGAAATTTTTAATTGGATATGGATAGATTGTGCCTGGCAATAAGCAACATTAAGATAATTTGCACTTTTTTGAGGCAACAACTATGTAATGAAATTACTGTAACACAATATTTTCAAAACCTCAATACTATCTTCACAAAAAAAAACTTAGATTTGTCTGTTTTTGAGAGATGAGCTACATATATTTTAAGCTCAACTGCATGCAAATTGGACAGAGTATAAAAGCATAAATTACACAATAATAAGAGACAGTGGAGGAGCACCAGTGCAAATGTCATGGAAAGACGCCCGAGACGAATGTGACAAAAAAGGATTTGCATTATTCTCTCCGCAACGAGATATTGTGAATTGGGTTCACTTATTTATGCAAAGGTAAAATGTATATTTAATATTAGCGTTCATTCATTAGCGTTTTTTTATTTATTGTTATTAAGTTAAGAAAGTTAAGTTATAGAAATGTCTTAATCATTACAAACGCAAAGCAGAATAAAATTTAAAGTGAAAAGTGCTTCGGACGCATGAAATGTTTATGTTGGCAACACTATATCGATACCTGGTGGACTATCAGTCCATGAGGGTATAACCAGCTCCGTAAGCTGTATTTATGTATTTATATGCTTGATTACAAATTTTGGAATTATACAGAAAGATTTCAACTCCACCAGTAATAGTATGTCTTGGATAGATTTAGCTTGTTTTGAATAGTTAATATTGCGAACACTATCTCGTGCTTTTCAGTGAAAAGTCAAGTCACAAAAATACTGAACTCCGAGGAAATTTCAAAACGGAATGTCCTAAATCAAATGGCACACGAATGAATAACAACTATCTAATTCATGACTTGGTACAAGCATTTTCGTATTTGAAAAATGGTGTATTGAACCTGGTTTTAAAGCTAACTAAACCTCTCACACGTATAACAGTCGCATCAAATGCCAGTGAACGTTTCGTTTATTTTCAGTTAAACATTTCGCGTATTACATTTTAACGAATTCGTCGTCATTTTAATTGTGAATAATGCATGTTTGTCCCCCGACATGGTCACTACATTGCCTTTATATCGATGTTGTCTTTTCCAACATTACGTTGGAGGAATTTTAATAGCAAAAGTAAACTGTAGTTGGCTCAAACTTAAAATTGTTTTTCCCGATAGGGTTGTCAAGTATATTCTTACGTTCTGCTACAAAATTACTAAAAGGTAAAAAAAATCAAGAAAACTTTTTTTTCTGTCAAGTAAAACTAAAAGGTTTAATGTTCCACATAAGCATTAACTTTGCATCGGTTTTTATCAACGCCAAGCATTTTTTCAAGAGATTTTGAGTGTTTGGCTACTCATTGTTGCACAAAACAGCAATCAGCAATTTTGATTTATGATAATTAATTTCAGTAATGGTCTATCTACAACGTGGATCGGTGTAAATGATAGAAGTGTGGAGGGACGTTGGGAATGGTTAGATGGGAGCTATTTAACTTCGACCCAAGCTGCATGGATAACAGGTACTTTTAAGGGTACAATTTAGTGCCTCTTTTTTGTACACACACACAATGAAAAAGTAAACATAGGTGAACAACTATGTAAAAAACTAAATGTCATGAAGTAACATCCGATACAAACGTTGTACGTTTTAAATTGGTTTAATGAAATACGTCAATTTAAGCTCTCATAAAAGATATATGATCGTTCAAAAGGTAAATGGCATGCCAAGTGTTTCAGCACAACCTCTAAATATATTTCCATATCCAGAGACAAAAAGGATGAATCAAAGACTTGCGACTACTTATGAAAGTAGTTGAACAGAAAACTATATGGATTATATTGTACTTGATATGTATGTGATCTCGTAAAAACAAACGCATCAAAAAGATGGATAAAAATGTTTAAACGTGACTTTTTGAATTTAGTCCGAAACGAAAGTTCTCAGTTTTTTTTCAATTAGATGCTAATAGAAATCAATAGACATCATAGGTCCGACTTTTCATGTCTACAAACAAAATCCATAACAGCATGACCATTCAATTAAGTCATTAAAAGTCGAACTCTGACTAATGTCTGAATAACTAATTTTATAATGTTCGACAACGAAAGCAAATAATGTATCTTAAATCAGGCTCGATTTTCTCTAAATCATTTGGTTTTCTTGTGAAAGAAACTTCGGTTGTTCTGGAAATATATGCGTCAAAGAATATTGTTTGCGCATGGCACATCTTTTGAAAAAAGTCTTTCAGAGTGAACTTTTATTAAGGCAGCCTTCATTTCAATTCAATGTTATTCTTTTAAGATTGAGAAAACATCGACTGTATTTTTCTACAAAAATCTTGATTTTATTTGCCACAAAATCCCCTTCTTTTCATTAAATGCATTTAAACAATAAAAGATAAAGCTTTGCACGTAGTTCCCCCTTGGTATATGTACAAAATTGCCTATCTCTATTATTCTTTGTTCAATTGATACTATTGCATTTTCAAAATTTCGTAATTCACTTGGCTACAGAAGGTGTAATAGTCCTTAATTAAAATCGAATAATTACCATTGAACATTGGTTAAAATCCATGACTACTACTTATTTAAGAACAGCATCTGACAATTTTAATTACTTTGATACTAAATGTTATCGATCATTTTAGAGGAAATTTGTTTTAGGTATGCGAAGCATTATAAGCGGCTATTTCGTTAAATAATCAATTATATTTGGCCAACTAAAATTAATTAGTAGATTTTCATCCAAATCTTTGAAAATATGGGGCGAGTGGGAGGATTTTATTTTTTAAACCCTCTTGTCACAACTTTTTCCTACCGCAGGAGTATAAGCAACAGTAAAAGAAGCTTAAATCATGTATATACATGAGTATTCAAACTCTTAAATGAATATCTCTGATTGGCAACCACTGTTATACATGTACTTGTAATTGCTGCTTTAGAAACTTATTTATAGAAACATAAAAAACGAAGAGAAATACGCTCTTCAGTTGAACTATACCTACACCAAATTTATTTTGCTTTCTAAACGATGGTTTTAAGTCCCAATAAAATTAAGAAAATGTATTGGTACAATTGTATGCAGCACAAGTATAAATGATCACAGAATAATAATAAAAGTGATAAAAGTAATTAGGATGTAAAACATGAACTACACCAAAAAGAAGTTGTTGTTTAATGACTACATTTAGGGTATTGGAACAGATGGTGTTTGCTGTTTGTCAACAAAAAACGACAGTCACATGGGTAAATATAAGGGCTTTCTGTAATAAAATGTGTATGTTTGTAGACTTTTATTTGCTCAATTTTTTTAATCCAGTCACGTTTGTTGGTGTACCAATTTGTTCCACGGTTCTTGCGCTTGGGATAATATTTACAGTTCCTGACATAAATTCATTGTATTATACTATAATTAAAAAAATATTTATGGTTTTCTACTGAATCATTTGTGACATGCTACAATTTGCGTTCTTGGACACAGCGGTTTACTCGTAACTCAAATATTTCATGGCCTTCTCGTAATCAATCTCTATTCTCGGTACATGAAGTTGTCATCATAGAGCAGCATAATATGTTGACTCTATCATTTTGGCTAGATAACTCGGACGAAAAAGGACGAAAAAATATAAAACCGAAATTTGACACAGGAAGTTTTAAATGAAACGAAATAATCAATAGTTCCCGGTAATAAAAATCTGGGTATCTTATTTTTTTTTTAATATAAAAAATAAGGGGCGGGGATGAAAATCTATCAATTAGTTTTAATTGACCTTTTAAAAGTTATATATATCTTATGTAATCTCTATATGTTCACATTTAAAGTAAGCGCATGTGGTTTCTATTAAAGTTTTTTTTTATCTTTCATGTTATTTAACTAAATTTGAAATTATTGATTCCTTTATCCGAAAATATGACCTAGTCTCTTGAAATTTTTAGTTAATAATTTTCCCGTTTAAATTTAATTGAGTGAGAACGATTAAGTCTGCCCACGTTTCCAAATGTTTGGCCTTTAGTTCTAGTGATTTTCGTGGCTTGTACCTGTTTGGGCGAGACTGTCACTAATGTATCTTGTGCAGAAAAAAGCGAGTTTTAAATCAACATTTGGAGCCTGCTTTCCGTGGTGAATGATTTTTAAACATCAGTTATGCAACTTCAAGTAAGTCACAGGAATCTCCTTGTCCTCGATAATTTGATCAAAGGCTATGTTTTGTCCACTTTTAATGCGTTCCGTTCGGTTTTGGTTTCTGACACGGATTTTTTTTTCTTTTTTCTATCTATTTATGAGTTTAGAACATCGGTATACTACTGTTGCCATTATTTAGAAGGACTTTGTTGCAACAGATTAAACACTCGATACAAGTTGCCGTTACCCGTGGTTCTTTTTATTTTCATACTTTCTTCTTGTCTAATAACAATTTACGAAATGAGCAAATATCAACGCATGAAATTTACCAATCCGTACTATTGTTATTAAAGATACCGGTTAAAATTTTTTTTTTTTTTTTATTTAAACAAAATTTCCAGTCACGTAATGTTTAAACTTTTTAACAGTGGATAGTACATTGCTTTAAGGAGCGCTGCATATTCGTTATGTGAGCTATCTAATTAAATCAAATGTTGTATTTAAAGGAGAACCTAACGACCATGAATCTAATGAAGACTGTGGAGTAACATATGGAAAAGAGTGGAATGATTTAGATTGTGAAAGGAAACTATCAGTAGTCTGTCAAATAGGTTAGTAATAAGCGCATCTAATGATATGTAATTGCTGTCTATGGCTTGTGTTTTGAAACATTTTCCTTTTTGATTATAATTAAGTGAAGGTGAATCGATAATGTCACATTCAAATGCTACATTCTTTTTTCTGGATTCGAAATATTATAATTGATGCCATTTAATAGTTGTCAGTACTTGATTTGATGCGTACAGAAGATGAATTTGTTTTTTGCAAATGCATCGAGTTTATTGTAGATTAGCACAACAGTACTCGTATATCATGTATTTAGATTAGCACAACAGTACTCGTATATCATGTATTTACAAACTTATATACAAAATGACCACATAAACTACTACCATCTTAATTATTCGAATATAATGTTATTTGCACAATTGTATTGGGCATTACAGGTAGAGATAACTGTGTGAATATCCCTTGTGATAATGGTGGGATATGCAGCAACAGTATTTATGATGACAGTCTACAATGCCGTTGTAATGATAGATATGAAGGAAATACATGTGAAAAAGGTATATTTAACTCTTTAAAAGGTGTAAAAGGTTTGGTCTATTCTTAGTATTGTTCAAATCATAAATGGTAATGAATGGGTACACAATGTTCATTGGTTCTATGGTTTCTGCAAATTAATTCTTCACAGATATTTTTTTGAATTAGATAATTGAACGACTAACAGAGTGGTATATGTAAAGCTCTAATGTCGTTAGTTTGTCCAAATGTTATGACCATAATAAAACCGTGGAATTTACTACATGAACAAAAATACCGAGCTCAATGGCTAATTGAAAAAGGTAGAGGTTTATAAATTTGACAAAACCAGACGCTAGACTTTATCAATCGATGTAACGAATAAAAATAACTTTGATATGTCTGATATGAAAGAGGCATTGTAGGGGGGACAAAGGTTTGATTTACAAATCATTGTCTACTTAAATGAACCACACACGGCTGGGCAAATCTTTTATTTTTAAATGACCGAAGTTGCAAAAGCATAGCTTAAACTCTACCGGTAGGGACATACAGTTGTTTTGTTTCTTTTTTTCAGATTGCAAACCCTCTGCTGATTTGCTATTTATCATAGATACTTCAGGAAGTGCTGAAGATTTTTTGGATACTATAAAACATTTTATAACAAACATTATTACAAGGATACCAATAGGTCCAAACGATTTTAAGGTTGCATGCATTACATATAATTATGATGCACATGTTATTTTCGATTTTTCTAAACATGAAAACTTTTCTTCGTTAACATCTGCCGTTCAGACCATTGTACGAGGTAAGGGACCTACATATACAGTACATGCTCTGAGGAAAGCGAGAGAGGTTTGTATCTTTAGAATAACACTATCGGTGGAATCAAAAAACTTTTCATCTATAAAAGAAATATGTTCGTAGCCTTAAAAAATACTCACAAATTTCCGAGAGCATGGTTCGAGACTTCCGTTTCAAGTTTTAATTATATAAATTTCCAAATTTCTTGAATTCACAACTATATACATGTTAAGGTAAAGATATCCTGCGACAAACAAAATACACTTTTCAGCGAGTGTTTGATTCTTATAAATCCGAAAGCAAGATGCGGAAAATCAAAACCATGGGACATCCCAAACTCATTAAGGAAGAGAAAATGTAAATACCATGTCAAAATCAAGACAACAAACAGAAAACCAGGTTCAAAGACTTCAAAGAAACAAAAGGCTGCGCAACACCCTGACCAAACCCCTAGGGTGTAATTTGTTATTAGAATACAACGAAGACTGCTTAAACGGTTCCATAAATTGTAAAATTATCTATTTCTAGTAATAAGTGCGGATTCATGTATAAAAGATGCTAATGTAGTTTGTTAATTTTTTCAGAATTTGGGAACTTCTGTGACAAACCACATTGTACTTACACGTTTTAAATCTTTAATTCGAAGGACACAATAACAAACCTTTAACTACCCAGCAACTGCAATAAACTTGGAGAAAACATGTCTGTAATGCTACTTTCTTCTTTCTTATCTTTACCAATGTCAACGTTTTTATAGATTTTGTTTGACACATCAAGTGGTTCTCGTCCAAATGCCAATAAGCATATTATTCTTCTTTACGATGGATTGTCAACTGACAGAAATGCAGTCTATGATGAGGCCAAACTACTTCACAGAAGAACGATGTTGACAGCTGTGGGTATAGGTAAATCTGTAGGTCACAGTGAATTGGTAAACATTGCATCAGATGAAGACCATGCATTTACATACCTCCATCAGGAAGACGTTTACAACAGACTTTTGAAGGACACTGCTGACTATGGATGTAGAGGTAAGGAGCTAATTCATGTATTGACACATCTCGGTTCGTAATATTTTTCGTAATGATCAGGACTTAAACTCATGCTATTTACGAAACAAGAAAACCAAAAATATACTGAATAATTCAAAAAACCGACAAATTGTATGGTTGTGTTTAATATGACCTTTCATCGATCTACGCCTCTGTTGAACGAAATAGATTTGAAAACCGTATAACAGAAAAAGGACTTATTTACCAGAAGTACTTAGAAAACAAAACAGTAAATAAATATTGTATAAAAGTAACGATCAATTTATTACTTTTTTATTTGAAAATAATGTGACGTTTACTGTCAACAATGACTTATAATATCATGCAAACATTTAGCGTTTATGAATATATGAAACAAATTTATCAGAATTCTAGAAAACAAATATCAAATACCAAAAAGAAAAAGAAAAGTAAATACTGTACGAATTTAGCTTAGGGCAGGCTTATGCGTATGTTTGAAAGTATGAATAACTGTTGCCTAGCTAGAGTATTTGATGCAAATGCATTTAAAAAAATATTAAGATGTTTAATTGAAAAAAGTGAAGCAAGTAATTAAACTCATCATAGATACAGGTCAGTGAGAAGTCTTTAACAATACATGTCCACACAAGACGTAGACTCACAACAGAACAAATATGTTAAAATTAAAATATTGATTAAAACGTTTGAAGGTACGACCAAATTAAAAGGGAACAGCACCTTAAACAATACAAAGTCAACGAAAGAATATTTGGTGTACATATTGAGATTTTATTTTTGATTACATTGGTGCGTTTTTTTGTAGATTGTGTTCTGTATTCTGACGTTGACATTATCATCGTGTTTGATGCACAAGTTGACGATTTCATCGAACGAAGAGAAGCATTAGGCCACGTTATAGACTATTTATCCTCATTTGGTTCAACAGCAAACATCAGCATAGGGTTGGTAACCAATTCAACAAATCCTAACTACATTTTTACAATGGATTGGTCAAAATATAAGAGTAAAGATGATCTCATGAAGGTCGCATTTACGGTTGATCGAGATAGTAATGATAATGGAGCAATGCACAGATTACTCCACTTTGTGGAACAATTTGGGTTTTCAAACAGTACGTGCAGCGCATTTGGAGCAAGACAAATTGTCCTTATGATTTCAAATGGCAAATGGACCAACATTGCAAAGGTCAAAGAATCAGTTGCATCATTGCATGCTGACAATATAGAAGTTAATAGTATTGTAACTAGTTCTAATATTTCACTGAAATCGTTTCAGGAGGTTCTTTTAAGTGGAAGTAACCTGATTTACATTAAAGAACAGAACGATGCATTAAAAATGTTGTCGCCTATAATAAAAAGATATAAATGTTCAGATGATATTTTCAAGAAAAGAAATTTGTAAAAATAACAAAATTAGTGTGTTTCGATTTGTATCCTTATCAGACTTTAAAATAAAATTGACACATTGTTTATATGATCTTATTTAACGACATAATCAAAAGTCTGTAAAAGGATAAAACGACATGTGCAACACTGATAGCTTTGTACTGTTGATACAAATCATGAGTTGATATTGCCTTTCGAAACTATCCAATACGGGCTAACAAAAGACGTGAACTTCTCGTTTCAATTTGCTATCGCATCACTTAACTTTGGATGTATTGTAATGCATACAATACATTTGTATCATTTTGTGTAACTTAAAATGACATATACTATTTTTTGTTCAAATGTTATTTAAATTGAACACAATGGAATTTAAGTTAATAGATTTAAATTCAGTTATCGCCGGGGCCACTCACGGATTGTGTTTCATGTTTTAGATTTACCCAACATGAGTGACGTTATATTCTGTGACGTCATTTATTCCTTTTTAGAATTTCATCGCAGCAAGCAAGATGTTTAAATTTTGTAAGCGGTAAACTTGAAAATTAAAATGGTAATGTAAACCGTGTAAGAATTTGTATGGTTATAACCTGACTTATGCTTCTAATGTGATTTAAAAAAAAAAAGTATTCTTAGAAAGAATTTGTTTATCGATCGTCAATTTTTAACCATATGGCATCGCCACGTGGAGAGCACATGGAAAGACCGAATGACAAATTCATTGGTCTCATGAATGGATTATTCGTTTTCATTTTTTATAATTATTTAATTTTTACAAGTGTGAGTAATTAGATGCAACATTGTCCTAAGATTTGCAGATTTAATTTATAATAATGTTTACCAGGCGTCATTGACTGACATTGTATATTTCGACATAAAATTAGATGCACGAGTGTTTTTAATTTAATTTTTTTTTTATATATATTACTTTGATCTCATATCTTATACTATTGAAATTGAGTATTGACAGATCGTAAAGTACCTATGGGTAAGCCTAACAAATGGTATTTTGCGTTGTAACAGATCATGCAGGTTAGTAACGTGTCTTTAATGATTATGTGTTGTGGGGCAGGTTTTATCTAATGAACTCCCGAAACTTCCGAATTAGAAGTAAATTTGCCTTAAGAGGGTATACATCGGTAATTGTGTATCTAGATCTTTCATAGCACATATACAGAAAATATTCCATGAAAGGATATGAACGTAAAAGGGACGTACTCTTTGGGGCGAAGGACCCAGGTTCATAACCGGAAGTTCAACTTTCGATACAAATAAACAAAAATCTTGGAAATCTTGAACAGAGACCATACCCGGAGTTAAGAAGCAGTAGCCAAAAGAAATCATTGCTAAATGTTAGCTTGCTGGTGGATTTAAGCAAATATTAACATCTGTATATATCCGGCTGTACATTTTGCGTGTACCTACACATTTGTTTACTAAAAATTGTCAAGAGTCATTCATCACAGTGACATGTACAAATGTATACATTTTATAGTTACTACTACTCTCTAGACTAGACTAGGTCGATATGGTATGAATAGTTCAGTTAGATCAAGAATTTAGCCATATGTCAACAGGCCACAGCTTGAATTATTGTTGACGTTGTATAAATAACGAATCCGTAATAACTCAATTATATACTAATATTACACTATGTTACTATCAACTGAATATGGATTTTAGTTTATATAAATCTGTATATATACTAATTTTGAATTAATTTTAAATTATTGTAACTATTAGCTATTGACACAACCACATGTATGAGTATACATAATTTTTTTAAATTGTTATTGTTTCTTTGTACAGTTATTGGGGTTTGTCTGTCTTGCTATGTAGCATGAGGAAACTAATATTTACTTTTTGTTGAGTTGTAGCACAAGTTGGGTAGATCAAGTAGAGACCTTGCTCGGCCACGAACACGGCCACGGATTGTAACTGGACCAGAGACTGGACAACAAGGCCACACCAGTTTTTTTAAAAATGGGTTACCAGACTGGACTGGATTCACGACTCATCACGCCACTAACTCAACTGCTTTGGTCACATACATTTATACATTGGATCGTCATCGACGTTATTTATGCTACCCCTAGAGCTTCGCATTGGTATGATTCAGTTGAAAATTTTTTCAGGTAATCGTCAGATTTTTTAGTTAAAAGCAGTATATTACTTTTAAGTTAAACCAACTCATGTACAAAATGTACATGTGATTCCAACATATAACATTAACAAACTTATTTATATAGATTAAGACAACTTTTTCTTTTCTTATGGGTAGGATTGAAAAGATTTGTGTAACGTTTATATCTCAGTTTCTAAACTTAAAATTGCTGAATGTGTTACGTTTACAAATTTTTATGGCCATACAATGATGGGATGCCACATCATGTGCTTTAAATAAAAAACTTTTGTAAATATGAGGTTACATTCGATATAATTGTTATATAATATATTACATTGAAACTTTTAAATGTTGTTTGGTATTTATCACTTTTTGAATGGAGGACGCTATCGATTTATATAACATTATAAGATTAATATTTATCTTGTTTAATAACCTGATAAATAAAAAAAAAAAAAATTTGTAATGTTAAATTCTCTCTTATTATAAGTAATTGGATAACCATATTTGGTATATGCGTACCTTGCAGGTCCTCATGTCTGTCAGACAGTTTTCACTTGACCTCGACCTCATTTCATGGATCGTCCTGAATATGCATGAAATATTTGCCACTGGACATTAAGAAACTAACAATCAATCAATCATCATTTCATGGATCAGTGAACAAGGTTAAGTTTTGGTGTTCAAGTCCATATCTCAGATACTATAAGCAATAGGTCTAGTATATTCAGTGTATGGAAGGACTGTAAGGTGTACATGTCCAACTGGCAGGTGTCATCTGACCTTGACCTCATTTTCTTGGTTCAGTGGTTATAGTTAAGTTTTTGTTTTTTGGTCTGTTTTTATCATACTATATGCAATAAGTCTACTATAATTGGTGTATGGAATGATTGTAAGGTGTACATGTCTAGCTGACAGGTGTCATCTGACCTTGACCTCATTTTCTTGGTTCAGTGGTTATAGTTAAGTTTTTGTGTTTTGGTCTGTTTTACATATACTATATGCAATAGGTCTACTATAATTGGTGTATGGAATGATTGCAAGGTGTACGTGTCTAGCTGACAGGTGTCATCTGACCTTGACCTTATTTTTAATGGTTCAGTGGTCAAAGTTAAGTTTTTTAGTTTTGGTCTATTTTTCTAATACCTTGTGCATTAGGTCAACTATATTTGGTGTATGGACATATTTAATAATCCTCGTGTCGTTTACGCTGGTTTTATTTGACTTAGACCTCATTTTCACGGTCCATTGCTAAGTTTTAAGTGTTTGTGTGTTTTGGTTTGTTTTTCTTTATTTATAAGCAATAAGTCAACTATATTTGTTGTATTGAAGATTTGTTAGCTGTACATGTCTGCCTGGCATGGTTCATCTGACCTTGACATCATTTTCATGGTTGATTGATCAATATTTCCTTTTCTTGGTTAATGTTGAGTTTATGTGACAGTTGTAATAAAGCTTTATATTTAGGTCTATCAAGATAGTATCAAGGATTAGTAAAGAAGGCAAAACATTTCAGTGTGTTCACTCTTGTTTTTATATATATACATATATATTAAGGGAAAAAGGGGTCCAAAGGTGTTATCTTGTAATCAACTTTTAATCTTGACAAGTTTTTTTTTTTTTTACTTTTTAAATTGTCAGTCGCAGTTAAATATATACATGTATGTACATGTAATATTAGCAAATCTAGAACAAACTAAGTAATTATTTACAGCTTGTCTTGCAGTCTGCTCCACTGCTAAAAATCTTGAGTATTTAGGTGTCAACAGCTTAATTTATATATATACTAGTATAGAATGTATTGTAATCTTCATCCTGGGGGATTCTAGAAGTTGCCCAATTTATGAGTATCGTACGCTGTATGTTTAGGTGCTGTTTGTTATTTTAGGCTGGTGCTTTATGAGGAACTTTTCTTTGCATAAATGATTGGCCCTACTGGTTGCTGGGCAACAGTTGATTCCAAATTACGGTTGTTATTTATTATGGAAATTATAGTACAGGTTGAATTTCAGTAACTTTAGCATAATGCTTGGAAGTTTTGAATTGTTATGCTTTTAATTATCTATATGTAGATGTTGTTAAGCACTTGTTTGTTTTTTTTGTTTTTTGTGTAACACAGGTCATCCTTTATAACTTTTGGATGTCCTAACAGGTAACTTTAACCAGGTGTACCTTGTTTAATCTATGCCTTGTGGCTTGTGATATCCAAGTTCAAATCACCTTGTCCTTTAATGTAATAAAGCGGTCCTTTCATTGATTTTGAAGGATTATAAAATCAATAATTGGGTTGGAGATCCAATACTGACACTTAATACAGGGTTTTCCAGAAGAATTATTATTTTTCTTGATTTATTATGCTATAAATTGTTATCATATTACTATGTAGCTATACTTCCTGTAGCTATTTGCAATACAGAGTTGTAGGAGATTTTTAATGTTTGATGTTTTAATAGTAGAATCCTCAATAGTAAGTATGTTTTTGTAGCAGACTGATATCCTCCAGATGGGGTTGACTTAGGTCTAGGCATGAAATGTTTTTTGTGGGGGCATATTTGTTGCATGTTAAACGTTAACTCAGAATATACATGTATAATGAAACTGTAAGGATCCAACATAATTTTAATAAACTTGTAGTGGTATTGACACAGGTAGTTCTAGAGTGGGTCTTTGTCAATGAGATGTAGAACATGACCAGATGGAGTGTGAAATTCATCATTCTTAAGTAAGGATGGTCGCAATTTAGACCAATGCAAACTGGACTGGTGCTGCTATAAAATTTACAACTATTTATTGCCTTTATAATAAGCTGTTGGGTTGCTACATAAAATATCATGATTCGATCAGATCAGAACTTTTTCACTGGATGTTTTTCACTGGATGTTTTTCACTTGGCACTCTTAACCTGCTTATGAAATGAATTCTTAAACATCTTTATATTATTGGTTGATATACTATAATATACTATATTTTATGATATACAAATACAATCAACTATTTTATGGTTTGCTGTAGTTTTGGTAAGTATTTTTATCTGTGTAGCCTAGGTAAATATGTTTTGAACAGTTGTTCACAAAACTTTATCTAGATTATTTAACATATATTATGTACCAGTTGTACTTTAAATAAAAAAATCTATTTATCTATCTAGACATCATATATATGGACCAAGTGGTACGTTCAGTAAAATATCTATCCAGCTATATATGTACCAAGTTGTACGTTAAATAATATCTATCTATCTATCTAGATTATTTAATATATATACGTACCAAGTTGTACGTTAAATAACAATATCTATTTATCTATCTAGACAATATCATATATATGGACCAAGTTGTACGTTCAGTAAAATATTTATTTATCCATATATGTACCAAGTTGTACGTTAAATAATATCCATCTATCTATCTAGATTATTTAATATATATATGTACCAAGTTGTACGTTAAATTAAAATATCTATTTATCTATCTAGACATTATCTTATATATGGACCAAGTTGTACGTTCAGTAAAATATCTATCTATCTATATATGTACCAAGTTGTACGTTAAATAATATCTATCTATCTATCTAGATTATTTAATATATATATGTACCAAGTTGTACGTTAAATAAAGATATCTACCTAACTGAGTTATCTTATATCTGGTTCACAGCTTTGCAGCGAACCGCCCTTTTTATGGCGGTTGACAGAGTCTCTGTTTTCCTCCGTCAATGTGGCAGAATTCGCTGTTATTGAACAAGATACTGCTCTTTTGTATTTATTTTTCAGGTTTTGTCGGTGATAGTGGTGATACAGATTTGACTGATGATGTTAACTCGTTTGCTGTTGAGAAAAGTGACTTTTATTTTTGAACTTTGAGCATCATAAATATATTCCCGTAAATGGCAGAATTCGCTGCATAGAATCTTAATGTTAACTATGAAATTTTAGGTTTTTGGATAATACAGACTACACATTTGAATATGAATACTTTATTGGCAAAATAAGAATCTATCAAAATGTTATTGATATTCAGGTTTTTTACGACACTTGCAAAACCTTATTATGTTCTCTTTACATCACAACTGTATAATGGGATTGCTTTAAATGTATGAAGAATGCCTTGATTTTATCCAAAATCAACGAGACCAGAACAGTGCTGCAAGGCTAGTTACTCTTTAAAATAAGTTTGTAATATAACACCAACACTTGTGACTCTTCACTGGTTACCATTTAATTTCCGACATCAGTTAAAACTGTTGCTGTTTTTCCGGGACATATTTTATGAATACAAATCGGTAACATTCAGCTATTTCAAATGATAAGTTTGCCACTGAACTTTAGGCAAACAATAACCAATCAATCGGATTTCCTTTAATCTAAACAAACAATCATGTAAAAATGTATTACTACTCATGTAAACCTCGAAATATACAAATTGACCGAAATTGAAATCAAAACATAAAAGATATTTTACTGACAAGTCAAATATGCTCTGCCGTTAACAAGCACTGTATTACTTATTTCAATATCTTTTGTGTGTTTATTTAATGCTATTTCAGCCATATGGTATGGAACTTGAAAGCATGTCTGTGGTCTTATGCATAATTTAAATTTCAGTTTCAGATTATTCGGCTATGGTCGTTCCTGGTGAAAAAAATAAAGTCATACCAAGCGCATCGAAAGCAAGAAATTTATAGCGCGCTGTCATTTATGTTTTTTCTTAGGGACGACAATTCAAAGTATCAAGATGTCATTTTGGTATGTCTGGGAGTTATATAACTGAATACATTATATGCTTTTCTAATTGTTAAACGCTGTACCTATATTTGTTATCATTTAAACTTCCTGATCACACCATAATTAAGCAGGGGATCATCATAAGTTATCAATATTAACATGCATAGTTTATTCCTACAAAGGATTTGTCTCCGCTCATTTTTTTTCTCAAAAGATGCTATTATCATGCTGAAAATTAAAAACATATTCGAAGTGCTCGAAACGTACTGTTGTTGCGGAACCCATGGTTTTGTTACACATTTAAACAGTCATTTGGAGTAACAAACAAAAATACAACTTATGTTGTGCTAATGCATGTGTTAACATTTGCCTGAAAATTTTATCGTTTTGCGTAAATTATATCGTTAAATAGATAGTTTCTTCACCATTAAATCGCGTTCAAAATTCATTTCACAATATTTGCCTCTTGGTCTTCATTTGAGTCTTGACGTCTATTAGTACTAAATTAGTTTAACATTTAGGATATATGATTATCTAGTTTTATAAAAATTACTAAACATGCAGATCCAAATAATAGGAACGTATAGTATGATCTTTTCCCGTTGAACATGACATATCTGTGTAAATAATCAGTACCCCATTCTTGTCAGTCTATCCTCGATCAGTTTTGATATACATTTTAGACAATGCTGTTGGTATTGTTTTCAGTTGTGGTTTTTCGATGTGTAAATGTTTTTGTTGAATAATACTAGTTTTTCATCGGGAGTTGGTGGGACTACTCTGCCCGATAAACATTATATTACCGTTGTTGATATGATTACAGAGGAGAAACAAGCACGTCGTCAATTGGAGTAATATGTGCTTGAACTTAGTAAAAAATCTTTTCGACCGTCCAACATTACTCGAATTCAAAATTTTATTCTGATCAATCGCATGACGTTTTGCAGTTTTTCAATCATTTTACTTTGTTAACCAAATAAACATTAACCACCTTTTGCCACTGATGCCTTCTTGTCATGTTTTTCTAATAAAACAGATACTAATCAAATCATCAATCGTAATTAAAAAAAATCAGTTTCTTCATGTACTGGAAAATCATCTTCTTTTTCTCCAGCAAAAGCAGAGCTTAAGTTATAATGATCAGTCCTACAACTATTTAACAATACCTGTTTTTGAACATCATCAATTGCTATGCCACTTTTCTTTGCATAATTTTTTGTCAAGGCATCATCACCAAAAAGATCGAATAAACAATTTTTTTACTCTACCAAAAAGTGTTCTTCATCATAGGACTTTGTGTCAGACACATTGTCACTTTCACCTAAAATGTCATCGCCTCTAAGGTCTAATATAAATATTGACATCCGAATTTTCGTATTCGTTTTCTGTAATTTCTTGCGGCAAACTGTGTGACCTTCAGGTTGTCATTGTGACTGACCCTTTGCCTCGGAATTTTCGTAGCCATTTTTGGCACAATTCTTGGCTTGAAACAAGGTGATTAATTTATCGATTTTATCAGCAATGTCTAACTTAGTGTTCATTTTCTCTTCTAGAATGTCATGTCTAATTTTTTCTTCTCGTGGTTCACCCAAATGTTCGCTGTCACTATTCATTATAGCTACACATTATTAAGTTTTGTTATACCACGTTGAAAAACACTGCAGTCTTTCAAGCGCAGAGAACTAAAAGTAATATCATCTACATGGACCGGAAATCATAACATAGTACACCTGAGAACTAGTTTTCAACTTCTAGTGGGGAGCGAGTTAAATACCAACGAGAGAAAGAAATCCTAATGGACATATGTCAGAT
Organism: Mytilus trossulus; assembly: GCF_036588685.1. Classification (NCBI taxonomy): domain Eukaryota; kingdom Metazoa; phylum Mollusca; class Bivalvia; order Mytilida; family Mytilidae; genus Mytilus; species Mytilus trossulus. The sequence goes on from NC_086380.1 coordinate 19,013,339, forward strand.
CAGTTTTTAATTTATGAAACTAAAATCATACTACATCTCCATATTCTATTTTTATAATCATAAACTGTTTACAGGATAGTTATGCCAAGGTGATTATAAGTCATCAATTCTCACGTGCATATTACATGTTCACAATCGATTTATTTTCGATCTTTTACCTATTCGAAGTGCTACAAAAATATACTTAGTGGCGGAAGCTACGTTTTAGAACCATGGTACACAGTAAAAATTTGGGGTTATATAAACAAAATGGAACTTGTACATTAATGTTGTGCTGATGTAAATGTCTACATTTTATGTTTATCTTTTTTGCGTGAACTTTAACGTTTAAACTAGCTAGTTTATTCCCTCATAATATCGCATTCAAAATCCATTTCAGAATATTTCTCTATTGGTCTCTGTTTGTTAGAGTCTTCACGTCAATTTGAACTAACTTAGTAGGTGCCGTTATTAAGTTTAAAACTTCCATACCTATCCGAAGTGCTAAAAATATACACTGGGTGGCATAAGCTACGTTCTAGTACCATGGTACACAGTCAAATACACATTTGGGGTTATTTAAACAAAATGGAACGTGTACATTGATGTTGTGTTGATTTAAATGTCCATATGCAATGTTTAGGTTTTTTTTGCGTGAACTTGAGCGTTTAAACTAGCTAGTTCATTCCCTCATAAAATCGTTTTCAAAATCCATTTCAGAATATTTCTCTCTTGGTCTCTGTTTGTTTAGCTTTTCACGTCAATTCGAACTAACTTAGTTGAACATTCACGATATATGCTTATCTAGTTTTATAAAATTCCCTTTGACATGCAGATCCTAAAAATAGGAACGTATAATCTGATCTTTGAACTGTTGAACATGACTTATCGGTGTAAATTATCAGTATTTCATTCTTACAATTCAGTCTTTGACCGCTTTTGATACACCTATCAGACAATGCTGTTGGTTTTGATTTTAGTAACACTTTTTTCGTTATGTGAAATCAATGTTTCTTGTTAAATAGCACGAGTTTGTCATCGGGGGGTGGAGGAAACGCGCTGACAGACAGACATTATCTAATCGTTGTTGATATGATAGCAGAGGAGAAGCAAGCGCGTCGTCAGTTGCAACAATATGTGTTACAACTTTTTTTTTTTTTTTTTTTTTTTTAACACTTGAATATAAATTTATTGCACTAAAGCTGTTAACAATGACCTTACCGCTACAGCTTTAACTGTAAGGTACCCTGAAATAGTTAGTATCTATAAGAACAGGGTTTCATATAGATAAGTATTTTTTTCTTAAGTTTTATATTAGTATATTACAATTAAATACAATGTTCAATAATAATGTAATACAATTCAGTACCCTGATCTGAAATAAATGATATATTTTCCTTCTATAGGTGTAATCAAATTAAATAACGCCCATTTAATACTCTTATCCGAAATTGAATGTTTGGTGTCAATTATCTCGTTTAAAAATTACATGATTTATATGGAAAGCCAACGGGGTCAAAATTGTTAATTCGTGACTTGTCAATTTGTATCTTGTAACTGTGTGATTTGTAATGTATATTGATGTTTTGTAACTTGTCGATTCGTTAAATGTCGATCTGTAAATTGTCTATTTGTATATTGATGTTTTGTAACATGTCGATTCGTAAATTGTCAATTTGTATATTGATGTTTTGTAACTTGTCAATTCGTAAATTGTCAATTTGTATATTGATGTTTTGTAACTTGCCGATTTGTAAATTGTCAATGTGTATATTGATGATTTGTAACTTGTCGATTCGTTAAATGTCAATGTGTGAAATGTCAATGTGTGAAATGTTGTATTATGCTAACGATCATTATGACGACAGATGGCGCTCGGTATAGAGCTCTTCTTATGTGTATGAGCCTCCTGTAAGTATGTGCACCGCCATATGGAATATATACCAAAGTAATTTAAATCAATTCTGTACACCACATATATATAACAGAAAACAAATAGATAAATGCATTTGTTTGTTTTATATGGCATGTATACCAGGGACTCGGTTATATATAGAAGTGACCTCAAATAAACATGTTTGTTTACGAATGTACTGGTCACCCAACTGGCCTTGGATGGGGTTTGTCACTGCCTGTATTTAGGTATATATATAGATGTGTCGCTGGAACGGGCTTCCTCATCAACTTCGCAAATATTGTACTGTCACTTGGCAGGAAATTTCTACTCAATATTTAACCGGGTCAAAATAAGTCTTTATACATGAAATATAAGACGGGGCTTGAAAATTTATACTAATATTGTCATGGGCCGCAAATTTTTGACTAAATGTATAATGGGAGAAAGGTTTGACACCCATTATTCCTTAATATTATAATCTCAACATAAAAATTTCAGAAAAGAATGTAGTTATCTAATGATCTTTTAAAACAAGAAGTAAATGGAAGAAAAATATTTATACATTTTGCTCCTGCATGAGTAATGAAGATAACAAATGTTTTATCATATCATATTTGTACTTTACAAAACAAACTGAAGTGAATTTTTTGTTTAAATGAGTCACTTATTTAATGTATACTATATATCAAAACTGTAATGAAATCAGAAAACTAAACGAGGACCTAAAATGTACTACCAATATTTCCAACGTAGCCAAGAAGGCAAACTAACACTAAGATTCCTGATAAGAAATTTGAGATATTGTTTATCGGAATGCAATAAAACCGCATATATATTTCAATGGTCAGGTCAATAATGGGATATCATATGGTCAATAGTATGGAACCAGAACACATCTACAAACATCAATATTAAAGCTTGAAAGAACTTGATACAGCGACAACCTGCGCGATTTTTAACAGGAGACAAATCCAGAGAAGTAGGTTACGTCTCTAACACGCTCACCATACAAACTGAAAATACAAGACAAACAGACAAGACGCTCAAGCCAGAAGCTAATATTTCTGTACGAGGTGGACCAGGGGCTGGTTTCTCAGTGCTATAGAACCAGACAATTAAAATTAAAAAAACTCGTACAAAAAGAACACTGAATTGCTGCCAAGGGCCCGATTTAACAATTATCATAAAATTGAGAATGGAAATGGGAAATGTGTCAAAGAGACAACAACCCGACAATAGAGCAGACAACAGCCGAGGGCCACCAATGAGGGTTTTCAATGCAGCGAAAAACTCCCGCACCCGGAGGAGTTCTACAACTGGCCCGTAAACAAATATTTATACTAGTTCAGTGATAATGGACGTCATACTAAACTCCGAATTATACACAAGAAACTAGAATTAAAAATCATACAAGACTTACAAAGGCAGGTGGCTCCTGACTTGGGACAGGCGCAAAAATGCGGCGGGGTTAAACATTTTTTTTTTTTTATCCCACACCCCCCTTTAATACATCCACTTTTAAACATAGTGACGCCCTATCCCTTTGACTTGTCAGAGAAAAGATCTCACCATCTCGCTATTTGCATGACAGAGGCAATTATCTCCAATATAATTACACTAATTTTATTTCCCCATGAAAATATTTGCACATGATTTTGGGTTTGTCCCAGGTTATGTACTAGGTATTGAGTAGATGGTACATGTAGCCAGGGATCCTGACTTACTGCTCTACAGGAGAGACAGGCGGAATACAACATAGTTTGTGAATTGGATATTATGATTATATTGGTACAAATTCATTGCAAATGATTTTTTTAAATTTCATATGACATGCAAATTTCAAAACAAATGGCTTTATTGATAAACATCGTGAATCATTTCGGTTAGTTCGATTCGATCGACAAAATATTAGATTTGGTAAGGTTGCAGGGCTATAAGGAGGTGTGGCACCGGTTGGGTTCGTATGGGGAGGACCGGGCGTTAATCAGCTATTGAGATCGAGAGCTCGTGAATATTTTGGTCTTTTTGGTTGTAAATTTGTATAGAAAGGAAATCTGGTAGCGGCAATTTTTAAGCTTCTTGACCAGAACTATTCAGTTAGCATGTATATTAATTTATATATGTCAGCCCTTTCCCCTCCTGTCAGAATAAAATGGTCCGATAATAGCATTTTAGGATTAATTGAAATCGTTTATTACTATAGTATCTGTTTTTTTTCCAGTAATGATGTAGCCGACTGTATGGTATTCTCATTGTTGAAGGCCGTAGATTGCCTATTCTTGCTTACATTGTCTTTATTTGAACTTCGCTTTGGTGGATAGTTGTCTCATTGGCAATCATACGGTTTATTACTACATCTCCTTATTGTATTTACCTGAATAATCCAGTCTTAATATACCACTGACTAACGACTAGTTCATTAAACTCGCAATTAGGATAGATCGATAACGTTGAGGGAGGCTAAAATAGTCGGGATGCATTTTTATATAGTTTAATCCGTTCTCGAACGAAAGTCCACGTCAGTAAACAAAATAGAACTGGGATCCCGTACACATGCATTTTTTGTTTTGTTTTCTTTTAGACGTATTTGCTGTAATTAATTGATTAAACTTTCTTAGGTATATATTTCATATGGAGGTGCTCCTACTTACAGGAGGCTTACACACATAAGAAGAGCTCTATACCGAGCGCCATCTGTCGTCATAATGATCGTTAGCATAATACAACATTTCACACATTGACATTTCACACATTGACATTTAACGAATCGACAAGTTACAAATCATCAATATACACATTGACAATTTACGAATCGACAAGTTACAAAACATCAATATACAAATTGACAATTTACGAATTGACAAGTTACTAAACATCAATATAGAATTTACAAATAGGCAAACATCAACATACAAATTGACAATTTGCAAATCGACATTTAACGAATTGACAAGTCACAAAACATCAATATACAAATTGACAATTTACGAACTAACGCGTTATTTTGCTATAATAACGCGTTATTTTGCTAAACTAACGCGTTATTTCTTCAATTTAACGCGTTATTATACAAAACTATCGCGATACTTTTGTATATTGTATAAATGTAATCTATCGCGATATTTTATTGGAATTAACGCGTTAATTTTTGATATTTGTACAATGATGTTAACCAATCACAAGCGCGGTTCTAGATTGAATCTGAAGAGACAAGGAATAGAAATATTTTAAATAGAAAACATCAATACAACTTAAGTAGGAAAATTCTATTTGTTGCCAAAAAAACATAAACTATCCCAAAATATACTAACAGAAATGGAGAGAAATGAAACAGCTAGACGAAAAAATTTAATTCTAGGCAGACCAACTGTATCACTGTGTGGTACGCCCCTACACAATATTGGGCACTATATCGATTATTTTCTTGTTCCACTTGTTAAAAAACAATATACCTATATAAAAGGTACGTCAAGTTTTATTAATTTAATTGAAAATATAAAACCCCAAAGAGACTGCTATCTAGTAACATTTGATGCAAAAAACATGTACACTTACTTTACATTTACTGAAATACTAGAGGCAACTAACGCGGCACTGACCAATATTGATCCAAGTGAGTATGAAATGAAAGTTCTACCAAAGTACAGTATACTTCGTCTATTAAGGCTTATTCTAGAAAACAATGAATTTATTTTTAACAATAAACTTTAGTTTGAAACCTTGGGCGTGCCTATGGGCGGATCGGCGTCTGCTGAATTGGCAGATCTTACAATGTTTGTTATTCTTGAAAAAGTTTTACAACGCTTTCAGCACAGAAACAAAATGATAATGACTTCCAGATTTAGGGATGATGGCTGGATTATATATTCCGAACCTATAGAAGAAATACACAAACTATTTACAATAGCTAATACTGCACACCCGCACTTGAAATTCACCTACGAGTTTTCCCGTAATGAAACAATATTCTTGGACACTGTCATATATAAAGGAGAAATATTCTGTAACGAAGGCATACTAGACATTAAAACCTATTTCAAACCAACTGAAACATTTCAATATCTACACAGATACAGCTCACACCCGAATAGTGTTTTCAAAGGATTTATCAAAGGTGAAGTATTGAGATACATCAGAAACACCAGTAGCAAAACTGAACTTAAAAAACAGTTATAAGCTTTTAAATAACGTCTCCTCAAACGAAGATATAGAATATCTGAAATCAACGAAATTTTTAATCAAACACAAAATTTAGAAAGGAAAAACCTGCTTATACAACGCAAAATGAAACGGGAACAACCACTAGTTATGTTAACAAAATTCAACCCATCTATACAGAAACTAGAAAATATAATTACAAAACACTGGAACCTTATTTCATTAAACCCTAATTATTTGAACATATTTAATCGCCAGCCTATTATAGCTTATAAAAGACATACAAATTTACAAGAACTATTATCAAAGCATTAGCGGGTATAGTTTGCTCAACCTTTCACAAAACAATATGATAATGAGCTCACAAAAAATAAATCATAATCAACTAATATGTTATTCAAAGACAACCGGTGTAGTGTCCAATATAATAAACGAAATAAAACAAAAAACATAAATAATACGCCAATATACAACTTATTGAGTCGACCACTGATAAAGCCGGATTCCGGGATCTTTTCCCCAAACACGGCAGAAACACCGGGCCTAACATTCATGCTCATGCGTGAGCTCGGATTGGCTATTTAAATACCCCCACCAACTGAGCCGAATGCACTGCCAGACGAAGGGGTATTACACCTCAAACTATTGTATTTTCGATGAAATAAATTAAAATTATTCAAATTTTGACCTGAAATTAATGTTGGTTAAATTGTCTGTCTCTAAAATATCTGATGATCCCAACCTAAAGCAATAACCGACTGTCTCTTTAATTCTTTGTAAAAACATAGCTCGGTCTCCGTGGATTCCAGCCATTTTGCATTAATTCCAAAACATAGAAGTAACAAAATTTCTCATTGGATGATGCTTATTTCCGTATTATCGCGATAGTTTTCATAAATATCGCGTTAATAGTGAAAACTAACGCGTTAGTTTGATAATATTTTAAAGTAAAAGCAAAAATGAAATATCGCGATAGTTTTGTATAATAACGCGTTAAAATGAAGAAATAACGCGTTATTTTAGCAAAATAACGCGTTAGTTTAACAAAATAACGCGTTAGTTTAACAAAATAACGCGTTAGTTTAACAAAGTAACGCGTTAGTTTTTACTAACGCGTTAGAATATCGCGCAAATGACACGAACGGCCACTCATAACAAATCGGCAAACATCAATATACAAATTGACAATTTGCAAATCGACATTTAACGAATTGACAAGTTACAAAACATCAAAATTGGCAAATCACACAGTTACAAGTTACAAATTGACAAGTTACGAAGTAAGAATTTTGACCCCGTTGGCTTTCCATAGATTTAAGAGTGTGTGACATCGATTTTCTTGATCGGATGGTTTACCTTGTTTAAAGGTGAGAGAGAGCATGCTTTTTGATGGATGTATATTGAATTAGGCTACTTTACTTCTTTTTTATTTGGATTTTAAACATTTTAGGTGAGTCTTTTCTTTATTTTTATTTATTTAGTTGAAGTGTTCTAGAAATATCTTTTTTAAGAGTGTTTTATTTTGGAGAAATTAAAGTTTGAAGCACTTGGACTGTAGTATATTCTTGTAGATTGTAGGATCTTAAGTATTCGTCCAGTTCAAATTTAAACAGATTGAATACATTAGTAGATTTATTTCTTTGATCGGATACATAGTATGATTTGTAGATAGCAAATCCTATAAGTGTCAGAATTATATTGAATCCGATATACTCATTATCTGTTATTTTGTAGCCTATTACAATGTCTTTTAAGTTAATGTTTTTGTTAAAATTCATTTGAGATAAGATTTTATTAATGATTTCCCAAAATTCTTTTAGAAATTTACATTCGATAAAAAAGTGTTGATACGTGTCTTTGAGTTGACAAAGTTGACAAAATGGACTAGTTACGATTTTCCATTTTTATAGAGATTTTCTCTATTCGGTAAAATGCAAGTTATTAGTTTCCACCTAAACATTTTAAGTTTATTAAGTTTTAAATGTTGGTGTATAAACTTAAACATATATTTGGTAAAGTCATAATTTATTTCTAATTCATTTTTCCATTTATTTATACCAATGTTTGGAGAAATTTTTTTTTGAACGAGCAATTGATACACGTTTTTGTTGCTTAAATTTTCAATTTCAATGTTTTCTTTGTTTATATTGATAAATAATCTGTTAAAATTTACTTTTGATTTGATGGATTCTTCTGTAGCTAAAATTTTTAGCCATGAGGTTGGAATTGAGTTTTTTACTTTTGAAATTTCTGCTATCCAATTTTTAGTGTTTCGCAGTTTTCTAAATATTTTATCTTGGGCAATTTTTCCATTATCGTCAATAATATCGTTAATGTAAATAAAATCACTGTGTATCCAGTTATGCATAATAAGCGGCTTGTTTTGAAATTTTATAAATTTATTACCCCAGATAACTTGCTTTCTTATTTCGACAAAGTTTTTCAATTCTGTGATGTTCGTTTCATGAAATAAAATCCAACTTTTTATTATTTCTAAGTAAAATTCTGGAATGTCCTTAGTTATGTAATCTAGTTTTTTTAAAGTTTGGTTGTTTAAATTCATTCTAAAAATGAGGAAATTAGAACCTAATTTACTTAAAAATAATTTTGGTATCAATGTCCAATTTTCTTGTTTTGCCTGTAGCTATCTAGAGACCCATCTTATTTGAAGAGAGGAGAAATAGCTTTTTATGTCGGTCATTTTAAGCCCTCCCTGGTTATAATCTGCTACCAAAGTATGTCTTTTAACTTTGTCTTTCTTATTGTTCCATATGAAACCAAAAATTTCTCTTTCTATATCAACTATTTTTGAGTTACTTAAAGCTGTAACATTTGCTAAAAAAGTAAATTGTGGTATAATGAGAGTTTTAACTATTAGAATTTTGCCTAAAATGGTTAAGTTTCTTTTTTTCCACGATGTTATCAGGTTTCGACTCTTTTCAAATCTAGTATCCCAATTTAATTTTTCACAATCTTTTTTATTAATGCCGAAATATATACCTAGCACTTTTACAGGTTTGTCCGTGAATTTAATTTCATCTACTTTATCTCTACAATGCTTTAGTTTACCAATCCAAATTCCTTCCGTTTTATTTTTGTTTAGTTGTAATCCAGAAAAAGTTCCAAAAATTTCGATTATATTTAATGCTGTTCGGATTTCTTCTTTAGATTTTAGGAATAGAGTTGTATCATCAGCCACTTGCGTGATTTTTAAGCAATGTGTTTTACTATCGATTTTTAGTTCTATGCCTCTTATATTTTTGTTTTGCCTTAATTGGTTAGCCATTATTTCTACTGACATTACGAAAAGTATAGAAGAGCACGGGCATCCCTGTCGGATACCTCTTAGGGGTCTAAAGGGGGCAGATATCCAACCGTTATTAAATATAGAACTATCTATATTTGTATACAAGGTTTTTATCCAGTTTATGAAGGGTTTATTAAAACCAAAATATTCTAAAGTATGATACATAAAATTCCATTCTAATGTGTCGAAAGCTTTCGAAAAATCTATGAATAAAATTGCTCCTTCTATATTAAACTTATCTGCGTAATCTATAACATCTTGTATTTGGCGTAAATTAAAACCTATAAATCGGTTCTTTATGTAACCGGTTTGATCGGCATTTATGATTAAATTTAAGATTTTTTTTATTCTTAAAGCTAGAGTGTATGAAAGTATTTTGTAATCACTATTTAATAATGATATTGGTCTATAATTTGCAAGTTCTAAATGATCATTTTTTTTATAAATTAGATTCAGTAAACTTTGTCTTTGCGTAAATGGCAGATGTTTATTTTCAAAGCTAAAATTAAAAAATTTTACAAGCATCGGTCCGAGAAGTTCCCAAAACTTTTTATAAAAGTTTATACTTATTCCGTCCATACCAGGACTTTTGTTTATCTTTAGATTATTGACTGCAATGGTTAATTCTTCTAGAGTTACATTTCCATCACAAGACTTACTTTCTTCTTCTGACAGTTTATAATTACGTTTTGTTTCAGAAATGTATTTTTTAACATCTATATCCGGTTTTTGTTTAGTGTCGTATAGATTAGCATAAAAATCTCTTTCAAGCTTTAATATTTCATCTTGATCTGTTACTATTACACCCTTATCGTTTTTTAGTTTAAGTATTGTCTTTTTCGTTTGTTTAGATTTTTCAAGACCTAGGAAATATGCATTATTTTTTTCTCCCTTTTCTACCCACTCTTGTCTTGATCTTATTTGAGCTCCTTTTGCTTTGTATTCATATTGATTTTCTAGCTCTTTCTCTAAAGTGGATATTTTTTCTTTAATAAAATCATTATCTTCATTATTAGATTTTTCATATAATATTTTTAATTGTAGTTCTAAATTACGCGTTACATTTTTTCTTAGTTTAGCTTTACTTTTACTATACTGAATACTGTATTCCTTTATTTCCAACTTGAGGGAGTCCCACAGAAGTCTAGGATCTATTTCATTTTTTCCTATCTCATTACTTTGTTTTTGTATAATTTGATTTATATTGTCTTCGTATTCTTGCTCGTCGAGAATATCGTTGTTAATTTTCCAGTATCCCGGGCCTCTTGTTTCAGATGATACAGATTGTAATTGTATTGATACTGCTTGGTGATCAGTACTTTTAATAAGAATAGGCCTAATATCACATGACTTTACGTTTAACACAAAGTCTTTTTTAACAAGGAACATGTCAATTCTACTAGACTGGACTGGATTTTTACGTCTCCATGTATATTGGATCTTTTGAGGGTTAACGTATCTCCATATATCTATAAGATCATTTGATTTAATTAAATTTTTTAGGCTATTAACTGGTTTACCTACTTTTTTATGAATATTTGAGGATTTCCTATCTTCATTTTTAAGGGCATCGTTCATGTCTCCTCCTAAAATTATTGTACCTATTGCGTTTTTGTTTAAAAAGTCATTTAATTTTTTATAGAAGCTATTTCGTTCAGATTCTATATTTGGGGCATATATGTTTATAAGAGAATATATTATATTTTCAAATTCAATATTTATCATAATTATTCGACCTTCTAAATCTTTATGCTCGTCTATTAATTTATAGTCTAGTTTGTTATTAATTAATATTGCAACTCCTCTGCTGGAAGTCGTTCCGTGACTATAGTAACAAGAATGATCTGATTCTATTGTTAGAGCATTTTCTAGGGATGTATTGAAATGAGTTTCTTGAATAAAAGTTATTTTACATTTCTGATTTTTTATCCATTGATAAAATCTCAATCTCTTTTGTTTATCTCGAAGTCCTTTTACATTTGCTGTACAAATGTGTAGGTTTTTTTTAGCATATTTTGATTAAAAGTTGTTCGATTTGTTTAATACCTTTACTTAGTGAGCGTACATCACGTTTTAGTGGCAATTTTAATGTAAACTTTATTTCTCCTAGTTTTGATTGTAGTTTTTTAACGTGGGAGTTACCTGTGAAAATAATTATGTTAACCAATTTTCTTTTTTGTAATTTGATTATAACAATATTGTTATAGTCTGTTTCACAATTGTGTTTTGACCGATATTTAGATGTTAATTTTGAAACAGCATATAAAACATACTCATACACAATTACTATATATATGAAATATATAAAACACAATGTATACAAAACTATAATAACTGAAATTACAAAATAATACATGTTTTGCTGATTACAAACTAGAACAAATGTATGGTTTTGACAGTGAAAAAATGATAATCTCTTTCTAGTTTTCCAATTTCGTAATGTGTAAATAATGTCAAATCTATGATACTCTAGTAAAGTACTGCTTTTTTTTGATGTTTTGTTTTCCGTAACATTTTGACAGTGTTTATTTAATTTTTTCTTAATATTTTCCTTTTTTCTATTTTCAGTTACCTTATATATATCTTTATTCTCATAAACCAAAGTACAATGGTACAGAGACATATACAAATAAATTAACATAGTATAAATTTTAAATACAAATGTAAAATAGAGACATAAAGTGATTACCCAGGAGATTCTAGGCATTTAATAATAATTCTTATAAACTTGCACAAATTGTTTAGTTCAGACGGGTTGCTACTATTCATTAGACTTTGAAATTTTAAAATATTTGGTCTGTTTATAAAATGATGCTTTAGTAGCTGTTGTCTACTATCGTTTATTGTCGAGCATTTTAAAATATAATGGAACTCGTCGCCAATGTCACCGGAATTGCACAAAGTACAAATACGATTTTCTCTTTGAATGTTTTGCCATCTACCAATTTCGATAGGAATTTTTGTGTTCAGCGTTCTAAATCTACAAAAAGAAGCAATATTTTTGTCATCTAAAATATCAAAGTAGGTTTCGAAATTTATACTATTTTTGAATAATTTATAATTTAGAGCTTTTGGAGAATTCTGTACAGTAGCATACCATGTCTGTCTGAACTGGTCGGTTAATCTTAATTTAACAGTATCATACAACCAGTTTTTACTTATAAAATATTTAGAGTTCCATATATTTGATAGTCCACAGTTATCAAGCACAGATTTTACATTCTTACACCAAGCTATATTTCCATTATAACTACCAGTAGCAATATTGTATAGAATTACAGGAAGTTTCTTATTTTCCCCAGTTACAAGCTTTTCCCAATAATTTATAGTACGTAATTTAATAAAAATATCAAGTGGGAATCGGCCAAGTTCCCCATATATCATATAATCAGGCGTGGATTTTTTAAGATTAAGCAGTAATTTACAAAATTTTAGATGAACACGTTCTATAACAGAGGTGTTACCCATTCCCCAGACTTCACACCCGTATAATAATATAGGCTTAACTACTTTGTCAAATAATTCTAGTTGACATTTAATATTCAAATTATGTAATCTCCCCTTTTTTAGAATATCGTACATAGCCCTTGTTGCTTTATCAGCCTGTGCCTTTTTTGCTTTTGTGAAACTTCCTGTTCTAGAAAATAATACACCAAGATATGTAAATTCTTCAACAATATCTAACTCAATATCAGCATATTTAAAACTAACATTTTGTAGTGGTCTACCTTAAGAAAAAATTACTATTTTGCTTTTCGGAACATTGACTTTTAATTTCCATGTTTCACAATATTCCTTTAGAGCGTCTAATTGTTTTTGTAGATCTGCTTGTGTTTCTGACAAAAGTACAGTGTCGTCTGCGTACAATACAACAAACAGTTTTAAATACATACAAAGCTCGTTCTCTATTTGATCTGATAAAGATTTCAAACCATTTATATTTTTGTTCTGAAAAAAGCTTTCTAAATCATTTAAATAAGTAGAAAAAAGTATGGGAGATAAATTTTCTCCCTGTCTTACACCTACATTACATGGAAAGTAGTCTGAATATTCCCCATCACTAAAAATTCGTGATTTCACATTTTTATACATATTAAATATAGTGTTATACATCTTCCCATTCACTGTATGTAAAATGAGTTTTGACCAAAGACCAGATCTCCAAACTGTATCGAAAGCTTTAGCAAAATCAATAAAAGCACAAAAAAGTTTTTTCTTTTTTTGTCTCAGTAATTCAAATAAAATATGCAGAGTAAATATACTGTCTATAGTGGAATATCCCTTTCTGAAACCAAACTGGTTTTCATTTAACAACAAATATTCTTCCAAAAAATTACTCAGTCTTAAATTCAAAATTGACGTAAAAAGTTTACCCATGATTTATATGATTTACGGTGTTCAGATGTTCTAAGAAGAGATGTTAATATGGTAGGTAAATCTTTTCTTTTGATTTGATATTTTTGAGTACTTCTACTATAGATAGAAGTTCTAATCCTAAAAGGTTTTAAATAGAAATCATACAGTTTAACTTTTCTAATAAGATTGTTTTTATATGTATCATTTTTTGTTTTTGGTATTATCAAAGATACTTCTGTCAGTAGTAACATTGACATGAATATCCTGTATGTTATAATACAATGTTTGAAAAGTTTCACTTTTCTTTTTTTTATATTTACTCTTGTAACATTTGTTTTTGAATCTTTCTTCCATTCAAATATCTTCATATAATTACTTAATACACACAAACATAAATACAATAGACAAGACAAATAGACATACATGGGGTTTTTTTTGTTTTTTTTTCTTGTTATATATAAAATGTTCTATAATTTACAGATGTACGGATTGTCTTTTCCCATCTGGTTGATTTGGAGTAGGTGGGGTTCTCTCCTTCGCTGTTTTTGTTTTATTGTTTGGGGTTAAAAATTCGAAATGTCAGGTTGAGTTGATGAAGAATTTTTATTCACTTCAGTATTATCTACTGATTTTGATGCCTGATGTTTAGAAGAGTCACACTTTTTTTCTTCCTTTTTTGCAGACTTGTTAGCAGCTTTTCTTGTTTTTCTTCTTTTTTTGTTATTTCCTGGTGTTGTTTCCTTGTTCAGTGACATAGGATGAGCCAGAATATCATCATCATCTCCTTCTGTTAATTCAGATTGTTCATCAGTTTCTTCTATTTTGTCATTTTCTATGGGAGTTTCATTTTGTTGACTTTCTTCATTCTTTGAATTTACTGCATCAATATCTATTGTTGTTTCCTGTTGCTCTCCTTCTTGGGTTTCAGGTTGGTTTCCACTTTTCTTTTTTATAAAGATAGGGCACTCAAGCATTTTATGGCCATTTTGATTGCATAATCTGCATTTCCATTCATTTGGACAGTTATGTATATTATGTCCTTTCAGTTGGCATTTGTTGCATAAGAACATGTCTGTATCTTTCAGTTGACCAAAGTGATATACTCTTGCTGTGTATTTTCCTATTGTAAGGAACCTTGACAGTGGTGTGTCAAACTTTTTGCATACCACTAATCTGTCACCTGTCCAGCATTGGGTAACCAAGTTGTCAACTCTGAGTCTTTCTCTGTTTATACTCATGACTTCTATGTTTTTTTGTCTTAATTCTCTGTCAATTTGACCGTCATCTGCTGATAGTGGGATGTTTTTTACTCTTATTGTTGTTGTATGTGTTACAACTTAGCAAAGAAATGTCTTCGCACGTCCAGCAAAACTTGCATTCAAAAAATAATTCTGGGCAATCGCATGACTTTTTGCAGTTAAAAAATGACACTTTCGATTTAAAACAGTCTTTAGCTTTGCTTGAAGGAAAATATAACCAATTAATGACCGCTAACGATAAGATTGTACGTGAAAACTCGCAACTGCAAAATCGTGTTAATAGTTTACAATCACTGTATGATACGTGTAGCAATAAAACCGAAATACTAACAAATCGGTTAGACGTATGGGGGAAATCAGCTACTGCACTAAAGATAAGTAATGTGACAGTATTCAGTCAAAATTAAAAGTTGCTGAATCAAAAATTACTTCTCTTATTTCAAGCAGTAGTGCGCGCAGTCAAGATTTTTTGGCCTTACTAAATCAAGTAAACGCGAGGAACGTTAGGTTTGAGGGTAAAATATCTATGCTAAATTTAACAACATCGATAGATCTTGCGAAGATTCAAACGAATCTCAACAATACCATGATGGAACTTAGTGAAGTACAGTTTCATTTGAACCAAACAGGTATGAATTTTAAATTTTTATCAAAACACAAACCAAACCTTTTACAAAAAACGAGATATAAATATATGTGATATAAAACCAATTAATTAAGTCATGAAAATAGTGAGAGAAAACAATTAACATATTCTAGTATGTTTGTACGTGGCGCCGAATGGGACTCTTGTGATTTTGTATTCGAAATTCAATTTTGTACGGACAAAAGTGAGTTTTGTTCAACAAAAATGAGTTCAGTTTAACAAAATTTGTAGCATACTACAAATTTAAAATTTTGTCATACAAAATTATCTTTCAGTGGACAAAAGTTACTTCTGTCATGAGAAAATTCATATTTGTAACACAGACTTTACCTTTGTTACTTAATTTGAAAATTGGTTCACAAAATTCAATTTTGTGTTCAAATTAACTAAGTTTGGATTTTGTGAACTAACTGCATACAAAATCGACTTTTGTGACACAAAATTTACGTTTGTGACATAAAATTGACTTTTGTGACACAAAATTGACTTTTGTGAGACAAAAGTGACTTTTGTGAGACAAAATTGACTTTTGTGAGACAAAATTGACTTTTGTGAGACAAAATCGACTTTTGTGAGATAAAATTGACTTTTGTGTGACAATAGTAATCAAAAGTACCAGGATTATAATTTAGTACGCCAGACGTCGTTTCGTCTACATAAGACTCATCAGTGACGCTCATATCAAAATAGTTATAAACCAAACAAATACAAAGTTGAAGAGCATTGAGGATCCAAAATTCCAAAAAGATGTGCCAAATACGGCTAAGGTAATCTATGCCTGGGATAAGAAAATTCTTAGTTTTTCGAAAAATCAAAGTTTTGTAAACATGAAATTTATAAAATGACCACATAATTGATATTCATGTCAAAAGTGACTTTTGTGAGACAAAATTGCCTTTTGTGAGACAAAATTGCCTTTTGTGAGACAAAATTGCCTTTTTGTGAGACAAAATTGCCTTTTGTGAGTAAAAATTTACATTTGTGAGATAACAAAAAAAATAAATTTGTCTCGCAAAAGTCAATTTTGTCTCACAAAATTAAATCTTGTCTCACGCAATTGACTTTTGTGTTTGAATTTCCATATCAGGTTACAAAAAACAATTGTGTATGCAAATAAGTTTATATTTGCATACCTTTTTGACAAAATTGACTTTTGTCATGACAAAAATGATTTTGACAAAACTGATTTTCGGCTACAAAAATGATTTTTGTCTACAAAAAGGATTTTGTCTACAAAAATGATTTTTGTCATCACAAAATTGAAGTTCTCATAAAACAAATCTGTATCATATAGTTTTGTAAGACAAAAATGATTTTGTTATATCAGAATTGAATTTTGCACAAGAGTCCCATTCGGCGCCCCGTAGTTTGGTCACCATCTTGATACGGACACTATGAGCGAAATAATAATGTTAAAGCCGTCGTGATTTTGCTATTTATTAAAAAGGGCTTTGCGGTTTGTTTTTTCTTGAAATAACAATTTAGTGAAATACTAAGAAAAAATACATATCGTGACCGTAAAGTAAATACTTTTATCTGTGTTACATCGCTGAATAAAAGTAAGCGCTTGAAAAGCTGAACTTTTTTTAAACGAAGATGTAAAACAATATCTATTATTTTGCCTCTGAAATAGAATGTATTCAAATTACCAACTTCTGAATCCGGATTGTATAATCTCTTTTACATTGAACTTACTGGACTTTGTATCAGATTGTCAAACCTCTGTGTTATTTACCAGTCGAAAATATGTGATCTTCGGACTCAAAAGTCGGTTATAAGTAAATAGTCTAATGCATCAATGGCAAAGGAGTTGGTTGGTTCACCAACTTATTGTTTTGACCCTAATAATCTGAATAATGTTCACTGTGATAATGTAGTGAAAACTTGATTAAAACATATGATAATGTATTTTCACCAATGGCTTCAGATGTGACGTAGCTGGGACTTACAGGTACGTCACTAATGACTCAAATAGTGAAGGTGCCTGGGATCTACAACAAAGGATTTTTTTGCACGGTTTTCGGAAAATTTAACACTGGCGCCATCCTTTGCCCACAAATCATTTTAGCCAAATATTATATATTAATATATATATATATACCGTTATAGTCTTCATTTTTTAATAAATATTTCGATGGGCTAGAGGTATCTCTACATATAAATCATAACAAAAGGTGAAAACATTGACAAATTTCTACAACAATGGACACTACTTATTCCATGTCTAGCTATTCCAGGCTAAAATATTGATAAATATGAAGCAGATGTTTATAACTTTTTATACTTTTTATTATCATACATTTAGTAATGCTTACCCATTAGATTTACTTTTAAAGTTGAAGTTTTTATAGGGCCTTAAAATATGGTTCCTTGCTGTACTCCTCCCCTTAAGTATTTTTAAAGACTGTAAAGAATAATGATAAATAAATTTACAGGTAAAATCTTTACACTCAAAAATCTGTCATAAATTTGCCAAATTTTGCGAACAAATCATGTTTTTTAAGATTCCCCCTTTATTATGACGTCACAGCTACGTCACTTATTACGCAGTTGGTGAAAACAAGTTTTAACTGAAACAATTGGACAATTTGATATTTTGATTGGGATTTTGTTGCTGTTGGGAAGACGTGAGGTTTGTTCGGTGGAGAAATGTCACTTATCTTGTCCCTTTTATGTCCCTTTTATGTTGAAATTTTCAATTTGTCTAAAATGATTTTTCCAAACATAAGTTTTTTCGTATCATAACAACTTTGAATAGCAAATCTCAAGGTCAAATGAGAATTAATTAAGATTCGTCAAAAGAAGCAAAGAGTTTATATTTAATTTAGGTAGTAAAACTATTTACCGCCCTATTTTGGAAACATATCATCAATTATTTCTTTTAAATAAAAAAAAACAACATTAAATATTTGATTGTTTTAGCGGTATATGTCAGATTTATAGAAGTATAGAAAATAATTCGTATCGAAGTCAGGTATGATCACTCATGATCCCTTGCAGCAGGGTCTAAAATCGATTATAACGAATAAGGATCTACAGGATATAAGCTTTCTAAATACAGGACCAAATATAGCCATTCATCAAAAGTAAATTGGAAAGTAGGTCGTCAGCTCATGAAAGACGCACTTTTTTCCCATTTAACTCAAGGAAACTCATAAGAACCAATTTAAACAGCAATAATTGTCCTTTTCTAGATTTACATCTTTCAGCTTCACAAGGGAAAATGTAACAAAAATCATAAAGATATGAGGAGATAATTTCCTTTGCATTATTTCTATCGTATTGTGTCCTCTTTTATCGGTGTCTATTTCAGTACTAATTCTGCTTTTGTCTGTAGTGATGTTCAAAGGATTTGTAGTAATATAATCTAAGAATAACTAGCAAAAACAAAGTCTAGTATCTTGTTTCCCTAAATCTCTTAAACTTCTCTTAAGGTGTAATACTACCATTGAATTTCTCCTGTTAGCGTTTGTTAAATTTGCACTTTTCAAACATTGTGCAGATTATAGAAATTCTTGGCATGAGTAAATTTTTATGATATCTAGTAACATTAAAGGGTACATTGTAAAGCATGACACGTCAAGTTTTGAAAACAATTCGTTAAAAAAACAGTCAAATGAAAAAAAAATGGTGCTTAAATATATTCGTTTATGACTGAGAAATATTTTACTACAACGAAATGTCAAATTTAAGGAAATAAGTTTTTCTACCTTTTTTTGTTTGCAATCGAATCAGACGTGCTATGACTAGATGGTATTACACCTTAATTGTGTCAAAGGTATACATATTTTGTTTTGATAATTTGTTGGTTTCTTTAAGTCAAGCTGGGAACATTTTATGCATTATGAGAACGAGAATAAATTAACAAAAAAATACAATAGGTTCTGTTATAGAGGCGTCCGGGATTAAGATCGAAGATATTTTAGATTGCCATTGGAAATGAGGATATATTGGATAGGAACATGAATTAAGCCTGCAGACCACTGACATAGCTGGTTCTCAACGTTCTGAACACGAGGAATCTCCTAGCTGAATAGAGGTGGCCTCAAATTTGTACGTTTTGCAGAGCCAAAAAGACACCCAACTTAACGGACGGTTTAACCGCCAGTTGGAGGGATATCATTTGTGACCATGCTTCTATTCTCCAGTTTCCCTTGGTGGTCGGATTTCATATTGGCTGAATCTGTAAAATTCTTCTTACAAACGTGACATCATATTCCTTTCTTGCGAATTTGTTCACAAAACATGTTAATTTAAATGCAATCCAGTTGAGTCTTGCCTCCTGGTGTGGAATTTTCCCGCTTTGGTAAAGACGCATAGTGACCTTGTGATCTTCTAATCTATGGTCGGCTTCATGTTTCTTTGACACATTCCCTGTTTCCATTCTCTTTTCTTTTATTTCTCTTTTAGACAAACAAATTTTCAAAGAATTTTATTTTTAACACAGAATTAAAATCAATCATTGCATTGAACAATGTCATGTTTCTATCAGACTTTTTATGACCAATAGCACTTAATTCGATGGATATGTATTCAAATTGTTGATATTAAAGTCTGGGAGACCATGGTTTATTTTTATTTCTTGTTTTGGTTTTGAACTATCTTATATTTAACATTGCCATAAAGGTGCAATATTTGGATAGCCACAACACCAGGTTCAACCCTCCATTTCTTTTTCTTAAAATGTCCTGTACCAAGTCAAAAAATGGCCATTGTTATTTTACGGTTTTCCTCAGTTTTAGTTTGTAACCCGGATTTGGTTTTTTTTTTCTCAATCGTTTTTATGAATTTGGAAAAGCGGTATACTACTGTTGTCTTTCTATACAGTACTTGTGAGTACTCTTATATTTGTACTTCGTTCCTGTCACAAATTAAGAGCCTGTTATTAGGTCTTTTAATTTTTATCTGAATTGTTTCACATTTTGTAATGTAGGGGTTATTTAAAGCTAATTATACGGTCCAGATTTTGTTCGTTGTTGAAAGTCGTCTGAATGCATAAAAAAATCATATGGAATATGTTGGATAGCTGTCATTTGCAATCATACCATGTTAAAATCACCTTTTTTAATATTAGCCAAAGCTTTACTAGAACAGATATTTTACACATATAGTATTCTGTGTAAAATGAATCTTGTTGCAAATAATTTTGTTTCTGTAAAGCCTTGTCTGATATCTGAATATCAACAACAAGGTCCAAACATAAGTCTGTCCAATTTTTCTTAAATGTGATATAATAGAATTTGACTTATCACTTTCACCGCATTTGCACTTACATAAGCAATATGACGGGACCATTGCTGTTTCCAATTAATAACTTAACAGCAGACGTTTGAAGTCTAAATGAACATAAAATTTCAATTGCAGCTATAAATCGCTGAGCTGCTTTTAAATGCAATTTTTTAATCAATATTAAAGAAAAAGCTTCAGACAGTACATAGTGTCAAGGACAGTACATAGTGTCAAGGAAATCGTATTCCCTGACATACTTTAAAACCAGGTGCTCTTCAGGGAACAGCTCTATACGACAGCAGAGGTCAAACCCTGAACAGTTGGGGCCAGTATGTACACAACATCCAAGCTCTGAATTTGAATTGTGATCAAAGGAGTAAGGGACGATTTTGGCCTCAAATTTCAGGTTCATCTTACAAAAGTGTTTGGACAATTTTTAAACACTTAAGTGTCTATTTTAATTGATTCGATTAGTTTTTGTGAAAGATTTTAACTGATTTAGTCATTAAAAATGCTCTAATTCAAGCTTAATTATGAAAAATCTATCAAATATGCCAAAAAACGTCACTTTTCAGATGTTTTTTGTCAAAAATGAATGTGGCCACATCCGTGTTCATCCTCGATCTTTATATATGTTTTGTATTATCATCAAATTTTGGCACTTTTACCCCTAATTCTAAACAATGTTGAGTGATAATCCCAAGCGTCAATACTAGCCATCCCTTCATGTTATGGAAACTTGTGGTATAATTTCAAAGAGATTCATACACTAAAACACACGTTATTGTTTGAAAATTACAAAACAAAATCAATCCAAACCTTCCTATAGTGGTATTGAACCTTCTGGTAAAACATCATAGAGATCTATTCACTAAAAAAAAAGTTATTGTCCGGGCACAAAATGTGTCTTCGAACGACGACGCAGACGACGCAGACGACGCAGACGACATAATACCATTATGCGACGCAAAAATGTTACAATGGAAGACACACCCAAAACGTAATCCCAACAATATTTGTAATTTGTTTTTAACCGAACCAAGCAGTAGCAATTTGTAATGTAGATCAAAGTTCAGATTTTGTTCTGGGGGTGTTATCCACTGTTCGTTTATGACTTTTAGTCGAGATATTTGAAATATAATTTGTTATGGTATTCATCACTTTACTGAAGTAATATTACTTGTTATGTAATTCTTGAATTCTTTAAAATAAATGTAGTAAATATTTATATCAAAAATGGTTTCGTACAACGTAATTGTAATGTAGTTACTACTTTTGGGTCATTTTCTGCTTTTGAAAGCTTTTAAATAACAAACTGCTACTCAACTGGACTTACCACATGCGAGCCACATTTTGAATATATGGAATAGACGTATGCATTTTTTTTAAGTTGAAAAATGTTAAACTACATAAATAAGATAAAAAAGATTTATTTAATTATTCAGTTGTATCTTCTATTGCAGTTGCAATGTCCGCATGCAAGAGAACTGACGAAACTAAATCAAGTAACTCCGTGATCAAATTCGATGTAGTTAAAAGTGTGTATGGTATCTCAAACGTTAATTCATTTCAAAGCTCAGGAATATTCAGATGTGAAATTTCAGGAGTATATTTATTTACTGCTACAATCATGTCAACAACCAGAAGTGCTAATTTCTACATGTTAAAAAATGGACAGGGACTTGTGCGTATTTTATTTCAAACATCAAGTCCTGGAAGCTCTGACTTTCAAACAGGAACCGGTAATTTGGCCATACACCTGAGTGTAGGAGATACACTGATGGTAAAAACTGGCACCTCTATGAAAGTCTATGGTGAAAACGAACTCTCTTGCATAACTATAATAAAACTAAAGTAAATCGTGTATTCTGAACTTTATTGTAAAACATCAAGTTTGCATGTTTTGTATTATTAAACAAGATGACACTGTTGTTTTTTTTTGTTTTTTGTATCTTTTCTAGCTTATTTATGGATATATTAAAAGGATCAACCGATCTTATATAAAAATAGTACTGCATACATTGTAAATAAGTTACGAAATGTTTAATAACCGTTTGTACGCTAATGTGACCGTTTTCAGTCCACTAATTTCCATCACAAACTTACAATCAAATTGACGATAAGGTTAAGACAAAACAGCTGTATGACAAACACGTTCAATCAGTTTGGAAGCTCCTATGGAATATAAAAACTTTCGGATAAACGGTCTGATTTGAGTACAGGTAATAATATCAATAAGCAACAAAAAACTTTTAAGATAAAAATGCTTTGCACAAACAAAAATAAATCTATAAAGTATGGATAGCCACAAAAACAGGTTAAATCAACCATTGTTTTTAAAACGAATGTCCTGTACCAAGTCAGTAAAATGGCAATTGTTTTTTTATAATTTGTTTCTGTGTGTGTTGCATTGTCGTTTATTTTTGTTCACTCCTGTGTTTCTGTTGTTTCGTTGTCGAAATGTACATTATTACATTATTTTATTAGTACGGCGGCTTTGTGAAAAAATGTGCACATCCTGCTACAAGCATGAAATTTGGCATAGATCTTCCTCAACTAACACTCTTTCATTTCAGATAGGGAGGCATTTGAAAAAAATGTCTCACTTCCGGTAAATCCAAAATGGCGGACGTCATACTTAAATCAGCCCAATATCGAAGGCTAGTGTGTAAAAATGTGTTATTACTTGCAGACACATGCACCATGATTTTAGTGTCTGTCTCTTTATGTGAACATGATGCTACACATGAAATACATCACGTGGTGGATAAGATTGAATATCCTGAGCATTTGTTGCTACAACTACCATACTTAGCAAAGACTTCATCCACTCTTGTTACAGTTTCAAGGTATTTTATTAAGGACATAATATCCAATCATCATATTCGTTAGGAAACATCTTGAAACTGTAACAACAGTGGATGTAGTCTCGAATGCGAACATAGACAATACTGGTAGTTTGAAGGCTGCTAAAAGAAGCAAGAGAAACATTTAGGGGAAAGGGAATACACAGACGAATCCAGGGTTAAAAACATCCTCAAATTTGGCAAAGTTTTCTGAGAGATTACGACAAGAAGAAAGATATTTAAAGTTTTCAATCACAGCAGCTTGCTCAATACAATTTTGAGTACAAGGTAGTTGTAGCAACAAATGTTCAGGATGTTCAGTGTTATCCACACCTTGATGATGTTTCAAGTTAAGCACCATGTTTACACATGAGACTGACACTAGAATTAAGATCGATGTGTCTGAAGCAGTGAAACACAAACTTAACTGAGTCATTATTCGAACAGTACATACTGATGTCATTGCTGTTTCGCTATTCCGTAACATAGGGGAGGACAACTTTGGTTTGCATTTGGAAGGGGGAAAGCTTAAGATATATATCTATCCATGACCTTTCAAATATGTACTAGCCTACTAGGCATAAAAAGATTACAAGTTTCCTGGAAAAGGAACTGCGTTAGTGACATTAATGGCGTTTGAAGTTGTGACTTAAGCATTTAGAATGATGATTGACCAACCAACATCACCATATGGATTTGATAAATTTAATGTCATTTAAAACGACACGTGGTTTTGTTGTAAATTCGAAAAAAACCTATCAGATTGGGTTAACAAAGCAAGCAAATATGAGTTTTTGAAGTTTATGTACCGGTATGTGAGAAAGAATTCCACAGTCTTTGTAAATGTGGAAAATCAGCTCTCCAATTCTGAATTGCGGCCTTACAAGTATGATGATTAGATATTATGTCTTTACTTTAATAAAATACATTGAAACTGTAATACGAGTGGATGAAGTCTTGGATGCGTATGGTAGTTATAGCAACAAATGGTCAATATATTCTATCTTATCTACCACGTAATGTATTTCAATTTAAGCACCAAGTTCACATTCAGAGGTGGACACTAGAATTATTGACATGTGTCTGATGTAGTGAAACACGAACTTAAACGAGTCATTATTCGAACAGTCGTTAATGATGATGCTGTCGCTACAGTTTCGCTATTCCGTGACAAAGGGATAGACGAACTATGGATTGTGTTTGGGAGGGCAAAGGACTTTGTATTAATATCGTTTGAGAGGGCAAAAGACTGTGTATTAATATCGATTGGGAGGGCAAAAAACTTTGTATTAATATCGATTGGGAGGGCAAAAGACTTTGTATTAATATCGATTGGGAGGGCAAAAGACTTTTTATTAATATCGATTGGGAGGGCAAAAGACTTTGTATTAATATCGATTGGGAGGGCAAAAGACTTTGTATTAATATCGATTGGGAGGGCAAAAGACTTTGTATTAATATCGATTGGGAGGGCAAAAGACTTTGTATTAATATCGATTGGGAGGGCAAAAGACTTTGTATTAATATCGATTGAGAGGGCAAAAAACGTTGTATTAATATCGATTATCTTTCAATGGCCTTTCAAATTGACAAGGCAATGAGTTATCTGACACACTTATTGTTATACATGCCTTTGCCTGTTGTGATATGGTTCTCTCTTTGCTTGGTAAGAAAAAAAGACTATTTGGATGACACTGATTGCATTTGAAGATATGACTTTAACATAAAGAATGATGATTGATCAGACTAAATCACCGGGGTTTTACTGTAAGATCGCACAAACTTTACAGATGGGTATAACATGGTTAAAGAAGCAAGAAAATAACAATTTGCGTAAAAGGGAAGGCTTTTTGAGGCTATTCCCTCAACTTGGTCTAGTTTTTGCCAGCATGTAAATCACGCAATATACTTAGGTAGGTGTTTAGGGGGACGAGCTTGGGATTAGCTCTTATGCTACCCACTCCAGGCGGGGACAAAGAGGATAACTTTTAAATAACTGTTTTTGAGGCCATATTATTTTATCAGAAGCTTGGACATTATGGATGTAAGAAAGGATGCCACGGTCATTTTCAATGTGGAAAATCGGGTATCCCGTGCACTGCGATGTGTGCATGTCGTGGTGATCGTTATTTTTGGCCGAAAAGTGTAGTAATTTTAAATATATTTTAGTACTATAGGGATTTTATTTTGTATTAATCAATGTATCCAAAACTCTACATCAAAGAAATGGGTTGAGGACTCATCTTTGAAATTTTCATCATATTTTTACCGGAAGTGTCAACTTTATATTTAAGCATCTACAACAGGATAGAATAAGTGGTTTTGGGGATAACTTGAAGCCAAAAGTTTCATGACCAGCACAACAAAAAAAATTTTTTTTACATTTTAAAAAAAAGTTGAAAATTTGAATAATAAATTGATATTTCTATGTCCGCCATTTTGGATATTACCGGAAGTAAGGGTTTTTGAGACATATGTCTTATACAATGTATCCATCAGAAGCACCAAAGAAAAGTTCCTGCATAATGTAATGATAGTAGCAATACGTTAAAAGACATTGCAATTACCCTCTCTAAAAAATGAGCTTATTTAAGTACAATGTCTGCCCTGTTGGATTTTGATCGGAAGTAGGGTTTCTGAAAACATTTTACCTATTTATTTTATCCAAAAGTAGTAAAATACAAAGGTTTGTACCAAATGTTATGCTAGTAGCATGATAATAACACCTTTTTAAATACTAGCCTTCGATATTGGGCTGATTTAAGTATGACGTCCGCCATTTTTGATTTTACCGGAAGTGAGACATTTTTTTCAAATGCCTCCCTATCTGAAATGAAAGAGTATTAGTTGAGAAAGGTATATGCCAAATCTCATGCTTGTAGCAGGATGTGCACAATTTGTCTGAAATATGCTTGTAGCCGCCGGACTATTTATTTGCGTATTGCTCTGTTATGAATGTCCTTGCATATTTTTGTACTGTATTCCTGTCACTAAACGATGTCATTTTCATGTTATATTTAACATTGCCATACAAGCGACAGGGTTGGTTAGTCACAAAACCAGGTTCAACACATCATTTTTGTCTTAAAATGTTCTTTACAAAGTCAGGAAAATGTTACTCAAAGTATACGTACCAATTAGTAGAGATTTATAATAACTACCCAACAGCGAGTTAGAGTACGAGCACGACTGAAAATCATACAGGTGAGCTACAGGGATGATCTCAAAATAGTTTGTACACTAATTAATTTTGCTGTGTTAGCTCTTTGCGGTGCAAAGTGATAGGACAAAACCATTTCAACAAGTTGATTTTTTTTTTTAGTTTCTTCAGAATCTGTTACTTTGACACAAATCATTCACTCGTGTTATCTGATCACTTCTGTATGCATGTTTTGGTCTGGGTTTTTTTGGAAGGAGTTGTGTGTAAAAAGGGGGGGGGGCTGAAAAAATAAATTGATTTTTTTTTTGTGGCTTATTGATATACAATTTTAAAAAGAAAATATAATATTGTAATGCCGTCGATCCCCCTTTTTGAATATACTATGGTATTACGTACAACTAATAATACGGAGATATCTGTCAGATAATATGCTAAATGCAAATGAGTCTATTATATATGCTGATTGTACTAAACTTGATTTAATCTTATTGTGTTTCAAGTGATGCTATGACTGGAATTTATTCGCGGTGACAGAGTTTGTTCCCGGATTAACGGTACCTTAATTTTTGTTGTTTATTTGAGATATTAATCTTTTTCATGTATTTCTAATAACCTTCATGATAAAAAAAATATTTTAGTTCTTATTGGTTTTTAGCTGGAAAACATCTGTACATAAAACGTCCAGTGTTTACATTTTTGTAAAAATGCCATTTCTAGAGTTTCCCAAAACAGAGAAATGGTGAAGATTGGTCCAAAAAAAGAGGGACGAAAGATACCCAAAGGGACAGTCAAACTCATAAATCTAAAACAAACTGACAACGCCATGGCTTCAAATGAAAAAGACAAACAGAAAAAAACAATTCACATGACACAACATAGAAAATTAAAGAATAAACAACACGAACCCCACCAAAAACTAGGAGTGATCTCAGGTGCTTCGGAAGGGTAAGCAGATCCTGCTCCACATGCGGCAACCGTCGTGTTGCTTATGTGATTACAAATCCGGTAAATAGTCTAATTCGGTAGGTCAAATTCATGAAAGGGAAGGGGATTGTAGTTACGATCCGATATCATTTGTGAACATATGTAAAATAGTATGTGATTGGGTGACAGTCTAAAAAAAAAACTGAAATGATCAAATACCATCAATACGGAAAGTATTTGTGATTAAGAACTAATATAATTATAAAACGCAAAACTTAAAATCTTGGGTGTAAATACAGGTGATAATTTGGGAGTAAATCTCGGTGACTTTGAAAGTTAATTAAGGTGATAAGTTGGGGGTAAATCTCGGAGATTTAATGAGGGGTGTAAATCCAGATGACAAGTTTGGAGCAAATCTTGGTGACAATTTAGAGGGTATATTGTACCAATATGTTTAAGCATTAATGACATAGATGTCTTGGTGACAATAATAATACGCAGTTTCATACTGATAGTTATTTGAAATAAATTTTGTTGATTTAAGGCCACATACTTTTATAAGTGTTCTTTTATAGAGGCACATTTGTAAGCTTGTTCGAGTTATACTCTACATGTAGTTTTTAAACTAATCGAAGTTTACAGAGTGGAGAATCTGGATTGTTATATATATAATTAATAGATATAAATAAGATAATACAATTAACGGTACCAATTTTTCCTGCAACAGATGCGCATTTCGACAATACATGTCTCTTCAGTGATACTCGCGGCCAAAATATTTGAAATCCAAAGCTTGTATAAAAGACGAAGAGCTAAAATACAAAAGGTTAAAAAGATATAGCCAAATCCGTGAAAGTAATCAAAGCTGAAGAGCAATAATTTAAGATTTAAGCCCAACTACTCCGAGGACCAAAAAAACCTGTAACGAAGCCTGCACAGTCATTCTCTCAGCGATTTTGATAGTAAAAAAAATAATCAAAACTGTAATGCGTGCTGTGTCTTATACTTCTCACTCATATATTTTTTTTAATTTAAATCATATATGTTTCCAATATTATTTCTGGAACTGTGCATTAAATGGGAATACGTTCAGTATAAAAATTTGGGACCCTTTACAGTTTACCTAGCGGTATGATTTTTTCTCTTCTCAAAACTGTACATTAGTAGTTTTAAACTAAGTCGTTTAGTATCTGATAGAAAGTAGTCTTTTTGGAAATCATGCAACTTCTTGTTTTTAGGATTATTCTTCGATTTTTCGGGGGTTTTTTCTCCCAAAAAACAGAAGAACAACTTAACACAAATAAACGATAAACCATCCAAAAATTATACCTTAAAGTAGCAAAGATGAATAATTGAATAAGAATTGTTGTTTTTAAAAATTATTTTGTCAGACAGATGAATCTGCTTGCACATCTAGGCTTTTGAACAGACGTATAACAGAATACCGAGTTTTCGTTAAACACATTGATTGCAAGTTGAAATGCTATAAATTCATGGGAACTCTTTAATGACATCTTCGGCACAAACTAAAAGCCATTGTTAAAGTTTATGGGGGGTTTGGTTAATCACCGGCAAAGACAACTATTCAATTACGTAATATAATAAAATCACAATGGTTACACTTTTTTTTATTGTTTTGAGGTAGCCCATGTCATTTAAACGGCCTTACTATGACTCGTAGTCAGACTGGTGTCGGAGAAAGACATTTATCGTTAATCTCTATTAAGAATACTTTATGTGAATGATAAATTTGATGTATGGTTTTTTTTTGTGCTCTTTGTGTAATATTTGTTTGTTTTTGTAATTCTTTAGATTGTGACACGGTGATGGCTGCTGTACACCTACTTAGACATTTTGCACCTGTTATATCTGGGATTTTTCACGCTTCGTTATCATTATAATGGAATTGGATGCGACTGTCATACACGTGAGATGTTAAGCGCTATAAAACCAGGTTCAATCCACCATTTTCACTGTCATACAAATGAGATGTTTGGCGATATAAAACGATATAATCCTTAAGTTTATTAAGAGTTACAATGTTTAAACGTCTATAATCAACGCAAAATACTAGAGCTTTCGTCTTTATTTTTTTTCATTTAGACTATCCATGCCGCCCGGGAATGTGGGTGGATTCAATGATTATTCCTTTTTGTAACATCGTCAAGGTTGTCATTGATATCATTGTACAATGGTAAGGCTTTTGGTGAGGCATTTCTTTGATTGACTTTGTGTTTCTCGCATTGATTTTATGTATAACAAGATAGGTCCTTCCCAAGTCAACACTAGTAGAGACAAACAAGTCTTCGTTCTCTGTCGGCAAAAGCTAATCAATTCTTATGTTGTTCTTACCAAAAGATCTTCTAAATTTGATTTTAGTCTGTCATGTGTCTGTTCATTTGAAAAAAAAACCATATTTCCGTCTAGTACTGGATCAACCTCATACATTTGGGCTATATAAGTATCTCCACAGATTGTCTTAGAATCTAGTAATGTGTTCACTAACAGGGAATTTTTCGCACCTGACCGTACAACGTTTGAGCAGTCAAAATGTTCAGAATTTTCTCCATTGTATGCATCTATAATCCAAAATCTTTTGTTGACGAGTCAGTTCTATTCTAATATGTCCTTCCCTACTAAACTCGCCATCATTCATAGTCACTCATTCGTCCATCTCTTACATAAGTTTTGACTTTATTGTACAAGTCTAAAAGAACAGAAAGTCTAGCGGCATCATTTAAACCTTTCGGCCGCGATTGTGTATTTTACGTCCCATATTGGAATCAATTAATAGAATATGAATAAATTGTTTCTCCCCAAAGTTTTGCATACGTCCAACAGGGAGAGTCGGATATACCAAGTTGGACAATCTCCGAATCAGTGATATTTTCAATACTATTCCTTTCGGTTCAATTTCTCGAACAAAAATATTATTTAACTTTTTGATTTACAATACCAAGAAAAGATGTAAAATGTAACCAGAAAGCTTTGTAAAAACAAGTTTAAAACAAGCAAATACAAATATATCAGTTGAATGTCTGAGTTCATTTGTACTTAAAGATGTTTCGTGATTTACATATTTTGTGAGCACAATCTTCCTGTTTGATTATTTTTACCATTTTATAGAATAGGGAAGGGAAAATATTGTAAACATTGTGACATGATATAAGTATAATAAGAAAACCCAACAGTCGTTCATGATTGATCATTGCAGTAACTAAAATGTGTCTGTAGGATAAGCAACAACAATCTTATTAAATCTATGTATTATGGTGGAACTACGTGAACAAGTGCTTACAAGATTTTGTATTTAAGTGAAACATAATTTTGTTTTTTTATTGTTATGAACTGATCATCTTTGACAAAAAATAAAACAAAATACTGTATTCAGAAACATTTTGGGGTTTGTTTTTTTTCGCTTCTGGGTTATTTGAAAGTCATTAGTTTTTATAATTTGTGTTCAAATCTCTCATCATTCTTTTATTTTTGGGGCGTAATGTCTTTTTCATGGTGATAACAAACATATAGCAGTATCGTGTACGCTGCGGCAATCAAAGGTCATGATTTTGAACGAATTGTATCATCTTTTTTTTCAACTTGCTGATAAAAAATATGTTGTCTTGTCAATTTTACGCCTGTGGGATAATACAAATATCGTTCGGTTATTTTAAGGATAGGCATTATAGTTACCTTTTGTATCATCAATGGCAGAATTTCGAAATAGGTTGTGGATTACAGTTTTTGAAAATAGTTAAAGAGAACATCACTTACCGTGCTTGATATTCAAAACAACCGAACGAAAATGAGAAGTAAATATTATGAACTCATTTTAATCCTTTCGGTGACATACGAGATTGATTTAAGCTACATTTATTAAATTAGTACTTAAAAAGTAAATGTTGTCTTGCGTATTTTAGAGAATCAAATTGCCCTTGATAGAAGGTAATACAAATTATCACGTTGAGAGTGGAAACAATAGAAACAAAAAAGGAACGTCTGTCCATAAACTCAATCAAACTAATTGATTTAGTTATAATAAGTAAATCTTTCTTTGATCATTTTTTTCTGTACAGTGAAATAAAACATCATAAAAATAAAATTGAGAATGGAAATGGGGAATGTATCAAAGAGACAACAACCCGACCATAGAAAAAACAACAGCGGAAGGTCACCGACAGGTTTTTTGTGAGACTCATGTTTATGAACAAAAAGAAAACGAATATACTATCTTCTTATTGATGTGAACAAAAAAAAACATAATTTTTCTTATCCAGTTAAGTAAATTGTATGTTGAACCTGATATACCTGATATACATCTTTTTTTTTAGGTTGAATGGAGATGTTTCAAATAGTGTACTCAGGATTTTTTTTAACCATTACAGGTATGTGTATCAAATAAAGAAATGCATTCTACTAGAGAGAACTTATATGAGCTGATCGTTAAATATTCAAAGACATGTTTCAAAATACTATAAGATTAAGGGATGAATACTTCTCGTCTTTATTCATAAAATTAACTTTGAACGCTAGACATTTATCAGTTGTGGGTTGTATTTTGAGACTTTAATATAAACATAAAATTTCTTACTTAGGTCTGATGTATTGAATTTTACGTTCCTATTCTAACGGTAACTGTGCAGTCCATGCAGTAAAAACTGTTTTCTATTATTTCGGGTCTTTATATCACTGACTATGCTGTATTGGCTTTGCTCATTGTTGAAGACCGTACAGTGACCTATGGTTGTTAATTTCTGTGTCAGTTGTGGAGAGTTGTCTAATTGGTAATTACCACATCTTCTATTTGTTTATTTTTGATGTCGGTTTTACAAATTCAAATTCAATGCAAAATGACAGTCGCATTATATTCCAATTTATTACATTGGTTGCAATGAAGTACATTGATTTCCCAGTTAAAAAAGACGTCGATAACGGTGGATCAAAACAAATTGTGAATGCGTAGAAAAAAGATATAGTTCCTTACATGTTTTACATCAATTTCTTTTAAAAAAAAAAAAAGCCATTTGCCAATGTAATAAAAACAATAACTAATTAAAAAATTCAAATATCGAAAAATATTCAACTACGCTACGCGCATTCGTGAATTAATGTAATGTTCGGTCACTCGTTGAATATTTTTCTCTCTTTGAATTCTAAGACTAGTTATTCTATAAACATTTAGAGCGATCTGTGAACAACACAAACAGATATAATAATTATAAATGTCACAAAAGGGGGGAAATATGTCAACAATGATAAACCAAAAAACAAGACAAGTAGTCGATGAAAGTTATAAACCCTTTGTTGAAACAAAGACCCAATCCCAGTTCCCTCAATATATTTGACCATTAAACAAATGCAGTACTAAGTGTAACACTTTCCCAATTGCATTTTATAAATATACTAGGTAAACTGTATGTATGCTCTTATAAATTTGTTTTATGTAATGGCGAATTTACTCGTCGATAACTTCTCTGATGTATATGCTATACCAATATTCAAATTAAGATTTACACCATCTTTTCGTAGCCCCTTTTGTTTTTAAGTTAATGGTTTCTATTTCATACATTTATGAGGAAGGAGTCATTTTACCGTTATTTACACAACAGACTTTACTAGTTACCGGAAATTTGGATACACCAAAACAGGTACCCCATACACAATGATCTTCTGAGAAACAGGATATGTATGCCCTCAGTTTTTATTCATTCTTTCATTTTGTTTTACTCAAAATGGTCAATCAAACATAAATTCTACAGGAATCACCTGTAATCCTTCACCTGTTATTGGTTACTTTAAATTCAAATACATATTGTATCGTTTGATATTTACACCTATGCCTAAGAACTATTTATTTTATACATGTGGTTATCTAACACATGTTTCGATGAATTTTGTGGGTGACTAAATGTTTGTATTGAACTTAGCACGCTTTAGAATGATATTTGGGCTAAACTACAAGGTAACAAGTCATTTCGTATATTGATCAGATTTATTATGTTATTGTTTTTTTTCGATGGCTTTGTTCTTTAATTCACAATTGTTAATCGCCAGTTTGCAAAGAATACCGCTAACACCGGCGTTACAGATGAAGCCTCCTTAAACCTTCAGTGATGTAAAAGTTGTTTTTGATCCATGTAAAATAATCACTGTGACTTTGCAATGAATAGTTTAATAAAAACGTGGTTTCCTTCTTTTTTTTCAGATATGAATTTACTAATTATGTGTTATATCTATCCTTCTTTTTTTACATTCAATTTCAAGTATTTTTATCAAGAGGGACTGAAAATATTGATCAGGTTTAAACAAAATCGATGCTTTTATTTTCAGCTGAGGTGTATGCAGCTTGGACAGAATACGGAGGCAAACATTATACAATAATCAAAGATAGTGTAGGACAACCACTTGAAATGTCATGGTACCAGGCTGAAGATGAATGTAGAAAACAGGGTTTTGCTCTATTTTCTCCGAACAGGGATATAATGGATTGGGTTTCATCATTCTCGAAAGGTATATATCATGTATGCATTTATCTACCTTACATATTATATCAACGACTTCTGAAAATGTATTCTTCATGGCAAATATAAATTGATAAAAACGTGTTCTGCGTCTGTCATTAGTTAGACATTTGAAAAATACTGTCATTTGGATACAAAGTTCATTGAGACGATAACTTTCAGAGGTTGATAACAGTTTCACTTTGGTTGTATAGATTCTTTTAAAGAATTCGACTTCCAGAATGTGTTTTGTACCTTTTATTTTCTTTATAGCACTCGATCAGAATCAATACTCCAAACTATACTTTGCTGTATGTAAGGACTGTTCTTAAATGCATTTTTTGTAATTAGTAACCACATAGCCAAAACTGTTTCCCCCGTTCGTGAATTTCTCATTGGTTCCTAGCTTTTCCATATGAATAATAGTAACTTTCGTTTTGGTATTATTTAATCTAAATAGAACCAAATTTCGGATAAAATCAATTAAAGAAGACAGCCCAATAATAAATTTAACAAACAAATAAACGATAACAACAAAAAAAATATCTTGTTTGTCTAAACGTAGTGTATTTCATGCAAAAAATGTTTTTAACGTATGTGTCATGGCTATTGTTTTGAACTACAGTATTTGTATCCTTATTTTTGATTTTGTTAGAACTTTACGCGAAAGCACTTTTGTGTGGATAGGACGAGACCAAAATGTTTAATAAAATATCAAATATGAAGAAAAAGGTATGTAATGTGCATTGAGAACAAAAGAGATGGTTTGGGTTACCATATTACCATGAAATATATATATAACAAGACGGGTAATAATAATTGTTCATTACTTGTATTCAGACTTTTATATTTGCATTATCTGACATCATGTTCTTTATAAGTTAAATAAAAAGACATAACGATCAGGTACAATTTTGTTTTCCCATTTGATTACAAAATCGTACATATATTCAGCACATCAACCAAACTACAATATTTCATTAAATCTCCAATCATATGCAGCTACTTGCGATCAGAATATACTGAATAACCTTCTTTACATTTTAATCGACTTGGCTCTTTCAATATATACTGCAGAATTATCGCAGTGATTGTTTTAACTATGAATTCTATTTCAGCAATGAACTTTCACGGGCGTGGATTGGTATAAGTGATATCTATGTAGAGGAACGATGGTTTTGGTGAAACGGAACACCATTGTATCCAAGCGAATTTGCGTGGTTAACAGGTAGTTAGAGAGTTTAATGTCAATATGTTTTAACCTAATAAATGCAAACTGGTCCCAGTCTCAGTTGCAGTGAGTACATGAGATCTCAATTTAATTTAAAAATATGGTCATCTCTAATCGAGTCAATTGTAGCTAACTACAAGTATGTAACTAGTGTCATACTGCCAAGCATAAGAATGATGAATGCGTAAGTAATGACACATCTAAGACTATACGAAATGAGTGGTTTTCTCAATTGCAGTAGACAAATAGGTTTTCAATTAGATGAAGCTTTTCTACTTTTCAAGCGTTTTTTGTTAAATATCACAGTTATCTTTTCCTACCAATATATATACCTTTCCTAAAATTATATAGAATTTGTTTCATACTCCTCAAAACCAATGCAAAGAAAACCCATTGAAATGTCTCCTGTTATCTCATACAACCAACTTGTTTCCGTTAAGTTATCCGTGGATATTTTTACTCCTTATGTCAAATGAATGTAACCATAGACATTGCAGATTTAAGTTATAGACAATGAATTAAATCTACCTATAATATGAAATCAATTTGAATAGTTATGCGTAATAAAAGAAACGTTAGAATAACTCCATTTCTCTGTTCAAATACTAATCTGGAGCAAAACTTTTGTTCTGCCTTTATCTTTATACAACGTATAACGTATAATGTAGATTATTTTACCAGAATACAATGCGAAGCTTTGTTGTGCAATGTGCAATAGTATAGTCGACTTCAACGTTTTGCAATTTAATGCATTTTGCGACTATGCACCGATTTTTTATGATCTTCGTCTATCCCCCCGTTTGCTTACAACCAATTTTACAAATACACATAACATTATAAAGTGGGACTCGAGTAACAATCACGAATATTATCAACTTCTTTTAGAACACTTTTGACGCTCGTAAATTACTTATCCAGCGAAGACGATTTGAATGATGCTGTAAGGCAGATAAGTTTTGTTTTGTATGACAATGCATTTAAAGTATTTGGGGAAACCATATTCGTGAACAATTCTAAAAATGTGAACAAACATACTAATGAATGGTTTAATGCGAACTATGCCCTTGAACGTCGAAAATTTAATTCATCCCGCTATTTGTACCAACGTCTTTCTACAGACACAAATCGACATTTATATATTTTAGCCCGCAATAGTTACAGTAAGGCTGAACGTGTAGCTCGAGCCAGTTTCAAACGTGCTAAAAGACTTGAACTTTGCAAAATAGCTAAAACAAACCCACGACAATTTTGGTCAACAGTTAAGCCGCGAAAGAAATCAAAATGTTTGGCAGATAGTGATTTGTTGTTGCGTCACTTTGAACAATTGTTGGAGGAAGACCCTCCAGAATTATGTGAAGAAGTTATTGGTCTAATTGAAAATAGCTCGTTTTTAGACACTATTACAATAGACTCTTTAGATAACGAAATCTTGGAAGATGACATTATACGTGCTATAGATAAACTTAAATCTGCAAAGTCTGCTGGGAATGATTCCGATATTACCGAAATGTTGTCGTCGAATCCAGTTTTCTTCGCTCCTATTTTTAAAACTCTCTCCAAATATATGTTTCAAAACGGCTTTTTTCCTGATCCGTGGTCTGAAGGCACAGTAATAGCGGTTCCAAAACGTGTTGACTTAACAAACCCGAATAATTATCGGCCTATAATTTTAGTGAGTATTTTATCAAAACTGTTTACATCGATATTAACCGAACGACTACTTGGCTGGGCTGAGGATGAGAAAAAAATATAGATAATCAGTTTGGTTTTCGACCTTATCGCTCTACTGTAGATGATATAGTTGTACTCCATGGTATAATAATACCTGTTCTACAACATAAATCGAAATTATATTGCGCATTCGTCGATTTTCGGAAGAATGTATTCGACAAGGTTATCAGAAGAATTCTATTTTACAAGCTACTAAAGAGTGGAATAAGTACGAAATTTGTTTCAATTATAAAGTCAGTTTATGAAACTGTTCGTTTGAGAATTCGCAATGAGGGTGAATTTTCAGCGGCTTTTGACAATTTCTTGGGAATGAAACAATGTGAGCCATTATCACCTCTGTTATTTCTATTCTTTGTGAATGACATTATCCAAGATATTCCTATGGACAATGACAATGCCTCTGCTGGTGGGCGTTTCGTCCCCGAGGGTATCACCAGCCCAGTAGTCAGCACTTCGGTGTTGACATGAATATCAATTATGTGGTCGTTTTTATAATTTCCTGTTTACAAAACTTTGATTTTTTCGAAAAACTAAGGATTTTCTTATCCAAGGCATAGATTACCTTAGCCGTATTTGGCACAATTTTTTGGAATTTTGGATCCTCAATGTTTACAATTTTGTATTAATTTTGTTTGGTTTATAACTTTTTCGATATGAGCGTCACTGATGAGTCTTATTTAGACGAAACGCGCGTCTGGCGTACTAAATTATAATCCTGATACCTTTGATAACTAATAACAATGTCTTTACTATCAATAACTATCTCTTTTATTTAATTTTGTTTGCTGACGATACCGTCCTGTTTGGAAAATCCGCCGAAACATTACAAGTCTTACTAGAAAAACTTTCATTTTATTGTAAAAAGTGGATTATATCTGTTAATACCTACAAGACAAAAGTAGTCGTTTTTAGAAATGGTTGGCAACCTGTTAATAACCGCTTTTTCTTTGACAATCAGGAGCTGGAAATTCTAAACTCCTATGTATACTTCGGCACGTTACTTCATTTCAATGGAAAGTTCTTGCAATCACAGAAGAAGATTTCTCAGCAAGGATCTAGGGCACTTTCTTCCTTATTCAACACTCTCCAGCGAGTGTATATTAAACATAGTCAAGCTTGTTTCTTGTTAAACTTAACTATGCATCTGAAATTTGCGGATTTCATCGAGCCAATGAAACTGAAGTCGTTCATTATCGTCTTTGTCGTTTTATATTAAAGCTTGGTAAAACTGTACTAATCACCTTTTTGTGTGGTGAACTTGGTTATCTACCTATGTTCATTTTAAGGAAACATAGAGTTATAAAGTTTTGGTTGCATATACTATATGATAAATCTAATATTGTATATGATATTTATAATCTCATGTGCCTTGATGCCTTAAATGGCAATAGAAACTGACTATCACATGTTCGTGATTTATTATGTAGTCTAGGTATGAATTATGTATGGAATGATCAAGAGAACACAATTGTTGCATTTGAATATATAAAATGTCGTATAAATGATCAAGAGAACCAGAACTAGTTTACTACTTTGAACGGTTATGAAAAATTGTGTTTATATAGAAAAATGAAAAATTAGTTTTGTTTAGAAGATTACTTAAAGTAAGATTTTAATAGTAATATACTGACTGAAAAGGGGAGAATGTTTGGATCCATTAAAACGTTAAATTCCGCTGCAAATGTTTGCAACTGTCCTAAGTCAGGAATCTGATGTACAGTAGTTGTCGTTTGTTTATGTTATGTATACGTGTTTCTCGTTTCTCGATTTTTTATATAGATTAGACCGTTGGTTTTCACGTTTGAATTTTACAATAGTAATGTTGGGGCCATTTATAACTTGTTGTTCGGTGTGAGCCAAGCATCCGTGTTGAAGGCCTTACATTGACCTATGGTTTACTTTTTTTAATTGTTATTTGGATGGAGAGTTGACTCATTAGCACTCACACCACATCTTCCTATATCTACAGACTACGTAGTGGAACATTAAAACTAAATATTGAAGTTGGTCGTTTTGACAACATTGTAAGAGAAAACCGTATATGTACAATTTTTTCTTGTATGTCCTGCCTTTAGATCATTGACACTACAGTTTTTACCAAAATATTATTGTTCATTGCCAACTAATAGAAAACTGTTATTTCTTTTACAGGTTAGATCAAAGAGTCTAACTAAACAATTGTGTAAATTTCTTAATGCGGCATGAAAGTTGAGATCACAAATAATCATTGAATAGCAGTTGTTATTATATAATTATATAT
The DNA here is from genome assembly GCF_036588685.1 of Mytilus trossulus. NCBI lineage: Eukaryota > Metazoa > Mollusca > Bivalvia > Mytilida > Mytilidae > Mytilus > Mytilus trossulus. The sequence goes on from NC_086380.1 coordinate 19,052,819, forward strand.
GCTTATTATTACCATATTGTGTTGTTCTCTGTTTGTTTATTGTCATTATTGTAATTGTATATTATGTTATTTTGCTATAGCATTATGTTTGCTTCTGCAATAAAATATATTTATTCATTCATTCATTGTTCACTTGTTTGATTATTTTTATCATCCATATCATTCATTTGTATTCTATCAGTGCCATGATTAAATGCGATTAATCTGATTTCAACTTAAACAGACGTCATGCCTACAATTTAATTCCTTTGAAAGGCTGTTTACTGACCAATATTTTCATTATAAGTCTGAGGAGTGTTCGACTAAACTTTAACTCAAATCAGACAAAAAATATTCCATAGCATTTCTTTTCTAATAAAGCAATTTGAAAATGTAAGTGACCCAGGCTTTTGCTGATGGTCAGGTAGTTCTTTACATAATTAAGGAACAAGTAATTTTTACTTGTTCATTCTTTTTTATAATCAACATTACAACAGAAGAACACCATATCCACAAATTAGTTGAAACAGGCCTGTTTACTAAACATGATTGGTCATTAGCACACAATAAACTCCTTACAAAAAAACAAAGTGCGGATCAAGGAGATATTGCGATAAACAAAAGCTAGTCAATTTCAAGTACAAACCATGTACAATCATAAACTCATCGTGTTATATTCAATTAAATGCCTTTTCTGAATCTTCATGTTACAGTTTTCCCTTGTATTGCTACTTTTTTTCTTATTTTCTCCCCATCTAAAGGTTTCTAAACTTATTGTTTTACAAAAATATTGTTTAAGCGATACACACTATGTGTGTTTCTTGTTTGGTTGCTGGCATTTTGATGTATATAACATGTTCATAGAACCGATACTATATAAAAGAGACGGCATATACCACATGTACCATGGACACTGAAACTCAAATTGAGAAAAACTGACAAAACCACAAAATTCAATGAAAAGACAAACACGCTCACAAAACACTTCAAAGTTTCGGATGAAACGGAAAAAAATATGTACAGAAAATAAGAATAATGTCAAGAATATGTTTGCTTAGGTCAAACATACCTCTTTAGGTCAATTTTGGAGCCCTTTCCGAGATTGTTGTAGTTACAAGATGTACGTGTAACAGAACATGAATTCACATTTATGTTTTAATAGGAGAACCAAATGATGTTTATTCAAATGAAAAATGTGGAGAAACATATGTAACCGGGTGAAATGATTTGGATTGTACTATAGAACTACCAGTGGTATGTCAAATAGGTTAGTAAAAAATAACCGACCGTGCAAGGGCTGTATAGCCAGTCCAGGTCGTTTAAAAAAATTATTTGTTGTACGTTAGTAAGATTAGAGGTCTCTAGATTTCAATCATATACCTCTAAAAGAGGGACGAAAGATACCAAAGTGACAGTCAAACTCATAAATCTAATACAAACTGACAACACCATGGCTAAAAATGAAAAAGAAAAAAGAAAAACAATAGTACACATGACACAACATAGAAAACTAAAGAATAAACAACACGAACCCCAACAAAAACTAGGGGTGATCTCAGGTGCTCCGGAAGGGTAAGCAGATCCTGCTCCAAATGCGGCACCCGTCGTGTTGCTTCTGTGATTACAAATCCGATAAATAGTCTTATTCGTTAGGTCAAATTCATGAAAGGAAAGGGGATTGTAGTTACGACGTAAGGAACATATCCGATATCATTTGTGAAACGGTTATTCCATAACGGTCAACCTACTCGTGATGGCGTCCGTAAAATTTACGAAGGGTTGATTTCAACTTCACCATTTGGAACTCTTGGTTTAATAGCTTCCTTGTGAGCAGTAACCCTCTTTCAATAAAATCATGATAGGAAATGCAAAAACGGGAATATCGTATCAATTCGGAGATATATACCCCGTATGCAGGTGATGCTGGAATGTTGCTACTAAGAAATGGAGAGTTCACAATTGGAAAGCTGAAATCATCTCTTTTTGGCGTTTTTGGCGTATTGAATTTTAAACCTGATGCTTTTTGTTATCTATTAATTATGTTTTTCTTTGTCTAATATGTTCTCCTAGTTACTTGTTTTGTATTCCTGTAATATTATGTTGTCATTTCAATGTTATATTTAACTTTGCCATTTAAGTGCGAGGTTTGGCATGCCATAAAACCAGGTTCAACCAACCACTTTTATTCCCCTTTAAAAGTGTCCTGTACCAAGTCAGGAAGATGGCCATTGTTATAATATTGTTCGTTTATGTGTGTGTTACATTTTAACGTTGAGTCGTTTGTGTTTTCTCTTATTTTTGAGATATTGAGATAAGACGTGGCACGGTACTTGTCTATCCCAAATTCATGTATTTGGTTTTCATGTTATATTTGTTATTCTCGTGGTGTTTTGTCTGTTGCTTTGTCCGTTTCGGTGTTGTGTCGTTGTTCTCCTCTTATATTTAATGCGTTTCCCTCGGTTTTAGTTTTTACCCCGAATTTGTTTTTTGTCCCTGGATTTATGAGTTTTGAACAGCGGTATACTACTGTTGCCTTTATTTGTCGTAAAGTGTTGTCTTCAACCGATCCTCAATGTCAATTTCTAGATGTAAGTCAAGATATGAAGCCGACTTAACTGTATCTGTAGTATCCTTTATCTCCAATTCGATGGGATAGATGCGTTCCACGTAGTCACCAAATTTTGAATTGTTTAGTGAAAGAGCGTCATATATATAGCAAAAAGTAGAGTTAATGGATATTAAATGATTCGGGAAAATGAGACGGACATAACAGATAAGACAATTTGAAATGACGAACATGTGCTTAACACAAAGACAACTGTGTAGATAACCCGTGTAATAATGGTGGATCGTGCAGTAACAGTATTTAGAATGACAATGTTAGGTGTGATTGTTATGATAGATATGAAGGGATTACATGCGAAAGAGGTATATTGATCTAGTGTGCAGCAATCATACGTCTATATATATAAAAATGTATATGTATATTTGAAAATCATTAGAAAATACATCTTTGTCTATAGCTATGAAGTATTTCAACATAAACACAACTACAAACGGCACATATTCTAAGTATGGACAAAAATTGAAGTATTGAGTATTTTAGACAAAATATTTATTTAACACTAAATCTATTATAACATGTCAAATATTAATAACTCCTGTAAGGTGTTTATACGCATATATCAATTGAAACCACTTGACTCTTCTTTACAAATAGAATTCGATGAAAAATATTTAATTGATTTGAGAATAAGAAACGGAAAGAATGACATTGAAATTGCTTTATTGAGTGGCATCTAAAGGTTTTAATTCATTTCATGTTCGAAAGTTGTAGGCCCTCAGCTGATTTAATGTTCATCGAGAAGTTTTGATGATTACTTAGATGCTTTTAAACAATTTACACGCTTACCGATTGGTCTAGATGATTTCAAAGATGCTTGTATCACTTAAAACTTTAATGCTACTGTAGTTTTCGACTTTTACAAACATACAAATTTATCATCATTAACATCAGCCATTCAGTCAATTACAAAAGGTGGAGGACCTACTTACACTGTTCATGCTTTACGAAAAGCAAGAGAGGTAAGTAACTCGTTTTGATATACTAGTATATCAAAATTATATATATACTGCGCATGCTATCCGTCCGATAATTCAAAGTTGACACATCCTCACAAAAACTAAGGTTCAAATTCTGCTGAGTGTAGACCTAAATTTAGCTAGTGTTCATTTGTAGACATAGCAATGTTGTCATAATTGTAGACGTTAGGCCTTGAATATAAGCGTATATTCTAAGATTTGTGCAGGATACAGACAGTTATTAGGAAATAACAATTATATACGAGCAAGATGTAAAAGATTCATATTGACAAACATTTCGGCTCGACAAATGACCTTTTTAGTGTCAATATTTTTGTCAAAGGCAATACAACATGTACAATAACTGTTCATATGTAAACTTACCCCACTATGTTGATGTTGATGTTATCTGACAAGTTGCATCTAATAAAGAGTTCAATACTATAATAACGTGGCTGCGCACTAAGTATACATTTTACTGATTTGTTTTTGTGTATGTTTTTGAGATTCTCAATTCAAAGCTTAAGTATCAATATGGCAACACTCCGCCCACTTATATTTAGTAGTTTCTTTGAGGCGATTCGATAACATACTTATAAAGAACTGAATATAATGTGAAGACCAAACAATGACAATTTTCAAAGTGTTTTTTTCTTTTCTTTTCAAGTCTATTACAGTCTTGTTTGTTGTATATTCTGTTTGATGAATTCAGTGGTGTACGACCTTATGCCAAAACATTTATTATTCTACTGTACGATAGTGTATCATCTGATAGACACACAGCCTTTACTGTTGCCAAACTACTACATAGAAGTACTATTGTTACAGCTGTAGGTAAAGGTAACTCTGTAGGTCATAGTGACTTGGAAAACATTGCATCAGATGCAGACCATGCATTTACATACCTCCATGAAGAAGATTTTTGCAACAGGCTGTTGAAGGACACTGTTGACGAAGATTTGGTGCAGGTAGGAGTATTATCATTCCAACTGATATATTTCAAAAAATGTTAAAAAATGGCTTCTGATATAAGAATAAGAATATTAGATATGATTGCCAATGAAACAACTCTCCTAACGAGGACACGTTGCACATGGTGTAGAAATTATCAACTACAAGTCGCTGTTTGTCCTTAAACTATGAGCAAAGTTCATACTGCATAGTCAGCTATAGACGTCACAAAAATAACTAGAATGAGAACTAACGGCCTAATTGATGTTCAAAAAAGAAAAACAAACAATCAAACACTAACTTAATCTAGATATTTGCATACTCGCAGTTACTGATAGCTACAGAAGTCAAAAACAGCTTGAATAAAATTTAATCAATTAAAATTTATTTAGTTTTGCGTACTGAAACATACTCTTCGATTAAAATAGTTCTCAAAGGTACCATGATTATAATTTAATACGCCAGAAGCGCATTTCGTCTACATAAGACTCATCAGTGACTAAAATAGTTATAAAGCCAAACAAGTACGTATACAAAGTTGAAGAAATTGTGCCAAATACGGCTAAGATAATCTATTCCTGTGATAAGAAAATCCTTAGATTTTCGAACAATTAAAAGTTTTGTAACAGAAAAATTATAAAACTGTTAATTAAAAAAACAAAATTCTGAAATATAGGTTTTCGAACAGCGGAATATTGCTGTTTCTTTATTAATAGAACACTATGTATGTTAGAATGAAATTTTCAGTTTGCAGCAAAAACCATGTCAGTGAAAAGTTACAATAAAAAGAAAGCTTTTGCAGATAATCAAATTCAAACAAACGAATTCCACAGAGTCATGTGTTACGATGTTTGCCATGCACCGGCCAATATTCGAATTTGATGTGATGAGAATATGAAGTTATCTAGCTTTTTCAATCCCTATACTTACTGGTATTACGTTATCAATACAGTTCTTTCAAGTCTTCCACAATTGTAACCTTACTATAAATGTTATAGTTTTTTATTTATATTGTATTAAAGTTTTTAGTTTCAAGTATCTAACAGATGAAATAGTAATATCTGTGTCACTTTTAGTTTTATATTTTATTGTAGATTGCGTCCATCATTCCAGCGTTGAAATTATGATAGTGTTTGATGCACAATTTGACGACTTCATGGATCCAAAACAAGCATTAGGACAAATTATAATCATTTTAACTTCATTTAGATTTAAAGAAAACATGACCATAGGGGTTGTTGCGGATTCATCAAATCCAAAATTCATTTTTACAACGTGTTGGTCAAAAAATTTAACTAAGGACAAACTTATTTCTGCCGCATTTACGGTTGACCAAGAAAAAACTGACAATTTGGAGATGCATCGATTACTTGACTTTGTCATACAAAATGGGTTTTCAAACAAATCGTGTAGTTCAGATGATGCCAGTAAAATTATCTTAATTATATCAAATGGCCAATAGAGTAACATTGCAAAGATGAAAGAGATTGTAACAGCATTGCATGCTGTCAATATAGAAGTTTATGGTATTGCATCGTCTTACAATATTTCATCGGAATCATTCCAGCTCGTTCTTGTGGATGGAAGTAACTTGATTTACATCAAAGAACAAAATGATGCATTAAAATATTGTCACCTATAATAAACCGACATATATGTTCTGAGGATGTTTTCAAGAAAAGATCTTAGTAAAATAAATGAATAGCATACTTTAGATTTAAATCTATATCTCAAGATAAAATCTGATTAAAGAAGAAGATTATCTATAACTTATCGAGAAGATTAAAAAGATATATTTTAAAGAATTACTGTTTGCAAAAGTATAAATTGTCCAAAATACTTAGGTTTTTCTTATTCCAGGCAGATAACTTTAGTCGTATTTGGCACTTCTTTTTGGAATTTTCGGTCATTTTTTAGGCACTTTCCGTCATTTTCGGTCAAGGGAAAGTCACAATGTGTAGAATGTTAACAATATGAAGTCAAAGAAAGGTTTTCTACATGGAGCATACGACATCAAACTGCAAGCTATAAGGGGCTCATAAACGACTGGCGTTAAAAATTGTAACAGGAAAACCCAGAAATCCTCACTTTATGAAGATTTTTACAGTATTTTGCCAAAAAATGACTTTGAAATGCGTTCTTATGTATTTTTAAAGCTTTGATATTGTTAACTGTATCTATTCAAAACATATGCACCATACTTGTTTTTTGAACTATTTGTGGAGTGATTGTTATTAAATAATCCCAGAAATCCTCACTTTATGAAGATTTTTACAGTATTTTGCCAAAAAATGACTTTGAAATGCGTTCTTATGTATTTTTAAAGCTTTGATATTGTTAACTGTATCTATTCAAAACATATGCACCATACTTGTTTTTTGAACTATTTGTGGAGTGATTGTTATTAAACAATCCCAGAAATTCTCACTTTATGAAGATTTTTACAGTATTTTGCCAAAAAATGACTTTGAAATGCGTTCTTATGTATTTTTAAAGCTTTGATATTGTTAACTGTATCTATTCAAAACATATGCACCATACTTGTTTTTTGAACTATTTGTGGAGTGATTGTTATTAAATAATCCCAGAAGTCCTCACTTTATGAAGATTTTTACAGTATTTTGCCAAAAAATGACTTTGAAATGCGTTCTTATGTATTTTTAAAGCTTTGATATTGTTAACTGTATCTATTCAAAACATATGCACCATACTTGTTTTTTGAACTATTTGTGGAGTGATTGTTATTAAATAATCCCAAAAGTCCTCACTTTATGAAGATTTTTACAGTATTTTGCCAAAAAATGGCTTTGAAATGCGTTCTTATGTATTTTTAAAGCTTTGATATTGTTAACTGTATCTATTCAAAACATATGCACCATACTTGTTTTTTGAACTATTTGTGGAGTGATTGTTATTAAATACTCCCAGAAATCCTCACTTTATGAAGATTTTTACAGTATTTTGCCAAAAAATGACTTTGAAATGCGTTCTTATGTATTTTTAAAGCTTTGATATTGTTAACTGTATCTATTCAAAACATATGCACCATACTTGTTTTTTGAACTATTTGTGGAGTGATTGTTATTAAACAATCCCAGAAATTCTCACTTTATGAAGATTTTTACAGTATTTTGCCAAAAAATGACTTTGAAATGCGTTCTTATGTATTTTTAAAGCTTTGATATTGTTAACTGTATCTATTTAAAACATATGCACCATACTTGTTTTTTGAACTATTTGTGGAGTGATTGTTATTAAATAATCCCAAAATCCTCACTTTATGAAGATTTTTACAGTGTTTTGCCAAAAAATGACTTTGAAATGCGTTCTTATGTATTTTTAAAGCTTTAATATTGTAAACTGTATCAATTCAAAACATATTCACCATACTAGTTTTTTTAACTATTTGTGGAGTGATTGTTATTAAATAATCCCAGAAATCCTCACTTTATGAAGATTTTTACAGTATTTTGCCAAAAAATGACTTTGAAATGCGTTCTTATGTATTTTTAAAGCTTTGATATTGTTAACTGTATCTATTCAAAACATATGCACCATACTTGTTTTTTGAACTATTTGTGGAGTGATTGTTATTAAACAATCCCAGAAATTCTCACTTTATGAAGATTTTTACAGTATTTTGCCAAAAAATGACTTTGAAATGCGTTCTTATGTATTTTTAAAGCTTTGATATTGTTAACTGTATCTATTCAAAACATATGCACCATACTTGTTTTTTGAACTATTTGTGGAGTGATTGTTATTAAATAATCCCAGAAGTCCTCACTTTATGAAGATTTTTACAGTATTTTGCCAAAAAATGACTTTGAAATGCGTTCTTATGTATTTTTAAAGCTTTAATATTGTAAACTGTATCTATTCAAAACATATGCACCATACTTGTTTTTTGAACTATTTGTGGAGTGATTGTTATTAAATAATCCCAAAAGTCCTCACTTTATGAAGATTTTTACAGTATTTTGCCAAAAAATGGCTTTGAAATGCGTTCTTATGTATTTTTAAAGCTTTGATATTGTTAACTGTATCTATTCAAAACATATGCACCATACTTGTTTTTTGAACTATTTGTGGAGTGATTGTTATTAAATACTCCCAGAAATCCTCACTTTATGAAGATTTTTACAGTATTTTGCCAAAAAATGACTTTGAAATGCGTTCTTATGTATTTTTAAAGCTTTGATATTGTTAACTGTATCTATTCAAAACATATGCACCATACTTGTTTTTTGAACTATTTGTGGAGTGATTGTTATTAAACAATCCCAGAAATTCTCACTTTATGAAGATTTTTACAGTATTTTGCCAAAAAATGACTTTGAAATGCGTTCTTATGTATTTTTAAAGCTTTGATATTGTTAACTGTATCTATTTAAAACATATGCACCATACTTGTTTTTTGAACTATTTGTGGAGTGATTGTTATTAAATAATCCCAAAATCCTCACTTTATGAAGATTTTTACAGTGTTTTGCCAAAAAATGACTTTGAAATGCGTTCTTATGTATTTTTAAAGCTTTAATATTGTTAACTGTATCAATTCAAAACATATTCACCATACTAGTTTTTTTAACTATTTGTGGAGTGATTGTTATTAAATAATCCCAGAAATCCTCACTTTATGAAGATTTTTACAGTATTTTGCCAAAAAATGACTTTGAAATGCGTTCTTATGTATTTTTAAAGCTTTGATATTGTTAACTGTATCTATTCAAAACATATGCACCATACTTGTTTTTTGAACTATTTGTGGAGTGATTGTTATTAAATAATCCCAGAAATCCTCACTTTATGAAGATTTTTACAGTATTTTGCCAAAAAATGACTTTGAAATGCGTTCTTATGTATTTTTAAAGCTTTGATATTGTTAACTGTATCTATTCAAAACATGTGCACCATACTTGTTTTTTGAACTATTTGTGGAGTGATTGTTATTAAATAATCCCAGAAATCCTCACTTTATGAAGATTTTTACAGTATCTTGCCAAAAAATGACTTTGAAATGCGTTCTTATGTATTTTTAAAGCTTTAATATTGTTAACTGTATCTTTTCAAAACATATGCACCATACTTGTTTTTTGAACTATTTGTGGAGTGATTGTTATCAAATAATCCCAGAAATCCTCACTTTATGAAGATTTTTACAGTATTTTGCCAAAAAATGACTTTGAAATGCGTTCTTATGTATTTTTAAAGCTTTGATATTGTAAACTGTATCAATTCAAAACATATTCACCATACTTGTTATTTGAACTATTTGTGGAGTGATAGTTATTAAATAATCCAAGAATTCCTCACTTTATGAAGATTTTTACAGTATTTTGCCTAAAAATGACTTTGAAATGCGTTCTTATGTATTTTTAAAGCTTTGATATTGTAAACTGTATCAATTCAAAACATATTCACCATACTTGTTATTTGAACTATTTGTGGAGTTATTGTTAACAAATAATCCCAGAAATCCTCACTTTATGAAGATTTTTACAGTATTTTGCCAAAAAATGACTTTGAAATGCGTTCTTATGTATTTTTAAAGCTTTAATATTGTAAACTGTATCAATTCAAAACATATTCACCATACTAGTTTTTTTAACTATTTGTGGAGTGATTGTTATTAAATAATCCCAGAAATCCTCACTTTATGAAGATTTTTACAGTATTTTGCCAAAAAATGCCTTTGAAATGCGTTCTTATGTATTTTTAAAGCTTTGATATTGTTAACTGTATCTATTCAAAACATATGCACCATACTTGTTATTTGAACTATTTGTGGAGTGATTGTTAATAAATTATTCCAGAAATCCTCATTTTATACAGATATTTAATGGTTTTTGCCCCAAAAAATTACATTTAATTTCAGTTTAATGTCTATTAAAAACTCTGATATAGTTGTTGGTGTTGTTATATAACATATGCATTATTGGATACATTTAACTTGTGTTTAATAAATTTGTCATTACTTATATCAAGAAATTCTCACTTTTCCTGATTTTTTTACTTTTTTGCCCAAAAATGGTGAAAAAATGCCCCAAAGTGTTAGAAAATAATATTTTATGGCAAAGTCATGTTAGTTTCACCAGGAAATCCTTCACAGCACTAGTTTTGAGATTGGGCCAAACATGGCCCTTCATGACCCTTCTCCTTTAAAGTCGGAAATGTGTACACTTATGAACACTTTTATGAGCAATTCAGTGGATTTCGTTTGTCTCTATGTTATATATTTGTTTTAGTTTATTATTTTGCATACACATTATTTTTTGTTTGCATGTTTGAATTGTTTTACTTTTGTTATTTTGTGTCTTTTTTTCAGCTGACTATTCTGTATAAGCTTTGCTAAAAATGGACGGCCATATGGTCATCTATAGTTCTTAACGTCTGTGTCATTTCATGCATTTTTGCAAGTTTGACATCGACAATTATACCATATCTTTTTATTATTAAAGAAACTGTAATAAACGCAGGGAGCAGAAGGGTAAGCAAACCTGTATCAGCGATAAGACCTTTTGAGTCATTAATATATATCACGGGTGTTTCAAAGCACCATTTGTTGCTGTTTCTATAGAAAACTTCGAAAACTTTAAGTTACATGGTTATTAAAGCTCGTACTAAAAAAAGAAGGGATTGAATTTGATTTGTTAACTTCGAGTGATAGTTATTTTCTTATATGCAATGAAATGTTATGTAAAATGTAGAATGGAAATGGGAATGTGTCAAAAAGACCCGATCGAAGAGAAAAACACAACCGAGGGACACCAATGGTTATTCAATACCACGAGAAAAGCCCGCACACAGAGGCGTACTTTATATCTTCCCTTAAACATAAATAATTCTAGTTCAGTGACAATCAACATCATACTGAACTCTTAAATATATGACAGAAACTAAAACTTGAAATCCTTTAAAACCCAAAAGGCCAAGGGCTCCTGACTTGGGACAGGAGAAAAATGCGGCAGGGTAAAACATGTTTTGAGATTTCAATCCTCCGGATCCTCTTATACCTCTAGCCCATGTAAAACAAACGCACAACAATATGCACAGTAAAATTCAATTAAGAAAAAAGTCCGAGTCCGATGTCAGAATAGGTTACAAAAGAAACTAAGCAAACTGACAATGATACACAAATTAACAAAGGTCTACTAACAGTTACTGACATGCCAGCTCAAGACTTAATTTAACTGATTGAAATACTATGTCTTTATCTAATGAATATCATATCATAATCCCTTCCGTTAGGGATTTATTATCATACATGTAACATCTTAAAATATATGAGATGAAAAATCCGTATCATGCACACACCAATTGATTTTAGAATAGATATGTTTCTTTTGGATGCAAAGATCCTATAAGGACTCATCAGTAACTCTCAGATCAAAAACGTTATAAAGCCAAATAAATACAAAGTTGAAGAGCAATGAGGACCCAAAATTTTAAAACGTTGTATGAAATATGGCTCAGGTAATATTAAAGCCAAATTGTGCCATATTTAATTAGCCGACAACAGTATCGTAACTATATTCCTTCTTAATAAGTCTGTTTTACGTTACTTTAAATTTTAAGGTGAATGTCGACATTATTGCGCTTTGTAAAGAAAGTTACTATAAAAGATAAAAAAAAATACCTGAACGTATAATAAGTCTGCCTGTTGATTCTTTTTAACGAATGATGTCCTTATTCCGATGATAAAATCAGTAAATGTGTTGACTAGTTTTAGATATCGAAAACACTGTGTGATTTTAGAGCAGATTAAATAAAATAAAAATAGGGAAACTCAAAGGCAGTGTACACCTAACACAAGTGAAACAAATTACTTCATGTATGGTCAACAGCTTTTCCGTAATTGTAAACCATATCCGATATACACTCTATTACTTTAAAAGACATTTCCAGGACTTCAACTTGTTTTAATGTCTAACAAAAACATTTATTACATGACAAAATCCTTGATCAATGATTATGCACGAACTTACTAGAGGAAAACCCAATCACATGAAACGCTTATCATTAAAAAGGTAAACAACACGTTATAAATTCCATGCGTTTGAAGCGCATTTCTGTATTGACGTTCATCAGGAAGACTTAACGCAGATTATTTAGTAGCCTAGGATACACAAGAATCGCAAAAGTTGAAAAGCTATATGCTCAGAAAAACACTCAGCATGAAGCAAAATCCATGTTAGGTCAATTTTGGGGAATTTTATATGCAACTTGGAACTGGGGATTAACCATTATTTTGGACTTTAGAAGACGTAAATTCAAACCTATTTAGTGTTAATACCTTTTTATTCATCTACCCTGCACATAGAAATTTATATTAATATAAGTCGAAATAAAAATTTGTTGTATTTGTGGAGTTGTTTGTTTTATGTTTGACTGGATAAGTTAGATAACTAGGAAGAAAACAAAAAAAACTCCGTATACAAACAATTAACAGAAAGTAGATGAGAAAAAAGATGTCTCTATATTAGGTTTTCCAAAATTGCTGACAAAGATTAATAGCGTGAACATCATAACGTTACTTTAATATGTCCATCAGTCTGTCATACCCTTCGCTTATCTTTTTTATCGACCGGTGTAGGTATATTAGATTTCTTAACAAGTGTAATGTTTCCACTCGAGACAGTTAAATTCTAATATTTACAGCCATGCTTGCTGAGCTTTTTAAATAATCAAAATTAACTGTTGAGAGTGGAGAAATGTTGTAATACACGAGTTAATGTGGTGGAATCTGTTTCTCTTATGGTTTTTATCCTTCCTTTTATAAAATTTGAAGAAAGTTGTGTACTTTTTATGTGATGTCATCAGGCCTTTTTTCATAGAGTCACAATAGGAAAATCCATAAGAAATCAAGAAAATAAACGTCACAATTAAACTTCGGCCAATCATTTGCTGAGAACGGGGTTTTCACTAGTGAGGAGAAAGCTTTTCTCACACCGATCAAGAAATGAGAAAAATTGCACAAATATTAGAGAAAACATATTACACAATAGGTGCTCAATTATAAAACAATGTTTTGAAACTTGATTTATTTTCAATTTTCAACTCGAACTGCAACTTGCATTCTGATTCAAATGTAAGCATAAACTCCAACTATTTAGCAGACAATATAATTATGATCATGCAAACAGGTGGCAATAAGAAGACATATTTTGCCAAAAGTATAGATTAACACTTCCATAATGTAACCATTTTATAGAAGAAAACAAATTAAAGAAAATCATTATTTCATACACACGTATATGAAATACTATCATGTCCTATTCATTTTTCTAAAAGTCAAAATAATTGTTTTTTAAAAATTGGTGTGTTGAGCGTTCTATCTTTTCTTGACATAACACACTTTTATGAGGAACTTATTCTTTTAAGAATATCTTTCAACGGAGTCACTACTGTCATTCCTCCACAGAATGCGATAGCCATTCCAATACAGCCATTTTTATTATATGGATGTTGTACAATATAAATGCATGTCCCTGAATCACCAGGCTGTAGTCTTAAATTGATGGTTATTTGATTGTACATGCGAAATATCCTCTTGTCATTCAAAAAGCCAGTTGAAAGTTGCATATGAGCTTGTGAATTTATCCAAAGTGGTTGAAAAACATTTCCATTAACTACAGTTGCCGTTTGGCCGGTACTTGAAAACAAGATGTCTACATCAGTTTGTTTAGGAAATTGTACATTTTCCTCTAATTTGGTCATAGATCCAGCTCCTACAACTTTAGCTGTTTGTTGTGGGATACAAAAATCTTCATGATCCAAACAATTATCATTTAAAAACGGACTTGATAAACCTGAAATTAAACATCCAAAATTACGTTTTAGAATTATTTAATACTGTTTGTATAGACAAATCATGTTGAATCTTATAACATAATATAAATAGCACTGAGAGGGTGCTAGAGTAGATCGGTACTCCAAGAAAAATGTGTCAACCGCTGCGTAGCCAAATTGGCAATGCATATTTGAGGAAAACTAATCTACTCTATCACTCTATCAGCTGTTTGCTATTTAATTTATTATACTGAATGTCCTATCATTATTGTCCTTTACAGATAAATTTTATTTAAAATTATTTGCTATGAAGTCACGTACATATACAAATGTTGCGGGTATCTGTAAAATCAACAGAAGTAACGCAATATTATTATTTTTTATTTGACTGTCAAATAATAGAATCTGACCCAAAACGTAAAACTTAAGCACTGTCTCAAATGACTTGATGTAAATTCAATTCATTGTCCTTTAAATAATCGATTCTTGATAGGTCTGGACTGGAGGGTGACATTCAATAAAATTGTCACCCGCTCAGCCATGTGATAATTAAATTAACAACCTCGTTTTAGCCAATCAAAATATGGCATTTTAACGTGAAGTTTAATTAAACAAAATACTTACACATGAAAGAATTTGACCTGTAGTTGTTAATGTCTTTGCCATTTTGGTCTTTTGTGAACAGTTGTATCATTGGCAATTATACCACATCTTCTTTTCAATATATATTATGTGTTTAAATGCCTCGCTTTCTCGAGCAATACAAACCATTTTGTTATTTCAATTTCATGTTATCTTCCGGGATCATTTGAATTCGAATTTAAGTAAAATTTAAGAAAGTATTACAAAATCTGTAAATAACCTTTGCATAAAAAAGATATTTGAAAGCAATTACATATACATACCTAGTTTTAGAAAATGACAGGCATTACCATAACGATCCAAAATAAAATCATTTTGGTCAAAAGATGCATTGTTTTGCATCATCACTAGAGCTGCATCAATACTTGTTTTAAGTTTGTCATCATGATCAAATGTTCTCCAAAGAACTTTGCCACAGTTAACAGGTCCTTGCAACGAATGGCAAAATGCTTTGGCCCCAAGAAGAGAAAAGTCGTAAGATGACGACAAAAGGGTCTGTAAATCGAACATAACATGAGCACAGGTTAAAAAGCACTCAAAATCCATGTACTTTACAAATCCCCCTAACGTTCCAATGCTTGTCTGCGGTCCTATCTTTTCTCCAATCCGTAATTTTGTAATAAAACTAATGTTTCCTTCGATGATATCTGTTGGAATGCCATGAATTGAAGTTGGAAAATGATCTTCTCCTAACGGAATTATTCCTTTCTTTTTACAATAAAGATGGATGCATATTCGCTCTTGCACGGCATGGACTCTATCAAACGATTTCGACATCAAGACTGATGGGCATATTAAAGTAACGTTTGAATGACGATTGAAAATATTTTCTACGCTATTTTGCGGCAAATTTACCTTTAAGAAGTATGAATTTGTGTATTTTGAGGAAAGCAGGTTGGAGATTGTAACGGCTTCTGAGTCATCTGAATTCGATAAGTCGGGATTTACTTCTTCAATTGTAAATCCATGATATGTATCGGGTTTTTCTTTAATAGCCGTACGAGTCAAAATTATGATAACTCTTTCATTCGTGCAGAATGAACAATCTAAAACAATAGATCCTCGACATGAACAACGTATACCTGGGAAAATGTCTGTTGCATCTTTAAGTTGATTTGCAAATTTAACAAAGAATTCCCTCGTCATATACCATGATATTGCTTTTGCTATATCTTTATCATTTTTCTCAATGGCAATATCGAGCGTTCCCTTAATATCATCAACCGTCATATTATTTTCTTTCATATGCGCTATCACCCATCTTAACAAAATGTGATATCTATTTGTCGATGCCTCAGTCAGTATATTTTGCATTAAAAGTCTGTCATCACAATGCTTCTTTGACTTGTTTGAATAAATTCGTTCAAACTCGGATAATTTGTTCTTCTTACTCTGGGATGAACTGATATTGGAATCCAGAATATGCCCTATAATCATAACAAAAACATTATTTAAATCATTCTAGCTTTGCACAAGTGGGTATTACATTTTATTCGTTTCTATATTAAATAAGATCAGGAATAAGCGATAATTTTGTTCCAGCTATAGACTTGATTTGATTTATTACAAAGTTTATTACAGTTGGGATCATTAAAATCCCTTTTAAACACTTTGAGTTACATATTTGAATGAAAATAGGACAGAAAGTACAACTACATGTTTAAGTTTGGGATTAATCTTTCTCATAATGGAGTTTGGGGGTGACATAAAGAGCTGCAGTTTATTATATTAAAAGTATCTGAATTACTCCATTTCTACACTTAAATCGTTATGACAGATGCGTTCATTTTTTAAGTGCGCAAACCAAAACGATGGTGTTAAGTTCCGCGTAATACATCGTACCCGCTGAATATGGACGCAATTTGCCATCACTGTGCTTTAACATAGTCAAGTTTTCCTAAATTCTGAAAACAATCTTTTTTATGTACTTAAATTCCTTAGTGAATCTGACCCTAACCCCCTGTGTCGTGAATGTACAGAGATAAATTTCTTGGCGGATTTGTTTTGCTAGTTTTAGTAACACGACTGGCGAACATATGGAATAAGAACAGTTGACCATCTCGTGTTACTTGCCTAATCGGTCATTCCTTCTGTAGTATGCCTGTAAATATCTGTATTTTATTTCCAGTCTTTCATCTATTATACAATGGATATCAATATTGTCACAAGTCATGTTCAGCTGGTAGAACCAATCTGTAAAAAAATGATTGACATAGATTCGAAGAAGACTAAAATAGAGCTTATAAAAAGCATATGTTGCTCACCTGATTGAAATGTGATAAATCATATCACTTAAAATGTTTTTGTTGCGGATCATTTTTTACAGCTACTGTCTACTATAGGTTTTTTATTCCAAAAATACAAAAAAGTAAAACACACAATTCTGTAACATGTGTAAGCACAAAACTTTCTACAGAAAGGAAATACTAATTTGAGTTTTGTGATTTATTTATAAACAATACTTTATTTGCACTAACAACAAACAAATAAGAATCACTCAATAAGTTTGTCAAGTTAGGATATACACTTTGTTGATCTCATGGTAGATCTTGTCCTGCTACTCATTTACGTTTGTATAAGTTAGAGGCATAGGTTGTCTTAAATACACAATATTCAGAAATTTATTTCCAATTCATCTGTTTTGATTCAATCTCCAAATATGAGTCTTGTGTAAACATTAATTCGGCGTTTTAACTTATATCCCCAGCATGTTTGATAAGATTTTATTCTATATAAACGCATTTTGTTGTCATTTAAAATACTGCATATGTTTGCTACAACCTAAACGACACTTGAGAAGCAGTAATACAATAACTGTTTGTTAAGAATATGCGACCATTGATATTGACATTTTCAGAAAACACAGTCATGATGGGAAAAGTGTTTAACATAATTGGACGTATTTTAAAAAAAAATCATTCAATGCATAACTTAGCTTAGAATGAATTTCTTTAGTGCTTTCCTTAAAGCATGTAAGTCTTTAAGGGTAGACATTTAGAACACTCACTTACATTTATAGTTATACTCTTCCTTTCTCGATGAAGACATCATATCTAAAAATGCATAAAACGTTATAAAAAAACAATTATCACAACGTTATTTGATATTCACAACGACTAATTAACAACAATTAATTTGAGGAATACAATTTCTCAAGGTTTCTGGAACATAATACTGGTTTTTGTTTAACTGTTATAGTATTTCATGAGCATATTCTTCAAATGAAGTAAATTATTCGGAATTTGAAGTAGAAAATGCCTGGTCTTGAAAAAAACATTTTTACTAGTTTTCTTCCGGCAACTGTGATTTCGGACAATATGTAGAAGAGAAAGTCGGATACACTGAAAATTTGTATTCGATTTGTCTTCTCAATAGATTGCGCATCAGGATCCACCAAATGATATATAACATTTTTCTTTTTTTTTAAGTTTTATAACCACAATATTGATGCAAAGTCGACTCTTAAGGTTATGTACTTTTCGTTTTGAATTTTCCTCGGAGTTCAGTATTTTCGATATTTTACTTTTTTTAAACCACTAGCCTAGAAGCCGGAATCTATGGTAACAAGACAAATTACAGATTCGTTTTCCGTGAATTTATTGTTGATGGAATGTGGAAATATTCAGTCTTTTGATTACCCGTGCCTTGATGGTTATAGCCGACTTGAGAAAGCTTTTCAGACATCTGGATTTCAATTTTCTAAAATGTATCTAATTTGGCCTTTAAGCGATTTGTTTGTGTCCTAACTATGAAAAATACAAGAAGATGTGGTATGAGTGACACTGAACAGCAAGCTATAAATGGGCCTTGTTTGAATAAAAAAAAACTTCCTGTGGCTTGCGTTCCAAAATTTTTGATAGGTATGTTTTGTGATTTTATACAGAATTTTAACATTTGTAAGTATTTTAATTTGTTTTCAGCGCAGAACTACTTCATTGATGTACTCAGTCTAAAATTACACATGTTTCGTGTCATACGGTTATTATTCTTAAAGAATGTGCGACCTTCGAAAATGATACTTCTCAAGAAATATTAGCCTGTAAAAGTAAATGAACAGAGTATATTAACTTTCACTTACGTTTATATACAAGCCTTTCTTTGTTCGATGATGTCAGCATTCTGATAACTATAAAATAGCATAAATTCCATGCAAATCATTGTTTTTATCAAAACGTAATAGTTATAAAGACCAAGTTACCACAACTCACTTGATAAATAAAGGTTATGTAACTCATTTTGCTTTGTATATTCTAGATCACTTATTTACTAAAGGTACATTAAATATTAAGTCATTAACAGCATATCCGTACTCGTTTTTAAATGTCTATCGTCTAGAATCACATAGATTGGCTTCGTTTGAAATGTTTGAGCTTTTGATTTTGCCATTTGATTAGGGACTTTCCTTTTTGAAAGTTCAGTAGTTTTTTTCATATAATATAAAATTGAGAGTTGAAATGAGGAATGTTTCAAAGAGACAACAACCCGACCATAGAAAAAACAACAGCAGAAGGTCATCAACAGGTCATCAATGTTCATTTGTCTCTATTTCTGTAGAAAAGTGACAATCCTATTCAATAAAGATTTCAGTCTAGGGCACCTGCTCGTGAGTGATTCGAATTCACAATTTCAGTGTTCACATGATAGTTATACAGTAGTTTTACTACTAAAACCACACGACCAACCGACCAACGAGGTAGCTCATTAAATATGACTACTGTTCAGGACGATTAAATCAATAATAAAGCGTTCATATTTGAAACAGTGTATAAAGAACACATTGGAATTTATTGCTAGTCATTAAAGAAATTAAATCATTTTTCGGAGACAAGGATTATCTTAATGAATTTTTGTCGAATAGTTGAATTTTCGAATCTGATAATAAACTGGTAACCAGAAATTAATATTTATTTAATAAACAATACTAGTAGTGTATAAAAATGTTCACCAGGTAAATTCATTTACCACAAAAGCAACGATCAAATAATGTCGGGTTATTTTTTATGATAGTTCTGTTAGTCTGTTTATTGATTGTTTATACGACAAATAATATGATACTTACATAAGATAACTAACAGTCCTGGAGAAAATAGTATAACGATAAATATTGTGACTATTTTTTGGAAACAACAACCTGGAACACACAAACGAAATTTTATAAAAGAAACAAGACAGCTTTTCAGATAAATATTGTATTAAACAATGTACGCTGCTCTGAATTATTAAACAAACAATTGTTGCTCATTGTTGAAGGCCGTATTGTGACCTTTTGTTGCTAATTTCTGAATTTTTGGAATTTCTTCGCAGGAATTATAATTCCCACATCTTTGTTTTTTATCTACCTTTGGTGGTTTTTTGACGAGCCTGCATCTTTTGTTGCAAAAAGCTCGACATAGGGATGCGGCGGCGGCGTTAGCTAACTTCTTTCAAGCTTTATATTTTAGAAGGTAGAGGACCTGGATGCTTCATACTTTGTATATAGATGCCTCATGTTACGAAGTTTCCGTCAGTCACATGTCAAATGTCCTTGATCTCATTTTCATGGTTCAGAGACCACTTGAAAAAAAGTTCAGATTTTTTGTAATGTTGAATTCTCTCTTATTATAAGTAAAAGGATAACTATATTTGGTATGTTCGTACCTTGCGAGGTCCTCAGGCCCGTCAGTCAGTTTTCACTTTACCTCGATGTCATTTCATGGATCAGTGAACAAGGTTAAGTTTTGGTGGTCAAGTCCATATCTCAGATACTATAAGCAATAGGGCTAGTATATTCGGTGTATGAAAGGACTGTAAGATGTACATGTCCAACTGGCAGGTGTCATCTGACCTTGACCTCGTTTTCTTGGTTCAGTGGTTATAGTTATGTTTTTGTGTTTTGGTCTGTTTTTCTCATACTTTATGCACTAGATCTACTATATTTGTTGTATTGAATGATTGTAAGGTGTACATGTATAGCGGGCAGACGTCATCTGACCTTGACCTCATTTTCATGGTTGAGTGGTCACAGTAAATTTTTGAGTTTTGGTCTTTTTATGTAATACTATATCCCATAGGTCAACTATATTTGGTGTATGGAAACATTTTATTATCTATTTGTCAGTCGCGCAGGTTTTATTTGACCTCGATGTCATTTTCACGGTTCATTGCTCAGTGTTAAGTGTTTGTGTTTTGGTCTACTTTTCTTAAACTATAAGTAATAGTTCAACTATATTTGTTGTATGGAAGCATTGTTAGCTTCACATGTCTGTCTGGCATGGTTTATATGACCTTGACCTCATTTTCATGGTTCATTGGTCTTTGTTTAGTTATCTTGGTTAATGTTAAGTTTATGTGACAGTTTTTAATAATGCTTTATACTTATGACTTTCAAAATAACATCAATGACTAGTAAAGAAGGCGAGATATTTCAGCGTGTGCACTCTTGTTTTTCAATTAACGAGATTTCAACTACGGTTTCCTTCCAAAACAGTCATTGATTATTTCAATTTCAATTTCAACAACATGTAATTACAAAATAAGATAAGAAACAAACACTGGTCAGTCCGTAATTCAAATCGGATAGATCTTACATAAGTTTACTAGTTATTTGACTACGATATATACCGAATTCAGAGTCACAACAAGATTGCCAAAATCTTGATTTACATCACAAAATAACAAAAAAAAAACAACAACCGTCATAAAAACAAAAATTACCGCAAAACAATACCCATTAATCTCCTTTTCAAAATCACTTCCTCTGCTATTCTAAGACTGTTTCATTTCATATTCCTTAAAATTTTCCTACTGACATGTCTCAAATATCCGCGAAAACAGTTGGTTAATTACGTTGGTTTTCTCGTTTGAATGGTTTTACACTAGTAATTTTGGGGCCCTTTATAGCTTGTTGTTCTGTGTGAGCCAAGGCTCTGTGTTGGAGGCCATACATTATCCTATAATGGTTTACTTTTTTTAAATTGTTATTTGGAGGGAGAGTTGTCTCATTGGCACTCACATCACATCTTCCTATATCTAATAACTGGTATTCCCATTCTTTAGTTGTCTTTAGCTAATCCTCTGACTTTTTTATTTACAAATTTAGAACATCAGGAAGCTTGAAAAACATATTACTGCAAGTTTTCAATAAGATCTTAGTTAGCAGGTGTATGATTGATACATAATTTTATATCCAACTCACATAACAATATAGCTACCATCATTATTTCAAAATCATCTTTGCAATCACCGCTCACATCATGGGGCACGCGATATGAGAATTCTGAAAATGTTAAATGCAAAAATTTATCATCATCTTAATCTTAAATCAAACAAATTTATATGCTCTTGTGATTTCTTATCTGCGTACACTTCGGAAGTACCTCAAATCAGTGCCATTTTTGGTAGGGTTTGTGTGGCTCAATCTAAAGTGTTTTGTTTACTATGTTTGGCTGTCTATCCTCTTTTTTTACTTTTTTAGTCAGTTTGTTCTGAACTGATGAGTTTAAATGTCCATCTGGTATCTTTCGCCTCTCTTTTTTATTAGAAAGATAGATCGATATGTAGTCGATACTCAATCGCGAGTAAATTAAAACAATCTCCAAAATTGACAAAATTATCTTCCAAAAGTGTCCATACCATTGTCAGGGTATGCGATTGACAGAAATGAATAGGTCTTTAGATTACCTGGCCGTCTCGTAACACATGTATGTTTTAAACTGGCTTTGTGATAATTGATTGACATATTTTCTCTTGAACCTGAAGCCCCTTATAGCATCCAATTTTTATTTCTTATTTATGAGCACTAATTCTGAATTTTGTTAACAATATTTGTTTCCATGTTGTTGCTTACTCTAAATCAACAGTTTATATTCTGAGTTAAACGGGTTGAGATAATGCGGGTGCTTCAGATAGCAAGGAGTTATTAGGTTTATGTATAGGTATTGCAACTTAAACAGTCTGACTATTACTTCTAAAAATAAGGGATATCACCCAGAATCTGCCATAACAGCTATATGTGTTACCCTATTATTTACATCCAAAGAGAATTTACAAAATTTTAAATGTTGTTCATCTGCAGTTATTTCCTGTCATAACTTATTATTTAAGTATTTATCCCCTCCGGCTGCAAGTTTTTCAAAACACCTCACACCTCACTACCAAATAACAAGACTGGCTTAACAGAATGATAAAAATTATAAATTAATATCAGGAAGATTTTTTTTTAATTTGAATGGTTCTTTTAAACATCGGTTATACAAATCTTGTTTAGCATTTGTAAAACTGCCATTTATACTTGAATACTAGTTCTAAATATTTATATTGTTTTGCTCTCTCAATAGGAATATCACATTTAAACAAAGTATCATTTAACCTACATGTTTTATTGAAAACAGGCGATTTATTTTTTTAACATTTAGTTCTAAACCTTACTTGTTACAATAGCTAAAGAGCATTTCTTAACACATCTGTAACCCCGTAGCAGTTTCTGATAGTAAAACAACATCATATGCATGCAAGAGACAATTTAAATCTTTTGTATGAGTTTTACTGGTTTATTATTAACAATATTTTGGAGGTCATTTATAAATAATTTAAACATATAAGGGCATAAAAGAGGGACGAAAGATACCATTGGGATACTCAAACTCATAAATTGAAAACAAACCGACAACGCCATGGCTGAAAAATGATAAACACAAACAGACAAACAATAGTACACATGCCACAACAGATAAAACTAAAGAATAAGTAAACACAAACCCCACCAAAAACTGTTGGTGATCGCAGGTGCTCCGGAAGGGTAAGAAGATCCTGCTCCACATGTGGCACCCGTCGTGTTGCTCATGTTATAATACATCCGATAAAAAGTCTAATTTGGTAGGTCACATTCATGAAAGGGAAGGGGGTTGAAGTTACGACGTAAGGAACATGTCCGAAATTATCTGTGAAACCGTTATTCCATAAAGGTCAACCAACTCGTGATGGCGTGTGTAAAATTTACGAAGTGATTATTTCAACTGCACCATTTGGAACTCTTGGTTTAATAGCTTCCTTGTGAGCAGCAACTCTCTATCAAGAAAATCAGTATAGAAATAGAACCAGGGGAATATCGTAACAATTTGGAATATATATACTCCGTATGCATGTTCTGTTGGAATGTTGCACTCAAATCAATGAATGTGTTTGTAGATTTTTTTGTGTTCTGTTAAATTGTCCCTTTTAAAATTGTTATACGATGATGACTGATGTAGCCATATATTGACTGTTATATTTATTGTGTCTGTTTATTGAACCTATCATTGTAAATATAACGGAATTTGATGACCCTGTCATTAAAGTGAGAGGGTTAGCGCTATAGAACCAGGTTTAATCCACCATTTTCTACATTGGAAAATGCCAGTACCAAGTCAGGAATATGACAGTTCTTGTTCATTCGTTTTTGATGCGTTTTGTTATTTGATTTTGCCATGTGATTATGGACTTTCCGAATTGATTTTCCTCGAAGTTCAGTATTTTTGTGATTTTACTGTTTGCTACTTAGAAATCGATAGATCACAACTGAAAACCTGAAAACATATTTTGTGTCGTTAGGTTTTGTTTTCAACCGACCCTTATTGCCAATATCTAGATGTAAGTCACGATATGAGGCCGACTTAACTGTATCTGTCGTATTCTTTATATCTAGTTCGATTTGATAGATGATTTCAAAATCGTCACCAAAATTTGATTTATTAGGGAGAGAACATCATCTTTATAGTGAAAAGTAAAGTTAAAGAATATTGCCAAGTTCTTATCTTTCTTCCTTAAAAATTTCTGCATGAAGTCAGCTTCAAAATAATAAAGTCAAAATAATAAAGAAACAAGTCGATAAGAAGAGGGGCACAATTGGTTTCCATTGGAAAGCCGACAGTCTGTTGAAAAACACGTATTCCGAACGTCAATTAAGAAATCAAGCATCTTGATATTGTCAGATTTAGATATTTTATGTTTTGAATCAGAGTGATCCTTTACAAAGTAGGATTTATCCCTCCCTAAGACAAAATACTTAAATCTATTGCAATATTAAAGAGAGTTAGATTGTATGTAGTCTAAAAGATATTTGACTTTTTTTTAGTACCCACATCTGATTCACGCCACCTCTACAATCAAGGTTTCGTGCAGAACTTGGTAGACCGTTATGTGTAAGGACACTTATGTAGTTAAGGTATCCAATACAAGGATGGAAGATCCAGTTCTTCATCTTTGGTTGAAATCTAAAGGAACATAGAACAGACCTATAGTTATCAAAAGTACCAGGATTATAATTTTATACGCCAGACGCGCGTTTCGTCTACATAAGACTCATCAGTGACGCTCAGATCAAAACAGTTAAAAAGCCAAATAAATACAAAGTTGAAGAGCATTGAGGATCCAAAATTCCAAAAAGTTGTGCCAAATACGGCTAAGGTAATCTACTCCTGGGGTAAGAAAATCCTTAGTATTTCGAAAAATTCTAAGTTTTGTAAACAGAAAATTTATAAAAATGACCATATAATTGATATTCATGTCAACACCGAAGTGCTGACTACTGGGCTGGTGATACCCTCGGGGACGAAACGTCCACCAACAGTGGCATCGACCCAGTGGTGTAATTATCCGGAATTTACTCTTTGGTAAGTGTCGTAAGGGTTTATGTTGAGTTTCAAAGTGATTTGTCAATACCTAATTCGTTTATCGAGTAGTTATTAAATGGGTTTTACACACAAAACCATGCTGTTTGGGGCTTTATCTGCGGGAACAACATATTTGTCATGGAGGCAGGATAAGTGTTTTGCGATATTTTGGTTTATAAAGATTGACGTAGCATGGGCATTGATGGACCCATTCAGTTTCTTAATTCTGATTTGTAGGGGAAGTGTTATTGACAACGATGAGGTCACCGGTAAAAAACGTGTCCAGCCGGATTATGTGTGAATTGGGAACTAGAACAAGTGCAATCAGGAGGTTTAGTCTGAAGTCGTCAATATTAATATCCTGTAAAACGTGTTTGTAATTGAAAAGTTTAGTTGCAATAGGTTTGGTATAGGTATAAGAAATGATTGGTACAGACTGGTCTTTGAAATGAGGAGGTATTTTCGATTTATGAATTTATGATGAAGGACTTTGCCCAAGTTGACGCCATTGAGACCTTTTTGGGGCAATGGAAAGATTAAGAAAAGATCGTTTCTCTTTTTTATCTTTTTTCAATGCAAACTGGTTTGAAAAGTCGGTGACTTACAATATCCAAAATAATAGCTGTACGTTTGTATTAGTTTGAATGAAGGTTTGTAACAGTGGTTTCAAAACATTACTTGAACAGAGTATGAAGTTTTGAAATGGATACAAAATACTGTTTCGTGCGAATGTGATGAATTTTTCGCATTATTTTAAAATCTACATTCTTGTCTTTACTACAGGGCGATAAGTAAAATACCCGCAGGAAAAACTTCCTTTGTGTGTTTTCGAATATATAAATATTCTTTGGGCGGACCCTTCAATCAATCGGATTCAGTAACCTACAATGTATTCCGAATAACAAAACGAAAACATAGCATATATTTTCACTTATGGATCACGCTATTTCATGGAGCGATAAATAGATTTGAACAGTTATGTCAATTAATAATATTTCAAGAAAATATCAAATGACCAAAAAAAACGAGTAAGTATACCAATAAGGGTTTTTAAAAATTTGGACGAATCCTAAATTTTGAAGTCACATTTTCACTTGTATTGTACATGTTGTAGTCTGTTGTTTGTTTACAAAATATTTGACAATCACTGGCATTTTATAGTATGCTATATTTTCACCTCTTGGGATTGTGTTTGTTGCAATTGTATATTGTGTTATGTGTCATCGTCTGTATTTCGATGCATATCATATTTATAGTCTTATTTGACTTGATTTCCTTTTTCTGTGGATAGTCATTATTATTATTTGGACTAGTCTTGTGAAAATAGTTTTGAATGTTTGGATCTAGTTCCAAATATGAGTTTAAATTTCAAGATTATATTTTCGTCAAAAAAACCGTCAGTGTTTGTGGTGTCCTGTGCTTTCGTTATTTAGAGATGTCTGATATCATTCTGTGATTTACATGTTGTAATGTACTTTTATATTATTTATTTATTAATACATATCGGTCTGTTATGTAGTGTTGTATTGTGTGGTATTGTATTGGTTGCAATTGGTAGTGTATTCCTGACAAGAGAGAATTTCGGCTAGCTAAAATGTCCTATACTATGAAACCAATATGACAGTTGTTTGTTTTGTTTTGTTGCAGTTCAGTGTTTCTATTGTTCCGTTGTTTTCCTTGTATAGTCGATGTGATTTTTTTCATTTTAATTTTGTTACCCGGATTTGTTTTTTTCTCTAAAAGAGGCTGCGAGACATATAAAATTCTGAAAAAATGAGTCGCTTTTAACAGTCAGTATCGTTCAAGTTAGTCATATTACGCTAAGGAACATTGATTATGAATTATTCCCTTGTAAGTGAATAATTTGACAACATTGAATCCGTATTCGTGTGAACTTCAGTAAGCTAGATATGGATAACTCATGCATAATTATTTGTCATTGCAGCTAAGAAAAGAGCACTTAAGATACTATTTAAAAAAACGCATGAATTGTGCGTGTTCGGTTTATTAAAGGGAAAGAATGTCAGCATTGATAGTAACCAACGGTAAATCAGTCAATTGACTGATTTGACCTAGAAAAAAATCATTCTTATACAGGTAAAACGATGATTAACATACATATTTAATCTTTAATATAAAATTTAACAAACCAAGAAAAATCCAATTTCATGATTTTGATTTTGATCTATATCAATATGCATGTTTATATCTCTTATATGACCACCTGTGCAACACCAAGATAGAAGCTACTAATGGGACTTTTAGGGAATTCCGTTAGAGGATTACCTTACAAAGGCAAATAAAAAATATTAACATAATGCATCAGTGCATGGAAAAGGTTTGAGATACACGAATTCAAGCTGTGTGTCACCATAAATACTTCAACCCCGTTCAAAAAAAATTGTCATTGCTAAGTGTATCCCTCCGTTCTTAGAGCACACGTACCCCACAAAGAAGGAACTTGACTCGCACATTTCAAAAAAAGAAACACTACAAACTAACACCACTGAAAATGTTTTAATCATCAGTGTTTCATGTTGTCCTCTTCTTCTCTGAGTTATTTACTCAGTTCTAGCAGAATAAGTGAAACAGCGAGACAGAAGCTAGTAATTGGACATTCAAACTTCTATGGAAGAAAAACAGACAAACTAATAAAAACAAAATGCATCAGTGCAAATAAACAGTGCATATATACGGTTTAAGAAACACGACCCAAGATATGTATCACCGTAATCATTTGAAGTAGCCTTTAACCCCCTCTCGTACAATATAAACATATTAATTACATGTTGAGTATTTACCTGAAATCATAAAATAGTTCACGTCTGTGGAAAGTGCTTTGCCTCTGTCATACATATTTTGGATGATGAACATATCATCTGGATTTATCGGACACAAAAGTCCGTGTAAATTACCGCTGCTTTTTGTAATAAAACCCATTCCTAGTCCAACTTTTGGGTAATACTTCATAAATGGCATTGAAAATTGTAGTACAACTGAGGAGTAGAGATGGTAATCTATTTTACGTAAGATAAAGTTTTTTAATTTCAAGAAGTCGAATTCTTGAATTTCCTGTGAACTCCACAGCTTTGAAATTAATGATAGATCCCTCTGTTCTTTGAGTGCACCGAGTGCACCGATACTAAAACGCGTTTGCCATGGATACAATCTTTGAGAAACAAGGGAAGAGATTCCAGTGGCGCTGTGACCAACCATGTGGGAATTTTTTGTGAGCGAATATTGCTCATCTAATTCAAAATACATTTGAAGGCTGTTGATTATCCCGTTGAATATATCCAGTACCATATACCCTGAAATAAACAGTAACCATATTTAAACGTTAATAAAATGTGTATCACAATTGTGTGTGTATGTGTGTGTGTATGTGTGTTGGTGCGTTGGTGTGTTTGTGTGAGTGTGGTGGGATTGATTTTGACAACAATAAGATAAGTTCGAAAATATGACTCGATTAAATTTAAACAACGTTTTTCTAACAAAGTTTGGGTATGGATAAATAAAATAAGAAAGACGGAATTTCAGTATGAAAATATATATATATATATAAAGAAACTAATTAATAACAGTGAATATGTATAATCAGGGATTATGTAGAATCCCTAACATTTTCAGGGATTATGTATAAATTTGGATATTATCGACTATTTAACATTTGCCCTGCTTTTTTACAGGCATATCTATCAAATTCACATCTGTTTTTACCACAATACCAACATTTAAATGTCAGTATTCACCGCAGAAACTGATACATGTTCAGGGATTATGTATAAATTTGGATATTATCGACTAAAACATTTGCCCTGCCTTTTTACAGGCATATCTATCAAATTCACATCTGTTTTTACCACAATACCAACATTTAAATGTCAGTATTCACCGCAGAAACTAACGAAAACTTTAAAAAGACTTATTCAAAAGGGATACAGTTACGATACTGTTGTCAAGTCATAAAAGATTGCATATTTTGGCGTTAATATTAATTCACTTATAGGGTCTTTGCATCGGAACTAAACACATTTATTCAAAAAACAGTTGTTGGCATGACACGGGTTATGTTCTTCTCATATATGTAATGATGGTATGATACTAAACCCCTAACGGAAAGGATTGTGCCTGATATTCATACGATGAAATCATAAGCTTTCAATCATTTTGAGTATGGAGCTGGCATGTCAGTTAACTGCTTGTAGTCTGTTGTTATTTATGTATGATTGTCATTTTGTTTATTTTCTTTGGTTACATCTTTTGACATAAGACTCGGACTTATCTTGATTTGAATTTTAAATGTACGTATTGTTATGCGTTCACTTTTTTTCATCATTGGCTAGAGGTATAGGGGATGGTTGAGATCTCATAAACATTTTTAACCCCGCCGCAATTTTGCGCCTTTCCCAAGCTAGGAGCATCTGGTCTTTGTTAGTCTTGTATTATTTTAATCTTAGTTTCTTGTGTACAATTTGGAAAATAGTATGGCGTTCATTATCAATGAACTAGTATATATTTGTTTAGGGGCACGCCTCCGGGTGCGGGAATTTCTCGTTACACTGAAACCCTGTTGGTGACCTTCTGTCTGTTCCTGTGCCGAGCATATTTTTTAGTGACATAATGAGGTTCAACACGTGAATAAAATATAAAGGGAAAAACTCATCACTTAAGATCCACACAGTAGATCAGGAATGAAAACTGTTAACTTCAAGGAATAAAAAAAAGCTTTTAATTATTGATTATCCATGTAATCATGTTTAAATTGGTAGAATGGTAATTAAAATTTTCAGTGAATATATATATTTAGGTAATCTTTATAATCAATAATGATTTTACTGATTCTACATAATCCCTGAAAAATTAGAGATTCTGCAGAATCCCTGATTACACAAATTCACTGTAACATATATACGTATTTCAAACCAGACATCCCATCCTCTTTCACACGCATTTTTTATTCATCGTGACCCGAACTTTAGAAACTATCCTGGTAAACTTATCAATCCTTTTGTTAAACTTAATCTAAAGGTTTACTATTTCAAAATTGTATTTTATATATGAACTGTTTATTTTATTGGTCTTAATATTGATATTGCTATATAACGTAATGGTACTCAAATTGCAACGAGTACCCAAATTGCACCTATTTAGCAAAAAAAGCGACGGAAATCTTTCCTAGAGACTAAACAAATTGTATTTTTATGATCCGATATTATGCACGTCTATCAACATAGGTAGATATATTTAGATATACACAAAACGTTTACAGTATTTATCAACAGATGAAGTGTTTACTGAAAAAGCAAAATGAACTGAAACGTCGCCATCCGACGTCATCAAAACGTCATCTTTAAACAATTAGCAAATACAATATGTTTTTTTTTTTTTTTTTTTTTTTTTTTTTTAATAAAATATGTTGTCAAGAATCCATTTCTAAAAAAAAGAAGAATAAGCATAGACAAATATCCAATTGTTCAAAATATTTGAAAAAAATAAACAAAAGCTCAGTTATTCGACTTTTGACGATGCTATTTGGGTACTCCTCATTACAGAATCATTGATGATTTGGAGGTTGGTTCAGACCAATGTTTCTATGATTCTATAGGAATTGAAAAACAAAACGGTGTACCTATATAATAAAGAATGATACGGCTACAAAATAAACACAAAATGGAAATGTTTGTATTGATCATAAAAAAAACGTATTTGAATAAACTGTCAAAACAGGTGCAATTTGGGTACCGTCACATACCGTTACATATACACATTTATGCATCTATAATCTGTCGCTGATTGTATCTTGACATTGCACTAGGTCATGTTTTCTCGGACTTTTTATGACGTCTGTACACTAAATCAATTGGGTGTTTAACGTAGTCTGATTGATAACTGAGTCTGAGATACTTGATTTTTATTTAGTTGTTATTTGCTTTGAAATACTTGTCAGTAACTGCGATTACTTTCAGATCTGTACTTAGTTTCTTCTTTTTTTGTTGTACCAAACCACGTCCACGCTGTGTTTTTGTATGTTGTTTTTCTTTTTGTATACAAGTCTAAATAAGTATGTTTCAAGGTTGATAGCTTTATTTTGTGATGAATGCCGACAAAGTTTGGATGTAAAATGCCTGATCATGAAATATGTCTGCATGTTGATTTTGTTTACGAATGATTTCCTTTTGACGATGATAAAATGTAGTCAATGTTTTGACAAAGGCGTGATATCGACACCACCGGTGTATTTTTTATTTATTTTTTTAATTATGTCTTTCCACCTTTCCTCGGAAAAACGTATTGATTTTGTTCTGGTTATTATTTTTTGTCTTCCGCCTAATTATTTTCTTGCGTAGTTTTGTTGCTTCAAAAGGTGTCGCTTAGATATTTGGAATATGATATAGTATAGTTTATACGCTTTTAAAACTGACAACCGCGTAACCAAATACTTTACGTTGTTAGAGTAATCTCCCCAAACACTGTTTTTCTTGTGCCTACTACTCCTTCCAAACCGTAAAAAATTGCGACAAATTCATTTTACCTAATTGATCCTTACATCTTCAGGATAAGGATTTTTATTTTGACCGAAGCTATACAGAGACTCCATATGAGAGTTATGCCCCTTTTGTATTTGATGTAAGTGATATGCGTTTTTAACTGGTAAACAATAAGTGACATACGTCAGGGTCTTTGAATTTGGGGTCATTGGTCCAAAAAATGAAAAATAGGTCAAGGTCAAAGGTCAAGGTTATATTTTTAATTTTTGATTTTTGCTGATTTTCACTTTTTATTAAAACCAGTATAACATATCGACAAATTATGTTTACTAAATTGTTAGTGGCGACATGTTGTAACACTCAAATTTTGATTGCGAAGTAAATGGTTGTTATCCCCCCTTTTATGTTTAAAATAACTCATTATCCATACATATTACAGACCTAAGGTCTTTTTTTAGGTACTCGGTTTATGACCTTGAAATTGAGGTCAAGGTTATAAGCAAATTCGACTTTCTAGATATTGTCCCTTGCTCTAAATTCATCTTTATACATCATAAAGGAATTGCATGACATTTAAATTGAATTTCAATGATATATTGTAAATGGTGGAAAGACCTGTAATTGTTCTATGAAAAATTCGTTTTTAATTAGGTCTTTCCACTTTTCTGTGGAAAGACCTATTGTTTTTCTTCTGATTATTTTTTTTTTTTTTTTTTTCTTCCGCCTAATTTTGTTCTTGCGATAAACATTTGTTTCGCAATATGTCGCTTAGATATTTTTTATATGATATCGAACAGTTTATGCGCTTTTGAAATTTACCCTGCGTAAACGAATACTATTCTTTGTAGGAGTTATCTCCCAAAACACTGTTTTCTTTGTTAGCGCATCTCCTTCGCAACCGTAAAAGATTATGACAAATTTATTTTACAAAATTGCTCGTTATATCCTTCGCATGATTTGTCCTATTTTGACCGAAGCGATATGACCGCTCCATATGAGAGTTATTTCCCCTTATGCATCTGATATAAGTGATATGAATTTCTATCTTATAAATCATAAGTGAAAGAGACCTAGGATCTTTTGATTTGAGGTCCTTGGTCCCAAAAAATGAAAATTAGGTCAAGGTCAAAGGTCAAGGTCATATTCTGATATTTGAATTTGGCTTATTTTCACTTATATCCAAAGACTGTATAAGATATCAACAAATTATTTTTACTAAATTGTTAGTTGCGACATGTCGTAAGATGTAAATTTTGATTGCAAGCGTACGTTGAATGTAAAAGGGAGTTTTCTCCCCTCTTGTATGTAAAAATACGCGTTTGGTGATATAACTCATTAACTAAATATAATTAAGACCTATGGTCTTTTGATTTGAGGTCCTTGGTTTATGACCTTGAAAATGATCTCAAGGTCATAGCTTAATTTGACGTTCTAGATTTTGACCTTTGCTTTTACTCTATATGTATACATGATAAAGATATACAACTTTTAAAAAAAGGTATCAAACCATTTAACCTTGTAAAAAACAACCGGAAGTGACCTTTTGTAAACCGGAAGTAGCTATTTTTTTGTACTTTATTAATATAAAAGTATATAGAACCAAATATTTTTGGAATCAGTGTCAAGTAAATATTCAAATATAATCGGAAGTAACATTTTTCAAACCGGAAGTAACAAATTATCTCCCTTATTTAAAAAAAATGTATGGAAACAATATATTTTTGGAATCAGTTTACTAGGAGCTATCATTTGACGATTGAAATGACATTTTAAACTTAGTTTCACAACTTTTCATATCAAAATACATTGTTTTGATGGAAAGACCTTCAATTGTTCTCTGAACAATTGGTTTTTAATTATAAAGAGATTTGTTCCGTTGAAATCAAAAACGCTGTAACAAATCTAACATACACGAGCCATTCGAGCAAGTTGAGATGTGTAAACATCATAAGATGTTGAAAAGGGAACACCACCATCTAAAAATGGACAATTAATCACCTATTGTATCGTACATTACTGAAGTAAGAATCCCCTTAGATATCAAGACCCAGGAAAGGGCAGTGTTCATTGTTTGACTTAGCATCTTTCAAGTCAGTTAAGAAAATGAATTTCTTTTTACTGTATATCCTGAACTCGTTATTCTTGAGATCCAATATTTACCAAATACTGTGAAAGTACTTTAATTCGTGGGTATCAATTTTAGTGGTTTAAGCAATATTTACATGTCCGTGGCTTAAATTCGTGGATTTTAGTTTTGCGTTATTCAATATAATTATTCTATAGATCATATCAGTAGTCCAACCTACCGATGAGGATCTTTCCATGTCTTGATTTGGACAATTGTTGTTTGATTTCGTTTGTCACTTAAATTCGTGGATAAAGTTATCCACGAAAACCACGAAAATTAGTACCCAACGAGATTCTAAAATTAGATGCCACATTAAAAATGACATGTATTTTCTCGTACGGTCTTGTTTAACTTACTCACTGTCTCGATGACAATGCCAGCGATTTCGGGATTTCTAAATATTGTCTTAACATGCATACTAAGAAACTTTCCATAAAATTTCATCCAGTCGGGTTTAATAATAAAACATCGATCATTTAAAACTATGTTTCAAATTTATATTGTTTCCATGGTAACGATAATCATTTTCAACCATTCCATAAATGAATGCACGACTT
Source organism: Mytilus trossulus (assembly GCF_036588685.1). Taxonomy (NCBI): domain Eukaryota; kingdom Metazoa; phylum Mollusca; class Bivalvia; order Mytilida; family Mytilidae; genus Mytilus; species Mytilus trossulus. The sequence continues at coordinate 19,087,569 of NC_086380.1, forward strand.
TACAAAACTTTAAATTATTGAATACTTAGGCTCGTCTACATCAGAAATATATTACCTCGGCTGTATTATTAATTTGACAAAACCTTTAGTTTTTTTTTAGACTTTAGTGCTCTTCAACTTCATAATGTTTATAATGGCCATTCTAACTTTTTTATTCGGTTGTCAATAGTGAACTTTTGTAGACGAAACGTACGTCTGGCGCAAATATAGATTTCCAAACCTGGTATCTATGAGGATTTTTTTTACATGAGAGTGCTCATTGTAGTATAATTACATTAACATCGAGTCAGTCAATTCCGAGAAATATCATGGACAAAAGATGTGGAAGAATACGAAAAAAAAGAAAAAGGTAACTTTGTTGTGGGATGTTCTTATTATTATAAATTGAATAATTTAACTTCGACATAAAGTGTGGGGTTGTGATCAATTTCATTTTTTTATGTAATGAACAGTGTTCAGTGGTGTGTATAATTGTTTTTTTAAATAGTTATTACGTCCAAAATATTTGTATTTTCGGTACAAAATTTTCTCTGAATATATATTTCTACGATGTTCTACGCCTATGAGAAAGATTTTAACGAATTAGTTCAACAACTATACCATTAACCTTCACGGAATAGGTTCTTTGTATGTAGTCTTATCATTAAGACCAGGAGTGTTGACTGTCGGGGAAAAAACACATTTTAAGTCAATTATTATCCGTGATCGTTCAAACCAGGCTGCTTATTACGCATATATCCCATAGAACTAGAGATAAAGAATAAAACAGATACAGTTAAGTCGGCCTCATATCTTGACTTACATCTAGAAATTGACAATGAGGGTCGATTGAAAACAAAACTTTACGACAAAAGAGATGATTACAGCTTTCCAAATGTGAACTTTCCATTTCTAAGTAGCATCATTCCTACAGCACCTGCATACAGTGTATATTTCTCCCAATTTATATGATATTCCCGTGCTAACATTTCCTATCATGATTTTCTTGATAGAGGGTTGGTGCTCACAAGGAAGCTATTCAATCAAGAGTTCCAAATGGTGAAGTTGAAATCATCTCTTCGTAAATTTTACGGACGCCATCACGAGTTTACCGTTATGGAATAACCGTTTCACACATGATATTGATTATGTTCCTTACGTCGTAACTACAATAATCCCCTTCCCTTTCATATATGTGACCTACCGAAATAGACTATTTACCGGATTTGTTATCTCATAAGCAACACGACCGGTGCCACATGTGGAGCAGGATCTGCTTACCCTTTTGGAGCTCCTGAGATCACCCCTAGATTTTGGTGGGGTTCGTGTTGTTTATTCTTTAGGTTTCTATGTTGTGTAATGTGTACTGTTGTGTGTCTGTTTGTCCTTTTAATTTTTAGCCATAGCATTGCCAGTTAATTTTCGATTTGTGAGTTTGACTGTCCCTTTGGTATCTTTCGTCCCTCCTTGTGTATTAAGTTGATATTCTGTGAGTATACTGATTGACGCTATTTAAGCTGTCATATTTTAATAATGTAAAATGAATACTCATTTTTTAAATAAAACCATTTGACCTAAAACACTATTTATATGATTGAGGAAATTATAGACTGCTGGTATCAATAGATTGCAAATGTAATTTGTAAAACGAAATGAATGTTTAGCGCCATTGTCTTTTCATTGTCTTTGTCTTGTTTGTTAATTGTTTAATATCTATTGGAGAGAGCAAAACAATTTCCCGTCGCCAGATTGTCTGTGATGTACACATATAAAAGAAATCATAGACTTAAATTAAGTTTTGAATGAAGTGGCATGTGTATCCTTCCAAAAAAATTCTCATGGGATAATTTTTTATATCAAATTCTGGTCGACTACGATGGATTTTTTTAACGATCTTGACAAGCTATAAATAATTATGTTTGCCTTATTTATCACTCAATTTAAAATTAAATGCTTTCCTTACCTGTGTTAACAAGCAAGGCTGAAAATTTTTGCGTAACTAGTTCATGCCCGTAAAACGCAATAATTGTTCCAAAAAAACAGTTAAATGCAAAACCCATGTCTTTAAATGAATTACTATTAAAGTTGATATTTATAAACCAGACAGTCTTGTGGTTTGTTGTCGTTTTCGGAAATACACTTCATAGAACAAGGTGAAATTAGTCAAAAAGAATGAATACGCAGTCATTTAAACCTTCTGTGTACCGAATTTTCCACACTGACTTTACAACCTTGATGATTTAAATTATCGATTGGTATCAAATAACCGTATTACATTGTAGTGGTTGTGAATGTGTTCATACTTTGCCAAAACGTAGTATCTATTGATACAAGTTGAAAAATATAATAAAAATGATAGGTCACCGCGCATTTTCTCAAGCTTCAGGACGGGACAAAATGACAGATTTTGTATGGATTATACAGGGAAAAACGCCATTTTGTGATTTGAAACTAAACAAAAGGATAGAATACTTCAGGATAAGATAGATTTCAGACACTGCTTTGAGAATATCAAAAGAAAAGATAGGGTCACCGTACGTTTTTCCCGGCTAAAGTACAAAATAAGAAAATTCCATGTAGGAACCTTCAGAAAATGAACTGTTTTAGAGTAACCTCCCCTTAAAATTTCAACTAGAAAAAAAATAAAACCAACCAAAAATGATTAATACTTGCAAAAATATTAATATCAATAAGTTATACGTTATATTCGTATAAATTGGTTCTTATAAATGAAAATTCACATTGAATAACTGCATTCCTGCATCAAATTTTGCTAACTTGATCGAAAATCTGGACCTTTGGTTCTCTGTTTTTTACAATCCAAGATGGAGGAAAACACCCATACCACCTTAAGCTAGATAGGGTGTTTTCCTGCATTTTGGATTTTGACGTACCAGAAAACAAGGTCTAGATGTTTGATACAATGTGCAAATTTTGATAGTAGTAGGTAATTCATGAGTAAGATTTTTATCATGTTTACGGTTGTATATTACCAAAAAACAAATACTTTTGTTTGATTCATTTTTTTCCAACTTTGCCAATTAAGGGGAGACAACTCAAATGCAAGGGCAGATAATTCAGATAGTGTTACTTTTGCAATAGAATGTGTTAGGAATTTACCCATGTTATTATGTAGCAAGAAAACGAGTCTGGTGACCCCATTTTTTCTTTTTTTTATCTGAAAGAATAATATTTGAGCTATTTTCCTATATTTTATCTCAAAATTCTATGGTGTAGTTTTCGTTTTATAACCGAAAATTGGGTTTTCCATGCATAATCTATACAAAATTTTACAATTTTGCGCAACCTGTAGTAAAAAATAAGTCTGGTGACCTATTATTTTTATTAATGTTCTTAAATAAGCAGGATATAAACTACATTTTGGCAAATTATTAAGAATTTCTATGAATTATAATTTAGACACCCTATCTACCTTAAGGGGTCAACTGACCGTTTTGGTCATCTGACTTATTTGTAGATCTTACTTTGCTGAACATTATTGCTATTTACAGTTTATCTCTATCGATTAAAATATTCAAGATAATAACCAAAAGAGGTAAAATTTCCTTTAAAATTACCAATTAGGGGGGAGCAATCCAACAACCAGTTGTCGGATTTGTCTGAAAAATCCAGGGCATGAAGATCTTAACTTGATTAGCAATTAAATCCAGTCAAATTTTTTCTAAATGTTTTGGTTTCAGAGTTCTAAACTAAAATCTACATTTTACCCATATGTTCTATTTTCAGCCATGGCGGCCATCTTCGTTGATTGGCCGGGTCATACCACACATTTTTTAAACAAGATACCCAAAAGAAAATTTTGCCCAAATTTGACGTGATTTGGCACAGTAGTTTCAGAGGATAAGATTTTTTTTAAAGTTAACGACGACGGACGACAACAGACGACGGACGCCATGTGATGAAAAGCTCACTGGGCCCTTCGGTCCAGGTGAGCTAAAAAAAAAAAAGGTGATAAAACGGATAATCATGATGATCTTAGTGAATTTCCTATGTCCAAGGGCTGTGACTCTGCACAAAATTATCAGACAGAACAAAGTTAAAACTTGATCTGAAACCTGTCATGATACAACTATATATCAATTTTCATATCAAAATCAACGAGTATGACAAGTACACAAGAGGCTCTAAAGAGCCTGTGTCGCTCACATTGGTGTATGGGCACATATTGAATCATAACACAATTGTGTTTTGGTGATGGTGATGTGTTTCTAGATTTTTACTTTACTGAACATTCTTGATACTTTCAATTTTCTGTTTCTATAATAAACTTGGCCCATTAAATACAGAGGAAAATATTTCGTGAAAATTTACAAAAATTTACTTAAGTAATAAAAATTATACATCAATGTAAGGCAAACTGTGGCAATGTTGCTTCAATTTTTTGTTAAAGATTTAAAAAAAAAAACATTAAACATTCATATATAATTCTACATGTATGTTCATTTAAGGAATTAATCACTAAGGCAAATAATTCATAGTTTATCAAGGTTTCAAAAGCAACGCATATATCAAGTATATATTTTTTTTCGTGGTCATGAATCTTGATTCTGCAGAGATTTAAAATTTACAAAAAATAGGTAAAAAAATACTATAAAGGGCAATAACTCCTTAAGTGATCAACTGACCATTTTGGTCATGTTGACATATTTGTAGATCTTACGTTGCTGAACATTATTGCTGTTTAAAGTTTATCTCTATCGGTAATAATATTCAAGATAGTAACAAACTAGAGGTTCTCAGAGCCTGTATCGCTCACCTTGGTTTATGTGCATATTAAACAATCGACACAGATAACTTCATGACAAAATTGTGTTTTGGTGATCGTGATGTGTTTGTAGATCTTACTTTATATAACATTCTTGTTGCTAAAATTATCTCTATCTATATTGAACATGACCAAAATATTGTTTTCTAAAGTAGATACCCCAATGATGATTGTGATTAAGTTTGGTTAAATTTGACCCAATAATTTCAGAGGAAAAGATTTTTAAAAGCATTCTAAAATTTTAGAAAAATAGTTATATTGGCTATAGAAGGCAATTACTCCATAATGGGTCAACTTACAATTTTGGTCATGTTGGCTTATTTGTAGATCTTACTTTGATGAACGTTATTGCTGTTTACAGTGTATGCCTATCTTTAATAATACTCAAGATAATAACCAAAAACTGCAAAATTTCCTTTAAATTGCTAATTCATGGCAGCAACCCAACTGTGACGGATGGGTTAACTAAAGTCTAGACAGGCAGTAAAACAACGTCTGGTTCGTTTGATCGTATAATCTCAAATCAATATAGCAACATGATACATAACAATAGCACAACGTTAACAGAAGATATGATGACGTTAACAATGTTAATGGAAACGGCGTTAAAAGTAGTTAACGTTTGACGCGTAAGTTAAACTGTCTCTAAATCACCAACATACTCGGGGCCACCAGATGCAATGTCCATTAGCTGTGATATGTAGTGGCATGCGGAAAGAACAAAAAATAGATTGATCTCACAAATAATTAAAAATTAACAAGTCTGTTCACACACGTTAGTTGCTACGTTCACTTCGTCTCAGATAACAGTCCATGCTGTTGACTTCTAATGGGTAGAGTTTCGTCACGGGTCGATTTGTAATTCCTGATTTGGTACGCACCAAAGCGACGCGTACTAAGCCGTCCTTGCCTTTAATAGTGTCCTGCACAACTCCAAGTCTCCAATGCACGCGCTTTGATTCGACGTGTATCTGAACGACATCGCCTTCTTTAATCTTCCGAACGTCGACTCCAGCTCTTTGGTGATATTCTCGCAATGAAGTAAGGTATTCTCCTTTCCATCTTGTCCAGAAGTTCTCAATCAATTGTCTCTGTCGTATCGCTTGATTGTTCAAGTTTGTATGTGTTACTTCACAAACATTTAGATTGTCAATAGCACTATTTGACGATACATACGGTAAAGTTGTTATTCTTCGTCCATGTATAAGATTGGATGGTGTAAGCGGCTCCGGATCTCTAATATCTGTTGAAATATACGTCACTGGTCGATCGTTGAGTGTGGCTTCGATCTCTGTTAATACAGTCCTTAGAGTCTCATTGTTGACATGTGCACGTCCTAATACTTTCTTAAGTGATATTTTTGTTAAGCCAATCATTCTTTCCCACATGCCTCCGAACCATGGAGCTCTATTTGGGATGAACTTCCATTCAATGCCATAATTCTGAATATTTTCTTTAACTTTTCTAGAATTGCAAAGTCGTGAAATTTCGTTTGAAGCAGCTTTAAATGTGAGCGCATTATCTGACATCATTTTTTTCGGCACTGATCGTCGACTTGCAAATCTCCGGGAACACAATAAAAAAGATTCCTCGCTGAGATCGTAAACTAATTCCAAATGTACGGCTCGAGTGACAGCACATGTAAATAGGCAAATGTAAACCTTCGATTATTCGTTGTGTCTGTTTCTTGTCGTTAGCGCACCTGTGAAGTCTACACCGGTTATGCTAAAGGGTGAAGCATCTTGAACTCTCTCCTTTGGTAATGGTGGAATTTCTGGTGCGGGATAAGATTTTCCGATTACTTTTCGGCACGTTACACATTTCGACAATATAGATTTCACGCACTGTCTTAATTTCGGAATCCAAAATGTTTGTTGTATGTATGCTAGAGTGATATTTATACCTGAATGTAGTGTGTTCTCATGTGCGTCTAACACTATCAAATGTGTAAGACGGTCCTTTGCTGGTAACAGATATGGAAACTTGACTGTTTCTCCTACTGTCGCATTGTCTATTCGGCGGCCACCACATCGTAATAATTGTTTTTCGTCTAGAAAAAGCTTTAATTGTCGCACAAGTGTTTTACGTTTTGTAGAATTATCTATACAATTTATTTAGTCACTAAATATTTTACCTTGTGTATATCTTATCCATAGGAATTTTCAATTTTCAATTTCATCACTACGTAACAAATATTTCTTTCGTTCGGTTTCCGTTGCTCTGCAGTTTGTTGCAAATCTCATTACATATGCGGTAATGCGGGTTAATTTTCTATAAGAATTTTACCGTTCGATATCTATGATTTCTCCTATACCAATACATACATTTTGAGTTTTCTCTATAGTTTCAATTTTGTCATCGTTCTCCGACATTGTTGTACATACACTAGACGTTACATTGTTTCCGTTCCATGTCGGCCAATCTTCTTTGCTGTTTAACCATTTGGGACCACTAAACCATATTTCATTCTGTTGCAGTTCTTCAGATGTTATACCACGTGTAAGCAGATCTGCGGGATTGTCTTTCGTAGGGCAGTATCTCCATACATTATCTCCACACAAACTTTTAATTTCTTCAATTCTATTTCGGATAAATTGTCTCTGTGGTTTTACGGATGTAAGCCAACTTAGTACGATTTGACTATCACTCCAAACTTGTATTTCACTGAAAGTTTCTGGAAAGTTTTTGCAGATATGATCAGCAAGCCTCGCTCCAATTACAGCCCCCATGAGCTCTAGTTTTGGTAAAGTTATAGTCTTGATAGGCGCAACTCAATTCTTTGCCATTACTATTGTTGGTTTTCTGTCATACATGATGTACACGCATGCGCCATACGCATGAGTTGAAGCATCGGTAAATACATGAAGAGTTGGTAAATTTCTGTTATTCTCGTTTTGTGTTTGAGTACTTCGATGAATCTCTGTTTCTAAGCTCGTTGCTAGATCTCGTGAAATTAATATCCATTTTGATTGGATGTCTTCCGGTAATATTTCGTCCCACTCCAAGTTAAGCTTCCAAAGTGATTGCATAAAGATTTCCGCTTTTACAGTAACTGGGCTTAATAGTCCAAACGGATCGAAAATCTTGGATTATTGCCGTAAAATATATCTTTTAGTCAGTTTTCCTTTTTTGTCCATCTCGAACGTGTTACTTTGATAAAACAACTTGTCCGATTTAGCGTTCCATTGCATACCAAGAATTTTAGGAAGCTCATCTTTGTCTAAGGTTTTTTCTTTGCTAGCGATTTCTTGTAATTTTGGACTGTTTGAATTCCATGAGCGTAGGTTAAATCCGCCTTTCGTAAGTAATTCTCTCGATCTCCTGTAATAATCTATTACGTCATTTTCGTTATCAAAGCTAGTTAAAATGTTGTCTACATATAACCCATTTTCAAGTGTATCTGAAAGTTTCCCCGGATTTTCCTTAACGTGCTTGAGAAGTGTGGCGCTCAAAATGAATGGCGAACATGTAGCACCGAAGAGTACGGACTTGAAGCGATATGTTATTAGCGGACTTGATGTGTTTGTAGGATCGCTCAGCCATAAGAACCTCGTTGCATCTCGGTCTTTCTCGTCGAGCTGTATTTGTAGAAATGCCTTTTCTAAATCTGATGTTGTAGCATATTTCTTAGCGCGAAATCTCATAAGTATTCCCGTAATATCATTCATAACAGATGGGTGTGTTTCTAAGCATTCATTTAGACTTGGATTATCTCTTCCATCTTTGCAGCTACAATCATAAACAATGCGTATTGGCGTAGTAGATTATTCCTTGGCAACAGAATGATGCGGGATATAGTGCACTGGTCGATCGGTAGGAAGTTTTGTTTCCTCAACCTTTTCAATAAAATGTCTTCTCTCCTGCTCCCTTATGATATCTCCATACATTTTCAATAAATCGGGTTTGTTTGCTAAACACCTAATAACGCTACTTGTCCTCCATGTTATGTGGTAGCGGAAGGAAATCTAGTTTCCATGGTAACTTAGCTGTGTACTTTCCATCTTCTAGTATTATAGACTTTTCTCCGTATTCTCGTACAACTTCCGACTGACTTTTAATGGTATCGCTTCCTGAAACCCCCAACGCTTCTAAGTTCCAAAACTTTTCCAAGTCGCAAACAACGGCTCTGTGATCAGTCAAAATATTCAACATTGCTGATTGTTTTGAACTACTTCCGTTTTTAGTTAGTACGGGTCCCGACAAGAGATAACCTATTTTCGACTTTACTGCGGTCGGTCCATTTCCTCTTATTATTTCGTCTTCAACTATTGACCAGTAATAGTCTGCACCAATCAATAAAGATATGTTAAACTTGTCTTCTGCGCATATCGGATGTGCGAGTCGTAAACCACGTAAGTATGGCAGTGCTTTGATTTCCTTTTGTGATTTTGTCTGAATAGGAGCGGCAATTTTCGGTACAATTATTACTTCTATTTCTATTCTTTGATTATCAACTGTTTCAATAGCTATGTTTGCTTTATCAAGATGATGAACTTGTCCTTCGTTTCCTCCAAATCCCGATATTTTCAGTGCAATCTTTTCGGTGGATTCAATTTCTAGTTTTCTAGCTAAATCTTCAGTTATGAATGAGTTTTGTGCTCCCTCGTCAAGTAGAATATTTGTCATGATAGATCGATTTTCGGACCAAACTGGAGTTACGGCAGTTTTCAGTAAAACATCTGTATGTGCAGTAACAGTAGAATGTAAGGATGTGGTTAGCTCCAGTGGCGTTTCCTCTACGGCGGTATGTGCTACGGTCATTTGTGTACTATACTGGTTTTCGGTCAAGCTCTTTGGTTCTGTGTTATGTACTTGTACATGTATACTCGTGTGATGTCTCTTTCCGAACTGGCGGCATTTAAATTCAGACTTATATTCAGCTACTCTATGATTTCCGAAACAGTTAAAACATACCTTTTTTCGCTTCACAATTTCTATTTGTTTCTCAACATCTTTCACGTTTTTGCATGTATTTGGATGATGGGATTCTTCACAAAAATAAACATTTTTTACGTGACTGTTTTCCGTTCTTTCCTTTAAATGTTTCGGCAATAAACGAAGCGGTCGGTAAAATTTCTAAATCTTCATTACTTGAACCTGTAGATTGTCCTGCGACCTGTACGCATACTTCCCTCTTTATTGCTGTTCTCAATGATTCGATGTCCCAGTCGTCGTTTCCGCGGTCTCGGGTTATGTTTTTTCGTACATAGGACGGCAACTTATTGTATATTATAGGCGTAAGAATAACTCCAAATGTACTCTCGTTTGTTCCTAACGATTCTAATCCGCGTATGCTACACTCAATTCTATCGGAAAAGTTTCTCAAACTGTCTGCGTTTGACCTCGGTGCGGGTAAATCAATTAAATTCTGAATATATGCGTTCGTGATTTTGTGGTTCTGACCAAACCTCTCTCTCAGTATTGATACGGCTTGATAGTAATTTGCATTTGTGAGTGGTAAACCGGCGATACATTGCGCGGCTATTCCCTGAATTTGATTTTGCAAATACGTAAATTTCTGCACGTCTGTTAATGTTTGGTTATCGTGTATTGTTGATTGATACGCATCCCAGAAAGGTTGCCAGTTTAACAAATTGCCTTTAAAATATGGTAGATTCAATTTTGGTAGCTTGTGGTAGATGCTAGAATTTGTTGCGCTCATTGACGATCTGTATTGCATATCATTATTCTGCATGGGATGTGGAGTTTTACATGTAGATGTGGAGTTGATAAACACAAAATCTGCTGCATTTGGATTTAAGTTCTGATTAGAGCTAGTTTCATTTGATTTGTTTTTCTGTTTTGAACTTGATGAATTGCGTACTTTTGTCAAAATTCGTTCTATATCTAAAACATACCGATCTGATTCTTCTATCTCTGCTTCCATGTTTTCCTCTGCAATCTCCTCTAAAATTTCATTATCAAGTTCTGAAAGAATATCCCTCTTCTTCTTCAATGTTTCACATAGGCTTTCTATTTCGTCACGTTGTGTTGTTTCTTTCTCTAATTCCTCTTCAATCTTTGAAATTAATCTCCTTGTTGCTCCTCGATGGCCCACTCGAATGGCTTTCTTTTTCGTCATTATCCTCTGGTCACAGCACCAATGTGACGGATGGGTTAACTAAAGTCTAGACAGGCAGTAAAACAACGTCTGGTTCGTTTGATCGTATAATCTCAACTCAATATAGCAACATGATACATAACAATAGCACAACGTTAACAGAAGATATGATGACGTTAACAATGTTAATGGAAACGGCGTTAAAAGTAGTTAACGTTAAAGTTAAACTGTCTCTAAATCACCGACACCAACAACGGGTTGTCCGATGTTTCTAAAAAATTCAGGACAGTTGGTTTCTGACCTAACAAACAATTTTACCCTTCGTCAGTTTTGCTCTAAATACTTTGGTTTTAGAGGTATAAGCCAAAATCTACATTTTACCCCTATGTTCTATTTTTAGCCATGCCGACCATCTTGGTTGGTTGGCAGGGTCAGGCCACACATTTTTTAAACTAGATATCTAAATGATGATTGTTGCCAAGTTTCATTAAATTTGGTCCAGTAGTTTCAGAGAAGATTTTTCTAAAAGTTTACGGACGACGGACGCCAAGTGATGAAAAAAGCTCACTTGACCTTTCAAGTCAGGTGAGCTAAAAACGGCAAAATTTTCTTAACATTACCAATTCTGGAGCAGCAACCCAGCAACCAGTTGTCCGATTCATCTGAAAATTTCAGGGCATATAGATCTGGTCTTGCTCTAGATGCTTTTGTTTCAGAGTTATAAGGGTGCTATAAACAGTTTCGTATAGAAAAAAATTTGGGTTATTCCCCCGACTAAAAATAGACATGGAGGGAAGTCCCTTTTTATCATATAATTGGTGAAAAATGATCATGTTTTTTGTTTTTGTTTGTAAAAATATGTTAATTAATTTCAATTAAAGCAGGTTTAATGATTAAAATAATTTAAAAAAAATAGATTAAATATACATGTTTTGAAGGGAGACAACACTGTAAACAGTCTGTTTTTTTGGCAGTGAAAAGTGAAAACTTATTTGCAGCCACTGTAGTTTTCAGGTAAAAATCTATGAAATTCATTCAATTTTGATTATGAAAAATGTGCAGGAATCATGTCTTCACTGGTGTGCACATGACCTGATTTCAGTTTTTTTAAGCTTAAATTAAGCAATTTTTTCCCAGTTTCTCTGGATAAAACTTTTTTATACTATTAAAAGTACACTTTATTTTTATTTCATTATAAACTAGAGAACATTCTGATTCCAGTGATGTCTAGTTTTATACAAGAATCTTTATCAATCAGTCCACCACTAATGGTCACTTATGCATGGTTCCTCAAAATATGACGTCATAGAAAAAACTGTTGATTGCACCCTAGGCCAAAATCTACAATGAGGCTTGTGGCCAAGTTTGGTTTTATTTGGCCCAGTAGTTTCAGAGAAGATTTTTGTAAAATTCAACGACGACGGACAATGACAGACGACAACGGACACCAAGTGATGAGAAAAGCTCACTTGGCCCTATGGGCCCGGTGAGCTAAAACTGATTATTATTTTGGTGAATTTGGTAAGTCGAAAGACCATTACTCTGCACTACATCATCAGACTGGAACAAAATATGAACTTGATATGCAAATTTTCATGTTAAATAGTTATCAAAGGTACCAGGATTATAATTTAGTACGCCAAACAATACATCAAATATCATATAAGTATCTTCAAACATGAATAAAGAGTTGAAAAACTGATTTGACGGACTGATGAATGGACAGAAAGACAGACGAATGGAGTTCACACCTAAAGTTCCCTTCGACTTCTTCGGTATGGGACTAAAAACAAATATGATTTACAGCAGCAAACTACAACCACTGAATGACAGGCTCCTGACTTTAAACAGGCACATAGAGATCTTGTCTGAAGGCGCAACCCTCCCCTAACCTTTGACAATGGTGTAGCAGTACCATACAGGTGAAACTGCGAGCAACTGCTCACTGATACACCAGCCTACCAAGAAATTTGTTGAGTGATGAATTTGAAACACATCACACAGTACAGCTGATTGATATTAGTACTTAAACCAAATTTCAGAAATCCTTGTATTGTAGTTCCTGAGAAAAATGAGACGAAAATGTTCAACTTGGCTATCATTTGTAAAATGATACAATTATTTGGTAAATAGGAAATTTTGAGTAATAATTCTGAAAACAAATCACAAGGTATAGCTGACTTACATATACTTTGAACTCAAGTTTCAGAAATCCTTGTATTGCATTTCCTAACAACTAGAGGCTCTAAAGAGCATGTGTCGCTCACCTTGGTCTATGTGAATATTAAACAAAGGAAGCAGATGGATTCATGACAAAATTATGTTTTGGTGATGGTGTTTGTACATCTTACTTTACTGAACATTCTTGCTGCTTGCAATTATCTCTATCTATAATGAACTTGGCCCAATAGTTTCAGTGGAAAAAGTTAGTCACAATTTACAAATTTTATGAAAATTGTTAACAATTGACTATAATAAAGGACAATAACTCCTTAGGGGTGAATGGACCATTTTCATCATGTTGACTTATTTGTAAATCTTACTTTGCTGAACATTATTGATGTTTACAGTTTATCTCTATCTATAATAGTAATCAAGATAATAACTAAAAACAGCAAAATTTCCTTAAAATTACCAATATAGGGGCAAAAACCCAACAACGGGTTGTCAGATTCATCTGAAAATTTCAGAGCAGATAGATCTTGACCTGATAAACAATTTTACCCTGTCAAATTTGCTCTAAATGCTTTGGTTTTTGAGTGATAAGCCAAAAACTGCATTTTACCCCTATACTCTATTTTTAGCCATGGTGGCCATCTTGGTTGGTTGGCCGGGTCACTGGACACAATTTTTAAACTAGATACCCCAATTTCGGAGAAGATTTTTATACAAAATAACAAAAATTTACTAAAAATTGACAAAAAATGACTATAAAGGGCAATAACTCCTTAAGGGGTCAACTGACCTTTTTGGTCATGTTGACTTTTTTTTAGACCTTACTTTGCTGAACATTATTGCTATCTCTATCTATAATAATATTCAAGATAATAACCAAAATCGGCAAAATTTTCTCAAATTGACCAATTCTGGGGCAGCAACCCAACAACAGGTTGTCCAATTCATCTGTAAATTTCAGGGCAGATAGATCTTGACCTGATAAACAATTTTACCCCCATGTCGCTTTGCTTTAAATGCTTTGTTTTTTTCAGATATGAGCCAAAATCTACATTTAACCCCTATGTTCTATTTTACGCCATGGCGTCCATCTTGGTTGGTTGACCGGGTCACCCGACACAATTTTTAAACTAGATACCCTTATGATGATTGTGACCAAGTTTGGTTTAATTTGGCCCAGTAGTTTCAGAGAAGAAGATTTTTGTAAAAGTTAACTAAGATTTACGAAAAATTGTTAAAAATTGACCATAAAGGACAATAACTCCTAAAGGGGTAAACTGACCATTTCGGTCATGTTGACTTATTTGTAAATCTCATTTTGCTGAACATTATTGCAGTTTACAGTTTATCTCTATCTAGATAATAACCATAAACAACAAAATTTCCTTAAAAATTACCAATTAAGGGGCAGCAACCAAACAACGGGTTGTTCGATTCATCTGAAATTTGCAGGGCAGATAGATATTGACCTGATAAACATTTATAAACCTTGTCAGATTTGCTCTAAATGCTTTGGTTTTTGAGTAATAAGCCAATTAGTGCATTTGACCCCTATGATCTATTTTTAGCCATGGCGGCCATCTTGGTTGCTTGATCGGGTCATCAGACACAATTTTTAAATTATATACCCTAATAATGATTGTGGCCAAGTTTAGTTTAATTTGGCCCAGTAGTTTCAGACAAGAAGATTTTTGTAAAAGTAAATGAAGCCGGACAACGCCGGATGCTGACGGAGGCAAAGTGATGAGAAAAGCTCACTTGGCCCTTTGGGCCAGGTGAGCTAAAAATGTGACATAAATTTTCAAAATGGCTGTTAAGTTTAAAACAATACAAAAGTTCGTAAACAGGCAGTTGTTGGGTGATGAATCTGAAAAGGCATCACTCTGTAAAGCTTACTTATATTCACCCTGAAACAAAATTTCAGATATCATTTTATTGCAGTTCCTGAGATAAATGTGACGAAAATATCATTGAACAGATTGAGTGATGGATGGATGCACAGAAGGAGGCACTAGATGGACAAACAAACAGAGGTGTAAAAATAAATTATTACCCCACTTTCTTAAAGCAGGGGTATAATAAGAACCAACTATAAAATGTAGTAACTTTGAATAATACCATATACTAATAAACTTTTGTCCTTGAAATTTCCTGATGTACATTTTTTTGTATTTCACATTTATCAAAACATCATTATATTGTTTTTGTATTTTATTTACACTATGTACATACATGACATTCAAAAACAAAAAGAATTATATAAATACTACCTCTTTATAACAGTAACAACTATAAACAGTCAGAGTTCAATATAACCAGAACATAAATAACTATCACAGTTTTTCATCTCTATCTTTACATTCATAACAATGACAAATATATGATGAATATGTATTAAACTATATGATTGGCTTTAGTGTAATTTTGACAAATCCAAACTTACAGCATAAACTTCTTTTATAAAACAAATTTTAGAGGCTGTTATAAAAGTGACAAAATCAAGTTAAAGAAGGCCATTTCGTTGAACCTTTTTGGTGTTTTGCTCCAAAATTAGAAAATACAAATAATCCACATTAAAGGGCAACACATATTTGGGCCTGAACTTTACAGTTAAAAGACAACTTGGTATGAGTAAAATAGCACTATGGTTTCCTGAAAAAGCATAAAGAGGAATGTTCCATTGTAGATTCAAAAATCAAATCAAAACATTTCAACTGTTTCAATTGATCTAGTTCCTATTATTCTCAGATTTGATAAAATAATCCTTTAGGTTAAAATTGAACATGGCTTTCATAAATTTTTATTGAACATAAAGAAATCCCATATTCATTTTGTAATAGAACAATGTCAATGTTTATTATTGAATATATTGTGTTGTGCTTAATTTTCTTGTCATTTTTATTTCACCATATATGAAGATTAATGTCTATCATTACACAAATGCATATATACAAAACAAGATTCCAATTTGAATATTTAAAGACCAAAAAAAATGACAATAATCGATCTCAACCATTACATCTGGCTGAAAATTCAAAAATCAAACCCATACTAACAAATGATAACAATATATTCTTAAATTCTAGATGAACTGTGAATTTTGATCATGTGAAAATAAAAACAGAATAACAACATTTCAGAATGGAATGTTCAGAGAATAAAAAGTTTCAACACTACTCCAACTAGATTAAAAAACATACACTACACTCAAACTTTACTCTCTTTAACACAGAATATACATCCTAAATTAGAACAAAATTTAATTATGATATTGCTTCAGTAACTGGTGAATTGTGTATGAGGTCATCTTAGTATTTTTCATCATATCAAACCTTCTTTCATTCAGCCAGTATCCTGTGTTAAAAGAATTAATTTCAAATTTTAAATTCAATTTCTATTAGACATCAGGCATCATGAATCAGGCATCATGTTTTTTTGCTTTGCTCACTGAACTGTACAAGAAAATTTGACTAAGCAAAACACACCTAGGTTTCCTGTAACACTATTTTGAAATCCTATATTTATTATACTCATCAATAAGCTAATTATCTATATTATCACATAGTTCCATTCTTGTTAACTCAGATTTAAAATGTATCAGTTAATACACTTCTTAGCTATATTATGCCATTTATAAAAAAAATTATCCACAACTAACATTCAACTCCAAGCAATCACCATGTTCGCATGTATTCATTTACACCAATACACTAGATCACCATAATTATTAGTACTGTAATAAGTTTTAAATCAAAGCACTTTTAATACTAATAAAACTCAGTAATGAATAAATATCATCTAGATACATTTGTACATCTACATTATAAATACTGGTACATACAATCTAGATTCATTTGTACAACTACATTATAAATAGGGCCATAATAAATAATAGGTTTGTTTGCCCAAACGCTACCTACCCAGAAAAAAGCTGCCTACTCAAATTCTTTTATTGTCCTGATTTGAAGAAGTTTTTTTTAATCAAATAGGCATGAAGACTAATAAACATATGATACTTTAATTTCATTTTTTGAAGAAAAAAAAAAGAAAATGCCTTCCTACCTACCCACTGTCTCAACCTTTGGGTAGGGTTTGGGCAAACCAAAATATTTTTAAGTATGGCCTAGAGGTACATACGCTCTATTTTATATTGAGAAAAATCCTTGATACATAATAGCAAGTGTGAGAATGTCCACAAGATATGTATGAGGTATGTCTAGAAAACTATGTGTGTCATCAAATTGAGTCATTCAGGACACACAATTCAATCATGACAGAAACTATCAATATAATGTAATATATAATTTCGTTAAACAGGGATTTACTTAAAGGTTTAATATAAACCTTTAGATTCAAATTCAATGGTTAAATCCAACACTTATATGTTCACAATCTCAACCTTTATTTCATGGTAAACACATTTTTTTCAACAAGAAAAACACTTTTGAGCCATTCACGAATTCACACCCTCAACAGCCTCAATCTGGATTCAATATACAAACTTCACCCCTCCATGGCAATGACCATTTTTGTTATGAAAAATCATAGGAATTAAAAAATGGGATATGAGCAACGATTATAGATGTAAATGACATTCTGAAATGATCACTGAATTCAAACCAGTTATTCATTGGATAGAACTAGAGGAAACAAAGAGCCAAAGAATGAAGATGACAAACAATATCTACTGTTCAATAAGTTGGAATATAATAAAGTCAATACACATATTAAATTTTCTTAAAATAATTCCAGCTAAATTATTTCTTTCATTTGTCATTTAGCCTGATATAATTCAAACAATATATTGGTCACACACATAAATCAAACATGAAGAATTCTTTACTTTTCAGCACATCTGACAGTGAAAGAAATATGAAAGTTTTATGTTAAAAATAACCACCATTTATAAATATAATAAACATATTATCAACAGGTTTGTACTAATGGAAAGCATACAACAGTAAGATTATAACACAAGTAGCTATCACACTCGCTAAAATTATTGTGTCTCTTCTTTTCCGTAAGTTTATTTTTTGCATTAATGTGTTAATGAGAGGAAACCGATCTGAAATCTAGTTAAGGAACAAAACAGATAACCATAAATATAACTTATAAATAACGTATCAGATTTATAAAATTGTAAGATAGTATTTAGTTGCATGCTACAGTTTTCAAATCAAACAAATTCTTCACATTGGTATCTAGTGGATGTTTGGCTTACAGGAAATCTCCTACTTCTTATTTTCATACTTATCTGTACATTTCTTTAAAATATACTTTTCATACAAACAATCCCGTTTAAATGTAAATTTATCTATTTGAAGTGGAACTCTGTCATATTTGTTGAAAGCTATACTCAATATTTCAATAAAGGCTTTCTTATTTATCTCCCTATTCCCATTGATTATTACTTCTGGAAATTGAGGTTTGTACTCAAATTTTGATCATGGAAAACTGATAACAATATTTATTTAAACTATATGCAAGCCCCATATATATTAATGATTATTAAAAATTTTGCATACAAATCTGCAGGCCAGACATATGAAAGCCTTGATTTGGTTAACAGCTTCACGAAAATATCTAATGTGAAGACTAAGTTATTTTTAATTGTATACCCTGTAAGCAGCCTTGGTGATAAACTCAGCATACACATACCTTTGTTCTCCTAAACTAAAGTACTCTTGCAACCACAAGGTCAAGGCTATTTTTGTCTAAATTTTGGGAACCTTATATTGGATTATAGAAATTTTACAGGCCTGAGTAGGTAGGCCTGCTGTCAAGCAAATATAATTATGTATTCATCTTGTTAATGTTTTAAAAAGGATACTCGCTAATGAATTCATTTTCTGTGTGATTGTTCCAAGAACTTTTCTCTGTGATTGTAAATTTTCTTTTGTTGCAATTGCTATACTGTGAAATAGAAATGAAAATATATAAAACATTGACAAACAGAACATAGAATTAAATAAGAAACACAAAGAGGACTCTTTTTACTAAAATGAATGTGGGAGGCAAGGAAAGATTTCCTTATTTCTAAACATTGGTTATGCAAACTTTATTTATACATATTTGACGTATGCAAAATTACTTAAAAAAAGGTATGTTGGTTTGGGGGTATTCAAGGAATCTTTGTACCCACTCTCATATCTGTTAATGGAATAGTCCAGATAATTTTTTATAACAATATGATCAAATGCAACAATCTTTTAAAGTTGAAATTTATTTTTTTTGGTGTTCCAACTGACATGTCTAATGAAGTTGTTTTTTGTTTTCCTTTTCTTCCTATTTGTCATTTTGACTGCAGGTCCCTTCACTGCTGATCATTTATATATGGACAGGTTTATCTTTTTGGTGTAGAGCACAAGTGAGTTTGTTTATTTAAATTCATTTTCAACTTTTAGACTAGAGATGATCTAGAGCTTAAATGTGTATGTTGGTAACACGTGTATTTGTGTAGTTGTTTCACCGACAGATATATGTATAGATTTTATCATACTTTTTTTTATAAAATTTCAATCTGTTTCATCAAGCTTTTTTATATATGCTTACCTTATTTGGTCATCTATCATTTTTTCTGAACTGAAATAGAAAAAAAACAGTTGTATCATTTCCAATATAAGAGGAGTGAAGATATATATAATAAGGGCAAAATAAAAACTTAAAATCAATCTAAAAGTAAACATTAATATGACAAACAAGAATGTTTCCATAGTACATGGATGCCCCACTTGTACTATCATTTATATGTTCATTGGACCATGAAATTGGGGCCAAAACTCTAGTTTTGCATTAAAATTTGAAAGATTATATCATGTGTACTAAAAAGTAAAATCACAAAAATACTGAAAACAGAGGAAAAGTCCATAATCACATGGCAAAATCAAATGACAAAACACATCAAAAACGAATGGTCAAGAATTTTAATATTCCTGACTTGGTACAGGCATTTTCAATTGTAGAAAAGTTTCAAGTTGATTTAACTTCAACTTCATCAAAAACTACTTTGACCAAAAATTGGACGGACAGACAATAAACAGATGAATGAATGGACGCACAGACCAGTTAACGTAATGTCCCTCTTCTGTTGTAGGTGGAGCGTAAAAATACAGCAACCACAAAACTCTACACAGAAATAAAACATGAACCATACCAAAAGCTTTAGGTAATCTCAGGTATTTATGATAAAATGACAAAATCTAAAAACGTGAAATAATGAAATAATGAAAAGTCAATATGCAGAAAGTTTGGAGTTTTGATAGTGGTAATCAATATGTCACATTTGATCATTAAAATACTAGAATCTGAGAATTTACAAAATGCATCCAAAAATAGAATTTTTCTATTGTTTGCAAGAACATTTTAAATTTTAATTTGGAATTACCAATGTATTGAGTAAGAGGTAGCATCACCTAAGTTGGGTCTTTGTAAAATAAGAGCTTCAGTGAGCTAACACCAAATAGTTCTTATTTTCTTTATGTATCAGAAATTACCAGATAAGTTCATTTACCTCCGTATGTGATCATGTTCTTTTAAATACATATCTGTTCTTCTATTCAAACCAGAGGAATTTTTATAAGCACTGAAAATAAAGCAAATATGAAGTATAGTCTAAACATGTTAAAATAGATCTCTTATCATTTCTTTACACGTCTATAATGTTAAAATAATCATTCGAAATAAATTTCTTCACAGAAACAGTACAATCAATCCTCACATATAACTACTTGATTTCCCTTTTTTTGTAACATTCATTGACCAGATGCTTCATGATACTATAGCTAAAATAGGAACAACCCAGTTCAAAATTTAGCATCAATGGCTTGAAAATTACTAATTTGCTTTGCCTATAACTCTTACAGTGTTCATTTTTGCCTAGTGTTTAACATTAAAAAGACATTAATTTTCTGATCCAGGGCCTTTAATAGCTGACTATAGGACATTGGCTTTGCTCAATGTTGAAGGCCATACAGTGACCTTTAGATGTTAGTTCTGTATCATTTTGTCTCACTTGGAGAGTTGTCTCATTAGCAATCATACAACATTTTCTTTTTTATATAAGAAAATATATTTCCAGCCAAATATTAAAATTCCCAAGCAAACAAGACAATCAAGCTAGTTTTAATTCTTTGGATATTAATATATATCATGTTTCAATTATCCCCAAAGATCTGATATATAAATTTAAAACAAACCCTCTATATACATTGTCCATGTATTATATAACAAACCTAATATCTCGTCTGACAGAGCCTAACAAATCTTCTCTTTCCCTTATTGCTGATATATTAGCCTTAGTTTTATGGAACTCATGTGATTTAAAACAAACCTAATATCTCATCTGACAGAGCCTAACAAATCTTCTCTTTCCCTTATTGCTGATATATTAGCCTTAGTTTTATGAAACTCATGCGATTTAAAACAAACC
Source organism: Mytilus trossulus (assembly GCF_036588685.1). Lineage (NCBI taxonomy): Eukaryota > Metazoa > Mollusca > Bivalvia > Mytilida > Mytilidae > Mytilus > Mytilus trossulus. The sequence continues at coordinate 19,108,998 of NC_086380.1, forward strand.
TAATATCTCGTCTGACAGAGCCTAACAAATCTTCTCTTTCCCTTATTGCTGATATATTAGCCTTAGTTTTATGAAACTCATGCGATTTAAAACAAACCTAATATCTCGTCTGACAGAGCCTAACAAATCTTCTCTTTCCCTTATTGCTGATATATTAGCCTTAGTTTTATGGAACTCATGTGATTTAAAACAAACCTAATATCTCATCTGACAGAGCCTAACAAATCTTCTCTTTCCCTTATTGCTGATATATTAGCCTTAGTTTTATGAAACTCATGCGATTTAAAACAAACCTAATATCTCGTCTGACAGAGCCTAACAAATCTTCTCTTTCCCTTATTGCTGATATGTTAGCCTTAGTTTTATGAAACTCATGCTATTTAAAACAAACCTAATATCTCGTCTGACAGAGCCTAACAAATCTTCTCTTTCCCTTATTGCTGATATGTTAGCCTTAGTTTTATGAAACTCATGCGATTTAAAACAAACCTAATATCTCGTCTGACAGAGCCTAACAAATCTTCTCTTTCCCTTATTGCTGATATGTTAGCCTTAGTTTTATGAAACTCATGCGATTTAAAACAAACCTAATATCTCGTCTGACAGAGCCTAACAAATCTTCTCTTTCCCTTATTGCTGATATGTTAGCCTTAGTTTTATGAAACTCATGCGATTTAAAACAAACCTAATATCTCGTCTGACAGAGCCTAACAAATCTTCTCTTTCCCTTATTGCTGATATGTTAGCCTTAGTTTTATGGAACTCATGTGAGTTATAACAAACCTAATATCTCGTCTGACAGAGCCTAACAAATCTTCTCTTTCCCTTATTGCTGATATATTAGCCTTAGTTTTATGGAACTCATGTGAGTTATAACAAACCTAATATCTCGTCTGACAGAGCCTAACAAATCTTCTCTTTCCCTTATTGCTGATATATTAGCCTTAGTTTTATGGAACTCATGTGAGTTATAACAAACCTAATATCTCGTCTGACAGAGCCTAACAAATCTTCTCTTTCCCTTATTGCTGATATATTAGCCTTAGTTTTATGGAACTCATGTGAGTTATAACAAACCTAATATCTCGTCTGACAGAGCCTAACAAATCTTCTCTTTCCCTTATTGCTGATATATTAGCCTTAGTTTTATGGAACTCATGTGAGTTATAACAAACCTAATATCTCGTCTGACAGAGCCTAACAAATCTTCTCTTTCCCTTATTGCTGATATATTAGCCTTAGTTTTATGGAACTCATGTGAGTTATAACAAACCTAATATCTCGTCTGACAGAGCCTAACAAATCTTCTCTTTCCCTTATTGCTGATATATTAGCCTTAGTTTTATGAAACTCATGCGATTTAAAACAAACCTAATATCTCGTCTGACAGAGCCTAACAAATCTTCTCTTTCCCTTATTGCTGATATATTAGCCTTAGTTTTATGAAACTCATGCGATTTAAAACAAACCTAATATCTCGTCTGACAGAGCCTAACAAATCTTCTCTTTCCCTTATTGCTGATATGTTAGCCTTAGTTTTATGAAACTCATGCGATTTAAAACAAACCTAATATCTCGTCTGACAGAGCCTAACAAATCTTCTCTTTCCCTTATTGCTGATATATTAGCCTTAGTTTTATGAAACTCATGCGATTTAAAACAAACCTAATATCTCGTCTGACAGAGCCTAACAAATCTTCTCTTTCCCTTATTGCTGATATGTTAGCCTTAGTTTTATGAAACTCGTGCGATTTAAAACAAACCTAATATCTCGTCTGACAGAGCCTAACAAATCTTCTCTTTCCCTTATTGCTGATATATTAGCCTTAGTTTTATGAAACTCATGCGATTTAAAACAAACCTAATATCTCGTCTGACAGAGCCTAACAAATCTTCTCTTTCCCTTATTGCTGATATATTAGCCTTAGTTTTATGAAACTCATGCGATTTAAAACAAACCTAATATCTCGTCTGACAGAGCCTAACAAATCTTCTCTTTCCCTTATTGCTGATATATTAGCCTTAGTTTTATGAAACTCATGCAATTTAAAACAAACCTAATATCTCGTCTGACAGAGCCTAACAAATCTTCTCTTTCCCTTATTGCTGATATATTAGCCTTAGTTTTATGGAACTCATGAGAGTTATAACAAACCTAATATCTCGTCTGACAGAGCCTAACAAATCTTCTCTTTCCCTTATTGCTGATATATTAGCCTTAGTTTTATGGAACTCATGAGAGTTATAACAAACCTAATATCTCGTCTGACAGAGCCTAACAAATCTTCTCTTTCCCTTATTGCTGATATATTAGCCTTAGTTTTATGGAACTCATGAGAGTTATAACAAACCTAATATCTCGTCTGACAGAGCCTAACAAATCTTCTCTTTCCCTTATTGCTGATATATTAGCCTTAGTTTTATGGAACTCATGAGAGTTATATCAAACCTAATATCTCGTCTGACAGAGCCTAACAAATCTTCTCTTTCCCTTATTGCTGATATGTTAGCCTTAGTTTTATGGAACTCATGAGAGTAATCCTGTAGGATATCTCTGTGTCTCTGTAAAGTATGGAGTAGAGCAGCACTAGGGGAACTCATACTGATATTCTGTGTGTAGTCAGACATTCTATCATTCACATCTTGTAACTGAAAAACAAAATTACTATTATAAATTTAAGAAGATGCCATATGATTGCCAATGAGACAACTCTCCACCAGAGAACAAATGACAATTGTGACAATTATGTGCTACCCTATGGATTCAACAATGAGCAAAACAGCTATAAAAGATCTTCAATGATGTTATTGTTTTTCTATTGTTTGGAATGTGCTTAAATAATGTGAAGCAGGATTCCTTCCAAATCCAGAGCACCTTAGATCTACTACAGATTTTGGTGGTTGCACATTCTTTAGCTTTCTATGTGTTAATTAGTATACTGTTTGTCTCTATTTGATTGTTTTACATTTTTGATTGTAAGTATACTGTTTGTCTTATTTGATTGTTTTACATTTTTGATTGTAAGTATACTGTTTGTCTTATTTGATTGTTTTACATTTTTGATTGTTAGTATACTGTTTGTCTTATTTGATTGTTTTACATTTTTGATTGTCAGTTTACTGTTTGTCTTATTTGATAGTTTTACATTTTTTATTGTCAGTTTACTGTTTGTCTTATTTGATTGTTTTACATTTTTTATTGTCAGTTTACTGTTTGTCTTATTTGATTGTTTTACATTTTTTATTGTTAGTTTACTGTTTGTCTTATTTGATTGTTTTACATTTTTTATTGTCAGTTTACTGTTTGTCTTATTTGATTGTTTTACATTTTTGATTGTTAGTATACTGTTTGTCTTTATTTGATTGTTTTACATTTTTTGTCATTGATGTTTGAATATTCCTTTGTTATTTTTTGTCTCTCTTGTCTTGCTTTGATATGAAATGGTTGGAAAAATGTACATTAAGAATTGGAAATATTTTTAACTGTGCTAATTCCCTCAAAAGTTTCCTCTAAACTCGCTTGCTTGAATTGGATTTTGGAACCAGTCAAATTTCTCCAAATGTCAGGGTTGATCTAGGGTTTATGGGAAGGTGGGCATATTTTCTATAATGATATAGATTGTGCAAGGAATAAGGATTTCTAAATATTTATTACAGTTTAATGCAAAACTTTGGTATTTTCCCCCCTCTTCATCCACCCTCACTGAATTTTCCCACTGATCATGCTGAATTTTGAACTTTGTCTTTGGATAACATGATAAAGCTAACTCAATAAGATATTCAATAGTCCATTTAATGTTCAATTTACAGAATTTTGCCTCAATCGCAAGTCTATCGAATTATTTTTAGATAAACAGACTTCTTACTATAGTTCCCACCTAGATCAACCACAAGTACTTGTAGGGGGCACTTACCTTTGATAACAGCTGTTCAATCTCCATGGCCATTGTATCAAACATGTGCTCACTACTAAGATTTATTAATAAGGGGAGATAACTACTCACCTTTGATAACAGCTGTTCAATCTCCATAGCCATTGTATCAAACATGTGCTCACTACTAGATTTATTAATAAGGGGAGATAACTACTCACCTTTGATAACAGCTGTTCAATCTCCATGGCCATTGTATCAAACATGTGCTCACTACTAGATTTATTAATAAGGGGAGATAACTACTCACCTTTGATAACAGCTGTTCAATCTCCATGGCCATTGTATCAAACATGTGCTCACTACTAGATTTATTAATAAGGGGAGCTGACTCACTGAAAATATATCAGTAAAAAAAATTTATATAAATCATATTAATATTTACATTTATATATATATCTGAAAATTTCATATTGTAACAATTTTTCATAATGTTGAAATTAAAAATTAACTTTGAATACGATTGAAACTAAATAATCAACAAAATTTTAGTTTTAATTGTAAAGATATTAACATTCATAACATTCATCATGTTTAGCAATTAATACTTTTTGCAGAGAAAAAAAAAGAAACACTAATGTACAATGTATTATATTGAATAAAAATTCCAGAAGTTGGAATGTGTCTTTTCATTTTGTAGTATAAAGATCACCATATTCTAGGACAAATTCACATGAATTTCAGACAATGCTCACATAATCATGGAATTTCTATACCTATATAAGTGTACATACAATGTATATGTATATATATGTATATGATTACACAATGAAAGCAAGAAAAATCTTGTATACTTCCATCATACAGGCATTCATGACTCAAATTTGCTATACTGAAATGCAAGGTCTTACAACAAGCATGACAAGCAAATACATGTACCAAGGTATAATAACTTTAGTTTGGTATTATCATTCCATAAATGATTTTCCATAAATGATTTAGCCTGACATGAAGCTCTTAAAATGCACTTCATTAGATTCATAAGCTATGATTGTATAATGTGTAACATATAATCATATAATAAATCCATAAAGACAGCAAATAAATATAAGACACAGATGAAGGGAGGAGTTAAAATTTTCTTTACCAGGAAAGTCAAAGGTCAAGTACATGTACGTGTATAATCATGACAATGCATCAGTGTAATCAAAATTGAAAGTCAATTCCCACACCTTAGGCCAACACTACAGTGAACCCACACTTTTCTCTCAATTCTGTTAAGCAATCTTAATCATTAAAACTGTATTTTAATTTTTAAAAATCTATCATATGCGTATAACATGTATAACAGAGTCAGCATTGTTCTCTTTTGAAGTCTGAATTTTAAAAATATGACCATCACCACTGTCAGAGAAATACTGAAGCTTTTAATTCCAAGCTGAGGAAAGTAAATGAATGGACTACATCATATATGAATGAGTAAGCAGTTTCTCTAATTTTTAGCAATTGTGGTTCACTTGATCATGTTGATCTCAATTCTTCATTGATCAAAAAGATTCATGATTTTTTTAAAAGTAATTGAAAATGAAATTGAGGACAACTAACAAACATGTATCATCTAAAAGCCATTACTACGGCATTAGGAGAAACAGATGCAAAAGTGACCTGACTTCTGCATTCTATCTTATAATTGAAACATAAACTGTCTCTTGAGGATTAACCCTTTCAACGCTACACAAAAAAATAGAAAAATGGCTGCTGCTGCTGCATTTTTTTTTAGTTCATTCATTAGAACAGTATTTTCCTTTTCAGACTGCTGTATCTTTTTTATTATATGAGATACAGAGAAAGTTATTGCATGAAAAATGCTCAGGAGAGCATGAACTGTAATGATAGGCAATTATTTTACTAAAATTTTTATCAGGTTACCTGCGTTTTCAGGTAATTAACAGGTAAAAGGTGTAATTTATTACATTTGTGTTGAATTTTGAATAAAAACTACTTTTAGTCTTCATTTATTTTGTTGTTTTATCTGCCATATTGTAAAGAAGACACCAATTGCCCGATTCAGTAGCGTATTGTACCATACATAACGTTTTATTTAATCGTGGCACAAATAAATAGCTCCGTGCTAAAAAATTTCAGTCAACCTGCGTTTTCCCCCCTTTTTCTACGTCTCGTATTGATCGATCAAATCATATTTCCCATACGAATTTAATGTAATAAACACATTGAGATAACAAAAAAACTTTTAACTAATCCTTGTTGTTAGTTTCGCCAAGGAAATGCTGAAATTTTTCCATATTTACAGCTTCGTTTCCGATTTCCACCATTTGCATTTGTCAAAATATTTGTTTTTATTTTCCTTCTATTTTCCTTCTACTGCATGATTTTACTATAAAAATTGTCGGGATTTCAAGCGCAAATGAGACCTTGCATATCCTAGATTCAAACGATGAAAAATTAGAGAGAACCCGAATGAAAACCGAATGGTTTAAGAGTCCTTATGAAAAATCCTTTTTCATCGCAGCATATGCCGCGAAAAGCAGTGGCGAACGGTGTACGTCATCGCGGCATATGTCGTGTATAGCGTTGAAAGGGTTAATATTGTATCATGTTTGCTCAGACTGTAGTAGAATCTATATCATGAATGTATATATATCATAGGTATGAATGTCATGAAAGTTGAATGAGTTGCCCATTATGTAAAATAGTATGAAGTTACCTTTTAGTTAAAGTGTGTTCCTCATTTGGTTTGCTAAATGATCATTACAAAATAAACCAATTAATCGTATGTACATTGCAATTATCATTTGTTAAAGTGAGGAGGGAAATATTAGAATGTCAGATTATGAAAATTTTACTTTGTATATTTAACCAGATTAATAGATTGAAGAAAAACAAGATAGAAATACCCTATTTGTATAATAAAAAAAAGAGTTGTTGTTTGTGCACTTTTATAGCACATGTTAGTTTATTCACCAAATCTAACAAAACAAACATTTGTAAGCATTTTGGTTAATATTGCCAGGATACATATGACTATAACATGTGTAGATATATATATATACATTTGTACATGTAAAACAAAATTATATATCTACATGTATAATCAAATATTACTTGATACATACTTTCCATAATCAATATGTGATGAATAATTTGTTCCTAGTTTACTGAAGGATACCAGCTTCAAATCAATCTCATTCTCTAACTGTCTGGCTTGTTTACGTAAATCTGAAATAAATATCTTTTCAGTTAAAAATCAATATTACAGTAAGTCATGAACTTTATAATATATTGTACCATGGAAAAATATCATAGGAAGACATGTGAATTCAGCTTAAACTAAACAAGTTTTATAGTATGTACAGTAAAGTAGTCAATACAATTTTGTTTATCAAATCACCAATGCCATGTATACATTGTACATTTCTTTATTTTAACTCACATCAAAATCAGCTGATCAAAATGTTTTGCAAACTTAAGATCTTTAGACATGTTAGATATCAAAAAAGTTGTCTGATTTGTTATTTTACCAGTTTTATTCTATCCCTGATTAAGAAACTTTGACTTTAAATTTAAAGTTGGCAGTCACTTATATGCCAGGATACTAAAATAAATTTTTAAAGTTCTTTATATGGTTTCAGTTCTTATACATCATTGTGCATTCTTAACTTTCAAAGATTTAAATTTTTAGCATGTTTAGAGTTGCTGATGAAAGTCAGTCAAGAAAAAATCCCTGAAGGTATGTAGTGTTATATCTATTTTTTTAAGAGAATAATGATCATACATGTAGTGTGGATTCCTATAATCATCAGTGTTCTAGCTAGGCCGTTTTCAGAGGGCGCGGCGCCCGCCCTTTTCCGAGTGGCGCCCTGTGCCCTTTTTACAGTTTCCAGGGCGCCCTGCCTTTTTTGAAGATCGATTGTATATTAATTTGTTCGTATTGATATGATACGCTAATTTCTAAATTTTACCTGGGGAAAATTTTATGACTTTGTTTATGACCCCAAGCTAATCAATAGTGTCATAATCTGTTGTTAAAGGTAATCCGCTTATTGGATGGGTCATTAATGATCATCAACATTAATTCGTTCAAATAGAATCGGTCAGTCTTTGAAGAAATGTGCATACAACAACTTGGGCACAATTTGCGATGTTTACCGTAGTTTCATGGAGGAAACGTAATGAAAGAAAGTTAGAAAACCATAATAAACTCGTTGAAGACATTGTTTTACTTGTTTTCTGTAAAATAAACAGAAAATGCAGACGTATTAGTCATTGACTGCCTTCATTTTTGTTACGAAAATAACAAAATCGACCGCCATATTGTGATCATATTTACGTACTGTTTATAATCCTCCAAAGAAGGAGCACACCTGAATAAAGAAAGATAACTCAATCTGATTTTTTTCCTAGCATTGAGTAACCCATTTACATATTCTAAAATATGTCTCCATACTTCTTGCTTAAGAATATATATGTTTAGGTATTTATTTTGAGTTATGGGAAAAGTTAAAGAGGGTCTTAGTAGCAGTGTTGGTAGGGTGCCTTGGTCATCTTTTTCTGTATTCTTTATTTTTGATACTATTTTTCACTGTTGCTTTATATCCTAAAATTGTGAATTTACTGAGCACAGCTGTTTTGTGCTGTATTGCCATTAAGCACATCAGGGGTAGAAAGGTGAAACTAGTAAAATGTGGTAGACCATAGAAACAGTATGAAACAGGTCTCCTTTCAAAACATACTGCATATAAAGTTCAACTGTGCCAAGCAATAATCAAAAAACTTGTGTGACAAGCTGCTTGACAAGTTTTTCAGCCTTAAAAGTAGAAAGATAGAGTTTTATATGGGCTAATGATGTTGTTCTTGTATAACCTGTGATTCAACGAATAAACACAAATGTTTGATTAACATCTTTTATTAAAATATGCCCTTTTCATATTATCATATCGCGCGTTAAACGCCCTTTTTCAGGATTGGCACCCTGTCCTTTTGAAAACCTAGCTGGAACACTGATCATGATCATAATAATGTGTAATGCATACATATACATGTACATGTGCTTTCCCTGTCAATACAAGATGTTTTACAGGTCGTGCATGTACTATCAGAGTTCGCGAAAACCGTCGGTCCTGTCGGTCCTGACCGCCAAAATGAGGCTCGGACCAGTATGTTGTCCACTTGTGACGGTCCCGATGACCGATGCAAAAACGGCCGTTGCAGTGCCTATGTCGGCACGTTTTTTACATCGGTTATCAGATGGACCGTTTTTTCATTGGTCATTAGATGTACCTGCCGGTAATTTCCGGTACTGGTTTCCGATTTTTATTATAAACAAACCAACTGACCAAGGCGGCGAGCCACATGTGGCCTATCAAATTTGTTCAAGGAGCTGTTCCTGGCAAATGATCGGCGGTGGAACCTTATATAATAAATACAGTTAATTTCCGTTGAAATAAGTTATTGATTTTATTTCAGGATAAAATTGACAGATTTTGTAGGACCAGCAAAAAATTTGTAGGACCGGCATATAATCTTGCTTTGTCAGTCCTATGACTGACGGATCAAAAAAAGTTTTCGCGAACTCTGTACTATCATGACTATTCAGTAGGCAAATGTTTTTTGGGTTTTTTTTTAAGACCTTCCCAGCAATGTAATTTTGTTCTGCTCAGTTCTTACATGTACATGCATCTAATCAACAGAGAATCTATGCTTATAAATATACAATGTACATGATATATGCATGTTAAATTTTATGTCAAAAGCAGCAGATGTGCATGATGACAAACGTTAGAATAATACTTAACATTTAATTAGAGTTTTTTTCATCCGTCAAGTCATGGGACTGACAAAGTGAGATTATATGTTAGTCCTACAAAATCATTCAATTTTATCATTTGAACTGGTGACAGAACATGCTGAAAAGTTCTGTGTGCATAATTAACATGTCATGAGTTTTGTTTAAGTCATCCCTATTGTTTTGCCAACTTGCAGGTCAGGTTTTCGTTCTCACTCGTATTGCTTCATATATATTTGGCTTCATCTGAAGGTTCCACCACAAAAGTTTGCCAGGGACAGCTTCATGAACAATTTAGAAAGGCCACATGTACAAATGTAAGCTGGCCTAACAAAAGTTTGTCAGGAATGTCTTCAAGACCAATTTTGATAGAGTACATGTACATTTAGGAACTGCAAATTGTGGCTGATTTTCCATTAGTCATTGGGATAGTCAGAGATTGCCCTGATGTTCAACGGCAGAAACTTGCATACATGAAGAGATATTTAAGAAAAATTAACAGATTGATGACCAATTTATATAATTCCAAGCCAAAAGACAGTCGGCCACCCCTAGAAGCAACGAAGTAGCGCATCTACATTGGATGGGCAAATATCCACTTTTTGATATGGGACAAGCTCTGCGGTCCCAGGGCCCAGCTTGTCTGGCAAAACAGCCATTGGACGTCAGAGTAATCTGGGACTATCATTGACACAGCCCAAAGCGATCAGAACTCTGGCCCTGTTTACTGGAAAAAGTTCTCTATGCATTTTCAAAATTTGAATATTCTTTCAACTCTGTTCAGACAGCAGTCCTAAAGTAAACAAATTACTTAATTAGAGTGACCCCTACTTATAATCAGAACAACACTATATTTATGTAATGAATTCGTGCGATATGCCAATGTGTCAATTAGATTGTAAGTTCATACTGTTTTCTTAATAATAAGGTTCCATATGGTTTGGTTTAAATTATTAGGATTTATTTTTTAGCAGTCATGATAGGATGTAAACAACCAAACAAAGGGCACCGTGGAAAGGCCATTTGAAATATTTCAGAAAAAATCATGACATCCTTATGTTCATTGAATGAATAATGTAAATTATGTATAGTGCTCGTCACAAATTATGCCATGGCACGATGAACTACGCAAAATAATGCACCTTCCCATAGGTTTCCCATATCTGCCATTACTTCCACGGTGTCGTAATCTCGCGAGAATTATGTTCGAATCAAAGACGGATTGACGATGAGAAGAGTCCGGAAAGCAATACAAACCGTTAAAATTCAGAGTTAATTATAAAGACGTTGTTAATTGTACCAAGTCAGAAATATGACAGTTGTTATCCATTCGTTTCATGTGTTTGGACTTTTGATTTTGCCTTTTGCTTTTTGATTTTCCTTTTTGAATTTTCCTCGGAGTTCAGTATTTTTGTGTTTTTACTTTTTAATTGATTAATTAGTTATTTATTCCCTTGTTTTAATATTTGAAAATCTTGTATTATCAGTTAATATTCTAAAAAAAAACCATTAAAAACATCCTGCAGACAAAGCTTCAAACGCTATTCTGAAATCTTATGCATCATGTTGAATGTGGGCAGTATTTGGAAAAAAGATATATTTTTTTGAAATCCTATTATTGCAAGTGCCTTATCAAAGAATTGCCAATTTGGATAATCCCATGCACATGAACGCAACTTTTGATGAGTCTGAAATAAAGCATTCTACACCGAGGAACATGTGATTAGTAAACTAGACTTACTAAGGCTTTAACAACATTTATATAATTCGGAGATGGATTTTTCAAGCAGGTTGAAAACTTTCCTATGGAAACAAATTGTGCATCTCTCCTGAACAACATTGTCTTATGTGTCGGGAGTTCATTCAAACACTTGTAAAACACAAGCTGATCAATCAGTTATAATTTCACCTTCCGCAGGTATTCTGATGGTGTTCTTTCCATTAACAATCCAAACTTTTCTGATTTTTATCCAATCACTATATCGTTCTGAACTAGAGAAATAACTGAACCACAGAGATACAGCTGCCTCCGTCTCTTGTCTATACAAGATACAGTTAACTCGAACAGGAACACTATATATATATAGATATACTGTTCCCAGACTCGAATTTGGTAACAGCGTTCATTTCAATACCAGCATATTTGACAATCGAGACGATTTCAATTTTTAAATAATAAATTGTACTCACCGTAACACTGTTACAGCTATATACCAACTTCACCCGGGTTGGCACTGACTTTTTTGGGGGAATCGGCACGTTTTTATGATGGTAATAATTGATGATTGATAAGTCCTAAATTACAAGGTAATTCCAAAAAGTTCCAGACTATCTCTGGTGATGAAATCACGAACATATTATAGCTTGAGATCATACAAAAATGTAGACCTTTATTTATCAGTTGTAACTTTAACTTGCCTTACGCATTGTGTATAGGTTATTTCCATGACTGTATATATAGGTAGAAAACTGACCTCATGAATATACAAAGTCTGGTACAAGGCAAACATGCGACATATCTTGCACTCAATGGCCGGCAATGTTGTCTAAATTTTTTTGTCAGTGACAAAAAAAAAAAAAAGAGTCACTGAGGCCAGGGCTGGACTACGTGCATATGTTATCCCGTAAAAAATGTTGTGCAAAAACTTAAGGATTTTGCATAAATATAGTTATTACATATTGTTGATATAAAGATAGAGTGCTTGTTTTCTCAAACACTTCGAATTCAACACGGTCGTCCGCGTAAAGCATTCTCGATCATACAAAAATACCCCCCAAAATCGGGACCATTTGCCAAAATTATAAATTAATATTTAAGAGGCTGGTTTTATATCACGTGATTAGAAAGAAAATGAAGTGTTGTTACTCTCTCAACAAAAATATGGATTTCGGTTAGTTATACAGGAGATTTTGGAGTAAGATTTCAACAACTGTAAATATTATACTTTTTGAACTTATTGTCTAAATTTCGGAGATCTTGAACCCATATTAGAAGTTTTTGATAACAACGAAACTATTATTTTCACTGAGACCTGTCCTGTATACCCTGGGGGATAAACAGTGTATATATTGAAAACTGTTCATTAAACATTGAATGAAAGTGGACTTTGGACTATAGTAAAATCAGCTGTTTTATAGTAAATTTGACCTATTCACCTATAAGGACAACCAATCATATCAAAAAGAATGTCGATGAGCGATACGTCGAGGTTGATTAAAGAGAGCCGAAGAATAGTTGACGCTTCCAATGATGTAAATCTGAACTCCGGCACATTGCTTAACATGATTTTGGAAATAGTTACGGGTATCGACTCTACAATGAGACGAATGGAAACAAGTATGGAGAAGCGCCTTGATGATTTGAAACAAGATTTCTTAACGGTGTCAGCTAGGGTTAGAACATTAGAAAACCAGGCGAGCGATTTCAACAAAAAGCTGTCAGACTGCGAGACTAGCTGCCAAGGTGTTAGCAATCTTTTCGATCAGGTATCTGGACAAGTAAAAACTAACAGACGTAATATAAACAATCATGATACGAGAATTAAGAAACTTGAAGACAACACCATCGTCCGACCGGGTGTTCCATCAGTCATCAATTCAAAGGAAATTGAGTCCTTAAAGTCAGCCATTCTTGACTTGCAATGCAGGTCAATGAAAAACAATCTGATCTTTACGGGATTGCATAGAGTTCCGGGTGAAGATACGGAAGAGCTTTTGCGATCATTTCTATACGATGAGCTGAGGATCGACTACAGGATCGAATTCGGCAATGTCCATCGATTCCGAACAAAGGGGGACAACAGAAGAGCACCGATAGTTGCAAGATTCCTATATCACCGTGATCTTGAATATGTTTTAGCAAATGCTACCAGACTAAAAGGTAGACCATACGGAATACGGGAGCAATTTCCTCATGAAATTGAACAAAAGCGGAAGGAACTGTATCCGGTATTAAAACAGGCCAAACAGCAAAATAGACAAGCCTCTCTTGTGCGTGATAGGCTATACATAGACAACCAGCTCTACATTCCTAACACGGTACTAGAGGACACTAGAACGGAGCATACTGGCTCTTCATCAACAAACCATGACACGAGCCCAAAAGGTTCTTATTCTAGTGATACCCCTCCTAGCAAAAGACAGCGACAGGGACCGTCTCCTGGCCCACCGCACACAGATGATTCACCAAATTCTGGCAGATAGGGGAATGGTGCAAGAGGACAACCTCAAAAGAAATCGAAAAATTATAAATATTTGTTTCTTAAATGTTTGTGGACTTAAGAAAAGACTATTGTCTCCCGATTTCATTGACATTTTGCTTGAACATGATATCTGTATTTTTGTTGAAACGATGTTAACTGATTTAGATAATTTAAACTTACCAGACGATTATATTTATGTCACAAAAAATAGAAAAAAATTTAAAAAAGCATCAGGTGGAATAGTTGTTATTTATAGAAAGAGTTTAGAAAAAGAGTTGAATTTCTATAATACTGAGAGTCAATTTGTTTTATGGTTTAAACTTTCGAAATCAATTTTGTCACTTAATTCAGATGTAATTTTTGGTTGTGTTTATGTACCACCTGAAAACTCTAAGTATTCTACTATAGAAGCTTTTGAAGAATTGGAAAATGAATTGAATATCCTTACAAACACTGAAAATTTTTATATTGCCCTAGTTGGCGATTTTAACTCAAAAACTGGGTCTTTACCCGATTATATTATACCTGATGAGTCAGTTGTTAGTATGTTTGATTTAGATTGTGATGCTGATATATTAGATTATTTGTATGATTATGAGAATCTGACTCGAAACAAAATCACCTTACAAAGAGTGTCTCAGTGTACATGTCGACCTAATAGGTATGGTCATAGACTGTTAGAGTTGTGCAGAAAAAATAATTTATATATTGCAAATTCAAGAGTTGGATCAGATAAAGATATTGGGGAGAAAACATGTAACGATTCAAGTGTTGTTGATTATTTAATTATTTCATCAATGCTCTTCCCTTTGATTGTTTATTTTGAAATTGCTGACTTCATACCGTTATATTCTGATTGTCATTCTTTTATAAATTTTAGACTTCAGGCCACATTTAGTAAATCAGATTCAATTGTTATCAACAATAGAAATGATAAAACTTTTGTCAGGTGGAAAAGTGAACAGAAATCTGAATACGTTGATCGAATTCACAATGATCCCAAAGGTATTTTGACCACTGTTATGAATAAACTGGACAAATTGTCCGTAAATAATGATGCAACTCAAAATGATATAAACAATATAGTTTTAGATATCAGCAAAAATTTTAAAGATGCGGCAGCAGAAACGTTTGGGAAAGTAAATAAACATAAACATTTTTACAAACATGAAAATTCAAAACCTTGGTTTAATAGAAAATGCTCGATGAGTAGAAACAAATTTCATAAAGCTCGAAAGAGATATAGTTTTTTGAAAAATGCTGAAAACAGAAGTAAAATGAGACAAGCTAGTAAAGAACATAAAGTAACATTAAATAAATCTTTTGCAAACTATCAACAGAGAGCTGCTGATGAGTTGCGTAACATCTCTAAAAAGGATACAAAAGCTCTATGGAAAATCCTTAATAATCTAAATGATAGTAAAAAAAAAGATAACAATGACGATATATCTCTAAAAGCATTGTATGATCATTTTAAAATATTAAATGAAACTGTTGAGACAGAAAATGATTTCGAACAAGATTTGGAATTTGATACTCTACCAGACGATGTTGAGTTATTTTTAAACTGTCCAGTAACAGAAGATGAAATTAAAAAAGTTGTTTCAAACTTAAAAAATGGCAAAGCTTCAGGTAGTGATGAAATTTTAAATGAGTATATAAAGAATACAATTGACGATTTAATGCCAATTTATGTTAAGCTATTCAATTTGATTTTAGATACTGGAATTGTTCCAGACAGTTGGTCTAATGGAATCATGATTACTATATTTAAAAATAAAGGATCAAGATCTGATCCCGAAATGTACAGAGGAATCACTTTGAATTCATGCTTTAGTAAAACTTTTTCTGCCATGTTGAATTACAGGTTAAATAATTATGCAGATCACGTAGACCTGATTTCAAAGGCACAAGCAGGTTTTCGTAGAGGATTCTCTACTGTTGACAATATATTTGTATTGTATTCTTTAATTACTATATATTTTTCATTTGGTAAGAAGCTATTTTGCACTTTTATAGACTTTAAAAGCGCTTTTGACACTGTATGGAGGTCAGGATTGTGGCAAAAAATGCAAAAATCAAACATTAAAGGTAAATTATTTAATGTGATCTATAATATGTATCAAAATATAAAAACATGTGTCAAGAAAGGAAATGAATTTTCCGAATTTTTTATATCTCATACAGGAGTAAAACAAGGTGAAAATCTATCACCTTTTTTATTTTCTTTGTTTCTAAATGATTTAGAAAGTTATTTTGTGGAAAATAATATAGAAAGTCTAACTAATATTTCAAAGCTGTGCTTGGAATCATTAGAAATGTATGTTAAATTGTTTATTATACTGTACGCAGATGATACTGCGCTATTGTCTGAAAGTGCAGAAGGATTACAAAAAACCCTTGTATGTTTTGAAGAATATTGTAAAAAATGGAAGCTTAAGATTAACACAAGCAAAACCAAAGCAGTGATTTTTAGTAAAAGGAAAGTAAAAAGAAATCAGAATTTTATGATATATGGTGAAAAAATTGAAATAGTTGATTCCTACTGCTACCTTGGTGTACTTTTCAATTACAACGGTAGCTTTTGTACAGCACGAAAAAGACTTCTTGTTCAAGCACAGAAGTCTTTGTATGCTCTATACCGAAAAATAAAAAATATATGTATTCCCGTCGATTTGCAGCTAAAACTTTTTGACTCATTGGTTAGTCCTGTTTTATTATATGCTTCAGAGGTATGGGGATTTGAAAATAAAGAAAGCATTGAGAAAATACACCTTCAATTTTGCAAAAACATTTTGAAATTAAGAAGCAGTACACCAAATTATATGGTGTATGGGGAACTCGGAAGATTCCCTTTGGAAACCATTATTAAACGTAAAATGGTGTTGTTTTGGAATAACTTGGTATCGGAAAATAACAAGTTATCTTCCATTATGTATAAATTAATGCTCAAATTACATTTTCAAAACCCCACAAAATTTAAATGGATTACGTACGTTAAATCCATATTTGATGAAAATGGAATTAGTTTTATTTGGCAAAATCAACTTCCATTGGATAAACTGGGATTAAAGAACATTATTTCACAAAAACTGAATGATCAATTCATCCAACATTGGTTTTCACAAATGAATAACTCTTCAAGAGGTGCATTTTATTCATTTTATAAAGAGGAATTTCGTTTGGAAACCTATTTGATAAAGTTGAAGCTGTGTGACAGGATTTATATGGCAAAACTCAGATGTTCAAATTTAAAAATTCCTGTAGAAACGGGAAGATGGTCCGGAATTCCAAAAAATGCACGAATTTGTCATCTTTGTGGAAATGGAATAGGGGATGAATTTCATTATCTTTTTAAATGTCAAAAACAGGAAATAAAACTGCTTAGAAATAAATATATTCCACAATATTATACTGCAAATCCAACGGAGTACAAATTGAAACAGCTTTTAACATTTTGTCATGTAGAACTTTACAAAAACTTAGCAATATTTTTAAAAATTCTTACACGATACTTGTGATTTATGTTGGTTTTTAGTTGAAAGTTATGGTAGTTTGTAAATTGACATTTGCTATATTCTCTCATGTATGTAGCATTATTATGTTTAGTGTGAATGTATTGAGTATAAACATGTGTATACGTGTATATATGATGTCCTCTTGTACACCTATGTGTCTGAGGTTTATTAATAAAGTATTGTCTATTGTCTATTGACATATCTTGCACTCAATGGCCGGCAATGTTGTCTAAATTTTTTTGTCAGTGACAAAAAAAAAAAAAAAAAAAGAGTCACTGAGGCCAGGGCTGGACTACGTGCATATGTTATCCCGTAAAAAATGTTGTGCAAAAACTTAAGGATTTTGCATAAATATAGTTATTACATATTGTTGATATAAAGATAGAGTGCTTGTTTTCTCAAACACTTCGAATTCAACACGGTCGTCCGCGTAAAGCATTCTCGATCATACAAAAATACCCCCCAAAATCGGGACCATTTGCCAAAATTATAAATTAATATTTAAGAGGCTGTGATATGAATCATTGAGCTAAGGTTGGAAAGTGATTTTTTTTTATTTTCATAAAAATGATGATTAATGCTCAGATGAAACAAGAATAACACATAAATAAAGTTTTTTTTCAATTTTTATCAAATTTGATGGTTTCCATAGCAACTAAATACAATACACTTTATACGGACTAAAAATGCAATAATTTTAACAAACTATACAACTTTTTCAGCTTTGAAAAGAACAAAAAGCTGAAGCATATGTTATCTTATAAGTTATCATTGCTTAATCATTTATTTTATAAATAAAATACCCCAAAAAATTAAGTGAACAATTATTTTTTCTGTTGCTATGGTTACATAAATCTTACAACTTTTTGATAATAATAATAAATGCGAAAAACACCATTTTTCCTATGCCAATTAAAAAAATCGCAACAGTTAATTTGAAGTTCTTTCTTATTCCCTGTTCATTTATAGTATAATAATTTATTTT
The DNA here is from genome assembly GCF_036588685.1 of Mytilus trossulus. Lineage (NCBI taxonomy): Eukaryota > Metazoa > Mollusca > Bivalvia > Mytilida > Mytilidae > Mytilus > Mytilus trossulus. Next base: position 19,127,378 of record NC_086380.1, read on the forward strand.
AATAAAAAAAAATGGGTGGCAAATGATTCAATTTTTTTTAGCATTGGTGAAAATTTAGAAAAAAAAAAAAAAATCTTATTTTCCAGAAAAGACTTAAAAATGCCGGTGTTTTATTATACCACGAGAATTAACATATATATAAACAACACTTAATATGTTTCACACATAATCAGATTCAAAATATCAATATTTTGAAGAAAAATGCTGCATAGCAACCAAATAAAGGCCATAGCAACCTATTTTATTATTCCTTTTTATTCAAGTTTTGAGAACAGAATATCTTTTTTATGATTAAAGATGGGTATATGATTGTTTACCAATGTCAATTATTGCTGGCTGTACCTTATTTATTAGACATTTTTTTAAAAGTGCTAAAAAGGTTAAAAAAAATCTTTGAGCGATAAAATTTAATACAAAGTAAGAAGAATTTTGAATTTTGCAACACAAAGCTAAGCCAGATCATTTATATTTCTATCATTCTAACCAAGACAACTTTGATATAGGTTAATAAATCAAATTGTATTGACAACCTTATATGACAAATTAGAAAAGTGAAGATTTTTCAGCTAACAACAGTTGTAATAATTTACTGAAAGACAAACACATTCTCAGAATCCCATTTCTCCATTCCAGAACATAACCATTGTGAGAAACATATGTATGTTTCATGCAAGATGCAAGCCATGCTTACCCTTCCTGAGCACCATAGATGCCTAACTTTAACTTTGAACTTAAAAAGTCAATGAACCATGTCTGAAGGTGTCTGGTCATATAGTTTTATGGATACTACAGTATATATGTAGAATCACTGGATAGTTTAGGGATTATATATAATCACTAAAATTTTCAGGGATTATGTATAATCACTAGAAAAAACGTCAGGGATTCTACATAATAACTGAAATGAAGAAATAGCTTTATTTATAAAGAAAATGAATAAAATTGAAATTATTTATTCTATAAAATCACATAAAAACATCATTTTAAAGTAACAAATTGTAAAATGTTAAGCACAATATATCAAAATGATAACCCATTTTTTTTTCAAAATGTGAGGCACACCTCATGTAAACTTGAAACACAATATATCAAAATAATATGCTTTACATCTGTTTTTACCACAATATCCTCCTTTTAGAAAACCTTTTCCTGCACATATCGAATCAAATTTTAACGACATGCCTAAGTGAAATAAAGTGTTCAGTATAACATCTGAAGGTACCTCCCCCCAACAAAAGATGAGAATTTGCAACCTTGAACTGGTTAGAGCAAGAAAGATACCATGTTTTGTAGTCAGGCGAACTTCTTTTTCAGACTTTTAAAAACAATCGTCATTATGTTTTTAGGGTTTCCCTTTTCTGTTTTACCATGTGGAATCAGTGATATTGTTTGCCTTAAATTAGAGGAGAATAAAGGCTTTTTCCCCTGGAGAAGAATCCCAATTTGAAAAAAAATGGCTAAAAATTATTCTCACAAAGACAACTTTTTTTCCCAAACAGTGCAGTTTCAATAGTTACTGAGTTTTCTTGGCTTCAGGTGGTATGGGTGTCTTTCTCCATCTTGGATTGTAAAAAACAGAGAAACAAAGGTCCAGATTTTTCATTAAGTTAGCAAAATTTGATGCAGGAATGCAGATATATTATTTGAATTTTCATTGAGAAGAACCAATTTATCAGAATATAACTTTTTTATATTTTTTTAGCAAATGTTAATTATTTTTGGTTGTTTTTATTTTTTTTTAAATTGGCATTTTTGGTGCATTTTCTGAAGGACTCTACATGGAATTTTCCTATTTTGTATGTTAGCCAGAAAAACGTACGGTGACCCTATCTTTTCTTTCGATATTCTCAAAAAAGTATCTGAAAGCTATCTTTTCCTGAAGTATTTTACAATTCTATCATTTTGTTTAGTTTCTAGTGTTTTTTCCCCTGTATAATCCATACAAAAGGTGTAATTTTGTCCCGTCCTGTAGCTTGAGAAAATGCGTGGTGACCTATAATTTTTATTATTTTTTTCAGCATGTATAAATAGATACTACGTTTTGGGAAAGTATGAACAAATTCTATCATTTTTATTTTAGACTCCCATACCACCTTAAATGACTATATGTGCACATTTGAGGGTCTATTTATGTATCATCACTGACAAAATGAGGTCTTATTTTAAAGCAGGGACTCGTGAAAATGGGTCTGTAAATTGAAGTTTCAGTCAAATTCATGGTTTATTTTAAATTTCCCAATTTGATGAACATGACGCATATTTTCCCAATAAAAAAGGGAAGAGGTAGTTTTGAAAAAAGCCTACAATTTCACTGGGAATTGCTATGAGAATGTTACACCAAATGCAAGCTTCCTTTGAAATTTGTTTCTATGTATCAATCCTAAGTTCTGCCTGTATTTCCTACATTTAGATGCCTAAGTTCTCACAGTTTGCATGTCTTGTTCATTTTAACAACAACAAAAAAAACACAAATGTTCCATATTCTTCTTCACCATTTGCTTTACATGTATCACAGATAACATGCTTTGTGGATTTAAAAATAGAGCATAAATAAGCCTGTTATTTTTCTTGTTTGAATTGGTGTTGTTCATTGTTGAAGGCCATACAGTGACTTAAAAATGTTAAATTATGTGTCTTGTTGGTCTCTTGTTGACAGTTGTCTCATTGGCAATAACACCACATATTCTTTTTACCTGAATATTCATTTGACACTGGCTTTTAATAAACAAACAATACATGTAAAGCTATTGCTATAAAGGGAATGTTGATATTACATTGTATTAATTTTGAAGTCTTAAACTTTATCTCGAAACTCTGTGTTGGTGATATCACTGTGTTTAAAATCAAAATTAGTTCATCTGGCAAGGAATTAATGAAAGAAAAAAATATAATTTGTCTATATTAATTTTTTTATCAAACAAAGGATCATTAAATTATTCATAATCCCTGAAATCATATTAGGGAATTTGTAGAATAATTATTAAAATGTTCAGTGATTATGTAAAATCACTGGTCATTTTCAGGGATTATATATAATTACTAATGATTTTAGTGATTCTACATATTCCCTGAAAAATCAGGGATTCTACATAATCCCTGATTATACAAATTCACTGTAACATATATACATGTCAATGGTCATTCAACTACATACCAAACATGATTGACTTGACAAAATAGGTTTTCTTACAATATAATCTTATCATAAACTTAAACCATGGAAATAATTCAGTCAGTAAGCCATTACTGAGAGTTTTTTAACATAAAATTAACATAGAATATTTATGATGTACCTTATCAAAAGACATGAATTCATAACAATGAATACATTTACACTATAAGCAAGATTTGAATTGCAGCAGATCAAGTTTACGAGCTTATTCCATCTACGCCAGTGACTTACAACCTTACGACTTTTCACAGTGCGCCAGAGGGTTGCATCCTGTTCTGCAAATCATGTTTTGCTTATTGAATGAATAATCCCCCAAAAGTTAAAGACACCAAAATAATAATGATGGAAAGACAGAGAGGGATCTAACAATAAATGTCATCTTTTTTATCTTATAATAATACAGAAATATTTAAAAACAGGCTATTTTCTATATACCAATTGGAACTCAAAAGAGTTTAAGAAAGACAATTAAACAGAAATACCATAATTGAGCATAGACTACAAATTGAATAATATAACAAAGTTAGTGGTAAAGTTAGTTCCTGGCCAACACTTGTAACTCTTCCAATGTCTCTGCAGCTATTCCAGCTTCCATATCTTCTTCATCATAAGAATTGCATGCTGTTTTTCTCTTCTCTAAAACAAGTCTACTAAAATATGAAGCAATCTGAGTAGCTGATAAAAATTCATCTTTGGAAAAAAAATCTTTTTCCAAGGCTGCTTTTAGCACTTCTCATTTCTAGGGAAACTTCTTCTGGGTCACACTTGTGTCCAGTTCTTTCTCCCTTTGAAAATTTTTCCTTCAAGAAAGGAATTTGTGTTGTCATGAATTTTTTTACAGTTCGTCTTTGTTTTAGACCCCATCCTTCACACAATTTGCAGGAATTTTCACGTTCTGTAGTTTCGTGGCAACAGCTAGGTAAAACAACCAATTTCTGTTCAATTTTACTAGCATATTGTATCTTAGCCTTATCAATTAAAGATGAAACCATTGGTTTTATTCTATGAGAACCAACATCCAAATGTCTGGCCAAATTACCATACTAGCTAAACGTTGATAGACAATTTGGTTCTGAACAGGTAAACAGGTTGCTCCCAATATCATCAACCTCTTCCTCAATATCAACATCTGATTGATCTACTGCAATATTTGATGCTTCATTTCTGCATTCTTGAACTATAACACCTTGCCTGGCTGTTCTGGATGGAATTGAAGTAAGGTGGCCAACAAAAGCTTCTACGACTGTAATATTACTGCAACTCAACAACTGCAGCTTTAGTGATGCATTGGTAAGAAACTTTCCTTCTCCTATGCCATACTGTCTGAACACCCTTATACCTGTTTGTTGGTAGGCAAAGTTGTTCAGGGTTGTAATGTTATTAATTTGAGATTTGATCTCTTTCTTGTTACAGCTCCCTGGAGGTAGTGCAACAACCACAGCTACATTTTTTAAACTGCATACTTGAAGTACTTTCTTAAAATTAACTGTGCATTTGTATTCAGATATCGCAGATCAAATTTATTCGTTCATTGTGTAATCATACGTTTTTTGATTGAGTTAAGTCTGCCAATTGATATTTTATCTTATGTTTTTCTATGTTGTGATGTTATGCTATTGTTTCAGAAAAAGGGAGAAGGTTTGGATCCATTAAAACGTTTAATCCCGCTGCAAATGTTTGCACCTGTCCTAAGTCAGGAATCTGATGTACAGTAGTTGTCGTTTGTTTATGTAATATATACGTGTTTCTCGTTTCTCGTTTTGTTTATATAGATTAGACCGTTGGTTTTCCCGTTTGAATGGTTTTACACTAGTAATTTCGGGGCCCTTTATAGCTTGTTGTTCGGTGTGAGCCAAGGCTCCGTGTTGAAGGCCGTACTTTAACCTATAATGGTTTACTTTTTAAATTGTTATTTGGATGGAGAGTTGTCTCATTGGCACTCACACCACATCTTCCTATATCTATGTAACATTTTTGATGCAACATAAAGCATTAGGACTAATTCGACTTATGGCCTAACGTCAAGCTACATTAGGCCTTTGAATACATATATTTTGGAATTATATAATTCATGGTTTTCTCAGATTGTTTATGAAGTCCTTATATTAATTAAATCAATTAGTTTAAACATATTTATTTATAGTGGATTGGGAAACAAGTTTTGCAACTTATATTAATCCCTCTCCACTTTACGGATGCGAGTGCTGCCTTGTAGCGGCATATTAGCCTACTCTTTTTCGAAATCTACAAGGGTGTCTTTAACGTGCAAGAGATGTGGCTCTCTCTTAACACGGGTCAGCCATTTATCGTCCCCGTCCGACGGACTATCATCGTTTCCTCAAGACCATAATCGCAAATGGTGTCAAGGGAGAGCCGAAAATTGAGTTCCTGAAATTTTCATCCCAAACGGGAATCGAACCAGGAACCTTTGTGTTAGTAGTCCGATGCACTAACCACTACACCACGGCTCTCAATTGGAAGTGTACTGATCTATATAGTACATGCACATGATTTATTTACGAGTCAAGTTTAAACTAGTAGCTTTCAGTAACTGCAGGTTCTCTTGGATCGGTACTTTATGTCCCTATTTTTTTTTTTGTGTTATGTGTCGATCTTATCTATAAATTAAGCCTTTTCAACTGTTTTTTTAATTTGTTCTTATGTAGTGTTGTTTCACTATTGTTCCGGGGAAACAGACCAAGTAGTGTTGAGTATGTTCGAAAACATATTTACAGCCGATTTCATTGAGTGTGTAGCTAAAGGTAATATATTTGGCTACCATGCTTGTTAGCTAAACTATGAAGTCATTATTATGTTAGGTATACTACCCTCCTTCCGAAGTAGCCTATTCCAACAGACAGATAGATTAGTTATCTGCTGGACTAGTCTACTCTTAAAGAAGTGTAGTTTACCTGACACAACAATTACTTCACGGTTCAGCTAACAAGCAAGCTAACCAACGATATTACATGTACCATTGGCTTCACACTCAATGAAATCGGCTGTAATGCCGACACATATTTTATGTGCCGGTCACAAGTCATGAGACATTAATTCAGTGGTTCTTGCTGGTTGCTGTCTATCGTATTTATTTTCTCGTTTAATGTGTTAAACATTTGGTTATGGTTGGCACTCTTTATTAGGTGTTTGGTTTTGCTAATTATCAATAGTAGATAATTTAATTTGATCTTCTACAGTTGCTTACATCTATACGTCATTTGGTCTCAAGTGGATAGTTGTCTCATTGTCATTCATACCGCATCCTAGTTTAAAATTCACTCTTAATGAAGGACGAAATGTTGCCTGTACCATATTTTTAAATTAAAAACTTCTTTCGATTTATGTATGAACATGGGTGTTTTAGTTCTCAAAAATTGTGGTTTTTACAACTTTTGAATGTAAATATAATTGTACACCTCACATTTTTTAGATAGATATATATATAATATATAGGAAGATGTTGTATGAGAGCCAATGAGAAAACTCTCCATCCATATCAGAATTTATAAAGTAAACCATTCTAGGTCGACGTCAATGTACGGTCTACATTTAACGAACTATCTTCTAAATAAAACTCAGATGATGATGCAAAACAAGAAATTATCACATGGACAAACATGCGTAGTTACTACATGTAGTATACATCGAATCCTTAGCTTGAAATTGAATGTCTTTATTGTTTTGAGTATTATCAAAGACGTGCACTCCTTAAATGAACGAGTACATGGTTGTAACACAAGTTCAATACTCTTCAAATTTTGTCTGTAAATAAAACACTGAAAGTAAATCCTTGTGTTTGTAATCAACACTGAACTTTCATTTGAAATCTTGCGTTCTTCGTTTATTTATTGAAAATTATGTTAAACCTCACATGTGCATTCATCGTACATTTGCATTTATTTTTTTATTTATAAGATAGACAGATTTTTCTCTATTCAACTTACCTTTCTACTTAATTTGTAAACAGCTTTTGCGGAATGTGCTTTGCTCAATGTTGAAGGCCGAACGATGACCTATGATTGTTAATTTCTGTGCCATTTGGTCTCTTGTGCAACAAGAGAGAACACTCTTTAAGCATGAGATTAATTGTCTCAGCTGTTCTTTTCCCTATTCTCTCGTGTCTATGTACAATTTAGTAAAATCTCAATGACGAATGTAGGGAAACCAACAGAGTCAGCATAAAAAACTTTCAAGAAAATATAAAATATCAAAATATGCATTTATTACAATATCGAATACAATTTGAGAAACAACTAGTGCAGACACATACATTCTAAGGGCACAATCATTTAACCCCGAGTAGGGGGTCTATGTTTTATTCCCAGTAATAAATTATTTTGCTCGAAGCGCTATTTTTTTGAAGCTATCAACCAAATAATTGTTTTCTTCAAAATTTAACACTATAATGTATTGGGGATTGGGGAAATAAGGATTACGAATATGTTTTTCATCTACTTGCCCACAATATTTTTTTCGTCAAATATGAGATCAGAATATTGTTTAGGAACGAAACATAATCCCCTCTTGAAGTTAAATGGTCTTTCCCTAATTCACTGACTCACAATTGGCTTTCAATTTGCTTACAATATAAAAAATATACTGTTAATATACATACTAAAGTGTTACTTTACTTATAACATTTTTTGTACAAGAGATTGACATCAAATTTCGATTGTCACAATTATGCTAATTACCTGAATGTACTGAATGATTAATAAGGTCCTCTATAATTGATTCATAGTTCTTCGAATTTGCTCCCATTTACCGTGCCATTAACAGATATTTTCGGGATTATCGACCCATTTTCAGTGAGAGAGATCATCAATTTCATATATCGTATTCCGCAATATCACGTCTCCGCTAGCTAAGCGTTACGATCCTACGATCCACTCCCGTTCACGGGATTGGGTCGTAACCCTTGGCTAGCGAAGATGTGACATCAAGGAATACGAACAAAGACTAAGAATAAGAAGTGTGTGTTCGATTAGTGTGACATATCGTTCTGTAAAAAGACGACCAACACGAGTAAATATCGTAATCACGTGTTATTTGCGTAATCCATATGTTATATTTGTCACTGGACCTGCTGTAGTCATTTTACAACCTATTATAGTCTATTCTGTCCGCTGTTTGGCTGTGTGGAATGTAACAATAAGCTGCCACACCCGATTGGAATGTCCTGGCAAGAATAACGACTTTTTAATATAAAACTCTGGATTAAATGGAATTGGTTGAATACATTGAGTTTATTTATTACCTTATATTCTTGTATACTATTAATATTTATTTTCACAAGTTAAAAGACTAAGTACTGACGTTAAATCTACACTTTTATTGTTCATTTAAATTTGAAATTACATAGGACGGAACAAATTCTTAAAGTGCTATTTTCTTATAAAAACCCGTATTTTAATCCAAAAAGAAAATAACATAAAGTTTTAATAAACATTATGTTAGATCCTGTTAGGACTACATGAAAAAAAACCTTTTGATTAGATGAGAAAAATATATGGCACTATATTAAAAACAACGATGCTACGTTAACTTAATAGTAAACCACTTGTTAACATTATCATTTGTTAAGCCAAGAGATATAAAATGATATAGAGTGACATATATATGCTTTTGTATTTTAGTTAGTATACTAAGCTAAGCCTTCCATATTCGTTTCTACAAATAAGTTCAAAATAACCAGACTTTTTGTATGATAATCTCAAACTGTAAGACACTTTGGCATTTGAAGCAATGAGACAATGAGGCGAGACACCTTGAATCGAGTATTTTGTCCTTTTCTATCACTTTTGCTTTTTACTTTTGGCAATATTGACAATATTTACAATCTTATAATATCTTTGATAACAGCAGTATAAAATTACAGCGTTGACTATATAAGTAGAAACACACACCACACACACATCATCTAGTATATATACTATTATATACGCCAGGTAGGCGGAGCCAAAGTTCGCCACAATACTTGTTCCTAAAGCTAAGCTTGCTAGACTGCCGGATACCGTCATTGCTGAAATAAACAAAATAAAAGTATTTTATGGGCAACATACCCTGAGGCAAAACATGTTCTTAAATCGTACATTTTAATATTAGTATTGTGTTCAACTAATTCGTATCGTACGTTATGAACTAGTTTTGCACATGGTAAGTTATACGTCTATTGTGTTATAACATAAACGCTAATCATTTGTATGCAACAGATGCGCATTTCAACAATAAATGTCTCTTCAGTGTTAATCGAGGCCAACATATCTGAAAATATTAAGCTTATCTTGATACGATATTCCCGGGACTGTGTTTCTAGCTATCATGATTTCCTTGATAGAGGGTTGCTGCTCACAAGGAAGCTATATAACCAAGAGTTCAAAATGGTAAAGACGAAATCATCCCTTTGTAAATTTTACGGACGCCATCATGAGTCGTTTGGCCGTTATGGAAATCCTGTTTCGCAGATGATTTCGGATATGTTCCTTATGTCGTGACTAAAATCCCTTTTTCACGATACGACTATCAGAACTAATCTATTTACCGGGTTTGTAATAATAAACATGAGCAATACGACGGTTGTCACATGTGGAGAAGGATCTGCTTACTCTACCGGAGCACATGAGATCACCCCAAGTTTTTGGTGGTGTTCGTGTTGTTTAGTCCTTAGTTTTCTATGCAGTGTCTTGTGTACTTTTATGTGTCTGTTTGTCCTTTATCTTTTTCAGTCATGGCAGTGTCGGTTTATTTTCGATCTATGAGTATGACTGTCTCTCTGGTATCTTTCGCCCCTCTTTTATCAAAAGGAGGAAGAGCGTTAAAGAAAAATAGACATAAAGTAGAGCAAAATCAGGGCAAGGAATCAGAGCTCTGCATGAGTGAAACATGTTCTTTAATTTTAAATAATTTCCAAAATTTTGTAACAGCAAACTTAAATAACACAAAATCCGTATTGTCATGCTAGTTCCGAAGTACTGGCTACTGGGCTTGTGATACCCTCGACTCCATCAAGTACTTAAAACAAAATATCTTTGCGCAAATCGAAAATCTTATTAATTAAAGACATACCACATATTATTTGAAGGATGTAGAACATCATACCAAAAATACTATTTGGTTGATTTAGTACACTTGTTTTTCCGACGATGTACTCCAATAATCCAAAACCTTTTCCGTACCTGAAGATAATAAACAAAAATTCAATCCTCAACATTTTACCGCACATCTTGATAATATAAATAATGGTGTAAACACTATTTTTAATTAATTTATATCTTTATATTTTATAGTTGAAAAAAATCAACTGACTATGTTCTCGTACTGCGTGGATATACATTTAAAATGTGTTCGAAGTTTATATACAGTCAGTCCATCGTCATCATCATTTTAAGATAACCAAGATGCGTAATATTTCGTGAATGTGTGACAAAGTTTCATCTGTAAAAAAAACTTAAACCACAGACTTAGCCTAAATTTGACGATACGGTGCCATCGACTAAGTTGACAAGGCGAATTCAAAATACCGGTAAAGTTTGATCTAATTTCAGATTGGAATGAAACAATGAGGCATGAACTCAGAAACAAAATATCGATTGTAGTATTCATATTAAACAAGTATCATGATTGCATCACACATCAGTTTTTAAATGACTCCTGATTAAACGAAATGTTAAAGCAGTGTCTGCATAAGGTTTTGTGACAATGATTTCGGAAATTATAATATAAACCTAGGTAATTGACACTTAGTTCTAGATCAGTAGACAAATGTAAATCGGTGGTCTCGTAGTCGTCAGTTCGAACACTGGCCGAGTCAAACCAAATACTGTACAGTTTGTTTTGCTGCTACTCCAGTAAGCAGAAGGCAAACTAAGGAGTAAGAGCAAAGACTGGTCGTCTCTGAGTCAGAATAATGTGTCCGGGTAGGGTGACATGTCTTCTTGTGGACTGTTTCTTTGTTAACTAGCACGTTAAAAATTCAACACAGCATGTCAATCTAATACTAAGCAGTATATATATATATTCATATCGCACTAGCATAGCATTATCCTCAATCTGAATTCAGTTTGCCAGTAGACGTTAAATAGCCAACCAGCCATCTATCCATCCACAGAAGAAATTCAGTTTGCCAGTAGATGTTTAATAGCCAACCACCCATGGCCATCTATCCATCCACAGAAGAATCCTTCTTAGAATACAACTGTCTGTTTACAAAAATATAACAGATACATCTGGTTAGGCCAAAAAAAATTAATACATGTGTTTCAGCTAAACCTACCCTTAGCCTAGTTTTTAGTGCCTACCCTAACACTTTTTATGTCATTTTGGAACAAGCACTGGATAAAGACAAACTGATTCCCTTGTAGTAACCAGCTAAAAAATGTGTGTTAAATAAAACGATATTGCCTACCTACCTATCCTCAACAACAAAAAATCAGCACATTAGTTGAAACACATATTTAAGTGACATTCTTAATAAAAAAAATATATTTTTTTATAGTAACAAACTCCATAAAAATATGATGTTCAAGTGAACATGTGGCTACTTCCTTTTTAAACACCTAACTTCGTTCTCAAGCTTTTCATGATATTCATTTTAATGCTTCCTACCGTAAAATCAATCTTGTACATATTTGAATTTTGTGAAAAAAAATTAATTACCATGTATATTTTCATACACTTACAGTTGTATAGATACTTATTATTATTGTAAGACATTTTTTTTCATAATTATTTTAATAAAGTTACAAATTGTCAGAGAAGACAAAACAATGAAGTCTAAAAGAAATATAAAACGTTTGTTACTAGATAAAAAATTACAACAATTATAATTGTAAATATTTGAAAAAATAAAATTAAAGGTGACTTTTGCCATTGTGTCACGACATTTACCATAACAATGGAACTTTAAAAGTACTGAACAGGCTTTTATTTCTACATTTCAATAGTACATGTATGCGGCAACCCTCAGAACTTTGTTAAAGGAAACGATAAATGATCATATAACAAATTCGATAATTCTTTTGTAACCGGAGAGCACTAATTTCATTACAAAATTGCTTGGATCCACCGGGACTCGAACCCGGGACCTCTGTATTACAAGGCAGCGCGCTAACCGACTGAGCTAAAGAAGTACTTCCTTAGCTCAAACGCTTACGGCTGACTAAGTATCTACTAAGTTTCTAAGGGAAGCAACCCCGTCACACTTCCCCCACCTCAAGCGTCATTATACTCTATAATGATGATATTTTCATCTTTTTTATATTTATATTTTAACCTGGCTAGGTAATTCTTCTAACCGTGGGTTATTCTTGTTGGGCGCCAATGTAACCGGAGAGCACTAATTTCATTACAAAATTGCTTGGATCCACCGGGACTCGAACCCGGGACCTCTGTATTACAAGGCAGCGCGCTAACCGACTGAGCTAAAGAAGTACTTCCTTAGCTCAAACGCTTACGGCTGACTAAGTATCTACTAAGTTTCTAAGGGAAGCAACCCCGTCACACTTTTATCATTTCACTGAAGTGTATTAGACCACTGTTTCCCTGCAATAAATAACCTTTGAAAATGATATACTCGCGATGAACGGTTTATTGGTGAATTTAGAGTTATTCCCCTTCAATATAGCCAAGAATTTAAAAAAGACGTTCTTTTACCAGGAAACGACTTTAAAATTATACCAAACTAGGAAATACATAGTTTGAGACCAGTATTGTAAAATAGAAGGAATTTTTTTGTATATACTTTGTAATCTATTCAATATTTGTAAAACTTATAAACGCTGACGTGTACTTACTTTGATGTAAACACTTTAGAACAGCTCATTTTAGGATTTATGTCACACCATGCTTTAAAACTTGAGTCTCCCTCTGCGTGAATTTCAACATAAAGTGCGTACACGGACAATAGCATTCCAACTGTGCAGAATATAAGCAAGACATTGCCAAATAAACGTGCAGATTTACGTAGCTGAGTTGCTTCGTTTGCCATTGTTTATATTGACGCTTATGTCAATGAAAACATTATTTTTTATAATCAAACAACATTTACATATAATAGCTATATTAATAAATATGAATTAATTCACTTTAATCTGAACCTTTAAAAAATCTAAAAGATAGTTTTTATGTTGAATATAAATGCTTTTTATCTGGCTTATTTGCAATGATAAAATCGATCTACACAAAGGTCAATAAATATCACGTGTGACGTCCTACATTTTGACTTTTTTTGTCGACCTTACAAATAGTCTAAACATTTCCTCCGTTGTGTCAGAGCTTGTGTTAATCATGGTTATTAGATATTTCTACGATTTGATGTCCCAGCCATCGAGAGCAGTTTACATTTTTCTGAAAATTAACAAAATTCCATTCGAACCAAAAGCAGTTGCTCTAAGAAAAGGTATGTATGACATGTATGGCATATTTGTATTATTTAAAGTTTCATGTTAGTACCGTATGTATTCTATAATTTATGTCGAACGGGTAACTTTATCAAGGACTCAAACGCCTTTTGCTGGACGGCTCAGTCACGCGAGATCAGTTGGTACCGCCAGTCATAGATGCAACGTTAACACCCATGGGTATTACATATATATGGTACCGTAAACATGTTTATAATAATTTATGTCGAACGGGTAACTTATGATCAAGGACTCCTCGATCATTTCATTTGCATTTTTTTTTAATTATCACACGCCTTTTACTGGACGGCTCAGTCACGCGAGATCAGTTGAAAGGTATGGAAAAATCATATTATTAAAAAGAAATAAAGTGAAGGGATACCTATGGTGAACTTTGACGTGGTTGTCATTATATAGATGTGTGTCTTTTTTATACTGATGCATGAATTTTATTAAATTTTTAATATTTATTTTGCATTTTTCTATGATCTTGCCAACAGAGACGTATTGTTTTAAATGTCTTGATGTGTATACGTAGAGCTGCATGTTGCCAGTTGTACTTGTGACTTAGAAACTTAAGGGCATACGATACAGTTACAGGGGAGGTAATGACGTTGCTAACGTAAAATGTTATTTTCGCGACGTCAAACGGTGACATATCGGGAAAAGATGCATTTTTCGACTGATTTTTATCATTCAAACTGATTTAATTTGAAAACGAGTTCATGGACCCCTATTTTTCAAAACAGCAATTTGTTTCATTTTGCAGGGAGATTATGTGACCCAAATTTTATAAAACTGTAAATAGAGGATTTTTTTTTATTTTGATAAACATGCAGCAAAAAATGACGTATTTTTCTCAATTCATGAACATTTGATAAATATGAGTTATTTCTGAATGAAAAATGCATAATTTATTTAGAATACTTATAAAATACAGAAATTACCGATTATTTAACAAAAAACAATTTGTGTTTATCTTTTATAACAAAAAAGTTATGTCTTTCTTTCGAAAAAGAAATTACGTCCACAAATCTGAATTTTGAGCAAATATACAAAATTTCGACCTCATTTTACTCAAAAAGTAGCACATGAAGGTATATTTTTTATTACATATTTGATTTAAACAGGTAAAAAATAGCCTACATGCAAATTTTCACGAACTTGTAAATACAGGATCAAAACTGTATCGTATGCCCTTAATACAGTAACCATTGGCGGATCCAGGGGTATCCGGGGGGTTGGAACCCCCTTTTTTGGACGATCAATGCATTTGAATGGGAGCATGTACATATAGTTGGAATCCCCCCTTTTACTCTGGGTTGGGAACCCCCCTTTTTAAAATGGCTGGATCCGCCCCTGGTAACAGTACTAGTAGTATAATGTTGGTCACAAATTGTATACAAGCGTTTTAAAGGAAAGACTATGTATATATGTGAATATTATAATGATTAAATTAGGTATACATTTGTAAGTGGTTTAGATGATGAAATAGACAGATTTTTTCTTATAGTTTTTGGATTCATGCAATGCGCCTTTTTATTGGGTAGCAACATAGAAAAAGTATCAGCAATTCATTATCATACCAAAGTCAAACATGATAACGTAGCCTATTCTATAGTGATGTTTCATTATTTGAACTAACTGATAAAGAATTTCAATATATAGGTTTTACAAGGAAAGAAACTTTATATATAATATTTGAATAGCACTAAAGATTAAGTCCGACGCTGTTTGATTGAATTAATCGATGCACTTTTTTCTATAAGTACAATGACTTGTAATTGTTTACATCAACACCCTTTGATTTTTTTGATAGCACAATTCTATGTGTTGATACTAGTGAGTATCTTAAATGATAGATTCATAATGTACATTTTAATTTACTCTGGATTTTAACGCCAACATAAATCCGCCAATTTTTTTTTTATAGGAGAGCATTATTCGGACGAATACAAGAAAGTTAACCCTTTCAGCTTAGTGCCTGTTCTCGATGATAATGGATTTATTTTAACAGAAAGGTAAACATTGTGATCAATAGACCAAATCAAGGGTCAGATACTATCTAGAGGTTCTCATACGGTTTTCAAAAATCTTCTGGTTAGTTTTTTTTGTGTTTTTTTTATGCCCCACCTACGATAGTTTTTTTTTATGCCCCACCTACGATAGTAGAGGGGCATTATGTTTTCTGGTCTGTGGGTCCGTTCGCTCGTTCGTCCGTCCGTTCGTTCGTCATTTCGTTCGTCCTTTCGTTCGTCTCTCCGTTCGTCCGTCTGTTCGTCCGTCCGTTTGTCCCGCTTCAGGTTAAAGTTTTTGGTCAAGGTAGTTTTTGATGAAGTTGAATTCCAATCACATGTTCCTTATTGTATGAGCTTTCTTATTTTAATGCCAAATCAGTGATTTTCCCATTTTCACGGTCCATGGATCATAGAAAATGATAGTAATTAAATGCCCTCAATATTAATAGTTTTATAGTAGGGCGAACAGACTCTATGGGCGAACGAACTCGACCGAACGGACCTAAGGCGAACGGTCCCGATACCTCCGTGTACTATGAACACATTCTTTCGATCTATATATATATTTTTCCCAATATTTAGTAGATTTTTCTTTCTGGAAATGGTTGACATACACTGATACGAACCACACAAAGTAAATGTTTTACTAATTATAGTTTTATTTTACCGTATTTGTTAGACTATAAATATCTATTTCAATCACTAACATCAGAAGCTATCAAGAAAACAAGAAAATACCGGAAATTTGAACCATCTTTAACAGAAAGTACTGAAACATACATAGTAGACTTGCGTGCATTGACAAACTTTCTTATCCTTTGATGAGGAATAAAAAATGACCAATCAATCTATTATTTCAGAAATTGACCATTTTAGTAGAACTAATGTATGAAAAGTTGGCCCTACCTCTTTGACTGATATTAAACATATCTGTCCAAGTATATACAAAATTGATTCATATTAACATTTATTCGTTTCAATTGACATTAAGTTGCGTCCAGGATTTGATTGACCACTTTCAGCTCTATTGGCATCTGCATG
The DNA here is from genome assembly GCF_036588685.1 of Mytilus trossulus. NCBI lineage: Eukaryota > Metazoa > Mollusca > Bivalvia > Mytilida > Mytilidae > Mytilus > Mytilus trossulus. Next base: position 19,144,006 of record NC_086380.1, read on the forward strand.
GCGGCCAGTTTGTATTGGGAGCGTGAGTGTCCTTCGTTATAAAAACTGACAACCCTTGTTACTTTAGATTGAAGTTCTAACTAATATTAATTTTATAAAAAAAAAACAGGACGGGCATAATGGTTTTATTAGGTTAAGATTCTTGAAACTTTTTAATATATATTTGATATATGGTTTCGGAGAAGTTGCTGATACAAAAATGAAACTTAAACAAACATTTGGGGAGGTTATTATTCTACCTTTTCATACTGAGGAATAATGAAAACTTGAATTTTTCAGTGTTGCCATTTTGAAATATTTGGTAGCAAAGTATAACTTACCAGAGCACTGGTATCCTAGAACGAACTTACAAGCCCAAGCAAGAGTAGACGAATATATGAACTGGCAACATTGGAATACCAGGCTGAAGTCAGCATATCTCTTCAGGAATCTGGTAATTTTCTTAATTTTTGGATACATATTTATCTAATTTGATGAGTTCGAAAACTTTAAAATATCCTTCACCAGAAAACAGACAGAAGGATGCGAAATCAAAAGATTAGTAATTTTTTTTATATTGAGGTCACTATATGGTTTTCAATAATCCATCTGTGTCTATACCATATGTCATCTCCCGAGTAAGTACATGTTTTATTAAAGACACTACTACTATTGCAGTCGTCTTCTTCATCTGCCCTACGATGACTGTATGAATTATTAATCTCGTTAGTAGTGGTCGATTACGGGAAGTATGCGGTTGAGACACTATGATCAGAGAATTTCCACCAATTTCCGTAACAAGACTACCAAGTGTAGCCACTGACGAGGTTTCATACTTGGAAAAAAAGTAGAAAATTAAACTTCAAGACAAATTCAGAAATAAATATTTCAAGCTACATGTAGTAGTATAATTATCTGTATTTTGGACAATAAAAACAACAAAAAACATTCCTAAAACACTCAAGAATGCTGACAATTACCGATAGCAAGCGCCAAACACCTAGATTGGTTTATATGTAGAAATCTTGCTCGCCTACACTCTAAAATCGACCTCTCTATTGTCGTGTAGATTTTATACAATCCACAGATATTAAAGGAAAACCTCAAAATTACAAAAATGCAATGCGTTTGCAAGAAGAGTATACTTTTATGTTATAGGGGGAGGGTTGATATCTCACAAAACATGTTTAACGCCTCAGCATTTTTGCACCTGTCTCAAGTCAGGAGCCTCTTGCCTTGGTTGGTCTTGGTTTTTTTTAAATTTTAAATCATTTATATGTTTGGTGTGATGTCCTATTTCATTTAACTAGTACATATTTTGTTAAGAGTCTAGCTGAAGGCTGTGTTGCTGACCCATTGGTGGTCTGCTCGTTGGTCGGGTTGTTGTTAATTTAATTCATTCCCCATTTCCATTCTCAATATGATGTAACACATATGTGTTACTTCCAGTAGTGCTGATATGATCAAATCGCCGTTTCAGAATATAAGTAAACAAAAGAACATATAAATGATGACTGAACTTATCTTTCCAGTTGATTGAACCAAAAGCTTTGAGTAGACCAGTTGATTGGGATAAAGTAGAACAATTTAGAACAGAAGTAAGGAAAACTGTAAAATTCTTAGAAAATGTTTGGCTGAAAGATCAACCTTTCCTTTGCGGACAAGAAATTTCTGTAGCTGATATCCTTGGAATCTGTGAATTAATACAGCTGTATGCTGTCAATGAAGAGTATTTGTATGAAGAGAATTCTGTAGTCAAAGCATGGATGGATCGAGTTAAAGAGAGGCTACAGCCTCACTTTGACGAAGCTCACAAACTGACATACAGGACACGTGAAATGTACCCAATGATCAAAGAGCAACTAGCCAAACTGTAACTTGTACTGATCATTGTACGGCATGGCCTTTCATTCAGACTTTTTGTATAATAGTATATATGGTGCATACAGATTTTATTTAATAAAACACTCGTATTATTGAATTGTTCTTTACAGGTTTTTTTTAGCATGTATTTTGTAAGAATAGTATCTAAAGATTTTGATAACTTAAGCTGTATTTTATGCAGAGAAATACTGTGACAGCCTCCTTCAATGATTACTTGTGAAAAACGGCGTTCAACAAAGTCATAGAAAACTATCATCGTCTGTCAAATGCAATAATACTATAAAACGCAGATGCAATAAAATCTGAAGCAATAATTCGAAAATATATTGTGTCACTCATTTTTCATTGTTTTGATTTCTGATAAAAGACTATGTTTTATGCAGCTATATTTACAATTATTAATATTGTTTACACTCAATAACTTTTTCATCTTTCTTAAACATTAAAAGGTGTCTGTCTAAGTTTCATATCATTCAATTAAGGTTTGGAAGATTAAAAAGGTTAGAGGTTCCTGACTTGAGACATGCACAAACATGCGGTTATGTTATACATGTTTTGTGTGGTCTCAATCGTTGTTCCCCTAAAAATCTAGCCAATGTGGAATAAACAAACACAACAATGCGCACAGTAAACCTCAGTTTGAAAGTAATAAAAACGACAATGATCAACATAGATTAAAAAAGAACTACTAACAGTTATTGTGCTATGGTAAATTTTTATATCTTTGTCTTTCATGTTTGCTTATAAGTTTTGTCTACAAGCATTTTGGATTATCACTATAATTTCTAACATTTGTCCCTATATTGTTTGTTTTGTTCGCACATCAGTCTCAATATGATGGAATTTCATTCGACTGTCATAAAAGTGAGAGGTTAAGCTAAATATAAAGCCAGGTTTAATCCACCATTTTCTACCTAAGTCAGGAATATGACAGTTAGTATCCATCTTTTAATGTGTTTGAGCTTTCGATTTTGCCATTTGATGAAGGACTTTTCGTTTTAGATTGTCCACGGAGTTCGGTATTTTTGTTATTTTACCTTTTCGTGATTATCAGATATACCAGTTGTAGACCCCATGTGTGTCTTAGGTGTGTTTTTCAATCATTGAACATCTACACCGTTTACATTCTGTTTTGTCAATGACGACAGAAGATATGGTTAGTCTGTTGTTGTCCTTTTAGGTCATATATCTCCTAATTTGTTTTCTTATTTTTGCATCTTTGGCATTCAGACTTTAGGTTTAAGTGTTCATATGATGGTAAATATTGAGTAGCGCTTCGGACGCACTAAATGTATTAAGAATGACGAAATCATTTCATTTATTCGTTAAGTAACACATTTTATCATTCCTCCCTTATATATTGAAAGTTATGACAAACTCTAAACTATAAAAGGGTCCAGGAATAAAGTTTACTTTCGACATAAATATTATTTAGATCTCATAAACATGTTTAACCCCGCCGCATTTTTGCGCCTGTCCGAAGTCAGGAGCCTCTGGCATTTGTTAGTCTTGTATTATTTTAATTTTAGTTTCTTGTGTACAATTTTGAAATTAGTATGGCGTTCATTATCACTGAACTAGTATATATATTTGTTTAGGGGCAAGCTGAAGGACGCCTCCGGGTGCGGGAATTTATCGCTACATTGAATACCTGTTGGCGACCTTCTGCTGTTTTTTTTTTTCTATGGTCGGGTTGTTGTCTCTTTGACACATTCCCCATTTTCATTCTCAATTTTATTAATGCCTTGTATCAATTTAATTTTGAAATATTCAGGTGGATGATTTTTATGCCCCACCTACGTTAGTAGAGGGGCATTATGTTTTCTGGTCTGTGGCTCCGTTTGTTCGTTCGTTCGTTCGTCTGCAGGTTAAAGTTTTTGGTCAAGGTAGTTTTTGATGAAGCTGAAATCCAATCAACTAGAAACTTAGAACACTTGTTGCTTATGATATGATCTTTCTAATTTTAAAGCCAAATTAGACTTTCGACCCCAATTTCACGGTCAACTGAACATAGAAAATGAAAATGGGAGTTTCAGGTTAAAGTTTTTGGTCAAGGTAGTTTTTGATGAAGCTGAAGTCCAATCAACTTGAAACTTAGTACACTTGCTGCTTATGATATGATCTTTCTAAGATTTTTACCCCATTTCACGGTCCATTGAACATGGAAAATGATAGCGCGAGTGGGGCATCCGTGTACTTAGGTCACATTCTTGTTTTTTATGTGTTTTGTTTAGTAATAATCACAATTTAAATGTAAATATAGATCCTAGTATGTATATATACAAGGTCATAGCCAGTAGCTAGGCTTCTCTTATAAACAATTGTGCCGCTAACATTATTAACACCTGTTATTCATTACTGTTTTGTTTATAGAATAGTTTATATACAAATTCGGAGTTCATTGACAGAATAAAATATCTGTTACATCATGCTAATAGAAAAGGGACGATACTTCCAAAAATACTTATTAAAAATGTTGCAGTCAGAATCACACTTACGATATTCTGAACAGATAAAGATTGATTAAATGGTATTTCACGCCATTATTTACCATTGATATGGTTATATTTATAAATTAGCTGTTTACAAAATTTTGAATTTTTGAAATGCTAAGGCTTTTCTACCTCAGCCATAGATTACCTAAGCTGTATTTGGCAAAACTTTTAGGAATTTTGGTACGTACTGCTCTTCAACTTCGTACTTTATTTGGCCCTTTTTAACTTCGATTCGAGCGTCACTAATTAGTCTTTTGTAGACGAAACGCGCGTCTGGCGTTTATACAAAATTAGTCCTGGTATTTATGACGAGTTTATTTACACCATTGTGCTATTTTTTGTGGTCAGTATTTGACTGTCGGAGGTAGCAAGCGTGCACAAAGAAAACCACAGACCTTTCGTAGGGAAACTTACAAGCCTTGTCAATCAAGATTGGAGTCGGAGTGCAGAGTTAAAACTCACATCCTCAGTGTTTACTGGCTTATAATACAGAAAATAGACTACTTTGACCACTCGGCAACTGCGGCCCCAACATATAAAGACCTCATGTACTGCCATCAAAATTATATTTATCAGCCCTGTAATAAAAATGACCTGCAGGCAGGAATATGGTACTTAAAGCCATATCAGTATCATAAACACACAAACATACCTGAACTATTTCTTAATACTATGTTGACCCAATTTCAATAATACTGATTTATTTGAAAATCTCATTTTCTGTATCCCATACCGAGGAAGCTTAAGTTATTAAAATATGTAGTAATAGCTTGGTGCTTTACTTTATAAATCTAAATAACGAAGTTTCTTAAAACAGAAATCGACAAAAACTTAAGCCAAGGACACTAGAAACTTGCATATAACAAAAGTTAAATGAGGTGGTTTGGGAGGGTTAAATATCAAAATACGCTTGCAAACACATAATATATATATCCAAGCCAAAGTATAAAATACTTGGTTAGGTTTTGAAAAGCTGCATAGATCTTCGTCGTACGGCCTTCAACAAAGATAAAAACCTAAACAATTCGCTATACAATGTAAAATGCATCTATATAGACTCCTATATGATTTTGAATACCCATGGTATCATTCGCTTCTCTTTTGTGTTATTGGCATTAGTGCTTGAAAGCGGAAAATGTATTCGTTGTCAAATGTGTCAACATATATGTATCTTTTCAAATCATTTTTTATAATAAAATCAAATTTATTCCACGTTTATTACAGTAATTTAAAAACAATCTCCATATAAGAAATTAAATAGCGGATATTAAAAAAAACAATTAATATTATTTAGCAGCTGTCATAACTGGAAAGATATATAAGGGAACTCAAATACGATGAAATTCATCCATTGCATTTAGAAGAACACATTTGTAGGAAACAAGTAAGTAAATTATTATTGTTATAGAAGGAGGGATCTTTGCCTTAAAAAAATGTTGATTTCCATTCCATATGACGATAAACATCTCTCATTCAGAGAAACATGTTGGTTTTATAAATGATGAAACATGTTATTTTTGGGCCGTAAACATTTTGTTACAATAACTTTCTCCCCTTTCGTAAAAACTCACCAAAACATCATACAAAAGCGTCGCAGAGTTATGTTTGTGTCTGTCGTTGGTGAAATATCTTCATTGTTGTTCTGCGGTTTGCATGTTGTGTCGACTATTATATTATTTGTTTGTGCGTTTCTCTGTGATGAATGTTCTGATGTGTGTTTATTCTGTATTTCTGTCGCGTAGTGTCGTCATTTTAAGGAATTATTTTTAACATTATCAGCAACCGTTTGGCTTACCATTTTACCAGGTTCAAACCAGGTTCAAACCAACTATTTTTTTCCTGAAAATGTCCTGTACTAAGCCAGGAATATAACCGTTATCAAATAATTCGTCTATGCATTTTTGCGTTTGTTTTTGTTGTACTACAGTGGTTCTGTTCTTCCTTTTTTCCCCTTTAATTTGATGTGTTTCTCTTGATTGTAGTTTGTAACACATTTATTTTCTCTCAGTTGATTTGAGACTTTTAAACACAGTATACTACTGTTGCCTTTATTCATGTCAGTGACAAAACAACACTAGAAGTTAAAACGTCATGTAATGGTCGTTGTCATTAGACAAGATTCTATTTGTCCAGCTCTAATAGTTATCAAGACGCGCGTTTCTTTTTCATAAGACTCACCAGTGATGCTCTTATCAAAATATTTATAAAGCCAAACAAGTACAAAGTTGAAGTGAATTGAGGATCCAAAATCCAAAAAATTATGCCAAATACGGCTAAGGTAACATATGCCTGGGATAAGAAAATCCTTAGTTTTCTCGATAATTTCTAAGTTTTGTAGACAGGAAATTCATTAAAATGAACACATTATTGATATTTATTTCAAAACCGAAGTATTGACTACTGGGCTGGTGATACCCTCGGGGACGAAACTTCCACCAGCAGTGGCGTCGACCCAGTGGTATAAATAGTTATCTAAGATACCAGGATTATATTTTAGCTTATTCGCTTCGATATGAGGATGTTAGGAATACAGAGAAAATCGGATGTTGTTCAACAAAATTTGAAACCCTAATTGATGATCATATTTGTAGACAACCACTAAACACGCTCCATATTTTATACGTCATGAGGTGGGGTTGAAATATTGTTCTGGCACCAACTTTTTATATTTCCAAAAACTGAAAATCCTAAAACAACTTCGAAAGCAAATTGAAAACTTATGTTTTTATTTTACTGTTTACTCAGCAGTTTCCCTTTTTTTCAGACTTTTAAGAATCAAAATGAAGTACGCAGTGATTGCATTAATCGTAGTTCTTGGTGTTTTGAGTAAGTATGATTTTAAAAATACTGAAGCGACCACCATTCAATTCTGTCATTTTTGTCTTACAAAACTCTGTGATACAGACTTGTTTTAGGAGAACTTCAATTTTGTGATTACAAAATTCATTTTTGTGATGACAAAATTCCTTTTGGTAGACAAAATTCATTTTTGTAGACAAAATTCATTTTTGTAGACAAAATTCATTTTTGTAGACAAAATTCATTTTTGTAGACAAAATTCATTTTTGTAATGACAAAAGTCAATTTAGTCAAAAAGGTATGCAAATATAAGCTTATTTGCATACAAAATGGACTTTTGTTACCTGATATGGAAATTAAAACACAAAAGTCAATTGTGTGAGACAAGATTCAACTTGTGAGACAACATTGACTTTTGTCAGACAAAATTCAATTTTGTCAATTTTGTTCAATTTTGTACAATTTTGTACAATTTTGTCTTACAAAAGTCAATTTTGTCTCACAAACGTCATTTTTGAAAAAGAAGAATAATAAAGTATAACAACTATTCTATTTTACCCCTCATTACATAAAACCAATATTTCGTCTTTCAACTTTGAGTAAATTCATAACGAAAAATCAAATTATCGGCCTGGACATGAACACCTTCTTTTTATCTAACGCTATAGTTGCTGTTAAAATGAACTCACCTATAGTAATAGGTGTGTCTTTATAAAAGTCTACATGCAAGTTATTAACATAGTCAAATAACATTGTTTGTACTTTAGATTTGTAATGTTTTAACAGTTATCTCCGAAAGTACTACTGCAGATGATGTGTCGGCGTTTAAAACCGAAAGTTATTGCAATAAAAATGTTGCAAACTGTCCAAGTAACAAAGCTGATAAAAACTGCAATAAATGTTGTCGCCAAGCCGGATGTCAACGTGGTGACTGTGGACAGAAAAAGTGCAAATGCTCCAAATGTAAGTCTATTTTCAGTATCTATGTAACCATTCTGAAAATACCTCAAAATTATTACCAAGCAAGGTACAACAAATTTGTATAAGCCCAACTTTTTCATTTTATTATATTTTTTGCGTATGTAAAGGGTATAAAAATATCAGATTTTTAAAGAATAGATAGTCGTTAAAAGCTTTCCAAAATATTTTATATATGGATAACAATGTGACTGTTACACCATTTTAACGTCACGTTTAAATCCTTTATTTTGGAAAAGGATAAAAAAAACGAATTTTGGTTATTGTGTATAAAGGCGCAAAACTCAAAAAGAAAATAACCCTATATAAAGAAGCATGTTTTCTTAAACTTACATAAAACTTGTGTTTTTGCTTGCGCTTGTTAACTATTTGTAAAAAGAGTGACATCATAAAAACGGATATTGTTGTGTATAAAATCCGTTTTTTTTTTCTCTCTAATGAAACAATGTGCACAAAATACGTCATCATGGTTACGTTTTTATGTTATATGTTGACCTTTGTATTGTAAGTAGCTTATATGTGTTTAATGAAGCACTTTAATAATCCTGAAATGGGTTTGAAATTAGCCTCAAATAATTGCCAACTTAATTATCGAAAATCTGAAGAAAAATATATTTTTGAGAGAGATATTGCATTGTTATGAGAATGTGATAAAAAAAAGTGTGTAACTTCTTAAAAGATTTTCTTTGTATTCCAGGTTGACCGGTTTGAAGCAGTATCAGCCTGAAACTTTGGATGCAGATTTGATTTCAAATAAAAATATTCAGTGTTATCATTGTTTCTTCTGCAAATCTTTGACAAGGTGTTGATATGGTAAAATTGAGATACGGGGTATACGTCAATGTGACAGCAACCTAACGAAATATATTAACAAACAAAAACGGAATGGTATGAAAGTTTCATCTGTTAAGGGCAAACATTATTGAAAGTATCTGACTGTCAAATTCAGCACTATAGACACTTTTGTAGATCTGGTCTGAACATTGTTGCTGTGTCTCTTTATAGTTTTTATTTTTTTTCTAACACATTAAAAAGGTACGAATATCCATTTGATGGCACTGATGCAGATGTTCAATTCAATGTTAATTTATTGCTAGCGTTTGTCCTGTAAAATATTATAGCGGCATAGGATTTGCATAAAATGACATTATCAAAGGGTGATAACTCTCATAAGGAGTCAATGACGATTTTGTCTCAGTCGACACATTTTGAAGATCTCTTCTTGATGATCAGTTTTGGTCTTTAGAATTTCTCTTTTATCTTTTATAAGATGACAAGAAAAACACCACAAAAGAACGAAATTTAAAGGCAATGATTTTTTAACGGTGTCTCCCGATGATTTTGTTTTCGTTGACTTAGATGTTGTCTTGTCATCATTTTTGGTCTTCTTACATTTGTTCTATATCTATCATATTTATGCCTAGATTTCTCAAAATGAGTACACATCTTCATCAAATGGTTATATCTCCCATAGTGCTCCATGGGCAATTACTGTCATCTAGACACCAACTTAATGCAGTTTACTTAACATGCAAATTATTAAAAATAGCCAAAGACGGGTTTTTTGTTATGTAGAGGTTCTCTTTATCTACAATAGTTGTGAAGCTTTGAAGTACAAAAATAATTAAAAAAAAAATGAAAAGGTAACTCTCTTCATATAATGATTCAACTGGCAATAAAGTCAATAGTGATCGGTTTGTAGATCTAGTTGGACTGAACAGTTTTTCTTTTTGTAATGCTTTATACAATATGCTATTATTGAAGGGCAGTAACGGTTGTTGTCTAGCGTTAACAATTTCGGCCATGTTTAACAAACTATCAGCTCTATTGGCATGGCATGGCGGACATTTTGTATTGGAAGCGTTAGTGCCCTTAGAGAACCGCTGACATTCGTTATAAAAACTGTCAATCCTAGTCACTTTAGATTGAAGTCCAAACTATAAATAATGATTTATATAAACAAAAACAGGACGGGCACAATGATTTAGGTTAAGATTCTTGAAACTTTTTTATATATTTGAAAAAGGGTTTCGGAGAAGTTGCTGATACAAAAAAAAGAAACTGACAGGTTAGGTGGTATCTAACACTACAGGGAGATAACTCTGTAAAATCGGCTAAACGTTTTAATTACGTTGCGTTGTTAAGGGAATATTAAGCTTCTCAACATGCTCAATGATCAAAATAAGTGTTTGTCACACTGCTATATGAATAGTGTAATTTTTCTGTTAAGTTTGTTGGTTCAAATTTTTTGATTTTTTTATATTTTTGTCAAAGGATCAAAGTAAATACTTTGCCAAAAATTTATAAAAATTAAACGAGCAAAATAAATTTGAGTGAAGGTGTTGGGTACCATCTTAAACAAACATTTGGGGAGGTTACTATTCTACTTTGTCATACTGTTGAATAATGAAAACTTGAATTTTTCAGTGTTGCCATTTTGAAATATTTGGTTGCAAAGAATAACTTACCAGAGCACTGGTATCCTAGAACGAACTTACAAGCCCAAGCAAGAGTAGACGAGTATATGAACTGGCAACATTGGAATACCAGGCTGAAGTCAGCATATCTCTTCGGGAATCTGGTAATTTTACTAATTGTTGGATACATATATCTAATTTGATGAATAGTAGCATTTTTTAATGGAGGTCACTATAAGGTTTTCAAGCAACAATCCACCTGTGTCTATACCATATGTCAACCCCCGAGTAAATACATTGTACATGTTTTATTAAAGTTTTTCTAATTTTATTTTCTTGTGTACAATTTGGAAATTAGTATGGCGTTCATTATCACTGAACTAGTATATATTTGTTTAGGGGCCAGCTGAAGGACGCCTCCGGGTGCGGGAATTTCTCGCTACATTGAAGACCTTTTGGTGACCTTCTGCTTCTATTTTTCTATGGTCGGGTTGTTGTCTCTTTGACACATTCCCCATTTCCATTCTCAATTTTATTTAGTAAAAGCACTTCTTAAATTGCGGTCGTCATATTCATCTGGCCTACGATTACTGTATGAATTCTTATAACCTCGTTAGAAGTGGTCGATTACGGGAAGTATGCGGTTGAGACACTATGATCAGAGAATTTCCACCAATTTCCGTAACAAGACTACCAAGTGTAGATCAGTGTAGCCACTGACGAGGTTTCATACTTGGAAAAAAAGTCCAAGGCAAATCCGAAAAAAATATTTCAAGCTACATGTAGTAGTATACTTATCTGTGTTTTAGACCCCAAAAAAACAACGTAAAACATTCCTGAAACACCCCAAAATGCTGACATTATTACCGATAGCAAGCGTCAAACACCTAAATTGGTTTATACAGAAATTTTTCTTGCCTACACTCCTAATATCGACATCTGTACTGCCGTGTTCATTTTATACAATCTACAGATATTCAAGGAAAACCTCAAAATTACAAAAATGCAATGAGTTCGCAAGAAGAGTATACCTATAAGTTATAGGGGGAGGGTTGATATCTCTCAAAACATGTTTAACGCCTCAGCATTTTTCCACCTGTCTCAGGAGCCTCTTGCCTTTTTTTGGTCTTATATTTTTTTTTTTAATTTAAGGTTTATGTGCCCTTCTGTAGCCATTTTTGTACGAACTTTTCAAACTTCAATTGTATCAAAACTACAGATAAAATGAATAATTGAGATATTCCATTTTGTACATATTCCAAGGTGAAACTTGATGCAAAGCATTATTTTTTACTGTTCCATTACATTTAATAGAAAAATAGGACTTTTTCTATCAAATGCAATGAAACATTAAACAATAATTGAGGTTTAAAAAATTAGTACAAAAATGGCTACAGAAGGGTACATAAACCTTAATTCATTTATATGTTTTGGAGTTTGGTGTGACGTCCTATTTCATTTAACTAGTACACATTTTGTTAAGGGACTAGCTGAAGGTATTCAATGTGAGATTTCTCGCTGTGTTGCTGACCCATTGGTAGTCTGCTCTTTGTTCGGGTTGTTGTCCATTTGACACATTATCCATTTCCAATGAGTTCGCAAGAAGAGTATACCTATAAGTTATAGGGGGAGGGTTGATATCTCTCAAAACATGTTTAACGCCTCAGCATTTTTCCACCTGTCTCAAGTCAGGAGCCTCTTGCCTTTTTTTGGTCTTATATTTTTTTTTTAATTTAAGGTTTATGTGCCCTTCTGTAGCCATTTTTGTACGAACTTTTCAAACTTCAATTGTATCAAAACTACAGATAAAATGAATAATTGAGATATTCCATTTTGTACATATTCCAAGGTGAAACTTGATGCAAAGCATTATTTTTTACTGTTCCATTACATTTAATAGAAAAATAGGACTTTGTGGCAAATAAATCAAGATTTTGATAAAAAAAAATCAACAGCCTTTATCCTTGTACTCTCATATTTGGCAATTTGATGACTGCTATATATAGGATTATTGCATGCAGTGCTAGCATTAACTTCCTTAAAACAAGTTTATAAATGTCGTTATTGGTTAAAACAAATATAGATATGACCAAAATCAAGTACACCTTTTAGGGTGCGCTCGACTTAAGTGACTCAGCACGAGGTGTTTTGGAATTTACAGGTTGCTTACAACTTTTTGTAAAAAATAAACACTAGCAAATCATAGAAAATCAAGTGAGTAATCTATGTTTCAAATTTTATAACAAAAATCTCTGTATTAAAGGCTGTGGATTTTCTACAAAAATCTTGATTTATTTGCCACAAAGTCCTCTTTTTCTATCAAATGCAATGAAACATTAAACAATAATTGAGGTTTAAAAAATTAGTACAAAAATGGCTACAGAAGGGTACATAAACCTTAATTCATTTATATGTTTTGGAGTTTGGTGTGACGTCCTATTTCATATGACTAGTACACATGTTGTTAAGACACTAGCTGAAGGCCCCCAATGTCAGATTTCTCGCTGTGTTGCTGACCCATTGGTGGTCTACTCGTTGGTCGGGTTGTTGTTCATTTGACACATTCCCCATTTCCACTTTCAATATGATATAAGACATAAGTGTCACTTCCAGTGGTGCTGATATGATCAAATGTCACTTCCAGTGGTGCTGATATGATCAAATCGCTGTTTCAGAATATTAGTAAACAATAGAACATATAAATAATAACTGGAACTTTATCTTTCCAGTTGATTGAACCAAAAGCTTTGAGTAGACCAGTTGATTGGGATAAAGTAGAACAATTTAGAACAGAAGTAAGGAAAACTGTAAAATTCTTAGAAAATGTTTGGCTGAAAGATCAACCTTTCCTTTGCGGACAAGAAATTTCTGTAGCTGATATCCTTGGAATCTGTGAATTAATACAGCTGTATGCTGTCAATGAAGAGTATTTGTATGAAGAGAATTCTGTAGTCAAAGCATGGATGGATCGAGTCAAGGAGAGGCTACAGCCTCACTTTGACGAAGCTCACAAACTGACATACAGGACACGTGAAATGTACCCAATGATCAAAGAGCAACTAGCCAAACTGTAACTTTTGTACTGAGCATGGTACGGTCTTCCATTCGTTCTTTTGTATAATAGTATATTTGGTGCATGAAGATTTTATTAAATAAAAAGACTTGTTTTATTGAATTGTTCTTTACAGTTTTTATGAGCATGTATTTTGTAAGAATAGTATCTATATATTTTGATAACTTAAGCTGTATTTTATGCAAAGAAATACTGTGACAGCCTCCTTCAATGATTACTTGTGACAAACGGCGAACAACAAAGTCCTAGAAAACTATCATCTTCTGTCTAATTCAATAATACTATAGAACTCAGATGCAATAAAATCTAAAGCAATAATTTGAAAATATATTGTGTCACTCATTTTCCATGGTTTTGTTTTCTGATAATAGACTATGTTTCATGCAGCTATATTTACAATTATTAATATTGTTTACACTCAATAACTTTTTCATCTTTCTTAAACATTAAAAGGTGTCTGTCTAAGTTTCATATCATTCAATTAAGGTTTGGAAGATTAAAAAGGTTAGAGGTTCCTGACTTGAGACATGCACAAACATGCGGTTATGTTATACATGTTTTGTGTGGTCTCAATCGTTGTTCCCCTATAAATCTAGCCAATGTGGAATAAACAGACGTACAACAATGCGCACAGTAAACCTCAGTTTGAAAGTAAGAAAAGGTACTAAGAGAAACTAATAAAAACGACAATGATCAACATAGATTAAAAAAGAACTACTAACAGTTATTGTGCTATGGTAAATTTTTATATCTTTGTCTTTCATGTTTGCTAATAAGTTTTGTCTAGAAGCATTTTGGATTTTCACTTTAATTTCTAACATTTGTACCTATATTGTTTGTTTTGTCCACACATCAGTATCAATATAATGGAATTTTATTCGACTGTCATAAAAGTGAGAGGTTAGGCTAAATATAAAGCCAGGTTTAATCCACCATTTTCTACTTAAGTCAGAAATATGACAGTTAATATCTATTCTTTTAATGTGTTTGAGCTTTTAATTTTGCTATTTGAACAGGGACTTTTGATTTTGGATTGTCCACGGAGTCTGGTATTTTTGTTATTTTACTTTTTGCTTATTATCAGATATACCAGCTTTAGACCCCATGTGTGTCTTAAGTGTCTTGTGTGACGTATTAAATTTTCTGACGTCAGACACTCTAATCAATGAATGTGTTTGTAGATAGATGTTTTTGTGTTCTGTTAAATTGTTCCTTTTAAAATTGTTACACGAGGATGACTGCTGTACCCATATTTTGACTATTTTATTTATTGTGTCTATTTAGATAACGCATCATCGTAAATATAACGGAATTTGATGAGACTGTTATCAAAGTGAGAGGGTTAGCGCTATACAACCAGGTTTAACCCACCATTTTCTACATTTAAAAATGCCTGTACCAAGTCAGGAATATGTCATTATTTGTCCATTCGTTTTTGATGCGTTTTGTTATTTGATTTTGCCATGTGATTATGGACTTTTCGAATTGATTTTTCTGTAAGTTCAGTATTTTTGTGATTTTACTTTTCATTCATTGAACATCTACACCGTTTACATTCTGTTTTTTTCTAATGACGAAAGACGATATGGTTATTCTGTTGTTGTCCCTTTGGTCATATATCTCCTATTTTAAATATCAAGTAGCGCTTCGGACGCACTCAATGTATTAAGGGTGACGAAAGCATTTCATTTATTCATTAAGTAACACATTTTATCGTTCCTATCTTATATATTGAAAACTATGACAAACTCATAACTATAAAAGTATACATCAGACTCGGACTTCTCTTGAATTGAATTTTAAATATACGTATTGTTATGCGTTTACTTTTCTACATTGGCTAGAGGTATAGGGGGAGGGTTGAGATCTCATAAACATGTTTAACACCGCCGCATTTTTGCGCCTGTCCCAAGTGAGGAGCCTCTGGTCTTTGTTAGTCTTGTATTATTTAAATTTTAGTTTCTTGTGTACTATTTGGAAATTAGTATGGCGTTCATTATCACTGAACTAGTATATATTTGTTTAGGGGCCATCTGAAGGACGCCTCCGGGTGCGGGAATTTCTCGTTACATTGAAGACCTGTTGGTGACCTTCTGCTGTTGTTTTTTCTATGGTCGGGTTGTTGTCTGTTTGATACATTCCCCATTTCCATTCTCAATTTTATTTGTAAAATAATATCATGAATAAGGGTGCATCTATTTTCCATATAGTCGGCAATATTTCTCATGCTCTTATGATGTTTTTTTTTGTCGTTTCATTTTTGATGTAAGTCAGTATTTATGCATCCCACTATCGGGTTTTGACATTGGACCTGTCTGGTAGAGGTGGTTTCCAGAGTGCAAACACGAAGGAAAAAAGTGTCTATAGTGTTGTTGTCATGGTGTTTACTCTTGATGTTTACATCTTACTTAATTTGTACTTTAACGTTAAAGTATATACTATATACGCTATTTATCATCAACTACAAAAACTTTATCAGCGTCTTTGTCAATAAACTATTAAAACTACAAACACCTTGTATTGGCGTCTTTGTCAAAGTACTATCAACTGCAACACCTTTTTCTTTGACAGCTTTAATAGCCGATTTCTGTCAATTCTGTCAATATGACGAAACTATAAAAAAAAACTTGATTGAAGTGGGAGGTTAAGCTAACTATCAAACCAGGTTCATCCCACTATTTCTTCGGGAAATGCTTGTACTAAGTCGGGAATACGACAGTAGTTTTTCGTTCGACACTCATTTACCTTGGAAATCGTTTATTATTTTTGTTTTTTTAGTAATAAGCACAATCTAAAATGTCAATAGATGCTATGTATATATACAAGGTCATAGCCAGTAGCTAGGCTTCTCTTATTAACAATTGTGCCGCTAACATTATTAACACCTGTTATTCATTACTGTTTTGTTGATAGAATAGTTTATATACAAATTCAAAGTTCATTGTCAGAATAAAATATATCTGTTACATCATGCTAATAGAAAAGGGACGCTATTTCCAAAAAAAAATATTGCAGTGAGAATCAAACTTACTATATTCTAAACAGATAAAGATTGATTAAATAGTATTTCACGCCATTGTTTACACCACTGTGCTATTTCGTTGTTGTCAGTTTTTGATTGTTGGAGGAAGCAATCGTACACAAAAAAAAACCAGACCTTTCATAGGAAACTTAAAAGCCTTGTCAATTAAGATTGAAGTCGAGTGCAAAGTTCAAACTCACATCCTAAGTGTTTACTGGCTTATAACACAGAAGTTAGACTTCTTTGACCACTCGGCCACCGCGGCCCCAACATTTAAAGACCTGATGTACTGCCATCAAAATTATATTGATCAGCACTGTAATAAAACATGAACATGCAGGCATGTTTATGGTACTTAAAGCCATATCAATATGATAAACACACAAACATACCTGAACTACGATTATTTCTTAATACTATGTTGACCCAATGAATGCATAACATTATGTTGTCCCGATTACAATAATACTGAGACATTTGAAAATCTCATTTTCTGTATCCCATACCGTGGAAGCTTAAGACATTAAAATATATAGTAATAGTTTGATGCTTTACTTTATAAATCTAAATAAATAAGTTTCTTAAAACAGAAATCGACAAAAAACTTAAGCCAAGGACACTACAAACTTGCATAAAACAAAAGTTATATGAGATGGTTTGGGAGGGTTAAATATAAAAATTTGCATGCAAAATACTCTTGCAAACACATTTTATAGTTATCAAAGCATAAATATGAAAATACTTGCAATGGTTAGGTTTTGAAAAGCTGCATAGATCTTCCTCGTACGGATTTCAACAAATATTAAAACCTAAACAATTCGCTATAAAAAGCCTCTTTATAGACTCTTATATGAGTTTGAAATTTACCCACTGGTATCATTCGCTTCTCTTGTATTTTATTGACATAAGTGCTTGAAAACGGAAAATGTATTCGTTGTAAAATTGGTCAACATATATGAATCATTTCAAATTATTTTTTGATAATACAATCAAATTTATTCAACGTTTATTACAGTAATCTAAATAAAATCTCCATATAGGAAATTAAATAGCGGATATTAAAAAAGGCAATTAATATTCTTTAGCAGCTGTCATAACTGTAAAGATATATAAGGGTGCTCAAATACGATGACATTAATCCATTGCATTTAGTAGAACACATTTGTAGTAAACAAGTAAGTAGAGTTTTATTGCAATAGAAGGAGGGATCTTTGCCTAAAAAAATTTAATTTCCATTCCGTATAACGATAAATTCTCTCATTCAGAGTTACATGTTTTTTTTATGAATGATCAAACATGTTATTTTGGGACTGTGAAAATTTTGTTACAATAACTTTCTCCTCTTCCGTAAAATCTCACCAAAACATCATACAAAAGAGTCGTATGCTTGTGTCTGTCGTTGGTGAATATATTTGGTTTTGTTCTGCGGTTCGCATGTTGTGTCGACTATTATATTATTTGTTTGTGCGTTTCTCTGTGATGAATGTTCCTATGTGTGTTTATTCTGTATTTCTGTCGCGTAGTGTTGTCAAATTTTAGCGATTATTTTTAACATTATCAGCAACCGTCAGGTTTGGTTAACCATTTTACCAGGTACAAACCAACAATTTTTTTCTGAAAATGTCCTGTACCAAGTCAGGAATATAGCCATTATCAAATAGTTCGTTTTTATGCATTTTAGCGTTTGTTTTTGTTGTACTACAGTGTTTCTGTTCTTCCTTTTTTACTTTAATTTGATGTATTTCCCTAGATTGTAGTTTTTAACACAATTTGTTTTCTCTCAGTCGATTGGAGACTTTTGAAAACAGTATAATACTGTTGCCTTTATCCATGTCATTGAAAGAACAACACTAGAAGTTAATACGTCATGTGACGGTCGTTGTCATTAGACAAGATTCTATTTGGCCAGCTCTAAAAAGCTCTCAAAAGTACCAGGATTATAATTTAGTACGCCAGACGCGCGATTCGTCTTCATAAGACTCACCAGTGATGCTCTTATCAAAATATTTATAAAGCCAAACAAGTACAAAGTTGAAGAGCATTGAGGATCCAAAGTTAAAAACAAATGTGCCAAATACGGCTAAGGTAATCTATGCCTGGGATAAGAAAATCCTTAGTTTTCTCGATGATTTCTAAGTTTTGTTAACAGGAAATTTATAAAAATGACCACATTAATGATATTTATGTCAAAACAGAAGTATTGACTACTGGGCTAGTGATATCCTCGGGGACGAAACTTCCACAAGCAGTGGCGTCGACCAAGTAATATAAATAGTTATCAAAGATACCTGGATTATAATTTAGCTAATTCGCTTCGATATTAGGAAGTCAGGAATACAGAGAACATCAAATGTCGTTCAACAAAATTTGAAACCCTAATTGATGATAATGTTTATAGACAACCACTGAACACACTCCACATTTTATACGTCATGAGGTGGGGTTAAAATATTGTTCCGGCAATTTCCAAAAACTGAATACCCAAAACCCTAAAACAACTTAGACAACAAAACGAATACTTATGTTTTTATTCTACTGTTTACTCAGCAGTGTCTCTTGTGTTTTTTCAGACTTTTTAGAATCAACATGAAGTACGCAGTGATTGCATTAATCGTAGTTCTTGGTGTTTTGAGTAAGTATGGTTAAATACTGAAGCGACCACAAAAATATTAACACATTTATATCCCACTCCACCTTCGTAAATATATAACAACAAAACACATCTTTGTTCCTCGATCAAATTGTTACGTAGATTTTAACTTCTTGTAAATTGTGTTCAATTCATTTATGCGTTCTACCACCATTGATTTCCCTCTATTAGTCTTTGTTATATTGGCACTTTCAAAGAAAATGTTCAGAATTTATGTTTGTTTCAAATAAAGAAATACTTGGCATGAATAAAGTTTTATCCTGTCCAGTACTATATACAATACTGGCCCGTTGAAAAGGTGAATATCCAAAATTGTCAACACGAGAAGGTTATTTCATTGAGGGCGCAGCCCGAAGTGAAACAACTTTTAAGGGTTGACAATTTTGGATATTCATCGATTCTAAGGGGCCACAATTGTTTTATTATACCGAACTAACAGTGGAAGGCCTTTTGAACACTTACTTTATTTTGTACATAACAAATACAAGATTACGTTTGAAAATAGCTCAGGAAAATACATTAGTCATGTTTGTGTTCAAAAACTTGGATGTTCAAAAAAGGTAGAATCTTTTTGTAAAATATTAATGGCCCTGAAAAGGACCGTTTATAAGAAATATCATCGGCTGCTGGTCTTCCATTCATTTCCAAAGCCTTATTTCCTCGTCTCTCGATGGGCTGTCAGTGTAACGTGAACGCTGCCATCTTGTTTATTTACGTTTGTTGAGTCATTTTCATGAAAGGTAACTGAAGTGCAAATCTAGACACTAAAAAGGTTATTCGCCGGTGAATAATAGGGTTATTCACCGCTGGTGTAAATTTTAAGGGTTATTCGTCCTCCCTTGCAATTAAATGAAAATCAACCGAATTATTCCATGCCACGTGATAAGTTGTTATGCAATAGAATTGTTTGTAATATATGTAAGGTATAATAATAGTACATATTGCACATGTTTCATTGCATTTAAGAAGTTAACAAATCAAATTTTCAACCATTTTTTCCTATGTGCAAGCTTTAGTAACCATGCATGTAACCTCAAGTTTCCAAAATATTCTATTTAAACACCAAATCAAAAAATAATGGTACCAAGATATATATATATATATGAAAAAGATGTTTACTGCAAAGAAATTTAGGATAAATTTCCAACAACTGTTAAATTCAAGGACATTATTTTTTCGACGCCTTTTATGTTTCACCTTTATATGTTGAAAAACTTTACGACAAAAGAGATGGTTTCAGCTTTCCAATTGTGAACTTTTCATTTCTAAGTAGCAACATTCCGGCAGCACCTGCATACGGGGTACATATCTCCCAATAGTCCATTTGCCAATTACCGATTTGATTCTGTTATTACACACTTTTTATACAAATTACTTCCATTTGTCAATAATAGACTGGTTCCATACCGGACAAAATTAGCTTTTGCCAATGCAAAGTATGATGAATTGAAAGTGATGTATCGGGGGTTTTACTAATTTTTCATAAAAAATAATTTCTGAAGTCAAAAGTATTTAGATTTACAACACATTCATATAATTAAAAGATTTGAAAACCTTAGAGATTACTCACATTACGCAAAGGTAAATTTGCTCGTTCTGCTAACTCTCCATTATAAATAAAAATTAATGTCCCTCATAAAGGGATCTCTAATTACAGGGTAAATAACGGGAATTGGCAAATAGTCTATTGATACGGTATTCCCGTGCTTGCATTTCCTATCATGATTTTCTTGATAGAGGGTTGCTGCTCAAAAGGAAGCTATTAAACCAAGAGTTCCAAATGGTGAAGTTTAAATCATCCTTTCGTAAATGTTACGGACGCCATCACGAGTTGGTTGACCGTTATGGCATAACCTTTTCACAAATGATTTCGGATATGTTCCTTACGTCGTAAATACATTCCCCTTCCCTTTCATGAATGTGAACTACCGAATTAGACTACTAGTATTTACCGGATTTGTTATAACATAAGCAAAGACGATGGGTGCCACATGTGGAGCAGGATCTGCGTACCGTTCCAGAGCACCTGATATCAAACCCTAGTTTTTGGTAGGGTTCGCGATGCTTATTCTTTAGTTTTCTATGTTGTGTCATATGTTCTATTGTTTGTATGTTTGTCTTTTTCATTTTTGGCTAGGCGTTGTCAGTTTATTTTCGATTTAAGAGTTTGACTGTCCCTCTGGTACCTTTCGTCTCTCCTTTTTATCGGGAATACTATAAGTACAATTTTTCTTGATGTGTTTATTTTCGCAAATTTCGCGACATTCTTTTATCTAAGAATCAATTAATGCATAGATTTGTTGACCAATTCAACATTTCATTCGTAGTAATATTGCCATTTTGTATCGAGAATTAGCCGGGAATTAACTGTAAAAATTTGACGGTGCTGTCCATATAGAAATGATAACAAATCCATGGCTTGCATGATTTTTTTCTATTAGAATAAGACGAATAAAAAAGTATAACAACTATTCTCTTTAACCTCTCATTACATAAGACCAACCTTTGTTCTTTCAACATTGAGTAAATTCATAACGAAAAGTAAGATTATCGGCCTGGACATGAAAACCTTCGTTTTATATAACGCTATAGTTGCTGCTAAAATAAACTCTGCTATAATAGTAGGTGTGTCTTTGTAAAATCTACATGCAAGTTATTAACATAGTCACATAACATTGTTGGTACTTTATATTTGTAATGTTTTTAACAGTTGTCTCCGAAAGTACTACTGCAGATGATGTGTCGGCGTTTAAAACCGAAAATTATTGCAATAAAAATGTAGCAAACTGTCCAAGTAACAAAGCTGATAAAAACTGCAATACATGTTGTCGTCAAGCAGGATGTCAACGTGGTGACTGTGGACAGAAAAAGTGCAAATGCACCAAATGTAAGTCTATTTTCAGTTTCTATGTAACCATTCTGAAAAATAAAACAAAATCATAACTAGGCAAGGTACAAAAATTTATATAAGCCCAACTTTTTCATTTTATTATATTTTTTGCGTATCTAAAGGGTCTAAAAATATTTTATAAGAACATATAGTCGTTAAAAGCTTTCCAAAATAATTTATATCTGGATAACAATGTGACTGTTACACCATTTTAACGTCACGTTTAAATCCTTTATTTTGGAAAAGGATAAAAAAAAAAAAAAAAAAAAAAAAAAAAAAAAAAAAACGGATTTTGGTTATTGTGTATAAAGGCGCAAAACACAAAAAGAAAATAACCCTTTATAAAGAAGTATGTTTTTTTTTAAACTTACATAAAACTTGTGTTTTGCTTTCGAGTGTAAACTATTTGTAAAAACGGATATTGTTGTGTTTAAAATCCGTTTTTTTTTCTCTAATGAAACAATGTGCACAAAGTACGTCATCATGGTTACGTTTTTTTGTTATATGTTGACCTTGGTATTGTGAGTAGCTTATATATGTTTAATGAAGCACTTTATTAATCCTGAAATGGTTTTGAAATTAGTCTCAAATAACTGCCAACTTAATTATCGAAAATCTGAAGAAAAAAATGTGTTTGAGAGAGATCTTGCATTGTTATGAGAATGTGATAAAATAAAAAAGTGTGTTACTTCTTAAATGATTTTCTTTGTATTCCAGGTTGACCTGTTTAAAGCAGTATCAGCCTGAAACTTTGGATGCAGATTTGATTTCCAATTAAAACATTCATTGTTATCACTGTTTCTTCTGCAAATCTTTGACAAGGTGTTGATATGGTAAAATTGAGATACAGGGTATACGTCAATGTGACAGCAACCTAACAATATATAATATAAAAAGCCAGAATGGTATGAAAGTTTCATCTGTTAAGGGCAAAAATTATTGAAAGTACCTGACTTAAAATTTCAGCACTATTAACCCTTTTGTAGATCTGGTCTGAACATTGTTGCTGTGTCTCTTTATCGTTTTTATTTTCTTCCAACACATTAAAAGGGTACGAATAGCCATTTGACAGCACTGGTGCAGATAAGGAGTCAATTGAAAATTCTTTCAATGTTAATTTATTGCTAGCGTTTGTCCTGTAAATTATTATATCGGCTATAGGATTTGCATAATATGACATTACTTGGTAAAATCATTATCAAAGGGTAATAACTCTCATAAAGAGTCGATGGCGATTTTGTCTCAGTTGACACTTTTGAAGATCGCTTCTTGATGATCAGTTTTGGTCTTTAGAGTTTCTCTTTTATCTATTATAAGATAACAAGAAGAAAAAAACACAAAAGAACGACATTTAAAGGCAATGACTCTTTAACGGTGTTTTCCAATGATTTTGTTTGCGTTGACTTAGATGTTGTCTTGCCATCACTTTCGGTCTTCTTACATTTGTTCTATATCTATCATATTAATGGCTGGATTGCTCAAAATGAGTACACATCTTCATCAAATGGTAATATCTGCCAAAGGTGTCCATGGACAATTACTGTCATCTAGACAACAACTTAATGCAGTTTACTAAACATGTAAATTGATAAAAATAGTCAAAGACTGAATATTTTGGCATATATGTTTTTGTTATGTAGAGTTTCTCTTTATCTACAATAGTTGTGAAGCTTTGAAGCACAAAAATAATTAAAAAAAAATGAAAAGGTAACTTTCGTCATTTAATGATTCAACTGGCAATAGCGTCAATAATGATCGGTTTGTAGATCTGGTCGGGCTGATCAGTTTTGCTTTTTCTATTGCTTTATACCATATGCCATAATTGAGTAGAAATCATTATTCAAGGGCACTAACGGTTGTAGTCTAGCATTAATAACTTCGGCCATGTTTAACAAATTTTATAACTCGTTCTTTTCGCATTTTAGAATTTCTCTCTATCTCTTATAGTTTTCAAGATAATAGACAAACATTAAAATTATGGGTAAACATTGTCATTTAAGGACAATTACTCCAATAAGGATTCTTCGGACAGAAGTTAGATGTCATCAGGCTGACCAATTTTGTTATAACTGACTCAGTACTTTGATGTACGCGTTAACGGACGACTTACGCTCACACTGGTGAAAAAAGAAATCTATATTATAAAAATATGTATTTCCAATGATAGTTAACATTATAAAGTCTACTGACTACGTTTTCATGAAGATTACATTAGGCTTGTATATAAGTATAATGTTTTCCTTGAGGATAAAGACAAAGAAATGCAATTTCTTCTCCAAAATATACATTATAAATGGTCAGCGAATCGATACCTTAGTATTCTTGAAAAAAAATCATGTGATCTCTAACATGAAAAATCCCATTACTTCCATCCATATATAAAGTGGCAATTTCCGGTGTAAATGTATTGTGTTCAATATCTTTATCATGAGATATTGTAATACAGTCGATTTCCACATGATTTGCAATATTCGGGCAACCTTATGGTAGCATAAAAATGTTGGGTTTATCTCCAGTATAGAAAATGTATCTTTAAGCTTTGGTAGGATAATTAATATTTCCTGTGGTTATCAACTCAGTAATCATTAAAACAAAGATGAAATAAAACTGAGTATGCTACCAGAGTGCATTTTGAATTTATTTTCATCAGGAACGCTAAAAGGAATAGTTATCAAAGGTACCAGAATTATAATTTAGTACGCCAGACGCGTGTTTCGTCTACATAAGACTCATCAGTGACGCTCATATCCAAATATTTATAAAGCCAAACAAGTATAAAGTTGAAGAGCATTGAGGATTCAAAATTCCTAAAAGTTGTGCCAAATAAAACAGTTGAAGGCCGATGAAATCACATGAAGAATGATATGACTAAAAGTGACTTGATAGGTTCCGTTATATTTTTGAAACTGTGTTAGCAACACAAACAGACACAATCGGATAACATCACAATGATAAGAAGATATATAGCAAAGATAGCAAAATACCTAAATGGATTAAATCAACCAAAGATACAATCAAATCTAACAAAGATGCTAACATAACACATTGTTTAAGGACCATTAGCTAGAAGATATGAACAAAAATCATTAAATTTATGATTATTTTTGTTCAAAAATTAAAAGAAAGTGACATAGTTAAACAAAATCCATTTCACTTGTTAGTTTAGTTTAGTTTTGTCAAACTGAGCCAAGAAACATCGCCAATGCATTCCTCACTTGCAAGTAAATAATAAGGCCTCATTGAATCCGTATTCATGTCATTTTCAATTTAATCCATTAGCTAGAGATTGGTTACAGATGTTTTTGTCGTGTTAAGCCATTTAAAGGAAAAGAATGTCAAGAGAAAAAGTAAATCAAATCTGAACCATTTAGTTGACTAATTCGATGCACAAAAATCATTCTTATACAGGTAAAAACGTTGATTTACATATTGTTAAACCCATAACATCGCTGATGATCGAATTCTTCATTTGCAAGTGAAAACTTCGCCCTGATTGATTCCATATTCATATGATCTTCAATTAAACGCATTAGCTAAGTGTTTATTTCATATTTATTTGTCATGTTTAGCCATTGAAAGGAAAAGAATGTCATCACTGAAAGTGAAACAAAGATGGACCATGTCGTTGAATGATTCGATCCATAAAAAAAATCATTCTTACACATAAAGATTAACTTATTTTTTAACCTATAGCACGAAATCAAACAGACCTTAAAAAAATTCCGATATATATTTATATTTTTGTTTAAGTTTATACGGATTATGTGATCGTCGGCAGTCTTCGGATGTCATATCGATGGTTAATTAGATAGCGTTATAACAAAAATATATATGGTCTTGTCAATGCATTGTTACCTGTATATTTCAGACTAATTGTAATTGGACTTTTAAGAAAGTTAAAATCTAAAATGAGAAAAAAGTATAATCACAAAAATACTGAAATCCGAGGAAAATTAAAAACGGAAAGTCCCTAATCAAATGGAAAAAATCAAAAGCTCAAACACACCAAACAAACAGATAACAACTTCTTCCTGACTTGGTACAGGCATTTTCTGTATATGTAGAAAATGGTGGATTAAATCTGGTTTAAAGATAGCTAAACCTCTCACTTGTATGACAGTCGCATCAAATTACATAATCTTGACAATGATGTGTGAACAAAACAAACATATATAATAGGTAGAAATGACAAATAAGGGATACAGCAGTCAGCACTGTGTTATAATCATAATCACTACAAAAACAAACAAATAATAGAATATGAATCAATTCAGTTAACAAAAATTTCACAGCTAATGCCCCATTGATGTAATTTAATACAGCACAAAAACCTCACTTTCCCGAAAAAGTACGTATTAAGTGAAATTTGAATACCAGGATCAACCAACTGAATATAACACAATAAAAATTGCATTCAAATCCCATGTGAATCCACAAACAGCAGCTAATATCTTGAAAGCCGGATGTTCAAATACCGAGCAACGTTAAAAATCATACAACCAAAAGACCTGAAGAAGAGTTAAAATCTTGAAAGCCGGATGCACAAATACCGAGCAACGTTAAAAATCGTACGAGGGACCTGAAGATTAGTTAAAAGGCAAATACAATATCATATCATGTATAAGACAGTTGCTTTTTCCGTTTGAATGATTTTACACTAGTAATTTTTTGGCCCTTTATATCTTACTGTTTGGTACGAGCGGGAAGTGGGGTAAAGCTTTAAACTGCTTAAACTTGGCAGAAACATAATAAACATTTGTATGCTAACATAAGTTTGCCCGAAATTTGCAAATCCAGTGAGAACTGTGGTAAATTTCTATAAAGTTTCTCACGATTCATTTATTGAACACACTACTTGAACACCGGACAATGCCAGATTACATATGGATACAATATTGTGATTTTTCATGTTAGAGAACACATTCACCTTTGAAGAATACAAAGGTCTCAAGAGTACATTTATTATATACATTTTGGAGAAGAACTCGCATTTTCATATTTGTCTACGATGAAGACATGAAACTGACATACCATTCGTATGTGGTCTTTGTAAAACCGTAGTCAGTAGACTTTACAATGATAACAGTCATTTTCATTTAAACTTGAGAAAATTTGAAAACCCATCGGTGGCCTTCGACTGTTTCATGCTCTTTAGGCGGGTTGTTGTCTCTTTGACATATTTACCATTTCGATTCCCATTTTTGAACTATATATTTAATCAGATATATATAGTTTGCCTTATTAAAAACTATTTTGACCATTACAAGTCATTGTTTATCAAAAGTCAATTGTGAGCTTTTCCCATCATTTGGCAATATCGTCTTTTACAAACATATTCGCCTCTGTAATCAGGTTAATAAATAAGTTGATTAAAAAAGTCTTATCCACAACCATAATTGGGGGTATGTGGTTTAGAGTATATGTCCGATGGTACTGCTTGTCAATCAAAATACACAACATATCCAACAATAATGAAAGGAAATAAGTGTTATTGTCTGTCGGTTGCTTTTGGAAACTGCTAAAGATAAGGAAAATATATTGCAGTGACGGAAAAGAATGTCGAAAATACTGTCCGATTTTCACACACACTCTTCTCGCCCCCAAAAAAATACACTTTCTGAAGACTCTTTTTAGGATAAATTGCCCATAAAATTACGATTTTTACTAATCGTTTTAATATTTGCCTATTATCATGAAAATTTAAAGAAATAGAGAGAAACGAATTGCATCAAAATCTAGAAAGAAGTACTAAAAACCAAAGAAACAAGAATGATCAGTAAGACAAGATCTACAAATCAACCAAACATGCCTGAAGTCGTCAGTTTAGCAGTTATTGGTATTTTGATGATGATCTTTACCCGTTTCTGACATATAATTTAAACACAAAAGTATATAATGAAACATTGTAAACAGCGAAAATGATGTACTTAAAAAGCTCCACAAATAGGTCGCCAGTGAAGAAATTGTCGGTTGTCTCACAATAGAATTTTGCGCCGTCAAATGACGATTTGTGTTCTTTTAAAAGTGTTAGGCTTACAGCACGTAAGAAAGAGAAACTGTAAAAAGCAAAAAATGTTCAACAACACTAGATCTACAAATAGGTCAATAAAGCTGAAACTGTGAGTCAATTTCTATATTTCTCTTAACGGATGAAAATTTTGTACATTTTTTATCTTTTGTCTTGACGTGTCGTTAGGTTACTGTCAAATTGACGTTTACCTTGCATCTCATTTTCCAAATACAGTACGAAGTTGAGGACAAAAAAATCCTAGAAGTTTTGCCAAATACAGCTAATGTTCTCTATTCCTGAGGTAGAAAAGCCTTAGTATTTCGAAAATTCTACGTTTTGTTAACAGTTAATTTATAATAATGAACACATCAATGATCAATCAAGTCAACACAAAAGTGCTGACTACTGAGCTGGTGATACCCTCGGGGAATTAAAACTCCATGCTGAGGACTTCTAGCAGAAACAATGATAACAATGAATGTTTTTATTTGAAATCAAACTTCTGCATCCAAAGTTCAGGCTGATACTGCTTTAAACGGATCAACCTGGAAAAGAATTAACTTCAAAGTTATACTCACTTTTAATATCACATTCATACAACTATGCAAGCTAATTTTTTTAAAAGCATTTTCTTTTTCTTCAATTTTCTAACAAATTACAATGATAAGAAAGAAAAGATTTAATATTATTTACTGAACAATTGAGGCTTAATACATGCTTCAGGAAAATAGAATAACTAGTCACTATACATTGATGAATATATAATATAATATGTAAAAATTAATCATGGCAACGGAATATTGTCAGCATTGTTTTTATTTAGAAAACAAATGAATTTAAAAGTAATAAAAGTAATAAAATGTGGTTTCAATGTGTGTCTCTTTTTTAATATCAATAATATATTCTGTACATATATGTACACAATAAGCATGATCAGTTTATTTTTCTGTCCTTTTTCCCATAAAAAGGGTATAACCCTAACAATATAATTTTATATCAGTCATATTGATTACAAATACAATACACTTTTTTTCATTCTTAGAATGGTAACAGAAGTTACATAAAATGATAGACTTACATTTGGTGCATTT
Organism: Mytilus trossulus; assembly: GCF_036588685.1. Lineage (NCBI taxonomy): Eukaryota > Metazoa > Mollusca > Bivalvia > Mytilida > Mytilidae > Mytilus > Mytilus trossulus. The sequence goes on from NC_086380.1 coordinate 19,173,294, forward strand.
GCACTTTTTCTGTCCACAGTCACCACGTTGACATCCTGCTTGACGACAACATTTATTGCAGTTTTTATCAGCTTTGTTACTTGGACAGTTTGCAACATTTTTATTGCAATAGTTTTCGGTTTTAAACGCCGACACATCATCTGCTGTAATTCTTTCGGAGGTAACTGTTAAAAACATTACAAATTTAAAGTACCAACAATGTTAAGAGACATAGTTAATTACTTGCATATAGATTTTTTTTTATAAAAACACGCTTACTACAAGTGAGTTTATTTTAACAGCAAATATTACATTGTTTAAAACGAAGTTTTGTAATGTCCAGGCCGATAAGGTGACGACAACATTTATTGCAGTTTTTATCAGCTTTGTTACTTGGACAGTTTGCAACATTTTTATTGCAATAGTTTTCGGTTTTAAACGCCGACTTTTCGTTATGGATTTTGCTCAATGCCGAAGGTCAAAAGCTGACCTACAGTTGCTTACAAAGTTCTCAAATGTACCATAATGTTAATTTAGTACACCAGACGCGCATTTCGTCTACACAAGACTCATTAGTGACGCTCATATCAATCGTTATCAAAGGTACCAGGATTATAATTTAATACGCCAGACGCGCGTTTCGTCTACATAACACTCATCAGTGAGGCTCAGATCAAAACAGTTATAAAGTCAAACAAATACAAAGTTGAAGAGCAGTGAGGACCCAAAATTCCAAAAAGGTGTGCCAAATACGGCTAAGGTAATCTACTCCTGGGGATAAGAAAATCCTTATTTTTTCGAAAAATTCAAAGTTTTGTAAACAGGAAATTTATAAAATGACCATATAATTGATATTCATGTCAACACCAAAGTGCTGACTACAAGGCTGGTGATAACCTCGAGGACGAAACGTCCACCAGCAGTGGCATCGACCCAGTTGTGTAAATCTTTATCAAAGGTACCAAGATTATAATTAAATACGCCAGACGCGCGTTTTGTCTACATAAGACTCATCAGTGACGCTCAGATCAAAATATTATAAAGCCAAACAAGTACAAAGTTGAAGAGCATTAAGGATCCATATTCCCAAAAGTTGTGCCAAATACGGCTAAGGTTGATAAGAAAAACCTTAGTTTTTCGAAAAAATTCCAAGTTGCTTAAATCAGTTTGAACTCTGTTTAATACTTTTCTCCTCTTTTATCTATCATTGCCAATTCCGACCTTTTGATATTGACTTATTTATAAAAATAACAGTTTGCTACATTTTTATTGCAGTAGCTTTCTTTTTTCTTGCCGATTGACGAATAAACTTCTCCACAGCGGCAGTCATCCTTTCGGAGATAACTATTAAAAAAACCTTACAAAGTTAAAGTACTAACAATGATAAAAGACTAAGCTGGTGTTACCCCAAGGGACTGATACTTGACAACTAGTTTACACATTTACAAGGTAATTGTGTGTTGGGTGGCGATTGTGTTAGTTCATCCGTATGTCAATTCTCACTATCAGCAAATACTTTTTAATAAAAACTAGCAAGGACATTTGAATAACAAAAACTTTACGTGCCGTCCATGATCCATGAGATTTTGCGATTGCATAATTACAAAGAAACGTAGGTATTTTGTAACCGCTTATTGTAATTCGATTTATGAGTTTGACTGTCCCTCTGGTATCTTTCGTCCCTCTTTTATCTCATTAATCAGTAACTAAAATTCATTGCCATTTGATAGCTTTGTTTTTTAATTGGATACACTTCTGTAAATATAGACAATGCAATTTCCCCAAGGAACTCTTTTTATGGCTTAAACTGTACTGCTTTAACAATGAAGTTTAATACAGAAAATATAAATCCAGGAATGAAAAGTACTACTTTTGCTTTTGCAAATGTCATATTATTAGGCTCTTCGGAATATTGTCAACATTTATATGCCTCCAACTTCTATAAATTCAAATCATACTAATATTATGTACTACCCCTTCCTTTAGATTGAGTTTACAGAGAATTCAAAACCAGTAGCATAACAACATAAACAAAAACCTTCCAAAAGGAGGCATGGTTTGTGAATCAAATGTATTTACAAAGTGCAACCTTTTATCCTAATAAATATTTGTCTAATAACAGATAAAACACGTCTTTTTTTTTATACCTTATTTGTACTAGGAAACCATAAAAACATCCACTGGTCTCGATTTTCGTCTTGTTTTTCAAGCACATACGATCTGACTTACACTTTCCGACAATGTACATATCTTGTATATATAAAGTAAATTTGCGAAGCTGGTTTTTTTATTTGAATTTATTTTTTGTGTGTGTTTCTAATAGCAAAAACATACTATATATAATCATACGAAGGCGAAGTTCAGTCTAGATTTGTTCAAATTTTTGTAGTCGCTTCAGTATTTAATTATACTTACTCAAGACACCGAGAATTACGATCAATGCAATCACTGCGTACTTCATCTTTGAATTCTAAAAGATCTGAAAAACCAGAGAATCTACTAAGTAAATACGGAAATAAAAATATTTATTTATAGTTTTGGTGGAATTTGGATTTTCCGTTTTAAAAAAAAGAGTGAATGTGTAGTTTTGTTTGTTTTAAGGCGTGTTTTTATTAATGAAAAAAGAAATATCACAAAAAAATCAAATTCGAAGAAAAATCAAAACGGAAAGTCCCTAATCAATTTGCAAAATCAAAAGCTCAAAACCATCAAACGAATGGACAACAACTGTCAAATTCCTGACTTGGTACAGGCATGTTCTTATGTAGAAAATGGTGGATTAAACCTTGTGTTATAGCTAGCTAAACATTTTACTACATTTCATTGTTACGGTTAAGTGCATGATAATGGAAACTTGTCTCATTTGGACGACTGTGAGATCACCTCTAGATGTGTATTGACTTGTTTGGTTGCTCCCTTACTGACACTAACCCTGCATTTCGTTTGTGATAATTTATTTAATTTTTAAGCAAAATGAGAAATATCTAACACGATTTCACACCTTTAATATCATGTTTTGTCATTTGTAGAAAAAAAACCAATTTGTCGTTAAAATGATACTAATCAAATAAATAAAAATTCAAAGAGAATAAAAGAAAATTCCGCTTCATGTAACAATAATACTCTACTTACTTGTTAATGGCAAATATGTTCTTTTAATAGCAATGGATGATTTTCATCGTATTGACATTCCTTATATATCTTTCCAGTTATAACAGCTGCTAGAGAATATCAATTGCCTTTTTTCAATAACCGTTATCTATATTCCTACAGGGAGTTTTTTGCAAATTACTTTGACAAACGCTGAATTAATTTGGTTTAATTATAAAACAGACTTATTTATTTAGGGGCCAGTTGAAGGACGCCTCCGGGTGCGAAAATTTATCGCTGCATTGAAGACCTATTGGTGACCTTCGGCTGTTATATGGTCGGGTTGTTGTTGACACATTCCACATTTCCATTCTCAATGTTATTAAAATAATTCTAAAGTGTTGACACATTTCACAATGTATTACTTTATCAGGGACTAATATCGATAAATAAAGAGCACATAAAGAGATCTTTTTTAAAGCAAACTGTTTTGGATTTCTCATTGTTGAAGGCCGTATGATTACCTATCCACTTATTTGTTTATAAAGCCATGTCAAATTTTGTTAAACACACGAATGTTGCATGCATACCTTGGTAGGTTTACCCTTTTCAAGCTATCTGATAGGACTTCGGTTTATAGGAGTTGGTGTTGCCAGTAGGTTTCTATTTGAGCGATCTGTTTTCTAAAACTCTTTGATTTATATTTTTAAAGTATATTTATACTTTGATTTACCATTACTTAATAACTTACGCTTACTTCAAATTTAGACAGCGACAACACATTGATTGAAACCATAGTTGTCAAAACTTAATGTATCAATCAGAGCATGGACACAATGAGAAAATGTTGAACTAGATGAGTTTATTCAATTTGGTGGTTGATACAAAGTGTATTCCACAGGTTGAAAATCGTAGTCAAAGTCCGAAATTAGTCTGTATTTAGAGACAAATGGCTGTGTAATGTCTGTAGTTCTTCTCGACAAATATGTTGTGGTTCCTGTGGACAAAGCTTCAAACAATGTTGTTTTGTCTTTATGTCTTTTAAAAATATTATTAATACGAATGTCTTATCACTGAATTAACAATAAATGAACACTAGGGCAATCTAAAGGACAAAATCGTAACCATTGATTCGGATAAGATTTAGTAATCCACAAATTCTTTCATCGTCTCATGGAATATTTCAATTTACAATAAATTTGAGGACTTACCTTGTTTGCATTGGATCAAATCCTTCAAATTTTCCAACCCTTTTATCACATTCTACATATAAAACTAAAAGATCTTCAAAAGTAATCTGCAATACATTTTTCCATAAGAGAGGAAAGAGTACATAAGGGACATTCAAAGTCATAAATCGAAAATAAACTGACAAGGCACAAATATTAGACAACAGGATCCACACCAAACACTGATGGTAATAGCAGGTGCTTCGGAATGGTAACCAGATCCGCCTTCATGTTTGGCACTTTTCGTATTACACGTGTAAGTACAAACCCTGTAATTGGTCCAAATACGGTAGGTCACATTCGGGAAAAGGGTTTGGGATTGTAGCAGAAATTGAAGTATACGTTACAAATGTATTATCTTGGGCTATAAATAGACATTTGGTAGCAATACACAGTTAAGGTATTGGTTTCGCATTTCGGCCGTCGTATGTTTTGCAAACATGAAAATTATTCTGCAATAAAATAGATTTTAATATAGAGGAAAAAAAGTATAGGCAAAAAATGGGTCTAAAGGAACATTAAGATTTTTATTTTCCATTATATGTTCCATCTTCTGTTTGACAGTCCGTATTTTCACATCCGTTTAGCCCACTGGTGGTTGTATTTTTTTCAACAAATATTCTAAGCTCGAACTTTTCAGTTCATATTTTTTTTAAATCAGGCGAAATGCAGATGATTTTGTTTGACCTCTTGATAGATAAATGACAATGGTTTAAGAAAAAGTATCACTCATGTGAAATTCGGCTTTTGACAAAATATTTGTGATTTTTGTGACATTTACATCTCTGTTTTTCAATATTTCGATACCATGGTAACACCAAAGAGAGATTATATTTTACCATTTAAAGTTGTTAAAATCTCATTCGTACTCATGCACATAAATGACACAAACAGTAAACCTATTTTGTTTGAAAGCATAGGAAAGATGATGGTTAAAATAATGAGTGTCATTTTTAAGTTTATTTTCTGACTGTAAATTGTTACATATACCTCGAATTTGATACCAACGGTCATCTCAGTACCAGAATCTATGACATGTAAGATGATATCAATTTTGAAATAATAAATATATTTATATGTTTGACTTAAATTGTACTTTATAAAGATAAAGTATGATTCATGCTGTTTTTCTGTTGACATGTAAATTACTTGCTTTACTATATCTAATTCTGTCAATAACCTTTCAATTTATATATATATCGTGTGGTCTAGCGGGACGGCTGCAGTGCAGGCGATTCGGTGTCACGATATCACAGTAGCATGGGTTCGAATCCCGGCGAGGGAAGAACCAAAAATTTGCGAAAGCAAATTTACAGATCTAACATTGTTGGGTTGATGTTTAGACGAGTTATATATATATATATATATATATACAACTCAACAATGTTAGATCTGTATATACATTATGTACACAGCCATGTATCACCATCATTGATGGCCATCCGATGGACACATCTGTTGTAGGGTTGTCACTGACTCAGACGTACTTATGTATATATATATATATATAAACGAGTCTAAATTGAAAACTACGTTCAAACGTATGAATGCGTTGGATAAAAAACCGCAATTTTTATACGTGTGCATGTCAAACAAATTTCGTTGTAGAAGGGTCTATAAACAGCACAAACAACATTTTCCAAAAGACCAAAAAAGTGAAAAAGTATATTTAAACAAAACGCATTTGACTAACAGGTCGAACAACTGATGTTCTTTAACCCTGCTGACTGCCATTGACGATTGCCAAATAAAATTGATCACAAGATGTAACAAAATGGATCTGAATATAAATTTAATACGTCACAGAAAAAAAAATTGTTAACTTGTGGCTACGATGTTGTGCCACAAACATTCGGTGTCAATATTTCTTTAGTACACCAGATCTAGATTTCGACAATATATGTCTCTTCAGTGATGTTAGGGATCGAAACGGTAATTGGAAGGCCATATAATTTACTCTCAATTTAAGATTGACTCTTGAATTTTAAGAGACAATATAGGATGAACGGATCATATAAACCGGAGGGAAAATATGATACATGCCCAAACAAAAAATATATAAACGAGTCTAAATTGAAAACTACGTTCAAACCTATGAATGCGTTGGATAAAAAACCGCAATTTTTATACGTGTGCATGTCAAACAAATTTCGTTGTAGAAGGGTCTATAAACAGCACAAACAACATTTTCCAAAAGACCAAAAAAGTGAAAAAGTATATTTAAACAAAACGCATTTGACTAACAGGTCGAACAACTGATGTTCTTTAACCCTGCTGACTGCCATTGACGATTGCCAAATAAAATTGATCACAAGATGTAACAAAATGGATCTGAATATAAATTTAATACGTCACAGAAAGAAAAAAAAATGTTAACTTGTGGCTACGATGTTGTGCCACAAACATTCGGTGTCAATATTTCTTTAGTACACCAGATCTAGATTTCGACAATATATGTCTCTTCAGTGATGTTAGGGATCGAAACGGTAATTGGAAGGCCATATAATTTACTCTCAATTTAAGATTGACTCTTGAATTTTAAGAGACAATATAGGATGAACGGATCATATAAACCGGAGGGAAAATATGATACATGCCCAAACAAAAAATATATAAACGAGTCTAAATTGAAAACTACGTTCAAACCTATGAATGCGTTGGATAAAAAACCGCAATTTTTATACGTGTGCATGTCAAACAAATTTCGTTGTAGAAGGGTCTATAAACAGCACAAACAACATTTTCCAAAAGACCAAAAAAGTGAAAAAGTATATTTAAACAAAACGCATTTGACTAACAGGTCGAACAACTGATGTTCTTTAACCCTGCTGACTGCCATTGACGATTGCCAAATAAAATTGATCACAAGATGTAACAAAATGGATCTGAATATAAATTTAATACGTCACAGAAAGAAAAAAAAATTGTTAACTTGTGGCTACGATGTTGTGCCACAAACATTCGGTGTCAATATTTCTTTAGTACACCAGATCTAGATTTCGACAATATATGTCTCTTCAGTGATGTTAGGGATCGAAACGGTAATTGGAAGGCCATATAATTTACCCGGTATATATATATATATATATACAACTCTTCTAAACATCAACCCAACAATGTTAGATCTGTAAATTTGCTTTCGCAAATTTTTGGTTCTTCCCTCGCCGGGATTCGAACCCATGCTACTGTGATATCGTGACACCAAATCGCCTGCACTGCAGCCGTCCCGCTAGACCACACGACCACCTGGGCTCTCAAAAAAAGAGCTTTCGGTGGCCATATGTTACCTTTCCACGTCAGTTTTAATCTAGCGGCGTACTACAGTACATGATATATAAGGCATGAAGATGTTATTGTTACAGATCAGCTAAATTATCTATAGTAAAGGATCCTACAAATTAATGTAAGATACAGTCACAGAAAATAATTATATTCATAAGTACGTCTGAGTCAGTGACAACCCTACAACAGATGTATCCATCGGATCGCCATCAATGATGGTGATACATGGCTGTGTACATAATGTATATACAACTCTTCTAAACATCAACCCAACAATGTTAGATCTGTAAATTTGCTTTCGCAAATTTTTGGTTCTTCCCTCGCCGGGATTCGAACCCATGCTACTGTGATATCGTGACACCAAATCGCCTGCACTGCAGCCGTCCCGCTAGACCACACGACCACCTGGGCTCTCAAAAAAAGAGCTTTCGGTGGCCATATGTTACCTTTCCACGTCAGTTTTAATCTAGCGGCGTACTACAGTACATGATATATAAGGCATGAAGATGTTATTGTTACAGATCAGCTAAATTATCTATAGTAAAGGATCCTACAAATTAATGTAAGATACAGTCACAGAAAATAATTATATTCATAAGTACGTCTGAGTCAGTGACAACCCTACAACAGATGTATCCATCGGATCGCCATCAATGATGGTGATACATGGCTGTGTACATAATGTATATACAACTCTTCTAAACATCAACCCAACAATGTTAGATCTGTAAATTTGCTTTCGCAAATTTTTGGTTCTTCCCTCGCCGGGATTCGAACCCATGCTACTGTGATATCGTGACACCAAATCGCCTGCACTGCAGCCGTCCCGCTAGACCACACGACCACCTGGGCTCAGAGCTTAGATGTTTAAATGTTTAGACGAGTTGTATATACATTATGTACACAGCCATATATCACCATCATTGATGGCGATCCGATGGAAACATCTGTTGTAGAGTTGTCACTGACTCAGACGTACTTATATATATTTATATATATATATTATCTTGCATTAATTTGTAGGATCCTTTACTAAAGATAATTGAGCCGATCTGTAACAATAACATCTCCATGCCTTATATATCATGTACTGTAGTACGCCGCTAGATTAAAACTGACGAGGAAAGGTAACACACGGTCACTGGGAGCTTTATTTTTGTGAAGCCCAGGTGGTCGTGTGGTCTAGCGGGACGGCTGCAGTACGGGCGATTTGGTGTCACGATATCTCAGTAGCATGGGTTCGAATCCCGGCGAGGGAAGAACAAAAAATTTGCGAAAGCAAATTTACAGATCTAACATTGTTGGGTTGATGTTTAGACGAGTTGTATATATATATATATATATATATTGAATTACTGAAACATGAAATACAACAGCAGGTGTATATTAATGTTTAAGGCCAATAGCTAGTTAGAAAAGGTCAGATGCTGGCCACTATTCGATATTCATAGGATCCTAATCTAAATATGAAATATGTGTTTATTATTAGTGCGAACTATTTAGAAAATATATTCATTCACTAAAATGAAACTATCTAAAAAAATCTAAAAGAGGGCCGAAAGATACCAGAGGGACGGACAGTCAAACTCATAAATTGAAAATAAACTGACAACGCCATGGCTAAAAATGAAAAAACAAACAGACAAACAATAGTACACATGACACAACATAGAAAACTAAAGAATAAGAAACACGTACCCCACCAAAAACTAGGGGTGATCTCAGGTGCTCCGGAAGGGTAAGCATATCCTACTCCACATGTGTCACCCGTCGTGTTGCTCAATGCATCTAAATGTTGACCCCAATAAGCCTCTCTTGCTTGTATTTTTACGTAAACTTTTTACAGTGCAATCCACATATTTCTGTTTCATAGTGGAAAAAAGTAAAATCACAAAAATACTGAACTCCCAGTAAAATTCAAAACGGAAAGTCTATAATCAAATGGCAAAATCAAAGGACAAAACACACCAAACGAATGGACAACAACTTTCATATTCCTGTGGCCAGTATATTGTCTGGGTGATTCTTTTGTTAATTAAAAAGTAAAATAACGAAAATACTCGACTCCAAAAATATTTTAAAAACAAAAGTCCTTTATTAAAGCTCTATTTTTTCAAACGATTGGAAAACAACGTTCATATTCCTGGCTTGGTACAATCATTTCCTTATGTAGAACATTGTAGATTAAACCTATTTGTATAGATAGCTAACCTCTCATTGGTATGAAAGTCTTACATAATTCCATTTTATTGATAACAATGTGTGAGCAAGACAGTGACCTACAGATGTTTTACAACTTCTTAGTCTCTAAGTACAGACGAAGATAAAATAATAACGATATGTCTCAACATGTCGTAATCACAATTTTGTGCCCTTTTCAACGAATGCATCCTACCTTATACGACCTGTTTCATGGTTTGTATTAACACTAGCAACACGACGGGTGCAACATTTAGAGCAGAATCTGCTTACCACGCCGGAAGACCTGAGATCACCCACTGATTTTGGTTGAGTTTGTGTTGCTTAGTGTCTAGTTTTCTATGTTATGTAAGAGCAGAATCTGCTTACCACGCCGGAAGACCTGAGATCACTCACTGATTTTGGTGCAGTTTGTGTTGCTTAGTGTCTAGTTTTCTATGTTGTGTTTTGTGTACTGTTTTTCTTTTTAAGGCCTTACGTAGTCAGTTCGTTTTTGTTTATATGAGTTTGAATGTACCTTTAGTATCTTTTGATTCTCTTTTAACAAATTGTTTAAACCACCGAATCATTTGAACTCATTCTCACAGATGGTTTATTTTCTCCTTATGTCCATGCTCATGGGTTATTCTGAAAGAAAAAGGTTTATTCAATTGAAATTAATTGTTCCTATTGACGTGTTGTAGCTGTCTACGTTTAAGAATAATGTCACTAATCAAGTTATTATCAAACTATATTTTAGACAGTTTTAGAACACAGATCGCTCAAAAAAAAAGCTCAAGGCTACTCCAACGACAAAAGTCTGAAGTTTAATCAGATTACTTAGAAGTGTTAACTAACCAAAATTTGCATGTAAAATACGCGTTTTGCACCCAATTTATCAAAAGCAACAGTAGGGTTATAAATATCAGAATATGTCATCATATGGTATTTAACTATGAAAAAGCCCATATAGGTTGACACTAAAAAGATGTTTCTATATAGAACATTATAATATCTAAATTAGTCCTTGAAAAATTATAATATTGTAAAATGTGTCAACACTTTAGCATAATTTTCCAGTATGCTTTATAATTAAACCAAATTTATTCAGCGTTTATCAAAGTAATTTTCAAAAAGTCTCCCTATAGGATATATATAGCGGATATTAAAAAAGGTAATTAATATTATCTAGCAGCTGTGAGAAATTGAAGAGTATATAAGGAATCTGCAATACAATAAAAGTTATCCATTGCAATTAGACGACCACATCTGTAATTAACAAGTAAGTAGAGTATAATATAGTTACAGGGAGCGGAATTTTCTTTTATATATTTTTCAATTTTAATTTTTTTAATGAGAATCATATATATTCTTCCTATAAAGGACGACATGGTTTTCTATTTTCTTAAAAATGATCCAATATGTTATTGAGAGTGTGAAATCATATAGTTTTGCGCATTTCTCATTTTAAAAATTGTATAGATAAGCACAAACGAAATGCAGAGTAAATGTCAGTGATATAGCAACTAAATGAGTCAATACATAGCTAAAGGTGATCTTACGATCGTCATACTGAGACAAGTTTTCATTTATCAAGGTCTTAATCGCCCCGAATCCAGAACGTTATGAGTACGTAAACATTCAAATGTAATGAGAGGTTTATCCAGCTATAATACCAGGTTTAATGTCTATACCAAGCCAGGAATATGACAGTTGTTGTCATTTCGTTTGATGTGTTGGAGCTTTTGATTTTGCAATTTGATTAAAGACTTCCCGTTTTGATTTTTTCTCGGAGTTAAGTTTTTTGTGAGTTTAGTCTTTTCATTAAAAACAACATGCCTTAAAACAAACACATCTACACATTCACTCTTATTTTGTCCCTATAATATAAATAATTGTTTTCATTTCTGTTTTTATTAAGTAGTTTGTTTTGTTTTTTCCAGACTTTTAGATATCAAAGATGAAGTACTCAGTGATTGCATTGATCGTTATTGTCAGTATCTTGAGTGAGTATGATTAAATACTTAAAAGTGACTACAAAAATATGAACAAATATAAAGTGCACTTCGCCTTCGTATGCATATATATTCTAGTATACTTTTTTGTATTGTGCTGTGAGAAACACCCATAAAAAAAAATTCAAATAAAAAACAGCTTCTCAATTTTAGTATATTTATACAATACATGTATATGTATACTGTCAGAAAATATGACAGATTGTATGTGCTTTAAAAAGAAGACGAAAAGCGAAACTAGCGGAGTTTTTATTCTCGGTTTCCTAGCGAACTAAAAAAAATATTTCATAGTTCCGGCAAAGTACAGATATTGCTATTCATCTAACAATTTACACCTAATACTTGAAACAGTTGTTGTTTAAATCCAAATCGGAGATCAAAGAAATCAACATAACATAGTTAAAACATAGACCTCAAAGAAGACACCTAAATCAACTGCTGCCTTAAAGTGAAATAGCCTCATTATTGTTTGCTAAGCATCGAAGCGGGGTAACAAGAGGTTTTATTTGTACAAGTACAAATAAAGCAAAAGTTTATTTTGTGTACCTGTTTTACATTAAACAATATTTATCAAGATAAAAGTGATTACAAAAATATAAACAAATCTACTTCGCATTGCTAGTACTTTAAATTTTTAATGTTTTTAACAGGTATCTCCGAAAGGACTACTGCAGATGATGTGTCGGCGTTTAAAACCGAAAACTATTGCAATAAAAATGTAGCGAACTGTCCAAGTAACAAAGCTGATAAAAACTGCAATAAATGTTGTCGTCAAGCAGGATGTCAACGTGGTGACTGTGGACAGAAAAAGTGCAAATGCACCAAATGTAAGTCCATTTCCAGTATCTATGTAACCATTCTTACAATTCCTCGAAATTATAATCAATAATAGGGAAGGTACAACAAATTTGTATAAGCCTACTTTTTTATTTAACATGTTTGCTTTATAAATGGACGAACACATTATAAGATTGTCACGGAACAGAACACATAGTCAGTACATAAATCCTTCCATAACATGAAAACCATTTAAAATATGTTATTTCTGTACTACTAACATTATAATGTGAAGGTTATACCCTTTATATAGAAAAAAGATTTTAAAAAAAAATAACATACTTTTTTACAGACTAATGGTATTTTTTTTCAAATTAACATAACACATATGTTTTGCTTTCGCTTGTTATACTTATTAAAAAGAAGGACATCACGAAACAGGGTTATATTATTCTTTAATTTATTTGTTTTTCTAAATGCAAGCAATGTCTAGTGACTAGTTGTTTTCTAATTTCTTGAATAAATTTAGTAAGTATCAATTAATCTGTAACTTATAATAAATCTTTACTGTTTATCATTGTAAATTATTTGAAAATTGAAAAAAATGCTTTTGAAAATTTGCTTGCAGTGTTGTATAAATGTGATATAAAAATTGAGTAAAACATTGAATTTATTCTTTTGTATTCCAGGTTGATCGGTTTAAAGCAGTATCAGCCTGAAACTTTGGATGCAGATTTGATTTCCAATAAAAACATTCATTGTTATCATAGTACCTGCTAGAAGTCATTAAAACTGGGTTGATATAGAAAAAAATAGATGCGGGGTATAAATTAAGGCAGAAGACAAAAAGGGTACCTGATTTTCATCCGCTCAGCCAGTATAGAAATTGACCCATAGTTTCAGCATTATTGACTTGTTGTAGATCTGGTGTTGTTGAACGTTCCGCTATTGACCGTATCTCCTGATTTTCTGTACTTGATGTCCAACACATTTAAAAGGGAAAACAATCGTCATTTAACGTCACAAATTCCTATTCTGAGCTTTTCCTCTTAATATTTGTTGCTGTTTACAGTGTTTCGTTATCTACTATTATAGTATTTGCATTTTATGCCAGAAATAGGTAGAGATAGGTAGACAATAACTCCTAAACTAACGTCTTCAGTCATGTTTGGTCGATTTGTAGATGTTGTCTGACTGATCTCTTTTGCAATTTAGTTTCTCTTTCTTGATTATTAGGTAATTAGTTATTCTGTATCTTTGTAGTGTTCATGATAATAGGAAAACATTAACACTATTTGTAAAAATCTTCATTTCATGGACAATAAACCCTATAAAGAAAATTCTGAAAATTTGTTTTTGGAAAACGTACAGTAGTAAGATTTCAACATTCTTTTCTGTCCCTGTCAGATATTCTCTATCTCTAGCGGTTTTCAAAACAGCAGACAAAACTTAAACAAACATTTTCTATCATTCTTTTTGGATACGTCGTCCATTTTGATTTACAAATTGTATCATCGGACATATATTTTAAACTAAATACCCCACTTATGGTTGTGGAAAAGTTGATTGCAATTTGCCAGGTTGTTACAGAGGCAAATATTTTGGTTAAAGTTAACAAACGATGGATGCCAAGTGATGGGAAAAGCTAACAATGATCTATAAATAAACAATGCCTTATGATTGAAAACAATAAATCTACAATAACACAAGCTATATATTTCTGATAAAATATATAGTTTCAATGAAAATGACTATGAACATTTGAAAGTCTACCGAGTACGTTTTCACAAATAACTCATAAGAATTGTACGTAAGTATTATGTTTTCTTTGTAGACAAAGACATGGAAATGCATGTTCTTCTCCAAAATGTATATTATAAATGGACGCTGGAGACCTTTGTATTCGAAGGTGCACGAGTTCTCTATCATGAAAAATCACAATATTGTATCCATATATAAAATTGCATTGTCCGGTGTTCAAGTAGGGTGTTCAATAAATGTATCGTGAGAAACTTTATAGAAATTTCCGACAGTTCTCACTGGATTTGCATTTTTCGGGCAAATTTATGTTAGCATACGAATGTGTTTTGTGATTTTGCAAATATTAGCAGCCTTAAGCTTCACCCTACTACCTATTATCAGAAAATTATAAACCTGCTCCAGATTGTCTTCATATAGTAAAGGTTGATCATCAGTGAACAGAAACACTTTTTCTCTTTCCTTTTCATATGACATTACGTGAAAAACCTAAAGCCTTATATATCTTGTAACATGAACAAAGCCGAAATGTAGTATTCAATATAAAGGGGCAAACTGGACGTGAATTTTTAAAACAAACACAAGAACATCTTTGCCGCTTTCGCTGTGCTAAGAAGTTTTAAAAGATTCATTTACCACCATTTGCAGAATATCCCCTAGGTCTAAATGAAAATATAATGGGCAAACGGAATATATTTGAAACTTCTTATACTGATATCATGACTCTTGCTAATGAAAGACAACACCAACAAAGGTATCATGGCTATCGCATCAACCGCCATCAACGAAATAAACGGGTTAATTTAACACTTTTTTTTATCTATATTTAAGAACAATAGTACACATCAATGTGTTGGCAAACTAGGTCAGATACCAAATATTTCACATATTTATAACTAGTGTGGTACAGTATGGTTTTTTTCTGTCCAAAATTTGAGTGTACAGGTATTTGTCACCATAAATTGTTCCCTCAAATTAAAAAAAACCTCAAGGTCATTTAGATTATCTCATTAGAATAAAATACATCAATATAGGTAATGGTTTTATCAGTTTGTGTAGTATTTTTCATGACTCTACCGTTCAAATCTTGAACCTTTCTTATTTTGATATCATTAGAAGACAAGACTTTCTTTAGCTAAACCTTGGTTTGTCAACTTTCTGCTTAGACTCTGGTGATATTTTCATGAAGTCTAAACAGTTTTAATTACATTCGTCCTTTTCCTCAAAGGTGTTTTGGGTAGGTACCAAGACCTTATGAATAAATTAAGCGTCAACTTCACAAATGACACACGATGGGCTTGAGTTATAAAGTATATGACATGAGGTTGTATATTCTTTTATTTACCTTTGCTGTTTTCCCTTTATTTATCTGTTTCCTCAAGAGTTTCACACAAAGGCATAACAGATTATGTTTCAGTGTCAAATTCACAATTAGTACAGGATGGATTTGAGTTATTGTTTCTTTGTGATGCAAATGTGTATTCTTTTATTAACATTTGCACCTTTCTTCCTTATTTGCTCTAACTTATTTGTTAGGTCTTTTGGTTGTACAATTCTTAACGTTGCTCGGTATTTGTGCATCCGGTTTCCAAATCTTAACTATCTTCATTTCTTTTGGTTGTATGATTCTTTAAGAGGGACGAAAGATACCAAAGGGAGAGTCAAACTCATAGACTGAAAATAAAGTGACAATGCCATGGCTAAAAATAAAAAGATAAACAGACAAATAAAAGATCAGAAGACACAACAAAAAAAACTAAAGACTAAGCAACACGAACCCCACCAAAAACTGGGGTTGATCTCAAGTGCTCGAAGGGTAAGCTTACGTTGCTCGGTATTTGATCATCCGGCTTTCAAGATTTTAGCTGAGGCTAGTGAATCCACATGGGATTTGAATGAACATTTTTATAGTGTCATATTTAGTTGGTTGATCCTGGTATTCATATTTCACTTAATTTGTACTTTTTCGGAAAAGTGGGTTTTCTATTCTGTATATAATTACATGAATGGGGTTTTCGCTGTCAAATTTATGTTAACCGGTTTGAATCAAATTATATTATTTATTTGTTTTTGTAGTGATCAATATTAAAACACAACGTTGACTGCTGTATCCTTATTTTATACATTTTTACCAATTATGTTTACTATTTGTTTTGATCAACCATCATTGTCAATATTGTGTAATTTGTTGCTACTGTAATTCAAGTGAGAGGTTAAGCTATAAAACCAGGTTTAATCCACCATTTTCAACATAAGACAATGCATGTACCAGTTCAGGAATATGACACTTGTTATCTATTCGTTTGATGTGTTTAAGCTTTCAATTTTGCCATTTGATTAGGGACTTTCTGTTTAGAATTTTCTTCTGAGTTCAGTTTTTGTGATTTTACTTTTTTCTTATATTGGATTTGAACTTACTATAAAAATAAATCCAAATCAAATTAGTCTGAATTAAACAAGTAACAAGTCATGGACTAGACAATTTTTATTGGCCTTTCTGGTATATTTTAGTTTTTTATGGATCGAATCAGTCAATTTTGATTTTGCCATTTGATTAGAGACTTTCCGTAATTTTCATCGGAGTTCGATTTTTTTATTTTATTTGTTCCATGGCTTTGAATACAAGAAAAACGTCAGACTTGCAAACAAGTCTACAAGTCTTATGAAATATTTGTGAAACCGTAGTCAGTGGACTTTAAAATGTTAACTGTCATTTTCATTTAAACTTTACATTTCATTGGGAAACTTTTAGGAATTTTTGGTCCTCAATGCTCTTTAACTTCGTACTTTATTTGGCCTTTTAAACATTTTTTTATTCAAGCGTCACTGATGAGTCTTTTGTAGACGAAACGCGCGTCTGGCGTAAGTGTAAAATTTTAGTCTTGGTATCTATGATGAGATTATTGGAAACACATATTGTTTATCATGTAGTTTTCCTTTATTCACCAGTGTGAGCATAAGTCGTTCTTTAACGTTAACAAAAAAACTATTGGGTCAGTTACAACAAATTTGGTCAGAATGTTGAGATCTAACTTCTGTTTGCAGAATCCTTATATGAATTATTGCCCTTAAATGACAAGGTTTACCCCTATATCTAATGTTTGCCTATTGTCTTGAAAACTTTAAGCGATAAAGAGAAACTCTAAATTGCAAAAAGAACCAGAGTGCTTAAATTAGTCAAACATGGCCGAAATTGTTGTTGCTAGGCAACTTCTGATAGGTGTTATTGCTCTTATGATTCTACTCGATAATTGTATATTGTGAAAAGCAATAGAAGATAAAAAGAAATTCGGAAAAAGAAAACTAATGAGCACGACCATATCTGTAAATCGACCAATATTGACTCTATTGTCAGTTTTCTCCTTAAATGAAGAGTGTTGCCCTTTTATTTTACATTTTTGCTTAAAAGCTTGACAACTATTGTAGATAAGGAGAAACTCTAAATAGCAAAGCAATGGCGGTCAAAATAGTCTGCAGTCGTTGTTTATTTTTACCAATTTGCATGTTTAGTAAAGTGCAAGGGGATCATCAAAACATGTTGCACAGACTTGTCTAGAACGCAGTTATTGTCCATGAACTGCAATAGGAGGTATAACCCTATGATGATGAGTTTTATTTCTTTTGAGTAATTAAGCCAAATATGATAGATACAGAACAAATGTAAGACCATGTTATGTTATGTAATGCGGAGCAGGATTGGTTACCTTTACGGAGCATATGAGATCGCCCCACATTTTGGTGGAATTCGTGTTGCTTAGTCTTTAGTTTTCTATGTTGTGTCTTGTGTACCATTATGTGTCTGTACATGTCTTTTTCTCTTTAGCCATGGCGTTGTCAGTTTATTTTCGATCTATGAGTTTGAATGTCCCTATGGTATCCTTCGCCTCTTTTTTATGCAAATCCTATAGCAGGTAAAATAGTGTGCAGAACAAATGCTAGACACAAGTTGAAATGAAAAGAATTGTCAATTGACTCCTAATCTGCAGTAGTGCCGTCAAATGGCGATTTTTACCCTTTTAACGTGTTGAAGGAAAATATAAACGATAAAGAGCAACTGTAAACGGCAACAATATTTAGAAAGACCAGGTCTACAAAAGTGTCACTAGTGCTGAGATTGTAGGTCAGCTACTTATATAAATTATTGCCCTTAACAGATAAAACTTTGGTACCCTTTCAGTCTTATGTGTCGTTAGGTTGCTGTCACGTTGACGTATTCCCCGAATCTTAATTTTCCAATATCAACATGTTGTCATAGACTTGCAGAAGAAACAATGATAACAATGAATGTTTTTATTTGAAATAAAATCTGCATCCAGAGTTTAAGGCTGATATACCTTTAAAAAGATCAACCTGGAATATAAAACAAATTATTTAAGAATAAGCACACATTTGTATCACATTCAGACAACGGTGCAAGATCCTTTTAAAAAAAAAAATTCTTCAGTTTTTTCAACAAAGCTATTAAACCAAGAGTTCCAAATGGTGAAGTTGAAATCATTCCTTCGTAAATTTTACGGACGCCATCACGAGTTGGTTGACCGTTATGGAATAACCGTTTCACAAATGATATCGGATATGTTCATTACGTCGTATCTACAATACCCTTCCCTTTCATGGAGGATATCTACCGAATTAGACTATTTACCGGATTTGTTATCACATAAGCAACACGACGGGGGGTGCCACATGTGGAGCAGGAAGCTTACCCTTCCGGAGCACCAGAGATCACCCCTAGTTTTTGGTGGGGTTCGTGTTGTTTATTCTTTAGTTTTTTATGTTGTGTCATGTGTACTATTGTTTGTCTGTTTGTCTTTTTCATTTTTAGCCATGGCGTTGTCAGTTTATTTTAGATTTAAGGGTTTGACTGTCCCTTTGGTATCTTTCGTCTCTCTTTTACGGACGCGCGTCTGGCGCAAGTATAAAATTTCAATCCTAGTATCAATGACGAGTTTATTAAGCTTGTCAAAATACAAAGGTGAACATATGAGTTGAAAATTTAAAGTAATCTTGATGACGAATATTGTCAAGAGTTATCAAAGGTACCAGGATTATAATTTAGTACGCCAGACGCGCGTTTCGTCTACATAGGACTCATCGGTGACGCTCATATCAAAATATTTATAAAGCCAAACAATTTCAAAGTTGAAGAGCATTGAGTCAACATTGATTTCATTTAGAAAAAAAAAATTACACACAACAACATCAGTATGTAATGAGCCTTTGTTTTTTCCATTTGATTAGGGACTTTCCTTTTTGAATCTTCCTAAAAGTTCATTATCTTTGTTATTTTACTTTTTATGATGTCTCTCTTTTTACAAATAGATAACACGAGAAAGCAAAGCACATGTTTTATGTAAGTTTAAAAAAAATAAACCATACTTCTGTAAATAAGGTTATTTTCTTTTTGAGTTTTGCATCTTTATACACAATAACCAAAATCTGTAATTTTGTTTATCCTTTTCCAAAATAAAAGATTTCAACTTGACGTTAAAATTATGTTATAGGCACATTATAATCCAGATATAATACATTTTGAAAAGCTTTTCACCGACTATTTTTACTATAACAATCTCATATTTTCGGACCCTTATTATATGCAAAAAAGACACTAAAATGAAAAAGGTTGGTTTGTACATTGCCATTAAACGTGGCCATATGGAGATGTTTTCAGAATGGTTACATATATACTGGAAATGGACTTACATTTGGTGCATTTGCACTTTTTCTGTCCACAGTCACCACGTTGACATCCTGCTTGACGACAACATTTATTGCAGTTTTTATCAGCTTTATTGCTTGGACAGTTCGCTACATTTTTATTGCAATAATTTTCGGTTTTAAACGCCGACACATCATCTGCAGTAGTCCTTTCGGAGATACCTGTTAATAACATTACAAATTTAAAGTAATTATAATGCTACGAGACTAAGTTAAAAACTTAAATGTAGATTTTTATAAAAACACATCTACTAGTGAGATCATTTTGACAGCAAATATTACGATGTATGAAACGTTTGTCATGTCGAGACCGATAAGCTGACTTTGTGTTACCTGTTTTGCTCAATATTGAAGTCCGAAAGGTGACATACAGTTGCTTAAATAAGGTTGGTCTCTGTTGGATCATTGGCATTTATACCACATTATATCATCTATCATTGCCAATTCTTACCTTTTGATATTGACTTGTACATATCAATAACAAAAATGAAGGTTTCTTAGGAGATCTATAGAACAATATTTCAGAATGTCGTAAAATGTATTTGTATAATAAATTTTTTATTGCAATAATTTTCAGTTTAATGACGGATCGACTGACGAACAAACTTGTCCGCACTAAGGCCTACATTAGTCCTTTCGGATATATATTAAGTTTAAAGTGCATCTGAATAGCACGTATAACGTTAAATAAAACACACTTTTGTCAACTTGGGGCTTATAAAGCTAACTATACATCTTTGATAATATACTTTTGACGTGTTTCGGTATTTATACATCCCGCCATTGTGTTGTTATGCTATGGTCAATTTTGTATTCTTGTCTTTCTTTTTTTGTGTATATACTTTGTTTAAGGTGGTACCTAACACTACAGGGAGATAACTCTGTAAAATCAGCTTAACGTTTTAATCACGTTGTGTTGTTAAGGGAATATTAAGCTTCTCAATGATCAAAATTAGTGTTTGTCAAACTGCTATATAACCAGTGTAATTTTTCTGATAAAATGGTTGGTTGAAATTTTTATTTTTTTGTCAAAGGGTCAAATTTAATACTTTGTCAAAATTTTATGAAAATTAAACGAGCCAAATTAATTTTAGTGAAGGTGTTGGGTACCACCTTCAAGAGTGTCTCTATGACGTTTTTTGTATATATTTTCTTTAAAGAGTGTCTATATGCCATTTTTTTTTTTTTTGTTGAAATGATTATTTGCTATATAGTGTTTAATTAGATAAAGGAAGATGTGGTATAACTGCCAATGAGACAACTCTCCATCCAAGTCACAAATTTAGAAATAAGATACAGTTGCAAACAAAATATATGCAACAATATTTGATTATTATGAATTATGTTGTTATAGTTCTGTAAGACACATGATGTGTTAGGCTCTGATCCTGTCCATAACATAATAGTATTATACTTGGTTCTTGTTTTTTCTTTTTTTCCAATTATATTGTGCATACTATTGTTGTAAAATGATGCCTTTTGTGGTTTCTTTTTTAATAGATTAATAAAATTCTGATCTTATCTTATCTTCTTATACTATATCATAGCGTTCCTATCTCGTCTTTTATCTTATCTAAATTATTGTTTGTGTTTTCCACAGCAAACGTTTAACTTTGTTTAAAATATTTACGAACGCGGAGTGGGGTCGATTCAGTATTTAATCATACTCACTCAAGACACCAAGAATAACGATCAATGCAATTACTGCGTACTTCATCTTTGAATTCTAAAAACTCTGAAAAACAAGAGAAACTGCATGATGTTTAAGGAAATTAAAGTAGGTGCTACAACAATATTTCAAACCCGCCTCAATTACACGTTAAGGTCTGGAGCATTTTTCAAGGTTGTGTCTAAATCAGTTTTTGTTGAACGACATTTGATTGTCTTTGTACTTCTCACTTTCTAATATCGAGGCGAATTAGAGTTGGAAATGGATTTTTGTCTCATGACGACGACCGTAACATGACGTATTAACTTCTTGGGTAGTACTATGACTGACATAAATAAAGGCAACAGTAGTATAATGTGTTCAAAAGACATAAATTGATGGAAAGAAAATAAATTTGGGTTAAAAACTGAAACCGAGGAAAACTCATCAAATCAGAGGAAAACATAGGAACAACAGAAACACTGAAGTGCAACAAAAACCAACGCTTACATGCATAGAAACGAACTATTTGAAAACAACTGCTTGGTTCAGGACATTTTAAGAACAAATGATTGGTTTAACCTGGTTAAATTGACAGTCAAACCTCACGGTTGATGACAATGTTAAAAATTATCACTAAATGACAACACTACGTGACAGAAATATAGAACAAACACACGCAAGAACATTTATTACAGAGAATCGCACAAAACAAAATGTAATAGTCGCAACATGCAAACCGCAAAATAACAACGAACATATTCCATCAACGACAGACATCAACATAACTCTGCAACTTTTTTATGATGTTTTAATGATTTTATACGGAAGATGAAAATCTTACTAATTTATAATAAAATGTTCACAGCCCCAAAATAACATGTTTGGTCATTTATATAAAAAAAAATACATGTTACTCTGAATGAGACATGTTTATCGTTGAATGGAACGAAATTAACATTTTCTTATGCAAAGATTCCTCTCTCTATAACAATAATACTTTACTTACTTGTATACTACAAATGTGTTCTTCTATATGCAAGGGATGAATTTCATCGTATTAGAGCTCCCTTATATATCTTTCCAGTTATGACAGCTGCTAGAGTATGTTAATTGCTTTTTTTTAATATCCGCTATTTAATTTCCTATAGGGATATTTTTTTAATTACTGTATTCAAAGCTGAATAAATTTGATTAATATATTATTAAAATACTTTGAAATTATGCAAACGTATTGACACATTTTACAATATATACATTTTCATGACCAATATAAAAGTCTGTATAAAAACCTTTTATAGCGAACTGTTTGTTTTTTTTTCCATTGTTGAAGGCTGTACGACGATGACCTATTCGGTTATTTAAAACCTATGTATTTACTTTTTTGTAATTGATTAAAACAGATGCTGCAAGCGTATTTTGCATGCAAATTTTTTAATTTTTAACTTCACAAAACAATTATAACTTCAGGTATTTGCAAGTTTGTATTTTCCTGAGCTTTTGTTTTGATCGATTTCTTTTGTTAAACACATTTATTATTTAGGTTTTTAAAGTAAATCATATTAATAAATTGCCTGACCATTACTTCTTACTTTATAACCTTTTTGTTTCTTTTTTTATTAACGTAACAATATTTTTATTGCATATATGCTGTAACAATTTACCAAGTTTACAGCTTTTAACTTAGTATCCCCCTTGTTAGTTTACCTAATAGTTAAGCTTGCTTTTTATGGCATACAGAAAATGCAACCTTTCAAATTTCTCATTAGTGTGGTAATAAATCGGAAAAATAAAAACATTTGCATTCATTTTCACTGAACAGTGTGATTTGGGGGACGGTTTCTTCTTGTGTCAATGTATCTGAACTGTTTGATTGGACAAAGCATACAGTATCTACTAAACATACTTTCCAAAACTGCGGGAATAATCAGGTGTAGAAAAAATATGAAACAGGTAACTTTTGAGAATTTTTTCTACTTTCTTATCACTGCATGATGAAAGAACTAAACGCACTAGTGGCCAAAGGCTTATAAAAAGATAGCATAAAACGTAAACGGTCATCTTAAACTTTCAAATTGACATTTGAATTTTATAATGAATTACTTCAGATAATTGTGCATGCAGCATTTCTAAAAAAGCAACATGGACCTGATGTCTTTATCTGTTCACAATATAGTAAGTTTGGTGCTTCCTGCAATATTCTATAATGAGATAATTTTGGTAGTATCGTCCTTTTCTGTTAAGATGATGTTGTTTTGATTTGTTGTATTTTATTCTGTCAATGAAATTTCAATTTGTATATAAAAAATGTTTTATTTATCAAAACAGTAATAAATAACAGGTGTTGATAATGTTAGCGGCACAATGGCTAATTAGAGAAGTCTAGCTACTGGCTATGACTTGGTATACACAGATCTATATTTACATGAAATGTGCTTATTATTTAAAATAATAGTATTAGTCAACGAAACGAGTGAAACAACTGTCATGTTCCTGACTTGGTACATGTATTTTCCGAAGAAGCTGGTGGGTTAAACCTCGTTTAATAGTTGGCTAAACTTGCCTCCCACTTGTATGACAGTTGTTTATAGTTCTGTTAAATTGTAAAATAAACTGTTATCACAGAGATATGTATCGCCTTTGTGTAATTTGGACTATGCAAATGTTGAAATCAAAAAAGCAATACTTTAACATCTTACACAAGTTATGAAAATATTCAAAGTCAATGAAAAATGACTTGAGTTACATGGCTAAACAATTTCCATGTAAATGAGATGTGCCAATGCTAATACAACTGCATACCAAATATCATCATGGCCATTGACTTAATATCATAAGTTGTTCCCAAATCTAATTACAAACATTAACTAGTAAACTTGAGAAAAGTTTCAAAGTCAATAAGAGGGCTATATAATCTCCATGGAAACGATAACAAATGCCAATAAATTAGCATACCAAATATCATTGACTTAACATTAGCAGTTCATTTTAAACTGATCTAATTACAAACTAATACATGTAAACTAAGATAAGTTTCAAAGTCATTATACTGTGACTGAGGGGTGAGGCCAAATATTCTCCATGAAAATGAGATGTGCCAATGCTTATACAACTAAATACCAATTAACATTGGCCTACCACTAATGGTTCCTCTTTAATTAACCTAATCACAAACTAATACATGATAACTCAGAAAAAATGTCAAAGTCAATAGACTAAAGGGCGGAGCCAAATTATCTCCATGGAAATGAGATATGCCGATGCTTACACAACTACGGATTTCTCACTACATTGAAGACCTGTTGGTGACCTTCTGCTGTTGTTTTTTTCTATGGTCAGGTTGTTGTCTCTTTGCCACATTCCCCGTTTCCATTCTCAATTTTACATACCAAATATCATTTATCTACCACTTGTGAGTCCCCATAATACATGTAAAAAAAGCAAAAGTTTCAAAGTCAATAGACCATGACTAAGGGAGCGGAGCTAAATTATCTCCATGGAAATGAGGTATGCCGATGCTTACACAAATGCATACCAAATATCATTGACCTACCACTTGTGGTTCCCCATTAACTGACCTAATCACAAACTAATACATGTAAAATAAGCAACAGACCATGACTGAGGGGGCAGGGCTATATAATCAGTATGGAAATAAGATGTGTCAATGCTTATACAACTGCATACCAAATATGATTGACCTACCACTTGTGTTTCATCATAAACTTGACCTAATCACAAACTAATACATTGTTGACGCCGCCGTCGCCGCCGGCGCCGCCGACGCCAGAAATAGCATACCTGTGTCTCGCTTTTTGACTCCGCCAAGGCGAGACAAAAATTGGGTGAGCAACCTAAATATGCGAATAAATGAGATATAGAAGCTAAAACTGTGTAAATATACATCACAACTGACTAAAAAGGTAAAAAAAAAAGAAAAATATTCGCCATTGTCGAAAGTATATTTCACGCAGAGGCCAAAAAAACTGTTTGTAAATTGATAGTATATTGACAAGGACGCCGATACAAAAGTTTTTGTAGTTGATACTACTAACCGTATATAGCATAAACTTTCACGATAAAGTTGACGTTAAGTGAAATATAAATACAAGAGAACACTCGGAAACAAACCTATACAAACTTTTCTTCTTCTAAATTGCACATCAAAACCCAGCTGCACCACGAAAGCCTCAAAATTCAAAAATCCTATAGCGGGATGCATGAATACCCAGTCAAGTCAGAAGTTATACGACCAAAAGATGTATAATAGCACGAAGACAAAAAGACTAACTTGAAAATACTAAATCAATTAAAAAAAACACATGTTTTTCAAATAGTCCACCTGAATATTTTTGTATAAAATTGATGCAAGGCAATAATTATAGATTATCGTTGTTCATCTCAAGGAGATTGTTTTGTTGATATGACCAATGATAATCTGTTTATCGCTATTTAACCAATGACGACGTCAATTTTATTAGCAACGCCACGTGCCTCCTTAGTTATTAGCGATATTTTTCCATATCAAGCGTTAATTTGATTTATATGCCGAAATATATCATATCTTCCTCTTAATTATTCAGCATTAATTTAGATTACAAGCTGAAGAAATCTTTTCATCCTGGTACATTTGATAACTTTTCATACACTGACTAATAAGTTAGCGTTTACTTTGATTACAGGCCGCAGAAATCATATTATCCTCTGCGAATTAGTCAGTGTTTACTTGGATACCATTCTGACAAAATAAAATTCTAACCAATATTAGTCCGTGTTAACTTGGATTGCAAGCCGTAGAAATCATATCTTTTGCTTACTAATTAGTCAGTGTAAACACATTGTAGTAATCGTTTCATTTGAGAAGCAGTACACTTCTATTTAATGTCACCTGTTTTAATAAGTAACATTTACATGAAGGTCAAAATGTAGAACGTATTTTGACCTTATAACGGTCTACATTTTCACCGTGTATGACAATTTCCAATATACAAACTGTTGACAAATTTGGTATCTTAATCAAACAAAAATGCATATTTAAACATTTATTCAATATCCATGCTTGCTTAGATTTGCAATTGCCAGCGGACCAGACTGCTGTTGTGTTTTTTATAATTACTGCAGCATGGTTTTAAGATATTACTACGATTTGATGTCACAGCCGTGTAGAGCAATCTATATATTTCTAAAAATTAATAAAATTCCGTTTGAACCGAAACCGATTGCACTTAGAAAAGGTCAGTACAGTTTATATCATCATTTCCTTTAAATAGAACTTTATTTTTGAAGTATGTATAGATACATAATGGCAAACACATGTTTTAACTCAAACTAAATTTTAACACAAATACAAGAGGGTTTGGATGGGGTTAAATGATTAAAGAATAATGTCCTTAAAAAATGAAGATGAGAGAATAACGGGCAAAACAAAATGAAGATTAGAGAAATGCCTGGTCTAATTTTTTGAAGATTAGAGAAAAAAGGGGTGAAAATTAAATGTTTACAGAATAACATACCCCCCCCCCCCCCCCCCCCCCAAGACCCTCATACAAGTTTATATGGGAATAATGAAACATCAAATTTCCTTGTCTATCAAGTTATGCCATAGATGTAATTACCAAGTATTTTTCGTATGGATGAACAAAGAAACAATAGGGACTTCAGTGATTACTAAAATTTTGAATTTTAGTAATTTGTCAAAGAGATAAAACCCACCCATGGAACATAACGTTCTTTATTGAAGTACTTCTTTACTGCAACTTAAAAAAGTAAATTTATAATGAAACGAATAACACAAAATTCCAGGGAACACGATAGAAAGATTAGTAGAATAGTGTATAACAGGAGTGATAAATAAAAAACAGAAGCGCTATGGATATGCAGCACATGAGTGCTAGCAAATCTACTGGTGATGCACCTTGAAACGGATAGTCTGAGAGCTGTTTGAACGACTCAGTGTTTGCAATTGGAAATCGGTTACAATGTTTATAATTTTCAATGTCAGGCGCGAATTTTGTATACAGTGTGTTTGACGAAACATTTTCGGCTGCACTCAAGATTGGCATTGATATAATCTGAAATACTTTTGTAGGCAAACAAGATTTATGAATAGTCTATTCAACTAGTGGTATTAATGAATCATATATTCTGTAAATTTCACAAACACTTTTTGAAAACCTAAAAGAAATAGATGATGTTCAGTTATGTAATTTTCTTTACAGGAGAACATCGTTCAGATGAATACAAGAAAGTAAATCCCTTCGGTCTGGTACCCGTTCTAGATGATGAGGGATTCATTTTAACAGAAAGGTAATCATTTTGAAATATCAAAACTTTTATCAAGTTTTCCAAATTTCGTTGGACAATTTCTTCTATTCATAGTTCAAGTTTAGAAAAAGATTGATCCAAGTGGTCTATCATACTTAATTCTTTTGGAACATGACATGACATACCTTAAATGTAAAAAAAATATATATATATAACAAATTATGGAATGTGGAAAGGGAAACCAATTTTCATTCAACAATTTTCAATGAAATTTCGATTAAATCTCGAACTTAATAGAAGTAGCTTGAAAAAGTGCCTCAACGTCTTTTCATAGTCCCAATTACGTCTTCGATAAGTGAAATTTCGACCACATATAATTAACTAAACACAAACATTTCAACATATAAAAAATTGCTTACTCATTTCGAAGTGTTTGTATCATTGAACAGTGACCTCGATACACATTTGTTGTCCTGCTGACAACACACAAGATAATAAGATTTCTTTAATAACAGTGATTTCTTTGTTTACTCTCCTACCCCCCAAAAAGAAAAACGTCAAAGGAACGATTGACACTATTCCAAGATCAATCAGCAAAAACATTAGTCGTAAAACTATGTAGACGGATACAAAAACTATCTTCGTTGATGCTTTGATGGTGTTTTTATTTTCAGCGTTGCAATATTGAAATATTTAGCAGAAAAATATAATGCTCCTGAAAACTGGTATCCCAGAGCTGACATACAAGGCCAAGCAAGAATAGATGAATACATGAACTGGCAGCATTGGAATACCAGATTAAAGTCAGCTAAACTTTTCCAGAGTTTGGTAATGTTCTCTTTTAGCTACATTTGTTTTTCTCGTGGTGTTTTGTCTGATGATTGATCTGTTTCTGTGTGTGTTGCGTTTCGGTGTTGTGGATTGTCCATGGATTTATGAGTTTTGAACAGCGGTATACTACTGTTGCCTTTATTTAGCCATTTCGTTTTTCGTTTTTTTCTATTTTTTTAACCGATTCATGCCACAGTTGCCAAACTTTCGTTCCCGAAGGTTTCACCAGCTCAGTAGTCAGTACTTCGTGTTGTCACGAAATGTAATAAATATTAATTTTAGTTAATTTTCTTTTGAGAATCTTTTTAATTATTCGTAACTCCTTCAATCATATTTGACACAACATTTTAATTTTTATTTTTGCCAAATAATTCTCTTCTGCTCTTTATTTTTGGCCTTCCAATTTTTTGTAATCGAGCGCAAAAATATTAATCGAGTTTACACGAAACGAATGTCCGGTAGAACAAATTGCATGTCTGCTGTCTTTTCTGAGTGCGAATTTCTTTTCTGCACTACATACAGTGGTAAGCATGGTTGTTGTCGCTTTGACACATTCCCCATTTCCATTCTCAATTTTATTTTATTATTGTTAATTTGTTAATGTCATTATGACAAACTTTAATGTAACAATATTGATATTGGGGGAGGGGGGGGGGGTATCGTTAGTGGCGCTGCTAAAGTGCATGTATAAATATGACAGTTGTTTTATTGGTTCCGTTGATTTACAAGGTTTGATTTTGTCAGCTTTTATGGACTCCTCCCTTTTTTAATCTATCTTAAAGCTATATTTTTTGTTTTACTTTTTTCCTATATATAAACACAGCATATATTTTATGACTTTTGAACACTGGTATACTACTGTTGCCTTTCTTGAACGCAGTGACGCGTGAAAATCTAATATGTTAAAGACATCACACAGAAGCACTCCATGCTTTAAACAATTCTGTCGTTTAAAAAATGCAAAACGTACAATAAAGATGGTTGTATCAAATCTGCATAACATAGGTTTGATTATTGCCGAAAGACTGGTGTAGCAAGTTTATTTCAATAGATGGTAAATGGTTTTTATGACATGAAAATCTAAAATAATACCGCATGTTATATATTAAGACAGTGTAGCTCTAGCAAGCATTATCAATTATTTGTAAATTGGAAAATGGTTTTGACTTTTCCTAATGAAAATATAATAATGATTTAAATTGTATAAATTGGTCCATTAGAATAAATATCGTATAAAATTTCATCCACAACTGTCATATTCCTCACTTGGTACAGGCATTTTCTTATGTAAAACTTGGTTTTAGCTAGCTAAAAATCTCACTTGTATGACATTGCATCAAAGTCCATTATATTGACAACGATGCGTAAACAAAACAAACAGACATAAAAGGTAAATATGTCAAAATAAGGGTACAGCAGTCAACATTGTGTTATAATCTTAATCACTATAAAAACAAAACAAACATTCTTGAACTTAAATAAGCATTATTAAAATTCCATAGTCTACACAAAAATGTCGTAGATTCACATGTCCACATTATCAATCTTGCATTATGATCGATTTGTTTTCGTGTTAACAACATTGCCATTTTTGTAGGATAAAACTAGGTTCTACATAAGAAAATCCCTGTACCAAGTTGTTATCTATTCGTTAGATGTGCTTGAGCTTTAGATTTTGATTAGGGACTTTTCGTTTTGAATTTTCCTCGGAGTTCATTATTTTAATGATTTTACTTTTTATTCAAACAATTATTAAAATAGATTCAGACACCATCTTATGCAGTCTGCTCTTGTATGAAATGTAATAATATTACATCAAATTGAGTATGAGCATACAAAACAAATAAACTCTTATATGAGTATAAGTAAAAACATCTGTCTACAAAAGCCCCTGTTTAGTCATATGACTCCAAAATATTCTTATTTAAACATCATTTGCTATAGGTATTTGGTATTTGATCTTTCAGGTGAAAGTAAATACAGAAAAGCTCTTCGGACGAACCAAAATTATACAGTGTTATTTTGATTTGTGTTTATCGATTCATTTGATAGTAAGATGATAAAATACGTAATGATGATGCGGTGGTGTAACAGACGTAATAAGCAGTTCAGTTTTATAAATTGTTAAAATATCCTTGCTGTAATTACAATTGTTATTTCTTGTTTTATAGTTATTTAGAAGAATGAATAATAAATCAGAAGATTCTGATACAGTTGACCTATTGAGAACTGAAGTAGAAAAGACTGTCAATTATTTGGCGCAGGTTTGGTTAAAAGACCGACCTTTTCTCTGTGGAAAAGAAATTTCTGTTGCTGATATACTTGGTGTATGTGAATTAATTCAATTGTCTGCTGTGCATGAAGAAAAACTATACGAAGAAAGTCCAATTGTTAAATCTTGGATGGAAAGAGTAAAAGGTAGTCTACAGCCCCAATTTGACGAAGCCCACAAGATTATATATGGAGTACGTAAAATGTATGAAAATATGAAAGAACAACCAGCAAAACTGTAATTTAATTTCAGATTGTATATGATTTTAATTAAATATAGAATGACTTTTATATACTTTTTACTTTTCGGAGAATAGTCCAGTCAAACTAAGATTTAACCTCAAACTAATTGCAATAGAAAATGTTTTAGTTCTAAGCTATAGCATTATTCCCTTTATATACACAGAAAAAAGACCCATAAAATCTAACTTGAGAAAAACTCAAAATCAGCATTTTAAATTTCCTATGGAAATTAACATTTGAAGGGGAGATAACTCTTGCAAAATGAGTCTTTTTGGGTCAGTTTTTGGTTGTTTTTCTTGAAATTTATGTAAAGTATGATACTTTGATGGGGTTATAAGTTTGTATTTGACGAAATTATATAATATTCTGCTCATGAAATGTACAAAACCGAAGTGTTATGGGTAGTTTTATTTTTTTCGTGCATTTTTTGTTCAAGATATTGCAAATTTGAAGCTTTGTAACCATTTTGAAAAAAATAATGTGAAAATTTGGTATTGTTTACATCTGTATATTATATTTTTTCAACATCTTACTTATCTAAAGAAACTTTAAACCACAAAAAGAAGAATACATGCTTAAATATTTTTATAAAATTTGAGATTCTTCACCTTGACATGTTGAAAAATTCAATAAACGGTCAAATAATGAATTACAAAATCTAGATTATAGCTTGATAAAATATATGAAAACACATTTAGAGTTGTTGGTTATACTCTAAGGACCGCTAAAAAATCGAAAATCGATACATTCTAATGAATAGAAGCGGTCAAGTTTTAATTTTGTATCAATTTTTATGGATATTTCTGCCTTCTTTGCAAGAGTTAACTCCCTTTTCAATGCAAATCTCCATAGGAATTTTAAATGGTGATTATTTTAGTCTTCATAAAGTTAGATTTTTTGGGACTTTTTTTCTGCGTATATTTGGGGTATAATGCTAAAGATTAAAACTTAAAAATCTTCTGTTGCAATTACTTTCGGGTTAGGGTCAAATTTATGCTAGATTGACTGGACTAGAAAGAATTTCATATAAAACAGAAATCAACCTACACCATCAACTGAATAGGTATTTAGAAAAATGTATAGAAAAAGTATTGCCTTTGTGCACCTTGTACCTCAAATTCTATGTATTGGTACAAAAGATTGCTGTGCTTTTATTGACTTAACGACATCAACAAGTAGACTGCAGTAACTACATATAAACTCATAATATATACCAGGCTGACAATTTTGTACTCCAGATGCTGCAACCAAATAAAATCAAAAAGGCAATATCTATGCCTTGTTATGTAAACCCTAAGGAACATTGTGGCATGCTAATGTCTCTTATTATGGACTATGTGCTATGGGTAGGCTAATTGTTAAAGGTTGTAAGGTGACTTATGTTATAGTTGATTAAATCCATATCATTGGCAAAAATAACACATCTTATCTGAAATGGAACTTTTGTCAGGTCAACGTAGGGGAATTATATATTGTATGACATATTCTCCTCCACATCTGACTTTATTTCAAGCAATGATACTAAAAACTATTATTATGTTTGTTTGATTCAAATTGAGAATTCTTTGAGGCTACTGATTGACTTCGCCAGGAACTACAGGAGGTCTATACAGTTAAAGCATATAATTTACAAAGCCATGAACTACACAGGGTCTTAGTTAAACCAAATGATAACCATGACCTACAGAGAGTACAAGTTAAAGCAATTGATTGACTTAGCCATGAACTACAACAGGTCTAAGATAAATCAAATGATTGACTTAGCCATGAACTACAGAGGGTTTAAGTAAAAGCAAATGTAAGGCTTCTCCAAGAACTACATAGGGTCCAAAATAAAGCAAATGATTGACTTCGCCATGAACTACATAGGGTTTAAGTTAAAGTAAATGATTGACTTCGCCATGAACTACAGAGGGTCTAAGTTAAAGCAAATGGTTGATTTAGCCATAAACTACAGTGGGTCTAAGATAAATCAAATGATTGGATTATAAAAAAGACATGGTATGATTGCCAATGAGACAACTATCCACAAAAGACCAAAGTGACACAAACATTAACAACTATGTGTCACCGTACGGCCTTCAAAAATGAGCATAGTCAGTAATAAAAGGCCCCGATAAGACAATATAAAACAATTCAAACGAGAAAACAAACGGCCTTATTTATGTAAAAAAATGAACGAAAAACAAATATGTAACACATAAACAAACGAAACTACAGAGCAATTTATTGACTTCCCCATGAACTACAGAGGTTTTAAGTTAAAGCAAATGTTTGACTTCTCCATGAACTACAGAGGGTTTAAATTAGGACAAATGTTTAACTTCCTCATGAATTGCAAAGGGTTTAGTTGAAGCAAATGATTGGCGTCGCCACGAATTACAGAGAGGGTTAATACAAGCAACCATAGTATACCGTATTAGTATTCGTATAGGACATTTTCAGAAAAAGTGGTGGTTTGAACCTGGTTTTGTGGCTAGTCAAACCTCGCACTTTTATGTCAATGTAAAATATACTGGCACTAAAAATGACAAAATTACATGACATGAATACATTATACATACAAATAGATGCAACAACATTCAAGACAGAAAAAAACACCAAAAAAAAACCAATACAAAAGAATATTTCGACATGCTTACCACGCTATAACAACGAACACATGAAACAACCTAGGTTAAAACAATTGATTGATTCAACAAGAACAACAGAGGGTCTAGATAAAGATTTTTTTTATATCGCCCTCCATTAACTAAAGATGGTCTAAGTTCAAGGAAATTAAAGACTTTGCTATGAACTACAGAGTCTAAGTTAAAGCAAATGATCAACTTCGCCATGAACTAGAAAGGGTGTAAGTTAAAGCAAATGAGTGACCTCGCAATGAACTACATAGGTTCTAATTTAAACCAATTAGTCGACTTCGCCAAAAAATTCAGTGGGTCTTAGTTAAAGCAAACTATTGACTTAGACATGAACTACAGTGGGTCTTAGTTAAAGCAAATGATTGACTGGGCCATGAACTACAGAGGGTCTTAGTTAAAGCAAATAATTGACTTTGCCCAGAACTACAGAGGGTATAAAATAGACAATGAATACAATTAGCAATGAGTAAATCCTTCGCAAGAGATCAAATGACACAGAAATTATCAGCTTTACTTCACCATATGGCCTACAACAATGTTTGTTTGAAACTGGAAATATTTGTTTTTGATCCTTATGACAAAAACATTGATAGAAGTATTTAAACACAAGAATGTCAAATATCAGATTAGAGGGAATTATTCAACAATAAATCAGTGAAAATTGATTTAAAAAAAAAATATGAACAAGGAGGGCTGCGCGATATGTCATCAAGCACCACAGAAACAGATCAAGTGTCACGAACATGATTAACGATTTGGATTTGAAAAGTATCCAAGAACAATGCAGAGAGGCAGGACTCCCAATGATGTACAAGATCGTCAACTACAAAGTAGCCATCAACAAAGACACGTACCTCCAAATACCAACTAGACTATCCAGACACACAGCAGCATGAATACATGGTACAAACCAAAGACTGCAGAAAATGGTCCTTATTTATGAACATCACTGAAGACTGGAACAAGCCACTCCCGGAGGTCACCACAGCACAGTCATTTGAGCTCAATTCAAATCTCAAATGACCAATCTTACAAATTGAAGATGAAAATTTGTTTTTTCTTGTTTTTAGGAATGCAGAACCAATTTTCCAGTGTATTCAGAAAGTTGAATCTGGGCAGTATATTGAAGAAAGAAGTAAACACATTCCTTTATGCAAACCAAATATGTTTTTAAGGGAAAGGATAAATAAATAAAACAATTCAAAATAATTAATTTTACAATAGTATTCCTGTATATAACTGTGTCTCAAGATCGAGGATAATGTCATGATTCTGTCAAATCCAACCATTGAATGACTATACCACAACATTAAAGGTAATAATAAATAGTGAAGAAATATTATACAATTATTGACTTTTGATGAGGTTGATACAATGATTTATCAACCCCAGAGATGTGATATTCACCAAGGCCAACGGTCGAGGTGAATATAACATCTCTGGGGTTGATAAATTATTGTATCAACTGATATCTAAAGTCAACAATTGCTTTATTATATGACTCTTTAGTTCTCAGTGTCATTTTAATATTTTTAGATTGTGAAATATATCCTTGGTTTATAGATGGTATTTTGCCTAGACTGTTTTTATTTTATCCTTGGGATTTGATTTTAGGCATATTTAAGTCTGCATAATTAAAACTAGAAGAAAATTGTATCATTAAATAATGTCCAATTCATTGTTTGGCAAATTCTCGAAATCTTCAGGTAGATTTTTCTCTCGTAAATAAGATTTAAATGTCCTCACGCTAGAATCTGTTGATCGGCGAGTATTTTTAGAATCCTTTTCTATCAAAATCTTCTTAATTTCCTCATTATTTAACGATGAAAAACGTTTTTCAGTAGCTACTTCTGCTGCTCCAGCCATAATTTGTTGCCAGAAACATGTAACTGTTGTCTGTGAGATCTAAACGATTTTATGTCGAGAGCGCTGATTGGTTGATATTTATTCGGTCGTTCAATTAAAAACCATTTTATTTATACATCCCTTAAATAGCTTACAAGAATTCCCGTTTCTATATTTAGGTACACGGACGCTGTTCCAAATCTTATATTAACCTCTCGTGATTTTTGCCGCGGTGAATATAATGTTTTATCAAAGAGGATTTCCTATGCTTTTATCCAATGAGAAAACAGAAAATTTTGATCATATAATAAATTTATTTGTCTATGAATATGTTCAGTTTCAATAACCGGTATTTCATTCAGATTCATAACTTTCTTGTTTGATAAACTTCTAATACAGTTAATATGACTTTGAGTTTATTAGAATTTTCTACATCTATGTTGTTGATGGCCTAATTGCATTAGTTAGATCTCATGATTTCAAAAACTGTGAGGAGATCACTATAAATCAGACAAAGTGAAAGTGTACTGCTGAAATTGAGGGTGGATAGAAATAAAGTGTTTGTCTGTATGTGTGTCTGATGTACTTTCAGATGAGAAGGTCCCTACGGTATCTTATTTTATTTCAATAGCATTTTAATTATATAAAAAAAAGAGTTGAAAAAACAGTACTTTCTAGTGATATTGCGGCAACGAAACATACAATACAGTAACGTAAATAAGACTTAAATAAGGTGTTTTACACTGCTAAAGAGTCATTCTAATTTTATTAAACAAGACAATATCAGTACTATTCATTGATCATTTAATCACTACAGATCTGATTTTCATAAGAAGTCATGTCCTGGTATAAACTCTCTCATCTTAATTTCTTATGTTGGTGGTTTCTTACTCCTTTTCTTTAACATCTTTGGTGGGGCAAGGAATTTAAATGATGTTCTGAAATTGAAAAATGAAATAATAAATATCAATTAATTTAAAAGTGCAGAAATCTTCATTTAAATAAATTGATTGTATTGTTTATCTTTAAATAAAACTGTGAAACAGTTAACATTTGAGTTTTAAATAAGTATAGTAAACTGAAAACCTTACAATTAATGATGATATGTAATAAACAAAACAAGGCAATATACAGTCAGTATCAGTACATCACAAATATACAAACAGTTTGCAATTTGACTGCAAAGATTGCACAATTGCAGTATAAATAATAAATCAGCCCCTTAATTTGATTCAAATTTTATTGCCCTCTGAAAAGTAGGTATTATCAAAATAGTAGAGTTGAAATCCAGGGTGTGATCCCTACTGGTACTCTATATCAGGTAATGAAACTAATGACTAGAGGTGTCATTAGTGTCCATTCCTGATTGATGACCATGCATGGGCTGTATAGCCTTCAAGGTTGTTAAAAACTTTCATTTGCTGTACTAGAGGTGTGTACATAACACCAAAAATATACACAGTCATGACAGTTATAAAATAGGAAAAACAAGACACATAGAAAATACTGATACTTACTGACATGTGGGACAGATTGGACTAAAGGTACAGAATACTGAAATATAAAATAATAAAACATATCATGCTTTATATAAGTGTAGGTATTTGTAAAATACATGTTTAATTTTAATATGGCACTGTAATTAATTCAGATGAGTAGTTACATCTATTAATCTTATAGTATATGTCATCTTTCTGTTCATTACAAAATTATAGGAAACATTGTTCTTGACTTCATCTGAACAGTTTGACTTCACTTAACTCCATTTTAGGCTGAAAAACATAACAATTTTAGGCTTTTTGAATACTTCAGTTCAGCATGGTTCAAACAGTGACAACTCTTTCTGACAGCGGTTGTTATAATTACTTGTTTCATAAATGGTTTTATTCAAAGGAAATCCAACATGCTGTACACTGCCTTTATAAATTCAATACTGTGGATTCATTATTATTCTTTCGATACCAATTTTTGTGGCTTTCGTTTGTAAAGGTGAACCACAATTCAAATGTTCAACAAATGATTTTTTTTCAATAGGCATTGTATACAGAGATTGAGAAAACCAAGAAATCATATATTCACGAATATGCAAGTTTTCAGCAATCCAAGAAAATTGATACCAACGAAAATAAATGAATCCACAGTAAACATTTTCTTACTTGATAAACAGACAGAACAGACATAGCCGATATCAATGAGACTCCTATGACAGAAACATGCCGCTCTATAGTCCACTTGTACTTTAGGTGGTAGTGACAGCTTTGGTCTTTCTAAGGGGTCTGGTAAAAATACCCACTAAAAAAAGTCCAATTATATTATAAAATACCAAGTTTAGTTTCCTGTGAAATAAGTTCAAAAGGGTAAAACTTGATCAATTTGTAGACTAATGTATTATAGTTTTGACTGTACATTCGCTATCAAGAATTTATTCTTCTTTCATTGTTCATTGAATTTTTAAATGCATTATTTTTGGGGGCTTTTTGAAATATAAATCCTTTTTCAATTTTGAATTGATTTAACGGAAAAGTCATCAGAAGTATTCAAATGCAGTTCTCAGAATAACTTTATATGAATGAATTTTAATTTAGATGAAAATATAGTTTTAAATAAAATAGATGTATGATCTTCAGATACAATATCTTAATTTGTAAATAAAATACAAAGTTACCTCAGAAATGTTTTGGAAAATAACTCCCATAAGGTTTATAATTATATACATGTGATATACAGTTCACTCTTAGAATCCTTCCAGATATCAAAGTTTAGTT
The DNA here is from genome assembly GCF_036588685.1 of Mytilus trossulus. Lineage (NCBI taxonomy): Eukaryota > Metazoa > Mollusca > Bivalvia > Mytilida > Mytilidae > Mytilus > Mytilus trossulus. The sequence continues at coordinate 19,211,829 of NC_086380.1, forward strand.
TAATTATCTTTAAGTATCTATTCATCTCAAGAAGATTAAAGTCCATAACAATAACTGTAACACCTAATTCTGATATACTGTAAGATAACGTGGAACAATACACTACAGGGAGATAACTCTTTGAAAATCAGCTGAAAGTTTTAATCGCATTCTATTGGTATTAAAGAATATATCAAGCTTCTTAATGATCATATTTAATGTTTGTTAAACTGCAATGTATCCAGTGATTTTTTTCCAATAAAGTGTGCGGTTTAAGTTTTTTGAATTTTTCATATTTTAGTCTAAGTGTCAAAGTAAACATTTCTTCATAATTTAATAACCAGATGCTCCGCAGGGCGCACCTTTATACGACCGCAGAGGTTGAACCCTGAATGGTTGGGGCAAGTATGGACACAACATTCAAGCTTGATTCAGCTCTAAATTTGGATTGTGATTAAATACTTGACACAGCATAGGTTTCTGACACAGAATGAATGTGGTCTAATGAACTTAATAAAAAAAATTGCCTTTGAGCAATTCACTATGCTGTTGAATATTAATCCTCTCAAAAAAAATGTTTGAAGAAATTTTCTTTTTATTTATGAAATCTGAAATGAAAAAAATTGACCCCCCAATTTTTTTTTCACATCCCCCTTTCCCTTATTTCAAAACTGATCTGAATTCAAATTTCTAATGAAGTTTGCAACAATAACTACTCATTTAAATACATCATAAAATATTAAAATGTAAAAAAAGTGCTTGTTATCACTAAATGGTAAAGATTGTTTTAATCTACCAGTTGGTAGTAAAAGTGAATATACATTGTATATATTGTATAAAACAATGATTTAAGTTGATTCAACTACTTTTCTGGACAAAGAAAGATAACTCCAATTGAAATCCAATTGGACTTTCTTGCTATTGCACAATATTGTGCAATTAGATATTTCTTGCTATTGTGCAATACTGTGCAATTGAAAATATTTGCTATTGCACAATACTGTGCAATTAAAGATTTCTTGCTATTGCACAATACTGTGCAATTGAAGATTTCTTGCTATTGCTGAACAGTGGCGGATCCAGGAATTTTCATAAGTGGGGGCCCACTGACTGATCTAAGAGGGGGCCCGCTCCAGTCACGCTTCAGTGATTCCCTATATAAGCAACCAATTTTTTTCCCAAAAAGGGGGGGAGGGGCCCGGCCCCCTTGGGCCCCCCTAAATCCGCCTCTGCTGAATACTGTGCAATTGAAAATTTCTTGCTATTGCACAATACTTAATATAATAATTTTGGATCCTGATTTGGACCAACTTGAAAACTGGGCCCATAATCAAAAAGTAAATGTTTAGATTCAGCATATCAAAGAGGCTGAAGAATTCAATTTTTGTTAAAATCAAACTTAGTTTAATTTTGGACCCTTTGGACTTTAATGTAGACCAATTTTAAAACGGGACCAAAAATTAAGAATCTACATACACAGTTAGATTTGGCATATCAAAGAACCCCAATTATTCAATTTTTGATGAAATCAAACAAAGTTTAATTTTGGACCCTTAGGGACCTTTATTCCTAAACTGTTTGGACCAAAACTCCCAAAATCAATACCAACCTTCCTTTTATGGTAATAAACCTTGTGTTTAAATTTCATAGATTTCTATTTTCTTAAACTAAAGTTATGGTGCGAAAACCAAGAAAAATGCTTATTTGGGTCCCTTTTTGGCCCCTAATTCCTAAACTTTTTGGACCTAAACTCCCAAAATCGATACCAAAATTCCTTTTGTGGTCATAAATATTGTGTTTAATTTCATTGATTTCTATTTGCCTAAACTAAAGTTATTGTGCGAAAACCAAGAATAATGCTTATTTGGGCCCTTTTTTGGCCCCCAATTCCTAAACTGTTGGAACCAAAACTCCCAAAATCAATCCCAACCTTTCTTTTGTGGTCATAAACCTTCTGTCAAAATTTCATAGATTTCTATTAACTTAAACTAAAGTTATAGTGCGAAAACCAAGAAAATGCTTATTTGGGCCCTTTTTGGCCCCTAATTCCTAAAATGTTGGGACCAAAACTCCCAAAATCAATCCCAACCTTTCTTTTGTGGCCATAAACCTTGTGTTAAAATTTCATAGATTTCTATTCACATTTACTAAAGTTAGAGTGCGAAAACTAAAAGTATTCGGACGACGAAGACGACGCCAACGTGATAGCAATATACGACGAAAAAAATTTCAAATTTTACGGTCGTATAAAAATTAAACAAGCCAATTTTACTTGAGTCAAGGTTTTTGGTACCACCCTAAGAAATTGTTTTAATGTATTAATAAAATGTGACTGGGAAAGTACTGCCATAATATGAACTTGTATTCTGAAATTGTTTCATAAATATGTATGCTGATTTTCCTGAAATGCCATAATTAATCTTGTATGTTTCTTAAATATCAATAATAAATGCACACAATAATTTCTGATTGTACATTTGTCTGACCTTACCAGTAAATATTGCAGTAATCCTGTTATTTGTGGTATTTTTAGATATATACCACCAGTGATATCACAAGCCTGTTGTAGCAGTCCTGAGTCATTGTCTAATATACAGGCATCTATAACGACATTTTGTTTCTGTGCTGTAAATACCGCATTCATAAGATTCATGTACTGTTCAGGATTATCTTCCGAACCTTTTATGACCAATATCCTTGAAGATGTAGTCCCTTCTTTAAATTCATTTTCTTTTTCAATTCTATTTAAATAGCAAAGACCAATGGCCATAGCACCAGCTATTAATGAGTCTGAATAAAAAGCTCCTTCCATATTTTGTAAAACAATTGTTTTCACTTCATCTTTTATTTGGTCATTCATTCGACAGAATAATTCATATCTTCCATCATTTGATGATGATTCTGTTGATGTATGAGTTCTGTTAGGGTATAACACAACACTGAAACATAAAAGTAAGATTTGATTTATCATTCTAAACATATTTCTTCCAAATCGAACCATATCTTCCTTTTGAAACCTTTCATAATACAATGTAATATATTCACATACAATCATTTTGGATGTACTTTGAATGATATCCTTTTTAAAGAAAAATCGGCCAATACATAATGAATATCTGTAATTGCTTGGGTAATATTCACATACAATCATTTTGGATGTACTTCAAAGAAAAACTGTTATCACAGAGATATGTCTCGCCTTTTTGTAATTTTTTGTAATTTTGGCAATGAATTGTGCCAATTAATGCTAATACAATTGGAAACCAAATATCAATGACCTACCACAAGTGGATCCCCATAAATTGACCTAATCACAAACTAATACATGTAATGTAAGCAAACCAATCAAAGTCAATAGACCATGACTGAGGGGGCGGAGCCAAATAATCTCCATGGCAATGAGATGTGACAATGCTAAAACATCAGCATACCAATTATCATGGATGTATCACAAGTGGATCTCCATAAACTGACCTAATCACAAAGTAATACATGTAAAATAAGCAAACCATTCAAAGTCAATAGACCATGACTGAGGGGGCGGAGCCAAAAAATCTTCATGGCAATGAGATGTGGCAATGGTAATACATCTGCATACCAATTCTCATTGACGTACCACAAGTGGATCTCCATAAACTGACCTAATCACAAACTAATACATCAGAGCTCCAGATAAGCTGCGTATTTGCGTGATCACGCAATACAAATAATAGAAAACCCCATGCAATTATCCGTTGAAGGGTTCAACAACCCAATTCATTCAACGGAAAACCCAATTATATGCCAAAATCATGAGTTCTCAACCCTTTTATTGGCTACCGTTTGTGTTATTTACCCTTATCTGTTTACAGTCGTCGCATAAACATTTTTATAATATTTATAATTTATATGGCAATAAAACTTTGAATTGAAAATAAAAATAAAAAATATAATTGGAAATTTCCTGTTGTTCTATAAATAGATCCCTGCATCAAGTAGCTGAAATGGGTCCCTGTTTGAGTTTTCCGTTGCTCATTAGGTACACGTGTTTTTGTAAACATTTCGATCTTCTCGGTGTTTATCCAGTTAGAGTGTGTCATGTAGTCATATTTTTTTCGCATTGCTCGGGATTTTTCATAACATACATTGAATTAAAACGAAAGTGAATGTCCGGTTAAAATATTGAATAGAAGCATGTTTTCGTCTTTTGGAAAACTGAGGGAAAGTTATAATGATAACAAGACTCAGCCAGTGTTTTTGAAAGCGTCCATCGAACGCACGGGCGTGTGTGCGTACCATAACGATAACATTGCTAATAAACATGGGGTTTCATCAAAAACGAATTCAGTTGGAAAAAGTGAAAGGCCAAATCAATTATGAAATGATAAAGCATCAGAAACCAAAAGTTCTTATAAAAGACAACTAAACCCAGATTTATGTAAATTGAATAAAAGAAAATCATTCAAGTATAATTAGAGTTTATATACTATTTTTTATTCATTTTACGGTTAATTAATGAATACACACACCATGCACACAGCCACTGATCAGGCACTGGTCTCAGAATTTATTATATAAAGTTATAAGACGAGTGCCTGTGAATACACATATCCTTTTTTGTGAGAAAATACAAAACTGGCAAAAGGTTTGAAACGGGACACAAATTAAACCTACAATTGCTCCTCAGTGAATAAACCAAATAAAAGAGCTAAACAAAGACGGAACATATTAATTTTTAAAAAAAAGATTGGAAAAAAAATGGGGTTGATATTGCCTAAATATTCAATATTGTGGCGATGAAAAAAACCAATACATTAAGGAGCTTGGTGGTGAAAAACCCAATTTGATATTAACCTGAGGGGTGAATTGGAATTGATAATGCAATTAAAAAACTTTATCACCCAATTATATAAGAAAATGGTGGGTAAAAACCCCAATTTATGAATTCTTATCTGGAGCTCTGAATACATGTAAAGTAAGCAAACCATTCAAAGTCAATAGACCATGACTGAGGGGGCGGAGCCAAATAATCTCCATGGCAATGAGATGTGGCAATGGTAATACATCTGCATACCAATTATCATTGACATACCACTAGTGGTTCCCCATAAAACTGAGCTAATCACAAACTAATACATTGTTGACGCCGTCGCCGTTGCCAATGCCGGAAACAGCATACCTATGTCTCGCTTTTTGACTCCGTCGAGGCGAGACAAAAATGAGCCAATATATAATGAATATCTGTAATTGCTTTGGTATAAATTAGACTAGATTTCTGTTTCACATTTTGCTATCCTGTGGCCCTGTGTAGTTTTCAATAAATAGTATGGGGTTTACTCATAATTGAAGTCAATACTGTAATTGTTAAAATCCTCATAATTTGGTTTTTGGTAGATAATTTCTCATTGGTTCAAACCTCAGTAGTTTTATATTTAATAATCAAATAAGATTCAGAAACTGAGATTGAAAAAAATAAGGTGAACTTTTTATCACTTTTTATGACGCAAAATCAACTTGAATATTAAAAGCGAAAGGACAACACTTGTATAACTGTTTTCCATAATTTTCTGTAAATATTCTTAGTTAGGTACTTTACTGGGTGTTTATACATTTAATTAAATTCTTTTTATTCAGAAATATTTAAGAACAATTGTAAATAAAAATAGTCAAAAAGTTAACTGAAAATTGCAAATTTCAATGGCCAAAAGTTAACAGAGGAAATATACCTAAAACATATAAAAACAGGTTACAAAACTCTCAAGACAAAAATAAACTGAGAAACCCCAACAAAGTCTAGGGTGGGGAGACTTAGGTGCTCTGGAATGGTCTTCTCATCAAATGACACCATTTGTAAAATATTTAGATATAGGAAGATGTGATATACATGGTATAAGTGCAAATGAGACAGCTCTCCATCCAAATAACAATTTATAAAAGTAAACCATTATAGGTACGGCCTTCAACACAAAGCCTTGGCTCACACCAAACAACAAGCTATAAAGGGCCCCAAAATTACTAGTGTAAAACCATTCAAACAGGAAAACCAACGGTATAATCTATATAACTGCAGGCTCCCAAGAACCTGTATAGCTCCCCTGATTCTACTTGTGTTTTTGAAATCATATAAAAAAAGGATAAAATTTGGCTACAAATTAACAACACTTGGCCAGCACCTGATTAGAAAAGGAGCATTCATGCTTTTTTTGTTTTCATTCAATTCAGTGGTTCTCTAGAAAAAGACTTTTGTATGCATTTCCCATAGGATCCTATTTTAAACTAAGCCCTCTCCGGCTGCCATCTTGGATGTCAGATGGATCGGCTACAAAGTAACAACACTTGGACAGCACCTCATAAGGAATATTCATGCCATGTTTGGTTTCATTCCATTCAGAGGTTCTCTAAAAGAAGTCATTTGTATGTATTTCCCATGTAGATAAGAAGATGTGGTATGAGTGCCAATAAGACAACTCTCCATTCAAGTCACAATTTATAAACCTAAACCCATTGTGCATGTTGTGTAAACCATTATATGTTTGAAAACATATGGTAACATATGTTAAGGTAGGCAATAGAAACATATGTTTAGGTAGGCAATAGAAACATATGTTTAGGTAGGCAATAGAAACATATGTTAAGGTAGGCAATAGAAACATATGTTTAGGTAGGCAATAGAAACATATGTTTAGGTAGGCAATAGAAACATATGTTTAGGTAGGCAATAGAAACATATGTTATGGTAGGCAATAGAAACATATGTTAAGGTAGGCAATAGAAACATATGTTATGGTAGGCAATAGAAACACATGTTTAACTAAGCAATATAAACATATGTTTAGGTAGGCAATAGAAACACATGTTTAGGTAAGCAATATAAACATATGTTTAGGTAGGCAATAGAAACATATGTATATGTAGACAATAGTAACATATATTTAGTTAGGCAATGGAAACATATGTTTAGTTCCGTAATGGAAGCAGATGCTTTTTAACTTACAACAAACATGTGAAAAAAATAAGTTGCAAATTTTCCTGTGTTCATGATTCTGTCTGATAAAATTTCCAACCTTTTATTTGTATGTGCTGCAATAACTGACAAATCATTCAAGCTGCTCATCATTAAATGTGAATTGGCAAATACCATCACACTTTCCAAACACTTAGTCAGACTTATCTAAAATAAAAATAGTAATTTTTATACATTTCTTATATATCCAAACAGGTAAGCAATTCAATGAATGTTTTTTTTTAACTTTTATCTTTTAGTACACAAATGGTGTATACATATAAATTTGTGGATATGTGTATTATCATGATTATTTCTAAGTTAAACATCTGTTTTTTCCAAAGGAAGTTTTTTTTATTGCTACATTAAATAGTTTTTGCACCCATTCTGTGAAACAAGAGTAAATTGTAATAATCATCATTAAAGGGCAATAACTCCTAGATAAAAAGTGGTCTGACAGTGTTTGAGTAAAAAATAAGAATTATAGATCTCAACATTTTGAACATTTCTACACCATTAGATTTTCTTTATCATGTTTACCTATAGTGTTTATCCAGGTAATAGACAAAACTTGAATTTATATATGTCAGCCATGTTGGTAGGCAGGCTCTATCATTAGATATACATTTGTATTCTTTAAACTAGATACATTTGTACACCAATAATAATTGCTGCTAAGTTTACTTACACCTTGTCCATCTCCAAGAGATCCACATTTGCCCCACCATACTGGATTGGTGTCTAAAATAATAACCAGCTGACTACTTATGGATACTCCATTTTCTACAACAAAAAAAACAATCAAATTTGTGAGATCAGAGTTTCCAACTTCAAAAAAACATAAAATACAAATTAAGTTAACTTCATAAACTTACAAAAACAAATATGTTGCAACACATTCTTTATTATCTCATTATCCCATCAGATATTCAGAAAACCAAATAAATGTCAGTATATGCCATTGAGACAGCAACATGATTACACCATTTAACATGTTTAAGGTGGTACATGTACATGTACCTAACACTACAGGGAGATAACTCTGTAAAACCAGCTAAACGTTTTAATTATGTTGCGTTGTTAAGGGTATATTAAGCTTCTCAATGATCAAAATTACTGTCTGTCAAACTGCTATGTAACCAGTGTAATTTTTCTGATAAAATGGTTGGTTCAAATTTTTTTTATTTTTTTATTTTTGTCAAAGGATCAAAGTGTGAAAATTTTGTGAAAATTAAATGAGCCAAATTAATTTTAGTGAAAGTGTTGGGTACCACCTTAACCAAGGATTTGGATAGAAGCACAATTACTGTTACTATACAAATCCTTGATTTAACCAAATAGGATGCATGCTTTCATTAGGGATTAAAATATCATATAAATACTTAAATGACTATATACATGTAGTATATTTCCATTTTCCAGCACTAAATAGTAATTATTGTTTTAATTGTAGACATGTTTTTCTTTGTTAGTAATCATGGTTATTATAAAAAAGAAGATGTGGTATGATTGCCAATGACACAACTGTCCACAAGAGACCAAAATGACACATACATTTACAACTATAGGTCATTGTATGGCGTTCAACAATTAGCAAATCCCATACCACATAGTCAGCTATAAAAGGCCCAGATATGACAATGTGAAAAAATTCAAAAGAGAAAACTAACAGCCTTATTTATATATATAAAAAAATTAATGAAAAACAAATATGTAACACATAAACAAACGACAACCACTGAATTACAGGCTCCTGACTTGGGACAGGCACATACATAAATAATGTGGCGGGGTTAAACATGTTAGCGGGATCTTTATTGTAGAGGTATGTGATATGGTTTTCAGCAATTGCTATCTGTGTGATATACTTTACCATCATTTTAATTTTCTGAATGTTTTTATTTAACATGTTTAATATATATGACCCTATTGACATTATTGAACAATCAAATATATAACACAAGCATTTTGACATTGGAAATCAACAGATAAAATTAATGAACATACAAGTGGTCTTAAACATCAATATGATAGATAAGGTTGTTTTTTTCTTCAAATGTGTATAAATGTAATATTACAAGATACTCTAAGTGCTATGTCATGTATGTATTTGTATTTTATTGTAGAGAATCAGTTGTTACAAGACTAACAGTATATGAAGCCAAAATTATTTGTTTTGATGAATAAAGATACTTATGTAGATTAAACTGCATACTCAACTTATTGCCTTATTTGATGTGATCCTTTACAATCATAATAAATCAATTTATATTTAAGAATGGGTGTGGGTGTGGGCATTTGATAAATTACACCACAAAAGAGAAAACATAGTTGTAAAACATTTATATGGGGGAGAAGTCCCCAATTATGGTAGCAAAATCAATAAAAAAAATAAAATAAATCCCGAAATTTTTCATTCTACTAATGATCTCAAAATCGTTAACCTTTTTTTTCAGATCTACTTCCTGTTCTGTTTTTTTTTCCTCACATTCACGCAGAAATCCACTTCCGTTTCTGGTCTTGTTTGCCTGAGACATTAAATAAAATGTATACTTATCAGTCTCAGAAAGGAACTCAATAAAAAATCATTTTTAAAAATTGTTTGTTGTAAAAAAGAGGTTACCTAATGTTACATTTCTTTGTTTCCATTGAATATGACGTAATAACTTAAGTAACTTCACAACTAAATCCCTAACAACAGAACCAAAATCAGAAACGTTACAGTATTTCCGTTTCTTTTTATAACATGTTTGATTTAAAAAAAAATTCCATACAAACTTCGTCCCCATTCACAGGTCAACCGTCATGCCTGCCTCATATTAGTTTGATGCCACAGATTTCGAAATATGGATAAGGTCTAATAGAACTTGGCTTTGTCCTTTGGCCTTTGCTTACAATTAGTAAACAGGGGGACACATTGGAAAAGAGGGACGAAAGATACCAAAGGGACAGTCAAACTCATAAATCTAAAATATGACTAATTCAGATTTCGTCCCTTTTCACAGGTAACATCTTTTATATGTTAATAAAACAAGGTGTTATATGTGTGATGACAATGAGACAATTACCTGCCATTACAAATACAATTGGACAAAGATAATTTCACATGTTGTTTAGGAGAACATACGTCAGGGGGAATGAAATCAATGATATAGCTCCATATCATGAAAGATTCCAAGACCCTTACATAACGATAATTTTGATTTGGTAAAATCAAAAAGAAAGTAGAAAATTGACCAATGAAAGGAGGGTTTGGTAACGATGAAATTGAACTTTCGGAATATTTCTGGACGCATCGTCTAAGATTGAAAAAAATATAAGAACCGAACATATCATTGCAACAGAAAAAGATGGAAAAACAAGGTTGTGACTAAACCCTCTTTTAATTATATAGAGAAACTAAAAGTATCAATTGTGCTTATCCCATTATAGTAAAAGTGTCAGAGGCCATATTGGCACTTATTTTACTACATACTGTTACCATATTCGAAGTACATATGGAATCAAAAATAATATCATATGACAGGTGCTTTGTTGTTGTTTATCTTCTTCTTCTTCCATATAAGAGTTGGGTTCCTTTAATAAAACGTTTAAACTCTGCGGGACTATGCATGGTGACATCACATATCTAGTCCCCTAAGGCTATATACAGTATTTACAATAAAATCAGGTTGTTACGGTTAAAATTATGTACAATCGTCCAGTCTGGTATTAATGTGTTGTCTGTAGCCCTGAGCGAAAATCTTCAACTGATCCCGCTTCAGCAACCTTGGCAGGTAATGTATTCCATTCCATGATTGTTCTTGGAAAGAAGGAGTTCCTGTAGACATCACTGGTGACCCTCTGTTGGTAAAACTTGTGTCCTCCACGAGTTCTACTGTCGCCACCTTTGAGGTAAGTACTCTTGTTGATGTCTATCAGCTCATTCTGGATACGATAGAGCATGCATAGCCTGTTGTCACGGCATCTTGTCTGTAATGTGTCCCATTTAAGATCTTCTAACATTGTAGTGACGCACCCTGGTGTGCGTGATGTGTAGTATTATAGACAAATCTAGCAGCTCTCCTCTGTATAAGTTCTAGTGTGTTGATGCTTGCTTGGTTGGTTGGGTCCCATATAGTAGAAGCATACTCTATGACAGGTCGCACAAGTGTTGTATAGCCAGCAGCCTTTACTTTCCTGGTACATTCTTTAAGGTTTCGTTTGACAAACCCAAGTGTTCGGTTACCCTTTGCTGTAACACTCTGGATATGTTTGTTCCATGAGAGGTTGTTTGATATTGAAACTCCCAAGTACTTGGCACTATCTACTGGTTCGAGTATGTGTCCATGTAGAGTGTATGGGTATTGTATAGGTTCTTTGTTCTTTGGTGGTATGCGGATAATATTGCATTTTGTTGGATTGAATCTCATCATCCATGTTTTTTCCCAATTTTCTAATGCTTCAAGGTCTTTCTGAAGTTGTTCTGTATCTTTGGTGTTACTAATTTCCCTGTATAGTAGACTGTCATCAGCAAAGAGGCGGACATCTGATTGAGTATATCCGGGCATGTCATTGATGTATGTTAGGAACAATAAAGGACCTAGTACTGTGCCCTGTGGCACACCTGACAGAACATCGTCTTGTTGAGATCTAGCACCTTCCAATACTATATATTTTTAAATTAATTTTTCATTAAATGAGGGTTTCCTTGCCAGAGATGATCACAATTTAATGTGCACCTGACAGACAGGCACAGGGAAACCTTATTTGATGAGAATTGAATTAAAATATATTAAAAACACAGAGCACAAGAAACTTTGACAATCTGTTATAAAACATGTACATGTATGTCAAGAGCTTGCTTTCGAGACGCGACGACCATAATTCCATGACGGCCAAAGGATGTGTTGGCCATACCGCCACATCGTCCAAATTCATATGTTTAGTTACTATGTAGATAATTCTGTAAATATGATTCAAATGAAAAACTAAATTTCTTAAAAATTTGTAAATAGCTGTATTGCAAAGCCTGTGTTGTTTGATAATTTGATTTTTCTAGATTTTTTAATTAAAAAGGGTTTTCACCTGTTGTTGTTTATCTCTACTACTGTTTCCTTAAAATATTCTTCAGGTAAAAACCAAAATTTTCAGTAATTATCATGATTATTCATCATATAATTATGAGGTCAGATTGACCTACATGTATGGTCAGATTAATTTTTGTCTGGTAGACTTAGAGGCAGTAATGACTATTATAAGTCCATTTGCGGAAGTTGGAAGTGGACTGCAATTTAAATTTCAGTATGATATATTGACATAATTTACCAACCTTAGTAACACTACATAAGATTTATCTGTATTTTTAACAGTTTACCTGTTATATTACAGATATACTGACATATTTCACCAATCTTACTAATAATGAACCAGATTTGGCAGCAGCTGTAGCAGCAATAAAAACATTAATTCACCTCCTGGAAATCAGTAAAGGTAAGTTTTAATCATATCTTGTTATCAGAACCTACATAAGTGACTCTGAGAAAATTAACTGCAATACAAGAGCTGTTCTTTTGCTTTTGTGTGTGATTTTATTCCCCTTCCCCTACCAACAAAGTCGAAGGGAATTTAGGTTTGCACTCTAGTGGGGGAAGAGGGGCAACGTTTATTAGACCACATTTGGTGGTGGTGGGGGGGGGGGCACAGATTGCCTAAGAGGGGATCCACTCCAGTCATGCTTGAGTGATTCCCTATATAATCAACCATTTTTTTCCAAGGCCTCCTGAAAAAACCTCTAAATCTGCCTCTGGTTTGATTGACAATGTACAAAAAATGTATAACTATCCAAAGTTTCATACTTACATGTAATTAAAGAAATCACCTGACTTCCTCTATGTCAATTAATAGTGTGTTCAGATCTGATGAAGCATGGACATACCATAATTATATAAAGGCAACGTGTTACATTAGTATCACAAGAAGTGAACATGAATAAGAATTTACAAACAGACATTATGCAATTATGGAAAATTAATAGCCAATTATATATTTTTTTTTAACTTTTATGGATTAAAATTTATGCTCAGGATATGAATATGAAATTAAATGCAGATCTCTAAGATTTTGAAAATTGCTCTGAATTTGTTCAGTTCTCATATCAGAATAAATATGTTCATGTATGAGTATGGCAGAGAAACTTCAATGTGTGAAATATAATTTTGAAAAAAGTGTAGTTTTAAAGCATTTTACTTAAAATTGATCTATTCAATTACATTAAACAAGAAAACTGACTCATTGTTTTACTGTAATTACATTACATAAAACAAGAAAACTGACTCATTGTTTTACTGTAATTACATTACATAAATCAAGAAAACTGACATAATGTTTTACTGTAATTACAAACACATTTGCATTATCTTCTTGTTTTCTTTTGCAGTTGAAACTGTGCAGGAAATGAGAGAAAGTTTGAAGGAAGCTATAACCATATTAACTGAGACTGACAGTAGTACAACATCTATATCATCAGCTGGAGAACTCTTCCTAAGATTTATATCACTCAAACTTACTTCACTAGAATACTCAGTATGTAACTATACACAGTTTCTCATCTTTTTGAGAAAAAATACAAAAGTTATGCCCATGTAAAATTAGAAAACTGATGAGTCTGCGTACACAGTTTAAATCGTCCCTTGATTTTCGTTGTCCACGAATATAGTCCCTAGTGTGGACTGTGTGTTACTTGCCAATCTTTGTTATACTCCTTCCAAATTTATTTCTTCATGTTTTATGCCTCAAATAGCAAGAAGGGGGATAAAATTACACTGGGAAAAATTTTTGCTCATAAATTTTAAAGGAAAGTTGTGATTTGGTTCAGATGAAAAAGGTTTAAAATTAGCATTTCGGAAGCTGTCAAAAGATTTCAAGACCCCCTGAACATAAAATTGTCTATATTTTGAGTTAGAGCTGATGAAGTTTTCTATAATTTTGATATAATTTGTCCCAAAAGTAGTACACCACACTAAAAATAGTGAGAGAAAGTGCAGGTGGGATTTTTATCATTTCCATGTGTTGTCTAAAAGAAATGCACTACCAAATAACTATATACTAGGACTTATTCAAAGGTGATGTGTGTTTTTTTTTAATAATTAAACAGAAGCTTTGCCATTACCGGTATTATTTTTTTCAATTAATTGGATATTTAATTACAAGAAAAATGAAAATATTTTTTCTATAAAAATAAGAAGATGTGGTAGGATTATTAAAAAGAGACGACTCTTTTTTTCTTCTTGATGTATTAAGAAATGAAAAGTTAGATTTTTTTTTGTAAAATACATATATAAAATTGAGAATGGAAATGGGGAATGTGTCAAAGAGACAACAACCTGACCAAAGAAAAAAACAACAGCAGAAGGTCACCAACAGGTCTTCAGTGTAGTGAGAAATTCCCACACCCAGAGGCGTGCATATATTCAAAATACATTTGTAATTCTTTATTCACAAAATAATCTCTGACAAAAATCAGTTGGTTAACTGTGTTTTGTTTTTGTTTATTCTCAATTTATTTGATTTTATTCCAGAATATTCAAGAATTAAAGAAGTTGTTGGTTGAAAGAGGAAATTTGTTCTTGGATAAAGTAGCAGGATCACGACATAAGATTGGCAAAGTGACACATCCGTTTATCAGAGATGGAACTGTAGGTTTCAATTTATTGTGCCCTCCTTAAATATTTTTTTCTTCCATGAAAGGTTTTTGTCTTCTCTGATTGAAAAATAAAATTAAGAATAAAACAGGGAATTTGTCAAAGAGGCAACAACCCGACCAAAGAGCAAACAGCCCAAGGCCACCAATGGGTCTTCAACACAGCCAAAAAATCCCTTACTTTATAAGAGGTTGATTCCTTACCAATAAGACATATGACACTTTGATAATAAAGAATATAAAAATTGCTTTTTGTAGAGTTAATGTCTAGTTCACATACACCCCACTTCCCCTGTTGAATCACATACAAATGGTTAAGATATCATCATGTCACACATTCCTTTAGTCGTTTGATATCATTACTAAAAATTTGTTCACTAAAAAAAATTATTTTAATTTATCTTTAGTTTTTAGATGCTTAGATGTGTACACTAACTAAAAAATAAACCAGACATTTGGTTATTCATATATAAAATGAAGATCAAATATGAATTTTTATGCAGACTTGGTATTCATGGTATTGGTCCATCATACCCGTAGCCAGGGGGGGTCCGGGGGGTTCTAACGACCCCCCTTGAAAACAAATAAGCACTGTTAAAATCAATGTTATGTTTGAATTGTGACTGTTGAAGTCGAGTTTGTGAGTCCAACGAACCCCCCTTTGGAAATTCCAGGCTACGGGCCTGTCCATGACATGTGGAAGAGAAAAAAATCATGTCAATATGACAAGTATGTGCTTAATTCTTGATCCTTAACACAGTGAATGAATGAACAAAATGTTATATCACCTTATTTATGAAGGAAATCAAAATGTGAAATATATGTTATACAGAGTGGGTTTTTTTGTTGACAAATCAGAAAAGTTTTTTAAGACAGAGTTTCATATTGCGAACAGTTACAAGTACTTAATGTTGCATATCCCATGTAAATTTGTCAGACAATATCAATGTATTTAAAGCCCTGAATGGTTTAGATAAACTGATATCATTGTATTGTCTGCTTCATAACTAATGATAAATAGAACCTAGATTATCTCCCCTTGTAATATATCATTTGTCCATAACGAAGTTAGTGTTCATGGCAAATCTTTGAAAGGATTGCATTGTTGATTTCCTTTCAAAATAGTGTTGATCTAGTCCTTCATCAGACATGATCACCAAAACACCTAAAATTAGAAAATTTAGGATTTTTTTTTTTAAATAATTTTTTAAGCTAAAGCTACTGGTAGTTTTAACAGGAACAAATTTAAACATTCAAAGTAGTACTTAATCCTTTCCTTTACTTAGGATTTCTAATCACTGTATGCCAATTTGTTTAAATTGCAGACAATTTTAACCAATTCCAAGTCAAGAGTTGTATTACAAGTACTTAAGGAGGCAGCTGAAGCCAAGAAAAGATTTAATGTGTTTGTAGCTGAATCACAGCCTAACAAGTCTGGGTATCTATAATTTATCTTGTTTTATATCAGGGCTGTTTTAAATATAAACACATTTGGGGTTGGAGGCACTCAAATTAAGAAATTGTGTACTGGTGTTTGTATTTTTGTAAATAATTTTATGAGACTTGTATGTCGAATGAAAATTTTTATATTATGGGTAGTTGAGGTCTAAAACAATTGTCTTCTAACCCCCACCACACACCTAAGCATTAAAATTTGGAAAAGCCCTTGTGTGACAATGTAGATTGTGTTGTATTTGATGCATGATACAACTATATTATACATTTCATTAATATTTTGATTGATTTTAAGGAGGCTCGCGGGTATAACATTTTCAGAAAAAAATCAAACGTTTATTTTTCATTTTAAATTTTATTAATTACCTTAAGAAGTTGTTACTTTATCATATGGTACATAAATTATTCCAAAAAATCAATACGTGTTGGCCCCAGGTGATTTTTAAAACGTAGATATCATTGAAAAAGCTCCAAATTATCTCCCTTTGGTGCAAAAATGCCATTTTTTGGCATTAAAATTTAAATAACTTTTTTAACTCATCGGTGACCTATATTTTTTATTGTTATTTTCGAAAAAGCTGTACATAAACTAAATAATTGTAAAATTTTAGCCATTTCTGTAATTTAGTTATTTTTTAATTTCTATATTACCGCTTTTTCTCCTATTAGTTCAACAGAAAAAAAGGACATTAGCAAAAATGTATGCTTTTTTCGAAGGCAGATTGTGAGCGTAAATGAACGGTGACCCCATTTTTTTATTTCATTTTTCTATTAGGTATAAGATAAAGTTAATTTATAGGCAAATATAGCGAAATCTTATACAGTACGCCCAGAGAGTTTGTAATCGCGAACTTTTATCACCGATTTCCGAGTGTAGCGGTGTGACACCGCGAATCACGGATTCTACTCCCAATTTCCTCCAAAGATTCTCTCCCAACACCCCGTGGCTGTTAATTGGTTTATTGCCCATCAGATGAACTGAAAATTAATGACGCGTGACAACATAATCGGATTAGCCAGATTTATTACCTTTGTACATTTAATCGATCTTGATTGCACCTGTGTGCTTTAAAATACGTTATTTAAATGTCCATTCATTGTCAGATAAAAGTGTGACATTTTTATTTAAAATAAGATAATTATTCTTGTATGTATATGCCCATGTCATTGCCATATGAAATAAAACGTAAAAACGTATAAAAATACGAATAAAACACTTTAATACTTAGTATTTAGTATTTTCATTATAGTCCGATCAGTTCATAATTTTTGTTTGTTCAACAAAGTTTCAACAAAGATGATTTAACCACAATTAGAACTTTTAATGACCTACTCAGTGAGCAATATCCGGTTCATTAATAGTTCAATATTATATAATTAATATCAACTGGCTTAAAACAAAATGATGTTTTTACGGTTATTTGTCCAATCTAAATCAAACCCTAGAGTTAATTTATCGGACCAACAAGTGAACTCTGTTACTTTCAATTTATTTTGAAATGTAAAATATTATGTTTCACTACCTCGGTAGATTACCGACTTGAAATATTTGAATTTAAAAAAGAAACTGTAAAGTGACAAATAGTTTTGTATGCAATGTGGCAGCCCTATATTCATAAATACTGATATAATTCCCCGCCCAGACACAACACAATAATCACAACCTTATTTAATTATATGAAGAAATAAAATCATGTGTTTTTTATCTGTTATGATCTGTTATTGATCTTTTATTATTTAAAATAAAATTGGATTGGCGCAATCCGTATTTTACTGCTCGTTAAAAGTCCTCGGCGAAATATAAAAAGAAGTATTTCAACAATTTATACTATAGAATATTAAAATGAAATTATATCGTACAAGAAAGAACTATGTAAAAAAAATGTGGATCGGATTTTTACGATCGACCTGTGTTATAGTAGTCTCAGGATCGACACATTTTTCACAGAGGATCTCTACCAACGCCCATCAGGAACTGAACGACATGCATCCTGTTTTCATCTACCATTAATGTATAGTGTTGACTATGGAAGTATAAATAATGTCCAGGTTTATGTCCTCTGTTGACTGAGAAACGTATAAATAAAAGGCTGATGTTCGTTTATTCAGAAAAGGAATAAAATTTAGAATCCGGTTAATCAATTGTAAAAGGACCTTCTAGAGCCTCAATCTTAACGCACACAAATGTCAATCATTACAAAGCAAGTTTAAACTTTCAATGGATTTCCCCACGGTTATCCAGAAAGGTCACCTGAGTTTACTGTTACATGATACTATTTCCCGCCAAATAAAAATCTCGTGGACAAAATTGATGTCACTATTTTTAGCATTCAATATTGTGAGCGAAGTCAAGTTCAAGTTCAACCACGCACTGTTGATCACTGAGATGCGTGTCGTCTTCCCACGGCAATTAATTGTTTTAAAAATATTTTAAGATCACTGTTCTAAATACAACACAAAAGTTTACATTCATTGTGCGTAAATGAATATTATGCAACGACGAGTTGATGCAGCTATAGAAGTATTCCTGTTGTAGCCGAAATGTATTATATATATCCTAAAGTAATGCTAATCGTGAAGAGAAAATGCCGTAGACTTATTAAGCATAACGCATTGTGAATAGTATTTTTTTTTTTACTTGCATATACAAGTTTTAAGACACGTAATTTTCTCACTGTTCACATTTTATACCTTCAGCGTTAGTTTCCGTTTATTTTCACGCCAGTATGTCTCTTTTCGTAAGTTATATCAATTACCGATAAATAAAAAACGAGGTCATAATCAAGTATAGATTTTTTTTATAAAACTTTAATACAATTGAAACCATTAACAACAACGTTTTGGATTTTAAAACTTTTATTTTGTAATCGTAAAATGGAAATGGCGTAGAATTATTAGCATAACATATAGTGAATAATATTTTCTTTTTTACTTGTAGTATAAACAACTTTGAGACGGGTAATTTTTCTTGAAACTGCCCTCATTTATTCAGCGTTAGTCTCCATTTATTGTTGCACAATTATATCTCTTTTAGTAAATTAAATATTTATTTACTGATACAAAAACGGAAGTCAAAATCAAATATAGTTGTTTAAAAACTTGATTAAAATGTACAGTGTAATTGAAAGAATTAACAACAACGTTTTGCTTTTTATTTTAATCTTTCATTTGTTTCAAGCAATCAGATATAACCTGATAATCAATAGACAGGAAATACAATTGTTTAATTACATTAGAAATCTCACATACCTTGACTGTCGCGTGCCGGCATAGATCAGACGGATTAGGGCAATTAATTACCTGGTGTCACACCGCGTCACACCAGACTGGGAGAGATGTCGCTAATACAATAAACAAAAGGTAGCGGATTTTGGGAGGGATGTCGGAGTTTCCTGGTGTGACACCAGGAAAAATATCGGAGTATGGAGTTTGGGATTACAAACTCCTTGGGCGTACTGTATTAAATAAAAAAAATGATTTAGACCCTCGAGCCCCCTTAAGGTTCTTTTTGGGGCTATATTTACAGTACCTTGATAGGTATTGAAATTGTAACAAAAATTAATGAATGGGGGGAAATAATCCTTGTTATATTGCCATAAAAACCAAAAAAATAAATACAAAACCGAAGACATCTTTATTCTTAGAATAAAAGTGTATATGTCTTTTAAACTTTTTTTTAGAAAACAGGTTTAAATGCTTCTTGATTATTTAATGGTAGAAAAAGGCATGACACGGTTTATGTTCTTCTCATATATGTTATGATGGTATGATACTAAACCCCTAACGGGAAGGATTTTGCCTGATGTTCATATGATGAAATCATAATCTTTCAGTCAGTTTAATTGAAGTCTGGAGCTGGCATGTCAGTTAACTGCTAGTAGTCTGTTGTTATTTATGTATTATTGTCATTTTGTTTATTTTCTTTGGTTACATCTTCTGACATCAGACTCGGACTTCTCTTGAACTGAATTTTATTGTGTGTATTGTTATGCGTTTACTTTTCTACATTGGTTAGAGGTATAGGGGGAGGGTTGAGATCTCATAAACATGTTTAACCCTGCCGCATTTTTGCGCCTGTCCCAAGTCAGGAGCCTCTGGCCTTTGTTAGTCTTGTATTATTTTAAGTTTAGTTTCTTGTGTACAATTTGGAAATTAGTATGGCGTTCATTATCACTGAACTAGTATATATTTGTTTAGGGGCCAGCTGAAGGACGCCTCTGGGTGCGGGAATTTCTCGCTACATTGAAGACCTGTTGGTCAATTTGGTGACCTTCTGCTGTTGTTTTTATACGACCGCAAATTTTGAAAAATTTTTCGTCGTATATTGCTATCACGTTGGCGTCGTCGTCGTCGTCGTCCGAATACTTTTAGTTTTCGCACTCTAACTTGAGTAAAAGTGAATAGAAATCTATGAAATTTTAACACAAGGTTTATGACCATAAAAGGAAGGCTGGTATTGATTTTGGGAGTTTTGGTTCCAACATTTTAGGAATTAGGGGCCAAAAAGGGCCCAAATAAGCATTTTCTTGGTTTTCGCACTATAACTTTAGTTAAAGTTAATAGAAATCTATGAAATTTTGACACAAGGTTTATGACCACAAAAGAAAGGTTGGGATTGATTTTGGGAGTTTTGGTTTCAACAGTTTAGGAATTAGGGGCCAAAAAAGGGCCCAAATAAGCATTATTCTTGGTTTTCGCACAATAACTTTAGTATAAGTAAATAGAAATCTATGAAATTTAAACACAAGGTTTATGACTATTAAAGGAAGGTTGGTATTGATTTTGGGAGTTTTGGTCCCAACAGTTAAGGAAAAAGGGGCCCAAAGGGTCCAAAATTAAATTTTGTTTGATTTCATCAAAATTGAATAATTGGGGTTCTTTAATATGCCGAATCTAACTGTGTATGTAGATTCTTAATTTTTGGTCCCGTTTTCAAATTGGTCTACATTAAGGTCCAAAGGGTCCAAAATTAAACTTAGTTTGATTTTAACAAAAATTGAAACCTTTGGGTTCTTTGATATGCTGAATCTAAAAATGTACTTAGATTTTTGATTATTGGCCCAGTTTTCAAGTTGGCCCAAATCGAGGTCCAAAATTAAACATTGTTTGATTTCATCAAAAATTGAATAATTGGGGTTCTTTGATATGCCAAATCTTACTGTGTATGTAGATTCTTAATTTTTGGTCCAGTTTTAAAATTGGTCTAAATTAAAGTGCAAAGGGTCCAAAATTAAACTAAGTTTGATTTTAACAAAAAATAAATTCTTGGGCCTCTTTGATATGCTGAATCTAAACATGTACTTAGATTTTTGATTATGGGCCCAGTTTTCAAGTTGGTCCAAATCAGGATCTAAAATTATTATATTAAGTATTGTGCAATAGCAAGTCTTTTCAATTGCACAGTATTGTGCAATGGCAAGAAATATCTAATTTCACAATATTGTGAAATAGCAAATTTTTTTTAATTAAGAGTTATCTTTCTTTGTCCAGTATAGTAAGCAAGAAATATCTGAAAGAATTTTTTTTAATTGGAGTTATCTTTCTTTGTCCAGAATCAACTTAAATCTTTGTTATATACAATATACAATGTATATTCACTTTTTACTACCAACTGATAAATTTAAATAATCTTCACCATTCAGTGATAACAAGCAGTTTTTTTACATCTTAATATTTTATGATGTATTTAAATGAGTAGTAATTGTTGCAAACTCCATTAGAATATTTTAATTGAAATTAGTTTTGGAATAAGGGAAAGGGGGATGTGATTAAAAAATTGGGTTCAATTTTTCTCATTTGAAATTTCATAAATAAAAAGAAAATTTCTTCAAACATTTTTTTGAGAGGATTAATATTCAACAGCATAGTGAATTGCTCTAAGAGAAAACAAAAATTTTAAGTTCATTTGAATACATTCATTCTGTGTCAGAAACCTAGGTCACAATTAAAAAGATTTTGGTTTGTCCAAACCCTACCCAAAGGTTGAAACAGTGGGTAGGTAGGTAGGCATATTCTTTTTTTTTTATTTTAAAGAAATTGAAGTATCAGATGTATATAAGTCTTCATGCCTATTTGATTAAAAAAAAACTTCTTTACATCAGGACAATAAAAGAATTTGAGTAGGCAGCTTTTTTCTGGGTAGGTAGCGTTTGGGCAAACAAACCTATTTTTTATTTTGGCCCTATGCTGTGTCAACTATTTAATCACAATCCAAATTTAGAGCGGAATCCAGCTTGAATGTTGTGTCCATACTTGCCCCAACCGTTCAGGGTTCAACCTCTGCGGTCGTATAAAGCTACGCCCTGCGGAGCATCTGGTTTTATTTGGTCGGGTTGTTGTCTCTTTGACACATTCCCCATTTCCATTCTCAATTTTATAAAGAAGTATGGTGATAGATTATTAAATAAGAACAGGAGTATTTGCAGACAATTTCTGTATTATCAAAGGGATAAAGATGTATAGAGAAGCAGATAAATGTCTATATATAAGACATAAAGTTGGGTTTATTAGAATTATACATAGAAGTTATTAATGCAGCAGTTTGTTTTTTCAGACACAAAACACATGAAGAATTACAAAAACTTGGTATACCATCTACCATTATACTTGACTCCGCTGTTGGGTAGGTATTTTAAGTGTTTGTATACACTTAATTAGTGGGGGTGATGACAATCCACAGATTAAAATTGAATTTTGATGGCATCACATTCACCATTATAGAGTTATGCCCCTTTACAAATATTAAATTGCTGAAATTTTGGTTTTCATTCTCTTCCTTTAGATTGCCTTAACACAATGTTATGCAACTTATACACAATGTTAAATACCACTAAACTTAGATCAAGTTTGAACTTTTGTGGCATCATTTTTACAGTTCTAGTGTTATGCTCCTTTACAAATGGAAAAAATGCTGAATTTATCATATCCATTCTCTTACTCAAGTTTGCCTCAACTAAATATTATAAAATTTATAGACAATGCGTTTTACCACAAAACTCAGATCAAGTATAAATTTGAGTAGCGTCACTTTTACATTTTACGTTGATTACTTGTACTGAAGTTAACATTATATGGTTTGAAATCAAGTATGAGATTTTGTACTAGAGACGAACTATACATTTTGTAGGTATGTGATGGAGAAAATAGATCTTGTGTTAGTAGGTGCTGAAGGTGTGGTCGAGAGTGGTGGCATCATTAATAAGGTTAGTTTCTTAGAACTTTGTGGTTGATTAAAAAATGTATAGATTCTACTGCTGCATTGAGTGTGAAACAATATTTATCCTGCAATTGGGTGTTCTACTATACAGATACAGCCCAAAGGATATCGCTATGCTGTTTCTGTATACTGTACAGATACGCTTAAAAGCTCCACTCACTGCCGGACTGATTATTGTATGAACCTGCGTGACCTCGGAATGTGTATTGCACTCGCATTCCAATGACGTAGCAATTACAAATTAATGATAACTTTTATACATTCCGTTTGTTTCCAAACATTTCTTTAGAGCAATAAGAATCACACCAATTTTCTGATAACATACACACATGAACAGCAGTCCTTTCTACGATGACAACTATCGACTTCAAAACCTTGAATGTGTATGATTGTGTAACAAAAACAACGGTGTCAATTTCAGCATGCATGTTTAGTGAATGTCGAGTCTGAAGCGTAGGACAACTCGAACACTACTGTTTTAAATTGGACAATGTTTTGCTATTGGTTTTTACTGTTGAAATTATTTGTTATGTTAAAATAGATAATTATTCACCTCGAACGATGTATTATTGTTGACCATTCGAGATTCATTTTTTGCGAACCAGTCTTCAGCTGAATGTGTTATTATTGCATCCTATTACTACACGGGCCTCAAGGGATTTTAAATCGAAATTAAATGCAAAACATGTGTTTTTGTGTCTTTCAAAACACAAATAAAATACAGAATTAATTGCAGGATAAAGACAATAACTTTTTAGTGTCTTTAAATTTCAGCTGTATTTGTACTCAGCCTGAAACAGGTGTTTCCTAGGTTGTACAAATACAGCTGATATTTAAAGACACTAAACAGTTATTTTCTATGTAACCACTCAAGACAGTTAAATTACCAAATATTTATAGTTTAAATGTCAATAATGGAGAAACATGGTATTGCACAAGATTTGGTGGTGGAATATGTTTCTCTAATGGTCATTAATTAAAGATTTGTGTTAAATATATATATATAAGATATACAAAATCATAAACAGAACCATGTGCAAAAAATTATGTAGCATCTTTCACACACAACAACAAAATGTTTAAATTTTATTGAGTTTTACTTTTGTTACAACCAATACTAAATAGTTATTCCATGTCCAAACTAGTGCCTAAGGTCAGAAGTATAGATGAAATTATTTTTACTTTCTAAAAATGACTTTTAAACAAAACCATTGTATTATTCGAATTGAAAGTTAGATTAGACTGTAACAAGTTTGTTTTTTATTCAGATTGGTACATTTTCAATTGGATTATCAGCTAAAGCAATGAATAAACCATTTTATGTAGTGGCAGAAAGCTTCAAGTTTACAAGGTTATATCCCCTGAACCAGCATGATCTTCCTGATGACTTCAAGGTATGTAATCATTGTACACATTGGCTAGAGGTATAGGGGAAGCGTTGAGATCTCACAATCATGTTTAACCCCGCCGCATTATTGCGCCTGTCCCAAGTCAGGAGCCTCTGGCCTTTGTTAGTCTTGTATCATTTTAATTGTAGTTTCTTCTGTACAATTTGGAAATTAGTATGGCTTTCATTATCACTGAACTAGTATATATGTGTTTAGGGGCCAGCTGAAAGACGCCTCCGGGTGGGGGAATTTCTCGCTACATTGAAGACCTGTTGGTGACCTTCTTCTGTTGTTTTTTCTATGATCGGGTTGTTGTCTCTTTGACACATTCCCCATTTCCATTCTCAATTTTATTATACACATTGAAGATTTTTTTGTGTCTGTAAAATTCTCTTGTAAAGTGTATTGGTTGGCAAGTGATTAGGAAGTCTTTCCCTAATCTTCATGGCCATTAAGATTACAAAGAGCCACAAGGTAGGGAAACCAAAGATTACAAATGCATAAGTAAATTGAGAATTATTGGGTTATTTTTTAAATGCAAAAAATGCTACAGTATCAGGATCATAATTAAAACAATGTTTCATAATTTCACCACTGATTTTCCATCATGAAAATTTTGCAACCACATAAATAAGATTTCACATTTTTTGCCAGTGGTCAAGGATATGGCAGTGATGAATGCATGCATGCATATTTTCTGAATTTAGAGTACATAGCTAAAATTAAGTGTGTTTTTCAGTCAGTTGCTAAAGCCTAGTAGTTTATCAAGGACTCCTTTTCCTCACCAAGAAGAAAATGTTCTTGAATAATATCAAATAGTTTGAAATATATTGTTGTTATCAAGGTCACACATATCAACTGTCAATTGAAGAACTCAAGATGAAATTAAATTGGCATCCAATTTTTCATTAAATGTAAACAGGAAATAGAAGTTTTGATGGCAGCATTTATTCAATTTTTTGAAAGTCATGAAAATAAACACATATTGCTTACATGTGTCTGTTACACCTTTATAAACAAAATTAATATATATTTACACATATTTATTTCAGTACAAAGCCAGTACCCTGAAAACTACCACAGATTTATTCAGAGAACATCCATTGGTAGACTACACTCCCCCAGCATATATCACACTGTTATTTACAGACTTAGGAGTGTTAACACCGTCTGCTGTTAGTGATGAACTTATCAAACTTTACTGTTAACAATAAAATCTATTAATCAAAACCATGTTATGCTGACTATGCAGTATGGGTTTGTTGAAGGCCGTACAGTGACCTATAGTTGTTAATGTCTGTGTCATTTTGGTCTTTTGAGGATAGTTGTCTCATTGGCAATCATACCACATCTTATTTTTTTTATATTATACCAATACGCTGGTTCATTTATTAAAAATATATTCTTGATCATGGATATTTTTTTTTGGGATACGATTGATTTCTAGCAATCTGTAGACTTTTACCATTGACTCAGGGCCATGCCCTCATGTCAACCGTTTCATTCTAACATTAAGGAACATCTCAGATTCTTTAGATTGTATTGCTTTAAAAGTTAAAAACAAAGAAAAGGATTGAATTCAAACAACTGTCCTATAATGTTCTTCTCAAAATCTTCATGTTTCAATATTTCCCTGGACTTATATGCCTGTTTTTAACAACACGGAAAATCAGAATTAAACAGTATTTTTATTTAGTGTTTTTATAAATTTAGAAACACGTCAGGCAAAATAGAGTCTTCCATATTATCGCTTCTAGTTGTCTTCCTTATACTTCTGTCAATTCGGAATCAAAATACGACGATATGTCAAGAAAGATTAACTCGTTCTGTCGATAGACGTCGTATTATATTAAAAGGGATCGCAATTTAAACAGAGGAATATGTATGGAAAGGAATCATGCCCACCGACCCAAAGAAACTTGAAATTAAACATTGAAAGAGTTAGAAATTGGATTACTCCTAGAATTCATGTAGGAAAATAGGCGATAAGGTACAAAGTAAAATAACTACTTCTCTCACTCTCAGTGACTGCTGTGGAAAGTAAACTTGGAATTGATAGTACAAAAATAAAGTACAATAATTACATTATTTATGCACTTGTATCGATGATTGGCTATTTTTAAAGTTGAATAACTTTTCAGATTACATAAATTTCATTTTACATGTGCAGTTGAATTATTTTTGAAAATAATACTAATACATGTATCAATGAAAAAAATGGCAATCGTATCTCTCAGAGCAATCATGCTCTTTGATTATTAGAAACCATCCGTTAAAGTATGAAATATTTGATATTTGATCAGTTATTATGACCAGGCTTATTCAGATAACACTGCATTTTTTTTAGTTTCAAACCTAGAATGTGGCAAGTTAATTAAACTACAAGTAAGGAAGGTGGTTCAGTCTGTGCACTCTGGCTTCCTCACCCAATAAAACTGATTGCCAAAATATTTCAAGAGTTCTGAAAATGGTGTTAAATAAGTTAAGCTTGCCAATTGATATTTTATTGTGTGTTTTTCTATGTTGTGTTGTTATGCTATTGTTTCAGAAAAAGGGAGAAGGTTTCGTACCATTGAAACGTTTAATTCCGCTGCAAATGTTTGCACCTGTCCTAAGTCAAGAATCTGATGTACAGCAGTTGTTGTTTGTTTAGGTAATTTATACCTGTTTCTCGTTTTTTATATACTGGTAGATTAGACCGTTGGTTTTCCTGTTTGAATGGTTTTACACTAGTAATTTTGGGGCCCTTTATAGCTTGTTTTTCTGTGTGAGCCAAGGCTTTGTGTTGAAGGCCGTACATTGACCTATGATGGTTTACTTTTATAAATTGGTATTAGGATGGAGAGTTGTCTCATTGGCACTCACAACACATCTTCTTATATCTAATTATCACAGATATCAGGATTGAAATTTTGTGTATGCCCCAGACAAATGTTTCATCTACAAAGATTCATCAGTTAAGCTCAAACCAAAAAGTTAAAAAGGCCAAATTAATAACAAAGATGAAGAGCATTGAGGACCAAAAATTTCGAAAAGTTTCGGCAAAAACGGCTAAGGTAATCTATTCCTGAGGTAGAAAGCCTAAGTATATCAGAAATTTAATGTTTTGTAAACAGTTGATTTATATATAATTCATGTCAGGTCCAAAGTGCTGACTAATGATACTTCATGTCAGAACAGAACTTCTGAAGTTATCAATCTGATGATAATCAATTTTCCAGCATTTGGTCAGTTCAATTTGAATGTTACTTTGAGCTGTTTACTCATTATCTGTACTTCACATTACACAATTTTAGCATTGAATACAAAAACACATATTGATAAAAAATAAGGGCCTTTTTTTACTTTAGGGGTCCTAACCCATAAAGAGCTATATACTAAACTATTCTTAACCCCAAACCTTACCCTCAACGTTAAAGTAAAAGAAGGCTGAAATAAGGAGATGTGATAAGATTACAAATAATTCTCCATCAGAAAACAAATGACAAGGATGTTAACAATATCTGAAAGAATACCACAACATAACATTATTTCTTTTTGTCTGCCGGGTATGATATTTGATAAAGAATATTTGCTGTCAAATTCTCATATGCTTTAAATTCAATGGAGGGGCCTCAAGTGTTCTTAGTTGTTCATCAATTGTTTCACTAGCCTGTTGACACGGAGGTTGTGAGTTGGAACCCCAACACTTGACAGGTGAGCTACAGTCAGCTACTCCAATCTTAGTTTACTAGGATATCAGTAATTCTATACATTTGTAGTAAAGGGCCTGTAAATCAGTGTTTATTGTTTTGTCCATAACTCAGGCTGTTAGTTTGTCTATTGACCTATTTTACATTTGTAATTTGACTTGTATACTGTAAATTCAGAAATTATTGCGAGGTTTTTATTATTGCAAAAATTGCAGGAGTTGTAAACGCAATAATTTAAACTCCCATTTAAAAATATCTGATATGAATTAAGCAGAATTTTTTCCCAAAATCGTAACAATTAAATTCGCATTTAAGTTTTAAATGACAAAATCGCAATAATAAATGCACGCAATAATATCTGAATTTACAGTAGCTTACAAACAATGAGGTATGGATTTTGCTCACTGTTCAATGCCCTATGATGTTTTTAAACTTCTACATTATTAGGTCTGTGGTAGACAGTTGTCTCATTTACATTCATACCACATCTGTTTATTTGTATACACCCTGACAAACAGACAAGCATACCTGACAATCATTATACACCAAATATAGTCCTACTAAATTATAATGTACACCTTAATATAAAAGTTATCATTCCATACATCAATATAGTTCACTTATTGCCTTGTATCTGAAAAACAGACCATATCATGAAAACTCAACATCTACCAATAAAACATGAAAAATAAAGTCAAGGTCAGATAAATTCTGCCACAAGGACATATACACCCTGCAATTATTCAAAACACCAAATAGAATGAACTGTTTGCTTACAGTATCTGAGATAGGGAACCAACCATGAAAATTTAACATTGACCAATCAACCATGAATATGAGTTCAATCATACCACATCTTATTTTCATGAGGTCAGATGAATCCTGCAAGATCGATATGTACACCTGACAATCAGTCTGATCAAAAACTTATTACTGAATCATCACACAGTAGTTTGCAAAAATTTCTGAATTAACAGTACATAACATAATTTTATAATAAAAGTCAAACTTCCTGATTGTATCTCTTTTATTACAAATAACCATTTGTTATTAGATTGATTCTTATCTAAAAAAGAACAAATAGTATAGGAAAAGATATGTATTCATTGTCATTACAGCAACTGACTGTGAATATTCATCATTATAATTACCAGTAATCTTTAGTGTCAACTATCAAAAATGTACACATATAAAAAGATGTGTTCTACTGTGGATTCATTAATTTTCGTTGGATACCAATTTTTTGTGGATTTCGAAGTTACCGGTGAACCCTGAAATTAAATGTTCCACGAATGACAAATTTACTATAGGCTTGTATGTAGACTGCATCAAAACCATGAAATCACAACATCCACGAACATGCAAGTTTTCCCTTATCCATGAAAATTGGTGCCCACGAAAATAAATGAATCCACAGTATAATAATGTCAATTCAAGAACAACAAAAAACTGAAAATGTGATAAAAAGTTTCTTTTTAGAAGATCATTTTAAAATTTTAACATTACAGGCCACTATATTCATGTTCAAATTTCAATAAGAATTGAATACTTCTTTTTGTAAATTCATTAGAGGGTTAAAGCAATGACCAAAGTACATTTTGTATGAAGTTTGGAAGCGTTTCATTCTAAAAATGTGTGCACAATCAACATTTTTACACCCCTTCTTAGGATAAACAAGAATATGCCCCACTTGCACTATCATTTTCTATGTTAAAAACATAGAAAATGGGATAAAATCTCTAATTTGGCATCAAAATTAGAAAGATCATATCATAGGGAACATGTTTACTTAGTTTCAAATTGATTGGACTTCAACCTCATCAAAAACTACCTCGACCAAAAACTTTAACCTGAAGTGGGACAGACGAACGAACGAAACAGATAGATGGACGAACAGACACACAGACTGGAAAACATAGTGCCCCTCTACTATCGTAGGTTGGGCAAAAAAATCAACCTTATACAAATATTTGATACATGTGATAACCTTTTTCAAGGTTGAAAAAGTTTCCAACGTCAAATCAGTAATTGTTTGAAAATCAAGTTTTTATAAGAACTATACAAAACAGACCAAAATTTGTCTATAAATTCTTATACATATATAGGTATATGTTCACTTGATAAGGTTGATATCCATCTTACAAAGCTCATTTAAATATCTGTTTTCTAATCTTATCTGGTGTAAAAGTATCAGAGCCTATGAGAGGTATGTATCATCTGCTTGGACCACTTAAGGTGGTACCCAACACTTTCACTAAAATTAATTTGGCTCGTTTAATTTTCATAAAATATAGTAAAAGTATTTACTTTGAACCTTTAACAAAAATATAAAAATTTCAAAAATTTTGAACCAACCGTTTTGTCAGAAAAATTACACTGTTTGACAAACACCAATTTTGATCATTGAGAAGCTTAATATTCCTTTTACAACACAATGTAATTAAAACTTTTAGCTGACTTTACAGAGTTATCTCCCTGTAGTGTTAGGTACCACCTTAATTGGTGAAATCAGTTTAAATTTGGACTTTTTCAAAATAGAAATAGATGACCATTTGTTAAATATAAACAAAAAACAAATATTCATATGTGAAAAAAAAAAATATATCTCCTGTAAATGATAAGACTTGAAATGTATGTTGTGGATAAGATATTTCAGATTTTTCTCTTGTGCTTTGTTTTAATGTTAAACATGGCACAGAACAAAAAGTAAAAAGGTTACAAAATGTATAAATAGCACCATGTTGAACAATTTAGCACTGTGGAACCATGGTCCAAAAGTGGCCATTGTAGAACACAATATTCTCATGATATTAGAAAAGTAACTGTTATTTTCGTTATAAAAATTTCAATAAAAAACATAAATCTAACCTAACAAATGATCAATAAAATATCTACAGAAGTTCCTCAAAATAATTATCTTTTCAAAAGATGTGTAGTACCAACAAAGAAAAGTTATAAATATATCATGTCTTTTTACTTTCACAGTTATTTTCATAAATATATCTAGGACAATTCCAGGACATCTAACATACTGTCTGAGTTTTCTGTTTTGGCACATCAATTGTTCTCCTGATTACATTGACTTATGATCCATCGATTTTCTTGTTGATCTTAATAGCTAGAGCTTGAACTTCCTTGTGAGGGAATATTTCCAGAGCTTGTAGAATGTTCATTAGAGCCTCATTATAATTACCATTCTTGTACATTGACCTAAAAAATAATTACAAATATGAGAACGCAGGAGCCTGTATTTCAGTGGTTGTCGTTTGTTTATGTGTTACATATTTGTTTTTCGTTAATTTTTTTACATAATAAGGCCGTTAGTTTTCTAGATTGAATTGATTTAAATTGTCTTATCGGGGCCTTTTATTGCTGATTATGCGGTATGGGCTTTGCTCATTGTTAAAGACCGTACGGTGACCTATAGTTGTTAATGTTTGTGTAATTTTGGTCTTTTGTGGATAGTTGTCATCATACCACATCTTCTTTTTTATACACTATATTTACAAACTATTCAAACAGCTTACAAAAAAAACCATTTGATAATTTCTACCATGTTTTTGCTGCAGCTTAATAGTTAGATGGTGTTGTTTTTTTTGCTGAGAATTCAGATGAAGTTCATCATTGCCATTGGTTACACTGACATTGGTTTACAGTGTGGCTAATAAAGTGAAACTAAGAAAGACAATAACAATCAAAACCAAGGAGTAAACAGACTCCGAAAAACCAAAGGACATTTACATCAACAGTTATAAATAATAATTAAGAAACAACACGAACTCCACTAAAAACCAGGAGTGAAATCAGGTGCTCCGGAAGGGTAAGCATTTCCTGCATCATATACGGCATTTTATCACTACCAAAATCATTACGAAATTTATCACTTTTTGGTTGGTGTCTGTAACAAATGTAGCATTATCTACAACCCTTTGGCGTGTGTCTTTGTTGAGATTTTTTTTTTTTATAGATACAAGATGTGGTGTGAGTGGCAATGAGACAACTCTTCATCCAAGTCTCAATGTGTGAATAAAAAGTAAACCATTAAAGGTTTATTTGATTTTTTTATTCAGTTGTAATGTATGTTTACACAGTTTTGGCTGCTGAATTCTAATTATTGTCAAATTAACCTATCATGTCTGTCGCTAAACCAATTTTGTCAATTTAAGGGAATTATAAACAACTGTCAACAAGTGATAGGTTTAGTTAGCTACAAAACTAGGTTCAACCCAACATTTTCTTCTGAAAATGCCTGAAGCAAGTCAGGAATAAGACAGTAGTTTTTTTGTTGTTCGCTTTTTCTGTTTTCAGTTTTAATTTGCTTCTGTATTTGGTAATACTTTTTTACCCCTGATTTATTATGGATTCATCATCAATATTTAGTTTGTATGTCTTGCTTATGGACTTGTTTTTTTATACTTTTTCTTTTGTACATGATATTGGATGTAAGATGATGACTGTTCCTACATTTTCTTATTTGTTTACATAGTATTTATTACCTTCCTTTCTTTACAAAGCTGCTAAACTTTGTCTGAAGATCTTCTGAAAGACTGTCAAAATCTAAAACAAATGTTGTACAAATATTAGAATAATGGAATTTTATAAGAGTAACATAATCTACCTTCAGAGAAAAAAATCAAAACATCATCAGTGTGTATTGCTCATACACACTCATTTTATTACAATGACATGAGAGTTTGTCCAGAGAACATTTGTAACCTTTAGTTTTCAAATTAGATGGACAGAAAAGACCCTGAGGTTTTTGAATGGTAAACCCGAAATCCCACTTATAAAATTCTTTAACAACAGATCTACAGAAACATGAGAAATATGATATTCTTCAATTTCTTGCTTCTGATATAGTAATCTATGAATCAATACCTTTAAATGTTTGAATTTTTTTTTTTTAATCTTATGTTGTACCAGATGTGTGAAAATGATCATTCAAGAAGTTGGACATCACCAATTTTATCTTTTGTTCAATGCCATTACTCCTTTGGCATGGGTAATGATATATCTTGGTATATATTATATCATAAAATTATCTCTAAAGTTCTATTTGGCCTTCCCTTTTTGTTGTATTTGTACATTTTTTAAATTAACAAAAGTTGTAAATGTTGAACTAATTTGGTTATTTTTGTCACTGGGTTACGGTCTCATTGTTATTCACCAATAACCCAGGACAAGCTATAAAACCAGTCTTATTTTACCATGATTATTTAATTAATCCTATACATACTGATAACCTACCTTCTTCATCAGATTCATCTGCCTCACTTTCAGAAACTTCTTCATCTGACATTTCATCTCCATCATCATCAATGAAGCTGTCATCTTCATCATACTCCTCATCATCTGATTCATTTTCATCCTCAACGAAATTCTTTTTCGTCGATTTAGAAATTTGTTTAGCACCATTTATAGAATCATTGTCACTGTCATCACTCTCAACATTGTTTCTTGACCTTGAAGGTTTTTCATATTTCCCGCCTTTTTCTGAAACTTCCTCTTCTTCCTCTACATTTTCCTCCTCACTATCGTCTTCATCAGAACTGTCAATGACAGCTTTCCTCTTTTTCCTGTTGACAGTTGCTATAGGACTTTCATTTATGCTATTATCAGACCTATCATTAAGAGAACTGTCACTTTTTTTATTAGAGTTCTCATTTTCATCTGAATTACAATCTACAGATTCATCAACCCTTGATTTAATTTCAGGTGATTCTTCACTTTTATCTGACTCGTAATTCATTGAATCATCAATACAGTCTGTATTTCGTGAAGAGTTTAAAAGACGTTTTGGTGTACTGTCAATGTCGAGGTCACTTATCACAGACTTGTTACCGATCACAGCTGGCGTATTTTGTTCAGAATCAACAACAATACTAGCAGAGTTATCTGCCCTTGAGGTATCACAGCTGTTGAAAGGAGAATCTTGAACCAAGGCTCCATGTAGTCGTTTCTTTGCCTTTGGTGATGGTGACTCCTCAACAAAGTTTTCACTGTGAGATCCACTACTACTATGTGAACTATCTGCAGATCTATTGTCCAGGGCAGGAATTTCAACAAAGGCGGACATTATTGTGGAGTTCATTCTAGCTTCAGTTAATGCTTGTGATGTTAAAGGGATATTAAACTTTCTACCCACAGACATCAATGGCCGATTAGCATCAGGGGAGATAAGCAATTCTTCATTTACAACATTAGATTTTCCTGCTTTAGGTGTTTTAGCCAACCATGGACTGGCACATACACTCCTTCTTTTATTTTTTACAGGTGTTCTCTGTTTTTCAGGAGTCACCATATTAACAAAGCTTGAAACAGTATTTGAAATTTGGCTTCCAAACAATTTTACAGCTGATCCTAACCCCTTAGCCATAATTTCCATGGTTTTCACAGGAGATTTCAGTGCAGGAGATGCCATTTCTGCATCCTCAGATTCAATATCTAAATTTAACCTACTTTTCATGGGTGTTTTTTGTATAGAGGTATTCATATCCTCTTCAGAATTCAATTGTAAATTTTCAATACTTCTCAGAGGTGATTTGTGTATAGACAAATTTTTTATTTCATTTGTATCCACCTTCATGGGAGAGTCCACCATCATTTCTACAGGCTGCTTTTTCATTGGTGTTTTCGATGGTGATGTCATCATGACATCATCATCACAATGAATATTTGAAAAACTGGTTTCTAAATTCTGAATATCATCTTCATTTTCCACATTTACATTAATATTCTCAATGTTTTCTTGTAAACCATTTTCTTGGTTATTTTCAATTAGAATTTCAATTTTGTCATTTCCCTTTGAAACACTTTCATTTTTTTCATTACTATCTTGAGTTTCTTCATCAGAGTCCAAACAAATAGGTTCAGATTGTTGTAAGTCACTTTTGGGTTCTGACTTAATTTCTACCTCGATAAACTCTGTGTGAGTATTTTCTGATTTTATTCCCGGACTTTCTGGTTCCTGTTTTACTGTAGGACCAGATGGTTCTATTTTAATTCTTAGGTTTGAATCTGCTGGTTTTGTGTTTCTAGAACTTAAAGTAGGTAAGTCGTCATCTGTGTCCTGAGTTATTTCTTGTTTGATTTGACCAACAGGTGGCACTATCTGTCTTTCTTCTTGAGAAGTCTAAAATGAAAAAAAAAACATTTACTAGCTGTGAGTTAATATCTCTGCTGGTGGGTTGAGATCAGCTCTGTAGTCAGGTACTGACTGATATGATTTATAGCATACCTTTTTCTCATCACTTGGCGTCCGTCGTCAGTCGTCGTCCGTCGTCGTCGTCCGTCGTCGTCGTCGTCGTTAACTTTTACAAAAATCTTCTCCTCTGAAACTACTATGCCAAATCAAACCAAACTTGGCCACAATCATCATTGGGGTATCTAGTTTAAAAAATGTGTGGCGTGACCCGGTCAACCAACCAAGATGGCCGCCACGGCTAAAAATAGAACATAGGGGTAAAATGCAGTTTTTGGCTTATAACTCAAAAACCAAAGCATTTTGAGCAAATCTGACGGGGTAAAAATGTTTATCAGGTCAAGATCTATCTGCCCTGAAATTTTCAGATGAATCGGTCAATCGGTTGTTGGGTTGCTGCCCCTGAATTGGTAATTTTGAAGAAATTTTGCTGTTTTTGGTTATTATCTTGAATATTATTATAGTTAGAGATAAACTGTAAACAGCAATAATGTTCAGCAAAGTAAGATCTACAAATAAGTGAACATGACCAAAATGGTCATTTGACCCGTTTAGGAGTTATTGCCCTTTATAGTCAATTTTTAACCATTTTTCGTTAATTAAAGTAATCTTTTACAAAAATCTTCTCCTCTGAAACTAATTGGCCAAATTAATCCAAACTTGGCCACAATCATCTTTGGGGTATCTAGTTTAAAAAATGTGTGGCGTGACCTGGTCAACCAACCAAGATGGCCGCCACAGCTAAAAATAGAACAAAGGGGTAAAATGCAGTTTTTGGCTTATAACTCAAAAACCAAAGCATTTTGAGGAAATCTGACATGGGATAAAAATGTTTATCAGGTCAAGATCTATCTGCCCTAAAATTTTCAGATGAATCGGTCAATCGGTTGTTGGGTTGCTGCCCCTGAATTGGTAATTTTGAGGAAATTTTGCTGTTTTTGGTTATTATCTTGAATATTATTATAGATAGAGATAAACTGTAAACAGCAATAATGTTCAGCAAAGTAAGATCTACAAATAAGTCAACATGACCAAAATGGTCAGTTGACCCGTTTAGGAGTTCTTGCCCTTTAGAGTCAATTTTTAACCATTTTTCGTAAATTAAAGTAATCTTTTACAAAAATCTTCTCCTCTGAAACTACTTGGCCAAATTAATCCAAACTTGGCCACAATCATCTTTGGGGTATCTAGTTTAAAAAATGTGTGGCGTGACCTGGTCAACCAACCAAGATGGCCGCCACCGCTAAAAATAGAACATAGGGGTAAAATGCAGTTTTTGGCTTATAACTCAAAAACCAAAGCATTTTGAGGAAATCTGACATGGGATAAAAATGTTTATCAGGTCAAGAACTATCTGCCCTGAAATTTTCAGATGAAGCGGTCAATCGGTTGTTGGGTTGCTGCCCCTGAATTGGTAATTTTGAGGAAATTTTGCTGTTTTTGGTTATTATCTTGAATATTATTATAGATAGAGATAAATTGTAAACAGCAATAATGTTCAGCAAAGTAAGATCTACAAATAAGTCAACATGACCAAAATGGTCAGTTGACCCCTTTAGGAGTTATTGCCCTTTATAGTCAATCTTTAACCATTTTTCATAAATCTAAGTAATCTTTTACAAAATCTCCACTGAAACTACTAGGCCACAATCATCTTTGGGGTATCTAGTTTGAAAAATGTGTCCGATGACCTGGCCATTCAACCAAGATGGCCGCCACGGCTAAAAATAGAACATAGGGGTAAAATGCAGTTTTTTGCTTATAACTATGAAACCAAAGCATCTAGAGCAAATCTGACAAGAAGTTAAATTGTTAATCAAGTCAATATCTATCTGCCCTGAATTTTTCAGATGAATTGGACAACTGGTTGTTGGGTTGCTGCCCTCCAATTGGTAATTTTTAAAGAAATTTTGCCGTTTTTGGTTATCTTGAATACTATTATAGATAGCGATAAACTGTAAACAGCAATAATGTTCAGCAAAGTAAGATCTACAAATAAGTCAACATGACCTAAATGGTCAATTGACCCCTTAAGGAGTTATTGCCCTTTATAGTCAATTTTTAACAATTTTCATTAATTTGGTAAATTTATGTAAATTTTTACCAAATATAGTTCTCTGTTACTAATGGGCAAAGTTCATGATAGATATAATTGTAAGAAGCAAAATCGTTCAGTAAAGTAAGAACTTCAAACACATCACCATCACCAAAATACAATTTTGTCATGAATCCATTTGTGTCCTTTGTTTAATATGCACATAGACCAAGGTGAGCGACACAGGCTCTTTAGAGCCTCTAGTTATAATTCTGCTCATAAATTTAGAAGTTGTAACCAAGGTTTCAACTGCCTGAAGCAAAGTTGACCCAGGATGTTTTCAAATGCTTTTAAAAACATCCATGGCTTTCAAATTTTAACTTTAAGTGTTCCTGATGGTCATAAATTCAGAAAATGCTTCTGATGCAACTAAATTAATAAAGAGTTATTTTCATTTTGTAACAACTTGAATTATTTTTAACTTTTCCATCATTCAATAAATTGAGAAAGAAACATAATGGTCACAATATGAAATTTGTTGGTTGTTAAGATGTGTGTCAAAATGGCAATTTCTCTGAAACATTTCTTATTACCAAAGCAATGGGACAAAATCATCTGTATTAAGATCAAGATATGTGTACCCCTTCCCCAATAACAGGGTAATATGGTTCAAATCTACTCAGATGATATTATAATTCATACAGAATGCACAGTTTTTATTCATGGTTAGCACACAGATTCATTATTCATGTTATTGAGGTACTTATTTCATGGATTTCTTTGGTAAATATGACATCGTACTAAATAGATTGTGAGAACCAAATGGACAATTTCAGTTGTGGTAAAGATTAAAAATCTAAACTCTTTAGATACTTGAGGGTCTTTACAAAAAAAATGAAAATAATAAGTATCTGAACTAAAGACTTCCTAATTTGATATATTTTTTTATTTGCATATCTTCCCCTAAATAAATTGTTTTCTTCTTTCTTTCTGATAACCCATGAATTATTTTCACCTTTTTCTGTGGTGATTCTGTCAGATCAACCATTTCTGTATCAGAATCATCACCATCCTCATCTTCATCATTTAGGTCGATAACATCGTCTGGACCTCCATCTGGAACAGAGGTTACTGGGGATGTGGCTGGAAAAAACAAAGGGTCACATGTACTTATAATGAATCAAAATATTGATATATTATGTTTTATTTTTGATATGCCTTTTTGTCATGTTATATGCAAATATGCAATAACTGAGAGAATAAAGACTGTAGCCAAACTCTATAATTACGAATCTCTTGGTTCATTTGATTTACTCAGGAAAATGATAAATGAAATCCTAGACATATCCTAGTCCAATGGTTCCATTATTCAATTTGATGTTTCCCTTAATTATAAACATGTGTACAAACTTGAAAGCTTTATCTTGTTGATTGACCTTCCATGGTCCTCTGAGTTAGCTAAATTTGACCTCCATTTAAAGGAGGGTTTGGCCCCAGCAAACTAGTTAAACCTCACCACATTCTGTTTGTGCATATGCCAAGTCAGGAGCATGTAAATCAGTTGTGTGTTGCTGTATATCATATTTGTTTTTGTTCATTGTTTTGTACATAAACTAGGCTGTTAGTTTCCCTTGTGATTTATTTTATATTTATCATTTATGGGCCTTTTATAGTTGACTATGTGGTATGGGTTTGCTCATTGTTGAAGGCCATACCATGATCTATATTTGTTAGCTTTTATGTCATTTGGTCTCTGGTGGACTGTTGTCTTATTTATAGATAATCATAACACATACTCTTATTTTTGTAAACCTGTTGATATATTCACCTGCAGTGTATCCCAAACTATGTCTGTCCGACAAAATGTAAGATGAAAAATCAGACAGTCAGACAGAACTTTTAAGATTTTTTGGTTGAATATATAGTAGAAAAGTTCAAATTTCTCTTTCTGTCAGACAAACCCTAAAATAGTTAGGCACAGACTAGCACCTTTTGTTCTGGATCTGAATTGACCTTTGTTGTACACATCATGAGATGTTTTAGAACGCTTGTTTTTAGGGTATATTTCAATAGCCCATGATTTCAAATCTATAGACATATTTCTCTCTTGTGAAATTTTTTGTTCTTTTTAATTGCCCCTTTGATTTATAGTCAAAAAGAGATGGTTTCATATGTATTATCCTATAAGTTTCATTGATTGACACCCTGGCTAACATACACATAGGCTTATCAACCTTCCCTACGCCTATATCACCCTGCTCTGTCGCTCAGTAGTTCTTGTATCAAGACTTCAAAACGAGACCAGGCATTATCAGCTACATCACAATGTGAAAGAAGTTATCAGCGACGTCACAATGCGAGAGGAGACATTATCAAGTGTGCTTTCGTCAAGCATAAAAGTGTCTTAGGGAGAGAAAAAAAGACCATAAATAGAATGATCAACAGATAATCGGGTTTTCTATGTATAGATATCGTAAAATATCAGCCGCTCGACACAATGTGAAACTTTTAAGCTTGTTCACTACGCTCACTCGCCAAAAAGGTTCACAATGTGGCTCGCAGCTGATATTTTACGATATCAATGTGTAGAAAACCCGATAATCAAACATATTGTACTTATTGATTGACACCCTGGCTAACATACACATAGGCATATTGTACTTGTAAAATATTCTTGGTCCGTTGGACTTGTCATTTGATTAATCAAATAACCTACTAATGCAAGTTTTTTTCTACTTCTATGGAGAAGGGTAAGTTAAATTGATTCTTGTCTTATGTACAAACCTGTAGGCATATTCCACTCAGCTTGTACTCTGGGTGGTCTGTTTGATTGGCCCTCTGATGGATATTGTGACATTGGCTGAGACAGATCAGATTCCATTTTTAAAAGTTCCTGAGCTTTTTGAACCTGAAATTGAAATTAATGATAGTTTACTCCATAAAATAAAAAATATTATTGAAAAAATAAATAAACGCTTGGTGATCCTTATATTAGATTTTAAAATTTGATACCAGAATTAAAAGAAAAAATTAAACAAGAGACAAATATGATTTTTATAAAACACGATTATTAAAATGCACATGTAAAGAAAACATTCCAAAAGGAAGGATTGAAAGATTGTTAGTGTTTTAACACCACTTTTTATTGCCACTTTTGGGCTATTTTGTGTCAGACGGTTTTTGATGGCGGAGGAAGCTAGAGTGCCCAGAGAAAACCACCAACTTTGGATAGGTAAACTGACAATCCAAGTCAATTAAAATGGAGTTGAGTGCAACTGCAAGAGTGGGATTTGAACTCACATCCTCAGTGTTAACTCACAAGTGATAACAGTAGTAGAACTACATAGACCACTAGGCCACCTAGACCCTTATATTAAACTAGAGGCTCTAAAGAGCCGGTGTTGCTCACCTTGGTCTATGTGAATATTAAACAAAGGAAGCAGATGAATTCATGACAAAATTGTGTTTTGGTGATGGTGATGTGTTTGTACGTCTTACTTTATTGAACATTCTTGCTGCTTACAGTTATCTCTATTTATAATGAACTTGCCCCAGTAGTTTCAGTGGAAAATGTTAGTAAAAAATTACAAATTTTATAAAAATGGTTAAAAATTTACTATAAAGGGCAACAACTCCTAAAGGGGTTAACTGACCATTTCGGTCATGTTGACTTATTTGCAAATCTAACTTTGCTGAACATTATTGCTGTTAACAGTTTATCTCTATCTATAATAATATTCAAGATAATAACCCAAAACAGTAAAATTTCCTTAAAATTACCAATTGAGGGGCAGCAACCCAACAACGGGTTGTCCGATTCATCTGAAAAAACTCAGGGCAGATAGATTTTAACCTGATAAACAATTTTACCCAATGTCAGATTTGCTCTAAATGCTTTGGTTTTTCAGTTATAAGCAAAAAACTGCATTTTATCCCTATGTTCTATTTTTAGCCATTGCGGCCATCTTGGTTGGTTGGCGGGATCACCGGACACATTTTTTAAACAAGATACCTCAAAGATGATTGTGGCCAAGTTTGGAATAATTTGGCCCATTAGTTTCAGAGAAGAAGATTTTTGTAAAAGATAACTAAGATTTACGAAAAATGGTTAAAAATTGACTATAAAGGGGAATAACTCCTAAAGGGGGTAATTGACCATTTCGGTCATGTTGACTTATTTGTAAATCTTACTTTGCTGAACATTATTGCTGTTTACATTTTATCTCTATCTATAAAATTATTCAAGATAATAACCAAAAACAGTAAAATTTCATTAAAATTACCAATTGAGGGGCAGCAACCCAACAACAGAATGTTCAATTCATCTGACAATTTCAGGGCAGATAGTTCTTAACCTGATAAACAATTTTACCCAATGTCAGATTTGCTCTTAATGCTTTGGTTTTTGAGTTATCAGCCAAAAACTGCATTTTACCCCTATGTTCTATTTTTAGCCATGCCGCCATCTTGGTTGGTTGGCCGGATCACCCGACACAATTTTTAAACTAAATACCCCAATGATGAATATGGCCAAGTTTGGTTTAATTTGGCCCAGTAGTTTCAGAGGAGAAGATTTTTGTAAAAGTTAACGACGACGGACGACGACAGACGCAAAGTGATGGGAAAAGCTCACTTGGCCCTTCCGGCCAGGTGAGCTAAAAATGAATATGTATTGCAATATTAAAAGCAAGTTGACAAAAACTTTTGTACACAGAATTGGTTCATACAGTAAAATCATGTTTTAATTGTGTATACAAAGAAAGACTTAAATGGCCTGTACTGTTCATATAAACACTAATTATGCTTAGCTGTGTCTACAGCCATGGCCTGTACTGTTCATATAAACACAAATTATGCTTAGCTGTGTCTATGGCCATGGCTTTTACATTTTTTCTAAGTAAAAAAGATTGCTTAACCTATACAACATAATAACACTGATCTTACCCTGGCTTGAATAT
Source organism: Mytilus trossulus (assembly GCF_036588685.1). Taxonomy (NCBI): domain Eukaryota; kingdom Metazoa; phylum Mollusca; class Bivalvia; order Mytilida; family Mytilidae; genus Mytilus; species Mytilus trossulus. The sequence continues at coordinate 19,254,416 of NC_086380.1, forward strand.
AGTCATTGCCTTGAACTTCCTCTTGATTGTCCTCATCAATGTCATCCACATTGTCCTTCACCTTACCAAACATAAGGTCATGGTCAGATATACCAAATATATCTAGGGAATAATAATAAAGGAAGTTAAAGTATATACATGTATAAAATATATAAATTACAATGTATATCTTAGCATTTGAATAATTCCAATAAAGTTTAATTTTTGCATTTAAAATAAATTTGAAGTTTTGATTATAAGTCATCATTTTGGTATGTATTTAAGGAATGACTGTAATATTTTTTCTGTCTATGAAGAAATAACATAAAAAATTTGGTGCACACTGAATAACGCGTGTAGCGAGCTATTTACAGTGTGCACAACATATTTTATGTTATTTCGAATAGACAGAAACAATATTACAGTCATTTCTTTTAATTTAATTCTAAATTCCATTTTAAACCGTAGAAAACCATGACGTCAGAGTCACAACACTAAATCATGTCTATGGGCTGATAACAAAATAACATCAGCCAATAAGAAGAGGCGTTACATCCAAAATTAAATTATTTCAAAATGTAAAAAATACACTAGGTTTAAAATACCTTATCAAACTATTTGCTATCTCAACCAAACAAATCACAATGTTGCAGATCAATTGATATAAAAAATATATTCATATTTTACCATCTATGTGTGTACTCAAAGTGTTTGAAAAATGTCCAATAGACTATCAAAATCAAGAATGACTACCTAAACAAAGAATGTAACTTTTAACAAGGGAGCATCTAATGCCTGATATGTCCATCTAAACTGAAAATGTATCATAATACTTAGGGACGACATCAAAAGATTGATGTAGGATAAACAAGAATGTGTCCAAAGTACACCGATGCCCCACTCGTACTATCATTTTCTATGTTTACTGGACCGTGAAATTGGAATAAATTCTCTAATTTGGCATTAAAATTAGAATGATCTTATCAAAGGGAACATGTATACTAAGTTTCAAGTTGATTGGACTTCAACTTCATCAAAAACTACCTTGACCAAAAACTTTAACCTGAAGTGTAACAGACGGACGAACGAACAGACAAACAAACGGACATACTGACGCACAGACCATAAAACATAATGCCCCTCTATTATCCTAGGTGGGGCATAAAAACTTAAATCAAATAGTTTGGGGGTGGAGTGGGTCAACATTGCATCAAGTTTTGTTAATCTAAAATCAATTTTACATATATCCATCCCTGTTGGTCATTCAATTTTTCCCAAATTAAGTTAAGAGGGGGGGGGGGGGGGGGGGGGGTCAGTGAAAAACTATGTGAGTTAAGTTTGTTATCCTTCATTGAACTTTTGATGTTGTCCCTTACCTAGAGAGTCTAGATATGCTATATGAGCATCTAAGGACTGGACTGTCCATCTAAACTCTAAATGTACCATAGTACTTACCTAGAGAGTATAGATAGGCTATATGAGCATCTAACGACTGGTCTGTCCATCTAAACTCTAAATGTACCATAATACTTACCTAGAGAGTATAGATATGCTATATGAGCATCTAACGACATAATACTTACCTAGAGAGTATAGATAGGCTATATGAGCATCTAACGACATAATACTTACCTAGAGAGTATAGATAGGCTATATGAGCATCTAATGACTGGTCTGTCTTTCTGAAGCCACTATGCATTTCTTCTAGCTGTTGTTGTGTTGATGATACCCGTGGATTATTTAGCTCAAACAGCTCCTTTAATTCTTGTTTGGTGAAATATCTATGTATGAAAAGATATATATAATAGTTGGTTTTCAAATTTCCCATAGAAAATTTATATGGGAAATTTACTGTTATTCATAACAATTCTGTATACACCTTTATCCTTTTATAAGATGTTGATAGATGCCACTTAGCAACTAGTTCTATATTTTGATCAAAAAAATAAACATTGAGACTTTTTTTTTTAGAATTTAATGAAGAGCCTTGGTTTTTTCACCTGGATCTATTTGCATTCAACAATAGCAACTCTCCAACATTGGAGACAAGAATATAAATCATGTATATGATCTCTTTATTGTTGATCTAGATCTTGTATTGCTGATCATATTTCCCTGGTTTTTTTTCTACTAGAGTGTTTGTCCAAAATACAAATAATGAGCTAACATTAGCATTCAAGGGTAATAACTTTAACAAAGAATCAACTGACAATTTATCCTGTTTACAATTTTCTTTATTGAAAATAACTTTTGCATGATATGCACAAATTTGGTAAAAATCATCATTAAAGGGCAACAACTCCTATGAGTCAACTAAAATTAATTAACAACAATGTTGTTATATTTGTAGATCTTGACTTGCTGATAATGTCTGATCATGATGTTTCAATTTTTCTGTTTCTGTTTGAGATGAGCAAAATATGTAAAAAAAAATTAGTAAAACTCATCTTTTAAGGACAATAACTCATACATCTGGAGTTAACACAGGTTTCCCCCCAGCTGATTCAATCTTGGACTTTCTTGTTATTTTTTTATTTCAAAATTTTACTCTTATCTGTTATAGATTTTGAGATGATAGGCAAAAATGAAAATGTAAAATATCATCATCTTAGGGCAATAACTCCTGTCTGACAGTTTTATAGAAAATATATCAACATTCTGAACATTTCTGATGTTATCAAATGTGTCGCTGGGATTCTGTTATCCCACCCTTTTCATTTACACCCTTTTCATTTAATTTAGATTTTAGGTATGTATACCTTTTCACATATTGTGTAGGCAAAAAAATAACCTTTTCACATTTTGTGTAGGCAAAAAAATTACCTTTTCACATATTGTGTAGGCAAAAAAATAACCTTTTCAAATATTTTTTGGGTTTCATGTGATGTGTAATGTGGAAAACTAAAGTGTCAAGTGAGAAAAATTAGTTGATAAAAAAAAAAAAGCTGGGAACACCAATAAAAAGTGAAAAAGAAACTTTTTTGAATTCAATCCTTATTATTTTTTATTTATTTTTTTCACCTAGAAAAATTTGACATTACCTGGTAAATGAAATGTTGAATTATACATACACACAGGGGAAATAAATAAAATCATGTAACCTTGTTGCTAATAAAGTCAAAATTGTGAAAAACAGCAAATATTTTCTGTTCTAATGGTAATTGCATTTGGGTGACACAAATAATGAATATAAAAAAAACCTGCTACTACAACCAAGTTTGTTATTTTTAGAAACACTGCTATCTGATGTGAAGCTTCCTGGAATCATTTAAGCAAATCTTTATAACAATTTGTCAACTTTCAAGTTAATGTATTAAAACCTTTTTAAATAATGTATATAAAGTTCAAGTATCAATTACTGCAGACATATCTCATAGGCGGATCCAGGGGGCCCGGGCCCCCCTTTTGTGGGAAAAATTTGGTTGATTATATAGGGAATCATTGAAGCATGACTGGAGCGGCCCCCCTTAGGTCAGTCAGCGGGCCCCCCCTTAGGAAAAGTTCTGGATCCGCCACTGTATCTGCAATCTGAAGGACAGACATTTCATCTCAGAGGATTGATATAAACTGTGAACACGAGACATAAAGGGTGAAAGTGAAATTTGATAATTTGCCCTTCAGTTTAAAGTTATATTGGATCTTCTGCAGTATAAATTGTTCTCATTAACAAGTTTGTTAGACATTAGGACAAACAGGGCTAATTATTTTGTATGTACACTTGTTTCATAACCTCCAAAATCGTTAACTTTTTTTTCTCACTATTTTTTAATTCCCGCACTTGCACAGAACACAGAAATCTACTTTCTTCTTCCGGTCTCTTTGTCATGAGACTTTGAGTAGTCTAGAAAAATAAAGGAACTCAAGGAATACAATACCAATTTCATTTTTAATAACTCTTTGTCTTTGATATGAATAAGCGTTACCTGATGATCGCGTTTCTTTGTTTACATTGAACATGACATCATAACTTAAATAACGTCACAAGTAAAATCACTAACAACTGAACCAAAATCAGAAACGATACGGTATTATCGTTTTGAAATTGAAATATGTTTGAATTAAAAAAAAAATCAGACAGACTTCGTCCCCTTTCACAGGTAATGCCTAACTCATATAGCAAGTAAGGAGTGAAATTACACAGTCAAAAAGTGTTGGTCCTGAATTTAAAGTAAAGTAGCTGAAAAAGGTATATTTTGAGTTAAGAGCTGATAAAAGTTTTCTATAATTTTGATATAATTTTGTCAAAAAGTAGCACATCACACTGTAAAACTATTATTGAGGAGTTCAGGTGAGATTTTTTAAATTTTCATTTATTACTAAATAACTGTGTTTTTCGGACTATATTAGGCGTAATTGCATCGCTGGGTAGTTGTCACTCCAATGTTAATTCCACATCACTTTTTTTCATTTACATAAAATCTATCTAAAAAAGGTTGACAAAGTAAACGAGTGTTTCACTCAACAGCAAATAAAAGCCATTTTTTAAGTTAATCGTAGACCCCCATTAATAAGATTACATGAGATATTTTCAGAAATCATGTGTTGGAATTTTTTATGTTTGGGTATTTTGGATTTTTCTTTTTTTATGTCATCTTGGATTTAACTTCTGTCATACTATCTTATTTTTTTCTAATCTTATGTTTAAGTATCTTGAATTTTTCTTATACAATGCTATCTTGGATTTTTAATGTGAGTCTATAATAGATTTTTTTTCCTATTGCCACAGCTATTCATTTTTTAATGCATTGTGAATTTTATTTAGATCTGCAATGTGATCTTTTTTTGAAAGCAAGTGCAATTAACCCAAATTTTTTTTCGATTTTAATCATGACAACAAATTTATCTTTCTGATTTCACATGACTGTATACATCCCTTTTTAGCAAAATCTTTATATTTTATGTTTAACTGCAGAAAATATTGTGTATAACAGAATGTTTTTGGTTTTTTTTTGTGTTTTTTTTTATTGTGATGTAAAATTTTTATTTATTAATTGGTAAATGAATGTTAGAATAAGTTTTAAAGCAAAAGTGTCTCATAAGTCAGTCATGGCTGGATACCGATATTTTAACTTCGATTTTAATTCTTATTTTGTATTTTTATACTTATATTATTATGAATGATATTGTTCAGTATTGGTATGTGACACTATAATAAAATATTCTGTCTGTCTGTTTTTACCAGCTTACAACCTTGGGGGAAAAGTTAAGGATATGTCTGTTCCATAGAGTTCTTATAATTATATATCAATAACTGTGTATGGGCTTTTTACTAATTTGGTGAAAAAAGGTTTTCCGTATTCATACTGAGAAAAAAGTGTTGTGAGGAAAGTCAAAATCTTAAAAGAAGAAGCAAGTATTTTTTGTTATCATAGCATTTGGGTGACACCAATAAATAAGTGCCAGTCTTTTTGAGAATCAGGCAATTTTGAGAGAAAAAAATCAACCATCCTATTTTGAAATTACACTTATCCTTTACACTCATCCTGAGTAAGAAATGATAGGTTTTTTGTTTCTATATGTGTGGTAATTAGAAATATCTGTAGATACATTTTGGTTAAAATGATAGCAAATTACAGATTTAGCTCCCCTTAATTCTAGTGCATTTAATGAGAAAAAACAGGAGGGATTTAAATAAAAAATGTTTATTGTCTAAAAAATACTATGAAATAACTGTGTGTCAGGCCATAGTGGAATTGCATTGATTGGTATAGTTGTTACTCTGAAGTTAATTCCACATCACTTTTCTTCCCATACATAAAATCCATATAAACTATTATTGAGGAGTTCAGGTGAGATTTTTAAAATTTTCATTTATTACTAAATAACTGTGTTTTTCGGACTATATAAGGCGTAATTGCATCGCTGGGTAGTTGTCACTCCAATGTTAATTCCACATCACTTTTTTTCATTTACATAAAATCTATCTAAAAAAGGTTGACAAAGTAAACGAGTGTTTCACTCAACAGCAAATAAAAGCCATTTTTTAAGTTAATCGTAGACCCCCATTAATAAGATTACATGAGATATTTTCAGAAATCATGTGTTGGAATTTTTTATGTTTGGGTATTTTGGATTTTTCTTTTTTATGTCATCTTGGATTTAACTTCTGTCATACTATCTTATTTTTTTCTAATCTTATGTTTAAGTAGTCCAAATAATTATGACGTCTTGAAAGGCTATTATAATTTTTTTCTTTGACGCCTTACTTCGACGCGTCAAAGAAAAAAATTATAATAGCCTTTCAAGACGTCATAATTATTTGGACTAATGTTTAAGTATCTTGAATTTTTCTTATACAATGCTATCTTGGATTTTTAATGTGAGTCTATAATAGATTTTTTTTCCTATTGCCACAGCTATTCATTTTTTAATGCATTGTGAATTTTATTTAGATCTGCAATATGATCTTTTTTTGAAAGCAAGTGCAATTAACCCAATTTTTTTTTCGATTTTAATCATGACAAAAAATTTATCTTTCTGATTTCACATGACTGTATACAACCCTTTTTAGCAAAATCTTTATATTTTATGTTTAACCGCAGAAAATATTGTGTATAACAGAATGTTTTTGTGTTTTTTTTTATTGTGATGTAAAATTTTTATTTATTAATTTGTAAATGAATGTTAGAATAAGTTTTAAAGCAAAAGTGTCTCATAAGTCAGTCATGGCTGGATACCGATATTTTAACTTCGATTTAAATTCTTATTTGTATTTTTATACTTATATTATTATGTATGATATTGTTCAGTATTGGTATGTGACACTATAATAAAATATTCTGTCTGTCTGTTTTTACCAGCTTACAACCTTGGGGGAAAAGTTAAGGATATGTCTGTTCCATAGAGTTCTTATAATTATATATCAATAACTGTGTATGGGCTTTTTACTAATTTGGTGAAAAAAGGTTTTCCGTATTCATACTGAGAAAAAAGTGTTGTGAGGAAAGTCAAAATCTTAAAAGAAGAAGCAAGTCTTTTTTGTTATCATAGCATTTGGGTGACACCAATAATTAAGTGCCAGTCTTTTTGAGAATCAGGCAATTTTGAAAAAAAAATCAACCATCCTATTTTGAAATTACACTTATCCTTTACACTCATCCCGAGTAAGAAATGATAGGTTTTTTGTTTCAATATGTGTGGTAATTAGAGATATCTTTAAATACATTTTGGTTAAAATGATAGCAAATTACAGATTTAGCTCCCCTTAATTCTAGTGCATTTAATGAGAAAAAACAGGAGGGATTTAAATAAAAAATGTTTATTGTCTAAAAAATACTATGAAATAACTGTGTGTCAGGCCATAGTGGAATTGCATTGATTGGTATAGTTGTTACTCTGAAGTTAATTCCACATCACTTTTTTTTCCCATACATAAAATCCATATAAAAATGGTTGAACAAAGGGGAAAAAGGTGTTTCACTGAACAACAAAGTAAAGTATTTTTTTATGTTAATCCTAGACCCCCATTAATAAGATTATCAGGTGCTAATCTGTTACGTCATAAATACAGGTATAATCTTTGTAAAAATCCCTACATTCCAAGATAATTACCTGTATACAATGATGTTAATTAAGATAAAATACTTATATATTAATAAGATTAAATATAAATATATTTCTACAGACAAATAACACCCCCTGACTGAATTTATATGACAAAATTCTACAATCAATTACATAGTCTGTCTAAAATTATTTTATAACATTTCAATTGTAAATAATATTTCTATATATAGTTTTAATAAAACATAAAATTGCAAATAAATAATATTTCTATATATAGTTTTAATAAAACATAATATTGCAAATAAATAATTCAAAATTAATTGTCTATTTAGATCAAGAAAAAATGCAGAAAATGTTATACAAATTTCCCAATTTGAATCGAAAGTTACATTGGTGTGAATCTTTTTTTTAATGTTTATATTTTACAAAAATTATTTTAAATGAAATCTGTCACATACTTTTATGTAAAACATTTTCAATATAACTTTGTATTTCAAATTGAATGGATGATGATGATTATATTGTAATAAAATTTATTAGTAGATCTTAAAGATGATCCTAAAATATTTAACTTATATATATATCAAAGGGAATTTGTGTCAATGCATTGACCATATATTCTTAAAATTGTTGGGTGTGAAATTCAGCTTTTCTTGAAACATTTAATTAGAGATATATAAGTTTTCTAATGACATCATTTGGCCTAATATATTTCATAATAAATAAAAAACAAGAATGTGTCCAAAGTACACGGATGCCCCAATCGCACTATCATTTTCTATGTTCAATGGACCGTAAAAATGGGTAAAAAATATAATTAGGCATTAAAATTAGAAAGGTCATATCATAGAGAACATGTGTACTAAGTTTTAAGTTGATTAAACTTCAACTTCATCAAAAACTACCTTAACCAAAAACTTTAACCTGAAGCGGGACAGACGGACGGACGGACAAACGGCCGAACGGACGCACAGACCAGAAAACCTAATGCCCCTCTACTATCGTAGGTGGGGCATAAAAAAATCAATAAATAACCAAAAAAATATACTGGAAATAATGAAACACATGTCATGAGTTCAATTTATTCAACTCTACTTTAAGAATTTAACTGATAAAACTCTAAATTAAAATCAAAGGGTACACAATACAAGATTAATGCAAAAAACTTCAAATACACACAATTTTCTATGGACAACTGTACAATAATCAGTGACCAACCCAAACTTTTCCTTAGGGAGGGGGGGCGGGGGCCCTTTGACTGACCTAAGGAAGGCCCTCTCCAGTCATGCTTCAGTGATTCCCTATATAATCAACCAAATTTTTCCTGGATCCGCCTATGAAAATAGAGCACATGGCATTTTTGAATCAAGATAAAGAGGTTCCAAAAGCTTAACTAAGGCGCAGGACATGTAAAGACCCAACCCATCCTGCCCCCTTATGTTTAAATAAGCTTCTGCTTCACTTTTGTTACTGATAGCAATATATATGGCAAACCCTGAAACAGATGAAGCACAGAGAGTCACAAGACAAAAGGTTACAATCAAGATTTCTAAATCAACTTTTTTTTCTCCCATCCACTTTCTCATATAATTCAACAATCTTATAAATAAAATGGTAAGAAGACAGGCTGTCAAACTGACTACATTGTGTTAAGGAACATATGATTCATCATGAAAAGTTCATGGAAAAAAATTATATAACCAATTCATCATGAGTTTTTTGCATAATACTTTCTCTACACTGAATTTTGTTTGTTATGGTTTTTTTTACTTTTTGTCTTTTCCGTTTACTGTAGATATAAGTGTGGACTTACAAGTTTAATGTAAGTCATTGTTAACATCAGAATAAAACTTACAAAATTAAAGCTTATATCTGGGACTATTATACTAACAGATATGATGGAATAACTTCAATTCTATGTCCATAGTTATTGGGAAAAATACATGAATGACCCTCATTCAAGTTATATCATGTATATTCCCCCCAAATTTTTTTTTTAAATTGCATGATCAGTCTTAACAATGCTTGACAAGAACATAAATATATCATGTTTAATAAACTTTTTCATGTCTCCTTAAAGGCAAAACTTTTAAAATTCCTGAAATTTAATCTAAAATTCAAATGCACTTTTTAATTAAAAAAACAACTTTTTCATGACAGTTAACAAATAAAATAAACATGTATTTGACACATGTATTGTCACTACAGGAGATGAAGTTGAATTTCCAGTGTGGTTAGACAATGTACTGATACTGACATCTTTATTGTCACATGACAAAGTAGCAGACATGTGACAAACTGGCCAGGGATGTGGGCGGAGCTTACATCCAACAAGGTTAACAAAGAATAAATGATAATAAATTATGCAAATTCTGCATCTGGTTTCTACTTCCAGTGGCTCAAATGACAATTCTAAGTATATAAACTTTATTTCTGAAATAATTATTTGCAATGAATTCTTATTTTATTGAAAACCAGCATGAAATTATAAATTTCTCCTTATGGTGACCCAGTAAGTTTGTTTGTAAACAACAAAAATCCACATGCTCTAGGGTAATAAATTTCCTCTTTATCCATCCACATAGTAAGTTAATTAGGTTTTTCTTCTTAATTTGGCCACAACAAGTAAGATATAATTCAATCAATTTATATTTTTCAATGTTAGCATGTGTGTGCAGGAATGTTTGTTGTAGGGCTATGTGACTAATTTGTTTTTCTTTGTTCTGAGGTGACCACAGCAATTTAGATGTATTGTTCAGATAAGAAGATAAGAGGCTCAGTTGTTTGGACATGCAAATTTATGTAATATTAAAAAGCCCACCCTAGGGTAATCCAGTGGTCATTCTTGTTGGTCAACATGTAATGGTCAGTTGAAAGGTAAACAGTCAAACAGAATAGAAGCTTTTAAGGTAAGTGGACTTTATATATTTTTTAATTTATATTTACTTTTCTAAATAACTTACTTGTAACAATATCAACTAAAGCAAAAGGTCTTCAATTAATAAAAAATAAAGTTTTCAGTAATGTCTTTGTTACAATGTGTCTGTAAAATGATACACATTAAAATATAGAATAAGTGTTAAAAGAAAAGCCAAATTTTGTTAAATCCAAAAATTTATTATTTCATCAACATGCAGAAAAAAAGGGTTTTTTTTTCACCAAAAAAGGTTACCAAAAAAGTCTGATTTATTTTTTTACAAACAGGATTTTTGTTGTTAAAAATATTAATTTTTAATTTGGTAATTTTTTTATTTCCAATGCATTGAATTTTTGACAATTAAAATAGTTGGCATGACAATGTTTATTCAGTAATTAACATGTAACCAGACTGACATATGTCACAGTTGTTATTACAATTAACAAGTGTCCACTAAATGGTCAGTTATACTGGTCACTACTGTAGTACACACTCATTTAGATATGGACACTTGTGTTGATAACAGCTACATGGTTAGGTGAGTTTGTCAAAGTTTTTGTTTTTATCAATTCAAATTCTCTAAATGTTTTATTATTTTGAATCTTATTTAAGTTTATAAGTAACTATTACTAATATGAATATTTTATCACTTTAAAATTTCCATGATTATTCTTTTCACCAAAAAAATTAGTATAAAATTCATAAATGAACACAAATGACTAAACTCTTATGTTATTTTATCAATTGTTCAAAAGAAACTTATTTTCACATACTTAATAAAGTACATTAATTTCCTAGTAACAGTTGTGTGCATGTGTAACCATGACAACAAGCACTTACTGATGCTGGGGAAAACATGTACATTCATCTAGAGCATGACTTGTAATTAATTTAACCTGAACAATGGTCAGCCTCTTGTTTTGGACTGGTTGCCAGAGTAAATCCAGCTGGTTCCTCCCTGGTATCATGTTGTGTGAAGGGTCTAATTACTGCCTGCACCAATATGATGCCAGAGGGAGGGATAGTTAGAGATAACCATCACATATATACACCAGTTCAATTCTGGAATAGGAGGATTTTATAGTTTGATATTTTGGATTTTTTCATGGATTATTTTGAATTTGTCTTGGATTTTCTTGTGTTTTGTTTTTTTTTATTTTCTTATTTATGTTTTCTGCTATCTAAAATTGTTATTAGCTATTTTGGATTTTCATTTTGTTCTAGATATTTTAAATTTTATGTTTTGGTATTTTTCTTATGGTTTACTATTTTGACTTTTTCTTATATTCTGCAATTTTAGATTTTTCCTGTGTTTTTCTATCTGAAATTGTTTTTATGTTCAAGTAATTTGAAGTTTTCTTATACAATGCATAGTAATGTGGACTTTTCTAATGTTTTGTTGATATCTTGAATTTTTCTATAATTCCTTATGAACAACAATCTAAAAAAATGCTCTGCATGGAAGACTTAGAAATTAAGATTTTGTTCTATTGAACTTGTTTTACTAAGACTTATTGAGGAACCAGTTGAACAATTTCATTGTTTCCTGTCTTTTCGGTTCTTTCTATTTTCTAGTGACTTTATAGACCATAAGAATCAACAGATATCTATTGGTCCTGACATTACGTTCGGTGCTGAGATATATAACATTCTGCACCAATTTGATGCCAGGTACCAAGGGGTATTACATCTACATAGTTGAATTTGGTACCAGAGGTTGTTATAAAAACATATACTTAGTTATTCTGTATTGCCTGTAATAAGGGGTATCAATAAATATAGAGAGATTTTTAATTTAATGCAGATAACCAAAATATCTACAGCCATGACAGTACAGGGTTTGTATTTGGAAATGTTAAATTAGTTAAATAATAAAAAAAATAATATCATCTCAATTTAATTGCTATTTAGTGATTTATGTAACTTTCAAATGAATTTTTTTTTTTTCAATAAATATAAGCAAAGATCTAGAAATTTAAATTCAAACTGCACATCTCAGGAATATTTATGGGAACTAAATTAAAACGAGAAATGCTAAAATTCAAGTCTTTGTAATATTACATTATAGTTAAAATCTTTACAGCTACATTATTATTGATGCGTTTTTTTCCAAATCAAATCAAAAGTAATTAAAATTAAATATAAAAAATAAATCATAATGCTATGGTGTAATTTTTCAAACTTTGAAAATTTGAAGAATTTAATCTTTTATTTAATCAAAACACTTCAAAGAGATCATGTGAATACAATATTGATTATTTTTTATGTAATAATTGCTTTCTTGTAATGCCCTCGAGAAATATTTTTTCTTGATAAATACATAGTCGTTTGTACAATGTATCTGACATGTTTGCTTTGTAATCAATTCAAACAAATGTGTTAAGTTGTCTCCCTTGATCTCAGGTTCTATAACAAAGGTATGAAATAACACCTGGAGGCAAACTTCCATTGATATCAAAAAACCACTTTATTTGATCCCTTTTATCTCACCATTGATCTCCTTATATCTTGAAAAGAATAAAAAAAACTTGTGAAATTCCATTAAGATTTTTTTACAATTAACAAAAGATTGTGAATGACAATTAGCCTTAGATAAGACTTATACAACAGCAGGATATAGATACAAAGGGAGGTAATTAAGATAAAATTACAGTGGCATTTCATTTGCTTAGAGATTATCACATTGTAATCACGGATTAACTTTGACACCTGCAAAATAATAGTTTATTAAGATAGATATTTTCTTAGAAAATTTCTTATATAAAGAAAAAAATAATAATTTTTAGCTGTACATTTCTTTATTTAATGCTTACATGTTAGGAAAAACATTGTATTCATTGAAGGAAAAAGAACAGAGAAGATTTTTTTCAAAGAATATTTTTTCAAAAATAATACATTTACAGACTGGTAGCTATAACAAGGGAAGGAAAAATGTGTGGGTTTTTTTTGCACCTAAATTCCAATTTCTTGGTTGGTTTAAACACTTAGTTTGCTATTTATGTCAACTTAACAGAAAAAAAGTCTCTATGATAGTTTGAGATGTCAGTTTTGAGGAGGTTTTCTCAATTCTTAGGTGAACTGTTTACTTTTCCTGTGAGACTTGTTGTTCCTGAATAAGAGTTATCTTTCTTACCTGTATCAATACAGTGCTGGTGTGCAGACTAATAATTAGCACTTGTTGATGCTGGGGAAGAGAGATGACATTTACACCATACATGCAGTATTTCCTAGTATTCATGACATGCATGTCTTATTCTACAGTATCTCTTTGTTATCTAATGTGCTAGAGTTTTGTTCTGTTTTAATTCTGCTAGTGTTTTCATTTCTGTTTTAATTCTGCTAGTGTTTTCATTTCTGTTTTAATTCTGCTAGTGTTTCAATAAGCCTATGGTGGGTTTAAGAAGAGCTGTCTGATACATTATTGCAATGTGTGCATGAATAGAAGAGTTGTCCTTATTTTCCTAGTATTTATAATGTGCTGGTGTGTTATATCAACTAGCACTTACTAATGCTGGGGATAGACTGGACTTTACATCAATTCCGAATGTTATGCAGATTGGAATTTATTGGTTGAATTTCTATGTGATCCTTTTTTTCTACAAAACATTTTTACGGCTGGTGGTCATGAATAATGAAATGATTGGGGTCTACATATAGGGAATTTACAAATTTGAAGGATGGGCCTATACTTATGTAAAAACACTTTTTTAGAAAATAATCAAATTTAGAGTTTCCTTGAAACAATTTAACTGTAAGGTTATTCATTTTAATTAATGTAATTTCATCTCGTTTTCTGAGGACTTTTTTAACAAGAATGTTTCATTGTTGATTATTTTTAACACACTTCATAAGATCAGAAAAAAATATATTTTATTTTCAAAAAGCCATTTTATAAGAGTTGTCTGCTCATGTTTTTGGTTTTTTAAGTCCTTTCATTTAAACAATTTAAATAAAAAAAACATATTCTCTGAAAAAACTTCAATTTGAGGCCTTTAAATTTTATTACATTTTTTGAAATAGTACAACATAAACTATGTATCTCAATACCACATTCTTTCTTTATGGTCAAATCACCAAATTTTTCTACTTAAAGTGGGTATGTAACCGAAATTGTTGGAAAGTGAAGATTCTGTGAAAATTTGATGGTTACATACTATTAGTTGTATATGTGGTATAATCATGATAATTAAAGTCTGTTGCTGTTTTAAATAACTGTAATTTACAATGGATATAACATATAAAAATTTCTTGGGTTTGATGCTATATGATATTATAACTTAGAAAAGTATTTGGTGTCAAATTTCATAAAGTAATTATACTATGAAAAAAATATAATAGAATGTTTTGAAAAGTCTGATACCTTTGACCTTGACATAGGCAGTTTTGTCTGACACAATTAACAGAGAACCCTACATGGCCAAGAGCTTCCATAAAGTTTAAGTAAGGAACTGTCATGAAACTTGATTTAAAAAATAAATAAAAACAAAGATATCTTCATATGCTACTTCTTGGTCACGAAGATCAGTTCATGTCACTGAAAGATTGCAAATTTATGAAGTCAAACCCAGACTGTATTCTATCACTAAAATACAGAGAAAATAAATCAATCGAAAACTTTCCTTGAGACATTAATTCTAAATCAGAAAAAGTTAAAAATGGTGTTTTTTTTTTCTAATCGATACATATACCTCTTATCTCATTTGATTCATATTAATATGTTTCTACTAAAAATGATTTTTAAATTTCAAGTTAATTCACAAGGAATAAAAGTTTTATGGCAAATGCAAAAATAGTGAAAAAATAAAATGGTCTGTATTTCATGATGGTTGCAAAGTAATAAGGTCCTACATATGTGCAACAGTACTTAAATGATCAACCGTTTGTTTTGGATGTAGAACTAGATAAATAAAGCTGCAATAATATGCTGCCTAGAACAAAAAAGCATTAAAACAACAGGACACAAATAGTTTGTGATGGTTCAAGCAAGGTAAAATATACAAAGATGGATATTACTGATTCCAATTGAACTAATATCCCTCAAAACACAAGTGTGGATTTAAACAACTTTAGGTGGTACCTCACACTACAGGGAGATAACTCTGTAAAATCAGCTAAACATTTTTATTACGCTGCGTTGTTAAGAGAATATTAAGCTTCTCAATGATCAAAACTAGTGTTTGTCAAACTGCTATATAACCAGTGTAATTTTTCTGATAAAATGGTTGGTTCAATTTTTTGAAATTTTTATAATTTTGTCAAAGGCGGTAAATACTTTGTCAAAATTTCTGAAAATTAAACGAGCCAAATTGGTTTTAGTGAAAGTGTTAGGTACCACCTTAAGGTTACTACACTACCTCAACAATGGAATATAAAACCCTTAACCATAGCAAGCAATTCAATGTCATGCATGATAACTTGTACCTGTGATATTCTAGGCAGATGTTTATAGCTCAAAGCTATCTAATTTACACCAAGATATATGTATTATTGTTGATTCAGAATGATAGGTTTAAATAATTTAGAAGGGGTGTCTTTCAGCATTTTGTGAATTAAAAAGCATGATAAATGCCAGGATTCCAAATGCATTTTAACACCATCTTGACGTTAAGGTATTAATACCAGAAGGGGGTTCTAATACCTGTATGGGTTTGTACTGTTTCCTGTTGTCTGTCTGGTGATAGAATCTTTGAATATCTGCCTCCTATAGATCTTCTCCTCCACAGTCCCACAAGTTATCAACCTGTAGATGACCACATTCTTCTCCTGTCCTATCCTAAAGGCTCGGTCTACAGCTTGTGCATCAGTAGCAGGGTTCCAACTTGGATCATCTAAAAAAATGCAAATGTTAAGGTTTTATTCATTGTTATTAGATTTGAAGTAGCTTTCAGTTTTTACTGATATCAGATTTGTTTTTTGTCTTCATATTTGTTTTATAACCATTTGAAGAGTCGAGCCTTTTCTTACTGATTGTTATACTGTAAAGTCAAATTATTGTATGCATTTGTTATTGTTATTAATGAAGAACGGACAATAATGCAAGATTAATTATTATTATTACATGTATTATACGATTATAAATTTTACAAACCGATGCAAATTTCAGATACTAGAATGTGTGTTCTAACTATTACAATATCAACTCAGGCACACTATAAGCAATAATTTCTGAATTTAAAATAGTTGATTCTTAAGCTGTGCTATTTCTAATACGCCACTGTCCAGATTAGTAGCAGGAATGGGCACCCACAAACATGTTTAGCCCTGCCTTGATCTGTAGGTACTTGTCCCAAATCAGAAACCTGTAATATAGTGGGTGTCATGTTTGTCATATATAATGTTTGGACCAAAATCAGACTCTTGGTTTTCTTATTTATATAAAAAAGAAGATGTGGTATCATTGCCAATGAGTCAACCTTCCACAAGTGACCGAGATGACACAGAAATTAACAACTATAGGTCACCGTATGGCGTTTAACAATGAGCAACGCCCATACCACATAGTCAGCTATATAAGGCCCCAAAATGACAATGTAAAACAATTATAGCGAGAAAACTAATGGCCTTATTTATATAAAAAAATGAATGAACAAGAATGTGTCCATAGTACACGGATGCCCCACTCGCACTATCATTTTACGTGTCACTGGACCATGAAATTGGAGTCAATACTTTAATTTTGCATTAAAATTAGAAAGATAATACCATAGTTAACATGTGTAATAAGTTTCAAGTTGATTGGACTTCAACTTCATCAAAAACTACCTTGACAAAAACTTTAACCTGAGCTTCACACTATCTTTTTCTTTGTTCAGTGGACAATGAAATTGGGGTCAATACTTTAATTTGACATTAAAATTAGAAAGATTATATCATAGGGAACATGTGTACTAAGTTTCAAGTTGATTGGACTTTAACTTCATCAAAAACTACCTCGACCAAAAACTTTAACCTGAAGCGGGACGAACGAACGAACGAACGGATGAACAAACGAACGGACGAACGAACTGAGGCACAGACCAGAAAACATAATGCCCCTCTACTATTGTAGGTGTGGCATTAAAAAAAATATGTTACACAAAAACAAACAACAACCACTGAATTACAGGCTCCTGACTTTGGACAGGCACATACCTACATAATGTGGCCGTTTGCATTGTTTTAACATTTTGTCATGTCTTGCTATGTGGTAATGGTTTTATTTATTGCAAAAGGTCATATAGTGATCATAGTTATTAACAACTGCATCATATTGCTAACACGCCTCCTTACTTTATATATAGAATTTATATAAATGTTGATGGTTACAATATTAATAGAACACAAAATTGTCTCCTGTTTCCAATTATTCATTTAGCTATACTGTTTTGTCTCTGTATCTTTCTAAATAGATAGATATAGGAAGATGTGGTGTGAGTGCCAATGAGACAACTCTGCATCCAAATAACAATTTAAAAAAAAATGTAAACCATTATAGGTCAATGTACGGCCTTAAACACAGAGCCTTGGCTGACACCAAACAACAAGCTATGAAGAGCCCCAAAATTACTAGTGTAAAACCATTCAAACGGGAAAACCAACGGTCTAATCTTTATAAAAAAACGAGAAAAAAGAAACGAGAAACAGGTATATATTACGCAGGTTCTATGCATTAAAGGGAGACAATTTAAATGTCACAACTGTTCTATCTACTCACAAATAACCACCCTGTCTGCTGCTGTTAGGGTCAATCCAACACCTCCAACCTAGAAACAAATTAATAGGTTGAAACTCATATGATCATATCTTTGCAAAGTGGAATTTTTTAGTTAGAATAGTGACAAATTGAGACAATATTTAATTGTACTCAGGACAGACCTCACATAAATAAAACAATATTTTCTAAAAGAATTCAAATTGAGTTGCATGTTCATTTTGTTTTTAGATCTATAGCATTCTAGCTATCAAAGTGGTTACAATGAAAAATATGAATATATATATAAAATGTTCACTCTCTGGTATTAAAGATCAGCCTATTTTGTTTTATAAGTATAAGACATACAGCAACCTTATCTACTAAATCTTACTTGTGTTGTCAATAGAAATACAACTAAATCTTACTTGTGTTGTCAATAGAAATACAGAGTATCTGTCATCAGTCTGAAACTTCTGCATTCTTTGATCTCTCTCAGACAAATGTGTTACTGTCCCATCTAGTCTCAATACCATGTGTCCCTACAATAAACAAATTTACACATGTGTAACTGTCTCGTCTAATCTCAACACTATGTGTCCCTACAATGAACAAAGCTAACCCATGTGTTAATGTCTCGTCTAATTTTAACACCATGTGTCCCTACAATGAATACAGATTACACATGTGTTACTGTCCGGTCTAATCTCAACACTATGTGTCCCTACAATAAACAAATTTACACATGTGTTCTGTCCTGTCTAATCTCAACACCATGTGTCCCTACTATGAACACAGATTACACATGTGTTCTGTCCTGTCTAATCTCAACACTATATGTCCCTACAATAAACAAATTTACACAGGTGTTCTGTCCTGTCTAATCTCAACACTATGTGTCCCTACAATGAACACATATTACACATGTGTAACTGTCCCATCTAATCTCAACACTATGTGTCCCTACAATGAACACAGATTACACATGTGTTCTGTCCTGTCTAATCTCAACACTATGTGTCCCTACAATAAACAAATTTACACATGTGTTCTGTCCTGTCTAATCTCAACACTATGTGTCCCTACAATGAACACAGATTACACATGTGTTACTGTCCGGTCTAATCTCAACACTATGTGTCCCTACAATGAACACATATTACACATGTGTTCTGTCCTGTCTAATCTCAACACCATGTGTCCCTACAATAAACAAATTTACACATGTGTTCTGTCCTGTCTAATCTCAACACTATGTGTCCCTACAATGAACACAGATTACACATGTGTTACTGTCCGGTCTAATCTCAACACTATGTGTCCCTACAATGAACACATATTACACATGTGTTCTGTCCTGTCTAATCTCAACACTATGTGTCCCTACAATAAACAAATTTACACATGTGTTCTGTCCTGTCATCTCAACACCATGTGTCCCTACAATAAACAAATTTACACAGGTGTTCTGTCCTGTCTAATCTCAACACTATGTGTCCCTATAATGAATACATATTACACATGTGTAACTGTCCCATCTCATCTCAACACTATGTGTTCTTACAATGAACACAGATTACACATGTGTTCTGTCCTGTCTAATCTCAACACTATATGTCCCTACAATGAACACATATAACACATGTGTTCTGTCCTGTCTAATCTCAACATCATGTGTCCCTACAATGAACACATATTACACATGTGTTCTGTCCTGTCTAATCTCAACACTATGTGTCCCTACAATAAACAAATTTACACATCTGTTCTGTCCTGTCTAATCTCAACACTATGTGTTCCTACAATATCACATATTACACATGTGTTCTGTCCTGTCTAATCTCAACACTATATGTCCCTACAATGAACACATATTACACATGTGTTCTGTCCTGTCTAATCTCAACACTATATGTCCCTACAATGAACACATATTACACATGTGTAACTGTCCTGTCTAATCTCAACACTATGTGTGCCTACAATGAACACAGATTACACATGTGTTCAGTCCTGTCTAATCTCAACACCATGTGTCCCTACAATAAACAAATTTACATATGTGTTCTGTCCTGTCTAATCTCAACATCATGTGTCCCTACAATAAACAAATTTACACAGGTGTTCTGTCCTGTCTAATCTCAACACCATGTGTCCCTACAATAAACAAATTTACACAGGTGTTCTGTCCTGTCTAATCTCAACATCATGTGTCCCTACAATGAACACAGATTACACATGTGTTACTGTCCCGTCTTATCTCAACCCCATGTGTCTCTACAATGAACACAGATTACACATGTGTAACTGTCCTGTCTAATCTCAACACCATGTGTCCCTACAATAAACAAATTTACACATGTGTTCTGTCCTGTCTAATCTCAACATCATGTGTCCCTACAATAAACAAATTTACACAGGTGTTCTGTCCTGTCTAATCTCAACACCATGTGTCCCTACAATAAACAAATTTACACAGGTGTTCTGTCCTGTCTAATCTCAACATCATGTGTCCCTACAATGAACACATATTACACATGTGTAACTGTTTCATCTAATCTCAACACTATGTGTCCCTACAATGAACACAGATTACACATGTGTTACTGTCCCGTCTAATCTCAACCCCATGTGTCTCTACAATGAACACAGATTACACATGTGTAACTGTCCCATCTAATCTCAACACCATGTGTCTCTACAATGAACACAGATTACACATGTGTTCTGTCCTGTCTAATCTCAACACTATATGTCCCTACAATAAACACATTTACACAGGTGTTCTGTCCTGTCTAATCTCAACACCATGTGTCCCTACAATAAACAAATTTACACAGGTGTTCTGTCCTGTCTAATCTCAACATCATGTGTCCCTACAATGAACACATATTACACATGTGTAACTGTCCCATCTAATCTCAACACTATGTGTCCCTATAATGAACACAGATTACACATGTGTTAATGTCCCGTCTAATCTCAACCCCATGTGTCTCTACAATGAACACAGATTACACATGTGTAACTGTCCCATCTAATCTCAACACCATGTGTCTCTACAATGAACACAGATTACACATGTGTTCTGTCCTGTCTAATTCATTTTGAATTTCGATCACGGTTCAGTATTTTTGTGATTTTACATTTCATTTGAATTTTTTTTAACACAAAATGTTGAAATAAGCATAATTTCATCACATTTTAGTATGTCAACCATTGATTTTTTATTGTTTTACACTACCAACTAAGTAATGCTTGTGCTTGGCCTTAAATTTAAATATAACAGCCCATGACATGTGAAAAATTCCAATAAAACTATGGCTTGCATGATTCATTTCTTAAGGAGCAAAATTTATGAAGGTTAATTCTAATAATAAAATATGAAAATACATCTTAAGGTGGTACCTAACACTTTAACTAAAATTAATTTGGCTCGTTTGATTTTCTTGTCAAATATATAAAAATTTCAAAAAATTTGAACCAACCGTTTAATCAGAAAAATTACACTGGTTATATAGCAGTTTGACAAACACTTATTTTGATCATTGAGAAGCTTAATATTCCCTTATGAACAAAACTTAATCTTCAGGATATTGAAAAATTAAAATAATATTTTATAAAAACAAACCATTGCAAAGAGTGTACACCTGCTGGAACCCCTGGCTCTAACTAATAGAATGATTTTATAAGCTAACTTTCAAGTAATTAAAATATCTACCCAATTCATGCAACCTTAGATTTAGATTTTCTATTCTTTTTTAAAATTATTAATAATATTATTATAAGTTTAAAGAAGGATTCAAAAATTCAACTTTATGTACTTGTCTCGATTTTGCTGATGTACTATGAACTTATTTACTATAATTATATTATATATATGAAGTTCTTTGCCAATAAACACATTACAAAAAAAAAAAAAAAAAAAAAAAAAAAGATATTGAAAAATTTCCTTATTATACATACCCTATTAGAAATAACTTTAAAGATGATATCTAATAGCTTCCTTGACTGAGAGAATACTAATGTTCTATGCCCCTCTGCTTTTAATTTATCAAGTAACTCCACCAGCACTATGAGTTTCCCTGACTCATTAATGAGTATCTGATCATCAACGTTTTTAATTTGATTGACAGCGCTAAGGTACGCCTCCTCTGATTCTAACTGGTCCTCATCAAGACTGGAAAGAAAATAATAATACAGTTGATTACTATTACAGGAGTGTTTTCCCTACAGGGTTTATTCAATGGTCTCTGACATTTATTTATGGCACCTCAAATCAATATACTTAGGAAAGGTGTATAAATTTCAGTTATGTACTCAAAGCATCTTAGTTTTGTCATTCTTAAAGATTTATCAGTATTCTTGTTTGAATTATTTCACATTTCAGGATAGGCTTTTTAAAGTCGATTATACAGTATTGGTTATTCTCAGTTACAGGCCCTTTGGTGGCCTTTTATGGCTGACATCAACTGTATTTAGATGATGAATTGATTCATTTTAAATATGGTAATTTTAGCAAGGCTTTTATTCACTTTTTGTGCTTCATGCAGTAAAATATTCCCCGTTTTCATTATTTACATTTTACGTGAAGTGAATAGTTAAACTGTAAAATGTCTACTGCAAAATAAAAAGCTAAAATTAGAATGTTTCCTGATAAATTATAAAAGTTTCATGGTCCAATTCATCTTGTAGCCAAATTTTTATCGGAGATTATTTTTGTACAGTTGATTCTACATTTAATAATTAATATTTTGTTTAAATACTGTAAATTCAGAAATTATTGCATGCATTTATAATTGCGATTTTGTCATTTTAAACTCAAATGCAATTTTAATTTTTAAGATTTTGAGAAAAAGATAAAATAGTACAGAATGGGAGTTTTAATTATTGCATTTACAACTCTGTCTCATTATTCGCAATAATAAAAACATCGCAATAATTTCTGAATTTACAATAAAAATCAACTTAAAATCTTTGACAAAAGTTACGATATTTTTCCTCTTACCCATGATCCTCTAGTCCTAGCTGAGCTACAGCCCTGGTAGATAGAAGTCTGGGGTGGTCTGTTATTTTCTTCAGAACAGTTAATGCCACCAGTGGTGATTTCTTTGTCATTAGTAACTGAAAAATAACATCAAGTCTTCATCACAGAGCCAGAATTGACCAATGTATTGGAGCAATTTTTATGAACAACCTAGGAATTATTCTGGTCAATAGAAACATAACATTTGAAAGAAGAAAGTATAATTTGTAAAAAAAAATCAAATAAAGATCAGCAGAGACATTACTGTTTCTAATCTGTTCTTTTGAAAATCTAAAAATTACAAAAATTCAAGAAAACCAGGTGCTCCCCAGGATGCAGCTTTATACAACCGCAGTGGTTGAACCCTGAACAGTTGGGGCAAATTTGGTCACAGTATTCAAGCTTCATACAGTCTTAATTTTGGATTGTGATCAAATTTTTGACATAATATAGGTTTTAGTAACAAAATAAATGTGGTCAAAGATCTAACAAATCTATTTCACAATACTGTGCAATTGAAGATTTTTTCTTGAAACTTTTCAGAACTTGAAATTTGAAATTTTTTGAAAAAAACAGGAATCCCTAAAAAAAAAAATGGAAACAACCCCTGAAACTCCCCCTTGGAGCAATAACCTTTAAACTCAATCCCATCCTTTCCTTTGTAGTATGGAACCTTGTAGTACAATTTCAGAGAGATTCATACGCTTAAACACAAGTTATTGTCTGGAAACTAGAAACATGATTCTTTTTGGCCCTTTTTCCTACATATTTTGATCAATTAACCCAAAACTTAATCTCAGCCTCCCCTTTGTTATATGGAACATTGTAGTACAATTTTAGAGATATCCATACAATTACACACAAGTTATTGTCTGGAAACTAGAAAAATGCTCCTTTAGGCCCTTTTTTGGCCCCCAATTCCTACATATTTTGGGCAATTAACCCAAAACTTAATCCCAGCTTCCCCTTTGTTATATGGAACATTGTGGTACAATTTCAGAGATATCCATACAATTACGCACAAGTTATTGTCTGGAAACTAGAAAAATGCTTGTTTTTGAAAAATTACAGGTGACCTCATGACCTTAAACTATTCATTTAATTTATAGGAATAATAACTTTACCTCTTTTACAGTGTCCAATGACAAGAAATCATGGTAAATTTTCTGTTGTGTCTGAGTAAGGAATACCCATAATATCAAATCATTCTTTCTTGTTAAAGATGGCATTCTGTAAAAAATAACAACATATCAGACTGGTTAAAGATGGCATTCTGTAAAAATAACAACATATCAGACTGGTTAAAGATGGCATTCTGTAAAAATAACAACATATCAGACTGGTTAAAGATGGCATTCTGTAAAAATAACAACATATCAGACTGGTTAAAGATGGCATTCTGTAAAAATAACAACATATCAGACTGGTAAAAGATGGCATTCTGTAAAAATAACAACATATCAGACTGGTTAAAGATGGCATTCTGTAAAAATAACAACATATCAGACTGGTTAAAGATGGCATTCTGTAAAAATAACAACATATCAGACTGGTTAAAGATGGCATTCTGTAAAAATAACAACATATCAGACTGGTTAAAGATGGCATTCTGTAAAAATAACAACATATCAGACTGGTTAAAGATGGCATTCTGTAAAAATAACAACATATCAGACTGGTTAAAGATGGCATTCTGTAAAAATAACAACATATCAGACTGGTTAAAGATGGCATTCTGTAAAAATAACAACATATCAGACTGGTTAAAGATGGCATTCTGTAAAAATAACAACATATCAGACTGGTTAAAGATGGCATTCTGTAAAAATAACAACATATCAGACTGGTTAAAGATGGCATTCAGTAAAAATAACAACATATCTGACTGGTTAAAGATGGCATTCTGTAAAAATAACAACATATCAGACTGGTTAAAGATGGCATTCTGTAAAAATAACAACATATCTGACTGGTTAAAGATGGCATTCTGTAAAAATAACAACATATCAGACTGGTTAAAGACAACATCTTGTGATAATAATACAGATAAAATATTTCCTTTATTTTTTTCCAAGAGGTGTAAGTTGAAATACTCATCAGATCAAATGATTCCTTCTGTTTTTAAACATATACATACAATAACAATTTGATACCTTTTAGCATTGAAGCATAAATTGAGAAACAATTCAAAAGAACAAGTTAAAGATTAATCTATAGAGCACAAGATTTAAAATAACACATATATAATGACTTTATTCATACTTATTTCCAAAGGGTAAAGTTTCTTTATTGGCCTTGATGTAATATGAATATGTGAAATGATAACCAATGAGAACTCTGCACCAAGATTCAAGATTCTTTATTTCTTATAAAACCAAGTATATGGTACAAAGAAAGATATTTTTACATACAATAACATACAGATTTTGCGCATGACAAGTTTGCACAAAAACGAGCAACAAGAATGAGAGATTGGTGATCAACCTGGAGAACATACTTCTATATTGATAATTCTAATTAATTTACACAAATTTTTCAATACACGAATATTTTTTGAAATAAATAAACTGCCGAATTTCAAAACATTTACTCAGCTTATATAGTAAGGTTTAAGAAAAGCTCTTCTACTTTTTGTTAGAGCTGTACAATTTAAAATATAGTGAAATTCATCACCTAACACCAGACACCATATGATGTAGATTTTAGCAACTATAGGTCACCTTATGGCCTTCAACAATGAGTATATCCCATAGAGCAAAGCAAGCTATAAAATGCCACAACATGCTTAGTAATTTTTTTTACACTAAAATATCTTTCTTTTGTTACGAAGGTCCATTGCAGCTGAGACTAAGCTATATTTATAAAATTAAAGGGTGTTATTGTTTGAGGGTTTCAAAGAAGATTAGTTATTTTCTGTTACTTACTATGTTACCCTTATTTAGTGAAAAACATGTATTAACATATCAACTAGCTTATATACCATCAACCTTGTCCTGTTTGAGAAATAACTATAACAGGGAAAGATGAGGGGAAAAATAACCCTGAGTGTCCTATTCATGGCATTGAAGATTAAAGGATGCTGATAGATGTATCTCACTGTAATCTGCCTGTAGAGAGGGACCCCTAGTTAATACAATAACCATATAAGTGCTGATTTCATAGTGATTCTGATCTCAGTATGGTAGTATATTGTAATTCATTTCTATCCAAATTTGCTGATTTTTCCTGAATTTTGGTTTCATCGAAATCTGCAACCATAAGTAGTTTTCCCCAGGCATATTTTAATATTACAATTGTTATATGACCTTGGGTTCACACAATCTTTGAAAGTTTTAGGACTCCGTAATGTGTGTCACGGAGTTCGAAAACAATAAACGTATTTATACTAAGTCTTTTAGTATTAGCATTGTGCCTCGGAATGACCTTATATCACCTCTGCATAACCTTTTGACTTCAAGCAACAATAACCTTTTAGTTGTGACATCAAATGTTTTGAATTATGATGTCAAAATTTACGGGGAACCTGTGTGATTTTATGCAATGGCGGACAAATTTGCATACAAGTGTAAATACGTCTATTTTTGTGTTTTCAATTTTCTAAGTTTATTTTTTTGGGGCTGAAACTGTATCTTTAACCTGAGTGTAAGGCTGAAAACTAGGAAATTATTATGATATAAATTCTTTATACATAAGCATAAAAAAAACCCAGAAAAAAGCTATAATAAAACGATGAATAAATACTGAGGCAAAACAAGAAATAATGCATTACCTGTTCTTGTACCTAAATATAATATAAAACCAGCCTACATTCATTGGTCACATGATTTTAAAAAAAAATGATATAAAACAAACTGCTTGTGCTAGGATTGAAAGTCATCAATGAGTTAAATGGCATTGCAGCAATATACCCATTAATAGTATGATATTTGAAATGACATTTGAAGTCACTATATCTGAGCGATGTAAAAATACATGTAAATTTCGTCTTTTTTTTTAAATTTCAGGGTATACTCAATATTTGAGTCGAACAAAAATTGATTGATATAAATCTTTTTTATCAAGACCAAAATTTTATAATGGCATCCTTTATTTGAGAAATATGATAAAATTATAATGTAAACCATTTAAATGACCTCCTTTTTGGTCTCCCAAAGATAGTAAAAATAACACTCACTTCCCAACGCCATCTTCAGATTTATCTACTTTTACACCATCTTTGGTATCTGTCACTTCCGCCTTAGTTCTCCGTAAAAAATAAGGAGCTATAATCTTCTTCAAACTAATTGCCATTTCTTGACCCAATTTTCTCTCACCAACAGTAGCATCCCTTTCTCTGGCCTAATTATAGATACCAAACTTATAAGTTCAAATTAACATGCAAACAAATGTTAGTCTTGTATGTTTTTTTATTCTAGTTCGTTTATATGCTTTGAAGTTTAGTGTGACGTCCATTTTCACTGAACTAGTACAAATTTTTTATTTAAGGGACAGCTGAAGACTGCTTCTTGGTGTAGAATTTTCTTGCTGCGATGAAGACCCATTGGTTGCATAGGCTGTTGTCTGCTCTTCCGTTGGGTTGTTGACTCTTTGTGACATATTCCCCTTTCCATTCTCAATTTTATAAATTTTTTGAATGCCATTTAATTTCGCTAAAGAGAGCAAACTAAGTACTGTTGTGAAAAATTGCTTAAGTTATCCAGCACCATGCTTTTTCGCATCCTGTTTTCACTTTGGTAATAGCCTCCTCTGATAAATGTAATGGTAGTTCAAATCAGCTAACTTGAACACAATGTTTATATTGTCAGTGTCTTATCTTATCAAAATTAGCAAAATATTACCACTAAATTTGAAGAAATTCAAGCTCATTAAATACAAATTTATTTTATAACAAAACGACTTTATTTCCTTACAATTAAGCAAGAATCATTTGAATTGGTTATAACTCTTTTCAATTTGCTCTCACAAGTAATTCCATTTAATTTTTCTATGAAATGTAACTCTTGCATTTGTAACTCAAGTTTCTGACCAATAAGTTATAATTCTGTTTAAATCTCATATCATATTAATCTTACTCTTGTAATGGGATTTTCATACTCCATTTTAAATGTTCTGGCCGTTCCTAACAATGCACCTTGGTGTACAAAGTCAAACAATGCCCAAAGTTCCTGAAAATAAACTTCATTTTTATCACATTGCAAAACCGGTTTAGTTTATATATAATAGTTATCAAAGGTACCAGGATTATAATTTAGTACGCCATACGCGCGTTTCGTCTACATAAGACTCATCAGTGACGCTCAAATCAAAAATATTTATAAACCCAAACAAGTACAAAGTTGAAGAGAATTGAGGACCCAAAATTCCAAAAAGTTGTGCCAAATTCGGCTAAGGTAATCTATGCCTGGGATAAGAAAATCCTTAGTTTTTCAAAAAGTTCAAAGTTTTGTATACAGGAAATTTATAAAAAGACCACATTATTGATATTCATGTCAACACCGAAGTGTTGACTACTGGGCTGGTGATACCCTCGGGGACGAAACGTCCACCAGCAGTGGCATCGACCCAGTGGTGTAAATAGTTATCAAAGGTATCAGGATTATAATTTAGTACGCCATACGCGCGTTTTGTCTACATAAGACTCATCAGTGACGCTCAAATCAAAAATATTTATAAACCCAAACAAGTACAAAGTTGAAGAGCATTGAGGATCCAAAATTCCAAAAAGTTATAACTCTTTCTACTTGATTTGAAGTGAGGAAACCAAAACAATTAAGGTGTTGAAATATTTATATGTTTACAACAAAAAAAATCTTTACTAATGAAAGTGAACCAACCCATGATGAATTTGTTGTACGGAAGTGTCTCCGAAGTGGATACCTCAGGTATAAGGGTTGTTATGAAAAATTCTTTTGATACTAGAAAGTTATATAAACTTTAAGAAAAAAAATCTACATAATCAGTTTTCTTCCTTCTTTTCTAATTATTGACCTAAAAAATATATGTGACATCATCAGGCATGTTTTCTTTTTCATGACTTCACAATGAGAAAATCATGGAAAGCTTGAAAGTTTTATGTCCTAATTTAATTTTGACTATAAATGAGGATTGGAAATCATATTAAACACAACTTATAAGCTAGTAACTCACCTTTAGATTATTTTGTATAGGTGTTCCTGTTAGTATAATTCTATTCCTGGCAGGTATTGCATGGACACCTTTTGTAGTTTTTGTTGGATTCTTTATTTTATGTCCTTCATCAAGAGCAACATAGTCCTAAAAAAAAAAACAGATGTTTTTATTTCTTCTGACATTTAAACATTTTTGTATCATTAAAAATTGACTGAATACTAAAAACAACTGGCTTATGATGACAAAGAAACAAATTTCTAGTTAAATAAACAGGTTTACATTACACAAAATAAGATTAACTTAAAAATTAAATGTTCAACGAATAACAAATTTTCAATAACCTTTTATGCAGACTACGACAAAACAAAAAAATAATAATATCCATAAACATGTAAGTTTCATAAGTCCAAGAAAATAAATGAATCAACAGTACCTGCGTTAATAATATTGTGAAAAATTGTTCCTTAACAAGAGTTCAAAGTAATCTGAATCTTGATCAAAGTACCTTTAGATATCAAAAGACATAATTTCGAAGAATATCAAAAGAATATCTACCCATACAAATTCTCTTCCATCTTGTTTTCCAATAACTTCTGAGCTAGTGACAACTAGTCCATAAGATGTCAGGAGAACCCCTCCCCTTCTTTGTACTTTTCCAAGAGCTCGTTCCTTCTCCTTCTTACTGCTACCATGGTAAGCTTCCACTCGAATACCTGGTGCCCTATAACAGTTATTGCATGAATAAAAGGAGATTTATATTGCAAACAGGCAGCAACTCGGCAACAGAAAGATGAGTGGACATCTAGAAGTCACCTATAGCTAAAGAGCAAACTGAAAATTATCTATTGAATGAAATATGAGTAGACGCTTCAATAACACTGTTTTGCCTGTTTGGCATTTATATACATTTTCAAGGATTTCAAAAGTCACCATGCATTTATGGATGTTTGCTCCTCTATTTTTTAATATTTTGTCAGATTTTCAGAATCCTCTGGTTTTATCCATGTACTGTCATTAAAAAAATGCCCACTAATCTCTACTTTTCTTTTTATAATTTTATAACATATAGTTTAAAAAGCCATATTTCAAAATCTTATAAAATCCTTGTTATTTTTCATAGTTTTTGAAACAAAAAAGGTGCAAATGTTTGAAAAATGTAGAGAGAATTATTTCCCGCCAATTTCCAAATGGCTTATATCTCAAAAAAACAAGCACACTTTTTTAATTTCTTTATTTATAGACTATCAATTCATAACAGTCTTTTAAAAAGCTTGTTTATTTTTAACAGAGGAGGGAACATCCTCAAGGTGGTTTAAAGTATCACAGAGTATGTTAATAATACATGAAATAGCATTTCCATGTTAAAAGGGGAATACTATTTAATCATTAATTCACGAAAAATTAAGACATGACTTTTCTGTAACAGGGTTTTCAAGTAAGTCTTAGGGACATTTATCCAACAATGCTATTTTTAAGAAATAATTCATGGCAGCAGAAAATTTGTTTTTCATTCAACCATTGGTTGGGTATTTATATTTTGATTATTTTATCATGACTTGCATCCAAGTACATATATAAGTGAGTAAAATTTTAAACATAAAATAAGAAATAAACATAGATGCCACACTTGCACTATAAATTTAGTGGACAGTGAAATTTGGATATTATCTCCAACCTGGCATTTAAATTAAAAAGAACATACCATAGCTATATAGGGAAAATGTGTACTAAGTTTTAAGCTGATTAGACCTCAACATCATCAAAATCTACTTTGACAAAATTTTTAACCTGAAGCGGGACAGACAGACAGAAACAAAATGAAAACATATTTGCTTTTTCCTATTGTTATTATAAGTGAAAGTAGTAAATTGTTCTGTATCAATATGCTTGCAATTATTAATATCTTACCATTTTTGGAATTCTTTTTCCCAGTTAACTATAAGTGAGACTGGCATCACAATGAGTACTGACTTGACTTTGTCCATATCAAACAATCCTGACAGGAATGATATAACCTGTATAGTCTTACCAAGTCTGGAAAACAAACAATCATTCAATCGACTTTATCGTTACACTGTACCATCAGTGGACTACCAATCAAAGCGAAATTTGTGATGTAATTGTGTGTAAATTTTCTGTTTTTTTGTTGTTTTTTCAGATGAAATCATTTGCATTAAGTAATAGAACTAATGATTTATATTTAATTGTAAAAGGAATATAAAATATATTTCACAGTACCAAATATTGCAGTAAGACATTGCAAACATTGCTATTCACCACAGCTGACATTTGCACAATTTTTATAGCTCTTTATTTTCTATTAAAAAATATTTTTTATATATAAATAATTCCAAAACAAATACTAGTATACCCCATATCATCACCAAGAATTCCTCCCTTTCGTTTCTTATGTAAACCCCACATCCATAAGACAGCCTCTTTCTGATGATCATACAACTTTTCAAACAACTCTTTGTACATGAAGTAACCATTCCCAACATGCACCATTCCATTATTCTCTTCCTCATTTCCTTCTTCTTCATTGCCATGTTCTTTCAGGTATTGCTGGAAAAAAAAGAAGAAAAATGTCAGTGTAAAAGATTGTATTTTAGGGCTAGACTGATGTCTTCTTTTTTATTGTTGCCATATGTTTAAACAATCATGGAAAGACATCAAATTTAAAAAGAATAGATGGATGTAAAAAGTGTTATATTGATATGTTTTCTTGCAGCACATCATTTTTGTGTACTAATTTCTTGAAAATCTAAACCAACAGTCATGACAGTGGATCACGAGAGTATATACAATGTCAGAATTCTAACACTAAAATGGCTACCGTAAACAAAACTTTGAATTAGTAAATTTATCTGGATGACAGATTCAAGATTGATGGGTTGATTGATCAATGTTTGTCCATATATCTAATAATATAGGGTTATTGCATGAATATTGGGGAATATTGTCCAGAGTAGAATTTTATATTGCATGAGCTTGCGAGTGCAATATATGTTCTATGAGAGACAATATTCCCAAATCAGGTCAATATAGTTTAAAGAAGCAGAAGTATTGGTATTAGCAAAACATTAATTTAAAAAAGAGAAACTTAAAAAGATTTCAGTTCAATGAATGGAAATTTAAAAATCAATTGCGTTATCATCTAACATGATTTGTAAACCTGAGGTGATTTTCATTAGTTCAATGATTTTAACTCAACTAACTAGTGGGAATAAAGGCTTGTTGTAATGACAGGAAATTGTTATTTGAAAGATAAGATTTGTACACATTATGTTTTCAAATCTTTATTTT
Source organism: Mytilus trossulus (assembly GCF_036588685.1). NCBI lineage: Eukaryota > Metazoa > Mollusca > Bivalvia > Mytilida > Mytilidae > Mytilus > Mytilus trossulus. Next base: position 19,286,948 of record NC_086380.1, read on the forward strand.
AAAATTATATCCTAAAATAAGAAGACTTTGGCATTATCAATATTGTAAAATGGTGGATTTTTAGTGATAATATCAAGACATATTTACATATTTTGTTTACTATTACTCCAACAAAATCAATCTCACCTCCATTTTGGCCACTTTTTTTGCTAATTTTTCACTGTGGCAGATGGTTAAAGCTTGTCTATTTAAATCCAGAGCAGCTTTGACTTTTCCATCACCAATCAGCTGTTTGGCCTCCATTACAAGCTTATTAAATTTCTCCTGGTCATTCTGATTATTTTGTGATTTTGCTGGTGTCTTTGTGGTAGTTGGTTTCATGTCTTCATTTGATTCATGTTCTACAATCAGACAAAACATTATAATTTAGGTAATGACATACCATGGCGCACTTTATATTGTAAATAATATCTTATATACATCCACAACATATCCCCATTTCTTCAATCTTTTCAAATTGAAAAAATCCTTTATAATAACATTCGAGCATACTTATAAACTGATATGCATTTTTCCAGAAAAAAATATATGAAATTAACAATCAATTTTTCAACAAAAAGATTTTAAATCTATCTATCAGAAGTTTATTTGTGAGTTATGTCTTAAATACCATTGTCAAATAAGCAATCAATAACATAGTACAACATCAATTTCTCGCTATGCTGAAAACCCATTGGTGGCTTTTGGCCATTTTCTGCTCTGTGGTCAGGTTGTTGTCTCGTTTACACATTTCCCTTTCCATTTTCCATTTTAAGATCATGTGGTCTTGTATTCATTCTATTTATAACTTTAAGACGTACCTCTGCTATCTACATCTGCTTCATTTTCATGATTTTCTTTGATATAAGCCTGGAAATTTAAGAAGTAAATTATCAAAATGTATATAAAAAATAGTGGTATCATCAGAGAATAAAATTATTAGTGTTGGATAATCGGTTGAAATTACCAACCGATTATCTATTACAATCGGTTGTCAGTAACCAACCGACTATCGGTTATAATTGGATCAAAATACCTTGCCCTTTTTTTTTTAAAGGAAATCATGTATTTTGTCTCATTGTACATGTCTTATGTGTACATTCAATATCATTGCAGAGTTTATATATTCATATTTGATCTTTTGTTTCCTTTTCATATTCTTGTGTACTAAATTATAATCCTGGTACCGGTACCTTTGATAATCAAAAAGTGGATAATTATCTATTCAGCAGTTAAAACAATGAATTGTCTTGATAAGAATCAAGATTCATATTGAACATATTTTATCTCATAATTACAACATTTATTACCAACAGTGACACTAACATTTCTAAATTTCAATGGTGTAACTCACAAAACAATTTCAATAACATAGCTGTATGAACATTTGAATGCTTCTAATTAGGAAAAGATATATAAAGTTTTTAATTTTTAGAAATTTAAAATTAACACAAAAAAATAAAATAATGCATTTGCATTATAAGATATACAGTATACAAAGGGTATTAAGCCATTGTCTGTTAATTCGTGAAGAACGCTTTTTTTCACTCTTGTGATCATTAATTTCTGTCAATTGTGTCATTCGTACGTCTGAATCTATAATTGTAAGAATGCGGAATTATTACATAGTTGAACCGTATCCGATTCGTGATTCTTATATTTTTATAAATGGGGGACAAATTTCGGAAAATTTACAACAATAAACGATGTTTGTGTCATTCGTACGTCTGAATCTATAATTGTAAGAATGCGGAATTATTACATAGTTGAACCGTATCCGATTCGTGATTCTTATATTTTTATAAATGGGGGACAAACGCGCGGAAAATTTACAACAATAAACGATGTTTGGCAAACAATTTGGAAAGCAATATGACGTTTTTGATGCAACACATGGATAAACATTTCTAAAAGGCAATTTGCAACACGTTCTAATGAAGCAACGAAATTATTTTGTCTAAAATCAGAATGATTTATACCGCTCTCAAGTAACAAGTACCGGTAATGAAAGAAAGTATTTCATACAAAGTTATTAATGTTAAATAACCTTCCATCAATCTGCAAATGCTTTTGTCACGTTTATAAAGAGAAATTGGTTTATTCTTTAATTATTGGATGTTTGACATTGTTACTGTCATCGACTGGTTAATATTGTTTGACTGCGCATATAAAATGCAAACCGTAAAAGAGACCGGAAGTTGACAAGCTAAAGGTCCGTAAACTTAAAACGACAATCGATTGAACAAAATCCCAATCGATTATCGACATTGCAAGGCCCAACCAACTGATTTCCGACTTATTCCGATCATTGGAACAACACTAAAAATTATATTCAAATTATTTGTTTGACATCCCCTAGTCTGTCTTCTTTACATATGGACAACTTTAACCAAGAGAGCCGTGGTGTAGTGGTTAGTGCATCGGACTACTAACACAAAGGTTCCTGGTTCAATTCCCGTCTGGGATTAAAACTTCAGGGACTCAATTTTCGGCTCTTCCTTGACACCATTTGAGAGTATGGTCTTGAGGAAACGATGATAGTCCGTCGGAAGGGGACGATAAATGGCTGACCCTTGTTAAGAGAGAGCTATATCTCTTGCACGTTAAAGACACCCTTGTAGATTCGAAAAAGAGTAGGCTAATGCCGCTACAAGGCAGCACTCGCACCCGCAAAGTGGAAAGGGATTAATATAAGTTGTAAAACTTGTTTCCCAATCCACTATAAATAAATATGTTTAAATTAAATTAACATTTTTTCAATACTGATGTTTTATTCTCATTTATTGAGGAAATTCTAGATATTTGGATCCTTCACAATGAAGTCATGTAATTTTTAACACCTTTTAAATAATTACCTCAATCTTTTCTATTTTCTTTGCCAACTTTTCACTGCTATATATTTTCATGGCCTCCCTATATAACTCTAAAGCATCTTTTAAGTTGCCTTCATCCGTGTATAGTTTTGCTGTTTGAACAAGTTGATTGAAACTCTCTTGATCTTCTTGTGAAACTGATTTTTTCTTAGATGTCTCTGACAGAACATTGGATTTTTGTTCAGTTGATGGTTTGTGTTCTGAAATAAAGTAAACAATGTGTATATACATTAAACAAGAATGTGTCCAAAGTACACAAATGCCCCATAGCATAATCATTTTCTATGTTCAATGGACCATGAAATTGGGGTCAAAAGTCTAATTTGGCATTAAAATTAGAAAGATCATATCATAAGCAACAAGTGTACCAAGTTATAAGTTGATTGGACTTCTGCTTCATCAAAAACTACCTTGACCAAAAACTTTAACCTGAAGCAGGACGAACAAACGAACGAACGGACAGACGGACGAAAGAACGGAGCCACAGACCAGAAAACATAATGCCCCTCTACTATTGTAGGTGGGGCATAAAAAGCACTTTAAAGAATTTGTTCAGCATTCAAATCTGGCAAGCTGCACATAAAAAAGCCACTGTGAATTTGAAAAATTCTATGTTTTGTTTCAGTTAGATTTTCAGGACGAACAAGAATGTGTCCCCAATACATGAATGCCCCACTCGCACTATCATTTTCTATGTTCAGTGGACAGTGAAATTGGGGTTAAAACTCTAATTTGGCATTAAAACTAGAAAGATCATAGAATAGGAAACATGTGTACTAAATTTGAAGTCGATTGGACTTTAACTTCATCAAAAACTACCTTGACCAAAAACTTTTACCTGAAGCGGGACAGACAGACAGAAGGACGGACAAAACAACGGAGGCACAGACCAGAAAACATAATGCCCCTCTACTATGGGAGGTGGGGCATAAAAGTTGCATCAAATTCAGACTTCCCTAGTATTTCTGCATGGGCAAATAACAGGTAATTGTAATCTGTTCTCAATGGTCGACAATAGTATGGGAGTGACAGGATGATACCAGTACCAATATAGATATGGACATATAATAATCTATAATTATTCGGCCTTATTGGCAATCAAAGCACTGGTCTTTTCATAAATGGTTACTTTCTTATATGTCTTATAAACATTTAAAAAAAAAAAAAAAAAATCCCCTTTATAAATATCAATTTATATTAGTAGTTCTAAGACTGTAGAAAAAGTTTTCTTTTGACTGCTGTATGATAGTCTATTTTTTTTAGTCAAATAAGTTGCACATATAAAACTTTTAACCAAAAAAAAAATATAGAATGACTGCTCCACCAAAAATTAAGACAAAGATCATAAGAACCATGAAATATGTTATATATAAATGTTACTATGTACCTTCAGTAACATTTTGTTCACTTGACAACTTTTTTCCTTCTGTTTCGTTTAAATAAATCTGTAATATAGAATAAATGTGTCAATGTAATTCTAACAGAAAATAAGAGACAAACATAAATCTGAAAATCATCTGGACATGAGAGTTAGAATAAATGAATAATAAGACAAGTGAAAAAGTACATATGCATAGTAAGAATTACCATTTTGTTCAGCTTTATTCAAGAGCAGTGTTTGAAGTTACCACCAGCTGTTAATTTCTAACATTTTCACTTTCAATATATCTTAAAACTTATGGTTTCTGTGGCAATAGGGGTACCAGACATAATTTCATATTAAATAATCTGACAGAAAAAGTTACTGCAAATTAATCTCATTTCATTTTTTATATTTTTCTGCTTCTCTTTTTGTATTGTTTTCAAGTAAATTCATCATTTTTTTTTTCAGTTTTGGCATTAATAAACTGATATCACAGAGATATGTCTCACATTTTTTTTTATTTTGATAATGCAAATGTTGAAATTAAAATAGCATTACTTTTACATGTAAGTTATGCATTTGTTCAAAGCCGATGAGCCATGACAGAAGGTACAGGCTAAACAATCTCCTTGGAAATGAGATGTGCCAATGCTAATACAACTACATAACAAATACCATTGTATGTAAAAGTTTCAAAGTCAAAGAGGGGGTGGGCTATATAATCTCTATGGAAACCATACTTGCAAATGCCAATAAATTTGCATACCAAATATCATTGACTAAAACATAAGCAGTTCATCTTAAACTGATCTAATCACAAACTTATACATGTAAGCTAAGTAAAATTAAAAAAAGTTGATAGACCACTGAGAGGGTGGGGCCTAATATTTCCCATTGAAATGAGATGCTTACACAACTGAATATTGTAAATTCAGAAATTATTGCATGTATTTATCATGGCGATTTTGTCTTTTTTGACTTAAATGCAATTTTAAATTACGATTTTTCTGATGTTTAATTCATATGAAATATTTTTTACAACTCTGTCTGTTTCTAGCAGTTATTTCTGAATTTACAGTACCAAACAAGTGAAACTGCGAGCTACTGCTCACTGATGATACCCCCGCCGCAAGTGGATAATATAAATAGTGTAAAAATATGCAAGTGTTCGGTAAACAGGAAGTTGTCGAGTGATGAATCTGAAAACGCATCACACAGTATAGCTGACTTAGATAAACCCTGAAACCAAATTTCAGAAATCTTGTATTGTAGTTCCTTAGGAAAGTGTGACAAAAATTTTCAACTTGGCTATCATGTGTAAAATCATACAAGTGTTTGGTAAACAGGAAGTTTTCAAGTGATCAATCTGAAAACGCATCACACAGTATAGCTGACTTAGATAAACCCTGAAACCAAATTTCAGAAATCTTGTATTGTAGTTCCTGAGAAAAATGCGACGAAAAAATAAAGTGTAAAAATATGCAAGTGTTCGGTAAACAGGAAGTTGTCGAGTGATGAATCTGAAAACGCATCACACAGTATAGCTGACTTATAAAAATCCTGAAACCAAATTTCAGAAATCCTTGTATTGTAGTTCCTTAGGAAAGTGTGACAAAAATTTTCAACTTGGCTATCATGTGTAAAATCATACAAGTGTTCGGTAAACAGGAAGTTTTCAAGTGATCAATCTGAAAACCCATCACACAGTATAGCTGACTTAGATAAACCCTGAAACAAAATTTCAGAAATCCTTGTATTGTAGTTCCTGAGAAAAATGCGACGAACAATATTAATGGGACGGATGGACTGACGGACGGACTGACGGACAGACTGACGGACAGACAGAGGTAAAACAGTATACCCCCCCTTTTTTTTATACCAAAGCGGGGGTATAATAACATTGACTAATCACTTAGGGTTCACCTTGAACTGACCTCATTACAAAGAAAAAATTCAAAGTCAATAGACCATGAATAAGGGGTGGAGCCAAATAATCTCCAAATATCATTGACCTACCACCAGTGGTTCCCCAAAAACTGACCTTTTCACTAACTAATACATGTAAAATAAGTAAGTTTTAAACTCAATAAACCATGACTGAGGGGGCAGGGCCAAATTATCTCCATGGAAATGAGATGTGCTGATGCTAATACAACTGCATACCAAAGATGATTGATCTACTACTTGTGGCTCACAATAAAATAGACCAAATCACAAACGTATACATATGTCTGGCTTCTTGACTCCGTAAATGCAAGACAAAAATGGCAAACAACAATTTTTAATTTATTTTTTTTAAATTACTTAACTTATTTATTTTTTTCTTCCAAAAGTGTTACCAGATGGTTAATTTATAGAAGTGTCCATTTTACTATGTCTATGCATGAAGAATAAACTAAGTTGGTTTTAATTTTTTTTTAAATTGTTTTTCAAACTTCAAATTTTCATGAAATTTTGATCTTTTTTTAAATTATCTAAATGAGTTTTCAATAAACCAATGCAAATGATCCTATTTTCATTCCGATAAGTTTAAGAATAATAGTAAAGTTGTTTTCAAACAATATGTGACATAAATTACTTCAATCTTTGCTATTTTCTTAGCCAGCTTGTCATGGTCTGGGTTTATTTTCAAAGCTTCTCTATACAGTTCTAAAGCATCTTTTATTTTGCCCTCGTCTGTATACAGCTTGGCAGTCTGAATTAGCTGGTCAAATATTTCTTTATTATCTTCTGAAATGTTTTCTTTAGAAGGAGTTCCTCCAATTGACTCTGTTTTCATTTCTGAAAAAAAAAGTTATTTGATAAACCAGGACACGTACATTGAATAATACACAATCACTTTCTAAATTATTTATTCAACTGATGAACAAAACAAATTTGATCTGCAACAATATTTAATTAAAATAATATTCTTTACATTTTTTAAATCAGATTTTTAAGGTGGTACCCAACACTTTCACTAAAAAAAATTTGGCTCATTTAATTTTTATAAAATTTTGACAATGTTTTTACTTTGACTCTTTGACAAAAATATAAAAATTTCAAAAAATTTTAACCAACCATTTTGTCAGAAAAAATACACTGCTTATATAGCAGTTTGACATACACTTATTTTGATCATTGAGAAGCTTAATATTCCCGTAAGACACAAGGTAATTAAAATGTTTAACTGATTTTACAGAGTTATCTCCCTGTAGTGTTAGGTACCACCTTAAACATGTTATTTTACCTGTGTTTGCTGCATTGACATCTTCTTCAGTTCTGTGATTCTGTTGCTCCTCACTCTCTTTTAAATATACCTTGAATATAAAAAATAAAACTGTTAAAAGTTAACCAATAAGTTGCGTCACTAGAAAACTTGAAAACATTTAATCACACATACTTCTAGCTGTTTGTAAAGTTCATAGATTATCATTTTTAACCTTGTTTATTCATTTGAAAACCTTCACAAAATGCCAATCTCCTATAAGGGCTTTTCCACAATTAATTGTATAGAGGGGAAGGAAGGCACTTTTATTAAAATTTGATGGCTGGTGGTTATTTAAGAAAGCTTACTTAAACATTTAAATGATATATCCAATTTAAAATGTATGCATGGTGGGGTCAAATCAAAAGTGCCTTCCTATCCCCTCCTACATTTATTTTTGGAACTGCCCTTCGGACTGTTCCATTAAAACATACATGGTTTCCAGGGAAGGCACTTTAAAATGGTGAAACCACTTATAGAGGAAAATTAAAATTTTACTTACATTTCCACTAAGAAAAAAACAAAGATGAAACCAATAGATTTGGATATGCCTTCCCTGGGATATCCTACATTTGTTTTATGGAACACCCTTTTTTTTTTTATTGAATATAAGAAGATTTAAATTTGAGTTTAAGGTGGTACCCAACACTTTCACTAAAATTAATTTGGCTTGTTTAATTTTCACAAAATTTTGACAAAGTATATTCTTTAAAGGGGCACTAGCTACGATATATATAAAAAAATAAAGTATGATTTTTTTTAGATCAATCATTAATCAAATTGGAATAATGAAATAATAATTTGCTTTTAGCAATCAATTTCCTTTAATTTTGTTGAAATAAGCGATTAAACATAATTTTTGACTGATTCGCTTGCAAGTGAAAACGTCATCATCATTCTAACCGGTATTCATGTGAACTTCAAGTTAACCCCTAGCTAGAGATTGACAACGCATGCATTGTACGTGTACTGGTTATTTAAATAAAAAGAATGTCAACAATGAAAATGAAACTACGGTAAATCTTTGATTACTAATTCGATGCACATAAAATCATTCTTATATGGTTAAAAACAATTAGAAACATCTATTTTTAATCTATAAAATAAAATCGAACAGACCTATAAAAATGCAATTGCACGTGTTGTTTTAATCTATTCGTATCTTTATTTTTGTTTACATCGCTTATATGGTCATCTGAGGTCAAATCGATAGTTAATTAGATGGCGTCTGGACTAAAATACACACGAAACGAACCTATATATTATCTACCCCATGCTCTGTAAACTGTTTATTTTAGACTTTTGATAGTTTGGATAAATGTTTTACATTGTTATAAACCAAATATGAGAATTTGAGTCAAATCGGTTACAATGAATTTGACAGCTAGTGCCCCTTTAACCTTTGGCAAAAATAGAAAAAAATTAGAAAAAAATGAACCAACTTTTTTATCAGAAAAATTACACTGGTTATATAGCAGTTTGACAAACACCAATTTTGATCATTCAGAAGCTTAATATTCCCTTAACAGCACAACATTATTTAAATGTTAAGCTGATTTTAGACAGTTATCTCCCTGTAGTGTTATGTACCACCTTAAAACAAAATCATAACTACCTCTATCTTGGCTATTCTCTTAGCAAGTTTGTCATGACCAGGATTTATCTGTAAAGCTTCTCTATAAAGTTCTAATGCATCTTTTATTTTACCCTTTTCTGTGTATTGTTTGGCTGTTTGAATAAGCTGGCCAAATATTTCATTATTGTCATCTGAAATGCTCTCTTTTTGACCAGTGTCTGCCTTTGGTGTACCTGTATTTAAAACAAGTTATCAAGATGAACTCAAATCAATTGCACAATACATAGTTATTACAAAAATTAAAACACACAAACATTCTATTTAATTGACTTTTCAATATACTCAAATTTGATAAACTAAAGTTAATTATTGATCACTTATTTATTCAATTCATACCTGGATTCTTGGCAATAAACATTTACTAAGAACTCTGAGTGCAAAAACATTGAATCCCGTAATTTGATTGGTTGAATTCTGAGTCTGTGTACAATAATTGCACTCAAAATTTTAATGGTCGCAAAGCCTTACCTTCAAGTTCTTAATAATGCTTAAAAAAATAGCTATATATTGTTTTCACATATGGACTATAATTTGGTATTCGGCCTTTGGTTTCTCTTTGTATCCTTTTTTATAAGTTCTAAAATTTTAACTTTTATTTTGTGGGTTGTGTTGGTGTTAGAATAGTATGAATGGAACAATTGAGTATTTCGAGAAAAAATTAATACATTTTGATTCACCGTTTACGTGACATGAAACCAAACAGGAAACCAATCTTTATTTTCTTTATTTTGCACAATATAATTCAAAAGGCATAAATAAACACCATTCCTAGTGTTACTTGCTTCATGTTAATATTTAAAATCTATTTTCAATGTTATATTAAAGGTTTTTTTAAACCTGACAGGAAACCATAAGAAACCGAAAGCATTTTTTTAGTTTTATTTTATTGCAAAATCTGCTTAAAATAAAATCTGAACAGTATCCTTTTCTTAAAATCCATCTTAAATGTAACAGTATTATAAAACTCCTAAATATGTACTTGTTTTGAAAACAATTTATAGTACAATTTATTCAGAATTTTCCATATTTTCTTCATTGATACAGGATACCATAATCGTTGTTTTTAGCCAATTGTTGTTTCTAACCATGTTTAAGCCAAAAAAATGTATTTATATTTGGTTTTGATATTCCAGTTATATACAATTTATTCCAAATCATTGGCAATGTAACATACTTTAAATCCAGTAAAGAAAAATCTTTTAACTTGGAATTAAAATCTTTAAAATAGGCACAATGTGATACTTGTGACCTGTACACCATCTACATGGTTTCCACATTTTAACCTACTTTAGTGGGCTAAAATCAATAAAGTTCTTCCTTTCAAGTCATGCATGGTAAAAGTTTACTTCTCCTTTGACAAGTTTATTGCGTTTCTGATAAGTGTTTGCAGAACATGAATAAAAAATATTAATTTAAAACTGTCACAAAGATGCCAACTTTGTACATTCCAAGTGTAACGGTATATTAACATGTATTTTTTATTAAATTATATTTATTCACCTAAAATATCCAGTAATATTTACTGCTGAATCAAAATCAATCCAACGAACATCGGCACCATGATAAGAGATGTAATTTCGATTGAAATTTCCAAGGACCCTTTACATCGTTATTGGGAAACGTAGTGTGTTTAAACGTCGGTCAAATCTGAAATCGATTTTGTCAAGTCATTGGGCATTTATTTTCACACAAGATCGTATGTAACATTATGCACATAGGAAAAATAATAGACCCCCAGCGCAATCTCTTTGAAAATTGTATTTTCCTTTTTTAAACAAGTCGAAACAAGTCTACAGATTATGTTTGCTAACATCCCGTTGGAAACAAAAACAATGTTTAGACCTAGTATTTCGTAATGGCGTTATCACAGGTTAGTCACATGTTTCACGTATGACCGGAAATGATTAGAACTTAAGGACAAAAACAATTTTAATAAATAACTGGACTTCTGTTTCGTGTGAAATGTAACGCATAACGATAACGTCATTTTCTTACTTAATTATTACGAAGATCAAAACAAGAGTGTAAATCATCTCTGATTTACCTGTTTGAACATCTCGCGAGAGTTCATATTTGCATATTGTTTTTAAGAATTCTATTACAACAAAGCAGATCACATCATCTAAAATTTGCGTTACGAAATCGGACACAAAAGTCACGCCACTGTTCTTACATCTGCTTCATAAATACTTATAGTTCTCGGCATTTTCTTCTCACTATTCTTATTGGTCGATGTTCTTTGTTATTTGAAAGCAAAAGTTACAAATTTGCCGGTGAAGATTATCTATAAATCAGTCAGCGTTATGCTCTTCGAAAGCAAAAAGTAACGCGAGAAACGACACAAAAATACGGTTGTAGAATCTTTGAAATTCGTATATTTCAATTTTTTTTCTAGGGAAGAGTAGCATACACTTGTATGTTGATCAAAATAATGGCATCTTTAGATGTAGTTACAACTTTTCTTACAGTAATTCACATTTTATCACTTTTCTATAGTTATAGGAAACGGAGCCCAATAGCAAATTATGGTCCATATTTGATGATTTCATGTCAAGACTACCATTGTAAAAATATAACTAGTAGTAAATATAATAACTAATTATCCTGTTCAATCATAAGATAAACTTGAAAATAGGACAGCTGACTTTGATTGGACATTAATACAAATATTTCACTGCAAAACTTCTTAAACATGCTTTTTGTTACTTCTGAAGATCAAACATGAAACTAATAAATATTAAGCTTTCTTTCAGTTTACATATAAGATTTATAACAAAAACTATCTATCCTGAAATGTATTTCCAGACTGACCTTGACTTTTAACATTTCCTGTACCTTGATTACTACTGGTCTTCAAAAACATCTAAAAAACAAACGAATAAATCTCCAGATTTAATGATTTATTGAAAATATCATCCACACTTAAAGGCAGAATCTTTTAATAGACAATCTGCATTTTTTTGTCATCTTCATTAAACATATTAAAAGTTAGTATGTAAAGACTTATAAAACAATATACTATCTGAAATCCGTTATCAAGGACATTGAAATATTCTAAAGCAATTACAAATCTTTTGTACAATTTAATATAAATATTCCAGACAATTTGAGAAATATTAATGATTTTCAGCAGTATTACATGTATTCCTTAAATTCATGAATCCTTGTCTAGTCTTATAAAAATGTCATACAATATACACATTGTAATGAATAACTGCATGTGATCTTAAGGTGGTACCCAACACTTTCACTAAAATTTATTTGGCTCGTTTAATTTTAATAAAATTTTAACAAAGTATTTACTTCGACCCTTTATCAAAAATATCAAAATTTCAAAAAATTTGAACCAACCATTTTATCAGAACAGTTACACTGGTTATATAGCAGTTTGACAAACTCTAAGTTTGATCATTGAGAAGCATAATATTCCCTTATCAACACAGTGTAATTAAAACGTTTAACTGATTTTACAGAGTTATCTCCCTGTAGTATTAGGTACCACCTTAAGTGCTGACATTTGAAACCATGTCATTTCAACTTGAGGTACATTTGAATAACCTTATATTAATTACAGATACAACATAAGACATCATTAAACATGTTAAACAGATATTTTTTTACGTTGGAAAAACTCAATTTATCAAACAAAAAGAAACATATTTCCATACTTCAAACAACTATAATGGGTCATTACCAAAAAATGAATTTTTAGAGTCCTGTCTTAAGCTCAAAATGGGTGTTACCATTTCTGTGTAACTCATTATTTACTTTAATCATGCAATTTGAATGACTCACAAAGACTTCTATTCCTATTTGATTTTTTATCAGCTAACAGTGATATACTCTTTATAACTACTGATAGGACTTTATTAGATTACCTCCATTTTATTAATTTTCCTGGCCAGTTTTTCATTGTGATGTATCTTTAAAGCTTCCTTGTTTAAGTCTAAAGCTTCTTTGATGTTACCTTGCTCCACCAGATTTCTAGCACTAGATATCATCTGATTGTAGATATCCTGATCCTCTCCAGACAGGTTCTCACCAGGAGTGTCTGTAGAACTGGACCTAGAACTGTCTCCTTTAATATCAGTTAAAATATCAATCAGAGTTTATACCAAAGTAAGCTAGAAATGTACTATTTTTATTGTGTATGAGTAATGTAATGTTTTGCACCCATGGAGTTGTTCTATTGTCTCGACCATGCAAATAAAAATTTACCATTTCCATCAAAACACACACATTTAAGTATCTGCTACAAGATCCACTATACTTATATCTTTATCATTCGGGTACATTAATAAGCAAACTTACTTATGCATAGTATTATATTTTTTTCTTTTTTAAAGCTAATGACTGTTCTTTTAAATCAGAAATAAATCATAATAAATGTGAACAAGTGGCAGACTTTACTGTAACCAAATTCTTTATTTTACAGGTTTTGTGAAAGATCAAGGTAAGCAGGGTGTTAATTACTATAGTTACCATGGTTACCACTATCTCTATCTTCACCAGTTTCTTTCAGGTATGCCTGGAAAATCAACATGCTATTCAATTATCTTTAAATATTATAGAATACTTTAATACAATGTGAGATGATTTCTGACCAACAAAGTATCTGGTAAATAAGCCTGTCCCCAGTCAGGAGCCTGTAATTCAGTGGTTGTCGTTTGTTGATGTGTTAAATATTTGTTTTTTTTTGTTCATTTTTTTACATAAATAAGGCCGTTAGTTTTCTCCTTTGAATTGTTTTACATTGTCTTAACAGGGCCTTTTATAGCTGACTGTGCGGTTTGGTTTTGCTCATTGTTGAAGGCTGTTCAGTGACCTATGGTTGTAAATGTCTGTGTCATTTTAGCATTTTGTGGATAGTTGTTTCATTGGCAATCATACCACATCTTCTTTTTTATATTAAGTCTAGTAAAAATTCAATGTAACACAAGTATTAATGTTATCATCTTCAAAAATGCTTTCAGAGTTGATCAATTCTATTCCAACAGACAAAAATAACATCAAGGGAGAATAAGAAACATATCAAGAGATTTAAACAGTAAAATAATTCACTACTTTCAACAGGTTTATAAAGAAATGTAACTGGATTTAGTGACAGCTTCAGAATACTTCTCAGGAAACACAATAGTTAAGTCTGTTTATACATACCTCCATCTTTTCGATCTTTTTGGCTAATTTTTCATGGTAATGCATCTGAAGTGCCTGTCTGTATAAATCTAAGGCCTCCTTTATTTTCCTTTCTGTTGTTAATTGTTTAGCATTTGTGATCAGCTCAGTAAATATTTCCTGTTCTTCTTCAGTCATTTCTGCAAAATTTAAAAAAAAAATACCTGGTTTTCACCCGTACCCATGATTTGGCAGGTATGCAGATGTGCTTTTATTTCTCTTTGTAAATGTATGTTCTTTTATGCACCTCTTGTTATTCAAGAAAATTTACTATAGGGGAGAATTGAGTCAATAAAAAGCAATTTTAACAATGTCACATAGTAATGTGCCTTTCCTTTGTCAGTATTAACCTTGACAACGGATTCTTTTTGGTTTTTCTGTCCTTCAAGAAATTTTGTGTTTCTAGTAAACCTTTAATAGTCTTAGTTAAATGTTTCACAACCTGTTAAGACTGGAGATTTGGTATAAAGACAATTTCACAGTGCATATTCATAACGCTTCCTTTCCGATAAAATCGGCGTTTTTGCTTCCTTTCCGAGTCAGAAAACGCACCCTTTCCGATACTGTACACAGGAAATGATTACATCGATTGAATGGTAGTGTCCTTCTACTCTAATTTACCAATGAAATACTAATATTATTGAAAGAATTGATAGATGACGGAACAAAGTACATAAACAAGTACCCAAAATAAGATTTGCTCATGTCTACAATCGATTACAGATAGCATACGGGTTTACACAACAACAGCGTCGACGTGTACAACAAGTTTATCCAAAATAAAAGTCATGAATGCAAGAACAATTGACCGTTTAACACAATATACAATTAATTAGATTATAAAATAAATTCGGAGTTTTCATTTTGTATATATTGTAAGATTCCTAACCTTTCAATGCATGCAATAACTGAGTTTTTTCTGAACATCGACCAAAACGCCTCCTTTCAGAGTTTGGAAACGCTTCCTTTAAGATTAAAGTTACTAGGAAACGCATCCTATCAGATAAATAAAAATGTTTATACCAACGGTCAGACTGTGGATAGATGCAACTATGTCTAAATATTTTGATGTCCCGGGGCGTATTATTAAAAGTCAAAACGATAGACCTCACGCAAGCATTGATCAGCATTGATTTTTCAGCATTATGTTGTTAAAATATTTTAAAATAAATATTTTAAGATTGTGGTAAAGAGCGGTACTGAACACGGAAACACTTGAAATAAAAATCGGGTAAAACGAAGCACGAGAAATAAAATCGTAAATATCAGAGAAAAAAGTACCAGAACCGTAATTGGAGATTATGCAGCCATTATAAATGGACATTAAGATGCTATAAGTTCTAGTGTTTGCGTATTAAATACACGGCTTTTCAATGTATTAATACTTTCACATTGTTATATAATTTGCATAAATTTAGAAATTATAGAAATTAATTGTTATTCTGTATACAAAGTGTCCATAAGAAAGCGGTCTTCTCTTTATACCACAATCACCATTTCTAAAATTTGTGTTCCAACTGAACAAATTATTTAATAGGAGAGGGTTTGTTTTTGTCTAAATTTCCCTTTTCGTTCTTTTCTATATTTTAGTAATAGCATCCATCTAATTCTTGTTTATAATATGCTTGGGTACCGGAAATAATTTTCAAAGAGAACCACACAAGTCTAGTTGTGGGAAGAATTTTACTCTCATCACATTTATGATACACGAGTCACTTCTTGAGGCTTTGAAATATCCGATTTTTAAGCCTGTCTTTGTGTCTGTCGTTTCCACAAAAAACTGTTGAAAATATGGTTCCTGTAAAAAAAATTGATATTGTTTTATTCAGTTTAAAAACAGGGCATACCAAACGTTGTTGTATTACCTTAAGTTTGTAATTGTCCCAGTTTAGGTAAAAAAACGGAATTAGAAATCTTTCTTTTTTCCTATTTTGAAACTACGATGTTTTGTACAAAGTTAAACTTTGTCGTAATTTCAAGGCCGATGGCGAATTCGGGGTAAGAGGCGAATAGGTGGTTCACCCTTGGATTGGACAAAATATCGTGTTTAGCATAAAATCGTCAATATTGTTTTAAGTCTCGCTACACTCGGCGATATTATTTTAATTGTATAGAATAACGCCCCTTTCAAAATCCAGGAACCGCTCCTAAAGATAAAAATAGATTTGAACTGATCAGTATATCTGAGGTAGCTATAATGCACACCTTTGCTGTGCATTATCCAGATTATAGCACAGTAAGAACAAATAAATTTTACCCATGTCATGTGTTAAAACCGTTTTTTAACTTTTCGATTAGACCTTCAATAACGAGTCTCCAGATGACGATAGCCTGATGGAGGGTTATTTAACGTCCAGTGGCAAGTATGATGCAAAGTGTAAAGGGATTTTAAATATACGTTTCAATAGCTTGTTTCCCAGTCCACTATAAATGAATATGTTTAAACTAAACTAAGTCAGGTGCATTTTCAGGAAGAAAACATGATAATGAGAAATGAATATGAACCCCGCTTTGTACTAGGCCGTAATTTCAACGTGCTATCTCACAAGGTAACAGTTCGAATAATAGACATGTCAACTTACGTCGAACACATTATTCAGACCCCGGGGGTCGACTAGTCTTTTACTCTCAGAAGCAGATTTAATTTTTTTTTTTTTTGCTTATATAGGAAATCTCGAAGTGTGACTAGAGCGGGCCTCTCTTAGGTCAGTCAGTGGGCCCCCACTTATGAAAATTTCTGGATCCGCCACTGACTCTAACTATTAAGTGCCACGTGATAGGTTTTATTGATAATCTGCCCTTGTTCTTTAAATAATGCCAAAATACAAAGTTGTGCCTAACAATGTTGCTTATGTATAAGAAAGGATATAGGAGGTGCAGCCCTTACTGAACATATGATCTTTATGGTGACAGTTTATCATGTTCAATATTAATGAAATGTAGTTTCAATGTTTTAAATTGTATATCTTATTTTATATCGTAAAACAAAAAGCTAAAGTCGTGCTTATTTCTTAGCCTGTGCGCACGGCTACATTTTTATTTGAAAATAACATTACTTTTACGTGAATCTGAAAGGAGTCGTTTCCTTAGACTCCGAAAGTAAGCGTTTCCAAAACTGACGCTGGGACTGACTTATCGGAAAGGAAGTGTTTCCTTGATTGTAAAGAAAAAAAGAGTTATACGGATGTTTCAGGTTAGCGGGACAAGGTAAAACCATTTGATAAGTTAAAATATAATGAAAAGCTTGCGAATCAATATGCTGTATGCTTTTTAAAATAGTTTCTGAGCAAACAAATGCATTTTTTATCTGTCATTGTCAACGACGCTGACATTGTGGAACTGTTTGAACTGGTTTATATTATTTTCTTAATGAAATCAACTTGGTATGAATTAAGACAAAACATTCAAATATTCCGTGAGCTACATATTTTTATATAACTTACCTCTTGACGGCAGCATTATTCATTTTAATATCGTGATCCTTTGCGATGTCGTCATCGAAACTCTGAAAGGAAGCGTTAAAGTATCGGAAAGGAAGCAAAAACGCCGATTCTATCGGAAAGGAAGCGTTATGAATATACACCGTGAATTTGTATTGCTGATGATCATAGTTGATCTCTAGATAACTTTTGTGGTTTTTTGTTTATAGGGTGTTTTCTTATTGTTCTTCACTTTGATTATAAAATATATAATCTGTTGGGGGGAATATTTGGGAAATAGTACATAAAATATTAAAAGTGGTTTTATTCTTAGTATCTGAACACACACATGCTTGTGTTATTGGGAAAAATTATAGAATGTATTGCTTTCCATTTAAAAAACAAATCCATTTGTTTTCTAATTTTGACAGTTTGAAAATATTAAAAGCTAATTTTGAAAATGCTTGATGCCAGATTGTGGAAAACAAAGAGTAAACAATTTTAAATCCTGATGTGGCTATTATAGACATATATAGGATACATATAATCAGTCAGGGGACTTACTTAAACAAGTGATTTTCTAAATCACTGATTCAAGTAACATTATTTCCATAAAGGTTGGAAGTTAGAGTTGTCTTTCTTTAATAATCACCTGTTTAAGTAGTTCAAATTAATCAATAGAAGTGATTTAATTTTAATGTAGCTTTAAATATAGAATACTCATGATCCAGGGACTAATTATGTTTCTAAACTTATCAGAACCAACATCTGTGTTGTCTAGGATGACCAGGTCATTTCAGGTGATGACCTTGTACAGAATCTAGGATAATGACATAAAAGTCACTTGTTTACGTATCAGACCTCAATTTCCTTCCCAAAAATCACTTCTTTAAGTATCATTCTGTTAATAACCCACACTAATTTCAACACCCCCGAACAGTGAAATTTTTATTACATAATCTGAAAGATGAACCTTGAACTTCACAGGAAAAATACTACCACTGCTGTGAAAAATCTTTGAAGAAAGTATCAGCTCATTATGTAAAGCCATTATTATAGCATTTTTTCAACTAATATGGAATTTTCAGCTAAATGATAGCATCAAAGGCATGAACCTTGATACTTAAAAGAAGCAAAAAGTTCATATTTTTTAATTTTACTAATTAAAAGATATTATTTAAACTTATGTGTTTAAAATTTTGAAAAAAACTACAAAATCCCAATTTGTGATAAAACCTCGAATTTGCTACTCAAATAAGTGATTTAAAAATCACTTATTTCAGTAAGTCCCCTGACTGATAATATACCTTTAGTTTCCTGTGATATTGATACTCTTGATAAACCATCCCCGGTTTCTTGTACTTCCTGGTCCATTATACTAAAATATCAAAGATTCATATTAAAAGTTGAGGCATTTGTTTTAAGGACATGTGGTATAATGAATAAAGGTTATTAAAGTCCTAAAAAATAAAACAGGCATTCAATAGGTTTTGATCACCAGCTATTTTCATATAGGTTGATCATGTACATGATGTAAAAGTAAACTTCAACTCTGCCAATATCTGGCAAGGTTTTAACTGTAACTGGGAAGTGGATAACTTAAATATACACTCCTTTGTAATTAATTTCACATTCATTTGTAGATTGTTGTTGAATTTTTTTTTGTGGCATATTTTTGTGGCATACATGTATCTAGATAATAAAGCTTTACTATTCCTCCACTATTACTGGAAATAGTCTTAGATGCATGTTTTTTTTTATTATTGGGGTAATTTCTTCGAATTCTAGTCAAATTGACACCTGGTTAAATCGACACTTGGTCAAATCGGCACCCAGTATAGTCGAATTGGCACTAGTCAAATTGGCATCTGGTTAATTCGGCACTTGATGTAGTCAAATCGGCACCCATGTTAAATTTGTTTAATATATTTGTTGTGTACAAGATGTAACTTTGTACAAATTAGAATTTATCTTTAAAAATGTTCTAGTTCAATCTTTTAATTCAAATTTATATACTTTAATCTAACATTTCGTGCTATTATCCTTGTCCTCACAATGGAAATGAGGATACCTAATGGTTTAAATTCTAATTTTAATTTTCTCCTGATACCACATATGGACTATAATTTGCTATTGGGCTCATTTCCTATAACTATAGAAAAGTGATAAAATTGTGAATTACTGTAAGAAAAGTTGTAACTAAATCTAAAGATGCCATTATTTTTATCAACATACAAGTGTATGCTACTCTTCCCTAGAAAAAAAATTAAAATTAACAAATTTCAAAGATTATACAACCGTATTTTTGTGTCGTTTCTCGCTTTACTTTTCGCTTCCTAAGTGCATAACACTGACTTATTTATTATAGATAATCATCACCCGCAAATTTGTAACTTTTGCTCTCAAATAACAAAGAACATCGACCAATAAGAATAGTGAGAAGAAATTACCAAGAACTATTAGTATTTCTGTAGCAGGTGTAAGAACACTGTCGTTACTTTGGTTTCCCATTTTGTAACGCAAATTTTAGATGGTGTAATCTGCTTTGTTGTAAAAGAATTCTTTGCAACAATATGCAAATATGAACTCTTGCGAGATGTTCAAACAGGTAAATCAGAGATGATTTACATTCTTGTTTTGTTCTTCGTAATAATTAAGTTAGAAAATGACGTTATCATTATGCGTTACATTTCACACGAAACAGAAGTCAAGTTATTTATTAAAATTGTTTTTGTCATTAAGTTCTAATCATTTATGGTCATACGTGAAACATGTGACTAACATGTGATCACACCCTTACAGCCAGATATACAAAAAACTAGGTCTAAACATTGTTTTCATTTCCAACGGGATGTTAGCAAACATAATCTGTAGACTTGTTTCGTCTTGTTTAAAAAAGGAAAATACAATTTTCAGAGATTGCGCCGGGGGTCTATTATTTTCCTATGTGCATAATGTTACATACAATCTTGTGTGAAAATAAATGCCCAATGACTTGACAAAATCAATTTCAGATTTGACCGACATTTTAACACACTTCGTTTCCCAATAACGATGTAAAGGGTCCTTGGAAAATTCAATCGAAATTCTCTTATCATGGTGCCGATGTTTGTTGGATTGATTTTGCTTCAGCAGTAAATATTACTGGATATTTTAGGTGAATAAAGATAATTTAATAAAAAATACATGTTAATATACCGTTACACTTGGAATGTACAAAGTTGGTATCTTTGTCACAATTTTGAATTAATTTTTTTATTCATGTTCTGCAAACACTTTTCAGAAACGCAATAAACTTGTCAAAGGAAAGAAACCTTTTACCATGCATGACTTGAAAGGAAGTACTTTATTGATTTTAGCCCACTAAAGTAGGTTAAAATGTGGAAACCATGTAGATGGTGTACAGGTCACAAATATCACATGGTGCCTATTTTACTGGATTTAAAGAATTTTACATTGCCAATGATTTGGAATAAATTGTATATAACTGGGATTTCAAAACCAAATATAAATACATTTTTTTGGCTAAAACATCAAGATACAACGATTATGGTATCCTGTATCAATGAAGAAAATATGGAAATTCCTGAATAAATTGTACTAATTGTTTTCAAAACAAGCACATATTAAGGAGTTTTATAATACTGTTACATTTAAGATGGATTTTAAGAAAAAGTATACTGTTCAGATTATTTTAAGCAGATTTTGCAATAAAATAAAACTAAAAAAGTGCTTTCGGTTTCTTATGGTTTCCTGTCGCGTTTAAAAAAAACTTTAATTTAACATTGAAAATAGATTTTAAATATTAACATGAAGCAAGTAACACTAGTAATGGTGTTCATTTATGTCTTTTGAAATATATTGTGCAAAATAAAGAAAATAAAGATTGGTTTCCTATTAAGTTTCCTGTCATGTAAACGGTGAATCAAAATGTATTAATTTTTTCTCGAAAAACTCAATTGTTCCATTAATACTATTTTAACACCAACACAACCCACAGAATAAAAGTTAAAGTTTTAGAACTTATAAAAAAGGATACAAAAAGAAACCAAAGGCCGAATACCAAATTATGGTCCATATATCCATGAAAAGTCTTTTTGTATCATATAGTTGTGAAAATATGACAAATATATGTGAACATGGTGAAACAAAAGCCGGTGTTACATTTTGTTTTCACTATGTACTTGATTTAAGTTATTAATTAATTGATTAGAAAATTTATCAAAACATCAGTCACATAATGTTGAGAAAACTTTAAATGATTAACCTTTGTATTTTTACTGCTTGATGCTTTTTTACATGTAATGTATGATAAATCCAACCCCCAAAATAGATCATAATCGAATTTATACATTTTCTATTATATTATTTATATATATCTGGGACTATTATGCTAGTATACTTAAATTACTAACTTAGCATAATAGTCCCAGTCCCATATATTATATCATATATTATTGGATGGCGAATTGACTTTAAATAGGTGCCGATTTGACTAGATGCCAATTTGACCAGGTGCCGATTTGACTTGTACCCATTTCTTCTTGGCTTTGAACTAGCTAGCTGACAGAAACTGGAGTACTCTCAGATCTGTTATCAGTGTTTTTGTTGTTATTGTTGTTACGGATGAGAGATGGATAAATTGCCAGCCACGTTTGATCTGTGTTTTTGTTTTATGTTTATTCTGCTTTATATCGAGAACTAAGCCATTCGTCTGGAAAAAAAATAGATTTTATCTTTTTTTTTTTTTTTTTACAAATAGGTGAATGACAACAGTCATAAAAGTGCTTACTCTATAGATTTTATGTTGAATGTATATGGATTAATATGTCTGGTTAATTGAAACAAGTTTTAGCAAAAGTATTTGCGCCCAGACTGATATTCACATTTCTGATACTATTTTTCGTTTTTGAAAAATCCGCCAACAGGAAGTGACGTGTTCTAATCCGTGTTTTGGTCGAAATCAATTTGATTTATCGTACAAACAAGTTTTACATTATGGTAATGGTAATGATATAGACACAAACATTAATAGGCGAATAAAATAAAACCCTAGTTCCATAAATTATCAAGAATGACCAATAAACATTACAGGAATAGGAATTAAATATCCGGAAATATATTTTCCGTCATTGTTTTTCTTACAGGTGCTCTCTATTTTTAAAGTTAAAAAAGTAATATTCTTGGAAAAAATAAAAATAAGAAGGATTTTGTTCTGAAAAGGACTTTGACAGTCCTTCTATAAAATCCATGTATCTTACTATCAGATTTTAATGAGTTTCATATGTCTGAATCAATCTCTTTGTGTATTCTGAGGCTTGAAGTAGAGAATGACCACGAAATTCCAAAATCTTTCAGCTACTGTGGTAAGCTAGTAAAAAAATCTGTCCCACATTTGATATGAAATTTACATGTTTTTCTATCCAATATATATAATATGAGGCAGACATTTCTTGTGAATGGTGACGAAGTCTGTATGAATTATTTTTTTTGTAACGTAAAAATATTTGTTAAAAAAAAGAAACGGAGATACTGTAACGTTTCCAATTTTGATTCTGTTGGTAGGGATTTTACTTGTGACGTTATTTAAGTTATGACGTCATGTTCAATGTCAACAAAGAAAAGCAATGCATCGTTATGTAACCGGAGAGCACGTACAATGTATCTACTCTACAAATTCATATGGTCACCTCAGAGATTCAAACCCCTGTCGTCTGCGTGGCAGTCAGTGTGTTAACCCACTGAGCCATAGAATCGATTCCCTAGCTCAGTTGATAAAGACTGGCTTTATATGTTCTACCTGTAATGAGGGGAAGCAACCCGCTACACTATTCCCCCACAACAAGAGTCATCATATCTTCATATATATATGACTCTTAACAACACAAACCCTGGCTATACTCCAGATAACCATCATGGATTTTTTAGTCAGGCGCCAAATGTAACCGGAGAGCACGTATCTACTCTACAAATTCATATCGTCACCACCGGGATTCGAACCCCGGTCGTCTGAGTGACAGTCAGTGTGTTAACCCACTGAGCCAAAGAATCGATTCCCTAGCTCAGTTGATTAAGACTGGCTTTATACATGTATGTTCTACCTGTACTGAGGGGAAGCAACCCGCTACAGTTAATTCATATCAAAGACAAAGAATTATTAAAAATTAATTATTGGTAAATGTGTTCCTTGAGTTCCTATAATTCACTAGACTACTCAAAGTCTCATGACAATGAGACTGGTAGAGGGAAGTAGATTTCTGCATTCTGTGCAAATGCGGAAATTAAAAAAAAGCGACAAAAAAAAATTTGAATGATTTTGAGTTCATTATTACAATAAAATTTCAATCCAAATAGGGAAAACTAATGGCATTATTTATGTAAAAAAAATGAGTAAAAAAAAAATGTGTAACACATTAACAAATGACAACCACTGAATTACAGGCTCCTGACTTCGGATACTACAGGCACATACATACTGAATGTGGCGAGGTTAAACATGCTAGCGGGATCCCAACTCTCCCTCTAACCTGGGACAGTGTTATAACAGTACAATATACATGTATAGGAACGAACTATAACGATCAGTTAAAAAAGGCTTTCCTCATCGACAGATAGATATAAATACATATATTACAAATACAAGAGGACATGGCCAGCTTAGATTAAAGCCACTAACATCTAATAAAAAAAATCTGGCATCTAAGACTATATTATCAATCAATACACATCCAACATCCAATGGATTTAATCTAAAGAAGTCATAAACAGTCAGATATGTATGTCCTTGGAATATATGTTCCAATCTGAGTTAAACAGCAATAGAAAAGTGATTGTTGTATGATGTCAAAAGTGCAAGTGGGATAGATTTCAAAATAGAGATAAGGTGTATGTTTAATTGTAAATCAGTTCCAACTTCCAGCAAATACTACTTATAGCTATTTGTCTGCATTACTGGACATCCTGTATAATTCTTAAATCTTAAACAAAAATGGCTTACATCACAAAGGAAAAGTGATTGTTTTATGATGTCAATAGTTCTCCAAGTGCTGCAGATTCTCAAATAGTAATAAGTATAAAAAAGAAGAAGTGGTTTGATTGCCAATGAGACAACTGTCCACAAGAGACCTTCATTAAATTGACACAGGCATTAACAACTATAGGTCACAGCACAGCCTTCAACTATGAGCAAAGCCCATACCGCATAGTCAGCTATAAAAGGCCCCGATATGACAATGTAAAACAATTCAAATGAGAAAACTAACGGCTTTATTTGAATAAACAAATGAACGAAAAATATATATGTGACACATAAACAAATGACAGCCACTGAATAACAGGCTCCTGACTTGGGACAGACACATTCTCAATTCACATTCCATTTTCAATTTTACATACATAAATAATGTGGCGAGGTTAAACATGTTCATGATGTTAGCAATATCCCAACCCTCCCCTAACCTGGGACAGTGGTATAACAGTACAAAATAAGAACGAACTATACAATCAGTTGAAAAAGGCTTAACTCATCAGATGGACAAAAATACCAGTGGACGTGGCCAGCAACTATGAGGTCTAAATGTATCTTAAACAGACCTGCCAACTATCCCAATTTTTGCAGTATCATGTAAATTTTCATGCTTCAATCCTTACCGGGATAACGGGATTGTAAAACACAAGTCAAAATCTTGAGTTTTACAGGATCTTCACAAAAAAATTGTTGGTAACTGATTTCGAAGTTATCTGACCAATCTATAATTTTATTTATGACAAGTTAATCAATAGGGACAACAAGTCTCATATATTTTAGAAGGTCAAAGACCTGGATCTTTCATACTTTGCATATACATCTAAATTGTTGTCAGTTTCCATATCAAAGGACAAAAATGGCGTTAAAACACCAACAATCAATCATTTTCATTGTTCAGTTTTCAATGTTAAGTTCCTTTCTAAGTAACTTAAAACAATAGGTCAAATTATTTGGTGTACATGGTGTATGGAATGATTGTACGGCTATATTCTTGCTGGAGCTTTGAGTTACCAAAGAATTTTGAAATTTTTTAAATCTTAGGTCAATACAACTTACTTCATACATGTCATAGCAAAGTCATATCGCTATCAAAATTGGTATAAGGGAGACAACTTGTAATTTACAAGTCCATATATAAATAGATGTCTAGTTTTGATTGACTTCTGCTGGCTGATTACTGTCTCATTAGCATTTACGTATACTTATTAAGAAAGATTAGTTACTCTCTGCCTACTTTTATTTGTACATACATGTATTAATTAAAGAGATCTCCATGTTTTACAATGTGTAGAAACAGAATTTGATTTTGTATTTAAGCATAAGATATCCACATAATGACATACATCATGTACATGTAGTAGATAAAGAATCTGATTTTGTATTTTAGCATCAAACCTCCATAGTGCTAAAATAGAATCTAGAGATACAGCATCGTATGCTTCTGTTTTAAAAACATCTGGACCAAGTTCTAGTGAAGAAAAGTCTCCTGTAGAGTTGAACCTCACTTGTAGAGGACAGCGTGGCTTTGGTGACTTCACAATAGAATCTTATTTCTCGGGTAAGTATAAACAATAAAACAGCATAGTTATATGCATAATATGGGTAAGTTACTGTTCTGAGAAATCTCCTTAGATTCTATTTTATCTGATGCTTGAAAATCACAAATTTGCAAATTTATTTTATTGCAGTTGATAGTGTTTCATGTAGTTACCATGTGCAAGTGATATGATTAGAAATTGATTGCTCATGAACATTATTGATTTGCTTTTATAAAATAGTTTTTGTGTTTCTAAAACGACCAACATGAATGGAATACATTTTTACACACAACCACAAATTGGAAAGGTCATATTATTAATATAGTAGATCTTCTTTGTGAGGTTGTCTGACATTTATCACAAAACCTGTAAACAAACTGACAATTGGTATTGATTTTTGTCGAGCCTTCGACTTTAGTCGAAAAAGCGAGACTAAGCGATCCTACTTTCCGTCGGCGTCGGCGTCGGCGGCGTCCACAAATATTCACTCTGTGGTTAAAGTTTTTGAAATTTTAATAACTTTCTTAAACTATACTGGATTTCTACCAAACTTGGACAGAAGCTTGTTTATGATCATAAGATAGTATCCAGAAGTAAATTTTGTAAAAATAAAATTCCATTTTTTCCGTATTTTACTTATAAATGGACTTAGTTTTTTCTGCTGGGAAACATTTCATTCACTCTGTGGTTAAAGTTTTTAAAATTTTAATAACTTTCTTAAACTATCCTGGGTTTGTACCAAACTTGGACAGAAGCTTATTTATGACCATAAGATAGTATCCAGAAGTAAATATTGTAAAAAGATAACTCCATTTTTTCTGTATTTTACTTTTAAATGGACTTAGATTTTCTTCCAGTTAACATTACATACAGTCGGCAGTTTAAGTTTTCAAACATTAATTAGATTCATTAACTATCCTAGATTTTTACCAAACTTGGACAGAAGCTTCTTACAATCAAAAGATAGTATCAAGAGGAATTTTTTTATTGATTTTTTTCCTCATTTTTTGTTGAGCCTGCGATTTACAGTAAAAGTAGGCGAGACACTGGGTTCCGCGGAACCCTTACAAATTTTTAGGATTGTGGCTCTACCAGTTTCTTCGAAACGGGGCAAAAGGGGTTTGAAGAGTTTTCATTTAAGTATTATTTATTTATCATCAATAAATTTTTCATCAGCTTTGTGGTACATGGAATTGGAATTGGTTTTGGCATACATCTTCAGGTTTCTAAGGTATGTGAGGCTTATGGGGTTTTTGTTGGTGTGAAAAAAACTTCTCTTAAATGGTACATGTGGTATACATAATCAAATAACTGTGCCAAGTCCAATACTTTGGCTATAGTTGCTATTGGTGTATTTTTGTTTTTGACACATGTTATTTTAATGCTGAAATCTTACAAGTACACACTGTTGATATCCTTTACCTGAATGGCTAATGTTTGACAGACCTACATTTATAAATTAACTGCAATATATGAATAAGATCTTTAACCTATAAACATCACTTATTCATATTTTCTACTTTGCAGTGAATTTTGAAACCAAATCTGAAATGAAAGCAGCCGAAGATAAGACTGACCGGCATACTGAAGACTTTAGACCAATTAAAGATGGTCAGTCTCCTGGTCCATCATCAGATGACCACAGACCTGGCAGCAGTCAGAGTACAAGGCCTAAGAGTCATACACCACCACTGAAGTCTCCACATATGATATACTTTTATTCTGGAAATCCAATGGTAGAAAAGACTAGAGGAATACTTCATCTTTATAAAGACGAGTAAATATTTATTCAAATTTAACTAGAATAACATTTCATTACATTTGACATTCTTGATAGATTGAAGAATGACTTTTATGTTGTTAGCCTATAATTAGTTTTGAATCATTCCACCAATTGTTTTCAAATTATAGTACATATTTGCTGATTATAAAAGATAGGCCAAATTTCAATAGAGATGATTTTCACCTTTGCTGTTCAGGAGTTGATAGATTGGACATTGTTTCAGTGCAATAAAATGAACCATTCAACTAATACTATTTTTCAAGCCATCAATATACATTATGTAATCCATTAATACAATCTTATAAATAAAGTCCCATAAAGTAAGGAGAGCATATAATAAGACCCGAACCCATGAAAGGTTTCACCAAATACAGCTAAGTTGGTCTGTTATTTCTTATATGACTTGCTTGTACTACATATATTTTGATTTGCAGTTAATAGTCGAAATTCAAAACTCAAACTAGTTTGCCCTCCAAAAATCTTAATAAATCCATCCTGCATTACTTCACTTAAAAACTATTGATAAGTTTAACTCTTATTTACTTTTAAAACAACACATTTAATGAGTAAAATACCTAAAAAGGAAAATGTGTCTTTTATAGGTGATTTGGTCGATATATATACATATATATATGGAAAACAGATGACGAAACATAATATTGATCCATGAATCATACTTTATTGTTGTAAATCTACATGTCACATGCAAATATATTTTTTAACATGTAAAAAAAGGAAGGTTGACTTTCAGTTTTTATGGACTATCGTCCTCTAGGTTTGTTCTTAGATCTACCACCTCGTTCAGTTGTCTCTATTTTTTGTGGTTGACGGCCATTGTCTGAAGGAACAAAACCGGGTCCCTTTCTGGTATTCCCTTGCAAATGTATGTCTCCTGAAACAAAACAACCAATTTGATTATGAAGAAAAATATGCTTTAAGATTCTTGACAGCAATTTGATATAAAGTATTTTTCAGTAATTCATGAATTGATGGTACAAATGTACTATGTATTCATTAATTTTCTTGAGTACTATAAATTTTAGTGGATTGAAGAAAATATTTTCTCTGATACATACATACATACATATATTTGATTTTGTGGTTTTGCTATTCTCTATACAAGCCATAGAAAAATTAAATACAGGGCACTGTATGCATGTACCCACGTAGTTTACGAACATTGGTATCCCACATGTTGAAATGAATTCACAGTATATATGTATGTTATTCTGAATAGACCAATTTTTAGGAGAGCTCAATTAATCAGTATAAATGTTATCATTGAAAAATCCACTCTTGCTTTGATATAATAATGATAGCATGTCACATGACATAGGAAATCTTCCTGAAAATTCATGAATTCTTAAATATGAACTGCAATGTCTTCTATAGATTATTAATCTGACAAAATGGTTCTCAGCAGGTAGGAAGAATCTAGTTCAATGAAATGTTTCAAAATTAATGCTTCATCAGGAATGAGAATAGCCTAAAGTTTTAAAAGGTAAATTAAGAGAACTGTTGCAGTACAAAAGACTAAAAACTAAGTTTAATACTTGCTTAACTTTGTTCGTCAGAGTTGGACCTTTATTCATAGAAAAACTATAAATCTGAACAGAGCTCACATATTCTTACCCCTGCTTCCCATACGTTTAGAATTGAAGAGTCCATGTTTTGCTTTGCATACTTTCAAAATTATTTAGATTTAAAACTTAATTACAATGGAATGTACAATGACATTTTGTATGAAAGATTGTTTGAAAGTTCTTTTTCAATAAGGTTGTTGCATTATGAGGAGTTTCAAATAAAAAGATGTGTACCATTTTCGTAGATACATGTATATGGCAAGAAAGATATTTTACCTTTTCTTTAGCCTTTTTTGAAAGAAGGATAAGGTTCTTAATAGAAATATAACCAATAAGTTTTTTAACCTTGGAAGTTAAAATGTCAAATGACCATAAATACAAGGTATTATCCTGTACTGAATTTTTATTTTCTTTATTCTTAAATGACACTAATGTCCAATGTTTGAGTAGCTTTTTATGGTTTTAATTTCAGAAAATAAGACTAAATATATATAAGACGTAAAATGTAAACTTACGTTTCACATATCTAGCTTCTGATATGGTCAGTAGAAACACAGCAAAGATAGCAACCATCAAAATGAGTCTTGCCATGGTGAGGTTTGTCTGATGAAATGAAGATAGTCTTAAATAGCAGTTGGTCACATCTTGGTTAGGTTTTCAAATAATTGAAATCTGTTACTGTTCCAGATGAACAATTATATGTGTTTTCTGTATTTTATGACGTTATTAGGTCATGCAAGGCTGTCCTTGGTTAATGTAAACATATCTCTTTGACACATTCCCTATTTCCATACTCAATTTTATATATTTTATTTTAAATATGTGTGAATAGTTTAAAGACTAAAAACATGACATTTAAAACAACTGAGACTTGGAAAACCTTGACAAATTTTATGACCCTGCTAAAGCAGAGGGGACATTAAGTTTTACTCTTGTCCATCTGGAGATATGTCGTCCCAAAATTTAAACTGCTCTCTATCATTAGTTTGCCTAAAAAAAATATTATGAAACTTATACACAATGCTTATCAGTGGCAGATCCAGAACTTTTCCTAAGAGGGGGCCCGCTGACTGACCTAAAGGGGGGCCCGCTCTAGTCATGCTTCAATGATTCCCTATATAATCAACCAAATTTATCCAACAAAAAGCCCCCCCCCCCCCCTATGAACAGATAGTTTTAATAAAGATGTTGAAATAGTAAATTAAATTGAATAGATTTTTATAATCTCCATTGAAAAAAATGTTTTCTGTATTAAGACATGATTTAAATTTGTTGTAGTTCATTTAAGTTCACTTATGTTATGACTAATATGTCAAATAGCCATATTTTGCTGACAAATAGATTTGTTAACCCAAATGATTATTAACCGTGTTGGATGCATCTGTTTCCTTCCAAGTTTAGTTTATTTTAAGTCATTTTGAACTGAAATAAATTTAAAACTACATGTATGTTCAAGAATTCCTGCTTTGAAGATATCTGATAGTTAACAGTGTGTAGGTCTGATTGTCTAGTCACAATATTTTGTGAGAGTTTTTCTTTTATCTATGTATGCTATAAAATGCCATGAAATTGTACACACCTATTTAGCATTTTGTTGAGATGTGATAACATCATTTATGGATCAGTCATTCCAAAGTGGTTAAATTCTTACAATTGTCAATTAAAAATTGAGAAATTATAGTTGTAAACAATATATTATAAATCCCATTTGTCATAAAATATGCATTGGAAGGCAATGCTCATTTTCCTCTTGTACATGCAAAAATCTGTAATGATGTTTGTTTTGCCTGTCCAAGTAAGGAGCCTCTAGCTTTTTTTAGTCTTGTATGGTTTTTATTTATTTTAGTTCATTTATATGTTTTGCAGTTTAGTATGATGTCCATTTTGTTACAGGACCAGCTGATCCCTGCCTCTGTGAGCAGGATTTTTCACTTTTTTGAAGACCCATTGATGGCCTTTGGCTACATGTTTGCTGCTCTTTGGGTGGGTTGTTGTCTCTTTGACAAATTCCCCATTTCCATTCTTAATTTTGTTTTGATTGCTTTAACTGCCATTTAGAGTTCAAGTTTTAAGCTGTTTGTGTTTCAGTATTGTAATTTTGGTAAAGAGTTTTAAATCTGTCTGTTATAATAGTACTGATGTATGCAAATAAATGAAAAGAGAAAATTAGAAATAATATGTTAATTTTTTTATTTCATTGACTAATGTCCAGCTTTTGGACGTATACCAGTTCATTAGATTTTTGTTGCTTATTCTCTTTTGTATGAGGGCTTCCTGAAATAGAAAGGGTCATTGTCATGATAACTAAAAATGCAGTCATACCAGTATACATTGTAGATACCTTGATATTTTATAGAAAGACAAATGTTTTATTATAGGTTTCAAGGATAGAGTTTCCAAAAAAGAAAAGTTAATACTATTCGTCAACTGATTTTTAAACTTTTTTTTGTAATTTTAGAACCAGATAAATGAACACACATTTGTGAAATCTGGCACTTTTCTCATAAGGGGGGTCTCATTGGGGGTTCAGATCAGTTTTGTCAGATTCCCATATCCCGCTTACACTATATATGTAGGCAATTCTCATTATTTTGTCATTTCCCAGGTCCCGCAAGACCTCATTTCCAGTTTTCACGACACAATAATATGACTTTCATGTGTCACGCTTACCAAAAAATCGACAATCCCGCATCACGCTTAGACCCCAATGAGACCCACTCATAAGGAATTAGAAAAATGAGAATTAAACAAAAATATTGAAGTCCTGATATCCCATTTTATGTATAACAGTCAATTCATAAAAAAGTATCTGCACTGTATTTTTAACCTGTTGAAAAATCCTATTGTAAAGAAATAATAACTCTCCAAAATAACTAATACTATAATGTAACTTTTTTAATGTACGATGAAACATAGAAATTATTTGTTGTTGAGAAATTTATGTGGGAATGAGGGGGAGGAGGGGTATCATTTGTGGTGTTGAGAAATTCAATGTTGGAGAACCACCATGCTTAATTTGTCCATGGGGATCCCTAAGATGTCTAAGATAATAAAGAATCAAATAACATTAGACAGAGAACTTACTTTTTATATCTTTGGCTTCTGATATACTGAGCATCAAAACAACAAACACAGCAATCAACAAAGTAGGTCTTGTCATGGTAAGGTTGGTCTAATGAAATGAAGATAAAAGTAGAATGCAGTTTGTGATACCTTTTAGTTTTGACATCATAATGGCATTACGGAAAAACTAAATTAAATGTATTTAATAATTTTGTGTTTATTTTGTTCTATTAATCTATTATGCTCTACAAAAGTTACTTTAATTAGTTCATAGTATAAATCTCTGATAAGTATATATAATTACCTGCTACTGATAATTCTGTTGTATATTGATCTAACTGTTAAAATCGTGTTTAAAAAAAACAAAAAACAATTGAACTTGAAGTACATGTATTTAGTCAACTTAAGAAAGTAACCTATATTTTGATTTGCCACGTCTAAATGTTGAACTAGTTGTATGTTCGTTTAATATTCCTGACAAGTAACTGTGCATGACAACACATGCTACTTGATGAAGATATTTCAAGAATTTTTGTAATTTAATTTTTATTTTTTAAACAAATATATAGGTATAGATAGTCTTAAGTCAATAAGAAGTTTTCTTCAAATTGCTTGATTTGACAATGGTATATTTTATAGAAATGAAACCATGATGTATATAACAAAACAACATTAATAGATATTCTAATTCAGAAATAATTCTCTCGCACCATGCTGTGTTCTTATTTTAACATATAAGTAGGCATTATATGTGTCAATTGCAGGGGCGGATCCAGCCATTAAAAAAAGGGGGGGGGGGTCCCAACCCAGGATAAAGGGGGGTTCCAAGTATGATCAACTATATATCCCCATTCAAATGCATTGATCGGCCAAACAAAAGGGGGTTCTAACCCCCGGGAACCCTCCCCCTAGATCTGCCACTGGTCAATTGTAATATCTTCATATCAAGTGTTATAGAGGTGTAAAATGTTGACAAATTTAAATGAGCATAGAACATGGCATGATAGAAATATTTTATCCTATTGAATTAAAAAAAAATTATCATTTGTACTTTGAAGCGGACCTATAATACACATCAGAAAGGCAGCCATTTTAATTTAATGAGTCTGAAATTCTCTATTGGAATTTTTAAAACAAGGAGTCTGAAACGTTATTAAAAAATCAACTGTTTCATGATTGAAGATGCACAGATACATGTGAACTTTCTATTAGAATTATTTTATCTAATTTTCTAGATATTAAGTTGGTAATAGTTTAATAGGAAGAATAATATAATTGTGCAATTAAATATGATTAACTTAAACAACTTTGAATTTGAATGGTTACTTTAATAGAATAATGGGT
This sequence comes from Mytilus trossulus, assembly GCF_036588685.1. NCBI lineage: Eukaryota > Metazoa > Mollusca > Bivalvia > Mytilida > Mytilidae > Mytilus > Mytilus trossulus. The sequence goes on from NC_086380.1 coordinate 19,320,978, forward strand.
ATGAATTAAACAATTAGGGGGGGGGGGGAGAAAAGATACACTTTGCCCTTTATACCCAGTATTATATTAAAAAAAAAGAACAATGTAGTGCACTTCTCCTTCAAATCTCATCTTCTCTCTATCAGTTTCAAAATAAGAAATCACTACTCCCTGTGTTTCTGAAGAAGTGTGAGCCCTGGCACAACACCAATACAAATGCCCATATTGATCTCTAGTGTTTTTCAAAATACAACTGATGTAACTTGTTACAATTTCAATTGTGAAGTCAAACATGTGCAGCACATTGTTCTATTGGAATAAAAACATTGGCTTGTTTCACAGCAGAAAGAAGCACTTCATATTAGAATGCAAATTTTATGTAGGCTAAAATTCACATTCAAATCAACAGTTGACATGTGATGACTATAGAGTGGACCATCATATTGAGTTGCTAGAATCAACAAATGTTGGATTACTACAAACTTTTAAATAACCTTAAATAAAATAAAACCTAAAAAATATAATACCTAGAATTTGATGAAGTTCATGTGAGTTATCTTTATCATTCCCACTTATGTATTTTTTATATTGAAATTAAAATTTAGAAAGAGAGAAGTCAAATGGCTCATTGTGGAGAAAAGGGGAGAGGTATAGAAATGCTTCATTATGAAGCAAAGGGGGGAATGTGTCCAGAAATGGGTTATCAGACTTGACCTGTATTACAGGTGAACTAGCTCATTAACACAATAATTTTTGATTTATTTTCTAGTCATATTACATCCCTGAAGTCAGAAGTACCCAGAAGTGAGTTAATCTGCATGTTGGCTGTACCAGCTGCTTATACCATCCATGATTTACTCAACTTTACAGCAGCAGTTCAGTAAGTTTTTTGTACTGTAAGGTGACAAATTTTTACTAGTGTTTTAATTATTTTTGCTAATTTCAAGATTAAGGAAAAATTTTGGCTCACAAATTTTTTATCTTGATTGAAGATTGGAATAAAACACAAGAAATATACACATAGTAAGCTGATTTGGTCATGTCTGTCTGACAGTGTTCATCTGACCTTTACTTAGTTTTCCTTTGGTCAATATTAATTCTTTGTGGTTACATCAGTTTCTCAGCTTCTACAACAGCATAAAATGAATGTTAGGTGTATTTGTCTGCCTGGTATGGTTTATATGACCTTGACCTGATTTAAATGAATAATTGATAATATGAGGTTTATGTTTAACTTCTAGTAAAACCTGAATTATTTGAAACATTTTCACAATAAATTCTATCATGATCAGGCTTCTCATTTCAGAGTGGGCACTCTTTCGTGTATAATTTAATTGGTTGTTTGTATTTATAGTTTTATATAACTCCTTTTTCAGTGAAGGAATAGAATATCTTAGAATTGTGAGAGACAGTACTCCAAATCAGTATATGGTCTTGGTCAAATTCAGAACACAGGTAACTTATCTTGACCTATTCTATAGATCAAACAAATTATTGGTACAAGGGCTAGAATAAATTTGTTATTTTTTCATAAATGATTTCTCCAATGAACAATTTATTTTTCTGACTTTGGCAAGAAAAAAAACAACTAATATAAATGGTCAGGAAAACATGGAACTACAACAAATATATTAAAAAATCCTGAAATTAAATCCCAGTGAAGTAGAAGTGGACTTAAAAAGGGCAAAACGCAAAACAACATATGTGAAAATAAGTTGATTTACATTACATGTAATTAAACAATTTGTAAAAACTTTATACATGTATCTAGAAAAATATATGATAGAGTAATGAAGTGAATCACTAATATGGTTAGTCTCGTAAATAAAGATTCTACCACTGCATCGAGCGTAATACGATATTCATCCGCTCGAGACAGTTAAATATTATAAATTTAACTGTCGAGAGTGGATAAATATTGTATTACACGAGATTTGGTGGTGGAATCTGTTTCTCTAATGATTTTCAAACAATAGGCAGGCAAACTTATTTCTTCTTTGCCACTGATCTGCAAAAAGATGTGTTCTTGCTATGTGACATCATCAGGCATGGTCGCCTTTTTTCATGCCGTCATATGACACAATAGGAAATTCAGAGGAAAACAAGAAAGTTTGACGTCACAATCAGATTTTAACCAATGAAGAACTGAGATGAAACAACCCAAAGGTTTTTCTTTTATACATTGGGTGCAGAAAGAGATAAATTGACGAAAAATTTGAAAAATATGTTTACTTACTTTTGTCAAAATTACAATGTAATGAGTTAATGTTTCTTTTACATCTTCCAGAAACTAGCAGATGAATTCTTCAACACCTATAACAATGTAACATACAACTCAATAGAACCAGACATTTGTTTATTGACTTATGTGGCTAAAATGGAAACTTTAAAAGAAGAAGAGGTAACACCATTTAAGCAATAGGTTTTAACAGATGTTTTGATCCTCATTGTAGTTTTGATGATTGTTATTGTAAGAATGGGAATATGTTGTATGATTGTTATTGTAAGAATGGGAATATGTTATATGATTGTTATTGTAAGAATGAGAATAAGTTGTATGATTGTTATTGTAAGAATAGGAATATGTTGTATGATTGTTATTGTAAAAATGAGAATATGTTGTATGATTGTTGTTGTAAAAATGAGAATATGTTGTATGATTGTTTTTATAAGAATGGGAATATGTTGTATGATAGTTATTGTAAAAATGGGAATATGTTGTATGATTGTTATTGTAAAAAATGAGAACATGTTTTATGATTGTTATTGTAAAAATGAGAATATGTTGTATGTTTGTTATTGTAAAAAATGAGAATATGTTACATGATTGTTGTTGTAAAAATGAGAATATGTTGCATGATTGTTGTAAAAATGAGAATATGTTGCATGATTATTGTCGTAAAAATGAGAATATGTTGTATGATTGCTGAAAAAGGAAAATATGTGAAATGACTGTTATTGTAAAAATGAGAATATGTGATGATTGTTATTGTAAAAATGAAAATATGTTGCATGATTGTTGTTGTAAAAATGAGAATAAGTTGCATGATTGTTGTTGTAAAAAAGAGAATATGCGATATAATTGTCATAGTAAAAATGAGAATATGTTGTTAATTGTTGAAAAATGAGAATATGTGATGATTGTTATTGTAAAAATGAGAATATGCGATGATTGTTATTGTAAAAATGAGAATATGTGATGACTGATATTGTAAAAATGAGAATATGTGATATGATTGTCCATGAAACAAGTATGTATCCAACAGAAATGTTGGAGTTTTTTTCTGTCATAATTTCTTATTCAGATAACTAGAACTTTTTTTTTAATTTATTTGCATTGTTACCAAAGGAAGATAATTCATTTTTTATATGGTGATTTCAGTATTTTTCAAACACTGATACAACTTATGGCAGATTTGCTGTTTGCATTTTGTATAATGCTTTAGTAGTAAAAAGTGTTTTAGAAAAATGCAGAAAGCAATTTTAAGTGGGAAAATTTACCAAGACAATTAAATTAATGCTTTGACTGTTTCAGGAAGTTAGTTTACCTGTGCCAGGACTTACAGAATTACCTAACTGTCCTGTATGCTTAGAAAGAATGGTAAATATTACAATTGATAAATTAGGCTATACTTTAAAAGCAGACAATTTGGTGAGGATTTTGATTTGTTAAGCCTAATGAATGGAAATTATCCACAAAATTAAAATCCCAATGAGAATATACTCTTACAGAATATAAGTTTCTCAATTGTAAACCAAGAAAATTGATCTTGATGTTATCAATTTTAGACACAAAACAATTCTTAAGATTACACACAATTCTTCTTTTCTTTTTCAAATGTTTACCTCTTTATGGAGAAGCAAGCATCTAGAGAGTTCCATAGTTCAAATGACAATGTTGAACTCTCATCTTTATTTCAACCTTCCAAAAAGAAGAGAGAAAATTGAAATTAATGAGGCTTTTTTTTTAATTTGTTTGCTATTTATATATTTATAAAATACCAATAATTATTCTTAATCTTGCAAAAAAAACACTTAAAAGAACCTGATGTAAATTCTGGTTTTTTTATCTATTAAACAGGATGAGTCTGTGGATGGGATATTAACAATCCTGTGTAATCATGCTTTCCATATGAAATGTTTGGCACAGTGGGGTGATACCAGGTAATATTTCATTGTAGTGACATACTCCATATGAACTGTTTGGCCAGACATCAGCAAATGTACCTTACAATATAAAATAAGAAGATTTGGTATGATTGCTAATGTGACAACTCACCACAAGAGACCAAAATGACACAGAAATTAACAACTAAAGGTCACCTTACGGCTTTCAAGAATGAGCAAAGTCCATGCCGCATAGTCAGTTATAAAAGGCCCCGAAATGACAATGTAAAACAATTCAAAAGAGAAAACTAACAGCCTCATCTATGTTTAAAAAAAAAACAAAAAACAAATATGTAAAATTTATAAACAAACGACAGACAACCACTGAGTTACAGGCTCCAGACTTGGGACAGACACATACATACATAATGTTTTGGTGTTAAACATGTTAGGGATCCCAACCCTCCTCCTATTCTGGGACAGTGGTATGAATGACTTTAGAATCTGTAGCTCTGATAAAATCATTTTATATGATATGGTCTTTTTTATGTTTTAGTTGCCCTGTGTGTAGATATATACAGACACCTGAAGAAGTAGTTGACAATAGATGTATGACATGTGGATCACAAGAGGTTCGATATATTTATTAAAATACTTGTAGTTCGAATGTGTCATTAAAAAACATATGGGAACAGTCTGACAATTTTTACATTTATTGGGAAAGAAATTTTGCTTAGAATCATAGCTGGGGGAAAAAAAATTCGTGTTTAGGTTAATTAATCAATAAATGAGTTAGCTTTTAAGGTGGTATGGGTGTCTTTCGCCATCTTGGATTGTAAAAACAGAGAATCTAAGGTACATATTTTTGTCGAGCCTTCGACTTTAGTCGAAAAAGCGAGACTAAGCGATCCTACATTCCGTCGGCGGCGTCAACAAATATTCACTCTGTGGTTAAAGTTTTTAAAATTTTAATAACTTTCTTAAACTATCCTGGATTTGTACCAAACTTGGACAGAAGCTTGCTTATGATCATAAAATAGTATCCAGATGTAAATTTTGTAAAAATAAAATTCCATTTTTTCCGTATTTTACTTATAAATGGACTTAGTTTTTCTGCGGGAAAACATAACATTCACTCTGTGGATAAAGTTTTTAAAATTTTAATTACTTTCTTAAATAATCCTTGGTTTGTACCAAGCTTTGGCAGAAGCTTGTTTATGATCATTAGATAGTATCCAGAAGTAAATTTTGTAAAACAATAAATCCATTTTTTCCGGATTTTTCATATAAATGGACTTAGATTTTCTGCCAGGAAACAACACATTCACTCTGTGGTTAAATTTTTAAAAATTTTGATAACTTTCTTATACCATTATTTATTTGTACCAAACTTAGACAGAAGCTTGTTTATGACCAAAAACTAGTATCTAGAAGAAAATTTTGTGAATATTTGGTACCTGTGTATCTGTATTTTACTTATAAATGGAATTAGTTATTGTTCCGGTTAACATTACATCCATACAGTTAAAGTTTTTAAAACATTTATTAGATTCATAAGCTATCCTTGATTTTTTTCAAAACTTGGACAGAAGCTTCTTACAATCAAAAGATAGTATCAAGCAGAATTTTTTTATTGTTTTTTTCCCTGATTTTTGTGGAGTGTGCAATTTACTGCAAAAGTAGGCGAGACACTGGGTTCCCCGGAACCCTTACAAATTTTCTATCAAGTTAGCAAAATTTGATGCAGGAATGCAGAATTTAATGTGAATTTTCATTTAAAAGAACCAATTTATAAGAATATAACTTAGAAATATTAATATTTTTACAAGTGTAGATTAATTTTGGTTGTTTTTAAATATTTTCAAATTGGCATTTTAAGGGGAGGTAACTCTATAACAGTGCATTTTCTGAAGGACTCTACATGAAATTTTCCTATTTTGTCTTTTAGCAGGAAAAAACGTACGGTGACCCTATCTTTTCTTTTGATATTCTCAAAGCATTGTCTGAAAGCAATCTTTTCCTAATTTATTTTACAATTCTATCATTTTGTTTAGTTTCTATTCACAAAATGGTGTTTTTTCCTGTATGATCCATACAAAATTTGTCATTTTGTCACAACCTGTAGCTTCAGAAAATGCACGGTGACCTATCATTTTTATAATATTTTTGATCATGTATCAATAGATACTACATTTTGACAAAGTATGAACAAATTCTATCATTTTTATTTTAAACTCCCATACCACCTTAAGAGGAATTTAAAGGGTTGCATTGAATAAATCCACAGAGTATTTATTAAATGAGATAGCTCAACTTGTAAAAGTTAATTGAACAAATAAACACTAAATAATTCTGGAAAATGATTAGGAAAAGATTCATTTCTTTTGTAATCAAAATTAATCTTTCAAAATGTACTGTGGATTCATTATTATTTGTTGGATACCAATTTTCGTGGATTTTGTGGGAACAGTTGAACCACGAAATTATTAATAATTTTCAATGAATGACAAATTTTCTTATGGCTTGTACAATGTTGTATGCAGACTTCGGCAAAACCATGAAATCAAATATCCACAAACATGTAAGTTTTCCTCAATCCAATTGGTACCCACGAAAATAAAGGAATCCACAGTATATAGATGTTATATGAACTAAAGTAGATAGAAAAACAGGCATTCTTTTTAAAAAATACATACAGTTGATTGATCATTATATAATATGCATTGTATACCAATTTCTATGGATTTCCTGGGTAAAGGTTAACCTTAAATTTATATGCTGGAAGAAGCATAAATTTTAAATAGACTTGTATGCATATTTTCTTCAATGGAGGACAATAAATGAATGCACAGTAGTACAATATTAAATAGAAAAACATATGTAGTGTTTCTGTTAGATGAGACAATTACTGAAAGATCTCGAGTTTTATTTCACAGTTGTCTGTTATTTTTTTCAGAGTTTATGGATATGTTTGATTTGTGGAAATATTGGCTGTGGTAGATATACTGGACAACATGCACACAGGTACACATATTTCTATGGAGGCTTATAAAAGAGTGGCAAAAGATACCAGAGGGACATACAAACTCATAGAACGAAACATAAACTGACAACACCATGGCTTAAAATGATAAATACAAACAGACAATCAATTGTACACAAAACACAGCATACAAAACTAAAGACTAGATAAAAAAAAAAAATTAAAAGAGGATATGATCTCAGGTGTGTTCAGGATGGATGTAGATCCTGCTCCACATGTGGTGTTGCTCATGTCAGTATAAACCTGGTAACAAATCTAATGCAGTAGGTCACATGTGTGTAACATATTGATAGTTCTATAAATACAATAAACCTAGATGATAGAAAAAAATATTCAACAGGGCTCATTTCTTTTATTTGGCATCTTACGGGAGAATTTTTAAAATAATAAGGATTATCCCAATAACAATGAGCACTGCATTTCTTGATATGGAAGAGAAAAAGGAGACTACTGTTAATTTAGAATTTATTGCATGTATTTATTATTCAAATTTTGAAGAATGGACATAAATGCAAGCTAAAGGTAATGATTGTGGTTTCTGGAAAATATGATAAGTGATTTCTTATTATTGTGATAATCATCCAGTCACATTATTTGCAATAATTTAGCTTACAGTATTTTATTTTCACACACTGAAAATTCTTGTTACAGTCATTTCGTAGAAACACAGCATACTTATTCAATGCAGCTTGGTAACAATCGTGTGTGGGATTACGCTGGTGATAATTATGTCCATAGATTAGTACAGAACAAAGGAGATGGTAAACTTGTCGAGGTCGATGAAGGAGGACGGGTTGTACATGAAGAGAAAGTAGATTCTCTAGCTTTAGAGGTAAATTTATATTGAATCTATATTTTGTAATGGTTATCAAAAAATGGATTACATACTTGCTAAATGGCATTATATTTTGAAATTGATTGCATACAGTACGAATTATTTTATAATTGTATGAGAAATTCAAATACTTTTGCTGAATTTCATTGATGTCTGTAAGTGCAGATACAGGTACTATTTTGCAAACAATTATATAGAATAAGAATTAACAATGCATCAAGGGAAAAACCTTTTGGCAAAGGAAGGATAAACTGTTTTTCAAGGTCAGATCTCTTGTAGAAGGTGAGATAAACCAAATTGAACAAAATATTTTAAATTTCAAAAGTAAATTTAACAGAAAGGAGAATAGCATGCAAATAGAAATTCTTATGTAGCCAAAAACTTCATTACCAGAATGGGGTTTTTAATTTGTAGAATGTGTAGTTTTACATAAGTAAAATGTTTTGGGCATAGACTTTGTTACATACTACTTTAATATTACTTGTATGTTTATTTCAGTATACCTACCTCCTAACAAGTCAGCTAGAATCACAGCGACTATACTTTGAAGAAAAGATGAATCAAATAGAGGAAAATGGAAAATTGACGGTGAGCTTATATGTCAGAGAAGGATGTATCATATATCTTGTCCTAGTTAAAAGTTTATGTAATTGGGAAATGACTTATTTTGATAAAGTTATCTGTGAATGCTGTATTTCTTTTTGATACAGACATTTGAATCTTACTGTAAGTAGAAATACTGACTATAATATAAAAAAAAATATTAAATACTGTATAAATGGACATTTTTGCTGAGGATAAGTTTGATATCCAAGACTTTTCACTTTAACTGTTCCATAGTTATGAAAGATTGGAAAATAGCACTTTCTGTCAATTTGGCAGCTCATCTCTTTATATTTTTAATCAAGATTTTGTTTTATTTTTATATTGACAGGCGCAAGAATTAGATCACAGATTACAAAAAGAAAGGGAAATAAATGAGGATATACAATTAAAACTTAGGGAAACAGAGAAAGATAAACACAGCATGGACAAGAAATGTAATCATGTAGGTCTAATTATTTTTCACTTGCTGGGTTTTATCTTTTTTAACACACCTTTGACTACAGTAGAGAAGAGTTAGACATAGGGATTGCTTTTCCGGTAATAATGACAATAGTGTCTACGTAGTTTCCTGCTAAAGTTAGTATTTTAGGAACTGCTTGTAATAGATCATTGATTTTTAGTGTTTACTAATTTTAAATAGTTGAGATCTACTAGTTATAAGTTTAGTACAAAAGTGCGTTGTTATTATCAGTTCATATCAGTTTGACAAATATTTTGAAACCCTGCTCCCTAGTTCATGATGTCAAAGTCTACAATGTTGACGTTGCCTAGGAGGATAACAATAAATCTATTATCAATGGTCTTTCAAACTTAAAGATGTTTCAAGGCTTCTTCTCACTCTGGACTATTGCCCTTCCATGAGAAACTCCTTCTTGCTTGAAGAACTATTGATAAACTAACATGTAAAAAAAAATCAACAATTCAAAATGGGAATTCCTTCCTCATTGACACAAAAAAAAATTGATCACTTTCCTTCAAAACAAAACAAAAGCATCTGATTACTTCACAAAGTGCACTCACACACTAGCATAAACTTACAACCATTGTGTATGTAGTCCTTGATTCATTGAAGCATGTATAGCAGTATAATAAACAGAAGAATTCAGTTATGTTTAAAATATTTCTGTTTATTTTTTAGCTGCATACAAGGTTGACAAAAGTTTTATCAGAATTACAAGAGGAAAAACAGATGAATAAATGTCTACTAGAAAATCAACAAGTGTGGCAGAAAAAAGTTCTTACTTTAGAATCTCAAGTCAAGGATCTGACATGTACAAAGGAAAAGGTAAACATTTGCACAGATAATAAAAGCAATAAATATTTAATAATGTTAAATAGAAGTTTAGCTTAAATTGAAGAAACTGAGTTATATTCCTGTTCAGATTATTATCAAAAAGTCATATTTGGGATCTGTATCAATCACTTGTCATTCATAGAATTCAAATATATGCAAAGGTTCCAAAAATGTCTACATACACAAAAAAATATATATTCAAAGGACCATAAGTGCTACAGTTATGTAGTGGGTCTCATTGGGGTCTAAACGTGACACATGAAAGTCAAATTATTGTTCCGTGAAAAAGGGAAATGAAGTCTAGAGGGACACGGGAAATTACAAAAAAATGAGAACTGCTTACGTAAATAGTATAAGAGGGATACAGGAATCTGAAAAAACAGTAAGCAGGATCCGTGACCGCCCCCCCCCCCCCCCCCCCCCCCCCCCCCCCCAAATAAGACCTCCTATGTAGCTATGTATTACAATGTAAAAATCATCATTTGTTCATATGCATCTGACAATAAGGGGGAAATTAAAGTGAAAGAAAAGGGTATTGTTCCACAAGGTTTTATTCCCATAGTCAGGTTATTGTCTTAGTCACAGATATCCTATTTTCCCTTTATTCATATAGATTTATAGTGTTTCTTTTATTGAGAAACATCTCTGATTAAATCACAAATGTTTATTACTAATTTAATTGGATTTTTATTACAGGAAATTAATGAGTTAAGAGAACAGTTACGAGATGTGATGTTTTACTTAGAAGCTCAACAGAAATTATCTAGTGCTACAGAAATATCCCAGGAAGAAATACAAGACGGTAAAATAACAGTTGGTGCTTCTGGGAACACTCCATCACCCATATCTAGACGAGGAAGGAAAAAAGATAGATAATTGTTACTTTCATTTTGTTTTTTATTATTTATTTATACTTGTTGTAAGAAGGGAGCATTGTAATAATTATTTGTTGTAAATTGTTAAATTTCTATATTTTCAAACAGAGATGGTTGGTAAAATGCATAGATATTTTATGAAACTTGTTACAGTATGTAAAAAAAAAATGAAAGGGGAAACTTGTTATGTAAGAGGAAGTTTTAGTATTACATTGACAGCTTAGTATTCAATAAGTACTGTTATTTCAGAAATTATTGCGTGCATTTATTATTGCGATTTTGTGATATTGAGAAAAATCCTGTGTAAATAATGAATTTACAGTATATGTGGGTTTTTTTTATTTCTTAGTAGGAAAATTGCTTTTATTTTTTTACCTGACCATAATTCTACAAACTAAATTTAATTAGCAAATCACATTGGAATTCTTTTGGACTGTCAATTTCCTGCCTATGAATATTTTACAGGTCCAATAATCAACAATTGTCAGAGGCGGATTTAGGGGAGGCCCAGGCCCCCCCTTTTTGGGATAAATTTGGATTGCTTATATAGGAAAGCACTGAAGCATGACTGGAGCCGGCCCCATCTTAGGCCAGTCATTGGGCCCCCACTTATGAAAATTTCTAGATCAACCACTGATTGCACAATTATTTGATGATAAGACTTTTTCAGTTCTTGTTATTTTTTACATTTATGCAACATTGTAATAGATAAATGAGCTGGAATGGAAATAAATTGATGATTATCAATATCAGTTTTTTAAAAAACATAAGAAATATTGAATTTTATATTATTAACTTTTGTGTTGTTTACAGGAGATAGCAGCTGTTGCTTTATTCATTGTCCTAAACATTTATGACATACTTGCCACTGGACATTAAGTAACAAACAATCCATCATACATTTTAATATAATTATTGATAATTGCTTAAACATATCACAAAAGAGTCCAATTATTTTATAGTAATATCAAAATATCAGAAAATTTAATGGCATATTTTTTAGTATTTGCTTTCTTTAGAGCTTAGAAAATGTAAATAGAATTATTAATTTTATACATAGAACATAGGTCATCATCATATTTTTAATATCATTAAGTCTGACCTGTAATCATACAACATATTCACTGGATTATATTCAAATCTGAAGTGTCTACAATTTACATTATTTTAGCAACATTATGATTTTTTTTTAAATTCACATTTGAAAATCATCTTCAAGTTTTAGCTAGTGCTGTTATACAGCATAATCTCTTTTCCTTTGTAAATCGTATGAAAAACTGCCAAAAAATTGCTGACTTTTGTTCTGTTCTTATTTAAGACTCCTAGTGTCCATTGTATTTTTGTTTAGCCCACCTTTTTGAAAGTCCTGGATCTGCCTTTGAAAGTTGTTCTTACATATTCAACCTTGGTAATTCCACACTATTAATAAAATAAAACAACATAATACATTTCATTTCAATTAAAGAAAATAGAAAGGAATCATTCATCAACAAAATAACTATCAGAGAAAAACCAAAAAAACCTTCATTACACCTGTTTTAATAGATAGTTGATTGATATGACAGGTACATGAGGAATGATTTATGTATATTAATGCTATAAATGTCAAGTGCAATTCATCTGTGATAAAATATCATGTAAAAATAAAAATATTTGAAAATGAAACTTCCTTACTTGATTCCTTATTAGACAGCCTGAACTACAGGATCACAGAGGCGGATTTAAGAGGAGGCAGGGGCCCCCCCTTTTTGGAAAAAAAATTGGTTGCTTATATTGGGAATCACTGAAACCTGACTGGAGCTGGCCCCCTCTTAGGCAGTCAGTGGGCCCCCACTTATGAAAATTTCTAGATCCGCCAGTGGATCCTGTAAGACTTCTTGGGACTAAACCTTATCCACTCAATCCCCATTATTGGTAAAAGAGACAAAATACAGGGAAGGTTATAACGCCAAAATTCAACATAGTACTGGGAAAACATGTTTTTTCTGCTGCTGTATAATGTTGTTAGTGAGTCGAGGTAGTTTTTGATGAAGTTGAAGTCCTATCAACTTGAAACTTTTATTACCTTCAAAGTAAGTCTCAGAATGCAGAACATATGGATTAAAATCTGGCTGCATCGTAATATATTGGTATCAAGCTTTATATTCAGAAGGTAGAAGATAGGATGCCTTATACCTTGTATACAAAATCCTTATGTTAATTTTGAAATACTTATTATCAGTTCTGTCAACTTCTTATGAAGTGCGAGATTTTGCCAAAGTAAAGATCCAAGAGAAAAAACAAAAGATCCAAGGATAATGTGTGAAATTTGGAATCCCTAAATTATGAGTGTGTGGATCAACAATCAAGGTGAAAGTTACCTGCATACAGTAAAGTCCATATATATTATACCAGCAGCATAAGGTCAACTATATTCTGTGTATGGAATGATTGTAAGATGTCCATGTTTGTATGCAAGGGTTTATATGACCTTGATCTCATTTCAATGGGTCATTTATCCGTTATTTTATAGTTTGTTATATTTCTCAGGAACAACATGTATCAGTGATTTTATCACTTTATTTGGTCTATAAAATGATTGTAAGATGTACACCTATATTTGGTAATGTTGATCTTAGTGACCTTCATTTTCATAGAACATTGATAATGTTGTTTGTGATTCTTGTTGTAAAACCTTCATATTACAGACGACTTTCATCATGAATTATAAGGCGGTCTCAAAGTTTATATGATACATATAAAAATAAGGAGCTGTGGTATGATTGCCAAAGAGACAACCAACGTCCAAATGAAGTGGATAAAAACAATTATAGGCAATTGAAGTTCTTGTTACCTTTGTATTAGCATGGCACATCTCATTTCCATCCATAAGCCGCAGTCATGGGCTATTGACTTTGAAACTTTTGTTTATTTTAATATTAGTGCATGTGAATACGCAAGTTTGAGGAGAACCACTAATATGTCCGTTAAAGTATTATAAAATATGATTCATTTTACCTACATTAGCATATATCTCATATACATGTACATGATGTAGATTGTTGACTTTGAAACTTTGCAGATTATATATTTAAGTTTGTGATTTAAGGTCTGATATTTGGTATGTAGTTGTAATTAGTAATAGCTCATTTTATTTCCATAGAGATTGCCAAAGTTCAAATGAAGTTGATAAAAACAATTAGTCAAATGTAGTACTTGTAACACATATCTTGTGTAGAACATCCAGGTTTTGCTAACCATGAAATTTGTAAAGGATAAATTCTGGTTATAAATATATAACTTAGGAGTTACCAACACCAATATTTGTTATCCATGAATTGTGGTAGTAAATATCTAGATCTAGAATGTCCAGGCTTACTAGATATGAAATTATTTGGTGTACATGACTAAAATGAGATGTATAATGCTCGTACACCGACTATACCAATTATCATTAACTGAACCAATCACAAACTTTTATATGTAAACTTAAAATGTGAATTGGTTGGAGAGTTGTCTCATTGACACTCGTACCACATCTAATATATCTATTAAATTCCCAAGTCCATAAACTATGAATTTGGTGATGGTTATATAAGCGTTCGAAATGAGATTTGCCATGCTAACACAACTATTTATACTATCATGTATCATTTACAAAACTCATTACTAGCAACCATCAATGTCTCAAACGATATTTAATACTATCAAGTATGCCTTATAAAATTTATCATAAGAAAACCTGGATGTCCTTTATTATTACCGTGTGTATTTCATTAATTTCATTCAATTATTTTCTTTAAGGCAACTGGTGAACATGTCATTTCAGGACCTTGCAGTACTGGTTTTGTTCGTTGTTGAAGGATTTAGTGATCTAATAGTTGCTAACTTGTCATTTGGTTACTGGTGGAGTTTCTTTGGAAATGTATTTTTAATTTTTAAACTGAATTTTCTTTAGCACACTTTAAGCCATATGTACATGTACCAACCACCATACAAAATTCATGATTTCATCAAACCCTTGTGTTGTGTACCTAGATATCCAAGTCACAATAAACCTGGAATAAAATACTGGAGGTCCCATGTCATATGTAGTACCATAAAGTACACCATACAAAATGCATGGCTATCAAACCTGGATTTGCTAGATTTAAGATATAGTCTTTACCTTGTAACCTTAGATGAAGAACTAGCAATCATAAATTATTTAACTATATTTGAAGCAATTTTGACATCTAATGAATCATTTTTGTAAAATTTTAAATTGTGACCAACAACCAGCTTTACCAAAATTCAATATTCCATACACACTTAACATAGGTTTCATGTAAGAAATTGTTCACATCTGAATGAAAATAAAGGGCATCTCATTTGAGACAATTTTAGACAAAAATTCTTCCAAGTCGTACAATGTTAATTTCAGAATAAAGACATTCATGGAACCTTCCAAATCATATTGCCACAAAGAATAACAACACAAGACAGAATTATGTATAATGAGTTATATCTGACCATTGTTAACACATTCCCATCCTTCAATGTTCTGTCTCTGGCAACTGTCCGCAACAATTGGCTTTTCCAGAATATATCAACAAGTTTACATGCACTATTTTTTAGAAGAGGAAAAACACGTTCACGAGCATCAGGCCAGATTATTTAAATTCCTTGAAGATGAACTGTCTCGAGAACAAAATTACAGATAGAACAAACTCTTGTTTGTCATTGGTCTCCAGTGTACAGTTGTTTCATTAGCAATCATATACCATCCAATTATTTTTATATTACAACGATGTGCTCCAAACATCATTTCAGTTTATGTATCAGAAGTTTACCTAGGCAAAAGCAGTAGTGTAAAATGTCCCAGAGATGAAAGTAGAAAGTTGGTGGATAGAAAACTCTGGTGGATCATTGTGTCAAAGACATTTATACCACATTCTAATATTTGACCATATAAATATGTGTATTTTGTAACTTTGGCCTGCGAGATGTTATGGCTCTGGTGTTTCATGCCACAACATGTATGAGCTATCCACGTAGTAACTCACCAAATATGTAATAAATTAAATGACAGACAGAAATGACAATTCCAATGCACACTCTTAAATATTTGCAGGAGTATTAACAAGGACAAACATATCCCAGTACAACATAAACAAAAATACATATTTTTTTTTTTATTCCAGTCCCAAACAAAATGATGTCCTTTTTAGATGATACCAATCTGAAAAAGAAGAAGAATATATTAAAGTTCAAGTACATGTGTCCAGTCATAACTCGGAAATATGAAAGTATAAATTTGTTCACATTTTATATTTTATAACATTACTGATACTAAAATTCGCTACATAAAACTGTTTGCCACATCATGTTATGTTGGTTTTTTTTAAATTGAAGACAATAACTTCTAGAAACTTTATTTTTGTTTAGATTATATTTACTCCACATGAAATCTTTTTTAGATGTAGAGCACAGAGACATCAATGGATGTTTTCACTCTTTTCTCAGTGAATACTGAAGAAAACACTTTTTTCCTTAGTAAACACCATTGCACAATATAAATAATAAATTATGTGAAATGTTCTATTTGCAATCTACTTAAAACGTATTAATCCTTTCATTTTTATCTATTTGAGTGTATTTATTTTAACTAGGAAGATTCAACAAACATGTTTACACATTATAAGTTTCTTACCTTGTTGGCAACGTCTAATGCATCATAATCTGGGGCTAATCTGACGTAAGCTTTCTTTTCACCATCAGGTCTACAATAGAAATCACAGAATAAGTTATTACATTCAATTCTGGGATATTGTGTGTTACATTGTATATGGTTTAAATCATTAAGTAGTGTTTTCTGGGTGTAATTTCTTTGCTTTCATAAACATTTTGCTCAGAACTGTTTGCCATCTATAAAAAAAAAATCGTTAAAAAAAAATACAGTATGCATCAGTCTATTATGTTTATTTTTTTAAATAGAGATG
This sequence comes from Mytilus trossulus, assembly GCF_036588685.1. Taxonomy (NCBI): domain Eukaryota; kingdom Metazoa; phylum Mollusca; class Bivalvia; order Mytilida; family Mytilidae; genus Mytilus; species Mytilus trossulus. The sequence continues at coordinate 19,337,677 of NC_086380.1, forward strand.
AAGCACTACCTAAATAACTTAAAACTGACTTTTTAAAGTTACCAATAGAACTACATGCTCTATAAGAGTCTGTATCCCTACTACTATGCCCATTGTCAAAGGTGGGCAATATTCAACCATCTTTAACATGATATGTTTAACATCACAAATTTCAATACATTTTGGTGCATTTAGACCAACTCTTGTATTATTGAAGACTTAAATGATAAATTACAGCAAGAACATTGTTTTATTCCACTTGTTGGATTGGCCTTTTCCTTGGCTAGAAATGGTATGCCTTTGGATATGCCTTTGACGAAAAATTTCCGTATCTCTGCAAACCAATGCAAAAACCCTACCAGTTAGAATACATAAGAGGATTGTCAATTACTTCAAAACTACAAAAATTTGAAAGTTAAAGCTAATTTCCTAATGCATGTAAAGCAAAAGTTTGATTGACTTGTTTGCTTTGTTTGTATAATTGTTTATACAAGCTTTGTAAATAAGATTCACATCTTTAAACAATATATATAGGCAAAGTTTAACCTGTATATATCATATTTGAATTTTAATTTGGTGTTATCCTAATGATTGTACAATATACAAACAAAGCAAGCAAGCTAACCAAAGTTTTGTTCTACATGCATTAGGAAATTAGCTCTAAGGCAAATATTATCACTGTAGTTGCCTATAACCTTTTACCCACCTGATCAATGTGTTCACTTTAGCTACATCAATATCGTATAATTTTTTCACTGCTAATTTAATCTGTGGTTTGTTTGCTCGTTTGTCAACAATGAACACCAGTGTGTTGTTGTCTTCAATCTTTTTCATAGCAGATTCAGTGGTCAGTGGAAACTTCACAATTCTGTATTTGTCTAATCTATAAAAATAAAACATACAAATTGTGTAAAAGTGTATTTCAATAAATTTCGAAAACATTAAAAAGCAATAGATTTTAAAGACTATACATTGGTTTTTAGAGTTTCTTACTTTTGACATATTGTCCATTAAACTTCCATTTTGTGTCAGATCTGATTTTTCTTTAACCCTGTTTACTGAAATGAAAATTTTGATGATTCTAATACCTATTTAGGCAAAATAAATAGAACCTTTCCATGTAAGAGTTCCTGTCCATTTAGGTATTCCAATTATTGCAAGTGAATTGTTGCAAGGGTTCTTAAATGTGCAAATGTCTATGACCATCTATGACCCTCATTCCACATAAGGCATTGAATTCAAAAAGTTCCATTTCAAGACCTGACAGCTAATTTATTCATCCTGCACTCTTCAATGTATGCAACACTTTGACAAGGGCCTTGCTGCTGAACAGCAGAAGTCCAGTTAGACAATATTACCTTAATCTTATCAACAATATTGTTTGATTTCAATATTTCAGACAGATTATCATGAAAGTAATCTGTACAAGGACAAGGTATATTTTTCAAAGCATAAAACTCTTTCTTTCATGTGCAGTTACTGCATTTTCCATTCTTCCACAAGTTGCTACCCCCCCCCCCCCTTAACCCTAAAAAATATTTAAGATTATTTTTTTTGTAAAAGGTAGATTAAGCAGTCTTATTGTATTTATTGAAAAAGTTTAATAAATAAACAACATTTGATGTCACTCCATTAATCTATTTTGAGAATGTTGTTTTTAAGTGTACATGATATACATAACTCATTAGAGCAGGGCACACATATTGACTTTCTTCTTACGAACAATACCTGTCTGTCCTTGGTATGCTCTTCCTTGGATATTTTGGCTGTCTTGGTAGTGACAGTGTCTTAGGTCTGTAGAAATGTACTGAAGTCCTGATTTTTCTACTACGTTTTGAATGAATACCCTTCACCACATTCTTTCTGGTTTTCATGGCTTTATCCTTTGCCTTACTTTTGCTTTTGCCTGCTGGGGCAACTTTAGCTGGGGCATCCTTTTTGCCCTCTTTTTTTGGCTCTACAATAAAATAAAAGGTCCAGTTAAAAAAAAGTAAGCTCATCTCGCTATAAACATTAAAACTAATGAAGTGAATGGTGATAAAGTTAAATTAGAAACAAGCATCAGACATAATTAACATAGCACAGCTACAAACATCTAACATAATTTACATACCTAACATAGCATAGGATTCTCTTCCATTATCTGACTTTCAAAAGTTAGCTTCTGTAGGGTTTTCTTTTTTCACTTTTTTTTATATTCTATGTTTGAGTAAAAATATGGTGTTTTTCAACATGATAGGTTTAATTCTTATAATCTTGACTAACCATGTGGGTCTTGCACAATCAATAATTATTGACACAATATAAGGTTTAATTTCATTCGGAGAATTTGAGATATTTCCTCTCTGACATATAAAATGTAATTATCTGTATGTATAGTATACAGCATTTTTATTTGTATAATATTAAATATTATTTAATTTAATTTTACTAGCCGACAGACAACAAAGGTTTGAATTTCCACTTTTCTGTGACAGACGACAGGAATTAGGAATTCTAGATCACCGACAATCAGTCAAAGGGAAGCAATTCAAACCTGTGCATATTACACAGCCCTAATAATTGGTCAATAAACAAATTTCAGGTTTGTTCTTTACCAGTAAAAACTTCGTCAATTATGCGCGCATATGTGAAACATTTACCAGATAGAGGGGATCATCCGTATCCCTGCACTTTTAACTGTCAAGTGTTTCAATGATCATCATTGTGCAGGATACACTAGAAATAAAGTTTGTTCTGAAATTCCCTAATAAAAGCAGTGCTGATTGTCAATTAAGGTTCATCATAACAAACGGACAAATATGGCTGTATTTACATGCCGAAAATTACTCTGAGTACAGACTTACCTGTAAAGTTTGAACAGTTTTAATGCCTAGCATCCACTAGATATAATAAAGTTAAATCCATTTTGTGTTTCAGAAAGATTAAATCTCTTTTGGATTTTGATGGGCATTTTTTTTCCTTCATTCAAAAGGTGTGAAAATTGACTAAGTTGTGGAACCACTATGAGATATTCCCTCAGGTAAAAAACCGGTTTGTATTGTTTTCATTGTCCTTAATTGACCCAGACACCAGGTATCTTCACAACTATAGGTGAGTTAAAGAGTTTATCTGAGTCAGTGAGTGGACAGTATCAAAGTAATTCAGGTGTTTGTTTATTTTTGCACCTTCTGAAAAAAGGAAAAAAAATGCCCATCAAAAACCAATAAAAGTTTTATCTTTCTTAAACACAAAACGCATTTAACTTTTATATATCTAGTGGATGCTAGGCATTAAAACTTTCCAAACAGCACAGGTAAGTCTGTACACAGAGTAGTTTTTTAGGTAAAAATACGGCCATATTTGTCCATTTGTTATGATGAACCTTAAGAAAATCCAATTTGCTAAATTGGTGCAATATTGCAGAAGATTTCCATCCAATCGCTGAACATGGAAATAAAAGTGACGAAGACCCTAAACGCATGAAAGATGGTCACTAAAACCGAAGTTTTTGATGAAAAAGCATTGAACTCAAAGTGGTCTACTGGATTTTTTCACTCCCTTGATTAACAGATGTAAAGAGGTTTGGCCAGGATGCATTGTTAATTAATTCGGGTCATCTTGTAGGTCTGTTTATGTTTTGATGAACTGAAGAAATTAATAAATCAAGTCGACATCAGAAGTAATTTTATGATAATGCACTGTGGAATACCTTTAGACAGGGTTAAAGATATGCATACAACAATCGCAAATAATTTCTGAGATATAGCCTTCCGGAAAACTTTAAGTTATATATATGGTTTGACATGTTTACAGATATCGAAAAAAGCACGTGTAGGAAGCCCCCCTTTATTGCATCTATTTTGTCTCTTATTTCTCGATTTATGTGAAGTTGATTTTCATTAAGAAAGCTTAAAATCTGTTAAAGCTATATATATTATATCAGCTGGAGATATTTATATGCTATATCTTTTTTAATTAAACGATGAAAACTAAATTTTTGCTCACTATCACCCTTCTTCTTGTCTTTGGGTGCCATATTGAACTTAAAAAGGAAGTAGCAATGTTCCCACGTGGTCAATTTCGCAATTGCGCAAGCGTCAATTATTTTTTTTCCCTTTCCTTCGGAATACTTTGGACTTTTTATTATAAATCAAGAAATGTCTAGAAAAGCTCCAAAGTTTTCGCGTACATAGTTGCACTTCCGGAATTTTAAAGACTGAATCAGAAGACAATCTACCATCTACATTTACCAACTATACAGGGTCAAATAGGACACATTAGATATACACAAGACTAATTCGATTCCGTGGTGAGAAAAACCGGGAAATTACTTTCAAATTGTGACCTCAGCAGCCTACATAATTTCTACAACCTTTTAAAATTCATAATATTCTTCACTTTCAAGCTGTCAAATGGTTCTCACTCACAGATTGACCAAAATGTTCAAAATGTAAGCAACAGAAGAACAGCAACTTTTACCGCCAGATCCATTTTTACCAAGTTCCTCAATCCTAAAGCCTAATCTATAATCAGTGGCGGCACAAATAGGCCACTTCATGGTTTATAATGAGGCAATAATGCAGGGGTTTCACTTCATTTTGCCTATTGGAGGGTGGCAATACACCTTACCGCTATTTGGAAATCTGTCCTACTTTACCTGATATTCTGTCCCACTTGAACTTTTACGTCATACATCACTTTAATTTTCCGTCTTGTGGCGTTAGATATAGTCCGAGATTACTTACTTATTTGCCAATTTTCTGGTACATGTCATATTCAGACTATAAAATGTACACTTTCTTTTACACTATAAAAATTGATGAATATCACATTAACTTTTTCAAAAATAATAATTATTTGAGACCTCTGACCAATAAAAGTAACCGAAAAATTACCATTTGACCTCATCAAAATGAATGAATGAACTTATTTCTTACACAACACACACAGTTTTGTCCTTGTGAAAATTGTACTGTACATGATTAAATTTTCAGCCATTTGGATATCATACCTGTCAACCTCTGAAAATGAAAAGTCAGGTCATGACCTGCATTGAGAAAAAAAATCTCAGGTCATAACGCGTACGACATTTTGCGGGCTCAATTGAAGAACAAAAATATGTTTACATAAAATTTATATAGTCAATAGGTATATAAAACAGTTAGAACATGTATACAAGTTTATTTCAGACTATTGTTATATTCCATAGTAGCAGACTTGGCATTCTTTAAAAGAACTGCACTTGGTTTCAGTTCATAGCAATGCAAATGTCACATTATGTGTATTCATTTTACAAGAAAGAAGAGCACACAGTGTATCCTTATAAAGATCAGCCCTAAACTCTGTAGCTATTTTCTTTACTAAAGAAAATGCCCTCTCACTGTCTGCATTGCTGTTTGGCAAAACCAGTAATGTTTTAGCAAATTTTGACAAAACAAAAAATCTTGGCTTGTTAAGAAAAATGTCATGCAACTTGGACATTTCTCCCCAAAATGTACCAATGTCAGTTTCAGGGGAAGTGCAAAGTGGAAGTTCATCTAAAGGGGTCAACTGATAGTCACTGAACTCATCTTGTAGCTTGTTGAAAATATCGTTACGTAGCTCAGGTAAACAAGTCCTACATTTTGACTTTTGGTTACATAGAAAAAGACCGATAAAACCGAAGGTCATATTACTTCTAAATACCGGAAACAATTCCGGTCAGAAATCCGGGTGAAACGGGTAATGTTAGAAATTCCCGGGACCCGCCGGGTAAAGAAAAACTCCCGGGTGAGAGGTTAAAATAACGGGTGTCACCCGCAAAAAACGGGTGAGTTGACAGGTATGGGATATATAAGTCACATACAAATACAAATATTTTATACAAATATTTTATTGGCACAAACACAATTACAATAATTGGCAAAGGCCCATATTACAGTGCATTACAACAATGAATACAGCATACATTTACTAGTATTTAAATATGTTATAAATAAGAAGCTAAAATCTCGTTTCTATACATCAGACATTTATGTATATAAGAACTAGTCACTTTCAGGACTTTTAAAGAATTACTATTAATACAACTATTAATATTTAGCTGATTTTCACTACAACATGTAGGAAGTATATTTAATATCTTATTTTTAAAGTTAAATCTATAGTTTGAAAAAAATTCACATTTCAGTAAAAAGTGATTTTCATCTTCTACCTCACCTGATTTACATACATTACAAACTCGTTCGTCGGTGGCTAAACCTAGATATCACCCCTTTTCAATAGCAAGATTGTGTGCACTCAATCTAATTTTACACAGAGATGACCTTTCTAATCTATTACTTAGAACATCAACATAAGAACTACGCTGCTTTGAATTATGAAATTGTTGGTAAAATTTTAGTTTTGATGAATCATGAATTTTTGATGATTGATCCTGTGTGCACTGATCAATCACTCGTTGTTTAATACTTGGTAGATATTGTTTAATAGAAAAGTTTCCCCCAGCTAGGTTTGAAAATCCTAGATTGTTAAAAATAGAATAAAGTTTCTTTGTCCAGGGGTTATTTTTTTCAGTTGCCAGAAAAACTTTGGATATAAGTGCGTTTTCAGACCTTAAAATATGATTTGATTTCTGTAATAATGTATCTGCTTCTCATTTATTTTTTATATATTTCTCTCATAATTATCCACTGTCACTCCTTCATTTTATATATGTTATTGTAGTTAGTCTTTAATTTGTTGCCATAACCATTTATTGTCAATGTGTTAGTGCTAATAAAGTTATCTTATCTTATCGTATGATAAAAGGGGAAATGACTTACATAAAAAAAAAACATTTCAAACATTGCTGTCAATCTTAAAAAGGGAAGTCTATCAACTTTTTTTTTTTAATTACATCAAGTAAATACAGACCCAATTATTAGTTAGCCCTCCGCTTTGACTGTTAATATATTGATTTTACTTGTGACATTATTTAAGTTATGACATCATGTTCAATGTAACCAAAGACACACAATGCATCATGTAACGCTAATTCATATCAAAGACAAAGAATTATTAAAAATGAAATATTGGTATTGTGTTCCTTGAGTTCCTATATTTTCCTAGACTACCCAAAGTCTCACTACAACGAGACCTGAAGAAGGAAGTAGATTTCTGCATTCTGCACGAATGCAGGAATTAAAAAAAGTGCCAAAAAAAATTGAACTAATTTGAGTTCATAATTAGTACATGTACAATGAAAATTTTGGAAATTTTTCCTGATTTTTTTTTATTGATTTTTCTACTGTAATCATGGTAATAGGGGACTTTGTCCCCATATAAGCAATACAACAATACAATATGTCATGACCAGGTTGATGTCCCTTACACACATTCAAAAGTTATGTAGGGATACTGTTAAACAGAACAAACAGCTGAAGAAAGTATAGGTAAATGACAAAAACATTAACAGCGTTTGGAATTGAATTGTAACCTGAATGGTTTTGGTCCTGTATGGTCTTCAAATCCAGAATGATGGATTGATTAAAATGTGTCTAAAAGTTATCCATTACTGGATCCATCCAGGAAGGACCAAAACTGATAAGGCTCATCACCTGTTCGTTGTGTGTTTTTGTCATTACCTAGGCTATACTTTTGATAAACTTGTCATAAAATTTATATCCACTGATACAAATACATGTAAGATATGTGTAATTAGTTTCGCTTTAACTAACAGAAGCTCCATTAAGGCTATTGAGTTTTAGAGACCTCTATATCAATATTTTTTTCTTAATTACTCATATTTTGTATTTTAACATGTTATTTTGACTTTTTCAGATGAACATACTGTATCAAAGCTTTGATTAAAGTTGAAAACAACTATGTCTGCAGCAAGGACAATGATGTCACAAAATGTGGCGAAGGATAGAATTGTTACAAAATTCCCACAGGTATGTCTCATCTTATAGAAATAAAAAAATATGTAAGTACCTTTTACATGCCTGAACTCTTTGCTGAAGATTGATTAAAGCTTTTATTATTCTATAAAATTGAGAAAGTTTCTTTGTAATATGAATATTTGTATGATTATGATGTGGGTCTCATTGGGGTCTAAGTATGACAAAGGATAGCTGATTTTTTGTAATTGTGACACATGAAATCAAATAAATGTGCTGTGAAAAGGGAAATGAGGTCTACAGGACACAGGGTAATTACAAAAAACAAATGAGAAATATAGTGAAGTTTTTTTAAATTCAATTTGATAAGTTATGTGTTCCCTCTTTTTAAGGCATTTCATCCAGATGCTACACCATATCAGAAGATGAACTTTCACCCTAAGGTCAAGGCTGCATGTACTGATAATAAGACAGGCAGAGTTGGGTAATTATGTTCAAGCACTATTGTCATGATTGTGGAGGTCTCAAAGGTCACCTTTATTAAATCTTAGCTTGTTATCATCATCTCTATAGTTAATTTATATACAAACTATGACAAAAAATAATTAAACGACTTCCAGTAGTAATTTGAAGATTTCTGTTGCATGCAGAAATTTTAAGTTCTATTGATTTTAAATGATGTCAATTATGAACCTTACCCTTGCAGGTGTTTATTCACTATGTATAAACTTCTTGGACCACTGAGGCTTAGTTGATAGTATGTGTGATGGTTAAAGGCTAGTTATTTGTAATGTACACATATCATGATATGTTCATAGATTGGTAATAAAATATGTTTTAACTTACCAGTGAATGATGTCTCTGTTTGAAAGACCTGCCAAGATATTTAATTTTACTTTTTGCAGGTTAAAGATTTGCAAAGCTGTGTTAGTTGGTGATGTGTCAGTGGGAAAGACTAGTCTTGTCAACAGGTTAGAATTGTTACTCTAATAGATGTAAGAAGATGTGGTATGAGTGTCAATGAGAAAACTTTCCATCCATATTCACAATTTGTAAAAGTAAACCATTATAGATCATAGTATGGTCTTCAACACAGAGCCTTGGTTCACACTGAAGAGCATGCATGCTCTAAAGGGCCCCTAAAATGACAGAACTAGTGTAAAATCATTCAAATGGTCAAACCAGCGGTCAAATCTATATAAAAACTAGAAATGAGAACCACTTATGAACCACATCAACAAACGACAACAACTGAACATCAGGTTTACTCTAATATCTAGATTTCCAGTTTGTTTCAAATCACAGACTTAGTGCATTTCAAATTTTATACGTAAACTTTAAAGATAAAATTTTGGGAAGCATGATGCATAAAAACCTTTTGGGATTATAAAAACCAAAGGGACCTGAAAACAATAACAGTTCGAATTTTCTTAATATAATTAAAACTTATGGGATAAGATCTATTAACCCAGTGAAAAGACATCATACGGTCAATACTTGAAAATAGACCATTGTCTATCTGTTCAATATTTCAAACTCAAAATCATTGCACAGTTTAAACATGTTTTTATTGCCCACCGTAGCGGAAGGGACATTTAGTTTTTCCCTGTCCATCTGTATGCCCTGAAATTAGTTTTCATTCTCTAACTTAAGTTTGCATCAAATGCTCTGAAACTTCTCAACATTTCTTTTTACCACAAACACAGATCAAGTTTGAATTTTGGTGTTGTCACTTTTATAATTCTAGAGTCATGTCCCTTTACAAATGGAAAGATTGCTGATTTTTCTTGTTCCCATTCTCTAACTTAAGTTCGCCTCAAATGCTATGAAATTTCTCCACATTTCTTTTTTACCACAAAACACAGATCAAGTTTAAATTTTGATGTTGTCACTTTTATAATTCTAGAGTTATGTCCCTTTACAAATGGAAAGAGTGCTATTTTTCCCCCCATTCCCTTTCTTAAGTTTGCCTTAAATGATATGAATCTTCTCCACAATGATCATTACCACAAAACACAGATCAAGTTTGAATTTTGATGTTGTCACTTACAATTCTAGAGTTATGTCCCTTTACAAATGGAAAAATTGCTGAACTTTGCGTTAATTTTCTCTATCTAAGTTTGTCTCAACCAAATTTTATGCAACTTATACACAATACTCATTATCACAAAACATGATTCAAGTTTGAATTCTGGTTGCTTAACTTTCACTTTAGATACATTTTCGCCTCACTTTTAAAAGAGGCTAGTTACAGCCCTGCATTCCCCATTTATTTACAAATTTGACAAATATTAAAGATCTGTCATTAACACCAAATTCTTTATAAGTGAAAAAGAAAATATGTAATGTACCATTTTGTTCATGTACAATAGAATACTGTGGATTCATTTATTTTCGTGGGTACCAATTTTCGTGGATTAAGGAAAACTTACATGTTCGTGGATATTTAATTTCGTGGTTTTGCTGATACCTGCATACTAGCCTATAGAAAATTTGCTATTCGTTGAACATTTAATTTCGTGGTTTACCTGTTCCCACGAAATCCACGAAAATTGATATCCAACGAATAATAATGAATTCACAGTATAGAATTTCTACATTTCAGATTTTGCCATGATGTGTTTGACAGAGACTACAAAGCCACTATAGGTGTAGATTTTGAAGTAGAAAAATTCAGTCTGTTAAATGTGCCTTTCACATTACAAATGTAAGTATGCATAGATAGTAGTGGAAAGTTTTCAAGTATGACTTGTTCAACCAAAAAAAGCAAACCACAATAGCTATTTTGATTTAACTGTGAACAAATTTTGATGTAAAGTTTTAGCGTATAAGTTATTATATATACCATATCCTTTATTATATATAACTATCATGAAGAAATCTATCCAAGCATCCAATTTCTTAAATCCTGTTGAAGAAACCTCATAATTCACCTTCTTCACTTTATCAAGTATATTAACTTAGTTTGAAAAAAGTTCAAATCTTTTCTCTATTCACATCAGTGTTCTCCCCAGGATTTTTGGATAGCACCAGGGTAACGTGTGATGAAATGAATTTTACAGTATTTTGTGTCGCGTTGCATCGCTTATTTTTTTCTTGTTACTTTTTGTCATTACCTGTTTGCCTTTGTTTTGTGTACTGTGGTACTGTGTTGTAGGACTTTGGGTCAGAAAATTATTGGTAGAAAAAGTAAATCAATAAACAGTTTGTATACTTTAATATCTTTGAAGAATAAATAAAAGAAAGCACAATGCATAGTCTTTAAGCTAAAGTCACTTCTTATATTTTGATCAATCCATTTTGTCCCGATACTTGTAGTTACACTACACATTCTCCATGTTAGATTTCACCATAACAATGAACTTTGAACAAGATTTTGATACAGAACCTTCAGTAAATTAAAAACTATTTTCCATATAAAGTAGTTTATAAGAGTTATTTATTGACAAGGTTTATTCCTAGCTCTAACTTAGCTATAGCTATAAATGCCTGGGAATGTATTATAGTTGTGGCAAATGGCTTTTTAAACCTTTTACAGTCATATACTTCCTCTTTTACAAAAAAAAAACAACTGTTTATTATAATATGTCTGTGCATCAATAATGGTATGATTCTCAAAACATTTTTGTTGGTATGTTCTCAGAATGTTTTTATCCTTAATTTAACATTCTAATATAATTTTGCATTCAATTTCTACTTTATTTTTATTTGCAATGAGAAATTTTATGTGAGGAGCATTTATTTGTAATTAGCAAAATCAGGGGAAGTAACTCCACAATTAATTCCTATTAGGCAAATTATTTTGACTTGAGATTGGCGTAAAAGGGTTCATTAACAAATGTCTGCTTGTCCCTCACAACTCTGTTATTAAAATTATGATCTCTTAATTAATTAAAACACAAAAGAATCATGTACATCGATTAAATCCAATCATCAAGGTTAACCTCAACAGGTAAATCGATCACGTGGTAAAACAATCTACTTGTCATTACTGGATTATACTGGTTAGAACTGGTCAATTTTGATGTAAAGTTGAAGTCATCTGAAACTTTACCGATTTGAATAGGATTTTTTTACCGAAAACTTTAGCACCACGGAGAAAAATTATACATCGCGGCAAGAACGATACCACCACGGCAGAAAATTATACATCGCGGGCCCGTGGTCCTTTAAGGGCCTGGGGAGAACACTGATTCACATGTTCTTGTGTATTAAAGAGAGGCAAAAGATACCAAAGGGACATTCAGACTTATGCGATGGAAATAAACTGGCAAGGCTTTGGCAAAAAAATACCAAAAGACAAACGACATTACACAAAACACAACATTAAAAAACTAAACGCTGAGTAACACAAATCTGTCAGCATACAGGTATGAAACTTTTGTTATTTAGAATTACATACTGATTAAAGACATCAAAAAATATATTATTTTAATACCATTAGCTTTTTTTCATTTTATTTTACATTTGTAAATCTTACACTTGTCTTGAGTTACATGAGTTTCAATCTTTTATTGTGTTTAAATGCTAGCTGGGACACAGCAGGACAAGAAAGATTTAAATGTATAGCAGCATCTTATTACAGAGGTGCTAATGGTAAGTACTGTGAAATAATAAGAAAAGAATGTTGTTTTAATGACATTTAAGACTGTAATTAGATATAAGAAGATGTCGTATGAGTGGCAATGAGACATCCCTCCATCCAAGTCACAATTTCTAAATTAAAAATCATTATAGGTCAGAGTACTGTCTCATACTTGCCAACTGTCACTATTTGCGGGGGATTTACCCCATGGAGACTCCCAAATTGAAATTTTGAAAGAGCAATTTTGTCCACAATTTAATCAAAACAATTAATTTTACAATGACATTAGGTTTATAAAAGTATGAACAAGCCAAAAAACAACTTTAAAATGTATTTGCAGGCCCCCTTGAAGGTTTTTTAGGACTATGACAGCCATCTTGTATGCAAAACCCCCATTGGCATTTTGAAAAGTTGGCAGGTATGCTGTCTTCAACACAGAGCCATGGCTCACATGGAACAGCAAGCTATAAAGGGCCCCACAAATGACTATTGTAAAACCATTCAAATGGGAAAACCAACAGTCTAATCTAAATAAAAAGCAAGAAACACCAATGAACCATATCAACAAACGACAATAATGTAATGTTCACCATAAACCAAATACATAGATTTTCATAAGATCAATTAGTTATCAGTCAGAAATGAAATATTATTCAGAAATAGAATATGAGTTTCATTTAATTTTGGCATTTATTGACATAGTTCAAATGCTCGTTGTTAATGATTATGATCATTTTGACTTTGTTATGATATTTCACTTCTCTCTTTTGATGTTTGACATTGTTTTATAATTTCAGTGACAATAGTTGTGTTTGATTTGTCTGATGAATCTTCATTAGCCAATGTAGCACGATGGATGGACGATGCTGCTGGGAACTCCTCTGATCCAATCAAATTTGTCGTTGGTACAAAGAAAGATTTAGTAGTAAGACATCTTTGTTGTCAATATGAATCTGTTTCAGTAAACAAACAAAAGAAAACATGTGATGTTTTGTCCTATTGGAAATATAATCTTTACTTCATTTTATATCTTTAGAAAATGGGCAAAATAATATTGTAAAAGTGTATATTGATAAAATTGGAAAAAAAAAAAAAGGAACTAATTTTCATTATTTTTACCTTGCATGTACCTACAAAGCTGTGAATCATTTCTAGCTTCAATATTGATTATAATAAATTAAGAGTCCTGTTTTTGTTTTGTGGTTTCTTCATTTTTTTTAAGTAAATCAAGCAACTGCTTGTATCAGTTTTGAAAGATTTGTTTTTCAATTTTGAATTTAGTAATTAACCTTTGACAACAATAATGACCAGTTATTTATGTCCGAGAAGAGTAGCAAGGTACCAAGATGCTCAAAAAAGGTTTTGACAATAGTAAAAACACAATTTGAAACCAAAAAGTTTTGTGTTTTAGTATTTATAAAGAAAACACACCATGATATGATAAATAGAAATTGTTGTTGAAAAAGGAATCACTGAAAAAAAATGTCCCTTTTTTTTAGTCGCCAGCTGCTTTTGAATCAATTGAACAGAATGCAGTAGAAATAGCTAATTCATTGGGAGCAGAGTTTTGGGCTGTGTCATCCAAAACAGGTATTTATATTCAATAAATTTACAATTAGTTATGCCTTGAGTTTTAAAAATTATGATTCATTTACTCATAGTTGTACTAGTTTAGAATTGACACTTAACCAAGAAACAAAGAGCGTTTAATGAAATTATTGTCTTTTCAAGATATTTCAGGAATTATTCTGGGGGGTTATCAAGTTCAAATGACCCAAATTGTAAATTAATAATTTGAAATATTTATTTACCTAGGTGAGAATGTGAAAGAGTTTTTCTTCAGAGCAGTAGCATTAACTTTTGAAGCAGCTATTTTACGAGAGATAGACACATCAAGTGATGGACCTACCAAACAGATTGGTAATGATTTAATCAGTAAGTACATGTATTGAAAGATTTTAAAACCATATGATATACTGGGTAATCACTGAGGTTTTATTATAAGCGATCAAATTCAGGCATCATGGATAATTACATTGACTATTTATTTATGGTCACTGATTTAAATGTTGTTACTCTTGATGTCAATATAAGTGTCCATAATCAGATTTAGAAACCATGTCATAGTTTTGTTATAATTTGTTTGAATATGTATAATAACTTTATTGTCTTTATAGAGGCCATGTATTGGTTCCATGACAAGCTAATTGTAAAAGTAAATAACTTTATGTTCATTTGTTTTAGAATGTACCATTTCAATATATTATTTCAATTATTTATAACTTCTTTCTTTACAGAGGTAGACAATGAAAATGTGTTTGAAAGAAGAAGCAAGAAGAATCCTTTAGGAAAATGTTGTGATATGTAAACTCTTCAGTCTTCCAATGTGCCATCAATAACATTAGACAGATACCATCTTTAGTCCAAACCAGAATCTTATTGTATTATTTTGGGGTATAATGTCTAATTTACATATCATGTTCAAACAAGGATCTTTCATTTGTTAACCATTTTACTTTCAAATTATCATATTTGTTTACATTCTTGCAGGAGCATTTAAAATTTGTTAGCTGTTAAATCCATAAATGCTATGTAGAGGAGTGCTTCATAAAAAACTTACCTTCAGATTTATCATAGATTAACCTGAACTTTTTTTTAGCAGTTTAAAAGCTTTTCTGATATAACTGACTTCTGCTAGAAAAATGGTTAATAAATCAATGGTTTCTGTAATATGCTAAGATATCACATAAAGAATTATTGTGGTTTTTCAAAAGAAACAGAGAAAGTAAAGACATTTATATTAAAACCATAAAAACCAATGTTTTAACCAGTTATTCCATAACATTCTTATATAAAAGACAGTGTCTTTCACCTAGGAATTTGAAGTTCATTTAAAATATAAATGTATTGTAAAAGGTTAACTGTAATTTTCTATAAAAGGCCAAATAGTGTACATATATTTTTTGTAGATTTCCTTATATGGATTTTTTTAAGTTGTTCGTTAAGAATTTATTGTTGTTTTTTAATATACTTGTCAACATAGAGAAAAAGGTATATTTTTGTTAACCCTTTCCTCCATAATGACGCCTTTTGACGCCACCCTCCTTACTCCATAATGACACCTTTTGACGCCTGTGTAGTACCTCAGTTGAAACACTTTGACTACAAAATGTCTGCCGTAGACTAAATAAAATTTGTATCCAATATGAAAAGGAATATCATAGGACTATCAGACTTAAATTTATTTGATGAAATAGTTGTTTTTCGCAATGCCTGAATACTTTAAAGCATATGTTCAGCGTTTTATTAAAAAAATCCTATGCATATCAAGTATGCAAAAAAAATATTTCAATGGAGGAAAGGGTTAAAATCAATTTGGCTCGTTTAATTTTCTTCAAATTTTGAAAAAGTATTCACTTTGACCCTTTGACAAAAATTCAAATCAGATTGAACTTATCAACGCAGCGTCATTAAAACGTTCTGCTGATTTTACAGAGTTATTTCCCTGTAGTGTTAGGTACCACCTTAACTAACAGTTGATCCATTTTTTATATGTAAAAGTTTGAACTGTTTCAATTCAATTGATGGGATTATGCTTATATTTCAGTGGTCATCTTGATTCACTGTTCTGGTAGATGGTCTTTTTTTTATAAATTACCATTGGCTAAGTGGTTACAGTAAATACAAGATATACATTACTAAATATCATATTATGATGATTTGTTTATAATGCACTTATTAAGTATTTTTTCATTGACACTCTGTGTATTTACTTTTCAAATCTTCTTTTAAAAAAAAGATTATTTCTGAATACAAGTTACCTAACATATTCTTTCTATTCTGTAATCCAGTTTGACTGCCATTCCTACCCCATTAATTTTAATATTTATTTCAATCAATTAAGACATTTTATATGAATTCTAAATTGTTGTTTAGTTCTAAATGCCTACTTAAAGTCATGGATATTTTCAATCTATTAACTTAATTCAAATGTGTACAGCAGTCTTAATAGAAAGTTTTGACATTTATGTATGCATTAACTTTTTATGGTACCATGGTATCAGAACTGTAGTGCTATTAGTTTATAATTGCCATTTTTGACTAGTCATAGTTACTTTGAGACTTAGTATCTCTGAATTTGCATTTTTTTACACTGGGTAGTTGTTTAGTTAGTGCATTGATATTTCACAATTTTATATTTTATTACATGGAAATCATATCATGGGTTCATGAATCATGGTTATTCAATAAATTGAATGATTTTTTAAAAGTTATTTTATTTCAATTACTAGTTCTGATACCTATTTAAAGTCTAATCAAAAGTATCTGTATTTGACATGTAATAGAAGGTTGATATTTTTCTGGGATTTTTTGTCATACTTTCTCTTCTTTGCATTTATATCATTATTTGTATGATAAAGAATGAAATACATATATTTTTATCATTTATTGATATGCCAAAGAAAGAAAATAATAGTCAAAGTACATGTGTTCAATTTAACATCAGTATACAAAATTTTAAAAACTTAATTTACTCTTCTGTATGTATAGTTATACATTTATATGCAAATATTAAAGACTTTACATGCCAATGTTATCAATATTTTGTTTGATTCTTTCAGAAAGAGTCGCATGTGCAACTGTTTTGTCATTTTCTGACTTTTCTGTTGACATTATGTTTTAGTTAAAAAGTTCAATATTTAAACAGGGGAGGTAACTAATGAAACACCAATATTTTAGCCTAGTATGTTATGATTCTAATTTCAAGCTCGTCTTCACTTAAGAAAATAGTATTTGTTGGCAAATTTCATTAG
Organism: Mytilus trossulus; assembly: GCF_036588685.1. Taxonomy (NCBI): domain Eukaryota; kingdom Metazoa; phylum Mollusca; class Bivalvia; order Mytilida; family Mytilidae; genus Mytilus; species Mytilus trossulus. The sequence continues at coordinate 19,354,896 of NC_086380.1, forward strand.
CTGAATGTTAGAATCATGTCCGTCCCAGATCAAAAATATTTAAAAAAAAAGGGGGCTTCTTCTTTGTTATGGAATTTTACCATAACAAAAAAGTAGCATGGTAACCCCCAATACAATTACAAAACCAATTTACTCAATATCCTGATATTCAATCAATTGGCCGTCCATGTAAAAACCATTTACACATTTGTTTGTTGATAAGATATATATTTTGATATACTATTGTTAACTATTTATAAAGAGTGCTTCCCCTTGTACTGTTCTTATGTTTTCAACTGAACTAAAAAGGAATATGAATTTCTATAAATAAACATACTATTATTTAACAACAAATAATACACATTAAGGCGGTGATAGTGCTTAAAATTTAACAAAAGTTTTATAATTTATAAAATATTTAATCTTACAAGAGGTTTATAGAGTTTATTTGTCTTTTATTTTTTTGAAAACTGACATTCAGTTGATATAACTATGTATGTTATTAAACTTATTTAATGGTACTGGTGATAATATAATATTTCGAATGCATTTAAATATATGTAACTTTCAATTAATGTTTTTTGCAAACAAGGTTGTACTGTGATCTTAAGTTTTGTTTTTTGTAAACTAGGTTGTACTGTGACATAAAGTCATGTTTGATGCAAACTAAGTTGTACCGTGACTTACAGGCGATTACATTGAGTGTGTAGGTAAAGGTAATATCTTTGGTCAGCTTGCTTGCTAGCTGAATCACAAAGTCATTATTAGGGTAGGTAAACTACTCTCCTTTAAGAGTAGACTAGTCCAACAGATTACTAGATAACCAATCTATCTGTTATCTATAGGACAAGGCTAATACAAAAGGTGGGCAGTATACCTTACCTATTAATGACATCACGGTTTGGCTGCTAGCAAGCAAGCTAACCAAATATATTACCTTTTCGTACACACTCAATGCAATCAGCTGTAAAGTTATGTTGGTTGCAAACTAGGTTGTACTATTAGTCATATTTTGTACTTTTTATATGGTTATTCAATTTTTGTACAGCTTTTTTTTTTTACACATATCACCAAATTTGTGATTTTATAAAAATCAATAAACATGGCAAAAAGGAACATTTGAGTTGAATTTTTTTGGCTAAAAACAATGTCACTCAGAGCTTTATGGGAAGTGAATATACTCACTCAAAGGCTACCATGACCATTGAATGAGAATTGTTTCCCCTACAACTATTAAAGTGTATGAGGCATATAGATATTCATGTCTGTTGTACCATCTCTTTGAAATCAATCAGTTGTTCAGATATTTTATCATACCTGAAAAATAATGAATTAATTCGATTTTTATGCCCCACCTTCGATAGTAGAGGGGCATTCTGTTTTCTGGTCTGTGTGTCCTTCCGTCTGTTCGTCCCACTTCAGGTTAAAGTTTTTGGTCAAGGTAGTTTTTGATGTAGCTGAAGTCCAATCAACTTGAAACATAAGTACACATGTTCCTTATGATATGCTTTTTCTTATTTTTAAACCAAATAAGACTTTTGACCCCATTTTCATGGTCCACTGAACCCAGAAATTAAAAGTGGGAGTTTCAGATTTAAGTTTTTGGTCAAGGTAGTTTTATATAAAAGCATTCCCTTCAAAAGAAGCATAGAAAAAAACCAGCTGCCTACATTAAAACATTTGAAAAGAAATGGTTTAATGTTATAGTATACATGTATGGATGTGCTGCTTTTTTTTAAGGCCCACCTACGATCCACGTCCATTAATTTGTCGGTTAGTTCAATTGTCTGTTCGTTTGTCTGTCAGGTTAAAGTTTTTGGTCAAGGTAGTTTTTGATAAAGTTGAAACCCAATCAACTTGAAACTTAATATACATGTTCCTTATGATATCATCTTTATTATTTTAAAACAAAATTAAGACTTTTGATCCCATTTTCACACCAAACATCAAGCTATAAAGGGCCCCAATGATATAGGTTAATGTTGTGTGCGAGCAAAAGCTCCGGGTTGAAGACCTTACCTTTACCTATAATGGTTTACTTTTATAAATTGTGACTTGGTCGGAGAGTTGTCTCATTGGCACTCATACCACATCTTCCTATATCTATATACTGTATCATAATTGATATGTTAGTTTCATATTTACAAGGTTTGATTAAAAAAAGACATTTAGTTTCATATTTACAAGGTTTGATTAAAAAAAGACAAACTAACAAATCCAATCATTTAATGATATGAATTAAAGCACAATCAGTTATCTCTAAATAAAACAATGAATTGTTGCAATTCATAATTATACAAAAATAATTGCATAGACAACAACAATTATCTATAATATTCTTAATCACAAATAAATCACATATACATTTTGTATTGTCATGTTGTAAATCATTTTTTTTTCACCATTTTAGATTTTGTTTAAGGGATGACTAATATTTTTTCTGTCTATGAAGAAATAACATAAAAAAAATTGGTGCACACTAAATAACGCGCGTAGCAGGTAATATAACAGTGTGCACCAAATTTTTATGTTATTTCTAATAGACAGAAAAACTATTAGTCATTTCTTATAATGTAATTCTAAATTCCATTTTAAACCGTAGAAAACCATGAAAAAACGTTGATGATGTCACAGTCACATGACTAAATTATGTCTATGGGCTAATAACAAAATAACATCAGCCAATCAGTAGACGCATTATATCAAAAATTAAATTATTGAAATATGACAGTTCTTCTAGGTATTGTCAGATCATAGATGTAATACCCATTGGGTATAAATGGGTATTACATCTATGGTCAGATCTATTTTAAACACTTCCTTGTGGTTTTTTCATGGAACTATTTCTTTTTAACATCTAATATCTAACAGGCGCTTTAAAAAATAAACACAGGAATATTTGTGTTGATGAGACAGGAAATAAATTACAACCTGAATTAACCTAGATTCCATCTGAGCAATTATAAAACTTTAATTAATCTAGTGAAACTATAATTACTATTGCATCATTAATGACACAAAATTCAATATATTTAAGTAACCACATCAGTTATCTAAAAAACATTATAAGTCCTTACAAAATCAGTAAAATCATTCGGTAGTAATCCAATTATTGTTGGTCATCATTTTACATCAATTATAAAACAAATTGAGTTACAATAGATGATTCGTAACAAGGTCCAATTATATATTCTTCTTTGTACAACTACTGTTAACCATGAAGATTATTGGTGAAGCAAGTTAGTGGGAGTGAATGAGGTACTAGAGTTTCTTCAGTTTGAGAGTAAAATTCAGAATCCAGAGGAGGATACCCACTTATAAGCAATAGATCCAGTGACTTTTTAAAAGCCTGAGAAATGTGGTCAAATGTGAATCTCTGGAAGAAAACCATGTTGGTGATAGCCAAACCTATAGCTACTTTACTCTGTAAACATGGTAAACCACAGAATTTTGTAGAGTCACTAAAAAGCTCATAAATTGATATCTGATGCAGTTTGCCATTTAAGAAAAAGATAATAACATGATAATGACTTAAACTCCTATAATACTGCTTGCCATGACAAAATTATAGTCAAGTTTATAGTTATAGAAATAGTTGCAAGCTGAAGGGTCAGATCATATGAAAAACTTATGGGTGTTTGAAACTTCTATGGTAGAGTTGTTAGGTTTAAGTGATCTGTACTTCTTTATGCAGCCCTTTAGTGTTCAGAAATACAGATAGAAGTGGTGGCAGTCTGTGCTAAAAGCCATCAGTCCCATGGTCCAGACCAATGAAATAGACGCAGGTACCCCTAATCTTATGTCAGTTATGGTCCGTCATGGGAAGGAAATATTTACAACTTACAACCTTTTATTATACATCCCTGCTTTATTGAGCAGGTGAATGTTATCCTGGAAATAATACTATAATATCAGTACATGTACTATAATATGCACAGAAACCTATTGTAATGTTGCAAACAGTCCATGAATCTTTTTAACACAACCATAAAATGTCTTTTGATATGCTGCTCTAGCTCTTTACTATAAGTAGTGGCTCCTTATTGTAAATTTAGACATGTAGTGGATTTTAGGGGTTGTCAAATCATGAATTTTAATATGGAAACAACAATATACACAATTTGCATTGAATTGTTAATTGTTAATTGTTAAGTGTAAAATCAGAATTCCATAAACTCTATACCTAAGAATTTTCCCAAATTAATATAATATTCAGGGAATATACCAATAAATATACTGTCAAAGTATATGAAATAATTACAAATTACAGAACACTTTCATAAACCATGAATGAAATATCACACCTTTGGATAATTTAATTTTCATTATAAATCAACTCTGAATACTTAAATGTACATTTCATAAATCAACTCTGAATATTTTGATTAAATAAAATAAAAAAACCACTTAATATTTAAAATTTTCATTGTATAAATCAACTCTGGATATTTCAATTTAAATTTCATAAATTAACTCTGGATATTTCAATTTAAATTAACTCTGGACCTTTCAATTTACATTTTATAAATCAGCTCTGGATAAATTTTTTTAACAAAATATATCAACTCTGGATATTTCCATTTTCATTATATATCAGCTCTAGATATTTTAATTCACACTATAAATCAACCTAGGATAATTCAATTAACATTATAATGATAAATCATCTCTGTATATTTCTTTCCTCATTTTAAATCAACTCTGGACATTTCAATTTTCATCATAAATGATAAATCTGCATGGATATTTTAATTCCCATTATAAATCAACTTATGATAATTCAATTTACATTATAAATAACTCTGAATATTTCTTTCCTCATTTCAAATCAGCTCTAGATACATGTATATCAATTTTCAATACCACCACTTCTGAATATTTCTATGTACATTATACAAACCAGTTCTGAATATTTTGATTATCAATACAATTAAACTATTGCATTACAATTTTCACTAAAAACCAACTCTGGATTTTTAATCTGTACATTTCAATTTACTTAGCAATGTCCAAAGTCCAAATGACAGTATGTTAATCCAGATTAGATGATAAATTCTCACAGTTCCATTCAGTTTAATCTCAAATCGAGATATTGCTCAAATAAACAAATTCTCCAGGAATTCTACTAATTTATAAAGCTGAATGAAAAATCCAACTTCCTCAAACTATTAATATAATGATGACATCTGCATTAGAAAAATTGCCACAAATTACACTGTGGGTTTCAATGGTCTAGATTCTAAAGTTTCATTAAAATAACTTTTGACAAATGCTCGTGCAATGTCTTTAGTAATGTCCGTCTCTTTACATACATATATTTTCTGTTCTGGAAAGTCAAATATCACAAGTAATGGGCACTGGTCATCTAAACTGGCAAAATCTCGTACACTATAACATATATCATCCTAAAAAAAATAAAAGAAATATCTAGTCTCATATATTCATGTTTTGACTGTTAATGGTGTTTTTACATTAAATCCATTGGATGTTGGATGTGAACTGATTGATAATTTGATCTATAGATACATGTTGTTATTGGCTTTTTACTAACTTTCAGTCACAATTACTCTCAGATTTGTATTAAGGTGCCTTCAGTGTTATTATCTTTTGTGGTGGTGGTTGGGTCTTTGTACCAATCTTATTAGTCAAGCTCTTTTCAACTGATTTTTAAAGTTTTTTCTTGTGTTCTGTCGTTACATTACTGTTCCAGGTTACATGAGCGTGCTTAAATGTTTAACCAATTGATATTCTGAATGTCTCAAGTAAGAAGCCTGTAATTCTTTAGTTATGGTTTGCTGCTGTTTTTCATATTTATATTTTGTTTATTGTTTTGATTATAAATCCGGCTGTAAGTTTTCTTGTTTGGATAGCTTTACATCTGTCATTGGCATTTCAGGGCCTTTTACAGCTTGCTATGCAGTATTAGTTATGTTCATTGTTGAAGGCTGCACTTTCTATGTCATTTTGTTTCCAGTTGAAAGTCTCTTTGGTAATTATACAAATTTTCTAATTATCATAACAGTTTGCAATAAATTCAAAATTTTGTAACTAAATTTCCTTAAGTGCATGCTCCAGTTTATTTAGTATGGAATTTGATGTGACTGTCAAACAGGTGAGAGGTTTGGCTATCTATAAACCAGGTTTAATCCACCATCTCCTACTTCAGAAAATGCCTGTACCAAATTAGGATTATGTCAGTTGTCCTTTAGTTTGATGTGTTTTAGCTTTGGATTTTGCCATTTGATTAGAGACTTTCCATTTAAAGTTTTCCCCGAAGTTCAGTATTTTTGTTATGTTACTTTATACATACATCAGCACCAAAGAAGAAAAATAATTCCTGATCTTCTCCCTTCTCACTCTCTTCTTTAGCTAACTCACTCAGTACATCTATAGCCATATCTATATCATTATCTTCCCCTTCTGCAATACAAAAAAATAGATTTGTTTACATTTGTGGAAAACAATTTTCATGTATTCAGGGATTACAGTATTTTAGATTATACTCGTTTTGTTGTTTTGCCAATTTAGTATCCACTAAAGTCTATAATGAAAAAGTATTCCTTCTTGTACATTTCAAATCAGTGTTTCTTTGTATGCAATAAATTTGGTATCCCAGGATGAATGCTACTTTTGTTTTTGCAAACTCTTTAAAAACAATATCCTCCAAATTATGAAATAAAATGTGAACCCCCTGAATGTCTACCTCCCCCCCCCCCCCCCCCCCCCAGTGCCTTCTCTTTGTGGTATGGAACCTTGTGGTACAATTTCAGAGAGATCCATAGACTTACACACAAGTTATAATTAACTAGAAACTAGAAAAATAATTACTTTTGGCCCCTGTTTCCCCCTAATTCCTGAATGCTTGTGGCAATTACCCCCGAACTCAATCCCAGCATTCCTTTTGTGATATGGAAACTTGTGGTACAATTTCATTTAACATTATAGACATAAATCAGTTGCTTTTTCTCTTCTAAATTGTCACACAGGGCTTTAATAGCTAATACCTTATGGCAAAAGTTTGATCCTTGTTGAAGGACATATCTTCACCTGTAGATTTTTACATTGTAATCCTTTGTCCTTCAATGGTAATTTTGACCAATGGCGATCATACCACAGCTTTTTATTTTTCTATTTATAATTGAAAATTTAATTTCTACACTAAAGCATTTGATAGCAATTTCAGGAGTTATATCCACATTTCTAAACAGCTGCTTGTCTTTTTACAATAAATTTAAGAGAGTGGTAGAACTATTACGAACATGTGCATCATATATTTTAGATGTTTTTGTGCTAGGAGGTTGTCATTCTCTGTCTTTTGTGCAAAATAGGTTAAAATGCACCATTCATGCTTCCATTCTGACATCAGGAAATTTCATTTTTACCCACAATCCTCTGATTGATTACCAACCTGTAAATAGCACCAAACAAGCTGACTCATTCAACATGACGGAGGCTGAACCTGTTAATTCATTCAGAGGCTTTGGGTACCATGGAAACTCCTGCAATTAGATAGTTTTACTGTACTAACTAACAACTGAGAAAGAACCTTAAGTTTATTTTAAAAGTCATTTTATTTGTGGAAAGAAGAGGTTAGTTTTAAATTTTTGATATTACGATTGATGAACAATGTCTTGGAATTTCCCTTATTTGAACTATTAAACATTTGATATTATGATGTTAAATGTATAAGAAGGAATTTCATAGGAAATTAAGACTCTATGGGTATGAGCTTTGTTCATTGTTGAAGGCCGTACAGTGACCTTAATTTCTGTGTCAATTTGGTCTCTTGTGGAGAGTTCTCTTATTTGCAATCATACTACATCATCTTTTATATCTAGTTGGATCTAACATCGGCTCCAAACTATCAAAGAGGGACAGTCAAACGCCTAAATCAAAAATAAACTGACAACGCCATGGCTAAAAATGAAAAGGACAAACTGACAAATCCCCAAGAATGTAACTATAACAAACGACCATAAAAATGAGGTTAGGGTAAGAAGAATGGAGCCAGAGATTCATTTACACCTTATAATCATTGCATTCACCAAAGGAGTTGGTCCGGTAAGGACCTATTTAACACTTAAGTGTCTATTTCATTTGATTCAAATAGATTATGTGAAAGATTTTAACTGAATTAGTCATTAAAAATGATCCGATTCAAGCTCAAATATGAAATATCTACCAAATATGCCGAAAAATGTAACTTTTCAGATGTTTTTTGTCAAAAAAGAAAGTGGCTGCATCCGTGTTCATCCACAACCTTTATATATGTTATGTATTATCATAAAATACAACTAACATTTCAATATTAAGGATGAACACGAATGTGTCCACTTTCATTTTACATGGAAACTGTCTAAAATTTAACTAAAATGCTAGAATTGTGAAGATTTCAGTAATTTAGCATGACTTAATGGCGCTACTACCCGATATATATGTGCATGGTATGATCAAAAACAGCCCATATTTATGTAGCAGAAGCATTCTTATGTCCAATAAATATCTAAAAGCGTACATTTTAATAATTTTGTTATACTGCTATATTTTGGGGTCAAAAAGGGGTCTTACTGGACCTTCTCCTTTAGTTGACCCATTGATTATGGTATCTTATAAACTGATAAAACCACAAAAACTTATCATTAACAAATGTACCACGGAAATGAGGTCAAGGTCAAATAAACCCTGCCAGACAGACTAATACACCACGCAATCATTCCATACACAAAATGCAGTGACCCTTTTATTTATATTATCTATAAAATAGACTCAAACTACAGAAAAAAAAACATTAGCAAATAAATCATGAAATATGGTCAAGGTCAGATGAAACCTTCCACTCAGACATGTACACTTTACAATCAATACACATAAGTATCAAATAGACCACTTGAACATTTAGTTATATTGAAAACAGGAGATTTTTTCCCATGTTCTTGGTTTTATTATTATTGATTCTGGTTTTCAGATAGTGAGTGTTTTGGGTTTTTTTTAGATGTAGAGAAGAGAAAGCAAAATCAGCATACTTTTACCCTATTTTTGTTATGTTGATAACTTCAAAAACATTTCCATATTTATTTCTATGTACTACATCAATAAGACAACAAGGCTTTCTATTTAATGTCTCTTTGTTAGATTTTAACCAGACAAAAATAAATGTAAATTTATTGCTTCAATTATATTCCTTATTGAAGTAAAACTAGTTAACTATGTTTCACAATAGAGAATATGCTGTATGCATTTTTTATTAATTTCTTTTTTAAGTGGTTATTAGTTTTTCTGAAAGGCACTGGCTATGGTTACATGGAAATGTCTTCAACTTTTATCATTTAGCAAATATTACAAGTCCAATCGTACATTGCTGTTTTTCATGTAACAGTAACTCTATGTAACAGTAGCCTCAATAGTTATTGTTGCATTCGTAATAAAACAGTTCCTTACCCAACTTTGCATTCCGGCAATTAGTCTCAGATGTTACAATAATATTTTTATTATTGTTACATTTCCATGTAACCATAGCCAGTGCCTTTCTGAAATTGATCTATTAATCCAGCCTGCTATTTACAGAACCAATTTAAGGACTTAAAACACTCAATTATCTAAAATGATACTTCACTTATAAAATCCATATAATAACCTAACATTCATGCTTATCTAAAATCACATGTTATGTCTGTAAAAATCATTTCCCGGTTTAGAGGTTTTCTATACTTTTTCATTTTTTCTTCAATGGAAGTTAATAGAAATTGTTTTTTTCAACATAAATAAATTACGTTATAATTATTACTTCTTTGTTTAGAAGAATCTTTACAAGCAGATTTTTTGTTGGCAATTCTTTTTTAAAAATAATTAAAAATAAAACCATTAAAACGTATTTATGCTGAATAATTGTTAAAACGGTTTTCAAGGAATTCAATGTGTGAGATAAATTAATCAATATTTCGAGTATTATTATAATAAACATTAAAAAGTAAAGATTAGCATTAAATTTATACGTAAAACTAATAAGGTTGGAAAATTAGTATTTTCATGCAAAACTTTGCTGTATTTATTTCATGATTATTGTGTCGGTGTTTGTGTATTTGACATTCATTTGTCCAAGACAAGACACTGTTCAACCTGTTCAGAAAATTTAATTTTAATGCTTTATAATTTTTGGTGCTTTTTATTTCAAGACAAATCATGAAGATTGATTATGATAAAGGTCATGTCAGTTTACAACTTTAGTGAATGAACATAAGCAGGATGAAAAAAATGTTCATACTACCATACCCTTCTTTACATCCTTCTCATACACTACAATAATTTGTTTTAATAGAAATAAACAAACGACAGCTACAGTTTACATTAAGACAAAGGTGGTAGTAGTAATTTTGTTGGGTTAGTTTAAACATATTTATTTATAGTGGATTGGGAAACAAGTTTTGCAACTTATATTAATCCCTTTCCACTTTGCGGGTGCGAGTGCTGGGTTGGGTTTATTGCACACAGCTATTTGTTTTTCATATCAATCATTTATTCATGATAATATATCCCGGACCCACATTAAATACCTTTGCATCAATATCTTCTACAACAGCTGCCCTTCCATTTAAGTTGATTATCTCCCCTTTATCATCTATCATCACTAAACTTGGTATCCCTGTAACAAAATAAACTTTATTAGAATAGGTATATTCATCTGTCTTGTTATGATTTCAAATATGTTCCAAAGTTCTGAAGTTCTGCACTGATTTGAATCTGTCACCTTGATTATGTACATATTCAAACCTATGATCAAGAGAGGCCTGCCGAGTGTTGTAAAAGTGTATGTACAGCAAAACATTTTCAGCAAAATAATGTTCAATGTAAACTGGCTTGGACTCATTTGCATTTATTGACAACCATACTCATAACAACTGGTGGCAGCAGTGGTTTAAATTGTCAACTGTTCACAGCAGTTTGTAGCTTTTGGTTTTGCAGTCTATGCTAGAAGATCAAAATCCTGTTAATTTTCCAAAAAAGGAGGTTAAACAAGAATGTGCCAAAAGAACACAGATGCCCCACTCACACTATCCTTTTCCATGTTCAATGGATTGTGAAATTGGGTAAAAAATCTAATTTGCCGTTTAAAAATAGAAAAATCATACCATAAGGAACATGTGTTAAAAGTTTCAAGTTGAATATTGGACTTCATCAAAAACTACCTTGACCAAAGACTTTAACCTGAAACTCTCACTTGCATTTTCTATGTTCAGTGAACCATGAAATTGAGATCAAAAGTCTTATTTGGCTTTACTATTAAAAAGATCATATCATAAGGAACATGTGTTATAAGTTTCAAGTTGAATGGACTTCAGCTTCATCAAAAACTACCTTGACCTAAAACTTTAACCTGAAGCGGGACAGACGGATGAATGGACAGACAGATGAATGGACAGACGGAAAAAGGAAGGAATGAACAGATGGACACACAGACCAGAAAACATAATGCCCCTCTACTATCGTATGTGTGGCATAAAAATCATGGTTAAGAAATTTTTCAGAAACATTTTCAGTATATATTTCATTAAAATAATAATACAATGTGACAACAATATAACCAGTTAAATGAGTTAAAAAAATATAAATTTTTAAAATCTTGACTTCTTATAAGAAGGGATTAGAGAAAATGTGTATAAAATCTTTTCCATAATTATAGATTATCGTTGACCATCTCAACGAGATTGATTTTCTCGCTTGAGCTGGTACAGCGAAGCAATGGAGTTGAGATGACCAATGATAATTTGTTTATTGCTATTTTACCTATGATTTTATTCATGTCAATTTCGTTAGCAACGCCACAATGCCTCCTTAGTTTCTAGGGATAATTTTTCCATCTCAAGTGAGAAGCATGATATGAAATTTATCACAAAAAAAAGATGAAAAGAAAAACGCATAAAGATATTTATTTATTGCAGCATTAACTAGTAAAAGTTAAAAAAAAGTTTAAAATCTACTGAAGTTTGAAATTTTAAACTATAAGGGGTAGAAGTTCTACTTTCCATGGCAGAGACTAGACAGGTCAAAATACAAAAGTTATATAAATTCTTTTCCAACATAAATTTGTTATTCAAGATACTAAATAATACAGTATTATAACCAGTTAAAGTAGTTTAAACACTATCATTAATTGAAATTCTCACCTTATAGGGGAGGGGGTTAAATTTTTCATGTATGGGGAAAATATCAGTTTCTTTACTTTGATGATAATATCTCAAAACAAAGGATACAACACAGAAATTTATACATGTGCTTTAAAATGAATGTGTAAAAACTTGATATTATTTTCAGGTACTGTGAACTTGATGTAATAGATATTTGCAAATTACATAATCTTGGTTATAAAATGTATCCATTCATTAACGTGTGCTATCTAGATTTAAGATTAACAAATGATGATTTATCTAAATTTCTCCCTTCATTTAATGTTTCAAGATTTTAAGATTTTAATCTGGATATTTTATCAGTATACTCTTTCATCAAATTGGATTGAGTAATGTTATAGCAGGCAGATGCAAGATTTTAATAAATACCTGATACACTTGTAGATTATTACAATTGTTGTTTTTTCCAATCATCAAATTTGAACAGAAAATGTTTGAAAAACCAATTCTTTAAAATAAAGTGACTGTTATTTCTTGACCATAGAAGTTCTCAAACCTATTCCTATACAAACCCTATACCTAATAAATTTCATGACTGTAATGTTCTGAGTTTTATATGTCATATATAGGAGCACACACATATATGGTCATTAGATAGGTTTCAAATAATTATTGAAATAAGTAGATATTTTTGACAGATCATATGGTGCAGAAGATGTTTTGTCCAAGTAACTGTGGTTGAAAGAAACTAGGATTATGTATTTTGAAAGTGTGGGCAAAGCCTAAAAGAGAGAACTAGATTAAAATATTTAGTCAGGAGGAATCTGAAACAAGAGAATTACCAAAGTCAAGTGATTATTAGTTAATTTGGATGTAAAAGGACTCCAATGTTGGAGTGTTTCACTAACATGAAACTCATCTTTGCCATGAGTTTTTCATTACATATATGGTTTCAGGTTTTGAAAATAGTGTAGAGAATATGGAACAGTGGAAAGCCATATATAGCACCAAACTAAAGTTTCTCATCCCAAATGGCAAAATATAGCTTAAATCTGCAAAAACTTTTGAAGATATTCTACATTTGCAATTCTCAACACACTTAAGAGATTATATTTGCAAACTTAAAAGTTAATCTAATTGTCATATGATCTTAAAACAATAGGAGGACTTATGCTTTTGTAGAAGTGTATTTTATGTATACGTTACCATCTATGCCAAATAGGCCTTTAAGTGCTTCTGTCCTTGGATCACCGAACGGAATGGCCATCCATGGCATGGAATCAAAAAACAGATCAAACGAGTCCTGGCTTCTGTCCGAACTGACGAATACAAACTCCATATTCTTTCCATTTGACTTTAACAGCTCATAAATTCTTATCAACTCTGGGGTAAAGGCTTTACATGGTGGACACTAAAAAAAGAAAAATATAAAATATGCATAAAAGTATAAAAGTCATATAACCATGGTAATAATGTATCATTGCATAAGAAGCTTCATGTGAATCTTAACGAAAGGTTACCTCTGAAAAAAAAAAATCGTTCTTTTTAAACTTAATATCAAGTGTTGCATAGAACCAAGTGTGTCTTTGTCACTTCTTTATATATATATAGAGACCCTCCTACAACGAAATTTGTTACATGCACTCATATAAAAATTGTGTTTTTTATGCAACACAATCATAGGTTTGAACGTTGTTTTCAATTTAATTTGTTTGGGCTTGTATTACTAGTATATATATATTTCCTCCAGTTTATATAATCCGTTCATCCTATTTTGACTCTTTAAAACTCAAAAATTTAATGGCCTTCCAAATACTTTTCCATCCCTAACATCACTGAAGAGACATTAATTGTTGAAATCCGGATATGGTGTAAAAAAATTTGCATCTCATGTTGTGGTTAAACATCTTAATGCCACAAGTTTATTGTTTTCTACTTGGTTTTAAGTTAATATTGAGATCCATTTTGTTACACCTTGTGATCAATTTATTAGGCAATTACAGTCAGCAGGGTTTAAGAACATCAGTTGTTTGACCTGCTACATGTACTAACTAGTCAAATGCATTTTGTTAAAATATTTTTTTCCTTTCTTTTGGTCTTTTGTAAAATGTTGTTTGGTGCTGTATTTAGACCTTTAACAGGCTATTATTTGAACTTGGAACTATTTTCAATTATGGAATTCGCATAATTTCTTGTGTTTAAATTTTTTAATAATCAAATTCCATGTTTATTTTGAATTATGATCTTTTGAGCGGTTATAATAACACTTTCCATACAATGTGTTTTGGTTAGAAAGTGTTGTGCGGGGCACAGTACATTCTATTGAAAATATACTATTTGCTTTGTAATAGAAAGTGTTGTGCGCAGCACAGAACATTTCAGTACTTAATCATCATGGAATTCATTAAAAATTTCAATAATAAGAAATCAAGCAAATTCCATAATTAAAAATAATTCAAAGTTCAAATAAAAGACTTTTCCTTCCACAATAAAATTTGTTACATGCACACGTATAAAAATTGTGGTTTTTATCCAATGCAATTATAAGTTTGAAGTTTGTTTTTATTTATATATAATTTCTGCATACACTTAAATAACAATATAACAAAAGCAAAATCTCATAAACCCCATAAATGTCAAACTTTTAATCAACTGTATGAGGGCACCAACACTTTTATATAACATTGTAGCTCTTAGCCTAGAAGTGGAAAATTGAAGTAGAATGGAATGACAGAAGATACAGTGGAAATCTCGCCATCTTTAACAACCTTCAAATGAAATTTTGTCCCATTCTTAAAAACAGTGAAAGGGAGAGCATAATATACTATAATTTCACGAGAAAAAGAAGGAAAATGTGTAGCATAGTCAATCTGTACATTGGTTTATATCCTTCTCATCAAATCAGTATAACATTTCGAGATGTTTTCTAACTACAAAATATAAAATGGTCGACCTGAGAGGCTTGGAAAATAGAACTCTTGCCAACCCAATAGGTTGAGGGCTAAATATAATTGGAGCCGTCTTCCCCCAAAAAAAACAACAGATCTATAACAGAGAAAATAATAAGATGATTTCACATGACTTTTGAGTCAGATGACCTAATAGTGAAAATCTTATTTCCAGATGTGAGAAATAAATAATGGTTTCAAGCAACCCCATGATCATTTATAAGAATGTCATCATAATGACAAATGCTTTCTGTAAAATATCATAAGTAAACTTACTATATTCTCATTTATCTTAAATCAGTTACACTGGCAAAACAACTCGAGGATTGTAAACTTTACAACAATCAAAACACATTTGTTAATAATCTTAGAATAATAAGAATTTAATCACAAAGTAAAATGCAGGCACAAAATAATCTAAGAATAATAAGAAATTAATCACAATCTAAAATGGTAGAGACAAAATCCCTGTTTCTACAGATAAATATTCCATTAACGTGAGAGTGATAAGTGATCGGAGGGGTGATAATGGTCTGTGAAATAATCATTGATGAATTTATCATATCAATTATCAAAACATAACCCATTCGTCTGACAATAGATATATAGGAGGATGTGGTATGAGTGCCAATGAGACAACTCTCCATCCAAGTAACAATTTATAAAAGTAAACCATCATAGGTCAAGGTAAGGTACGGCCTTTACAAAGAGTACGGCTCTAACAAGCCTTTAAAATATATATATATGAAGATCCATTTTGTTACATCTGTGATCATAGTATTAGGCAATCGTCAATGGTAGTCGTCAGGGTTTTAAGAACATCAATGTTCGACCTGCTAGTCAAATACGTTTTGTTAAAATACTCTTTGTTACATTTTTTGGTCTTTTGGAAAATGTTGTTTGTGCTGTATTTAGAACCCTCTACCAAGAAATTTATTTTCCATGTGCTCATATAAAAATTGCAGTTTTTATCCAACCCAATCATAAGTTTGAACGTTGTTTTCAATTTAGACTTGTTTATATTTTATATATATATATATATAGCATAGCAAGCAAAGTCACTGCAGTACTTGTATATAATAAAGTCTTATATATCTTATGGGCTGTAAACAAATGGCTGTAAAAAAAAATCCCATGACCAGAAGAGGGTGGTAAAGGGGGGACCCTGAACATGGAAACATGTGAAATAAAAATCGAAAAAACATTGTATTGTTTAATAAAAATTGGGGGAAAAAAACATGAGAAATAAAATCGTAAATATCAATGGGAAAAGTAATTTATTAATCAGTCCTTTTTAAAGATCATCTAATCATTATAGCGTCTGCTAGTTGCAACTGATTTGTATTTATTTTACTAAAGTATTCATAATAATTAATTTGATAGCAATTTTAAATATTCTGGGAACACATAATTCAAAACAATCCCCAGACTGACTGAATTTAGTCCCTGTTTACTTTTAAATCAAATGCGGGACAAGCATGAGAAATTAAGAGTATTTAACCGACACGAAACACAGAAAACAGATAATGGAGAACATGAGGCACGCACTTCGAACAAAACACAAGGAAATGAGAAATAAAATGTCAAAACACGAAAACAAGTGAAATAAAAAGGCCGAAAACTTTGCAAAAGGCCGAAAACTTTACACGAAAATATCCCTTTTATACCACCCTCCCAGAGGTTTCAGGTGACTAATATTCATAAATAACATAGTCCAAAACTGACTTTATTATGAGCTTATAGATGTACTAGAGAGACCTGACACTGTTTATCAACTTTCAAGACAGATCATCAAGGACGTTTCCTCCTTGAAACTAAATATAAAACTTGATATAGAGCTGAGACATGATTTCAGTTACTTATAGGTTGTAATCTTGACCAACCAATTATGAATGTACTTAGTTAAAGGTCATTTACTGGGCTTATTCCAAAGGCTTGTCCATTCACAATACCAATAGGCCAAAATATGTTTGTCAAATTTGATGTTTGATTTTATCGCTTCAAACTTATCAAAATTTTGATTTTTTTTTTATCCCCTTGCTAGTAAAAAGTTTTTAGTATCAAACAAGTCTGAAATGATAAAAATATTCTTTAATCAATTTCTGTCTTCTTGTCATATTTTTCTAAATATGGTACTAGTGGGAAAAACTTATACAGTTTAACTAGTCAGGTATTTCAATTAAAAAAGTATGACAAGGATATAAAAACTTCCATCATTATGACAGTTTATAATTAATAACCTTATTGATATAACTAAGTTATCTCCCTTTCATACCAATACTTCTTATAGAAACAAGATTCCTAAAAAAAAAAAGCAATAATCTTTTATTCAAAATAAAACAATGTTTAGAACTCTTTCCTTTTACTCTATATATAGTTTGATGATATTTTTTTTTATATACAATGAAATTAGTACACTAAATGTGGTGTATTCTAAGTGCTTTTCTAGATTTAACCTTAATCTGGAACATTCAAACCCAAAATTTTGAAAGCAATTTGGATATAAAATCATTTGAACTAAAGACAAGAATCTACCAGCAGCCATATTGACCTGTCAAGGTATATTTGTTTCAGAATATTGTTTCCATTTGGAACTTATATTATGAAGGAACTTCTATTCCGTGACAGGCCCAGTGCTAGAAATACACAAAAACAGTTCATAAATTTGGTTCATCCAAATCACTTTCCATGATTAACTCTCATTAGTAAATTGCTCAAACCCTAAACTTTGAAGGTCAAGGATTTACAACTACTTATATACATGAGATTTAGCTCCATGAGTCACACTAAATTTTTATTAAACTTATGTTCTGAAACAGTAATATAAACATTAATTAATTAAAATCGTTCTAACCTTCACATTAAAAAGAGAACCACTTAAATTGGATTGTGAAGAATATTTCTTTATATTACTGCAATTGCCTTAAACTTACAACCTTAAACTAGCAACAGATAACAATTTTCTCTAGTTGAGCTGATTGAAATTGTGAATTGACATACTGTCACCTAGAAACACATTTTAGTCAATTTGTATTTTGACGAGCATTTCCATTAGCACTATAACAAATTTGGATTACATGAAATAATAGTAATGAGTAGGCATATTATCTATATCTTCAAATGTGTAAGAAGGCAGATAAAGACATGGTCAAAGTTTGATTGCATAACAACTTCTGAAGGTTGACCATTGAATAACATTGATCCCATGGTTTAACCTTGACTTTCCTGATATGACCTTCAATGAAGGACATTTCAAATGCATAGGAAAACAATTGAACAAAGTGCTACCCAGATGGAAGCAATACTACAATTCAATGACTTGATGCGATGACTGGATATGTGTGTTTCATGTCCAGTGTCAAATTGCATGTGCATATCAGGATGAAAATATGTTAATTTGATACAAATATGAAACCTGCTTTGTACTATATTAACATGGGATCAGAATTTCTAATATGTTAGTTCATACATTAACAGTCTCCGTGTAAACATATATCACCCAACCTAAAACAAGTGTATGATCCTCAGATAACCAGCAGGGGCAGATCCAGCCATTTTAAAAAAAGGGGGGGGTCCCAACCCAGGACAGGGGGGGGGGGGGGGGGGGGGATCCGCCACTCCGCCACTGACCAGATAACCAGAAAGTTGTTTTCTTGACAGAAAAGCAGCAAATACAAATTTTCAAGTTTATGGTTTTAGCTATTTAAAACATATTTTTTTTGGTAAAACTTGAAGTTGAATAACGCAGTAGTCAAACATAAGACTTATGAATTTTTCCTCAATTAACATATTTAATAAGAATGTATATATTAAATATAATTGTTACATAGGGATATACATTTTGTTGTTCAAAGTTTGGGTAAGTGACATTGAAAACTTAATTAAATGACCTTCAACAACATATTGCAGTAAAGCTTACACATTATAGAAGTCCCAAAAATATATGGCTGAAAGTTTGAATAGTTCTCTTGAAATCTTTGCAACATATAAAAAGAAAACATTATTTCATATCTTAAAGCTAACACAAGTTACTACTTGAAAAAGTCAAACACATTTGATTGGCTTGTAAAGAAAAAGAACTCTTGACAATTCTTGTAAATATCCTATTATTTGAAGAATCATGTGAGAAATAGTTGTATTTCTTCACTGTTGTGAAAATAATGTTATTATAATAAAGCGATGCACTGAGAATTACAGCTATAAATATTATGTACAGTTATTTTGTTTGTTCACAGGAATTCCTTTGATTCTGCAATCTCTTTCAAAAGTAATTAATAATCATATTATTACACCTATAGTAATATTTATGTCTGTTTTAGAGCTCATAAAATCATTTTTTCACAAAGATGAGGATCTCTGAAAAGTTTTGCCAATGCTCACTCAGTAAAGTCTACAACTTTTTATTGTGATATATATTATGTAACTAGAGGCTGTACCTGAAGAAACTAACTTAAACAATTATTACTTATGTAACTATTGTTGATCAAATCTACTGGATCCCTGTTCATAATTGTTCTTAAATCAGCAACAGATTATAAAAGTAGTCATAAAGGGGGTCCCATTGGGGGGTTCTGATCCTGGATCCAGCTTACTGTTTTGTCAGATTCCCGTATCCCGCTTACACTATGTACATAAGCAATTCTCATTTTTTTGTCATTTCCCCGGTCCACCAAGACCTCATTTCCCGTTTTCACGACACAATAATCTTACTTTCCCGTGTCACGCTTACCAAAAATCAGCAATCCCGCATCACGCTTAGACCCCAATGAGACCCAACATAAAGAGGCAATAAACTGAGGATTCATTCATTTTTTTTTTAGGGATAACAATTTTCATGAATTTCCTTGGTACGTACAGATAAACCATAAATTTCTTAATCAACAAGTTTTTCTCCATCTAGGAAAATCAGTATCAAGAAAATAAAAGAATTCTTAGCATGCAGGGGAGATAATAGCAATTCCTTCCTGACACCTGTATTATCAATACTCAGGTTTCAAGTAAAAGTCAACACTAAGGTGTATGCTAAATTGTCAGATATACTTATTATAACAATACATGCAGCTCTGCTATCAGCCTATCAGGTGTATGCTAAATGCTCAGATATACTTATTATAACAATACATGCAGCTCTGCTATCAGCCTATCAGGTGTATGCTAAATGCTCAGATATACTTATTATAACAATACATGCAGCTCTGCTATCAGCCTATCAGGTGTATGCTAAATGCTCAGATATACTTATTATAACAATACATGCAGCTCTGCTATCAGCCTATCAGGTGTATGCTAAATGCTCAGATATACTTATTATGACAATATATGCAGCTCTGCTATCAGCCTATCAGGTGTATGCTAAATGCTCAGATATACTTATTATAACAATACTAGCAGGTCTGCTATCAGCCTATCAGGTGTATGCTAAATGCTCAGATATACTTATTATAACAATACATGCAGCTCTCCAATCAGGAGTAGGCTAAATGCTCAGATAGACTTATTATAACAATACATGCAGCTTTGCTATCAGATGTATGCTAAATGCTCAGATATACTTATTATAACAATTAATACATGCAGCTCTGCTATCAGGTGTAGGCTAAATGCTCAGATATACTTATTATAACAATACATGCAGCTCTGCTATCAGGTGTATGCTAAATGCTCAGATATACTTATTATAACACATTCCCCATTTCCATTCTCAATTTTATCATTATAACAATACATGCAGCTCTGCTATCAAGTGTAGGCTAAATGTTCACATATACTTATCATAACAATACATGTTAGCTCTGCTATCAGGTGAATGCTAAATGTTCAGATATACTTATTATAACAATACTGCATCTCTCCAATCAAGTGAATGTTAATAATGCTTATAATAAAAGATACCTCTCGTCATCAGATGATATATCACTTATCATGCATAACACAAATAATTTCTTTGATTGGGTGTAAGATGTAAATTGTTCCCTGAAAAAGCAGACGTTTGTTGTCATGGGGACATATAATATTTTGATTAAAATGATTTATGGAATTCCCTCTGCTGTAATTAAAGCTGTTGTTTAATTACATCTATAATTAACAGCATATCGTTTGTAACAATTTAATTGGTGAAAGCATATGTTTCCCTTGAACCACAGTCTGGGAAATGTTTTGTTTGGCTCACAGAAAAATGGAGATTTCCAGACAGAACGAACAATATGTAATGAGGCGTGTGCATTAATTATGAAATCATAAATGTAACTCTATTAACTGGAAACATTTCTTGTTGGTTTTACTAATTCATCATAGGCAGTTTAGTACAGGTTTATTGACAAATCAACTTATCTTAAATCATGCTTTTTTAACTACAAGATTGAAGATTTTCAAATCTAAACGATATTGAAAGGATCTCCAATACTTTCAGAAGCAGATTTAGAGGGATTTCCAGGGGGCCCCTCTCCTTTTATTGGAAAATTTTAGTAAATCAATGAATCACGGATGCATGACTGAAACAGCCCCCTTTTAGGCAGTCAGTGATCATTATGATTATACACAATATCCAAAGCTTTACAGTAACCCACATTTCAGAATGTTCTCATAGCATACACCTGATAGGCTGATAGCAGAGCTGCATGTATTGTTATAATAAGTATATCTGACAATTTAGCATACACCTTAGTGTTGACTTTTACTTGAAACCTGAGTATTGATAATACAG
The DNA here is from genome assembly GCF_036588685.1 of Mytilus trossulus. Taxonomy (NCBI): domain Eukaryota; kingdom Metazoa; phylum Mollusca; class Bivalvia; order Mytilida; family Mytilidae; genus Mytilus; species Mytilus trossulus. The sequence goes on from NC_086380.1 coordinate 19,376,648, forward strand.
GTGTCAGGAAGGAATTGCTATTATCTCCCCTGCATGCTAAGAATTCTTTTATTTTCTTGATACTGATTTTCCTAGATGGAGAAAAACTTGTTGATTAAGAAATTTATGGTTTATCAGCCTATCAGGTGTATGCTAAATGCTCAGATATACTTATCATAACAATACATGCAGCTCTGCTATCAGCCTATCAGGTGTATGCTAAATGCTCAGATATACTTATTATAACAATACATGCAGCTCTGCTATCAGCCTATCAGGTGTATGCTAAATGCTCAGATATACTTATTATAACAATACATGCAGCTCTGCTATCAGCCTATCAGGTGTATGCTAAATGCTCAGATATATACTTATTATAACAATACATGCAGCTCTGCTATCAGCCTATCAGGTGTATGCTAAATGCTCAGATATACTTATTATAACAATACAGCCTGATACAATTCCCCAAAATCTCCCAAATTTCTAATAAAGTTTTTGAGCTGACCTACACATAGTTGTTCAAGAAAAGAAATAATGCCTTTAAGTGACTTTTACAATTTATTTACATTGGTAACCCAACCCTGCAATTCACTAATTAGTCTCCAATATATTAAACAATAACTTTTTTATTATTATTGTTGCATTTCAATGTAACAGTAGCCAGTGCCTATAAGTTATATAGAAAAGCTAGACTAATATATGACTATAAAGAATAAGGTACTGTCATGGAATATAAGTTCCTTCATAATATAAGTTCCAAAAGGAAAAGATATTCTGGAATACTATCACTTGTTATGTCGCTAGATATTCCACTACCTAATATCAAGAGTTTAACAAATCCAGCTTTGACCTCAACCCTCCAGCTCACAAACACAAGACCATTAAGGCAGTTAAAATATATGAAGTAAACATACTCAACCACCAATAAAGATCTAGTAACTATATTAAAAATTTGCAAGGATTCCGCGGAACCCAGTGTCTCGCCTACTTTTGCTGTAAATCACGGGCTCAACAAAAATGAGGAAAAAAATCAATAAAATTTTCCTCTTAATACCATCTTATGATTGTAAGAAGCTTCTGTCTAGGTTTGGTAAAAATCTAGGATAGTTAATAAATCTAATGAATGTTTTGAAAACTTTAACTGCAAACTGTATGTAATGTTAACTTTAAAGAAAATCTAAGTCCATTTAAAAATAAAATACAGAAAAAATAGAGTTATCTTTTTACAAAATTTACTTCTGGATACTATTTTATGATCATAAATAAGCTTCTGTCCAAGTTTGGTACACACCCAGGATAGTTTAAGAAAGTTATTAAAATTTTTAAAACTTTAACCACAGAGTGAATGTAATGTTTCCCCGCAGAAAAACTAAGTCCATTTAAAAGTAAAATACGGAATAAATGGATTTATATTTTCACAAAATTTACTTCTAGATACTATCTTATGATCATAAACAAGCTTCTGTCCAAGTTTGGTACAAACCCAGGGTAGTTTAAGAAAGTTATTAAAATTCTAAAAACTTTAACCACAAAGTGAATGTTATGTTTCCCCGCAGAAAAAACTAAGTCTATTTATAAGTAAAATACGGAAAAAATGGAATTTCTTTTTTACCAAATTTACTTCTGGATACTATCTTATGATCATAAACAAGCTTCTGTCCAAGTTTGGTAGAAATCCAGTATAGTTTAAGAAAGTTATTAAAATTTCAAAAACTTTAACCACAGAGTGAATATTTGTTGACGCCGCAGACGACACCGACGAAGACGGAATGTAGGATCTCTTAGTCTCGCTTTTTCGACTAAAGTCGAAGGCTCGACAAAAAGGTGATCAAGATAATTTCCCCCCCCCCCTCATTAGTTAAGTACATACTACAGTCAAACAAGAATCAAATTATTTGTCTGCCACATGTTAGATCTCTAGTTAATCAACAAATCCAAGAGCAACTCATGTTTTATATAAATGTACATCAAAAATATGGCAAATTAGTGAGCACCTTTCGTTAATGAAAGCAAAAACATTATAATGAGAAAATTCACATGTCGTAGCCATCATATTCTGAGTGATAAGTCTGCTGTTTATTCTGATAACTACTTAATAGCATGACAAAATAGATTATATCTCTCTTCCATAACTCTGAATAATTCAAACCCTGTTATGCAAGTCTTCTTGATAGTCAATATTGGTGATCATGATAAGTCTATCTTTTCTAAGATACTGGTAGTTGTAAACACTTAATAGTTCAACTAACTTCACATTTGTTCCTTTAATAACATAACAACCAAAGGTGACTGGGTTATAGAATTATGGCAACTAATGCCTTGTGTTAAAAGAGAGCCAAGCTCTCTGCACCTTAAACGACCTTGCAACAACCTTTTGTCAGATAGGTCTGTGAGTAGCTTGTAGCAAGGCTAAATGTTTTACCCCTGTCTAACAAACCAATATTTTTTAGTAAAGGCACAAGTTCTAGCTCTTCATTCCTATTGTCGAAACTTTCACCTACCTATTGAATACACTTTTCTCATAGTTTATCATCTTTAATGAAATCAATTGCAACTGGAACTTTAGCCAGGAACAATTTCCTATCAACCAGTGTTTTTGTATTTTTATAATTATTAGAGGTCAAATTAGTAGATACCCAGTACTGAACAATGAGGCAAACTTTGGTAACATTTGGCTTAGTTATTTCAGATAAGATTTCTCAAAGGTTTAAAATTGCAATATAGAAATGGATGGGCTTAGATTTTGATTCAAGTGATGGTTGAAGCTTCCAAGACCTTTAAGGCCACTGAGGTAAAGAATCTTAGTAACAATTCAGATTATCAGGTGATAAACTGAATGGATGGTTAAATTCTGATATATTTCTAAAGTGAAATCAAATGGGATTTTACTGACAACATGGATGAATTAGTGACAAGCTCAGTCTAACAAAACTAGCTATCTGTCAAAAAAATTATGTAGATGTGAATTTGATACAGTTTTTAGTTGTGTTAGCTCTAATGATTCTTAAACAATATTATCTTACATATTCTTTAAAACACCAAAAAAATAAACAGAATTTAGTTTTTTTTTAACTTTAAACAGATGCAACAATTACAGTTTGGCTTTTTTACTATTATATATTCTGTTTTACTTCCTATGCACATGTTCTTAAACATTGTTTACAACACAGTAGAGCTGTGAAAGTTCTACCAGCCGTTTATTATGTCATGTTAGACAAACATCATTTGAAAATCCACATATTGAGATAGCTACACTCATCAGTATGGTAACAAAACAATTGGTAATAAGGTTTTTATTCACATGACCTTCTTAAAAATTACATAAGAAACAAAAAATCCTTACTGATGAACTTTTTTAAAATATAATAATATTTATGAGGCAATACCAGAAAGCACTAGGTAGATTGTTTAATAATGTAGCATTAATGCGGAAATTGCCTTATTTCTTGGTTTATATTCTTTAATTATTAGATGATCTTAGATGAAATGTTTTTATGGTTATATTTGTCCTTGAGTAATATTGGTTTCTCTTTAACGTACATACAACATCTCCTTTTATTCATACTTTATTTATGTGTCTATCTCTAAAGTCAGGAGCCTGTAATTCAGAGGTTGTTGTTTTTTGCAGTGTGACATATTTGTTTATCACTTATTTATTTTATATAAATTAGGCCATTAATTTTGTTTTAATTGTTTAAAAATGGTCATTCCTTGGCATTTTATAGCTTACTCTGTGGTATGGGCCCTGCTCATTGTTGAAGGCCAAACTGTCACCCATATTTGTTAACTTCTATATTATTTGGTCTCTTGGTGAGGAATTTGCGTCATTTGTAATCATACCACATCTTCTTATTTACATATTATTACTTAAGACTACTAAGTAATTGAATGTTAAAATTCATTTAGGCAGTTTTCTGTCATTTGCCTCTTTTCCCAATCTTAATTAATGCAAATATATATATGTGTATGATAACTTTGGTTTGCAAGTGAAAACCAGTCAAGAAATCGTAATATAAGTAAACATGTACTGCAAGACGGAATCCTGAAAATCTACATTTTATTCATATGAATGCTGCTTCTACTTGAATTTGTAGAAAAAACAAAAATTTAAGAGGATTAACAATTACATAGCAGCTCTTTTGATTTATGGGGACATAAAAATAATCATCGCTTTTGACAAACTTAATGAAGAGTAAACAGTTGTGTTTCTTAGTTTACATAACAAACTCCAATTATAGATTTATTACCCCACTTTGATCAGATGAAACAGACACCAAAAAATTCTGCACATTTTCTCATGCACAGATATAACTTTTATTGAACTTTTTTAATTTTATTTAGAGTTAAACCAGAATATCAAAGATAATGCAGAAACGCATGCTGATAAAAGTTTCATAAAATACAGTAAGTTAATTACTTTGAAGCACAAGCATCTTTCCAGATTACGCCATAAATCTACAAAACTCTTACGCAACCACATCTCAACAAACCGAATGTGATCGAATTTTAAGGTGAAAATTTTTCTTACAAGATGCAATTTTGCAGATAATTATATAAACAGACATTTTAATCATTAACACGCTGTAAATAAAAGCATGTTTATCTAGAGTCAGTGATAGCGCCTGGTGAATGTAATCACCTGCGGGGATAAAGATCTTCATCAAAACTAGATCCTCAATTCTCTGTCTATTGTTCACTATTCAATTATGCAAAAAAAGCAGACATCACTGCACCTATGCAAAACTTTGATTATGATTCCTGAGATCTTTTTCCTAAATCAATTGCTGAAAAATTAAAACAACTCTTCCCTGCTATGAATAAAAGTTATGTGGCTTATAATTAAGCTTTTTTAATAAATATTATTTTCAAAATTGAAAACTTCAGCACCTGTGACCTCAGATCAGTTATGTAATTTTCAACTTCAATCCAGACAACTCCACAATGCTAATTGTTTTTAAAAATCTGACATTGTATCCCAACCTTTAAGCACTGCTTTCCAGTAGACAATAGTTATAGAGATAAGAAATTGCCCTTTGTTGGTTATCTAAGTGAAAGATTCAGTCAAATAACATGAATATAAAGCAGGGTTTCCCTAAGCCTTAGATAAATGTAAATGCCATACATTTATTATTACATAAAATTGAGAATGGAAATGGGGAATGTGTCAAAGAGACAACAACCCGACCAAAATAAAAAACAACAGCAGAAGGTCACCAACAGGTCTTCAATGTAGCGAGAAATTCCCGCACCTGGAGGCGTCCTTCAGCTGGCCCCTAAACAAATATATACTAGTTCAGTGATAATGAACGCCATACTAATTTCCAAATTGTACACAAGAAACTAATATAAAAATAATACAAGACTAACAAAGACCAGAGGCTCCTGACTTGGGACAGGCGCAAAAATGCGGCGGGGTTAAACATGTTTGTGAGATCTCAACCCTCCCCCTATACCTCTAACCAATGTAGAAAAATAAACGCATAACAATACGCACATTAAAATTCAGTTCAAGAGAAGTCCGAGTCTGATGTCAGAAGATGTAACCAAAGAAAATAAACAAAATGACAATAATACATAAATAACAACAGACTACTAGCAGTTAACTGACATGCCAGCTCCAGACTTCAATTAAACTGACTGAAAGATTATGATTTCATCATATGAACCTCAGGCACAATCCTTCCCGTTAGGGGTTTAGTATCATACCATCATAACATATATGAGAAGAACATAACCCGTGTCATGCCAACAACTGTTTTTAGAATAAATGTCTTTAGTTCCGACGCAAAGACCTTATCAGTGACTCAATATTAACGCCAAAATATGCAATCTTTAATGACTTGACAACAGTATCGTAATTATATCCCTTCTTAATCAGTCTATTTAAAGGTTTTGTAAGTTTCTGAGGTGAATACTGACACCTTTGTGCTTTATAAAGAATATTTCCATAAAAAATTGGATGTGAAATACCTGAACGTATAAAAAGTCTGCATGTTGAGCTATATTTACGAATGATGTCTTTATACCGATGATAAAATTTAGTAAAAGTTTTGACTAGTTTGTGATATCGAAAACCCTGGTGTAATAATTTTTCAGTAATACATAAATTTCTCTCGTTAAAATCTAAAACATTGTTACAAACACGAGCGAATCGTACAAGTTGAGATATATAAACACCGTAAGATGGTGACAAGGGAACGTCACCATCTAAAAACGGATAATTAACGATAGGAAATGAAAAATCATCCCTTTTATCATAAATTTTAGTATTCAGCTTTCCTTTAGTGATACAGATATCAAGATCGAGGAAAGGGCAGTGGTCATTATTAGTATTAGCTTTATTTAAAGTAAGTTCAGCAGGATAAATTTCATCAATATACATACTGAAGTCGTCATTATTGAGAGCCAAAATATCATCCAAATATCTAAAAGTATTATTAAATTTGTTTATCAAATGTTGTTTTGATCGGTCTTTGCTTATTTTTGTCATAAATTGTAACTCATAACAATACAAAAAGAGGTCCGCAATAAGTGGTGCACAGTTAGTTCCCATTGGAATTCCGATAATCTGACAATATACGGAATCCCCAAAGCGAACAAAAATGTTATCTAGTAAAAATTCAAGGGCATATATAGTATCAAAGCATGTCCAATTAACATAGTTTTTTTTTTATTGCTACTAAAAAATGACCTAAAAGAGTTTGAACATATATATTCACATTCTGATTTTTTGAATGCCCATTTAATTAGGTGTGTGAATTTTTTCTTAATGAGAATGTGAGGCAATGTGGTATACAGGGTAGAAAAATCAAAACTTTGAACAGATTCAAAATCACCAATATGAGCATGCAATTTATCAAGTACTTCCAACGAGTTCTTGACACTCCAAAAGTAATTTATTCCACTATTTTCGAAGGCCTTATTTGAACAATTTATTATAAGGTTTTTAATTGTACCAAGTGTGCTGGTAAGAAGAATAGACAATTTAGTAGTTGAACAATGGCTTGAAGACGAAATAAATCTATCAGACTATTACTCTTACTGTACCATGGAAAGAAGGATCGCAGTTGCATTTTGTTTTTCAAATAAACAACTAAGGTGACTTAATTATAGTTCTTTCTCGTCTGCAAAAGTTAAATTTTTTTTTAAAAAGGACCATAAGAGTTACAATTCCGCAGATAGTGTGACAACTGTCAACAAATGTACCAGAAATATTGGCAAAAGTCACCCTTAGTGTTTCAACAATCAAATCACCACCAACTAAAACCTAATTGCCAACACATGATATTTTGATAGGCGGATTAAGGGGTACTGAAGTGCCAGCACACACACCCACACATCAAGGCACCTCCCCCCCCTTTTTGAGAAAAATTTTGTTGATTATATAGGGAATCACTGAAGCATAACTGTAGCCCTCCCCCTGTATAAAAACTTCTGGATCAGCCATTGCTTTTCCCCCTCCGTCAAGTTTTGGTTATATTATCTGGCAAAGAACATTCTCATCTGTCAACAAATCAAGTCATCTGTCATGACAAATACTATTATGTTTATTACAGTAAGAGCCTCTTAATTTTCTACAAGTACTGTAAGAAACTACAATATAAACAGAATGGTCTGTCACGTCTGTAGCACTTCACATTGTTTTGGTTGTTTTTTTACCTGAAGCAATGTTCTGTGATTTGTAGGTATGACTGCAAAAAAATATTACTTTTTTATACTCTGTAAGAATTATAATTTGCATATACTATTTTAGAATTATTTTTGTTCATTATGTTCAAAGTGTTTATTTCTCTTTCTATGTACTAGACTACTGTATTGTTGTTTTATTTTGATACATAATAATTGTCTTTTTTACATTTATTGAAAAAAGACTCAACTCATCAAAGTATGAATACTAACAGAGTTTAGACAGAAGACCACGAAAACCAAAATACAAAATACTTAATTTAAAACCAAAACGGCAAAAAAATATATCAAATCCAAAACTGAAATGAAGTAATTTTGCCAAACAACTGGTCACTTAAGGACCACTCAAAAAGAGCTTGTTGAGAAAGATCTTTTTTTTTTTGGGGGGGGGGGGGGGGGGGGCTTATTTGATTGGCATAGGAATTTTTCAACAAAATTCTGAAAGCATGCTCTAAAGTATTAATGCATAGCAAAAACAAATATTTCATCAAATAAATTTAAGTGAGATATTCTCATGAATATCCTTTTTGTACTGGATACAAGTTTGATTAAGTCTGATGCAGACATTTTGTAGTCAAAGCATTTTAACTGAGGTACTACACAGGCATCAATAGGCGTCATTATAGAGAAAAGGGGATGACGTCAAAAGGCGTCATTATGGAGGAAAGGGTTATCATGCAAAGAGTGTGGTATTCCAGGAACAAGAGACCTCAGATTTAACGTCCCTATCCAACAGACATTACACATATGTTCCATTCTACAATGTTGACATAAAATACTTACCCAATGTGCAGAGAAGTATAGCCCTACGTATTTCCCTTTCAGAGCCTCTAAAGCTTCTACTTCTGTTTTATTACTGGTTATAATTGGTCCTTTAATGACCTCTGTGACCTTTTTCTGTCTCCATGGAAATCCTTCTCCATTGGGATTATCTGTTAAACATGTATAACCATCAACAGTTATAGTTTTCCCATTTTCTCCATCTATCAGAACTAATTTTGGAATTCCTTGAACTCTGAATTTTTTTGTCAGTTTACCCTGAAAAATACATAAATGAACGTCTTAATACCCAGCCTTTTACTATAACATAATAGATAATTAAAGCTAATAAGTTAAGGAAATGTCATGTAAATCATTCCAATATATATATGTTAGATGAACATCAATTTCCCTAAATTATTATTTGAAGGTGTCAGACCACCAATTAAAAGTCCCTATCTTTTCAACCAAATTTTGCAATTTTCATAGCTTTCTAAATTTTTTATCTTAAATTTAACCTCTTACAAACGGGTTCGACGACTTACAGAAAAGAGCGACGATTTACAGAAAAGAACCGAAAAGAACCGAAAAGGACCGAAAAGAACCAAAAAGAACTGAAAAGGACCGAAAAGAACCGAAAAGGAGATCGAAATGTTTTGTAATCGAAGAAAATTAGCAAATTGCAAAATTATATAAATCTATTCTAAATAAAAAGATATTTTTCACAAAAGTTTATTATTAGGTTTTGAAACCTTATACTGCGACAGGACTACATATTTTAACTTACTGTACATGTGAAAAATTATATAGGTAGGGTCGGATGCCTATCTTATGGAATAGAAAACATAGAACAGACAAGAAAATAAAAGATATTAATTCATTACTATCAAACAATCTTTCTAAGTGAATTATATTTATAAGCTGAGTGTCATTATTTTGTTCAATCTTGGTCGCTAATTCATTTCGAACATTACAAAAGTTCCTTATAATTTTTTTTTGAATGTGTTCCATTTATCAGTTAATATATAAATAACACGGACATTCGGACATTTGGACAAAAACAAAATAAAACGTGAAAATATCCTTTAAAACATGACGGAACACTTTACAGTAATTATAGAATAAATACGAATATTTCGTTCTTTTTGTGTTTGTGTGTATGTGTATTACATATTCAATGAAAACGCATTAATTGTTACTTTGACGCGTTAAACATGTCAAGGATTAGAATTTGTCAAGGAAAAGTCCCGTTATCTTCATGCACAAGTTTCTCTATATGTACATCCAGTTTACATGAAGCACCACAGGCCAACATTTATCACCATCTGACATCATTTCACTAATCTACGTGTACATATCTGTTTTAAGTGGTTTATTGGATAAAATTAATAGAAATCAACATGCCATTAACTTTTTCACACCCTTCAATCTATACGCTAGTATATGGCAGCTGTATAAAGAGTAAACAATTATCAATTATACCGAAAGCGGGTGCGCTTTTCATTTATTTATATTTCTTGAAAGACAAAAGAAAATCACTGTGTTTTGCACAAAATTTATAATATATAGATAATGGTGTATTTTTTTTATTGATTAATATCCTTTTATTCACATGTAGCCAATCGTTGTATACCGTAAATTGAATTAAGAAATTTAAACGAATCAGGAACATAAACTGTTCCCAGAACGAATCAAGAACATCGTAAATATAAAAAAAGAAGATGATTGCCAATGAGACAACTATCAACAACAGATCAAAATGACACAAACATTAACAACTATAGGTCACCGTACGGCCTTCAACAATGAGCAAAGACCATACCGCATAGTCAGCTATAAAAGGCCCCGATAAGACAATGTAAAACAATCCAAACGAGAAAAATAACGGCCTTATTTATGTAAAAAAAAAATGAACAAAAAACAAATATGTAACACATAAACAAACGACAACCACGCTACAGGCTCCTGACTTGAGACAGGCACATACATAAATAAAGTGGCGGGGTTAAACATGTAAGCGGGATCCCAACCCTCCCCTAACCTGGGATAGTGTTATAACAGGACATTCCTTAATTACGAGGGGGAAATTGGTGTTTTTTACTTTTAAACTATATATATATATATATATACATTTTTTTAACATTATTTGTATGCTCTTTTCGGTTCTTTTCGGTCCTTTTCGGTTCTTTTCTGTAAATCGTCGCTCTTTTCTGTAAATCGTTACAAACCAGGTATGTCCTGAATCTTACAGGTATCACCTTTTATTCGTGCCAATTTTCGACATACCTTTAAAGCCAAATAAGAAAGAAGAGACCTTCCGAATGGATGTACCACTCAAAATAAACCCTGGTTTTCTTGAAATCTTACATTAGTATACTTAATGGAGCGCATTAATCCTCAATTTTTAATTTCAACTAGACAAGTAAATTTGGGCTCAAAATGGTCTTAATATATTTCTCTTCCACCAAAAGTTTCATTTCTGCAAATTTGTTGGGTAGTTCAAGTAAACAATGACATCAAATGCACTATTTTTTGTCCCGAGTAGGCCTACTTTTACATACGTTCTAAATTTGAGGGATTAATTGGTGGTCTGACACCTGAAGCAACTCTAAAAATGTACCCTTTGTTTTAATATTCAAATTCCATTAAAAGGCATTCTCTTCACATTACACATGATTGTGTTTTTATTGGTGTTGTTTAAAATCTACTCTAGAATGTATCCCCAAATTCTAAAGTGTACATTTCAGCAAACTAAGGGCTTTAAGCTTGGTTTTTACTCTGTGAGAATTTTCCCATAATGTATTGTCAATTAATGTGTTATTTTAAGACTTGAAAGTGTTTTTCATAAAATTTACTAATTTTTAGTGTAGGCAAAGAAAAAAGGTTTTGAAATTGTAACTTTTGTTAACCACACAAGATTTAAGAGTTAAAAGAGCAAAAATTTCTGAGCCCAAAGTCAGATATGAATGTTTGGGTAGCAATACAAAGTATTAAATTTGTGTTTCAGCAATCTTTTGAGCTACCATTGTGTAGCATATGACTGATCAGTGTTTTGGTCCATTACAAAGCATAGATTATCTAAGGTATTCATATGCCATTAGCATGTTAATACTAGCCAGTGATTGTAATATTTTCCACTGGATATTAAACACCAATCATCTGGGTAGTCTTCTAACATTGATGTAAGTAAGTCATAACATTTTAGAGGATTGACCAGGTTGTCATTCAAGAAAATCCTTGCTATAACATGTAAATCATATGTCCATCAAATCAAATAAACTACTGGTTGGACCACAGCTGTTGTCTTCTCTTTGGTGAGGTTGTTGTTTCTTTGAAACATTCCCCATTTTCATTCTAAATTGTATAGTACTATAAAATCAAACTATTGCATCATGAAGTATTAAAGTAACACTTGAGTTTTTATTTCAAACAAAGACTCAGGGCTAAGTCAATAGGAGAAAGGCTCTATCAATGTTTTGACACTTAATCAGAAGACATTACAGTATTGCTTTTTAATGTTTCTACTGAGTATCAAAACAAATAAAGTAAAACATATGTATTCCATAGGGCTTTATGATATTTATGTATAGATAAGTATGACAGTCAAAATATGATGTAGGTTTATTAAAGGAATAATGTAAGATGTGAATTAAATCCCTGAAGTACAAAAAATGATGAAGAGACTAGGAGATTTACGTGATTGAGGTTATAAGAGGCAAATTCTTTTATTTAAGATTTTAAACATGTTTAAAACATGTCTGTAATAGTCAGAGTAAGCGCCCTAAAAGTTTTATAACTTTGTGGTTAGGGCCTTACATAATAAAGATAAATCTAAATTTTTATGTCACAGGGTTTAGGCCATCGTAAAAATAAGCTCTTCAACACTAATACATTTATTTATAGATGTAGCATAGAGTTTTACATCCACATGTCACAAGTATGACAAGCAGAGCTCTTGGGATTATATTGGAGACTCGGGTTGATACGGTGTGTGATATTGAAAAAGCTATATCATATTCACTTTATTATATACATATACCTCAAGTAGATGTTTTTTTATGTGACATGACGTCATACAAATATTAAAGGAGGTTAGAAATGACATCATACAGATTATAGGTTTGACATGACATCATACAGATTGGGGTTTTGATAAAGCATTTGCAACAGTGACTGCAATCGATGATGTGACGTCATACAGATTAAAGGTGTGATAAAGCTTTTACAACCGTGCTGATATTGATATCATAACGGGTGGCTGATACAGCACGCTTGTCATTGGTTGTATTACACATACAATTTATCTGTATTTACTACTAAGTATATAATAAAGAAGATTTATAGCTATATCAGATAGATATATGCAATCTAGTTTTTGGTTTAAAAACATTAATGTGTGAAGGGTTTTAGTTTTTCATCATACACTTAGACCTAATTTACCAAATTTCCTGAGTACCCTAAAAAAAGGTATCATTTTTTAGCTGTTTCCCTTAGAAGGAATATAAATTGAGAGTTAAATCTTGAAGTTTGTTAAATATTTTCATCACATGCCATTTTTATCAAAAGCTTTTGATATCAATAGTTACTTCCAAATTAAAATTTGTTTAGACCGAGGCTTATGTATATATTACTGTCACCTTATTATACTTTGCATGGCAGCAGTCCAATTTTTTTTGATATCCCTGTTTTTGATTGGCAAAGGGAAACAACTCATGCTAAAGTGAGTAATAACAGAATTAAATAGGTAATTGCTAAATAGACTATTCCAAAAACTCAAATTCTAAAATGTATAAGGAAAGACAAAGACAATCAACCAGGAAAGACGATTTAAGAAGATGTCAGTAAGTTAGATAATCATTAACAAGTCACAGCGAGCTAACCAATAGGCTTATACCAGTCACAATATATATAAAGTAGGAGATACTAGTAAGCTCTCAGCACTCAATTCCACCAAATATAGGTAAAATACAGAAAATGTAGTTCATAAGTGCTTCTCGTTTCTCTTATGTTTATAGATTAGACTGTTGGTTTTCCCCATTGAATGGTTTTACACTTGTCATTATTAATGCCCTTTATAGCTTGCTGTTCAGTGGGAGCCGTGTTGAAGACCATACTTTGACCCTATAACGGTTGTGACTTGGATGGAGAGTTGTTTCATTGGCACTCATAATACATCTTCTTTTATCAAAGTTGAGAAAAAATTCTATGCAATCTTCAAAATTCTTTTGGTAACATTCAACAAGAAAAAGTACAAATCATGAAACACTTTTTAGAATGCACTTATACATGTTATACATGTTATAGTTTACTTGGTGCAAGTCTTTACAACAGACCAATATTTGTTTGTTCAAATTAGAATTACTAGCAAAGCAGGAAACACAAAAAATCATTAAATAGGATCTAAATTCAGTTCCATTGTGGTTGATAATTTCATTTTTCAATTATGATTTTCCATAAATGTCCCCTCTTTTGAAAGTTCCATGAATTTATCGTAATAAATCATCATCGTATTGCCTTTTAATTGCAGCTAATTTAACAGAGCAATCATTCGTTTATTTTCTACTTGCCAATATCAAATTGTTATCAAATTATCATTGATTTGTGACATAAACATCAAAGTAAAATTATCAATAAATAAAATTTAATTATTATTTGATATGATTAATAAAGAAAATTGCAGAAATATTTTATAGCATTATAATTTTGCACTGAATTCAATCATCATAGAAAACACCATGTTACTATTTTCAAACGATTTTTTCATTCATTTACCCTATTTCAGTGCAATGAATGTAAGATGATGTGCATTCTTCGAGTGCTTTCAATGCTTTTGATGTCATTTTTAACTGAAACTAGCCAACAAACTGCAGAAATTAAACTTTTCATGAAGAGCAATATTTTAAGACTATTTTGGGCCAAAATTTAGTTGTCTATCCTAAAAACTGAGAATTTATGCACTCCATAGTATACTTATTTTAAACATTTCCAGAAAACTAGGAGTTTTATTTTCATATTATTTGACTTTCGAAAGGCAGTTCTTTCTTACAAATGACCTACTATTTATAATATCGGAGTAACTATCCAAACCTAAAGTCAGTGATCTGTGAAAATGAGGTCAAAGTGAGATTGATTTGTTTTATCAATGAAGCAGCAACAGAAAGATCTATCATAGATTTCAGAGGCAGATCTAGAAGGGGGATTCTGGGGGTTGGAACCCCCTTTTTTTTATTGGACGATCAATGCATTTGATCACCGTCTTACGGTGTTTATATATCTCAACTTGTACGATTCACTCGTGTATGTAACAATGTTTTAGATTTCAACGAGAAAAATTTATGTATTACTGAAAAATTATTACACCAGGGTTTTCGATATCACAAACTAGTCAAAACATTTACTAAATTTTATTATCAGTATAAGGACATCATTCGTAAATATAGCTCAACATGCAGACTTCTTATACGTTCAGGTATTTCACATCCTATTTTTTATGGAAATATTCTTTATAAAGCACAAAGGTGTCAGTTTTCACCTCAGAAACTAACAAAACCTTTGAATAGACTTATTAAGAAGGGATATAGTATACGTAACGATACTGTTGTCAGGTCATTAAAGATTGCGTATTTTGGCGTTAATATTGATTCACTTATAGTATAGGGTCTTTGCATCAGAACTAAACACATTTATTCAAAAAACAGTTGTTGGCATGACACGGGTTATGTTCTCATATATGTTATGATGGTATGATACTAAACCCCTAACAGGAAGGATTGTGCCTGATATTCATATGATGAAATCATAATCTTTCAGTCAGTTTTATTGAAGTCTGGAGCTGGCATGTCAGTTAACTGCTAGTAGTCTGTTGTTATTTATGTATTATTGTCATTTTGTTTATTTTTTTTTTGGTTACATCTTCTGACATCAGACTCAGACTTCTCTTGAACTGAATCTTAATGTGCGTATTGTTATGTATTTACTTTCTACATTGGCTAGAGGTATAGGGGGAGGGTTGAGATCTCACAAACATGTTTAACCTCGCCGCATTTTTGTGCCTGTCCCAAGTCAGGAGCCTCTGGCCTTTGTTAGTCTTGTGTTATTTTAATTTTGGTTTCTTGTGTACAATTTGGAAATTAGTATGGCGTTCATTATCACTGAACTAGTATATATTTGTTTAGGGGCCAGCTGAAGGACACCTCCCGGTGCGGGAATTTCTCGCTACATTGAAGACCTGTTGGTGACCTTCTGCTGTTGTTTTTTCTTTCTCGGGTTGTTGTCTCTTTAACACATTCCCCATTTCCATTCTCAATTTTATTTGAATGGGGACATATAGTTTGAACCCCCCCTTGTTAAAATGACTGGATCCGCCCCTGGATTTTGTATGCAGTCATTGAATCAGGTTTAAGACAGAAATTTCTGAGCATGTATAATATACATGTAAGATAAAGATCGTCCCCCCCTTTTTTTCTTCCCTTTGAGAATGAAGCTTTATACAAATATGTATGCTTGGTGACATTGAACAGACAACACATGCACATTCTATTACCATAATTATATGTCCCTGATTTTGTTACCTACTTTGCAGGTTAGACAAATTCTTACCCTTACTCTTAAATTACCAATTCCAAAATACTGGGGGGATAGCCTTCTTGGAGTTTTAATCTACCAAAAAGTAATAATTCCACTAAAAGAGAGGTAAAAGACAACAATTCGATAAAATTCATACTCGAAAAACATCGTGAAAACAACAATACATAAAACACAATATAGAAAACTAAAAAAAAGAAAAACAGAATCTCTGGTTAATATCTGAGGAAATATTATCGTTCAACTACCAGTGCTTGAGCATGTTGGAAGTATGTACAACTAAGAATTTGACATTATTAAAGTACTCCTGACTTTACCCTCTTCAAAAAGTTCAGTGTGAATCAGTACCAGTAAAAATTCATTAGTCATAAATATTTACTACATGTACAAGTATAAAACTTTGCAACTTCTTCTGATATCAAACAAGTTATAATTACATTAAAGATCTTACATCTTTAAGACTTCAAAATCATGAAAATTACACATATTAAAATACCATTAAACTTCACTTCCAAACGAAGATTTTCAATACATTAAATACATTTTTGTACTTGGATTAAAAATTATTATGCAAATAATATTTAAATGCATACAATTTAATAACAGTTTCTTCTCATATTTCAATGTATTTATCCATCAAATAATGTGAAAATAAGATAAATTAATATAGATTTCATAGTTAAAAATTTCATACCATGGAAACAAACTAAATTCTGTTGTACAGAAATGGAACTAATTATATTACAGCTTGTACAATAAACATGATAAATACATTCAAAAACTCAATTTTATTTGATTTTTCCCCCAATTATACTCTTTTACAAATGTATTCAATAAAACATCAAAAGTTTTATAGTGTAACATAAATGCATGCAATGCACTCTCAAATTTCATAAAATCATTATTGCGCAATTATAAATTCAAACAAAAATCCAGAGGGTCTTTTCTCTGCTAAACAGACAGCTGATGAAAAATGGTGTTTGTTCAGCATTGTTCAAAATTACATTGTGCATTATTTCATACATCAAGGTAGAGAAAATAAGCAATCCATTATGCAACTATTTCTAATTAAAAAATCCCAATCAATAAAGAACTATATGCATGCTGAATGCACATAATCTCCATCTATATTCTCTTCCTTTTCCTGTTATTTTATAGTCCATCAAACTAATGGATTCTATACTTTATACCATGTTTAAAAATGCCATTGAAAGTTTTTTATGGCTTGGTACAAATATAACTCAGAATTATGGTAAAACTCTACCTGTTGATTTGTATTCTAAATACATGATATATATTATGGTAATTTCATACATCTTTGCTCAGTTTATTTTATGGATATTACTCCATGTCCTTGTTCTCCAGTTTACAGTTATGGCCATCATGATCCTGGTCAGTTTGCAAAGAATTCTGCTCAAGCCATGGCTAGAGTTCACCCTAAACTTGTAATGAGGTGTTTTTTTGCACCAGGCCAAAGGCCTTATTGTGAGATGAAGTTCAGTAATAAAAGGGCTGTTTCTTTGCTTTTAGTGTTTCTTGCTGTGCATATATACATGATATACATAGATATAGGAAGATGTGGTGTGAGTGCCAATGAGACAACTCTCCATCCAAATAACAATTTAAAAAAAAGGGAAACCATTATAGGTCAATGTACAGCCTTCAACACAGAGCCTTGGCTCACACCGAACAACAAGCTATAACGGGCCCCAAAACTACTAGTGTAAAACCATTGAAACGGGAAAACCAATGGTCTAATCTATATAAACAAGAGGCTCTCAAGAGCCTGAATCGCTCACCCTATTTTTTTTGGTTAAATCTCTCATCAATGATTAATTTGGCTTTTTAATTTATTTAAATGTTCTTTGAATCGTCCTATTTTCTTCAAAAGCAAAAAAAAATAATCATTTTCTCCTATGTTCTATTTTAGCCATAGGAGCTATGTTTCTTGACATACAAGGAAATAAAATATAAAATTTATACTAGATACTCTGAAACTCATTTAGCCTAAGTTTGGCTGATACAGCAGTTTCAAAGGAGAAGATTTTTTAAAGTAAGTCAACATGATGAACAAATTGTGAAATAAGTCTTTAAAGGGCAATAACTCCTTAAGGGGTCAATTGACAATTTAGGTCATATTAACTTATTTGTAGATCTTACTTTGCTGATCATTTTTGAGGTTTACAGTTTATCTGTATCTATAATAATATTCAAGATAATGACCAAAAACTGCAAAATTTCCTTAAAATTACCAATTAAGTGGCAGCAACCCAACAATGGGTTGTTTGATTCATCTGAAAATTTCAGGGCTGATAGATCTTGAACTAATAAACATTTTTACCCCATGTCAGATTTGCTCTAAATGCTTTCGTTTTTGAGATATAAGCCAAAAACTGCATTTGACCCCTATGTTCTATTTTTTGCAATGGCGACCATGTTTGTTGATAGATCAAAAATTTCGGATACAATTTATAAACTAGATACCCTGAAAAACATTCATTTAAAGTTTGGAAGTATTTGGCCTAGTAGTTTCAGAGGAGAAGATTCTTGAAATAGTTTACGAGCCAGGTGAGCTAAAAAACAAGAAACGAGAAACACGTATAAATTACATAAACAAACGGCAACTACATGTACTGTACATCAGATTCCTAACTTAGGACAGGTGCAAACATTTGCAGCGGGATTAAACATTTAACGATTAAGCAGGATAAAATGTACTGATTTAGTGACATGAACGGATACCCCATATTCCTTGTTTTCTATTATGTTCTTGTAAAAACATGACTTACATGCATAAAGGTTATATCATAATTTTCTTCTTTCCCTCTCCCCTTACATGCCTGACATTATTGATACTTTACCACAAATCTTAGTGAAATTGTTTATTTCTTATGATACTAAAACTAGATAGGTCATAGTAGATCTACACCATAATCCTTAACAGTCATATTTTAATTTTATATTCTTTTAAAATACATGTATAATACCATCATAAAATCAAGATATCTTTTATTGATCGCAATTGCTTAAAATTTTCAAATTTTCTGTCCTAAATGTCAAATTTTGTTTGGGCCCAAATCTTTAAGTAAATGTTGTAAGATCATGAAGATGTTCTTATCAGTCATGATAACTGGGGTGTACAAGCATGACTAGTTTGTCAGTTAATTTATCATATAGGTTTCATTATGTAAAATTTGACTTATTTACATCTGTCTATTCCCAAATTACTTAACTTTCAAATGTACAAAAATTCATAAAATTTCAAGAAAAGTAAAAATATTCTACTCATTAAATTTGTATCCCTATCAAAAAACAGCTGCATATATCTCACATCAAAATCGTAACTTTGATTGCTGCAAACATTTGTTACAAAAACACAACTTTGACTAATGAAACATTTTATTGATGATCTCCATGATATGTAACTCACAGATGTGTAGTTACATGTACTACATTAATTAATAAACAGGGGAGGTAACTTCATTCAAATGTGTCATTACATCATACATATATCAAAACTGTATCTTGTATCTATCATAAGGGGAGGCAGGAGGGGACATCAGGATCAGTTGTTTTTAAGCTCAGGATTTTGTGATTGACCCTTTCAGGATCCTGGATTACTTTTTTCTTTTTCCAGGATGTGACATCATGTCAGGAATTATTTATTATAAATTCCAGACCACAGGTTTTCATGTAATTTAGCTAGGGATTTCAAGATCAGGACCCCTGTGAACCCCCCCCTTTTTTTTCTATCATCACTGATCATGTCTTTTATGTCATATCTTATAAATTCTGTTCTAGGTCATTGAATCTAAGGAGGGTCTCCAAAATAGTCTAAATAAAGTTTCCATGTTTTGTGAAAGCTGGCATCCCTTATTACATGAATCTTTTCAATTAACTAAAACTTTGGATTCTAGTGGCACCTATTCATGGTTCACTTTTGCAAAAGTTATTCTTTCTGAATCTAACATTGATATAGATAGACTAAAAACCTGTGATAATTTAAAACAACTAGATATCATTGAGATGGGAGCCATCTCTGTGGGCCCCGCTGTCAATAACGTGGGGTAAATAAGTTGTATGGATAATCTGATATGAAGCATTATTTGAAGTTATTACATAGTCTTACGTGTGATTTTAATCTAAGATTTTAAGTTAAAACTGATAAATATTCTCAACTTACTTTCATAGTATAATAGTGATATGACTGCATGATGTGAACTCATTGTTGACTACTCTAAGGTGACTTCTGGATATATGGATTGATGTTTGAACAATATGTTTAAAGGTGCTGCCCAATTGATATTTGTCACATATTTTTAGAATTATGCCTTCAATATATTATGACCCACCAAGTATAAAGTATGAAATATTAACGGTTCTCGAGAGGTAGAGCGGACACAATTTGTTAAGAACAACGAACAGATGGACAGACCGACGGACTGACCTTTGACCTAGGACGCATACATTATGACACATTCTCTGGAGTTGGTTAATATATATGTTAAGTTGAAAATGTTTGTCAGGTATAAAGTATGAAATAATAACAGCTGTCCTCTCAAAATATAGTGTGGATCAAATTTGTTAGCGATGGACAGACCAACAGACAGACAGACCTTTGACCTAGGAAGTTGTACATACATCATGACACGCCCTCTGGTTGTGGTTAAAATGGATGACAAGTATAAACTTTGAAATCATAATGGTTCTCAAGATATAGAGCGGACACGATCTTCACCACAGGATACAGGGTTGTCAACTGAAACGAAAGTTTTTTTACCTTGACCTTTGACCTAGGAAGTTGTACATACATCATGACACGCCCTCTGGTGGTGGTTAATATACATGTAAAGTATAAAGTATGAAATCATTATGGTTCTCTAGATATGGAGCGGACACGAAAGTGTTACGGACGGACGGACAGACAGACAGACAGACGGACGGACGGACGGACGGACGGACAGAGTGATCACTATAGGGCGACCCTAATTAAAAAATATTAAAAGCTATATTAAACCCCAAATAAACTCATACTACAACAACCTGTTGATAAATAAGTTAACATCTATTGATGATAAAAGTAAATTAAATTTTATAAAGCACTTGAGCCAAATCTATTGATCAAACCTTACCTCTCTAACCTAAACTTTGAATTTAGAAAATTAATTACAAAACTTAGAATCAGTGACCATTCATTATTAATTGAAAAAGGGAGGCATTTTAAAATTCCTCGCGAAGAGAGACTTTGCAAAAAATGTAAAGTACTAGATGATGAGAAACATTTCCTAATAAATTGTTCTCATAATTCAAATATTAGATTAACATATTTTGATTGCATTTATAGAGAAAGTAATGTATTTGCT
Organism: Mytilus trossulus; assembly: GCF_036588685.1. NCBI lineage: Eukaryota > Metazoa > Mollusca > Bivalvia > Mytilida > Mytilidae > Mytilus > Mytilus trossulus. Next base: position 19,398,022 of record NC_086380.1, read on the forward strand.
AATCTCACTGACAATGACAAAGTTATATATATTCTTAACCCATCAACACCAACACAAGTGAATAAACTAGGATCCTTTATAAAAAAGTCAATGGAACTGAGGACAGGGGACCCTTTAATATTTACCTGAATTTGTGTATATATATTGAGTTACTTAGTTATTGTCTTTATTTGTTTTTGTTGTTGTTATATGTCACAAACTGTAAAGTTTATATGGCAATAAAACTTTGAATTGAATTGAAAAAAAATTTATTATAATATTATTATTATTATTAATGTCATGTGATTAGGTACAAAATGTACTAAATCTTCTATATTTTCATTATTTTTTTTAAATCAGTGCACATCTATTTTCATTTTACGAAAGGGAATTCGGAAAGATTGATGCAAATTAGTTGACATTTTAAACAAAGTTGCCAAGAACCTTGTTCATTTTTACATATACATGTATATATAGAAGTGCTCATGTACATTACAACAATCTTTGTCATAAAAAATTAAAGCATGCATGTATACATTGCACATTTACAAAAATTGAGGAACAGCTATTTATCAAGTGAAGAGAAACCATTTTATACAGAAAAGTATTGACCATTCAAAAGTAAGAAATACAAAATCTTGTTTCTCTTAAACATGTTGAATGACTTAAATTTTGTGATGGCAACTGCAGTATTTAGAACACATACATTGTATGTTCTATTTTATGCCGTGGCAGCCATCTCGCCTGGTTGGCCGAGTCACCAGACACATTTTTTAAACCTATATACCCCAATGATGATTGTGGCTAAGTTTGGTTAAATTTGGCCCAGTAGTTTCAGAGGAGAAGATTTTTGTAAAAGTTAACGCAGGACGACAACAGACAACGCCGGACGCCAAGTGATGGGAAAAGCTCACTTGGCCTTTGGGCCAGGTAAGCTAAAAAAGGGGTGAAAATTGAATATTTACAGAATAACAGACCCCCCCCCCCCCCCCAACCCCCAATCCAAACCCTCATCTTCTGGTCACATACCCAATTCTGGGACAATATAATAGTCCCACACCTTTAACATCCACAGTCTTCTTATATATATTTGGATCCCTAAATTAATTTGATTTTAGGCTGATTTGACAATACAGATTTTCGTATTTTGTATATTTTTATGTATAGTCCATCTCTTTACTGGAGTGCAATAAATTAATTATACTGTTATATAGGCACTGTGTCTGTTATTAAGGTTTATATCAAATGTTTTAGAATTAATTAATACCAATAAAATATTTTAAATTCTAAATTTATGTGGTGTAATCTAACTTTATAAACTACTACTTAAAATGTCAATTATTTACACCTATCACATAATTTACAGGTAAACTTACCTTGTGTTTTTTGTCTGGGTCATAAGGTAAAGCCAACCATGGCATTGTAGCAAAATATTCCTTAAAACTAGGTTCATCTCTATCCCAACTCACAAAAATAATTTCAAACTTTGTACCATTCCTTTTCTGTTTTTCATTATTATAAAATTCGATAAGTTTTGGTGTAAAACCTCTACACGGCGGACACCAATGTGCAGAAAAATATATCCCAATCACAGAATCTTTTCCACATAATGACTCAACCCTTATTTCCTCTACACTTTCACCTGACAGTCTAATTACTGTGTCACCAACAAGATTTTGCAGTCTTTTAGCCATATTCCACGCTATCCAATAGACAAAACACGTCTGGTACACCGACTCACTAGTAGCGGCTTCTCTGTTGTTTTCAAATCATAAGCATGTGCGCTTTCAGATATAAATAAATATTTATCTATGACGTAAACTAGCGCGAAATCTGAAAGTGAAAGTAGGCTGATCTGATCTGATCTGAATAGAATAGAATAGGGTTTTTTTATTGACCAAAAATCAAATGGTTGCTGCCTAAGCATTGGTGAGAATCAAGCTAAAAAAACTCATATATATTGTGAATAAACGAATAATAAAATTAAATTATATATGTATTTATTCTCAAATTATTTACTTAACTTAGTGTCAGTGTTCATACGTGCATGATCTCCTTAATTCATAACAGTCACAAATATAGCAGCCCAGTTTTTCCATAAGAGTAACATTTTCTTGGGTCAAGAGCCATACAAATTTAGAAGATTCATTTAAATTTATAAACTTATAACAATTGTTAGAAATATCTTGAAAAAAATGCAGTAAAACAGATTTGAGTTAAAAAAAAAAAAAGCCGCCAGGGTGAGACAATTTGCAAAAGAAATCATAGAAGCTATAAAGAACCTGTGTCTCTCGCATGCATGTATAGTTATATATTTATTGATGCTTTGGAAATCATGTCACGTGAGAATGAGATTAAAATCATAATGTATAGTATAAGATATCATTAGATACTATATTAATATCTAAATTAAAGATAATATAGCAAAAAACTCCCGGCAAAATTTCCATAAAATTACTATCCGAGGGACAGCAACCCAACATCTGATTGTTGAATTTGTCTGAAAATTTCAGGGCAGATATATCTTATAAATGTGATGAACATTTTTGCCACCAGTCAGATTTGCTCTAAATGCTTCAGTTTCAGAGATATAAACCAAAAACTGCATTTAACCATATATATACTATGTTTACCAATGTCTGCCATCTTGGTTCGCGGGCAGGGTCATCGGATCCATTTTTTAAACAAGATACTCTTTATGATGGATTGTGGAAAAGTTTGGTTACATTTTGTCTTAGTAGTTTCAGAGAACATTTTTGTAAAAGATTACAAAACTTTAAGAAAAAATGGTAGACTATAAAGGGCAATAACTCCTGGAGGGGTCAACTGACCGTTTTGGTCATTTGACGTATTTGTAGAAGAAATTACCTTGCTGAACATTATTTTTGTTTACAGTTTATCGCTATCTCTAAAAATATTCAAGATAGTAACCAAAAACGGCAAAATTTCCTTCAAATTATCAATTAAAAGAGATAGCAACCCAACAACCGGTTGTCGAATTCATCTGAAAATTTTAGGGCAGATATTGACCTGATAAACAATTTTAACCCAATTCAGATTTGCTCTAAATGTCAGTTTGGTTTAAAAGCAAAAATCTATATTTTACCCCTATGTTCTATTTTTAGCCATGACGACCACCTTGGTTGCCGGGCTGGCTGGGTCATAGGACACATTTTAATACTATTTAAAAACCCTAATGACAATTGTGTACACCTTTGGTTAAATTTACCTTAGTAGTTTCAGAGGAGAAGATTTTTGTAAAAGATTACAAAGATTTACGAAAAATTGCTAAAAATTGCATATAAAGGGCAATAACTCATTATTGGGTCAATTGACCATTTTGATCATGTTGACTTATTTGTAGATCTTACTTAACTGAACATTATTGCTGTTCACAGTTAAAAGCCCTAAACAATATCGTTTTTGTGTGTAAAACTCATTACATTAACTGCTTGATAAACGAATTAGGTATTAACAATTCCCTTGGAAACTCAGCAATTACCCTTACGACACTTACCAAAGAGGAAATCCTGGATAATCATAGGTCTGTTATGTTCTTTTGGAATTCCGACCAAAGATGAAAAACTGGATCTAGCTTCCATCACTGTATTGAATACCTTAACTACATAAGTGTCCTTACAATCTACGGTATATTGCTGGGTCTTCCAAGTGCTCCACAAAACACCATTCTAAATCATTAACATCTATTTTATCAGCAATCAAAGACGGGCTTCGAAGTTATTGAGAAACTGCCTTTTCTAGAGGTGGCGTGAATCATATGTGGATACTTTAAAATTCCAAAGATCTTTTAAAGTACATACAATCTGACTCTCTTCCATCTTGTTATAGTATTTTAAACATTTGACTTTTCTACACTTTACACAAGACTTCCTCATTCCAAACTGAAAGAAAAATTGAAAGATCGAGTTGGTATTGCTTTGTTCCATAAACAAAGGATGGCCAACCTAGATTCAATTATCTTGTCTTAGGGAGGCATAAATCCTACGTTTTTAAGGATCACACTGATTCAAACAAAAAATTCTCTGAAACTGACATTATCAAGATGCTTGATTTCTTGATTGACAACATATATTTTACTTGTTTCTTTATTATTATGAGGCTGACGTCATACACGAACTTCTTAGGAAGAAAGATAAGAAGTTAGCGTAATCCTTTAACTCTACTTTCCGCTATATAGATGATGTTCTTTCATTACATAATTCAGATTTGGTGACTGTGTGGAACGCATCTATCCAATCTAACAAGATATATCTTGACTTACTTCTTTGGTTTCAGAGATATAAGCCAAAATCTACATCTTACCCCCAATGTTCTATTTATAGCCATAGCGGCCATCTTGGTTGGGTGGCTGGGTCACCGGACACATTTTTTGAACTAGATACCCCAATGATAATTGTTGCCAAGTCAGAAGATTTTTGTAAAAGTTAACAACGAAGGACGACGACGGACGCCGGACGCAAAGTGTTGATAAAAAACTCACTTGGAAGGGCCAGGTGAACTAAAAAGTTAAAAAAAAATTAATAACAAAAATTAGGCAGGACTGAAAAGAGTTAAAAATAATACGGCAGGGCAGAGACTACATATCAACTGAAAAAAATGCAGGACACATTTTTTATTGCCGTGACCATCAGTGTTAAATGCCTTCATTTCTGAAATGTATGTTTCCCTTTCCAGTTAATTTCAAGCAATATAGACAATCAAAAACAAGAATTTGTAGGCCTTTTGTACCAGCATGATCATTTTCTACTAAATTTGAAAAGTTACCTTTTCGTTATGGACATTAACAAATTTAACACCTTGTACGGCATTGGATTTAAAGGGAGTCACTTTTAATCAAAATAACTTACTAACAAATGAAAACTAACAAAATTAACAAAATTAGCCTACAACTTTTCATGAGATAAAATTATAAAACAAATGTCTTAAAATTTGAAAAGTTTATCAGTGATAATCATGACCAATCATAAATTAAAGTTTGGACCGAATTGATCATCCATGGCTTATATATATACTGAACGATCATGTTGACTTATTTGTAGATCTTACTTAACTGAACATTATTGCTGTTCACAGTTTAAAGCCCTAAACAATATCGTTTTTGTGTGTAAAACTCATTACATTAACTGCTTGATAAACGAATAAGTTATTTACAATTCCCTTGGAAACTCAGCAATTACCCTTACGACACTTACCAAAGAGGAAATCCTAGATAATCATAGGTCTGTTATGTTTCTTTTGGAATTCCAACCAAAGAGGAAAAACTGGATCTAGCTTTATTGAACTGTATTGAATACCTTAACTACATAAGTGTCCTTACAATCTACGGTATATTGCTGGGTCTTCCAAGTGCTCCACAAAACACCATTCTAAATCATTAACATCTATTTTATCAGCAATCAAAGACGGGCTTCAAAGTTATTGTGAAACTGCTTTTTCTAGAGGTGGCGTGAATCAGATGTGGATACTTAAAAATTCCAAAGATCTCAGAGTACATACAATCTGACTCTTTTCCACCTTGTTATAGTATTTTTAACATTTGACTTTTCTACACTTTACACAAGACTTCCTCATTCCAAACTGAAAGAAAAATTGAAAGAGTTGGTATTGCTTTGTTCCATAAAAAAAGGATGGCCAACCTAGATTCAAGTATCTTGTCTTAGGGAGGAATAAATCCTACTTTTTGAAGGATCACACTGATTCAAACAAAAAATTCTCTGAAACTGACATTATCAAGATGCTTGATTTCTTGATTGACAACATATATTTTACGTTCGGAGGAGGTATTTTTCAACAGACTGTCGGCATTCCAATGGAAACAAATTGTGCCCCTCTTCTTGCCGACTTGTTTATTTATTATTATGAGGCTGACAAGAACTTCTTAGGAAGAAAGATAAGGAGTTAGCGTAATCCTTTAACTCTTCTTTCCGCTATATAGATGATGTTCTTTCATTACATAATTCAGATTTGGTGACTGTGTGGAACGCATCTTTCCAATCTAACAAAATATATCTTGACTTACATCTACAAATTGACAATGAGGGTCGGTTGAAAACAAAACTTTACGACAAAAGAGATGATTTCAGCTTTCCAATTGTGAACTGTCCGTTTCTAAGTAGCAACATTCCAGCAGCACCTGCATACGGAGTATATATATATCTCCCAATCGATACGATATTCCCGTGCTTGCATTTCCTACCATGATTTTCTTGCTAGAGGGTTGCGATTCACAAGGAAGCAAATAAACCAGGAGTTCCAAATGGTGAAGATGAAATAATCCTTTCGTAAATTTTACGAACGCCATCACGAGTTGGTTGACCGTTATGGAATAACCGTTTCACAAATGATATCGGATATGTTCCTTACATCGTAACTACAATCCCCTTCCCTTTCATGAATGTGACCTACCGAATTAGACTATTTAGCGGATTTGTTATAACATAAGCAACACGACGGGTGCCACATGTGGAGAAGGATCTGCTTACCCTTCCGGAGCGCCTTAGATCACCCCTTGTTTTTGGCGGGGTTCGTGTTGTGTATTCTTTAGTTTTCTATGTTGTGTCATGTGTACTATTTTTTGTCTGTTTGTCTTTTTCATTTTGAGTCACGGTGTTGTCGGTCTATTTTCGATTTATGAGTTTGGCTGTCCCTCTGGTATCTGTCGTCCCTCTTATACCTCTATCTGTAACAATATTTAAGATAATAACCGAAAACGGCAAAATTTCCTTAAAAATACCAATTTAGGGGCAGCAACCCAACAACGGGTTCTGCAATTCATCTGAAAACACAGAGCAGATATATCTCGACCTGATAATCAATTTTACCCCATGTCAGATTTGCTCTAAATGCTTTGGTTTCAGAGATATAAGCCAAAATCTACATACAACAAATGGAAGTTTTTAACGACCTTGACTGGCTATACAGCCCTTGCACAGTCGGCTAAAATCTACATTTTACCCCAATGTTCTATTTATAGCCATAGCGGCCATCTTGGTTGGGTGGCCGGGTCACCGGACACATTTTTTGAACTAGATACCCCAATGATAATTGTGGCCAAGTCTGATCTAATTTGGCCCATTTAGTTTCAGAAGATTTTTGTAAAAGTTAACAACGAAGGACGACGACGGACGCCGGACGCAAAGTGATGATAAAAACTCACTTGGAAGGGCCAGGTTAACTAAAAAGCTAAAAAAAAAAATAATAAAAAAAATTAGGCAGGACTGAAAAGAGTTAAAAATAATACGGCAGGGCAGAGACTACATATCAACTGAAAAAAATGCAGGACACATTTTTTATTGCCGTGAACATCAGTGTTAAATGCCTTCATTTCTGAAATGTATGTTTCCCTTTCCAGTTAATTTCAAGCAATATAGACAATCAAAAACAAGAATTTGTAGGCCTTTTGTACCAGCATGATCATTTTCTACTAAATTTGAAAAGTTACCTTTTCGTTATGGACATTTAACCAATTTAACACCTTGTACGGCATTGGATTTAAAGGGAGTCACTTTAAATCAAAATAACTTACTAACAATTGAAAACTAACAAAATTAACCCACAACTTTTCATGAGATAAAATTATAAAACAAATGTGGGGGCCATTTTTTTTTTTCTGTGCAAACTTTTTTTTTCGCCTTCGGCGAAGAACAATCTATTTTTTTTAGCGACAAACCGAAAACAATTGTTTTCTTTCAATTTTAGCATTACATATAGTGGCAGCTGAGGGTGAAACAAACATTTTTTTTCTCAGGGTCCAAAACAAATTATTTTTTTCACCCAAACCTGGAAACAAACTTTTTTTTCCAAAAAAAAACCATAGCCCCCCCCCCCCCCCCCCCCCCCCGAAAATCAAATGGTTGCTGCCTTATATGTTGCTCAAACTTTCAATTTAGATCACAATGGTGTTGTTACAGACATTTTAAATTACGATCATCTTTTATACTTTGAAATTCATTTTCTGAATCAATATTTTGCTTTATTTCTGGTGATATTATGAAACACCGACATCATCCTTGTGGTTGAGGTTTTTTGTCTTGTTTCAATATGACTTGTAATTTTGTATCCAAATTTCATCTCTTGAAATTTACCACTTCAGTCTGCGTTTCTCTGTACTTTCCGGCCTGGCTCATGAAGTTTACTAGACATTCTGTTTCATCGACACCGGTTATAACACCAATGAACCAACTAGCATTATAGATCGCTGCCACATATCAACCGATCTGCAGTTCGATCTCCAATTCCTCAATTCCATGGTGTTCTTAATAGTTATCAAAGGTACCAGGATTATAATTTAGTACGCCAGACGCGCGTTTCCTCTACATAAGACTCATCAGTGACGCTCATATCAAAATATTTTTATAAAGCCAAACAAGTACAAAGTTGAAGAGCAATGAGGATCCAAAATGCAAAAAGGTGTGCCAAATACGGCTAAGGTAAGCTTTGCCTGGGATAAGACAATCCTTAGTTTTTCGAAAATTACAAAGTTTTGTAAACAGGAAATTTATAAAAATTACCACATTATTGATATTCATGTCAACACAGAAATGTTGACTACTTTGCTGGTGATACCTTCGGGGACGAAACGTCCACCAGCAGTGGCATCGACCCAGTTATCTAAATAGTTATTTAAGGTACCAGGATTATAATTTAGTACGCCAGACGCGCGTTTCGTCTACATAAGAGTCATCAGTACTTAAGTTATGGAATGCCATTTGCAACAGGTTGGATGTCGGCATCGTGATTTTGATTTTCTGTGGCAAGAAGTCGATGTTGTTTCCAATCAATACATTTGGTATTGTCAACATTTTCTATATACGTTTTTAATACAGCTACATGATACATCACGAGTGAACAGTGTTTGATTGAGGTCGTCTCAGAAGTTTAATATACCTGTGCTGTTAACCAGGTTTAATCCACCATTTTCTACATTTGAAAATGTCTGTACCAAGTCAGGAATATGACAGTTCTTGTCCATTTGTTTTTGATGCGTTTTGTTATTTGATCATGCCATGTGATTATGGACTTTCCGAATTGATTTTCCTCTAGTTCAGTATTTTTGTGATTTAACTTTTTATATATCTTGTCTGCATGTTGTGTGTTTTAATATTGTGTTTATGTTATTTGATATTCAACTTTGTACTTGTTTGGCTTTATAAATATTATGATCTGAACGTTACTGATGAGTCTTGTGTAGACGAAACACGCGTCTGGCGTATTAAATCATAATTCTGGTACCTTTAAAAACTAGTTGGACATTTATCGTAAGTTAATATATGCCTGTGTAAGAAAGTCCTTAGTATTTCGACTAATTCATACTTTTGCAAACAGTAAATGTATACAAATGAAATTACCATATAATTGATATTTATGTTAACATCGAATTGTCGAGTACTGGGCTTGATATACCCTCGAGGACGAAACGTCCACTAGCAGTGGCATCAGTCCAGTGGTGTAAATAGTTATCAAAGATATCAAACCAAGTTCATCTTAGGCCAACTTTGTCTGAGGGAGATGAAACCTTAGTTTTTTTTATATATGATTTTAAATTCTATAAACAGGCAATTTTAGGTATTTTTTTTATAAATCATGTCTATAACGATTTAAAATTTTAGGGACATTTTTGCAGAAGTTGTGACCATTGAAAATGTAAATATGCATGGACAATTTTGACTTTATCATTATTATTTTAAGTATGATTTAATCAACGACGAATCGAATTTTTTATTATGATTCTATCTATTGTTTTGTTATTGAATTTATAGTCATATAGTAAGATGTTACAGTTATGTTCTTTTTCAATACTTCAAACGAACATAAAGCATTTACAAAGTAAAAACTCAACACAGTTTTTGGTTATCAGCTCGCCCCGACAGCACAGAAAGCTTATTTTTATTATATACAATAAATAAATGTCCAATTTGCTGTCATCGACCGCTGCCATCACATATAAACACAATCTACAATAGAAAAATGTTCTATAAGTTGAAGAAAAAATCATTTCGATTTACATACATGTATTTTATCAACCATTTTCTACATAACACACTGGTTCACATTCCTATGAAGTCTTAATAAAAGGGGTGGGTGGGTGGGAAACGAACCTTTCAGTCGGATAGGCGAACCTCGAATGACAATTCTAGATATCTTATTATAATTTTAGCGCTAAAATTCTAGCATGAAGTTATCATGATTGATATAACTTAAACCGGTAATAACTTACTGATGGTCCAATCAAATTAAACATAAACATGTTTTGATTTAAACACACGTGTTAAAAGTAAACAAATACACGTGTTCCCGAGTAACCTTTATAAATACATTTATGTTCTTATTCAATACTTCAAACGAACATAAAGCATTTACAAAGTAAAAATTCAACACAGTTTTTGGTTATCAGCTCGCCCCGACAGCAAAGAAAGCTTCGATTGATAAAGAAAGGGACATACAGAAAAAGGGGGGACAAACAATATATATTACAAGCCTAAATTCTTAGATACTGACAATCTGTTGAGTATACTCTCTTTAACAAAACCATCTTTGGCTTTATCACTTTTCCATCTCCCGTGTTTTTTAAACAACCGGTCATCTATTCCATCTTCTGTCGCAGCAGTAGCTCCTCCTGACCTCAAACTATGTAAGCCAAACTGTTTTTTATCAAGACATAAACTGTCAAGTGCAGATAACAATAACTCTCTGGCTCTGGTGTAAGAAATATGTCTACTCTTTCTAAGTTTGTATATATTCAAAGATTTACAATAACAAATAGATCTAAGGATAAAATCATTCGATTCTTCAAGAATGATAGCTAACTTTAGATAACGCTGAAGTACATCTACCGGGCATGTAATATTCCCTGTTTTTGAAATGACAACATCTTTCCCTTCCCTATATACATCAGTTTTACTCTTGACTAAATGAAGTGTAAGGTAAGTAGGGGAAAACTGTATACTAGTATCAGACCTTCTCACGTTAGCTAACTCGGAGAATCTTAAAAAGCCAGCATAGGCTAATAAACACATACATGCTATTCTTACATCTTTTAAATTACAAGTACTATAGCATATTTACATACAATATTTTTCAAAATATGCGGTGTGATAGGTTCGTTTTTGACAACTGAATGACCTATTTTTCTATGAGCCCCTTCAAGAACAGATGCAACTAGATTATTTTCACTGGGATCAGCAACGCCAGCTAATTTATGTGCCCATTTTATGGCGTAAAAAGCATCATTTAATTTTGAAACAGATTTTGCAGTTTCAGACAAATGAATTAAATATAAAGAAATATGTAAATGAGATGCTGGCAATGGTGAAAAAGAATATTGACTAGTCCACTTACACCATGAATTGAAGGCATATCTATATTTCTTCTGAGTACTCGCAGCCTTGGACGAAAGAAGGAATTCTGGTAACTGGTTGAACAAACTGCTGAGATCATTATTAGAGGCAACTTGTGAATTAAAGTCTGACAAATGTCCTACTGAAAAAATATCTGAAAAACCATTCACAATGATGGAGAGTGACGTTCATGCCCTATTTTACTACTTCTGGTAGGTTGTGGAGTTGCTGTTGGATGACCTGAGACTGGCGAGAAGAGAAACAGTTTTTTCTCCAGTGGCCTTGTTGCTTGCAGTAGTGGCACGTGTCGATTGAGCAAGGCTCACGCATTGCGAATCTCCCACGAAAGGGCTGTTGCTGATAACGTTGATAATGCTGAGCATAAGCAGGGTTACCATAAGATTCCGCAGGTTGTTGACGAGGCAGATTTTTAGGGTAAGGTTGCTGGCGAGATTTAGACTTCTCCTTGGAGGTACGGATAGCTCTGGTCTCAGCTTGTCGTATCTTTCTCTCATCTTCAGAATCTGAAGCCACGGCATTGGATTCGTATTCCCTAACGCTTCCCCAACCAGCAGGGGAAGCATCAGCTATGCGAATTTTCTTATTACGGCTTTTGATCTTATCAGATTTCAAATATTTTGGCCCCGAGCATCACTGAAGAGACATGTATTGTCGAAATGCGCATCTGGTGCAACAAAATTGGTACCGTTGATTTTATTACTACCACTGGGTCGATGCCTCTGCTGGTGGACTATTAGTCCCCGAGGGTATCACCAGCCCAGTAGCCAGTACTTCGGTACTGGCATGAAAATACGGATTTTTTGTGTTATTAAAATTTGCTGTTACAAAATATTAGAAATTATTATAAATTAAGGAATGTATCTCCCTCATGCAAAGCTCTGATTCCTTTCACGAATTTGGTTATACTTTTTGGACCTTTTGGAATATAGCTCTTCATCTTTTATATATGCTTTGGATTTCAAATATTTTGGCCCCGAGCATCACTAAAGAGACATGTATTGTCGAAATTCGCATCTGGTGCAACAAAATTGGTACCGTTGATTTTATTATGTCAAGAACTAATCTATAGGCTTGTGTATTGGAGTTAGGGATGAATTTTGAAAGTTTGTTAACAGTGTCTAATAATTCCTCGTTAAATGTGTACTGAATTCTGTTTCCTTCCCCCTTAAATTTTAGAGTGACGTCCTCCTTAATTTTTCTCTTAAGGCAATCTTGTTCTTGTATGAGTTCAGATTTCAACTCACCTAACTTGCTGTCTAAAATTGTCCTAAAAAGCTCTACAGCATCTACCAAATCAGACGACTTATCAGCTGCTTTATGAATATTAGGTGGCGGTAAACTATTATCTCCTTCGAGTAGTATGTCTTCATTCAATTCCAGACGTGGAGAAGATTCGGACATTTTACCAAGTGGCGATTTAAGAAAAACGAACCTTTCAGTCGGATAGGCGAACCTCGAATGACAATTCTAGATATCTTATTATAATTTTAGCGCTAAAATTCTAGCATGGAGTTATCATGATTGATATAACTTAAACCGGTAATAACTTACTGATGGTCCAATCAAATTTAACATAAACATGTTTTGATTTAAACACACGTGTTAAAAGTAAACAAATACACGTGTTCCCGAGTAACCTTTATAAATACATATCCAGTTTAAGTTTCGTTTAAAATTCAAATTAAAATGTTTATCAAAGTTGTGGAGGAAATCGGAAATTGCATAGACATCTCAGGTTTACACTCACCACACTTTCGACTATCATGCGTGGACCACACTAATTTAATATTTGTGAAAAAAAGTCATATGATAAGAATTGACATGTAAATCCAGTGTAGTTCAGGACTAATTTCAAGAAAGTAAGTTGAACATGCTGAAACAGATATCAAATCAGTTGTAAAATTCCAAAAAAACTGTGGTTAAATAAAACAAGAACGAAACTCAATCTTTTGATACCAGTCATTCTCTGAGGGATAGAATGCAGACAGGGTTTTATGTACAAAACCAACTTACAAGGTACAAATCAACCAAAGATACCTGGCTTATGATATTGTGCATTAGACGCGTGTTTCGTCTACACAAGACTCATCAGCGCGCTGCAACGGAAAAGTTTTGTCAAATACGGCCGAAAACATTCTTTACCTGGAGTTGAGAACATTCTTTGTATTTTAAATATATTAACCTTGTTTACACATAAAATAAACATATCAGTGATATTTCATGTCAACACAAAAGTTCTGATTATACAGGTATGGTTTTACCATCCTGGAAGAAACACGTCAAAATCACCAGTGGTATTGTTGCAAGAAATCATTTACGATACCAGGCTCATAATTTTGTTCGCCTGACGCTCGTTTCGTGTACTGAAACAGTTGAATGATCATACCAAATACGGAGTTTAAAGCATTATAAAACAAGTACATGGATGCCCCATCCGCACTTTTATTTTTCTTTGTTCAGTGAACCGTGAAAATGGGGGAAATTCCTAATCTGGCATTAAAATGAGGAAGATCACATCAAAGGGAACATGTGTACTAAGTTTCAAGTTGATTGCCCTTTATCTTCATCAAAAATCACAAATTAGACATACACATAAGTGATAACTAATGACAAAACCGATTTTTACATTTACAAATAAAGCTTTCCAAATTGGGTTTTTTAATTTATGACGCACCATTTTAATTCTTAATTTTCATATGGAAAATAAGAATAGTGCGCTATCAGTTTACCACAACTGTTATTTCAAATATATTTTATGGATAAGAGAAAGAACGCTTTGGTGTTCCTTTGTTTTCCAATATATTGATGTGTTTCCTGCGCTTTAAGTTTGAAACCCGGATTTGTTTTATCATAATCGGTTTATGACTTTTAAACACCGGTATACTACTTTTGCGTAAACACAAGGTAAATTAGATATCAAAGGTACCAGGATTATAATTTAATACGCCAGACGCGCGTTTCATCTACACGAGACGCATCAGTGTCGCTCATATCAAAATATTTATAAAGCCAAACAAGTACAAAGTTGAAGAGTATTGAGATCCAAAATTCCCAAAAGTTGTGCCAAATACGGCGAGGGTTATCTATGCCTGGGATAATAACATCTTTAGTTTTTTCGAAAAATTCAATGTTTTGAAAACAGGAAAGTTATAAAAATGACCATATTATTGATATTCGTGTCAACACCGAAGGCTGGTGATACTATCAGAGACGAAACGTCCACCAGCAGAGGCATCGACCCAGTGGTGTAAATAGTTATCAAAGGTACCAGTATTATGATTTAGTACGCCAGACACGAACACATTAAAAATGTATTTGAAAAAGAACACACTCACACAAATGATATAATGGGAAAAGAATGGGTCCATTATCCGAGGGCTAGTGCATTCTTACAGGTGCCTAGATTATAATGATGACAATTCATCATTTTACTTTTCTATACTCAAAAAGGAAAGAAAAGAAACGCATTTTAATATAATAAGAAACAAAGAAAGAATATCAGTTTCTCTTTATTCTCGATAATAAACTATATGAATTGCCGAAATAGAAATAAGTCTTTCCACCCACCATCCCCCTAAAAAGGAAGTGCTGATGTACTTAAATTTCTCGATTAGAAAACTAAAGAAGTAGATTTAAAGTAAGACACTCTGGTCATTTATGATTCGTATTTTGACGATACATTTGAATCATTACCAGGTTGAAAGGAGTCATATTTATTATGATAAATTTACGAAAACTAGATCTTTAAGTATATACACATATGATCAACCCATGTGACAGTAATAAATTTCTTTTATGTTGAAAGTTTATTCACTTTAAAAGTTTCCTTATGATCTAACACATATATATTGTACTGAATTAGAAATACATTGTTTCGTTTCCGATTGATTGGCGGTAAACTCGACCAGGAAATGATTTTTTTTCAAACGCAGTACATGTATTAAATCTGAGGTTAACATGTTTTAACATATGTAATGGGTTGACATTGTCATCCGATTAAATGGTCATATGTGATGTTATAATAACACCTTGTATACACTATATTGTGATAACATCAATTGTTATCACATGGACATTCAACCTACTTTTGAATTTAGACGTGTAGTTACATAAGTTATAACCATGGACAAGACATACTTCTTTATTATTTCGGCAGTAGCCTCAACATTTTTCTTGTCACTTGGACCAATATTGTACAATCGCTATTTGAGTGGTACTGACTCGACACATGACTCGAACTCAATAATAGCTGGAAATATACGACAGAAGCCTCCGATAAAAATAGTTTGTGGCAATCTAGAAAATATACCGTGTGATGTTTGTAAATTGTTTGTGGTTGGACTACGTGAATTAATAGGAAAGCAAGCACCAGAAGCTGACATAGTAAAATTTGCAATTGGAATTTGTAACACATTTCATATAGAAGATGAGAGGGTTTGTCAGGGCATTGTTCGAATGTTTAAGGTAAGTCTTTTGTAGACGAAACACGCGTCTGGCGTAAATATAACATTTTAATCCTGATCTCTATGATGAGTTTATTTGCAACCACTTGGTCGATGCCACTGTTGGTGGAGATTTATTTCCCCGAGGGTATCACCAGCCCAGTAGTCAGCACTTCTGTGTTGACTTGAGTTATCATTGATATAGATATAGGAAGATGTGGTGGGAGTGCCAATGAGACAACTCTCCATCCAAATAACAATTTAAAAAGTAAACCATTATAGGTTAAAGTACGGCCTTCAACACGGAGCCTTGGCTCACACCGAACAACAAGCTATAAAGGGCCCCAAAATTACTAGTGTAAAACCATTCAAACGGGAAAACCAACGGTCTAATCTATATAAACAAAACGAGAACCGAGAAACACGTATATATTACATAAACAAACGACAACTACTGTACATCAGATTCCTGACTTAGGACAGGTGCAAACATTTGCAGCGGGATTAAACGTTTTAATGGATCCAAACCTTCTCCCTTTTTCTGAAACAATAGCATAACATCACAACATAGAAAAACATACGATAAAATATCAATTGCCAGACTTAACTCAATCAAAAAACGTATGATTATGTCTATAATTATAAGTTATCTGTTAACAAACTTTGAATTTTGGTAAAAATCTAAGACTTTTCTACCTCAGGAATAGATAAACTTAACTGTATTTGAACTTCTAGTACTTTTTGGTCGTCAATGCTCCTCAAATCCGTACTTTATTTGGCTTCTTAAACATTTTTTGATTCGAGCGTCACTGGTGAGTCTATTCCAGACGAAACGCGCGTCTGACGTAAATATAATATTTTAATCGTGGTATCTATGATGAGTTTATCTGTTTTGGATCATATTAAAGTGTTGAATAGTAAATATATAGAGAGAGATCGGTCATACGTCAAATAGACACACACATAAAACATAACTACTAAAAAAACTCCTTAAAGTACTATATTTGGAACAATACAAAAAGTCATGTAGACATTACTAGTTCATAACTAAGAGACCACATGCGTTGAAAAGCAAGGATATTCGTATACCTGTTCTAATATTTGAACATAAGGCAGAAACCATTTGATTTTCGGGGGGGGGGGGGGGGGGGGGGGGCTATGGATTCTTTTTCTGGACATAGTTGAAAAACAATCTACTTTTTTCGCGACCAGTCGAAAACATTTTTTTTCTTTCAATTTTAGCATTACATATACTGGCTGGGGTTAAAAAAAAACAAATTATTTTTTACTCCAAAAACTGGAAACAAACTTTTTTTTCCGAAAAAATCCATAGCCCCCCCCCCCCCCCCCCCCCCCCCTGAAAATTAAATGGTGGCTGCCTAATACACTATACTACAAACGAATGGTTTAGCATTAAAAAAAAACAAAACATAAATGGCCAAATGTATATTTTAATGAAACAAAATGTATATTTAAATGCAACAAAATATATCAAGCTTTGCATGCAAGTCCTTTCATAATTATGTCATATCACAAAACCTAGTAATAATGACAATTATAACAAATTAGGGAGATAGAAGAAAGGCTAGATTATTTTATCATGTTTATACATCTAGTACAGTTTTTGCAAGTTATCTCAAATAATCTACCTTTAGACCGTGACGTGGAAAAGTACTAAAGGATACACAAGTCAAAACAAGCAGAAAATAGTCTTTCAAACGAAGACGTATGAAGGAACAAATCTAATTATAAAGATGTTTTAAATTTTACAGGATGAATTCGTCGGAGTAATTGAAAAATTGGTTTTGTCTCCAGAAGAAGCATGCGGTCTTGTAGTTGGGGAAAGTTGTGGAAAATCCTACAATCCAGATGATATGTGGAATATCACTCTTCCAAATGTTCCAAAACCTCCAGTGAAACCTTATGTACTCCCACAGGTAAATCGTTCTCCACCCAAACATTTATATAATATGTGGAACATCACCCATCAAATGTTCCAGCTTCAAGTGAAACAACACGATCTCCTAAATGTTTCCAAATCCCCCGAGGAACCACACATGCTCCTATAAGTAACTTATTTAAGACTTGATGTTTTATGGAATATCACTCTTCCAAATATCTCAAAGCTCCAATGGAATCACATGAATTCCCACAGGTTAAATATTTCAGACTTAAACATTACGTGAAACATCACTCACAAAATGTTCCAAGCTTCAAGTGAAACAACACATTCTCTCAAATGTAAATGCAAAATCAAAAGCTCAAACACTACAAACGAATGGAAAATCATATTCCCGAATTGGTACAGAATTAAGGCAAAATAAGAATACCGCTGTTCCTATGTCATAAATCGATTCCACGTTCCAAACTAAAACTGAGGGACTATGCACTATAATAGAAAGACAATGGAACAACAGAACACTGAACTGTGACAAAAATAATGGCCAACATACATAGAAACGAACTTTTTAACGGACTATTATACAAGGTTATTTAGTACATATATTTCTTTATGTAGAAACTGTAAATTAAACAGTAGAAAAAAGACAGCAAGCAAAATATATGATTACATTGTAACAAGAATTTATGAAAATTAATTAAAAATAAATTATTTGTTAACTGGTTGTTTACTTAACTTGCTTCTTTATGTGCTTCAATTTTGCGTTTGTCATGTTATCACGGATATTATTTTTTAACTAGCCTGGATCTCCTAAACTTCGGATACTACACCTAACAGATATCCACATAGACAGCCAGTATCTGGCAGGAGCTAATGCTGATTGTGGTGAACCTCTGTGCTGCAGAATAGGAGATAAGATGAGTAAGTATATATAATGAAAGCAGAGAAATAAAATACTTATTAAGATTTACTTTTACTTCTATTTAACCAGAAACACAAACTTGATAAACAAATTATAAACAACCAATGAAGTGTAGCTTGCTTCTTCTATATGAACAATCATAGCAAGACTACATCATATTGAGAAGGCACATACAACAGTAATTCGTTATAGCTCTTTCTTCTTCAATTTTACCATGGTCTATTTTCCGTTACAAAGTCGCATTCAAGGCTCACTTGTTTATACAATATATATTCTCTACGATATTTAAAAGTTTACCATCATGGAAATCCGTGTAAGAGATGTTTATTTTTTGCCATCTTGATGTTTTCTTTTTATGTATTTTGCTCTGGTGATGCATTTTCAAACCTCTTACCGCCATATATTCAAAGCTTTTGTTCTTGTATATGTAGGATCGATTAATTTTAATTTTGAATCTTGTCTTTTTTTTAGCAACTGGTGCAAAGGCTGCTGGTAAATGGGGTTCATTGGATGATTGTGACCTTCCTTATGTTACATTAAAAAGTTTATTTGAGTATCTCAGGAGTATTAAAGATCAGGTAAATCATCAGTTATCTTAAACCATTTTTTTTTGTGTAGAGTAAATTTTATTCAGCTTATATCACAGACCTTCAAAACAAGGAAACTCAATTTGACTAAAGTGTTGTTTTATATTTCTTTTTATAAATAATTGTTTTATTGTTTTGTTATTTTGCTGTCTATCTGACATGTAGGTAGCCCATATCTGCATTGAATAATTTTTTGCTTTTACATTGTCATCGAATAAAACAATCCAGAAGGTATTGTCGACCTCACAAGAGATTGTAGATCATTTGTATGCCCCACCCACGATAGTAGAGGGGGCATTATGTTTTCTGGTCTGTTCGTCCGTTCGTCCCGCTTCAGGTTAAAGTTTTTGGTCAAGGTAGTTTTTGATGAAGTTGAAGTCCAATCAACTTGAAACTTTTTACACATGTTCTCTTTGATATGACCTTTCTAATTAAAGTTTTGACCCAAATTTCACGGTCCACTGAACAAAGAAATAAGATAGTGCGAAGCTCAGGTTAAAGTTTTGGTTAAAGTTTTTGGTCAAGGTAGTTTTTGATGAAGTTGAAGTCCAATCCACTTCAAACTTAGTACACATGTTCCCTGTGATATGATCTTTCTAATTCAAATTTAAGAAATTTACCCCAATATCATGGTCCAATGAACATGTAAAATGAAAGTGCGAGTGGGGCATCCGTGTACTTTGGACACATTCTTGTTCTCCATTTCTTTGTACATTTATATAAACTGTGGATCTGGAGATATTTAGACCATGACTGTTTTCATGACATTGTTTTATATCCTCATTCCAGTCATTGGGATATGGCCATATGCAGGTAACCATCGATATTTTACGTCACGTAGCATATGACGGAGTGTAGATGAACAGGAACTGTACAACTTTCTGTTACACATGAGGTTTTTTTACACAAAGAAGGCCGTTAGTTTTCTCGTTTGAATTGTTTTACATTGTCTTATCGGGGCCTTGTATAGCTGACTATATGCGGTATGGGGTTTGCTCATTGTTGAAGGCCGTACGGTCACCTATAATTGTTAATGTTTGTGTCATTTTGGTCTTTTGTGGATAGTTGTCTCATTGGAAATCATACCACATCTTCTTTTTTATATTCGCTGCCATGGGTTGTTTTGGGGTTCATGTTACCCAATCTATTTGTTAATGTGTGGACTGTTGTCGTGTGAAGGCTCTCTGTTGGTCATTGTGTTGTCTGTGTTTCTTCCATTTGTTTATTCTCTCGGTTTCTTCTTCGCTTTCTTCCTATTGTAATTGCGTTTGTTTAATTTACATTGAAGATATATATTTTCATGAACGAATGAATTTTTAAAATTATTTCCATGAACGAAAGAATTTTTGTAGTGGTTTGATAACATTTGGACACATTCTTTTGATAATCATTATAGAGTTATTTTTCGCCGACCAATATTTTAGATATATATTTTGTTGCTTTAACTAAGCTTACTGGATTCATTAACATAAATCATTAAGTTTTACCAAAACATTTCAACTATAGTATTGTTTTACCATCTTATTGTAGTTTGACTATGCAGTGTTTACTGGAGACCTGCCGGCTCACAACGTTTGGAACCAGTCCAGATCAGACATTATTGGAGCTATGGAACTTGTAGCCAAAATGTTCCTAACCTATCTGCCGGGTAAACAGATTTATCAGACATTGGGCAATCATGAAAGTGCACCTGTCAACAGGTGAGAAAAAGACTAGTGTGAACGTTGTGTCTTTAAATCTCGTATTCTGGATGTTTTAATTGCACTTGGTACACGTCTAGAAAGGTTAAGAAATTCATTATCAAAAACTCGTTTAACTAAATCAAAGTAGTTTGTCATTTGACTCCTTTAAAATATTTGTTACTTTGGATCTCTCTCTCTATCTCTGCTCTTTTGTTTGCAATCCTAGTTGAGATGATTGTTCGTCCAAATAAGTTTTTACTCCTTTCCGAATTTTCTATCACTCCAATTATTTTAACATGCATGTATAGCGCACGCAAATCTGAATGCACTTGAATAATTCAATCTGTTAGTGATAAAATTAATCTGTCAACTAACGATGTTTCCATTTTTGTTTTCTTTTCTTACGAAATCTTTTTTGTAATGATAATCACGGAATCTTCAACTTTTCATGGGAACTAATACTCCTGACATTAGAATAGACCTGCTATTAGATATAATTGTTTTTCTTAATTCAGTTTTCCACCGAGCTACATAACCGGAAATGATGCTGAGACTTGGCTGTATAACGAAACAGCAAAACTTTGGAAAAACTGGCTACCTGCAGATACCATGAAAGATATAAAAAGGTAACAAAACATTAACATTAAGTTTTCAATATTTTAAAATTATTTATTTATGATAATATTTCAACATGAACCTTTGCAATATGCATGTTTATCTTGTAATAATGCTTCTGGATTGAAACCCAAGTTTCTTCTAAACCGGTTTCAATTGACCAAATCTGAATTTTATCGTAAATCTCTGACAATTTAAGTAAATAATTTGAAATGAATTATTTCATTTTGTTGCATTTTATTTGCATGGACATAAACTCAATTGCTTTGCTTCTTTCATTGGGAGTGTAAATATATATAAAGACGGACGTCGCTCAAAATTCAACTTTTGAAATACGTAACTAGATTTACATAGACTTTTAAAATGCTCTTTATTGTAAAATATAAATAGCTAATATAGAATTGGATACATTCTGAAAATGCCTCGTTACTTTAAAATTCACATTTTATATAAATATCCCCGAAGGGTACATTTGAAAAACAAATCTATCATTCTCTTTTTCGAATCTGGTAGTGTAATTTACATATATAGATGCGTGATACAGTGCAAAGTATTTCTTTCAATCATAAATGTGAATATAGTCCTTTCTTTAAAATCTTGTTCTGCATTTTCGGAAATGTAGACAATGTTTATGTACCAATGTTAGATATTATTTCGAAAGTCTTGTGTTGTCTGTAAAATCTTCAGATAGTTTGATGATTGTTACCTAGTTTTGATCATAAAAATATCTTGTCATGGGATTCTTATTTCGTTGTAGAGCAGGATATTATACAACAATGATACAACAAGGACTCAGAATTGTGTCCCTCAACATGAACTACTGCAATAATCAGAATTGGTAAGTAAAAACATTAGTCTGAGTACTAGGTTGAAAATTATATCAGAATACAAGATTCAAGATTATTTCAGAATATAAGGGATTTTCATAATATTTGGTTGAAGAGGATTTCAGAATTGTCATTTCTAAAATTTAAGGAATTTTTAAATGCTTATTTCGATTTTTAATAACCATTTAACCAAAGATAGGAAAACTTCATTATGATTATGTATTACTTAAATTTGGCAAAACATTATGACTTGATGACAATTGACGGTCTGTGTTAATCCTGTTTTTTTTTTTAAACTTGTTTCCTACAGTTGACAACTTCTACTTATTTGACGGAAATGAACAAACCACCAATGTGATATTTGTCATATTATGAATGTTTTTTTGTTAAAAAAATAAGTTAAATTATGAGAGAGACACAGTAGTCATTGATACCAACACAATCGTTAAGGGTCTCCCAAAAGTTGTAATTTGCATTGTTTCCAATTTATAGTATTTGCTATTTTTGTATATTTTGAAAGAGGGACAAAAGATACCAGAGGGACAGTCAAACTCATAAATCGAAATTAAAATGACACTGAATATAATTAATACCCATAATCTGTGAGATATAAGTTGAAATACGTTTAAATGTTCGTAATTAATACTCAATCAACATTAGATAAATAAAACGTTAAATCTGTAGGTGGTTATTGATTAATACAACTGATCCCATGGGACAACTCAGCTGGCTTATGAATGTTCTACAAAAGGCCGAGGACAATAAAGAAAAGGTACGACACATATGAAATACAGCTGATAATTATCAATATAATATATGTAAAATATGTATTTAAAATAGTCCAATTAAGTAATTGATTGAAATTTAAACCTTATAACAGATATAAAGTGATTCATTCGTTTGATCTGTTTCATTTTGCCCTTTGACTAGGTTTTTTGTCGTTTTTAATTTTCTTCTGAGTTGTGTGTCATTGGGATTTTACCTTTTTATACTCAACTTAAATAAAGGCAACAGAAGTTTACCGGTGTTCAAAAGTCATACATACATTGAGAGAAAACAAATCCGTGGTACAAACAAAAATCAAAGGAACACATCAACTATAAGCGGAAAACAAAGGAACAGCAGGAACACTGAAGTGCAACAAAAACTAACGTCAACATACATAGAAACGCAGTATTTGATGACATTTAAAAAAGTGGGTTGAACCTGGTTTTATGGCTAGCCAAACATGTCGCTTAAATGACAATGTAAAACAATATCGTTAAAATGACAGCACAAACACAAGCATGTAAAACAATATCGTTAAAATGACAGCACAAAAACAAGCAAGAACCTTAATAACAGAGGAACGCACAAACAAATAATATAATGGTCGACACAACATGCAAACAGCAGAACAACAACGGACATCTAACATCAACAACATACACCAAAGGACAAAACGAACAGTGACGCACTTACGAAACGAACATGCAATCTCGAACTTTATAGCTCTTCATCATTTATATAAGCTTTGGATTTCAAATATTTTGGCCACCAGCATCACTGAAGAGACATGTATTGTCGAAATGCGCATCTGGTGCCGTTAATTTTATTACTACCACTGGGTCGATGCCTCTGCTGGTGGACTATTAGTCCCCGAGGGTATCACCAGCCCAGTAGCCAGTACTTCGGTACTGGCATTACAATACGGATTTTTTTTGTGTTATTTAAATTTGCTGTTACGAAATATTAGAAATTATTATAAATTAAGGAATGTATCTCCCTCATGCAAAGCTCTGATTCCTTTCACGGATTTGGCTATTCTTTTTGGACCTTTTGGATTATAGCTCTTCACCATTTATATAACATTTGGATTACAGATATTTTGGCCACGAGCATCACTGAAGAGACGTGTATTATCGAAATGCGCATCTGGTGCAAGAAAATTGGTACCGTTAATTTTATTATACCGTGAATTATTTACAAAATTCCAGTCCAAATAATTTTCGTGACAATGATTTTTTTTTTTATTATTTGGAATACAAACGATAAGACATACTACTATCCAACTAACTGAAACCATAATAGAACCTTATATATTAAACAAACCCATTAATGTTGGATATACAAAATACTGAGACACGTCGTAAAGAATCGCAAATTCACACTCGATATACTAGTTATATTCGGTAATATGTCACTTTCGGTACTTATAACACGGAAGTAAATTTCTTATGTAAGATTTATTTGGACGGAACTTCCAAGTCTGTTGTAAACTGAAAAGGGGGAGAGGGAATTAAACATGATGAATCTTTACTGTTTCACATCAGCAGATTTTTGTACTATTATCTCGGACTAGATCATTTTGAACATACGCAAAATCAATCTAATTAAAATTAAATCCTTTAATTGCTCCTGTTCTGATATATCGCGCATCAAGATCTTTTAATTTTAATTAGATTGACGCAAAATAAAGGAACTTTGATTGACAACATGACACTTTCAATCTATAATTTTATTTCAGACCAAAACCATAAAATAATTGACAATAACAATTATAAAATTGAGAATGAAAATGGGGAATGTGTCAAAGAGACAACAACCTGACCATACAACAGACAACAGCAGAAGGTCACCAACAGGTCTTCAATGCAGCGAGAAATTCCCGCACCCGGAGGCGTTCTTCAGCTGGACCCTTAACAAATATATATATACTAGTTCAGTGATAATATACGCCATACTAAACTACATTATACACAAGAAACTAAAAATAAAAATAATACAAGACTAACAGAGGCCAGAGGCTCCTGACTTGGGACAGGCGCAAAAATGCGGCGGGGTTAATAGATATATGTGGTGTGAGTGCCAATGAGACAACTCTCCATCCAAATAACAATTTAATGAGATAACTTTTTACTTATCGTATTACTTCATGTCATTTTCAACAGTGTCTCTTATGTATCTGTCTCCTCTCTTTTATCATTATTTGATCATGATTCTTTAATAGGTTCATATCATTGGTCATATCATCCCCGGTGGTGGCAGCTGCTTAAAAGCATGGAGCTGGAACTACTATAAAATCATCAACAGGTATATCTCAAACTTGCTAGGAAGAAAGCAAATTTATTTTTTAAAGTGTTGTCTATGTCATTTATTATAAGAATATCATTGCGTTGATCAGTCTGTATATTTAACAAGCTAGGGCTTGAATTTACCGAAAAAAAATAAGGATTTTCTTAGCCCAGGCATAGATTACCTTAGCCGTATTTGGCACAACTTTTTGAACTTTTGGATCCTAAATGCTCTTCAACTTTTTACTTGTTTGGCTTTATAAATATTTTGATATGAGCGTCACTGATGAGTCTTATGTAGACGAAACGCGCGTCTGGCGTACTTAATTATAATCCTGGTACCTTTGATAACTATTTACCGTGTTATTGTTAATACTCCTGGATTTACCAAGTATATATTCGCTCAGCTTAGTTTTGATATTTTCGTGTCAAGTTTGATTTTTTACCTGTATTTATTCATGAATGTATCTATTTTAGCTTATTTTTATTACTTCAATTAAAAGCTTCTTTTCTATACAAACCGTTTTCATTTTTCTTATTCGTATCTTATGTACAGACTACCCAACACTGCAGAACCATGCCAGTTGCTCTCGCAATAAATATAAGGAGATATAAAATACGACTCCACTAGCTCGGTGTATTTGGATTTTCGATATTTGACCTCCTATAAAGGTTTGAGCTATTGTTTTGTATCAAATATAGGTATCAGCCTATAACGATGTAGAATATTATAATATAATTGTGGTGCTGTGTTTTTTGGTTTAAACAAAAACAAGCAAATATTAAAAGATTGATAGTTCATACTAGTAATTCTTATTCTCATTTATTGTTTTTTTTTTCTTTACAAAACTGTTTTTATTTGACTAGATATGAGAGTACAGTTACCGCACAATTTTTCGGACATGTTCATAATGAGATGTTTACTATGTTCTATGATGAAGTTCAGTTTAAGAGACCAACAAGTGTCCTCTATAACCCAGGAAGTGTCACTACGTTTTCTAACTTAAACCCAGGATTCCGTATATATGAAGTAGATGGACATTACAATGGAAGTTCATGGGTATACATATTATTTTAATTTTCTACTGTGTAATCCTTCTTCCGATTTATAATGGATATCATAGTTCAGCTTTACTTTTACTAAAGGTATCTAACTCCGGTTTTACTTGGTTTACATCAAACACCTGATGAGTAATTTCGAAAAAGGTTCGGTTTAAAAGTAAGCAGATATTAAGGGGCAACCAAAAACATTGATGAATATTCTTAAAGGATATCTACTTACTATTATTAAAGATAATCCATTTTAAGATTTAGAAACAAGTCTGTTAGCATAAAGCAAATATGCAAAACACGTTTAAAACATGTATACCAAATGTAACCAGTGTGTTGTCAATAAAAACAAAGCAAGCATCTTGATTGCGAAAAACATTTTTTTTATTTACAATTCTGATTTGTTCCTTCATTATAGGGAATTTTTGTATCTACGTTGGGCTTAATTTTTAAGGAATAAAAAGTTGTCTCAATTTTGAAAGAGGATATGTTAAGGTTTGAAATGAATTCATGCTATACTTTTGCACAAACAAAAACAATAAGATTAAAGGTGCTTTTAACAGTTTCTTTTGATCACAATATAAGTTTCACGTCTTGCAATATTTCTGTTTCTAAGTTTCGATTACCTATGAAATAGATCGACGGCACAACGATATTAATTCCAAATATATAAACTAGTAGTAGTTGTGATACAGGTTTGATTAACACTGTTTTCTTTTCAGTATCCTCTAAATTACCAGAATTATTATTTGAATTTGACAAAAGTCAATAAAGACAATACGCCAGTGTGGGAACCTGAATACAATGCAAAGGTGAGAATTCAGATAGCTTAACAAATTTTAGGTTGCGCACCTGAAAATGGCATAGGATGTACAAATCATACTATCTCAGGATACTGTTATATTATATTTTGACATAATTGTTTCAGTTATATTTCCTCTTCACTTGCGATAGCAGTTTACTGAAGTTCAAAGTTTGAAAGTCAACTAGTTATAAAGACAAATCAAGATTAAACAAAATCCGACAGAATGGCGACAACTTGTGAAGAACAAAACGGGGTGCGTCGACAGAAAAGGCGTATCCTCCCATAGAGGCAACAATACCATGCGAGTTCACAATTAATCAAAATGCGAAAATGGGAAATATCACAAAATCGATTGCTGACAGATCAGACAATTATATTGGTATCTAAAATATTTAGATCAAGAAAACATGTTTTTAAAGACTTGGACACCGTGACATCGTATCGGACAACCAGCTCGTGATGGTTACCGTAAAACTTAAGATATGTCGATTTCAGTTCTTTGTTTTCCTTATAACTCTACCAGAGAGATTTATGTGTAAGAAGCACACCCCTGTTGATAATGTCCATATAATGTGACTTTGCGCGAGCGTATCGTATAAAATGAAATAAGAAAGCGGCATAAAATGGAGCAGAGTGTATATCACTGCTGAGAAGTGGGAAGATGACAACAATCATCACGTTTCTCATACATTCTATGTATAATTTATACATGTGTGTCAATATCGAAAAGAAAGGAAAAAAGATCTAGACATGGGGCAGACCTTCTACTTTTAGTAGTATTCTTTACCCCATGTTTAGAAGGATATATGAGAAGTGAGCACTCATTGAAATGTACATAATGGAGTGACAGAACATTTTCAATATAACTAAAAATTTGTATGGGTTCCGCGGAACCCAGTGTCTCACCTTATTTTGCTGTTAATCACAGGCTCAACAAAAATGAGGAAAAAAAACAATAAAATTATTCCTGTTGATACTATCTTTTGATCATAAAAAGCTTCTGTCCAAGTTTGGTAAAAATCAAAGATAGTTTATGATCTAATAAATGTTTTAAAAACTTAACTGCAGACTGCATGTACTGTTAACTGGAAGAAAAACTAAGTCCATTTATAAGTAAAATACAGATACACAGGTACAAAATTTTAACAAAATTTCCTTCTAGATACTAGCTTTTGATCATAAAACAGCTTCTGTCCAAGTTTGGTACAAATCTAAAATGGTATAGGAAAGTTATTAAAAAAACAAACTTTAACCAGAGTGAATGTAATGTTTCCCGGCAGAAAAAGTCCATTTATAAGTAAAACTGAAAAAAAAGGATTTTTATTTTTACAAAATTTACTTCTGGATACTATCTTATGATCATAAACAAGCTTCTGTCCAAGTTTGGTAGAAATCCAGTACAGTTTAAGAAAGTTATTACAATTTTAAAAAATTTAACCACAAAGTGAATATTTGTGGACGCCGCCGACGACTATGCCTTCAATGAAGGATGTAAATGTATATGTGGTATTCACAGTTTTGATGTGAATTCTCAGATAAAAACAAAAAGTTAACTGCAGTAACCCTATTTTTTTTTTACCAATCATGCCTGTATGTGTTGTTCGTATATATTAAGTCAATAACATGATTTCTATGCGATTGTGTTACAAGTGAGAGATTAAGCTAGGTTTAATTCACCATTTTCTATACAAGGAAATGCCTGTACAAAGTCAGGAATATGACAGATGTGTTTTATTCGTTTGATGTTTGGACTTTCCATTTTGAATTTTACTTTGAGTTTGGTATTTTTGTTACTTAACCTTTTTTTCAAGTTTTTTAGTGAGACATGTTAGTTCATCATATATCGTAGATTTTAAATGCTCTTTCGAATATATGAACACACCTTTGATAAAGTGTCCATGTTTTGTTAATCTGGCATAGTCATTAAATGCATCAATCAGTGAGCTGAAATTCTTCAATCGGTTAAGAGCTGTGAAATTTGACACATGTTGGGTCTTTGTCCAGCAACTCGCATGGGAAAGATACAAAACAACAGTCTGGAGTTTTAGATCTTAGATCCAAAAGGGTATAGGTCTCTAATTTCCTCCTGTGGTTCAAAATCACGAAAGCAATATAAGTTTGGCGTAGGTAAATGAAATGAAAGGTGTACTTTTATCTATGAAGGAATCAGATGTTGCTTTCTATAGATTTTTGGTGGATATTTTTTGCTTTTATTGATGGCATTCAAACTTTTAATAGTTGTACATATTATATAAACAAAAGTTACATTATCTTTGAATATCATATGGTTATCAATGTTTACAATTATTGCAAACAGTCTGTACTGAGAGAATTAGCAACAATATTGAAAGTGTGTTGGTCTCTTAAACTAGTGATTTGAGTTTTGATAATGGATGGGAAAGAGTTCATTTTGCATATTGCGAAATCCAATAAAGTTATTTAAAAGAAAACAATGACCTATTTGAAGTTTATAAAAATATATAATGTTATCCTTTCGGTCTGAATTATATAGGAAAAGTGCCGACTTTGAAACACATTTCTTAATGACAATGTAAAATATCTAGAAAAATGTAAATACATATATTATCTAGTATTGAAGTAAGTTTTGATACTATTAATAAATACAAAGTGCTTAAGTTACGGTAGGGGTCAGTCGTGATTTGCATATTGGCTAAAACTGCCTCTGAAATACTGGGGAATTGGTTTATTTTTAAAATATTTAATTCCTTTATTTCAGGCTGATCTGGGACTAAAAAGTCTATATCCAGCAGACTGGGATGATCTGATCAATAGGTTTAAAACTAATGACACACTGTTTCAGATATATTATAGGTAAGGTTATATTCAAATGGAAGATCATCAAAAAATAACAAATTAACATTAAGCTTGGTCCTTAACTAGAACTAAATGTATGTGTTACCTTGTTTTCAAGCTACAAGATTTGTTTGAATTCTACTAGGGAAAACACGTTTCTCTGACTTGTAGGAAAACTATAAACTTGAAACATTGAAATGAATGAATCTTCAGCCAGAAGTGAAATCTTTCAGCAAAAAAAGGGAAAAATTAAAATTTCTGATATCGTTTCTTGTAAATAACAGAATTATAATTTTTCAGTATCTGTACATCTTCTTTGCAACATAAAATGCTATGATTTAATATATCTCCTTAAACAATATATGTAATATATGGAGCAGGATCTGCCTACCCTTACGGATCACATAAGATCATCCCATTTTAAGTGGGGTTCGTGTTCCTCAGTCTTCGGTTTTCTTTGTTATGTTTTGCATGCTGTTGTTTATCTTTTGTTTCCATTGTTTATATTCCACTTATAAGTTTGAATGTTTCTTTGGGATTTTCTGTCTCTCTTTTACACAAAACATGATCAATTGTTTTATGTAATAAACTTTTTCTGTGAGTAAACACAAGTTATTTCTCTAAGATAAAAATAGTATATTATAGTCTTTAATGTAAACATTTGAAAAAAGCCTATATATATTGCATATCTTTAAAAAAAAAATGCTAGTTAACAAAGGTGGTAGGGTGTTTTGTGCAACTGCCAATTCAACTAAAAATGAGACTAAAGATATTCAAAAAAAGACAATTTGTTGCAAAACAACCCTTGCACAACAACCAACAGTGCATAAAACACAACATAGAAAACGAAAAAACTGAAACATTAACCCCCAACAAAATCTCTAGAGATCTCAGGTTCTCTACAATTGTTAACAGATCCAGCTCCAAATATGGAACCTTAGTGTTTTTCTCATGCAAGTACAAAATAAGTGTTCTTCGTGTTAATATTTCTACATTTTTTGTTATTTCAGGTACACTCAAAAGTTAGCAACCAAAGAAATATGTGGTACTGACTGTAAAAGTTCTCTCTTGTGTGATCTTAAATCAGGACGTTCACATGACAATGCCAATCTATGTAAAGATGTCACAGGATATTAGTAATACTAGTAATCTGTGTGACAGTTTAAACTGACTCCGAAGTATTGAGATTGTAAATATAGATGTGCAATATACATTTATCTATGCGACATTCAACTAACCTATTTGTGACCATATAAAACGAACATTAAAATCTGAGATTATTTACAAAATTTGTGATATAAGAAATGTTTCAATTGGTCAATTATATTAGTATATCAATGTTTACTTTTAAATCAAATCTGAGCCTAGACCAGTACATTTGTTATCATAACATGTGAAAATTGTTCTAGCAAACTCTGATTAATGAGCAGTTATATTTCTTACATATATTATGTGCAATAAAGTCTTATTTTTACTGAATAATTTACCAGATTTGTAATCACATAAGCAACACGACGGGTGCCACATGTGGAGCAGGATCTGCTTACCCTTCTGGAGCACCTGAGATCACCCCTAGTTTTTGGTGGGGTTCGTGTTGTTTATTCTTTAGTTTTCTATATTGTGTCATGTGTACTATTGTTTCTCTGTTTGTCTTTTTCATTTTCAGCCATGGCGTTGTCAGTTTCTTTTGGATTTATGAGTTTGACTGTCCCTTTGGTACCTTTCGACACCTCTTTTACAGTGAAGGAATTTTTATAGGACCCATTCCTTCTCTAAAGACCCATATAATATGCAATGCATAACAAATGGTAGTCCTTGTCAAGAGTACAAAATGAATGTTTCAAAGGACAACCTTAATATATATTATGCAATTTTCAAAAACAAAGTTAATTCATACAATATGGAAAATGCAAGTTTCTAATGGATATTCATTAGGTATACATCAAAGATATGCTATGTGGTATGGAAGGTGCATTTTCTTTTATGAAAAGTGCAAATTAAAATTGTTTTATGTTTCCCATGTCAAACAGAGCTAACTTCTATGTCGTTTGGTCCCTGGTAGAGAGTTGTCTTATTGGTAATCATACTACATCTTATTTCTACTCATTGATTGCCATGTTTTTACGTGCCTTACAGTATCCAATAATCAATATCAAAGAGAAGTCTTGTCCCAACAAAGATACCATATAACTAGAATGTTCACAAATGAGGACAATATAATAAATCAAACAGATATATATTATTTATTGTTCTCAACAAGCTTTATCTGGTAAGAATGGCAACATAAATAAACTCTTTTATCAACTAACAATTCTGTCACAGGGAAACATTATTGGTACAGACTTCTATTGATTTAATATTACTAAAATGCAAATAATAGAAAAACAGCATTTTGTGGATGGCTAAATTGTAGGTTCTACTATAGTACTACATTTAGTTATTAGTCCATTGGAGATAATTCCATTACATAAATAAATTCTTAACCTTATAAAAAAACTATTATAACATACATACTATAAAACAGTTTATATTTATTGTGTTCCACATGTATTTGCTTGCTGTACTTAATACAGTGCCAATGATTCCACACTAAGTTACGCCAGAGCCAGGTCTTTGATAGCACATACTTAGTGAATTCAGAATTTTAGAGATCTGTTTGTGATATGTGTCCATTGAGATGTGTGTTGACTACTCCATGTCTCAATTATACTGTTTGTTTTCTTTCCCTTAACTTCCATTCGCATTTGAAGGAAAAAAATGCAATACCATTTTTATCATTAATTATCTGTTACATATCTATTTTGTGACATTCTTAAATTAGCACACTACAAAGAATCAAATATTCAAACAACAAAGAAAGCACCAATATGGACTCTTAGAATACAATAAATGAATACTCAGTCAGAACCTGCTACATTGTACCTCAGAAAACAAAATAGTTCTCACTTGTTTGAAAGATGGATGGATTGTATTGCTACTCAAAGTCCAGTAATATCAATATTTTCAGAGAGTCTTTCAAACCATGTAGTTCTGACCTTGACCTGTTCACTCTTTGCTGCTAAATGTTTTGAGGAGAAACATTTTAATTTTATTTGGCTCGACTCAACTAGCAACATACAGCAATCCAAGAAACACGAAACTACAAGACCAATGATGCCTAAATAAAACTAATAGAAATTTATATAAATATAACTAACATGTATTAAAGTGCATTGTCATGTGAGCTGATTTTGTAAAAAAAATAATTTCAGAGTATTTTTACACATATAAAAACTCATTGATGAAAAAAAAGATACTGTTTTCAAGCGCTCTAATTAAGAATATATCAATAAGTTTTGAGAAAGTGCTTCAACCAAAACTATAATGCCCCAGTGCTTCACCTGAGAAATGACAATATAATATCTAAAATATTCTAAGATAAAAAAATTAAAGACCAGCAATTAACAGATTGTACATTAGTTCTCTTCCAAAATACTTCCAATCCACAAAATA
This sequence comes from Mytilus trossulus, assembly GCF_036588685.1. Classification (NCBI taxonomy): domain Eukaryota; kingdom Metazoa; phylum Mollusca; class Bivalvia; order Mytilida; family Mytilidae; genus Mytilus; species Mytilus trossulus. The sequence goes on from NC_086380.1 coordinate 19,431,568, forward strand.
CAATTGTGAAATTAGAAATAAAATTGCAAATGTATTGTTATTTTATTTTAAGCATAATAATTGCTTCAACATTCATATTTTTCTTCTTTTGCCAATTTTTTAATTTAAAAATCTAATTTTTGGGCAAAATAAACTTTTTGTCAAAAATACAACTATGTGTTCATTCTATAAATGCAATTGTAATATGGTATATTAGTCTTCTGAATTCAAAACAAATTGTGACAGCTGTACAAGAATTTAAAATTAAATATTCTAAACATCTGATTGGTCAGGATTGTGTCATGTGACTATTTTGCAGCACCATTATTGAATTTGTATTTGCTTGTTAGACTACGACTCCTCATTTCTCCTTGGATCTTGCCTTGTACTACCTTCAGAGTAGTTGTTATATTCCCAACAGACAGAATAAAGTGGATTATAGCTAGAGCAGTCACCTTTAAAGAAACAAAAACAATGATGTTGTTACTTCAAGAAATTACTACATAAATCTACAGCCTCTTGGATTAATGTTGAGGGTTTCCAGATATACTTTTAGATTTCTTCTGTTGATAACCCTTATGAATGAAAAAATGTCATATATTGTACATGCTTCCAATTTTATTATTGCCATATCCACTTTTAACATTCTTCTGTTTCTTTTTACGATTTAGTTTGCTGGTGTACTATTTTAAAAAACATTGTTATTTTACTGGTTTTAATTTGACTGAAAAACTCAAAAGACATGATAAGCTTTTTAAAACACAAAACACTACCCACCTGCCATTCATTTGTTTGTGGTAGAAGTGACAACTTGAATAATGTGTAGGCGTTGTACATCTGGAAAAACTGAAATGAAAAATATAGGATATAGCATGAATGTTTTATGGAATGATATACACAGTATTTGTGAAACTAAATTTCTCAAACTTTATGATTCTCTGAAGCCATTCGAGTATCGATGTACTTTGGATTCAGTATAATTCATTGGATACCAATTTTTGTGGGTTTAGTTAAAACATGTTAACCACAATTTCATATGTTCATCAAATTACAATTTTTCTAGAGGCTTTGAAAAGCATAGATAAGCAATACCACGATTTCAAATATCCACGAAAATGCAAGTTTTCCTCAAGGCTCAATCCAGGCCTTACTATATATGTGACATTGACTTTGTCATTGCTTAGTAAGTACATGTAAAGGAATCTAATCTATAGTTATTTTTTAAAAGTGTTTGTTTTTTCTGTACTGGTTTTAATTGTATGTAATGGGGGGGGGGGGGGGGGGGGGGGATACTCGAATGGCTTCAGAGAATCAAGAATATCATTTAGCATAGGCTAATAAAAGAAACAGTTCTTTGTGATTAAATGTTTTGCATATTCAATGCAATGAAGGAACCTTTTTCACACATCTCTGTCTTCACAGGAAGTGGGCATTATAATTAAGACTATTGTACTTCTCCCCTTACTCAAGCAAGGTCTTACAATTAAGGAATGACTGTAATATTTTTTTTATGTCTATGAAGAAATAACATAAACTAGAGGCTCTCAAGAGCCTGTATCGCTCACCTGATTCTACTTGGGTTTTTGAAATCATATAAAAAAATATAAAATTTGGCTAAAAGTGACAACACAACCTCATTTATAAGAAAAGGAACATGTTTAATTTCATTCAAAAGTCCCCCACTGGCGGCCATCTTGGATGACGGATCGGCTACAAAGTAACAACACTTGGTCAGCACCTCATAAGGAACATTCATGCCATGTTTGGTTTTATTCCATTCAGTGGTTCTCTAAAAGAAGTCATTTGTATGCATTTCCCATAGGGTCCTATGTTAAACTAAGTTCCCTGCTGGCGGCCATCTTGGATGATGGATCAGCTACAAAGTAACAACACTTGGTCAGCACCTCATAAGGAACATTCATGCAATGTTTGGTTTTATTCCATTCAGTGGTTCTCTAAAAGAAGTCATTTGTATGCATTTCCTTATAGGGTCCTATGTTAAACTAAGTCCCCCGCTGGCGGCAATCTTGGATAATGGATCGGCTACAAAGTAACAACACTTGGTCAGCACCACATTAGGAACATTCATGCCATGTTTGATTTCATTCCATTCAGTGGTTCTCTAAAAGAAGTCATTTGTATGCATTTCCCATAGGGTCCTATGTTAAACTAAGTCCCACGCTGGCGGCCATCTTGGATGATGGATCAGCTACAAAGTAACAACACTTGGTCAGCACCACATAAGGAACATTCATGCCATGTTTGGTTTCATTCCATTCAGTGGTTCACTAGAAGAAGTGATTTGTATGCATTTCCAATAGGACCGAAGTGATTTGTATGCATTTCCAATAGGGTCCTATGTTAAACTAAGTCCCCCGCTGGCTGCCTTCTTGGATAATGGATCAGCTACAAAGTAACAACACTTGGTCAGCACTCCATAAGGAACATTCATGCTATGTTTGGTTTCATTCCATTTAGTGGTTCTCTAGAAGAAGTCATTTGTATGCATTTCCCATAGGGTCCTATGTTAAACTAAGTCCCCCGCTGGCGGCCATCTTGGATGATGGATCGGCTAAAAAGTAACAACACTTGGTCAGCATCCCATAAGGAACATTCATGCTATGTTTGGTTTTATTCCATTCAGTGGTTCTCTAAAAGAAGTCATTTGTATGCATTTCCCATAGGGTCCTATGTTAAACTAAGTCCCCGGCTGGCGGCTATCTTGGATGATGGATCAGCAACAAAGTAACAACACTTGGTCAGCACCTCATAAGGAACATTCATGCCATGTTTGGTTTCATTCCATTCAGTGGTTCTCTAAAAGAAGTCATTTGTATGCATTTCCCATAGGGTCCTATGTTAAACTAAGTCCCCCGCTGGCGGCCATCTTGGATGATGGATCGGCTACAAAGTAACAACACTTGGTCAGCACCCCATAAGGAACATTCATGCTATGTTTGGTTTTATTCCATTCAGTGGTTCTCTAAAAGAAGTCATTTGTATGCATTTCCCATAGGGTCCTGTGTTAAACTAAGTCCCCTGCTGGCGGCCATCTTTGATGATGGATCGGCTACAAAGTAACAACACTTGGTCAGCACCACATAAGGAACATTCATGCCATGTTTGGTTTCATTCCATTCAGTGGTTCACTAAAAGAAGTCATTTGTATGCATTTCCAATAGGGTGCTATGTTAAACTAAGTCCCCGCTGGTGGCCATCTTGGATAATGGATCGGCTACAAAGTAACAACACTTGGTCAGCACTCCATAAGGAATGAATATTCATGGTATGTTTGGTTTCATTCCATTTAGTGGTTCTCTAGAAGAAGTCATTTGTATGCATTTCCCATAGGGTCCTATGTTAAACTAAGTCCCCCGCTGGCGGCCATCTTGGATGATGGATCGGCTACAAAGTAACAACACTTGGTCAGCACCCCATTAGGATAATTCATGCTATGTTTGGTTTTATTCCATTCAGTGGTTCTCTAAAAGAAGTCATTTGTATGCATTTCCCATAGGGTCCTATGTTAAACTAAGTCCCCGGCTGGCGGCCATCTTGGATGATGGATCGGCAACAAAGTAACAACACTTGGTCAGCACCTCATAAGGAACATTCATGCCATGTTTGGTTTCATTCCATTCAATGGTTCTCTAAAAGAAGTCATTTGTATGCATTTCCCATAGTGTCCTATGTTAAACTAAGTCCCCCGCTGGCGGCCATCTTGGATGATGGATCGGCTACAAAGTAACAACACTTGGTCAGCACCTCATAAGGAACATTCATGCCATGTTTGGTTCCATTCCATTCAGTGGTTCTCTAGAAGAAGTTCAAAATGTAAATTGTTAACGACGACGACGACGGACGACGACGACGACGGACGACGGACGCCAAGTGGTGAGAAAAGCTCACTTGGCCCTTCGGGCCAGGTGAGCTAAAAATTTGGTACACACTGAATAACGCGTGAAGCGGTTTATTTAACAGTGTGCACCACATTTTTATGTTAGTTCAAATAGACAGAAAAAGTATATATCATTTCTTATAATTTAATTCTAAATTCCATTTTAAACTGTAGAAAACAATGAAAAAACGTTGATGACGTCACGGTCACATGACTAAATTATGTCTATGGGCTCAGAACAAAATAACGTTAGCCAATCAGAAGATGCGTTACATCCAAAATTAAATCATTCAGGTATAAAAGGACATGTCTATAAGCAGTAAATGTATAGCCAGTCAAGGTCGTTAAAAAAATCAATTTGTTAGTAAATGTTCCATACTTACATAACCTCCAAACAGGAATGGCAACAGAAAAACTAATCCCTTGAACATCCAGGACATAAATCCCTCTAAAAAACAAAAAGAAAGTTATATTAGGAATGGCAACAGAAAAACTAATCCCTTGAACATCCAGGACATAAATCCCTCTAAAAAACAAAATAGAAAAGTTAAATTAGATTATCAAATCTGCTAAGTTAGAAAACAATGCCTGAACAAAGGTTTTAATTGCTTATGTCATAACTGGTTTATGTTTCATAACAACATAATATGGTTTTAAAATTATATGTAATGATGTTTTTGATTCTACTCAAAATGGTATTGTCATATAATATTTTGATATCACATGATATGCAAGGGTAATGAAGTCTGCAGACACTTTTTAATTTGTCAAACGATGAAAAAAAAGGTTGATTAATTGGCGCTGTAACCTTGACCTTTGACATTGCCTTAAAATTACCAAGTCTTTTTTTTCAATCTTAAAGTACATTATTACCAAATATGCAATATTTATTGAAATGAGTACAATAGAGGTGTGATCCAATACAGACAATAATAAATGGCCAGAGTGGAAAGTATTCAAACAAGTTTAAAATATTATTTATATACTAACCAACAGTAACATCCATATCATGACCCTGTCCTAACGCTCTCAGTCTGTATAGGGATCCCTTCTGGTAGAAAAACTGGAACACATATAATAAACCTAGAAGAAATGGTACATAAAAATAAAATGATCAAAGGGAAGTAATACATTTGAGGAACACATATAATAAACCTAGAAGAAATGGTAAAAAATAAAATGATCAAAGGGAAGTAATACATTTAAGGAACACATATAATAAACCTAGAAGAGATGGAACATAAAAATAAGATGATAAACAAGTCAAAGGGAAGTAATCCATTTGAGGAACACATATAATAAACCTAGAAGAGATGGAACATAAAAATAAGATGATTAACAAGTCAAAGGGAAGTAATCCATTTGAGGAACACATATAATAAACCTAGAAGAGATGGAACATAAAAATAACATGATCAACGAATCAAGTAAAATAAACTGCTCAAAGGAAAGTAATCTGTTTGATTTAAATCTATAGCAAATTTTATGTTTAGTTTTCTGACAATTGAATCAATTTAGTGATTCTTTTACAACTAACTTTGACTATGATTTCTGGAGTATTATTTCAGAAAAAAATAACACATAATTTAAAAATTTATACTTGACCATACAATTGATCTATAAAAGATCAAGATTGTTTTGGCTATTTAATAATAAATACCGAACAAATTTACATTATAAATAAATCATAACTTAAACTTTTAAAGAATATAAAGAGAAGGAATCACATCAGACAAGAAAATTACATAAATTCAAAACACAATTTTTTTTATCGTAAATATTAGTTCCTCATGTCAGAGTATTTATATATATATCATTTAACTTAATCTATGAGATAAATTACCTTTAGTAATGAAACAACAAAATATAGATGTTAAGCAAAGTGCTTGTAAGCACTGAAGGGTAAAGATTGTGATAATTTATCAGTGAGAAGTAAAATAAGATATTGCATTGTCAATAAAGCAATGGTTGTAGTTGATTCAACTGAAATTCTGGACAATGGGAGATAACTCTTATTTTTAAAGATATCTTTAAAATGACATCATTTATATCTTTAGAACAGGTATAAGATTCCTGCACCTTGCAAAAGTTATGTAACTTTCTTGACAGGTGTAACATTGTTCTGTTACTTGAATATCCGAGCATACTGTGGATTCATTTTTATTCATGGTATACCAATTTTCATGGGTCACAGCAAAACACGAATTTAAGAATTCAACGAAGAATAATCCTGATAAACGTGTATGGAGTAGGATGTTTATTTCCGGTTAAGTTATGCAGTTCAAGTAAAGTGTTGACTAGCGATAAACCTTGTAACATAACACATGTTTTTTATTGAAAGAAGATACAAGTATTTTAATTAAATCAATAATAAATATAAAGAATATCAGTGATAATTTACTTTTTAAAATTGATTAAAACTTCATGGAAAATAACTGCAAATTGTTAATTACCGTGTCATAGTGATTGAAAATCAATGGGATTAAGTACGGGGATATTGCCCATAGGTAATATTGTTTTGACAGGAACATTTATTTTCATACCTTTTACTTAAATGGCGGTTTATTATATCGTGATTAGGGAAATGAGCTTTCAATCATTAAGTTTTGATTGCATTATAGAATTCCGACTAGCATTTATAAATTGTAAAACAAACAAATAATTAGTTGTCTTTGTCCATTATTGTAATAAAAGTTTTTAATGAACACTTTAACCTAAAATGACCAAACGAGGATTGTGACAATTCAAAACTTTTTCAATGAATTTCTTCTTAATAGTTTGTTTTATTATTGATCAAACCAAGGAGGTTATATAATCTCCAAATTCAAAAAGAAATCGACGAATTACGAATCTGTTTTTTTGTTTGTTTGTAATCAGCGATCCACGAATTTACGTATACCACGGAAAGTCTTTTTTTCTCTATCCATGAAAATTGATACCCACGAAAATAAATGAATCCACAGTATATTTACATTGATAAATTTCTGTAATTGTTCATGGATAGGATGTATAGATTGTTATGATCAATGTACTATATTTTGTGTATCAAAAAGGTAGTGATTAGCCTTGGAAGATTTAGATATCAAGTCAGTTTTAACATAGGGTTTGATTGCATTTCATTCAATCTTTACCCAAAAACTCATTTCATAATCAAAATGAGGTCAAGAACAACAGACATGAATGTCAGACCATAAGACATCTGTGTATCAGATATAGTACTGCATCTCATTTATCTTCAGAAAATGAAGCAGTGGCCATAAAGGAAACACTATACGTCTTATTGATAAATAAACAGTGGAGGATTCAGGGGGAGGGTTTCGTGGGTTGGACCCCCCTTTTTTTGGACGATCAATGCATTTGAATGGGGACATATAGTTGGAAGTTCCAACTTGAACCCCCCCCCCCCCTCCCTTTGTCCTGGGTTTGGAACCCTCCCTTTTTCAAATAGCTGGATCCGCCACTGATAAATATTATCATCTGATGCTTTTGATACCTTGGCTTTTTCTTATATCCTTTCTTGTGCCTACAATTTTTATCTATTTATAAATTCTGATTATTATACATGTATCAGTCAGAAAGTTGTAACAAGACGAAGTAATCTAGCAATGTATAGGGAGGAAGAAACAGTGTAGATATAGAAAGAAAACAGTTACATATAGGTGTTAGCTAGGGATGAAAAATATCAGTAGAACTAGAAAGAAAATGGTTACTTACAGGTGTTAGCTAGGGAGAAAAAATATTGGTAGAACTAGAAAGGAAATGATTATAAACAGGTGTTAGCTAGGGAAGGAAAATATCGGTAGAACTAGAAAGAAAACGGTTACATACAGGTGTTAGCTAGGGAGGTAAAATATCGGTAGAACTAGAAAGAAAACAGTTACATACAGGTGTTAGCTAGGGAGGGAAAATATCGGTAGAAATAGAAAGAAAACGGTTACATACAGGTGTTAGCTAGGGAGGGAAAATATTGGTAGAACTAGAAAGGAAATGGCTATATACAGGTGTTAGCTAGGGAGGGAAAATATCGGTATAACTAGAAAGAAAACGGTTACATACAGGTGTTAGCTAGGGAGGGAAAATATCGGTAGAACTAGAAAGAAAACGGTTACATACAGGTGTTAGCTAGGGAGGGAAAATATTGGTATAACTAGAACGGAAATGGTTATATACAGGTGTTAGCTAGGGAGGGAAAATATTGGTAGAACTAGAAAGAAAACGGTTATAAACAGGTGTTAGCTAGGGAGGAAAAATATTGGTAGAACTAGAAAGGAAATGGTTATAAACAGGTGTTAGATAGGAAGGAAAAATATTGGTAGAACTAGTAAGGAAATGGTTATAAACAGGTGTTAGCTAGGAAGGAAAAATATTGGTAGAACTAGTAAGGAAATGGTTATATATAGGTGTTAGCTAGGGAGGAAAAATATTGGTAGAACTAGAGAGGAAATGGTTATGAACAGGTGCTGTATATAAAAGAAACAGGTGCTTGGCTGCAACAGATAACAGTGCTTACATATAAGTAAACAAGGTCTGGATATAGGTAAATGATTGTAAACATATACATACTGAGGTACAAACTAAAACTAAGATTTTGAAATCTATAGGATTGGTAGGAATATCCATCTTGCCTGAAATGTATAAAATATTGTGTAAAAAAATACCTACTTAGGAGTAACAATATACCTACTTAGGTAAAAACTAAAGAAAAGATACTGGAATCTGAAGGACTGGTAAGAAACTCCATCTGGCCTGAAATAAGGATATAAAAGTTAGAATATGCATTCATAGGACAAAAGTGAGTTCCCATTATAAACAAAATTTCCTTTCATTTCAACTAAAAAAAATTTTTTTTCAAAACACTTTTTGAATGTGGGAATTAACTTTTGTCCTATGACTGACATTGAGCGAAAGGAAGAAAATCCTTCGGAACCAATGTTGATATACAAATAAAGAAAATTATGAATTGTCCCCTTTTGATTTTTTCCATTTTCCATTCTACAATTTTTTACAAATAAATGTTACTCAATGTTGTTCTAGTAATACTATCAAAGTTTTTTAACTACCAATTCCTCCATTAACCCTTTCACTGATAGGTGCCCTGACAGAAGCTACTCCCACATGATGGCTGCCAGGGCTATTATCACACAAGTGGGAGATCTTCATGTTAAATATCAATGAAATCTTGAATGTAGTTATTTATGTCTTAATTTTATTCACTTACACCATAGAGAGTTTTGTTAATGTTTTGATAATCATTATCTTTTTTTAAATTGCAAATTTTCTGCTTAAAATTGTAATTTTTTAACCCAAAACAGATTTTTTTTTTTAAATTTTAACAAAGTTGAGCAAATTCCTTACACTAAGCAATGTCCATTTCAAGTGTTTTGATACATTAAACGAGATTTTGTGTCAAAAAGTATTTTAGTCTGGATTCAATTCTAAAATATTCCCTTATTTCATATTCCAGTAAAAGCTGTAAAATTTCATCTGATTTTGACAGTTTTCGCCAAAAGGAAGTAGCATGTTTACACTTTCAGTTGGATATTAAACAAAGTAAGATAACTTGTGTATGCAATGTTTTCAGTTGGAAATATAACCAGATGCTTCGCAGGGCGTAGCTTTATACGACTGCAGAGGTTGAACCCTGAATGGTTGGGGCAAGTATGGACACAACACTCAAGCTGGATTCAGCTCTAAATTTGGATTGTGATTAAATAGTTGACACAGCATAGGTTTCTGACACAGAATGAATGTGTTCTAATGAACTTAAAATTTTTGTTTTCTCTTAGAGCAATTCACTATGCTGTTCAATATTAATCCTCTCAAAAAATGTTTGAAGAAATTTTCTTTTTATTTATGAAATTTCAAATGAGAAAAATTGAACCCAATATTTTAATCACATCCCCCTTTCCCTTATTCCAAAACTAATCTCAATTAAAATATTCTAATTGAGTTTGCAACAATAACTACTCATTTAAATACATCTGATATTAAGATGTAAAAAAACTGCTTGTTAACACTGAATGGTAAAGATTATTTAAATTTACCAGTTGGTAGTAAAAAGTGAATATACATTGTATATTGTATATAACAAAGATTTAAGTTGATTCTGGACAAAGAAAGATAACTCCAATTAAAAAGAATTCTTGCAATAAGATATTTCTTGCTTACTATTTTGGACAAAGAAAGATAACTCTAATTAAAAAAAAAATTGCTATTTCACAATATTGTGAAATAAGATATTTCTTGCCATTGCACAATACTGTGCAATTGAAAAGACTTGCTATTGCAAAATACTTAATATATAATAATTTTAGATCCTGATTTGGACCAACTTGAAAACTGGGCCCATAATCAAAAATCTAAGTACATGTTTAGATTCAGCATATCAAAGAGGCCCAAGAATTTAATTTTTGTTAAAATCAAACTTAGTTTAATTTTGGACCCTTTGGACCTTAATGTAGGCCAATTTGAAATTGGGACCAAAAATGAAGAATCTACATACACAGTTAGATTTGGCATATCAAAGAACCCCATTTATTCAATTTTTGATGAAATCAAAAAAGTTTAATTTTGGACCCAGATTTGGACTAACTTGAAAACTGGGCCAATAATCAAGAATCTAGGTACATTTTTAGATTCAACATATCAAAGAACCCAACCGATTCATTTTTTGTCAAAATCAAACTAAAGTTTAATTTTGGACCCTTTGGACCTTAATGTAGACCAATTTGAAAACATGACCAAAAGTTAAGAATCTACATACACAGTTAGATTCGGCATATCAAAGAACCCCAATTATTCAATTTTGATGAAATCAAACAAAGTTTAATTTTGGACCCTTTGGGCCTCTTTTTCCTAAACTGTTGGGACCAACACTCCCAAAATCAATACCAACCTTCCTTTTATGGTCATTAACCTTGTGTTTAAATTTCATAGATTTCTATTTACTTATACTAACCTTATGGTGCGAAAACCAAGAAAAATGCTTATTTGGGTCCCTTTTTGGCCCCTAATTCCTAAACTGTTGGGACCTTAACTCCCAAAATCAATACCAATCTTCCTTTTGTGGTCATAAACATTATGTTTAAATTTCATTGATTTCTTTCTATTTACTTAAACTAAAGTTATTGTGCGAAAACAAAGAATAATGCTTATTTGGGCCCTTTTTTGGCCCCTAATTCCTAAACTGTTGAAACCAAAACTCCCAAAATCAATACCAACCTTTCTATTGTGGTCATCAAACTTGTGTCAAAATTTCATAGATTTCTATTAACTTAAACTAAAGTTAGAGTGCGAAAACTAAAAGTATTCGGACGACGACGACGACGACAACGACGACGACGACGCAAACGTGATAGCAATATACGACGAAAATTTTTTCAAAATTTGCGGTCGTATAAAAAACAAGGATTCCTCTATGAAAGGGTTACAAGGGGTTGGTAATTGGTCTTAAGTAGTTATCACATGAGGGTGACTTGGAACAATTACTGCAAACTGAAACATGATAACATAAGATTCTTCCAAGTAAATTGTATTTGGAATTACAAAAGGTGCCCAGTTATATAAATATCCCAAAAAATTGTAAGGGTTCTGTAGAACCCAGTGTCTCACCTACTTAAGCTGTCAATCGTAGGCTCAACAAAAACGAGGAATAAAATTAATAAAAAATATTCCTATCCTAAGTTTGTAAGAAACTGTTGATACATATCCAGGATAGTTTGTGAATCTAATAAATGAAAGTTTACAAAAGATATTAAAATTTTTAAAAAAATTAACCACAGAGTGAATGTCATGTTTCCTTGCAGAAAAACTAAGTCCATTTACAAGAAAAAAACAAAAACAGGATTTTTATTTTTACAAAATTTACCTCTGGACATTATTTTATGATCACAAACAAGCTTCTATCCAAGTTTGGTAGTGATCCAGGATAGTTTAAGAAAGATATTGAAATTTTTAAAAAACTTAAACCACAGAGTGAATATTTTCGGACGTCAATGACAACGAGGATGCTGAGGACGTCGACAACAACAAAGACGCTGCCAACAGAAAGTAGAATCTCTTTTCCCGCTTTTTTGACAAAAGTTGGAAGCTGGACAAAAAGGCCAATTTTGACATCTTAAAGCATAAAACCTACCAAATCAATGTTATACCAGCACACACCGTTGATATAAAGTGATGAGTTATCCACCAACCTTTTATTCTGTAATAGACATTAAATATACACCCAATATTATATTTGAAAACAAAAATCTGTTGAAGCCTTCTATGTGGTCATTTACAATCTTAAATTTAAGAATGCTAAAAAAAACTAGATTATTCCTTTTCCTTTGATGACATTTATAACTTCTATTCAATATTTTTTCCACTTGTATTTGTAGTATTTGTATTTTTATCCATCTGATGAGTTAAGCCCTTTTTCAACTGATTTTTATAGTTCATTCTTAGGTTGCATTGTTACACAGCCACTGTCCAAGGTTAGAAGAGGGTTGGGATACCCCTAACATGTTCAACTTCGCCACATTCTCTATGTATGTGCCTGTCCCAAGTCAGGAGTCTGTAATTCAGTGGTTGTCGTTTGTTTATGTGTAACATATTTGTTTTTCGTTCATTTATTGTACATAAATTAGGCCATTAGTTTTCTTGTTTGAATTGTTTTACATTGTCATTTTGGGGCCTTTTATAGCTGACAATGCAGTATGGGCTTTGCTCATTGTTGAAGGCTGTATGGTGACCTAAAGTTTTAAATTTCTGTGTCATTTTGGTCTCTTGTGGAGAGTTATATCATTGGCAACCATACCATTTCTTCTTTTCTATATTATGTTCCTTCTTGTTTATCCTTAAACCAAATAAATATTTAAAATAAAAATGTATTTAAATATAAAATATGGTTTTAAAATATTATAAACATTTGAGCTTTACCTGGAACCATTAATTCTGAGTATGTTTTCTCGAATAGTCAATGTACAATAATACCATACCAAAAGGAAATGTAATACTGCATCCATCCATCTAAAACATAAATATTAAATGTAGATTCAAACTCGTGATATTAGTGATATCCACCTAAAACAAAGAATTAAATGTAGAATCAAACTCAGGAAACTTAAGTCACAGTTTTCATCAAAAAGTAAATACTGCTCTTTTGTAAAACTAATAAGTCCTTATGTTAGGGGAGGCTTCCTAGCGAGAAACCATTCAGAGGTAAAATTGTAGTAGTTATTATCATCACTCCTGATATATCTGAATAAGCATGTCCTCATAATACATGTAATACATGTAATACAGACATTAAGCAGTATCTTAGTGTTTTGAATAGACTTTCATTTAAGCCCAATTGCTGATATATGAAATCTTTCCACTTCCAGTATTTGTAACAGAACAAACACATTGAAAATAAATTAAAGTGCTGCTAAAATTATGCAGTAATAATTTTGAGTTTTTTCAAGTAAATAATTGTTATGATAGGAAATCAGGGTTAAGATAGACAACTCTTTAAGCCAGTAATTCATTTGTTAAAGGCAGTTTCTTCAATGACTTTTTAAGTGTTTATGTATTAGAAACCAGTGTTTATCTAGGTAAATTGATGGTACAGATTAACACATATTTTTTTAAAAGACTTATCCTTTACTTAAGTCTTCATGTACACCTTCAAATACCTGTATACAATTTAACCCATATAAATACCTGTATCCAATTTAACCCATATAAATACCTGTATCCAAGTTTACCCATATAAATACCTGTATCCAAGTTAACCCATACAAATACCTGTATCCAAGTTAACCCATATAAATACCTGTATCCAAGTTAACCCATATAAATACCTGTACCAAAGTTAACCCATAAAAATACCTGTACCAAAGTTAACCAATATAAATACCTGTACCAAAGTTAACCCATAAAAATACCTGTACCAAAGTTAACCAATATAAATACCTGTATCCTGGGTTGAAGAAAAGAAGAGTTGAAAGAGCCAGTGTAATATAACTGACAGTCACTTTGAACTTCTCATAATCATGCTTGTAGGTGTACCTGAAATAGATGAATAAATACTGTAATATACAATCAGAGAATTAACTTGAAGAATTTTTTTATATGGTATTATGAAGTATTATATAGTTACAAGTATATAAATTTACTTTTCTACATTGGCTAGAGGTATAGGGGGAGGGTTGAGATCTCATAAACATGTTTAACCCCGCTGCATTTCTGTGCTTGTCCCAAGTCAGGAGCCTCTCGCCTTTGTTAGTCTTGTATTATTTTAATTTTAGTTTCTTGTGTACAATTAAGAGTTTAGTATGGTGTTCATTATCACTGAACTAGTATATATTTGTTTAGGGGTCAGCTAAAGGACGCCTCGGGGTATGGGAATTTCTCTCTACATTGAAGACCTGTTGGTGACCTTCTGCTGTTGTTTTTTTTATTGCCGGGTTGTTGTCTCTTTGATACATTCCCCATTTCCATTCTCAATTTTAAGAATTGGTAACACCTATATTATTGAGCCTCATCATGTTTTATTATGGCACAATGTATGGTGGGAAAACTAATTTAGATTGATGTGATTATTATGTTATTTTCTATTAAGTTTGATGAATGTATGCGTTTGTCTGGGTTTTTGGTTTCATTCTGGTGTTTGGTGGATGATGCAGGCTGTGGTAATGAGAAGTGTTTTTGATGATTTCTATTATCCCTCTAGACATTTGTATTAAAATATATTTTCCATGCTACTTGAATGAAAAACTACTTCCCAGGTCTATGACAATACATCTTAGCACATTAACTGATGATAATTTTGTCAAGTTCTAGCTTATCTTACGAAAACAAAAAAGTACTTCAGATAAAAAATCCATTTAATAAAATTGAGAATGGAAATGGGGAATGTATCAAAGAGACAACAATATTATTTTATTGACTCTTTTCTATTCACTATACATATATAAATATGATACTTACTTGTCAGCTTTGTTTAGTAGTGACACACTCACTTGTCCAAGAATAATACTCAAGTAAAGTCTGAAAAATACAGATCAAAACATGTGAGTCACAGTATCATGTGTTATGGCGATTGTTTGCAAACATCCAAAATGATTCATACTGTCTTGACTAGATGTAAATTGGCTAATATTTTTTCAACATGTAAATACTGAAGAAATTTTATTTGGGCCAAAAGACATAGCTACCCTGATATTGCTGGTTGAAATCTCGTCAACTTCAGAAAGCTATGACATATTGAGTTTCTGAACTTTGCTCAAAATATATAAACATAGAGAAATACTCAAATGAATCATTTTTTTAATACATGACATGTAGTTAAACTTAATCATTGAGGCCAGATTTAAAAGTTAAACAGCACAAAAGTGACATGAATCTTAATTTTTAAATATTATTCAATCATTACACTGTATATGCAATAAAATAAACATGAAAAGTAAGGATACTTGTACAAATCTGCTGTTTTCATTTTGATTTTTGTATGTCTGTAATTTTATTTTAGTTTGTAAAGTAGGTAGTCATTTATATACATGATATAGTATCTTACCCATTTTTGTGAGGTAGAATATCTTCCATATCTCTGAGAGAGTTTTTACGACCTAGCACCTTCTGGTTGAGCTCTTTCCCTGTTGCCCTTACTTCTGGATCGTCCGACTTATTAGCCCTAGATTAATTAAGTTAATAAGGTATTAGTACTATACTAATCATTTTGGAATTATTTATATACTACTATACATTTTCTGTTTTCTCATCATACTCATTGGCTAAAAGCATAGAAAACTTTTTCGATAAAATGTTAAATTTGCAGCGGCAAAAATCATGAGAGGTTAATATAAGAATTGGAACAGCATCCATGTACAAAATGTACCTAAATATAAATATAGATTTTCCTAGGTAACTTTAATTTAATGATGTATGTATATGACCATAGTCAAGTAAATTCCTGAGGATTTTTCTTACTTTTTCTTCTTGTTTTTGGTGTACTTTTCTTCTTGTTTTTTGTGTATATGGTTTCAGTAAACTTTATTGAAAATTTCAACTTCTGAAATTAGCAACTGCAAAAGTACATGATACTTTAAGTATAAAATCAGGGAGCAGTTCTAATAGTATCTTGAGCAAATAATATTAAATTCAGGAAGGATAAAAATTCCTATAACAAAGCAATTATTGTCTATTGATTTCAATTGATACAATGATCTATCAACCATCACCAATAAAATAACAGGGTTGTCATTAAAAAAATAGGTTGGTCTAAAACACTTTATATCACATACATCACATTTATCTTCATTTTGCCAAAGTTGATTTGTACATGTGTAATGATTATTCTAATGCAACATCATTTGTAACGTACATTTTGATTGGATAATGTTGTCAATTTTCATGGCATCAATTCAAAATTGCAGATGCCATTTGACATGTTTTAATTGTATGATTTGACATTGTTTTCTGTCAGTTTCATTAACAGTATTGTATTTTAAGCTCTTATGGCATCAATTTGTGATTTGATGGTAGCAAATACCTGAATGCTGGCTCCACTATAGTGTAGCCAGTAAACTAATATTGCAACCATCAAATCAACAATCGATGCCGTTGGAGCTTAAAATACAATACAGTTATCTTCTTAGTATTATACATTCATGTGTTTACTGTGTGATTATTTTTTTCATGTTGATACACCCAGATATTCATTTACATACATGCCATTAAAACATTTTTACCTTTTTAGAGATTCATGTATTTTTTTCATTCTGTATCTTTGATGTGCCACCCCATTGAGACATTTTTTCTGCAGAAGTCCAAGTTCTTCCAAAGTTTTCTTGTATGATTCATGATCTACCTAAAATTAAATTTTAATATATTTTTTAGGAAAATAGCCATTAAACAGTTTCGCATTTTCTTTTCAATTATGCATTCTCCTTAATATCACTATTTGGAAATACGCGCTGGCTTCCTTAAATTCCTTATGAATGTAAACTCAACCAATGATATTTCCCATATTGAATTAAATTTACCTTAAATGAACAAACAGTTTAGTAACTAAATGTACATTCAATTATACCAGTAATTCTTTTAATGCATAAATGTTTTTTGAAAGTTTTGTTTTCTTTTTAACTATCATATAATTAAGGTACAGTGAAAATAATGCATTTTGCAGAAAAAGAAAATGTTTTAAAAACAAAGTGCATCTCAGCTTAATTTATGCAATTAAAAATATAATCTCAATTTATTTTCTAATTCACACCAAACTTTATTACCATGATTTCTTGATGCTACCATTGTGAATGTTTTTAGGCCAAAAAAAATATATGTCTGTTTCCTGTTTCCCGACCGACCCTGACTCAAAACCCTAGATCTTTTTAGTCAATTCCGGAAAAAATCGTTTCCAGTCCGATCCAGATCCGTATTTGACTATACCAAAACAATCAAAATGGCTGCTCCCAGCACAAATGTGCTACATATTGAAATAAACAATTAATTTCCCCATAGGCGACAATGGTAGCCTTTTTCGAGATACAGACTTTAGAAAGTTTTTTTTTAGGAAACCTTGCTAGAATCAAAGAAAAGTTATTAGAACAGTATTTTTTGGTCCAAAAAATATATGTTCGCGTTGCTTTTCTTAGCGTATTTTGTACTTATCTCCCATGCCTATCAATTTTGCCCTTAAAAATATGTGTCTTGTCCTAGCGTTGAAAAGTCATCTCAGTGCCTTTAGGGCTACGGCATAATTTTTATTTTGCCTTTTGTATAAAGCAGAGTGCACGAAGTCTCTAATAATAAAAAATAACGGGCGCACATATCAACCAATCAGGATTCGCCATACTCTTAATTCTGAATACCATGTTATGCTCATAAAATGGCTGCGCCCATAAAATCTAATGGTGTATTGTAACCTACAATTAAGTTTTAAAAAATGTTGGCACTGGGAAGATTATTCAATTAAAGCTTCTTTAAAGAGATTAAATAATTTTAGGGTACAGGAACCTAACCAAACATGACATTTAACCAACTGCAAATCTGATAGGCAGTGCAAAAATAATAAATAAAAAAAAAATCCCAACCTACCGACCCTGATTTGTTTGCCTTGGAAACAGACATATATACATTTTTTTTACCTTATAATAAACATACATGATAAATAATAAAATTATGGAATGTAATAAAATACAACAAGTGCACTAAATTACTTCATATGAAAGATATAACATATAACAATACAAGCATACAAGGACAAGGATTTAAACAACTACTTGTTCTGTCTACAGGTCAAGTATATGGCCTTGAACAAAGAAAAAACATACATGATGTGTATGGATTTACTATGGAATGGAAAGGTTTAAAACTATGGTTGTTTGCATATTACTATATGGCTTTATCAGCTTGACTCATCCAGTGTTATCAACTTTTATTTTAATTCAAGAAAGTCAAGGTTGTGGAAAATAACTACTCAGATTCCAGAGATTACAACTACACTGTATTTAAGTAACCATTGGCGGATCCAGGGGGAAGGTTCCGAGGGTTTCTTACTTTGTTAGGTAAATAAATGATACTTTTTTTTTACGATGAATACATTTAAAACAGGACATGTCATGCATATTGATGGAATCTCCCCTTTTAGAAAATCAGTCACTGAAAAGACCTGCTGTTTTATTTATTTTCTATAAGTTGTAGCTATATATATATAGGACAATGGAAAATTTACGAAAATAAAAAAATGTTTAGAAAATGACAATGGATGATATGAAAATGAATATGATGCTTTTTTTTTTAACAACTTTGTGTTACAGGAAAACTGCTGAAAAGGAAAGTGTTGTTGCAAGCGACTGACATTTGTGAACACCAGGGCAACAAGACATCACTTTCTATGGTAGGGCTTGTGAGCAAATAATCAAATAGGATAGTGGCTTAGACCTACAATGTACAATGTACATGTATGCCCAGTCACTTGCTAGCATGAGCCCTTTAATTAGCAATTGATTTAATATTGCTCTTTAACAGCTACCTGAATTATGGAGAGTTAATACAACTAGTGACATGTACAAATGTAGTAAGTGGGTGATAAAATTCAATGATCAATGCAAATTTGGAAGACTAGCCTAATTCTGTCACTTTATATCCCAAATAAACTAATTATCTAATTAATTTATCCCATACTGTTACACGTATGAATAGAGTGTATTATGAAGTTATAAATTAACAAGTTTCAAGGCCAAAAAAACATGATAATGAAATGTTTTACCTTGAACTCACTGGCAGTGTCATTCAAGCTTATCAGCTGTTCACACTTTGACAAGGTAATACAGGTTTAAATAAATGCAATAGTGACCTCAAATAAAGTACATTATTATCCCTTTTTGTAAAGCATCCTTTAATTGCAAATAGAAAATTAATACCTGTCATCTTGCACAAAACAGACTGATAAATGAGGCCATAAAGTTCTGATTTCATCAGAATTTGAATAGTCACATTTTATTGTTATGACGCATTAAAATTGTAACTATTGTAATATTACCTCTAGTTGCATATAATCTTTTTCTAGATCTTCCCAGTCCTCCATCATGGACCTTACAATAGTGTTTCCACATTTTTCTCCACTCAAATCTTGGTCTGACTGATCATCCATCTCTGCATGCAAAGTTCCTTTGAAGAAATTACTTCCGGTTTTAGTTCAAAAGGTCATTTCTTATTCTTTTTTCTATTTGATGTCCAACCTTTACAGGGTCACCGCATTAGAAAAAATATGCGTTCGCTTTTGGTCTCGATAATTAGCAACAAGAAGCGTCAAGAAGTTCCGACAAGAAGCGACAAGAAAATCTTTTTTTTATATAATAAAAATATATGCATTTAGTCTTTTTTAATAGGGGCAATGAATTGATAATTTTTATTATTATACTGATAGATGAAGAAATTAAAGATCATTAAACATTTCATGATGAAAAAGGGATTGTGTAGTTTTTATTATTAATATCAAGGATTTGTATAGTTATCTAACTATACAAATCCTTGTTAATACAAATCCTTGTTAATACAAATCCTTGTTAATACAAATCCTTGTTAATATATATTGATAGATGAAGAAATTAAACCATGATTTGCCAGTGATGAAGGGATTGTGTAGTTTTTATTATCATATGAATAGAGTGAAGAAATTGTAAGAGCAAAGGAAATGCACACGCTATAAAATGAAAATAAAAACAAAGGTTTTTTCACTATTTCTTTGAAGGATTTATTGCAAAAAAACCATGAAAAATATAATTTCCTTTCTATAACTGTACAATTCATTTTTCATGATATGACCAATGTTAGCTGTGGACGGCTGCACCCTATAAGGTAATACACAAGGTGGAACATCAAATGAGATTAACGAGGCGCGTGTCCCTTGTTTTATTGATAAAATAACATCCATGATTAACACCTTCAACTTTGTACACGCGTCAGACTATACACACGCGCCAATATATACAATCATTGTAAATAGCGAACGCTTATAGATTGAAAACTCAAGCTTGTCATTGATTTCCCAATGATGCATAAACATGATAAATATCGTTAAATGAGGCAATACACTATATAAAATGATGTAAAAGATTGAACTCGTATAAAGAGAAAAAAGGAATGATATTCCTGTTGATATATATTTTTTTTAATTTTTCAAAATTTAAATTCGTCAGATCCTGACGCTGGTGAAGAAACTATTATTGGTCAAAACTCAATTTACATACAGTGAATGGGAAGATGAATATAACACTATATATTTAATATGTATACAAATGTGAAATCACGAATTTTCAGTGATGGGGAATATCCAGACTACTTTCCATGTAATGTATATAGGTGTAATACAAGGAGAAAATTTATCTCCCATCCTTTTTTCTATTTATTTAAATAACTTAGAAAGATTTTTTCAGAACAAAAATATAAACGGTTTGGAATCTTTATCGGATCAAATAGAGAATGAGCTAAATATTTATTTAAAACTCAGTGTTTGATGTATTGTACGCAGACGACACTGTTTTTATATCAGAAACACAAGCAGACCCACAGGCACTTGTCTCAGATCCCCCCCCCCCTAATATACCTTAATATAACACTAAAAATGTTAGTTTTAAATATGCTGATATTGAGTTAGATATTGTTGAAGAATTCACATATCTTGGTGTATTATATTCTTGAACAGGAAGTTTCACAAAAGCAAAAAGGCACAAGCTGATAAAGCAACAAGGGCTATGTACGATTATGACGATATTTTAAAAAGGGGAGATTACATAATTTAGATATTTTAAAAAGTCAGCTAGAATTATTTGATAAAGTAGTTAAGCCTATCAGTATTATTATACGGCCGTGAAGTCTGGGGAATGGGTAACACCTCTGTTATAGAACGTGTTCATCTACAATTTTGTAAATGACTGCTTAATCTAAAAAAAACACGCCTGATTTTATGATCTTTGCCGATTCCCACTGGATGTTTTTATTAAAATACGTACTATTAATTATTGGGACCTAACAGCTTGTAACTGGAGAAGATAAGAAGCATCCACATCCAGTTATTCATTCTATACAATCTTGTTACTGGTAGATACAATGGAAATTTAGCTTGGTTCAAGAATGTAAAATTTGTGCTTGATAATTGTGGACTATCAAATATATGGAACACTATAGATATTTTATAAGTAAAAATTGGTTGCATGATACTGTTAAGGGCATACGATACAGTTTTGATTCTGTATTTACAAGTTCGTGAAAATTTGCATATAGGCTATTTTTTACCTGATTAAATCAAATATGTAATAAAAAATATACCTTCATGTGCTACTTTTTGAGTAAAATGAGGTCGAAATTTTGTATATTTGCCCGAAATTTAGATTTGTGGCCGTAATTTCTTTTTCGAAAGAAAGACATAACTTTTATGTTATAAAAGATAAAAACAATTTGTTTTTTGTTAAATAATCGGTAATTTCTGTATTTTATAAATATCTTAAAAAAAATGCATTTTTTTTTTATCAGAAATAACTCATATTTATCAAATGTTCATGAATTGAGGTAAAAACGTAATTTTTTACTGTATGTTTATCACAATTAAAAAAATTCCTCTATTTACAGTTTTATAAAATTTGGGTCACATAATCTCCCTGCAAAATGAAACTAAATGCCGTTTTGAAAAATAGGGGTCCATGAACTCGTTTTCAATTTAAATCAGTTTGAATGATGAAAATCAGTCGAAAAATGCACCTTTTCCCGATATGTCACAGTTTGACGTCGCGAAAATAACAAATTACGTTAGCAACGTCATTACCTTCCCTGTAACTGTATCGTATGCCCTTAAATTAAAATTAACTGACCAGTTCAGACAGACATGGTATGCTACTGTACAGAATTATGCAACAGCTCTAAATTATAAGTTATTCAAAAATAGTATAAATTTCGAAACTTACTTTGATATTTTAGATGACAAAAACATTGGCATGCCTCTTTTTATAGATTTAGAACTTTGAACACAAAAATTGCTATCGAAATTGGTAGATGGCAAAACATTCAGAGAGAAAATCGTATTTGTACTTTGTGCAATAACGGTGATTTTGGCGACGAGTTCCATTACATTTTAGAATGCTCGGCAATAGACGATAGTAGAAAATTGGTACTAAAGAATAATTTTATAAACAGACCAAATATTTTTAAATTTCAAGGTCTCATGAATAGTAGCAACCCGTTTGAACTAAACAATCTGTGCAAGTTTATAAGAATTATTATTAAATGCCTAGAATTTCCTGGGTAATTACTTTACATTTGTATTTAAAATTTATACTTTGTTAATTTTATTTAAGAATTGAATGCTTCTTTTTGTAAATTTATTGGGGTGTAAAAGCGTTGACCAAAGTACATTTTGTATTCCGCGCTTCATACAAAATGTACTTCGGTCAACGCTTTTACACCCCAATAAATTTACAAAAAGAAGCATTCAATTCTTAAATACAAATATATGTCTCTATACCATTGGTTTAAGAGAAGAATAAAGATATATGTCAGTTGATGTCAAGGCCGTGACTAGGCATCTTACTTTAGTGAGGCGAACATTTTTTTTTTGGAGGGTATAATATGAATGGTGCAAAATCCTGCATTCTAGGCATTTTTAGAGAGTTTAATAATGTTTTGAATTTGGACACGTTTTATATAAATTTTTCATATTTTAAGACTTTTACTGACACAAAATTTTTAACAACTATTCAAATTCATATGTAAGATAATCATCGAAATATCACTGATTTGAGTCTGCTGCCAGAACATAGAACAAACATCGATTCAATAGAGTTTGCCATTTTTTTCTATGGCCGGTTTAGTCAAATCGTTTCAGAATCATAATTTGGCCTGCTGATATCCTTATCGCGATGAACATGGAGAATGGCAAGACTGCACAATCTCTCGCCGCTCATGCATGCTCTTTTCCAAGTTTTCCGTCGTTTCAGGGCAGTCTGTGTTTCTAAAGGTAGCATATTATCATCCACACAATGATCAATGTCTCAGTCTCCCAATTCCTTCTCCATCAGCAATTATAATTTATCTCAGGTGTTTGAGAATATTTGACTGACTTGACTGACGGCAGAACTGGTATCGTGGCATCTATTATATCAGAAGTGCATTTAACTTGATTCATTCAGTCACACATTAAGGTTTAAATATCATACAGGGGCGGATCCAGCCATTTAAAGGGGGGCATAACCGAGGACATTGATCGTACAAAAAAATGGGGATTCCAACCCCCGAACCCCCCTCTGGATCCGCCACTGCAGGGGCGGATGCAGGAATTTTCCAAAGGGGGGTGCTATCCCAGGGCAAAGGGGGGGGGGGGTGCAAAACATATGTCCCGATACAAATGCATTGATCGGCCAAAATAAAGGGGGGGGGGGGTGCGAACCCCCGGAACCCCCCCCCCCCCCCCCCCTCTGGATCCGCCACTGCACTGTCATATCAAATATAATATAATCAAAGCAATGGTAGAATATATAAAATAATATGTTTTTAAGACATACATGATATATTGAGTAGTGTTACAGAGTTATTTAAATTTTTGTTCATAGATGTGTGATAATTTTTGCCGGGTAATAATTTTTCAATAAAATGAAATGATGCCATTGTTTACCATATATGTCTTTATAATTTTTATCATATTATGTTGTACACTTGGTCTACGTGTTATATTGATCATAAATTAATTGATTTTTTTTATTTGAAAAATCTTTCATTACATCCGGAAATTACTTCCCGTTTTTGTTGTTGTAAAAATCATTTTAAACTAATTTCTTTCGTTTCTTTCCCCATCCCTTACTTGATCTAAATTTTGACCTGTCAATGTGTATCGGCATTGCGTAACATTTGACAGCTTGATGGTTAACATTCCCCACGCATATAAGATACAAGCTGAAAACCAGTAAGTTTCAGATTATTAACTGAGCATTTAAAATTTGTGCTGTGAATTTATATTCATTTTGGTCTTCATTTAGTCAGAGACATATATGTGTATATATGTCTCTGATTTAGTTAACCTGTCCAAATATAATTAATTATCATACAACTTCTTGGAAAGATCAGAGATATATATACTATGTATTTATATGTCTCTGGAATGATATATAAAATGTGTACTTTGACGCCTTACGGTAAATGATGTATCCATAAAAATCTAAATAGAAAAATACCACCATGAGGATTATAAAGATAATCATGATAATCCACGTTAGACGACACTGTAGTGTGCACATAGCGTAGAGAGCTTCAAATCTGCTCTCACGCCCAGCCAATAAATTGGTGGCGCTCTCTCAAACTATTGTACAGATACAGACTATATTTGCATGTGGGAGGTGGTTTGTGTCGACTCCTTCCAGGACCTCATTTGTAGTGGCCTATACTGCATTCTTATATGGCAGTTCCAGGATACATTTTTCAGAGGAATCTGTCATGTGACTTCAATCAACATGTAACAAAAATGCATGCATAGTCAAAATTCCAACACAAGTAGGTGAAAGTTTGATTTCATAAGTAGTTTCACAAAATATTTGGTAAACTACATGTACATGTAAAATCTAAAAAGATGGTCACCCTGCCTCAGTCTTACGGGAATCTAGATTACATACTTATGGAAGAAAAATTAGTTCTATACTACCCTACAGAAAGCTGATTATGAAAGTGCTGGAAACTATTGATAGAGCAGGGATACAGCTGCGCCTTTTATCCGGTAAATGACGTCATAAAGGCATGTGAAATTGAAGATCTCTTCTGTTGAAAGACATGATTCCAGAAATGACTATTAGATCATCAAGATACATGATATTAGATTTTGACTAAACAGAGATATAGATTCAAAAGAACTGGACATTGAATGCATTTCCAAATGTACATTGTAAAACATTCAAGTAACAAATGTCCAACATTTGTCCAATTTTGGAGATTGGTTAAAAAAAATAATCACTCTCAAAGATTTAAATAATTATATTGTTTTGAAGTTGAACTAATAAACTACTAAGTGTTTTAATATGTCTAAATCAAATTAAACATAAAATAAACATTTGATAAGGGAAAAAGAATTAAAATACTGTTTTCAGAGTGAATTTCTTAGAACTTTGTATTGTATGCTAATTAATTAAGTAAACTACTTGTCAACTCTTGATGACCCGGACTTAAAAATTCCATTTATAAGCTATCTCTTGGATAAATCTGATAGTCTACTGGTATCAATGAAAGAATATATACATGTACATTATGAACGAGTCTAAATTGAAAACTACGTTCAAACCTATGATTGCGTTGGATAAAAACCGCAATTTTTATATGTGTGCATGTCAATCATATTTCGTTGTATATATTTAGATACATATACATGATATATTATAAGTTTTGATATTTGTTTTCAGACTTGATTAATATGGAAGAACTTGAAGTTTTGGAGTCGATATATCTTGATGATATCAAAGTTAACAAGGATGAACAGTAAGCTATAATTAAGTGAACTTTCACAAGATAAATTGATTATTGGTTGACTATTATATCATGCATGTTCAGGACAAATCTTTTACAAGAGAAATGAGTTAATGAGGTATATATTATAAGAATGACTGATATTCTATTCCTATGTACACTATTGATGTAAATTTTATTTGTTAGACAAGGAATCATCTATGCTAGAATTCATGCTTGCATAGTATGTAGAAGTTGATCAAAGGGTAAAATCTGAAGTATTACTTTATTTATTTCACTTGACTGGGCGGGGTTTAACGGGTTCACTTATTTAAGACCAGTCCATCTATAGACAGGTGTTTTGGGATAAACTCATCAATGAAGTGTCCAGTTAATTGCCCATATCATACACACACTTCATTTGTATATCCCTTTGGTGACACTGATAGGTGATTAGAAATCAGTGTCCTTATCACACACATCTTCAATTAGACTTTCATTATACAAATAAAAACATAAAGTCCGCACCAATTAGATGAATAAATTAACATTGGTAATAAGAGTAGCTAAAGCCTTATTTGCACATTCTGCAGACTGGGAAATAACTTAATGAATAAATATAAATAAGTCTTTAAAAAGAAGTTCAAATTTCTTCGTTTTGAAGACAATAACCATGAAACATTGTGCATTTACAGAGATTCACCTGTCAGTATACAGTTACAGTTACACCCAGCCACAGGAGATGAACTAGATAAAAGATATGTTTGTATGACCTTGACATTGAGCCTACCTCAACAGGTTTGTACTGTAGTATAGATATACTACTACTGTGGATTCATGTATTTTTGTAGGTACCAATTTTCGTGGATTAAGGAAAACACATGTTAGTGGATATATTTATTTTTATTGTACAAGTCTATAGAAAATTTGTTATTTCTTGAACCTTATATTTCATGGTTCTTACACCACGAAAATTGGTATCCACGAATAATAGTGAATCCACCATACATTACATTTACTTTTTCCATTGGTTCATCTTTTCATTCAACAAGTTTTCCATCACCCTTTTCTCTGTTGTACTGAATGAAATTTTGTCAGCAGCTTAAATGTGATGAGTTGTAACTTGCAAGCATTTTTTGGATCTATTAGATACTTACTTTGCTAATGATTTGAATTAATAAGTTGAATGAACTTAAATCTTTTTCACACTTTTCTCAAGTAATGCTGAAAAAATTACTTTAATGTTTTGTCAGTAGCTTTGTGAGCTTAAAATAAATGTGAGCTGTTAGTGTATATTTGGAGTTAATAGATTGTTATAGGTGTCAAATTTTTAATAGATTGTTATAGGTGTCAAATTTTTAACAGAATTACTGGCCTTTGTAGCTGGCAGCAGTTTTTGCATTCAAGTTTATTCTTTCACCAGCGACGAAGTCAAAGGGGATTTGCACTCTGTTTGTCCGTCCGTCCATACGTCAGTCTGGCAAATCAGTTTTACAGACTTTTTATCATGACAAGTTACAGGTCGAGTTTGATTTTCATGATTTTAGCTTTTTTCCTTGTTCAGTAAAAGCCCTCTCCTTACAATTAAACTTTTGTTGAAATACTTAATTACTAAATTTCTGTTCAAAGTGAAATAACTTAATTTCTGTTCAAAGGGAAATAACTTATTTTTTCAACTTTCCCTAAGATTAAATTTTGATGAAATACTATACTTATCAATTACTAAATTTCTGTTCAAAGGGAAATAACTCATTATATTTTTGGAAGACATTGATTGTATATGACATTTTGGATTTTTAACCTTTTCTTTCGTAAATTGTTTGTAGAACTGACTAGTAGGTTTGTTTGTTATTTCATGTAGTTTACAGTATGACATGTTATAGATCAAGTTAGAATTCCGTTCCATTTCAATGAGTTTTTAACCGGAAGGGTATTGTGTATTGCCATGCAATACTCACAGATACATGTTTAAAACTAAAATCAATGTCACTAGTAAAAACAAATACAGTTTGTTCATTTGATTATACCTAATAATAAGACACTAAAATAAATATCCATTAAATGATAAATTTTTAGGAACCATAAATAACTGGTACTCTGGAATGAAACGAATATATAGAGCTCTAATGTTTCAATATTTTTCAGTACCCTGATGAAGTACCAGACATTGTCATCACTAATCCTAGAGGTATTGCAGAAGAGGAGGTACAAAGGTAGGCAATGTAGTTTTGAGGTTTTATTTAAATTTATAAATGACAAACTTTGAAAAGAACATGTTTTTGTTACACACATATAGAATAAATGATTGAAAATCATGCATGGTATATATACACCAAATTTCTTAAGCTTTTATAGAAATAAGGTGATTTAGTATGATTGCCAATGAGGCAACTGACCATCAAAGTTCAAATGATGTAAGCATTATGGACTTATATAAAAAGCATAAATATTACATACAACTGCATGTGACAGTGAGTGGAAGTTAGAAATATATAGAAGCTATAATACTTTGAGGAATGGAAAAATTGAAAGTCCAGAGTGCAATATATGAATGCAAATACATGTCAAATAAGATGAAACATGAAATTAACTGAACAAAGAAAAATCTTAGAAATTTCTATTATTGTAGAAAAGAAAGGCAGTTTAAATTTTCATTATATGATAAAATACTTTATTGTTGATTTATTTTTCAGTTTACTTGAAGAATTAGAAAACTTAGCCTTGGAAAGAGTAGGTGGACAAATGTTGTATGAAATAATTGAGGTAAGGTTATATGGGGTAGGATTGTCTACTTATCAAGAACGGACATGAAATATTCAATCATAAAGAGAACCATTAAATATAGACACTTAAACATTTAATAAGAACAAGATAGTCCAGTGAATTAAAAAAAATGCTGTCTTCCTTACTTATTCAAGTTTTTAGAGTATAGAAGGGAGATAACTCTTTGTTCAAATTGATTTACCTGAATTTACAATACTGTAAAACAGAAGCTCTTTAGGGCAATTAAAACAGACATGTTACTATTGTATACTAAAAGTACCAACTTAGCAAATAACTTCAGTCAAACGTGGAAGAACACAGACAAAGGTTAATCATCATTTACCATTTTGATCCAGATAAATATTGACATCAGGTATTTATGTTATTTTCAGCTTGCCAAGGAGAGTTTAACTGACGGGAATGTACCATACTGTCCATGTACAATATGCTGTGAACACTTTACTGAGGAAGATATGTTTACCAAGACTGATTGTTATCATTACTTCCATAACAACTGTCTCCAACGTTACATAATGCATCAGCTAGATGTACAAAAGCAGGTTGAAAAATCACGTATACAACATACAGAAGTTAATGAAGATGACAAAAAGGTATATAAAATTACATTACTTGTTTTACTTCAAGTTTAAGGTAATCACTAATGTATTGTGTGCTGAAAATGTGGCACTGTTAAAATGTTGGCCACATAATTTCATCAGACAATGCCAAAAGTCTATCAGACAATGTCATGATCAAAAGTCCAGTAAGAGTTGATTGAGATTGTTTAGGACTACACTAAATGACCAATCGTTACAACTTAAGAACAAATGGAAAAAGGCCAGGACAAAATGCTGACTCATATTTTTAAAACATATATTTGATGGACTAGTGCCAATAGTGATGGTTTATTTTAAAAAATTGCTTTGCTCTGAAATGGCTCATTGTTGAAGGCTGTACAATGGCCTATATCTGTTAATGTCTGTGTCATTTGGTCTCTTATGAAGAGTAGTCTTATTGGCAATTACACCACATCTTTTTTTATATTTGCTCAGAAATGGCTAAACATTAACAGGAAGAAATGTTTTATAAAAAATGAAAGAATTTACAGGATGATAAATCAATATAAAGGTGATGACAGAGTTCTTCTCAAGGAGCAGGTCCGGTAAGGACAGATTTTAGCCCCAAATTTCAGGTTCATCTGACAAAAGATTTTGAAAACTGTTTAAACACTTAAGTGTCTATTTCAGTTGATTCATTTAGTTTATGTTAAAAATTTTAACAGATTTACTCATTCAAAAACACTCCGATTCAAGCTTCATTATGAAAAATCTATCAAATATGCTTTTTTTAGATGTTTTTTGTCAAATATGAAAGTGGCCTCATCTGTGTTCATCCATAACCTTTATATATGTTATGTATTGTCATCAAATACAACTTATATTTCAATATTGAGAATGAACACAAAGGCAGCCACTTTCATTTGAGATGGAAACCGTCTAAAATTTAACTAAAATGTTAAAATTGTGAAGATTTCAGTAATTTAGCATGCCTTAATGATGCTATAACCCGATATATGTATATTGTATTGTCAAAAACAGCCCAAATTCAGTCAGGGGTACTACTTGTACAAGTGTATTTTATTTACTTAAAGAAGTGAAAAAAAATATACACATACAAGTAAATAAATAATGTTTGAATAATCTCCCCTTAATTTTCTGAAAAATTTACTTGTATAAGTAAATTTTTCTTACAATCCAACAAAAATCCTCAAGTTTTGAGATATAAAATCATGCCTTTAAAAAATTTTCCCAGGTTTGCTCAAATTTTTTCATTAAAGATCAATGTTTCATCTCATTAATTCATCAAAGAAACTGATTGAGCAAAGATCTTGTATATTTGCGCAAAGCCTTCAAAAATTGCTCCTTTGGGGCTTGTAAATGAGCAGTGTTAAGAAGATAAAAAACAAATGGGACTTTCATTGTCCATGAAATTACACTTAAATGATTATTAAAGACATATGTAAAGGGTACACAATTTAAAATTCTATTAGAGCA
Source organism: Mytilus trossulus (assembly GCF_036588685.1). Taxonomy (NCBI): domain Eukaryota; kingdom Metazoa; phylum Mollusca; class Bivalvia; order Mytilida; family Mytilidae; genus Mytilus; species Mytilus trossulus. The sequence continues at coordinate 19,462,201 of NC_086380.1, forward strand.
AAGAAATCTTAAGAATTCAAGAAAAGAAGAAAGGATAATTTTTTTTACTTATACAAGTAAAAAATTCTGAATGCCTAAGGGACATAACTCAGCCATTTTTTTTTTACCTATACAAGTAAATAAAATTCACTTGTATAAGTATCCTACAAATTTACTTATATGTGTATATTTTTTTTACTTCTTCAAGTAAATAAAATACACTTGTATAAGTAGTACCCCTGACTGAAATTTATGTAGCAGAAGTATGCTACTTTTCAATAAATAAGTAAAAGTTTACATTTTGAAAAAGTTTGTAAAACTGCTATATTTTGGGGCCAAAAAGGGGTCTTTCTGGACCTACTCCTTTTATTGCTCATTTTTGAAACTGAGGAATATTAAAACTGTTTTCCATGAATCTCTGTATCCCATTGCTTGATTTCTTTAATCAAATTTTTAAATTTCCCTTATTGTTTCAGATCAAGTGTCCTGTATGCAGGGAAGAAATTTGCTATGATCCAGAATTTTTACAAGATGATTTCAGTAAATTGAAAAAAGATGAGACATTATACCAACCATCCTGCGACATGAGAGTATGGCAGAAAAATATGGCTGAGCTCTACCTAAAACAGAAAGATAAAGGAGGAATAATTGATGTAGAGGCTGAGAAAAACAAATATCTACTAACAGATTCAGATGTAAGTTTACAATGCAAAAAATAATTATGATGGTTCTGACTTACTCTGAACTTCTGAAGTTAATTTTCAAGCAATAAGGACATCGTCTTAAGAAGTTAAGATTGAGCTTATTTCAGCTTTAATTTAAAGTTTGGTAGATATGATATGATTGCCAATAAGACTGCTATCCACAAGTTAACAAATAGCATAGATGCAATTAAGAAATGGTCATCAAAGCCTGACTTGACAAAATGTTACACAATTAATATTAAAATTAAAAAAAACGTTTCATCATGTTCCATAATCAACTTCCATTACTGTGCATTAAAATCAATCTAAATTTTTGGTAGACATTTCTAGCCATTTAGGTAATACTATAAACAGACTAGGAAAAATGGTGTTTTCAGTTATATTTGCATTAGGATTATGTAGTTAAATAAAAAAGAAAGGATATGTGGTATTAATCCATGACACAAAATCAGTTCATCATCATGCACAACAAAAAACACACTAAGCAAAGGAACTGCTCTTTTTTTGTCAATCTTCGTCTCAAAGTCATCGTGAGACATTCAACACAGAACGAAAACAATTTCACCTCATTGCAAGTTTAAGGAGACGGACCCCCTAACACTGTTTTGATTAGAATTATATTCATCTGACAATCACACCACAACTGTAAATTTAAGAACAAAAACCATGGAGTAAGTTCAATAAAAAAAATATGGCACAGAAATAAAACATGTACTGTCAAAATTTAGCCCAACAAATACATGTACAACCAATACAAACATTCAGACTACCACAGGGTACATCAATATATATATGTTGGATAACTTGGTAGGAAATAACTAATGTTTAGGACAAATAATTCCAGTAGACTGTAAGAAATAACAGATTTGTAACTTATCTTTATTTATTATTGCTTTTTCAGAATGAAATTCCTATAATTGTTTCAAAAGTAATAACTAATAATACTGAAAATGACCAAATAAAGCAACCAAATTTAGATAAAGAGGATTTAAGAAAAAGAACTTCAGCCTCCTCAAAATTCCACAGAACAGGTCATGGGCAAGGCAGACATGATAGAGAGCCTCATTTCCGTGGTCGTAAATTTGATGATCGATATGATAGGCCTCAGTCTGCTTCTGATAGACCAAACCAAAGAAGAGGCTATGGTTATAGACCATCATCAGGTAGACAACAGGAATATTCAAAAAGGGAGTATGATAAAAGACCAACATCTGGTAGCAACTACAGGAGAGGGATTGGTAGGGGAAGTAACTCTAAATCTCCTAGAAATGATTCTTCATTTAAGAGTAAGGATTTTAGGGATAACACAAATGAAAAGCATAATCCTGGAGATAAAAGTACCAGTAATGGTAAGAATGGATTGGAGGAAAAGAAATTAATTAACAAAGATTCAGAATCACCAAGGAATGACGTAAAAGTGAATGACATGCAGAAAAAAGAAATAGAAAAAAGTAATAAAAGTGAGTCAACTGCTGAGAAGAAAACGGGAAATAGAGAAATGAGAGGCTCAACGAGTGATAAAGGTAGTGGGGAGATTAAAGTTATACCAAAGGATGAGTCAAATCAGGAGGAGAAAGTGGCTTCTAGTGATTCTAGGATTTCTGAAAAGGACAAAGCACCAGCAAACAGTACCAAACTTCCAGTATCAAAATTAGAAACTAAAAATTCATCACAGGTCACTCGTGATCAAATAAAGAATGATGGATATAAAGGTAGAGGTCAAAGGAAGCATGCTGGTGAGGTTAATAGAGGGGAAATTAAAAGTCAAGGTCGTTTCAGGGATGAATATCATCATGATAATTCTAGATGGAGAGATCAAGATCATTACTATGGTAACAGAAAATATTATGATGATCATCGTGATAATAGACACTATGATAGGCGAGGCCAATATCAAGATGAAAGGAAAGGGCAAGGTCAGAATTATGATAGAAAAACTCAAGGGTATTATGATAACAGAAAAATCCATGAATCAAAACAGAGGAGTGAAAATAACCGCAAAACAAGTGAAGCCAAAGAACCAGAAAAACAATCATCAAGTGATATAAGGTCATCTGAATCTGCAAAAACTAAAGAACCAGATAAGTTGTCTTCAAGTGATTCAAAATCAACTCAATCTGCAAAAACTAAAGATATTTCAAATGTTGACTTAAGTAAAACTACTCATGAACATGGTGCTAAGTCAACTGCTTTAAATAAAGAAGAAAAACCAAAGCATATACGAAAAGATGTACATAGGGACGAAAAAACAGGAGTACCTCACAGAAATAGAACCAGTATTAACAATTCAAAAATGAATTCAGACAGACAAGAAAAACGAGGATGTGATAAAAATAAAGACACAATAACAGCGAGCTCAACTACCAAAACAGATACTAGAACTGGTAGGCCTCCAGGATTTGAAGTTAAAGGCCCACCACCGGGATTCTCAGAAAAGTCTGTCAAACCACCACCAGGGTTTTAGTATAAAGCCTACTACAAATGTATTGTTTTTCTCAACCTGCTTGGCTTTTAGTATATATGAAATCTGTCTATTTTAATATGTATTTAAACCAAGTATATTTTATGGAACAACCCTTAAATATTCTGACATGAATGGAAGAATATTGTTGTATAATGCTACCCTATTGTCTTTCTACAGTTATTGTTGAATGCTTAGAAAAAAAAATCATATTTTTATCACATAATGAATTATAGTTGAGTAGATCTGAAATTTCCAGAAAATTGTATGGAGAGTTGTAAGACACAAGAAATTGTCAATTAAGTTATAATTTAGTATTCAAAAGTACAGCCTTTAAGGCTTTATTTATATATATTTTGAATGGGTTGTGGATGTTAGAAATATGCTTTCCAACACCTATGCTACTTTTTTTGGAATACATATTTAGCTTTATTTTAGCTTACATGATGTTAAGGAAAATAACATTTGTTAAGTTTTAATATATTAATGTTAAAATAATAATTTTCATTTGTTCATTAAGTTTTATTTATCAAGGTTGTAATTACAAGATACAGTACTGTAGAAACACGCATTTTCGTGGGGTTAAAATTTCTTGTTTGTGTATATTAAGGTGGTACCCAACACTTTAACTCAAATTAATTTGGCTCGTTTAATTTTCTTAAACTTTTGACAAAGTATTTACTTTGACCCTATGACAAAAATATAAAAAGCAATACAAAATTTGAACCAACTGTTTTATCAGAAAAATTACACTGGTTATATAGCAGTTTGACAAACACTTATTTTGATCACTGAGAAGCTTAATATTTCCATGACAACACAACGTAATTAAAACGTTTATCGGATTTTACAGAGTTATCTCCCTGTAGTGTTAGGTACAACCTTAATTAGATTTCATGGGGATTTAATTTCAAGGAATCCAATAAATGGAAGTGATATTATATATATGTTAAATTTTCGTGTTTTATTTAATTTGGAGGATATATTCTTTCCACGAAATAAATGAAACTAAATCCTCCACTAACATTTCTGCTTCTACAGTAACTAAGCATTTTTATCTGAACATTTTTTACCATGGAGTTCTGTTTATGCCAATGTGAATGCATGAATGAATATTAATTCTCATTAACTCTCTATTATGAATAATAGACAGTAAACATGGTAAATATCAATAGTGAAAAATAATATTTTATAAAAAGTAAATTACAAAATGATTGCTGGTGATTTTAAGGGATAGTTTGATAACTTTGAAGTCTGACAGCCTAGGACTAGTTTATGGATTGTAGTTTAGTTTTGGTGAAGTAGGTACATGACAATACAGGGAGATAACTCTGTAAACAGCTATATATTCAATGAGATTTGTTCGATAGTGTGTGGTTCATGTTTTTATGAAATTTTTATATTTTCGTCAAAGGTCAAATATATAGCATGAAATGTAACAATGATATGAAACAGGAACACACCAAAGTTTATATAATTGACATAAAAGAAAACAGAAAAAGACATAAATTGGTTTATATTTACTGTTTAAACACTATGATATTTTTCATAATCTTGCACAAAGGACTGTCAATTAATATCTATAGAATTATATATATATATCAGGGTAAATCATCCACTATTTCCAGTATTCATTGTAAAATTATTATAAAGGAATCACAGCGACAGCCATATTATAGTATATGCATTTTAAACTATGATTTTTACTAACAAATGGGATTTTTATGGAATTTATATTGTGTACTGGAGCAATGCATGATGCATGTGTTAATTAATTCAACCATTTCGAAAACTATGGAATTAAAAACTATTGCAATTAATGTACTGGAAGCTCCTGAAATTATAAATTGAGTAACTTAAATAAATGGGACACCTGAACATATTTATTTCACTCTTGATAATTGTCATTTAAAAAAGTAAAAATATTTATGATGTGCAAAACATATTTTTTCTGTAGTTTTTATTCATCTCTGTAACAGATTCATTTGTTTAGCAGGTTTTATTGTGTACAAATCAGTACAATAACATATTAAAATGATGCATTGTACTTTTAAAAGCAAAAAGCTGAGACAGATTTTTAACATGCTAGTCCACAAGGTATCAGTTCACAGGAAGACATAATTCTGACTACCAGTATGTCACCCAAAATGTCACATGCTTAGCAAAGAACCAACAAAAATAAATATTAAAGTCTTTGGTTTGACATTGATTAAAACCCCTTGACCTGCCCTTCTAGAGGCTCACATGTTACCACAAGAACCCAAAGACAATATAATGTGATGATTAAACACTTGTGAAATTACCTTTCAAAGACATTTTAAGTTACTTTTATGAACTTATTTCAACTTTTCATCATCAATTTCTTGTCTGTTGGATCCTTTCAGATTTTTCCTCAACACCGTGTTGTTTTTAGAAAGGGTTGTGGCATCCTTTTTGTTATGAAAGGGAAGTAACTCCTTACTACATGTAATCCCATATGGCAACTAACCATGTATGGTAACTAACCTATATTTTTCAGGACACCCTATATTAAATATACATAGTCACCACATGTAGTCCTTTAACCAATCATATCTCTATAAATCTATAGGAGGTAAGATATATATTCTGATACCTCATGTATCTGGTACATTCAGTATTTTTTTAATTTATTTTTCAAAATAATAAAGTGTCACATATTCAGCATTTATGCCAAGTAAGCAATAGAGATTCCTCAAATTTTGAAACAAGACAATTAAATTTTCTAGATATAGGAAGATGTGGTAAGAGTGCAAATGAGACAACTCTCAATACAAGTCACAATTTATAAAAGTAAACAATTAAAGGTCCAGAGGCGGATTTAGGGGGGGGGGGGGGGGGGGGCAGAGGGCCGGGACCCCCTTTTTTGGAAAAAAATGGTTGCTCATATAGGGAATAATTGAAGCGTGACTGAAGCGGGCCCCTCTTAGGTCAGTCAGTGGGTCCCCACTTATGAAAATTTCTGGATCCGCCACAGAGGTCAAAGTACGGTCCTCAACACTAGGCAGCAAGCTATAAAGGGCCCCAGAAATAACTAATTTAAAATCAGTCAAACAGGAAAACCAGCAGTCTTTTCTATAAAAAAACAGAAACAAGAAACACTTATGAACCACATCAACAAAAGACAATTACTTAACATTAGATTCCTGACTTAATTTTCTATTTTGACAGGATTAATTGTATAGCAATTGTTTTTTATTCAACACAAACAAAGGTCTGTTTGAAGGTTTCTGTTAAAAAGTATATGTGTCCCTTTGACTTTCATTTGATTTCACAGAGGTGAGATAATGTAATGTTTAGGAAGAGTGAAACAGAGTGAAACAGCCTTCAGAAAAGATATTACAACTACAATCATTAACCATTCAGGTTTTCGAGGGCATTGTTTTATCTTTCAATATAATTTATGAATGGACAAAGGGAGACTACCACATTACTCAAACTTGTATACAAATATTTTGTAATGTGTATTTGTTAATTTTTCGAAACCATTGGTACCAAATTCCAGGGAATGAGGTGAGACAACTCTCCATCCAAGTCACAATTTATAAAAGTAAACCATTAAAGGTCAATTTACGGTCCTCAACACAGAGCCTTGGCTCACACCAAACAGCAAGTTATAAAGGGCCCCTAAAATGGCTAGTGTAAAACCATTCTAACAGGAAAACCAACAGACAATTCTATAAAAAAAAAAACACCAGAAAATTACAAACACTTATGAACCACATCAACAGACAACAATTACCAAACATCAGATTCCTGATTTAATTTTCTTTTTGCCAGGATTAATTGTTTAGCAATTGTTTTTTTCAACACAAACAAAGGTCGGTTTCAGGTATTCAAGGGCATTGTTTTATCTTTCAATATAATTTATGAATGGACAAAGGGAGACTACCACATTACTCAAACTTGTATAAAAATATTTTGTATTATGTGTATTTGTTAATTTTTCGAAATCATTGGTACCAAATTGCGGGGTATGAGGTGAAGTTCTATCTCTAGGATATTGGATTTTATGGGTTTGCCAAAGACCATATATAAGCCTGTAGAAAATATGTTCTTCATTAAACATTTAAAATGAGATGTGTTCTTCTTACTTATAAAATCTACAAATAAAATGGTAAACATTGTACCATGAATTATAATTAATCCACATTTATACATCTGTATACATTTTGATCTTTATTTATTGAATTGTTAGTTATCCTTTATCTAGGTTAATTCAAGGACAGTTATAATTGTTATAATTTTAAATTGTTTGAATAAAATATAAGTTACATATGGACAACAGTGTTTTGTTTTATGTGATTGCTAAAGTGTATGTAAAGGACATGTGTAAGCTCTTGAGGGTTTCAGGAAACTGTATTTCTTGATTGATTGATACAATATATATATTAATACTTTGATCAAGTGTTGTTTTGACTTGGACAATTGAGTTTTGTTTCTCCAGTCAAAATAAAATGCGGGTGAATTAAATTACAGATTTGTTTTATCACTAAAAGTTCACTTCTGAAACCTTTAAGCAAATAGAAGTACACTTGACCTGCACCATTGTTAGGGTCAGTGCCCTAGACGTATTTTTATAAATATATGTTAAAAATAATGCTTAAAATCCAAAAATACCATTAGAAAATAGATAAAACACTTATGGGTGTTTACCACCATAGCCTATCAATAAAAAAAAATAGCAGTCAATTTAATATACAATTCAAATCAGAAATACCAGTTGCTTTCAACAATAATGAGATATTGGTGGCTTTCACTGTCACTAAGAGAATAAATAATCTGACGAAATCAGACACAACTAACTGGATCTTTTTACCCAAACTAAAGAATGATGGAGAGAACTTCACAATCGCAGAAATGATCAGCAAAATATGGTCGTCAAATAGACAAACGACTTAAATGGTCAATCAACTTCCACAAAGATTTGTATAGTTTGCTGTTCTGAAGTAAATGCTCCTTGTGAAATGGATCTTGATGTAGTTTTTTTAAAGCGATTTATAAATGTGCATCTGATAATTTAAACTTAAGTGCTCTCAATCAATTAGAAGATACAAAATCGTCAAGTAGTTACTGTAGACATATACAGTAATTTTCAAAGGATTCATATTTTTTTAAAAATTGGATGGTATTACAAAGTGGTAACTTAACAACAAAGTTTTAAAAGTAATATTTATTAATTGGTTGCATATAACATATTCCTCAGTGCACTGTCAAGATAGTAAAACTCTTCATGAAATTCTACTATCTCAGTTTTAAATTTAATATGAAAATATGAAGATGTGATAGGATTGCCAATGAGACATTTGTCCACCAGATATCAAACTGAGGTAGATGTAAGTAGTGTTAGGCTTTGAAAAACTTACAAAACTTACACAATTTAACAAGCTATAAAAGCAATTACTGTATCTCATCTTTATACTGAACAACCCCTATTACAGAACACACTTGAATGCAATTAGTATTGGTTGTTAATTCATTCTCGTCCTGAACATGCATGAAATATCTGCCACTGGAAGTTAAGAAACCAGCAATGAATCATTAGTCAATCTTGTTCTCGTGCTAAAGCTAGTTGAACGACTTAACGTATTTTTTACGTTTCTTGTTTCAGGGTAATATATGAACGAGCTATGGTGTAGTATTGGATTATCGCCCTCAGATGAATTCGATAATGTGAGAATTGCTGTATCAGCACTCTTATCAAGTGCTATATAGTATTCGATTTCCTGTACAAGTATTTCCGACACAAGACTTTCTTATATAATGACACATACTTTCTAAATAATTACGGATGAAAAAGCAGACAGCTTTATCTTCCCCCTTACAAATGGCGTATAAATAAAATGTCAAGTGAGAGTCCTTAAGTTTCAATCACTTTGTACTAATCATGACCTGTCGTGACGGTCGAATAAAAGAAGATACTACACCGTCTTATGTCAAAAGTGTTTCACTTATCTGATATTTCCCTAGTATTTCATATGAAAACACTTTTTCAGAAAATATCAAAATATAATTTGAGGTCTTATTTTGATGCATGATATACTTTTCGGGTTGGAGGGGTTCTCATGCCCCTATATGGTTAAAAAATCAAAAAATTAAAAAGACAAACAATATTTCACATGACACAACATATTAAACTAGAGAATAAGCAACACCCAATCCCCACCAAAACCTGGGGTGATCTCAGGTGCCTATGGAGGGTAAGCAGATCCTGCTCCACATGTGGCACCGTCGTGTTGCTTATGTTATAACAAATCCGGTAAATAGTCTAATTCGGTAGGTCGCATTCATTAAAGGGAAGGGGATTGTAGTTATGACGTAAGGAACATATCCGATAGCATCTGTTAAACGGTTATTCCATAACGGTAAACCAAGTCGTAGTGGCGTCCTTAAAATTTACGAAGGGTTGATTTTAACTTCACCATTTGGAACTCTTGTTTCAATAGCTTCATTATTTGCAGCAACCTGCTATCAAGAAAATCATGATAGGATATACAAGCACGGGAATATCGTATCAATTGGGAGATAAATACCCCGTATGCAAGTGCTGCTGTAATGTTGCTACTTAGAAATGGAAAGTACAAAATTGGAAAGCTGAAATCCTCTCTTTTGTCGTAAAGTTTTGTTTTCAACAAACCCTCATTATCAATTTTTAGATGACAGTCAAGATATGAGGCCAACTTAACTTTATCTGTTGTATCATTTATCTCTAGTTCGATTGGATAGATGCGTTCAACATAGTCACCAAATTTTGAATTATTTAGTGAGAGAACATAAAGCGGAAAGTACAGTTTAAGGATATTGATAACTTCTTATCTTTGTTCTTAGAAGTTTCTGTATGAAGTCAGCCTCATAATAATAAAGAAACAAGTCGACAAGAAGAGGGACACAATTGGTTCTCATTGGAATGCCGACAGTCTGTTGAAAACACGTCCTTCGAATGTAACAAATATGTTGTCAATCAAGAAATCAAGCGTCCTGATAATGTCAGATTCAGAGAATTTTTACCTATATGAAAACTTTTGTATTCAGTTACTATAAATTCAGGGAATTCTTCAAAATACATGTGCTCTTGACGATTTAAAATTAACATTGTAAGGGATCAAATGTTGTTTCTTTGATATGTCCGTTCTTTACAAATAAATATGGTCAAGTAAATGTGTAATTGAACAATCTAAGATCAAAGACAACTTTTTGTTCGAATAATAATTTCCGTTTCAGGTCACTGCGTGGTAGCTGTCCTTGAAAAAAAATGCTAAGCTGTATTGCTATCTCTCTGAATTTTATACCGGTATGGTACAAATAGTAAAGTATACTTAATGATTTTTTTCCACGGTAAATTTCCTAGGAACCTGGTCACTTTTATTATCACAAAAACAAGGAGGACATAGTAAGGTTACTGTTAACAGTCGACCCCCTTCACCTAAAAATAAAATAAAAAAGAAATAAATAAAAAAAGAACAAAAATAAATAGGTGTTTTTTTTTTTTTAGCTAAAACAAGTGGATGCGCAATTTGTATTTAATTCAGTATCACCAAGGGAGTCATTTGAAAGATAACTTTAATCACTTAAATTTCGCTGTGTTAAACAGTCAGCATGTCGCCTCATTTTAAATAATTGCGTAAGAACAAAGAGAAGTCAAAGTTTTTTTTGTCAAAAATGAAAATCTTAATCAGATGTAAAAGTTAAGTAACATAATCGAATGAAAATAAAGGTCAACATACATCCTAGCAGTTCAATTGTTTTCCTGTCTCAATTTGAGAAAAATTCAAGTGCAATTCTAAACTTTAAATGTGTTTTCAATTAGTCATTAGTCATCACTCAATGCCATCTTCATTGACATCCTACATATTTGCACTAAATTATGTCTTGTAATATTGTCATAATTCCTTGGAATCGTAAGCACTAAATTTATTAGGGCCCCGCCGACTAAGGCGGGTCGCCCTATAGTGATCAGTCTGTCCGTCCGTCCGTCGTACCGTCCGTCCGTCCGTCCGTCCGTCCGTCCGTCGTACCGTCCGTCCGTCCGTCCGTCCGTAACACTTTCGTGTCCGCTCCATATCTAGAGAACCATTATGATTTCATACTTAATACTTAACATGATTATCAACCAACACCAGAGGGTGTGTCATGTTGTATGTACAACTTTCTAGGTCAAAGGTCAAGGTCAAAAAATTTGGTTTTAGTTGACAACCCCCTGTCCTGTGGTGAAGATCGTGTCCGCTCCATATCTAGATAACCGTTATGATTTCAAAGTTTATACTTGACATCCATTTCAACAACCAACAGAGGGCGTGTCATGATGTATGTACAACTTCCTAGGTCAAAGGTCAAGGTCAAAAACTTTGGTTTAGAGTTGACAACCCCATGTCCTGTGGGATTGTGTCCGCTCCAAATCTAGATAACGGTTATGATTTCAAAGTTTATACTTGACATCCATTTTAACAACCACCAGAGGGCGTGTCATGATGTATGTTCAACTTCCTAGGTCAAAGGTCAAGGTCAAAAACTTTGGTTTAGAGTTGACAACCCCGTGTCCTGTGGGATTGTGTCCGCTCCAAATCTAGATAACCGTTATGATTTCAAAGTTTATACTTGACATCCATTTTAACCACCACCAGAGGGCGTGTCATGATGTATGTACAACTTCCTAGGTCAAAGGTCAACGTCAAAAAAACTTTGGTTTCAGTTGACAATCCTGTGTCCTGTGGTGAAGATTGTGTCCGCTCTATATCTTGAGAACCATTATGATTTCAAATATTATACTTGACATCCATTTTAACCAACACCAGAGGGTGTGTCATGATGTATGTACCACTTCCTAGGTCAAAGGTCTGTCTGTCTGTCTGTTGATCTGTCCATCGCTAACAAATTTGATCCACACTATATTTTGAGAGGACAGCTGTTATTATTTCATACTTTATACCTGACAAACATTTTCAACTTAACATATATATAAAGCAACACCAGAGAATGTGTCATAATGTATGCATCCTAGGTCTAAGGTCAGTCTGTCAGTCTGTCCATCCGTTTGTTGTTCTTAACAAATTGTGTCCGCTCTACCTCTCGAGAACCGTTAATATTTCATACTTTATACTTGGTGGGTCATAATATATTGAAGGCATAATTCTAAAAATATGTGACAAATATCAATTGGGCAGCACCTTTAAACATATTGTTCAAACATCAATCCATACATCCAGAAGTCACCTTAGAGTAGTCAACAATTAGTTCACATCATGCAGTCATATCACTATTATACTATGAAAGTAAGATGAGAATATTTATCAGTTTTAACTTAAAATCTTAGATTGAAATCACACATGAGACTCCTTAGAGTAGTCAACAATTAGTTCACATCATGCAGTCATATCACTATTATACTATGAAATAGTACTATCACTATTACCCCACGTTATTGACAGCGGGGCCCACAGAGATCGCTTCCATCTCAATGATATCTAGTTACACCAGATGTGAATTTTAAAAACTAATATTATGCTGTGATGATTATCGTAACCAAGCTATTTAGGGGGTTCGTTGGAAGATTGGTAGAAGTAGTTACTACTGTAATCACTACTAGCGGCTAAGCCATTCAACACTGAGGAACGTTGGGAGTTGGCACCCTGCTCGCAGGGTGCACTTGACTCCAATCTAATGCTTAGTTCACACGTAATTCGCATTCGAAACGTTTTACGTCCTAACGACGTTAGCTTTTAATTCGTATTGACAAAAACGAAATTCTAATTCGAATAAAAAAAAGAAGAGTGTGTAAACGAGATTAGCAAATTCAATTCGAATTAAATGTACGTGTGAACGAGGCATTAATTAATTAGTGTTGTCAGTTTTCCTATAGAATGTCGGTGGTTTTATCTGGGCACTCCGGATTCCTCTACCAATAAAAACTGGCCGACCTGAAATAGCCCCAAAGCGGTCCTTAAAAATGGCGTTAAAACACATAAAATTAATCAAACCAATCTTTTTGAAATTCCACGACCTAATATATGCTAGTGAAAATGGAACAAATGACCGCGTGTATTTAGAAATAAATAATATACTAGCAAACAACAAAGGATCATATAAGTTGTACGGGTGCCACATCTGGAGTATAGGATCTGCTTACCCTTCCGGTGTGCCCCAGTTTTTAGTGGGATTCGTGTAGCTTAGCCTTTATTTTTCTATGCAGTGTTTTGTGAACTATTGTTTGTTTGTCCTTTTCTTTTGTAGCCATGGCGTTGTCTGTTTATCTTTGATCTATGAGTTTGAATGTCCCTCTGGTATCTTTCGCCTCTCTTTTGTAGTTTTTCTAATGAGTTCCTAAGCTGTTTTTCGTGGTATTTTTTTCACCAAAAGTAGTCGGGTTTCCAAATACGTAGTGCCCGGCATTGAAGCCAATGCTGGGGAACACATACTTATGTTCGATCTATACCAAGAATAATTAGTATTTCAGGCTGCATTCTTCTGATGTTTCAGTTTTAAAAAATATATCAATTACCGACTTTTGGAATAAATGAATTAAGTTTAATAACCAACTGACAGTGTCATCAGCCAATGTTGAGATAGTTATGGGTACAAAGAAATGATTTTACTAATTTTTTTACATCGCATATAATTTTTTTCAAAACTCTTAGCTTTGTTTTTTTAAAATTATTTAAAAAGAAAAAAGTTGAAATAATATGCTCTTTTTTAAAAAAAAACCAAAAAGATTTGACACGAAAAAGCAACAAATTTGATAAAACTTTCTTATAAAAACACTACCTATAATAGTTTGTTTTAAGTAAAATTTATTCAGATTGATCACTCTATCTTAAGTGAAAGTACAAAAACAGTTAAATTGTGAAAATGCACTTTTTCAAATGATAATAGCCCAAAAATGGATAAAATTGATGAGAAATTGGAAAGCCATTAAAAACTTTTATTTTCAAATGACCTTAGAAAAGTGTACCTCCGAGTGCGGGAATTTCTCGCTACATTGAAGACCTGTTGGTGACCTTCTGCTGTTGCTTTTTCTATGGTCGGGTTGTTGTCTCTTTGACACATTCCCCATTTCCTTTCTAAATTTCAATTTAACCATATGACTTTTTCTTCAACATTTTTTTTCTTTCTGACAGTCATATAAACCCAAACATCAGTTTATAAGAAGTGCCTTGTAAATGGACCTAGCTTTATTTGGCTCCTCATAGATCCTTAATTATCACTGCTACAAAACTCAGAGGGCCGTAGGCGCAAAAGTAAAATGATGCAAAAGTGCGGGAAACTTAAAAGATATTACTTAGTAATATTTATCAATAAAATTTTGTTAAATTATGGGAAAATGCATCAAAGTTAAAAATATTTACCATTAAGTTATAAAATAAGTTGGAATAGAAATAAACTCAAATAAAACGAATTAAAGAAACTTAAATTTGTTTATATATAGAACAATTTCCTAAAATATCAATGTTTAGTACTTATCTTTCTGAAACATGTTTGATACTGTCTCAAAAATTCCCCCTAACTTGGGAGGCAAAACATAAATATAAATAATGTTTAAACAAATGGATTTGAACAGTTAAGATTACTTTTAACTCTTCCCTTATCCGTTATATTATTATTTCTTCATTAAACAAAGATCAAAGAAAACTATGCACTGAGTTATTCATGTGTCAAATTAAATCCACAGTGCAGTTCTGCTATATAAAGTTATGCGAAATTCGTAAGTTCATCTGTGAACGATGTTAAATTTAAATATATTTAGCAGACTGGATTGTCTATTTAAGGTTCCTGTTTTAAGTCGAGTTCAAAAAGGTAACACAGATGAGAGTAATTCCACCAAAAAAGAAAGAGAAATTACACGAATCAAAGACATCAACACAGATTTAAAAGACGGGACAATTTCCCGAATACTAGAAGTCAAATTGCAAGGTAAAACTCTAAGAACCGTAGAAGTCTAGCTGCAAGGCAAAACTATAAGTACCCTAGAAATCCTGTATTAAGAAAAAACTCTGAGATCCGAAGAAGTCTAGTTGCAAGGCAAAACTATAAGGACCCTAGAAATCCTGTTATCAGGAAAAACTATGAGAACCGAAGAAGTCAAGTTGCAAGGCAAAACTACAAAATGTATGAGGACCATAGAAATCCTGTTAGCAGGAAAAAAAACCTCTGAGAACAGTAGAACTTTAGGTGCAAGGCAAAACTCTAAAGACCCTAGAAATCCTGTTATTAGGAAAAACTCTACGAACCGAAGAAGTCTATTTGAAAGGAAAAACTCTAAGGAACCTAGAAATCCTTTTACCAGGCAAAACCCTCAGAACTGTAGAAGTCTAGTTGCAAGGCAAAACTCTAAGGACCCTAGAAATTATGTAACAAGGCAAAACTCTGAGAACAGTAGAAATCTATCTGTAAGGCAAATCTCTACGGACCCTAGAAATCATATTACAAGACAAATCTCTGATAAACGTAGCAGTCTAGTTACAAGGCAAACTTCTACGGACCCTAGAAATTTTGTTGCAGTACAACACTCCTTACGATTGTAGTAGTCCCGTTGCAAGTCAAAACTCTGAGAACCCTAGAAATTCTGCTGCAAGGCATAACTCTGCGTGCCCTAGAAATCCTGTTGCAAGCCAAAACTCTGAAGACCGTAGAAGTTCTATTGCATGATAACACTCTGACGACCGTAAATGTCATGTGGTAATGCAAAATTCTAAGAACACTAGATATCCTTTTGCAAAGCAAAACTCTGAGGCCGTCGAACGAAGTCCTGTTGCAAGGCAACAATCTGAGGACCGCAAAAACCTGTTTGCAAGGTAACACTCTGAGGACCGAAGAAATCCTATTGCAAGGCAAAACATTGAATACTGTAGAAGTCCTAGCGCAAGGCAAAACTCCGAGGACCGACGAAGTCCTGTTGCTAGGCAAAACTCTGAGAACCACAGGAATCCATTTGCAAGTCAAAACTCTGAGGAACTGTAGAAGTCATGATGCAAAGTTAAACTCTGAGGACCGAATAGAAATCATGTTGCAAGCGGTTTTCTCATTGTTGAAGGCCGCGCGGTTGCCTATACATAATTGCTATGTTTTAAAAATAATTATTCAGATAAATCATCACATTACGATATAATAAAATTGACATAAACATTTAGGTTTCAGAAACAGAGAAAAATTGTTTCTCAAATTATACAAAGGATACACTTATTTAACAGTACATACTGTTTATTTTTCCCCTCCATTTTGTTTTATAAATGTGAAATAAGTGAAAAATATAATAGCGTGGAAAAAAATAAACGATTATTAAAAATATCAGTTACTGTAACTTATTAAAATTTGAAAACGCAAAGTCGAAAACGCGAATGTTTTTCTTTCCGATTTCACATTTCGACTTTCCGATTTCGCGTTTTCGACCTATAGAATATGAAGCGCCAAAACGCCTTGAAAGATTTTTGTCTTAATTTTATGCCAATTAACCAGGTTTTTTTTTACTGTTTTAGTGATCCAGCTATCATAAACTATACGAAAAGAACATACTCGTATCATACCAACAACTCATTTTAGCATAAATGTGTGTATATCCGATACAAAATTAGCTTTTGAGGTAAATGTGCTTTGACACGATAGATTATTACACTAAAAGACGCACGAATGAATCACAATCTTAGATTGAATCATACTCTATAAACTAGAAAATACATACTTTTTGTATGTTATAAACGTTATATTATATAATAACTGGTTTTGAATTGATGAAAGGACACACATTGATGAGATATCATTTCAGTTATCAACGTCTTAAAATATGCTAGTTTTCAACCATTCAAAACCAGTCTACATACATAAAAGTTCATCAAGTTAAGATCATTGAGAAATCGGTTAAAAGTCTGTAGGTTTCTTGTTTACTAAGTTTACTCAAGCTGCTCCGTTGTCTTGGGTCCAATTGTACGAGCCTTGACAACTTCGACCAATAGAATTAAGGTTGTTTTAGAAAAAAAACTTATAGCAACAATTTTTTCAGGAAGTAAGTTTAGTTTAAATATATTGTATTCGCTTTGAGAAAAAAGAATTAGACACAACATATGTTATTTTATACCTCCCAGACACAACCAATGTTGATACATACCACGAGGAATATTTTGGATCTCCTTATAAAATTAGAGACTAGTATAACAATGTGCACATTTGATCATATGAAGGTAGACACGGTATCTTTTCCAAAAAAAGAAAACCCGATATTTTTATGTCCAAATTGCAGCCTTCTGGAAGCCAACTGAGAACCTGAGTTAAAGGGGGAGGGTTGAGATAATTAAAAAAAACATGTTTAACGCCGCCGTATTTTTGTGTCTGTACCAAGGAGCCCAAGGCTATTTTCTACTCTTTGGTCAGTTTGTTGTCTCTTTGACACGTTCCCCATTTCCATTCTTAATTGTACTTTTATTTAAATATGAAAAGACAGTGAAAGGCAAAATGACGCATGTCCTCAGTATTAAATCCACAACTACATATTGGATCATATATAACGTCACCTACCAATAATTCACAATTTAAGAAATATGCTGAAAATTCTTTTTAAATTGATTGATGATTGTTGGTTTCTTAACGTCCAGTGGCAAACATTTTAAGCATATTCTACAAGTAGAAAGTATCATAAAATAAAAGTGTCTGATGAAAAATTAACATCTATGTTAAAATTTATAGAGTACGACAGCAACCCAAACTTCACCAACAAGAAAAGGAATTTTCTAAATTTCAACGTGTTTTAAGTTGGTAAAATATTGATTGAAGTGTAACCCTATGGTTTTAAACACTACGTGACTATAAGATGCATATCGTAAAGACTTAAACATGTTAAGAAAACTTTCTTTCTTTGTTAGTCAAAATTCAATTAAAAATCCATTCCATAGTCGTTCTTGTAACAAATATGTTTGCAAACAACGCAGATTGGCCTATTGCTTTTGTTACTCAATTTCTCCGATTCGATACTCACTTGAATTTACTCAATACTTACTTTTTGTTACTCGATAATTACATTTTGTTACTCGATACTTAATTTTTGTTACTCGATACTAACTTTTTGTAACTCGATACCTTCTTTTTGTTACTCGATACTAACTTTTTGTAACTCGATATCTTCTTTTTGTTACTCGATACTTTTTTTTGTAACTCGATACTCTCTTTTTGTTACTCGATACGAACTTTTTGTAACTCGATACCTTCTTTTTGTTACTCGATACTTTTTTTTGTAACTCGATACTTACTTTTTGTTACTCGATACTAACTTTTTGTAACTCGATACCTTCTTTTTGTTACTCGATACTTACTTTTCGTTACTCGATACCTTCTTTTTATTACTCGATACTTACTTTTCGTTACTCGATACCTTCTTTTTGTTACTCGATACTTTTTTTTGTAACTCGATACTTACTTTTCGTTACTCGATACTTACTTTTTGTTACTCGATACCTTCTTTTTGTTACTCGATACTTTTTTTTGTAACTCGATACTCTCTTTTCGTTACTCGATACTCTCTTTTCGTTACTCGATACTTACTTTTGTTACTCGATACTTCCTTTTCGTTACTCGATACTGTCTTTTTGTTACTCGATACTCTCTTTTTGTTACTCGCTATTCTATTTTTGCTACTCCATACTTACTTGTTGTTACCCGATACTTACTTTTTGTTACTCGATACTGACTTTTTGTTACTCGATACTGACCTTTTGTTACTCGATACTACTTTTTGTTATTCGAAACTGACATTTTTGTTACTCGATACTATCTTTCTGTTACTCGATACTTATTTTGTGTTACTCGATGCTTCCTTTTTTGTTACTGAATATTCTCTTTTTGTAACTAGATACTTTCTTTTTGTTACTCCAAGCTCGATACTTACTTTCTGTTACTCGAATTTCTATTTTTGAAACTCGATACTTACTTTTTGTTACTCGAATCTCTCTTTTTGTAATTCGATACCTTCTTTTTGTTACTCTATACTTACTTTTTGTTACTCGATACTCTCTTTCTATAACTCGATATTATCTTTTTGTAATTCGATACTAGTACTTACTTTTTGTTACTCGATTCTCTCTTTCTGTTACTCGATACTAATTTTTTGGTACTAGATACTCTTTTTTTTATTACTCGAATCTCTTTTTTTTGTTACTCGATACTTACTTTTTGTTACTCGAATCTCTCTTTTTGTAATTCGATACTTACTTTTTGTTACTCGAATCTTTTTTTGTTACTCGATACTTAATTTGTGTTACTCGATACTCTCTTTCTTTTACTCGATACATATTTTTTGTTTCTCGATTATCTCTGTTTGTTACTCGATGCTTACATTCTGTTTCTCGATTCTTACTTTTTGTTTCTCGATACTCATTTTTTTGTTACTCGATACGTACTTTTTGTTACTCGATACTTACTTTTTTGTTACTCGATTCTTACTTTTTGTAACCACATACTATTTTTTTTACTCGATACTCTCTTTTTTTACTCAAAACATACTTTTTGTTACTCGATACTCTCTTTTTTTACCCAAAACTTACTTTTTGTTACTCGATTCTCACTGTCTGTTACTCGATACTTATCTTTTGTTACTTGATACTCTCTTTTTGTTATTCGATGCTTTTTTGGTGTTACTCGATACATACTTTTCGTTACTCGATACCCAGTTTTTATAATTCGATACTCACTTTTACGACTTGATACTGGATAAAAAGAAATCCTCTAAGCTGTCAAGAAAAACTAGAAATACGCTATTTCAATATTTGATATAGTTTGTTTAAATATCTATCAGAACAATCTCCTTTGGAATATCGTACTTATATTTCTAAATATGTAAAAAAAATCGTCTCCTTCGATAGATTTTATTCTCAGATGTTATCATAGGATACATATTTGATATGAATATTTGTTAATTTCGAATTTTGTATGTTTGTAAAATCATTATTTGTATGTCATGCATGTAAAAACTAACTATTTTGATTTTATACCAATAAATATTTTGATTTGATTTGATTTTGATCTTATCTCAAAAAACTAAAAGGCCTTATTTTATTTCCTGATTCCAAGAAATATCAAACAAACAAAAAGAAAAATACAATATCTCCATAACTATATATGCAAATTAGATAATTTATGATTCGTCTACGAGTTTAAAACCTTATCAAGTCCTTCCAAAATATCTTGTTAAATAATTAAAATCGAAATTATAAATTTCATTATAAAAGTGAACGTCAACCGTACATAGTTAAACATTTAAAATGATAAAATAAAATAAGACAATTGTTTATAGAAGGATCAAAACGTATGATACTATGATAAAATAAAATAAGACAATTGTTCAGAGTTGGATCAAAAAGTATGATACTAATTGTTTATAATAATTATATCCTTAGATAATATTAATAAACAATTCTCTGGCAAGCCTCCAACTTTCGATGGTTCTGTTCCGCCGATATAAGTACATACTATACTATGCTGTGATGTGCTGATTGATCATATGTTTAAGAGATTCGCAGCTGACCACACTAAGACGTACTAATTGGATATCCAGTATTTAGCGACGAAAGAATAATGTTTTATTCTGCAACTTTATTTGTGGTGTTTGGCTTAATTAATGACTTTGTCACATGTGCAGGTAGGAATATATTTATGCATTTTTTAAAATTTTTTAATACTTATTTATTGGACATGTAGCCGGCAAGTTTGAATTTAATTATTGAAAGTTGTTCGGCGGTTTTATCTTTTACTCCAAACCTAGTTTATGTATTTATGAATCGTTTAACTCTCTGTATACAATGTCTGGTTGGATTTTGGATAGAAAGTCAACATTACATCTCAAGGAATTTCAAAAGTCTACTTATGACTTTTATAAATAAGATTTGGGGAAAAAAACTTAACACATTTTTATGAATCTTCTAGTAAAAGAAAGATGTTTTATATACGCTGCAAGCATTTTATATTGAAAATTAAAAAAACAAGAAAATGAATTACATCAATTCGCGTACACATTTAGATTTAAAAAAAATTGTCATCAAAGGGAATTATCATTCAATAGGTTAGAACAGATATTTCATCAAGCAATAAAGAGGTTTGACGTTCTTAAAACAAATAACTGCCAGCAAGTTTGGAGGAAATAGTGATGTTGCATGCATAATACAGCGATGTTCACTTTTTAACCACAGTCAGTGGAATTACATTTAACAAGTGATTTTAAAAAGCATACATTAATTCTTTCCCAGAAATAGGATCGACAAACAAGCATCACATGATTTTTAAAAAAAGCATTTCTTTCATTCCAAGAAATAGGACATAACATAAAATTCCTGTTAAACAAATGATTAATCAAATCTTTGTTTAATTAGTTCTTAAGGTGTATACTTGTCGTCCTCTTTTTAGCTTTTTTGCATTTATTCAGTTTTTGAGGTGAATTAAGACAATTTCGAAAGCTTTACCTACGTTCAGCAGATCATATTCAACAGTACTTTTAGTACATTTTATATAGTTGCTGATTTATGTCCTATTCTTGGGAATGAAGAAAAGTTTCTTCAACTAGCGATTAAAAAAAAAAAAAAAATAATACAGTTATACGGAAGCGTATTAGCGCCACACATTTTTTTTTCCCTATGTTTGCGTTATAACGCAAACCTTTGCGTTATAACGCAAAATGTTACCTTTGCGTTATAACGCAAAATGTTACCTTTGCGTTATAACGCAAACCTTTGCGTTATAACGCAATCCTTTGCGTTACCTTTGCGTTATAATGCAAACATTTGCGTTACAACGCAAACATTTTGCGTTAAACGCAAACCTTTGCGTTATAACGCAAACCTTTGCGTTGTAACGCAAACCTTTGCGTTATAACGCAAACATTACCTTTGCGTTATAACGCAAACATAGGAAAAAAAAAAAAAAAAAATGTGTGGCGCTAATACGCTTCCGTACAGTTAGATGCATAATTTAGTGAAGTGTAATATTTGCACGTATCTTGCTTTTACCGATAAGATATGCTTTCGTGGGTTCAAAAAGAACGGTAAACAACTCCTTTTTTATAATTCGGTGAAAATTTAAAAGATCAAGAGATTTATTAAGTTATTTCCTTGACTTGTTAACTTATTATAGTTATGTTATGAAAAAGTTCTGTGAAAATAAACAGATGTATCGTTCCGTGTCTTGCAGCAGACGGATGAAATCGTTATGATAATTCATTCATTCATGGCTTGAAAACTTTATTAAAGGGAACTATACAGGAAGCATATTTGTTCTCACTTTATTTGAACTTTTGTTGATTGTTGTCTCATTCGCAATCATAACCCGTCTCCTTATTTTGATCATAAAAATATGCAACATTTAAATTTAAATATTTTTCATGTAGGTAGTTAAATGTTGGGTACAGATGTCTTTGATGCAATACTGAGATTAGACGATTTAATTATAATAATCTTTATTGCAAAAAACATGAAACCCTGACGGGTTAAAATGCAAACATAGTACTTTGTATACACAATTGAAAAGAAACATAACTATACATGATAAATATAATGCAGATGATCCAATCAAATCATTTGTATAACTGTACAGGGGCGTGTGTGTATGGAACATTATGTAACATAAAACAGCAACACTATCAATATATAAGAGGTGGGAGGCAAAATGCAATTAAGATATGTATTTACAACATCATATAAATCATTTTCGACAACACGCCGTATGACAAGGTTTAATAACATCGACTCAGCAACACTGAGACAGCAAGCTACCGTATGGCAATGTTTTATTAAATTGTTGGTTTTACATTTGCAGGACCCGGACTTTATAATACGTATATACACTTTAAGCTTTCTGTGTTCGATAAAATTCATATTAACAAATACAAATGCTTCACCCCATCAAATGACCAACACAATAAGGCAGCAACCATTCGGTTACAAACTTTTTTTCCCGCATTCGGTGAAAGACGATCTATTTTTTTAGCGACAAGTCGGAAACAATCTTTTCTTTCAATTTTAACATTACATATAGTGGCAGCTGAGGGTGAAACAAATATTTTTTTTTCTCAGGGTCAAAAACAAATTATTTTTTTCTCCAAAATCTGGAATCTGGAAACAAACTTTTTTTTCCAAAAAAATCCATAGCACCCCCACCGAAAATCAAATGGTTGCTGCCTAAATGAAACATTCTCCGTTTCCATTCTCTCTTTTATTCATTTGAAATTTAGTAATGTTAGATCTGCGATAACGAATCATTGTCCCTCATCGACAGCAATCCTATCTGCAATGTATCCAGCACACTGATGCACTCCGTCTGCAATGTATCAAGCGCTGTGGTGCACTATGTCAACTAGGCTATGAAGTATATATTTCACTGGTCGAGTGAGGCATTTCCCTGTCTGCTTCATCACGGGACATGATGTATGGTGGCATGTGATATGGTGCAGATCAGCTGTTTTAAACCAATATCTATAATCTGTAAACATCTTCAACATTAAGATATAAATTTTGCTGGTTAAGCCAAGTTAAGTAGAAAAATCCAAGACGCATGATGTTAGTACTAGAAAACCAGATGTCTTCTATTTAAATGACTATCTGGTTAAATCCGAATTACCTGTTATGTTCGTTTCACAGTTATGAAAGTTAAACATTACACATGAGGTCACACATGAATTCAGGAGTTTCATCAATAAAAAAAACAACACACAAGCATCGGTTTTAACTAGTAGAATAGAAGATATGAACCTCTTTCTCCCGAATGTAACCTACCAAATTGGGCCTATCACCGGGTTTGCATATGTGTGAGCAACACGACGGGTATCCCATGTGGAGTCGAATCTGTTAACCCTTCCGGAGCATATGAGATACATATTATATATATATATTTGGAAATCAGGGATTTATATTTAGTAATGACGAGGAGGACCATGGGGGGATCAGTTCACTCAACTATGCTTGGTTCCTTTCGTTTTCATAGAGACATGCATAAGCAAATTTGTATTTACATATACAGGACTTCATTTTATACATATCAGTAACTGTGTAATATGATTATCCAGATACACGGAAATTTAATTTCTAATTTCATTTAAAAGTCAGCGCGTAGATCAAATTAACACCAATCTTTTTTTTTAATGTTTTTAATGCATGGTAGCAAGATAACACGCAGAATAAATTAAAAAAAAATCTGTTTTTTTTTTAATGTTTTTAATGCATGGTAGCAAGTAAATGGACTGCTTGTTTGAGTAGAGGGAGGCTGTTTTCAATTATAAAAAATAATCTAAAACGTGATATTCAGAAAATGATGAGATTACATATTGGTACTTGATGTTCAGACAGTTCAGTTGGAAACAAGTAGAAGTCTATGGAACTAGATAGGAGATAGGCCTTTACCCCACCCTAGTATCAAAAGAGTCAAATAAAACAATCCTGACCGTGATATAGTCCTATAATATAAGAATTCGTAGGTCTACAAATTGCTTGCAAAATTATGTTCCTAATCCATCTTTTTTTCTATCTATCCTCATTTGATAAACTTTTTCCTCTCGCCATTTTACTTAAAATACGTGATTTTCCCTTATGGACCAGAAAATTGAGATTTATTACTATTATTTGAAATTATATCTTTAAAAATGATAGTGTTTTACACTTTAAAATGATAGAAAAAAATGAGACCCTGATAAAAGAAACTCTCATATAACCTCCTTGCTCTAACATATAACATTATAGACTTTTGAAACAATCAACTCGTTAAACCTGTTTGGAATAGAAAGGGAGCTACCATTTGATTTTTATGGGGGGGGGGGGGGGGTTAGGCTAGGATGAAAATTTTGTCCTGCATTTTTTTTTAGTTGTAATCTCTGTCCTGCCTTTTTATTTTTCACTCTATCCGGTCCTGTTTTTTTTTTTTTAGTTTATCCTGACTTTTGTTTTTGGCAAGTGTTTCATCCTGCTTTTTTTTTACTCAAAACTCCTGTCCTGCTTATTGTTTTTCAAATTTCATCCTAGCCCCCCCCCCCCCCCCCCCCCCCCCCCCCCCCCCCCCCCCCCATAAAAATCAAATGGTAGCTCCCTAACATGCAGACAGATGTTCAGTTGACATTTTGCATCAAAAATGTGTTCTGAGTTATCTGATGATGATCATATTTGTTAAGTTTGACATCTTGACTTCTCTATGGATATATGATGTTTGATCAACGCATGTAAGTGTCATCAATACAGTGCTATGCGATTCGAGATGGAATTGTTACATCAAAACTCAATTATTATATTTTTTTCTGACAACTCTTAGTTCTATGCCGTATAATTTGTTAGAAAGGACATATATAAAGACAATTTGATTAGCAATATACTAAAAGGACAATTTCAATTAGTGCGAAATACACACATTCTGGAAATTTAGAAATATTAGAACCCATGCAAAACTGGGGCTTATTTGGGGCATTGGAAGTGTAAGAAGTACATGTCTTAGTGTGGTTTAGGTTATTACATTTACATCTTTCATAATGTTGATATCTACACAGACTTATGTTCTGCTTTAAAATCATATACTTAAAAAATATTTGTTTTTAAAACGCCACTTGTTAGGATGAACATGTAAGCCCCTATTGGGAAGAAGACTTTCATATGGTTTTTATGTGCCTTAGACATATACTAGTACTATCTACATGTAGATGTTGACTGTGTAGTGGGATAGCAGCTCGAAGGTTTAATTCGATAACCATACTGATTAAGCTTAATTAGAAAAAAATAAATGTTATGTTATCTTTACTAACTTACGCAGATGGCCTTGCTCTCAATAATTACCATGTCAAAACAGTAAGTGCATATCACACAGGGTTCTTAGATAATTTAGAAGCGGTTAATCTTTTCTGCAAATCGACAAAATATGTTTCAAAAAATTAATGAATTATGTTTTTTTATCCATTAGTTTTTAAAACTGTTCTGTCTTAAAAGTTATAAAATTCCCAGAATTCTTCAATTTTTTTGGAGTTAAGTTATGATTTTAGAATTTTTGTTTTAACTGATTTTAAACGTTTTTAATGAAGTTAAATGACATTAAGAGTTCTAATTTTTTTTTCGAACATTTCTCCTCTGCCAACCTGGTAATTAATTCTTAAGTGTTATATACTTATTGTTTGCACTTCACGTTTAGCTTCGATAGTCACTAAATCTGCAGTTGATCAAATTTACCGATGACAGCTTATGTATGTAGATGTGGTTCTAACCATTAACAAATACAGATATATCTTAAGCTTTCTCAATTAATGTCAAGTCTATTGATTCCGACTTCGAGTAGTCTTCATCAATGCTTGTTTCAGACATTTGATCCAATGTTAAAAAAGCAGCCTGTCGCCTACATAGATAATAATCAATACATGTATCACCCGAGGACGTCAGCCCCATTTACACCTCGATAGTATGGTAAATGCACAATGATTGCTTTCAATAATTTAAAACGTTTTTTTTTTGTCTTTTTGTACGATAAAAGCATAAATGCAATATATCCAATTATATTTAATGGTATTGAGGTTTATGTAAAGTGCTCAGTGTTCTCTGATGTTCACAATGTCGTGTTTTGTCTTTTATCCAATTAACTCTTTAGACCGTACAATAATTTCCGAAGTGCAATATACAGATGATACTTGGTAAACATTTCTAAAATACTAAAACACATCTAGAAAAGATGATGAATCATTGGCGGATCCAGGGGGGGGGGGGGGTCCGGGGATTGGACCCCCCTTTTTGGCCGATCAATGCATTTGAATGGGGACATATAATTGGAACCCCCCTTTTGTCCTGGTTTGGCCCCCTTTTTAAAATGGCTGGATCCGCCCCTGTGAATGATGGATGGGTGATCGTTTGAAGTCCAATGGCAAGTTAAAAGCATATCAAGGCCGAAAACATCTTAGTGCACCCATCTTTGTACTCTCAGCGGGATTTTTCACATTTTAGCTTAGAAAGCTACAGTTTTGGTAAGACATGCCACCCTATCCTTCTTTGCTGCTACGTCCTAGCGAAGAAGCAGCAAGCACAATGTTTTCAATCTATATTTTGACACAGCAGGAGATCGAACACACTACCTCCCGCACTTTAGGAGTACACGCTACCCTGAGACCACCGGGCGACAAGAATTGAATGGTGTAGCGACAAAAGAAAATACTTCATGATTTTGGTTCTTTGCTTAGGTTGTAACTATATAGTCTGCCGTCCTTGGTTGAAGAAGAATATAATCCATACAGGAATATTTGTGAAAAAGTATACTTCAAATTACATAATAAAGGCGTTAAGTATAAATGGTAATCCCATCAAATGTGTCTTTAGTGTTTACTTATATAATATTATAACACGGAAAAAAAATTGTAACTGTAGTGCGATATAGATTTTTGAAAGTTATTTAAACTTTAATAAGCTGATTCATTAGAGGAAATTACTCGTTAAGAGACAAGTAGCTCTTGTCCTATGTATACATGTATGTTTGATCAGTATGACAATTTGTATTTGTAAGAAGCTTAAAATAGACGATAAAAATAGGTTTTCATGGCATTCATGTACAAGTTGGCATGCCAAAATTAATATCCGACTGTCAATATCAAAGCTATGCTTCTGCAAAGAAAAATTGTTCTATTCACATTTTAATTATAAGTGTTTGTAAGTGAAATGAAAGGGGAATATTTCACTAATAATGTAAAAAAAAACTTGTTTCATTTTTTTAGGGCAAAGATTTATTGTAAATTTGTAATACCTAGAAAACTAGGCTTATTTTTATGCATGGGAACTCCTTGAGTAACATGTTTATATAAATATTTTCGTTTTCCGGAGATTTAATCTGGTACGCGCCAGTTTGAAAATTTTAGAAAAACAACCTTTCAACTACGCGCTCGACTTCATAACTTGTGCGCACGACTTTCAAAATGGTGAGCACAACTTTTCAACTGATACATACGACTTTCAAACTCGTGCTCATGACTTTCGAAATTAGTGCGCAGGATATTCAAAATGGTTAGCAGGACTTTCAAATATGGTACGCTCGACTTTCAAATTCGTGAGCTCGGCTTCTTGACAGGTGAAGTTTGGCCGACTCTATAAGAACGTGCTCACGAGTTTTAAAGTCATGTGCATCCGTTTTAAAATATGGAGCACTAGTTTTAAAGTCACGTACACGAAACTTTTTCAAACTGGTGCGCATCAGAATAAATCTTCGACAAACACAAATATTTATATTTTCATGACACTAAAAGGGCGCTTTAAATTACCACCAAAAAATTCACGTTCATTTGCAAATAAACTAGCGATTATTAGTATATATTGACTTCAAAGGAGAAAATTATAAGGGTCGCAAAACACAATTTTGTGTATCAGATTAAAAATTAGTATTACAGCTTTCATCCGTGTTTACTTACGAGGTAGCTAGAAGGTTACATAGGAATCATATAACTGTAAAAATTTATTTTTGAAAAACTAGTAAACATTACTATACATAGAAGTAGGGGTTTTATCAGATTACCATAATTTAATATGAGGAGATGTGATTGATATAAAGGATTACACCATTGATTATTATGAATAACGTCAATTTTGACAATTACATGTACAGTGCTAAAGCTTGTTCTGCTGATTCGACAAGATTTGAAGCCGACTCCTGGAGTGTGTACATCTAACTGATACTGTCTAGCATGTGGCAACATTAAACAAATGATTAGTTATCGTACATTGTTAATGCTTTATCCATAAATGAGACCAAATTCCTGAACGATATCACCTTCTTAATTATTGAACGATATCCATTTTGCAGCAACCCTAATACAGTCTGGTAAATTCGATACAAGTATACCCATTCGTTCTAACAATCTCAAGATATCTTTATGTATATATTTTTGATTGATTGTTTTTGCTGTTTAACACAATTTAAAAAGTGAAAGGAGAGAACACGAAAACGCGAACACGCGAAATGGCCGCATCCGGCCACCATACCCATACCCATCTCATTTACAGTTTTAAAACCGGACGAGAAAAGTCCAAGAAACCATGTGTTAATGCTAAAGTCAGCCCATGGCGTAATTAAAAAGTATTGGTATCACTCTTCGGATGTGTTCTAATGCACATATATCATATAGGGGAAACACATTTCAAGTTGGTGTAAGAATTTCGAGTTGAACTGGCGTTGACTTTTGCTTTATGTTGAAGGCCCCGCTTTGACTACTATTATTACATAGGTGGAACAGCAGTAAAGCTTTTGCTATTTTAATATATTTTTCGAAAATTAAGATTTTCGTGTTAAACCCCACCTACCCTAATTTTCAAGTATATTCAAACCTATCAAAATTTTACAGAAAAATATCTTTCACATCTTTAATGTATAATACTGTGTTGATAGCAAAATTACCGAACTCAAATTCAAAACGAAAAGCCCTTTGTCAAATGGCAAAATCAAAAGATCAAACACCTCAAACGAATGAAAAAACAACTGTCATGTTCCTGACTGGTGCAGACATTTTCTTACACATGTTGAATGATTTGTCGTCGTATTGTTCTGTTAGTTTGATATCTTACTTATATAACATTTACGCTAACATCATAGTTTATTTTTATTGGGATGGTTTTTTTCAACTTAAATTATGTCAAATGATAGTTGAACAATCGAACAATCCGTATTCAATTTATAATATGACTTCCTAATTTTTTTTTTATTTCGATTCAATTATAAACTATTATAGATGAGAAAAAAATATCATGGCCACATCCGCATATCTAACATCCCCATCCGGGATGTTATACGCTTTGTGCTATACTTCACTATTCATACATCTCTTGTTTCCTCGTTACAGCGGACACAAAAGTATAAGGGATATTGTATTCATTTGGACCAATGATATTACGTAAAGTTTTATTCTTATGTGTTTGTGAGGGACAACATCAAAAGTTCAATGAAGGATGAAAAAACTTAATTCACATAGTTTTTTCACTGACTCCCCGCCCCCAAACCCCCCTCTAAACTTAATTTGGGAAAAATTGATTGACCCATATGGATATATGTAAAAATCAATGTCGGGTAACCAAATCTTGCAGCAGTTCAGCCCCCACCCCCAAACTATTTGATTTTTTTTTTTTTTTTTTTTTTTTTTTTTTTTTTATCTTGCATTGATCTTTTGATGTCGGCCCTTAATAACTCTCGTTGTGTATGCCAAACCTTGTGGGCAAGCCAATGTTTAAAAATGTAGGAGTTTCAATACAAAAGAACATACAAAACAAAACCCACAAAAATACAATTCTTAGAGAACAATCAAAAAGTTTTAAGGGATACTTTACCTGAAAAAACCCCAAAAAATTATGATCGGATAATAGATATATCCTCTACGTTTAGGAGAAGATTAATCTGGGATGGTCCGGAAATGGTTAATACCAAAAATGTACAATGGCAACGTATTCATGGTTATCTGTGACACAGATATTTCATAATGGTCAGCATGCGTCTAGTGCTTGTGTCTTTTAAAAAAGGCAGTATTTAACGTTACAAGTTGGAACCATATTTTTGGAACCATAAGTTTAAAAAAGGTTTCTTGTAATAAAGAACCCTCTATCACGGTAATCATGATAAGAAATGCAAGCCATGCACTATCGTATCAACTGAAATATATTCCGTTTGCAGGCGTGGTTGAAATGTTTCTATATAAACATGGAAAGTTCACAATTGGTACGGGGAAAATAATTTTCTTTTGTGAATTTTAAATATCATTCACTAGGCTCTATCGAGAGCATAATACGTATACGATTTACAGGAAAAAGTTTTAATTATATAAATACGAAATTTCAATTTTTGTGTATTTGTTATCTCAAAGGGTGGAATACGGTATCTAGATGTCATCACATTACATAAGCTCCCACATGATAGTAAGAGCGAATGACGCCCTTCAATAATTGATAAAAACATCTTTAAAGTTATCAAAGATGATTAAAGAAGTTCATTACACACACCCAACATACCACTCAATTCCCAAATTAAAATTCTACAGCCTCTTATATATATAAAGTGATTCTTAAAATACTCGTGTATACTTAAAATATTTGGCAGAGACCTGTAGTACATAACCTTACACCAGATACTGATAAACCTTTGTTATACATATATACAATGTAACAATGTATAAAGATCAAGCTATATACTATTAGCTATGATAACAATTACTGCTATGTCTAGCTTCATAAAATCATGGACAAAGTACGTTTTAGAACAGAAATCATATTAGTTTTGGAGTAGTAATGTACGGAAGCGTATTAGCGCCACACATTTTTTTTTTCCCTATGTTTGCGTTACAACGCAAACCTTTGCGTTATAACGCAAACATTTGCGTTATAACGCAAACATTTTGCGTTAAACGCAAACCTTTAACGCAAACCTTTGCGTTATAACGCAAACATAACGCAAAGGTTTGCGTTATAACGCAAACATAGGAAAAAAAAAAAAAAAAAAAAAATGTGTGGCGCTAATACGGAAGCGTTTTAGCGCCACACATTTTTTTCCCCTATGTTTGCGTTATAACGCAACGCAAACCTTTGCGTTACAACGCAAACCTTTGCGTTACAACGCAAACATTTGCGTTATAACGCAAACATTTGCGTTAAACGCAAACATTTTGCGTTATAACGCAAACCTTTAACGCAAACCTTTGCGTAATTATAACGCAAAGGTTTGCGTTATAACGCAAAGGTTTGCGTTATAACGCAAACATAGGGGAAAAAAAAAATGTGTGGCGCTAATACGCTTCCGTAGTAATGTATTCACGCTGAGTAGTGCTGTAAAAATTTATCCCTCTTGATAGAGATACAAATCGATATTGTAACTTTTGCAAACATTTTTTGGGCCTTTTTAAAATAGTTTGTTTGGTGTGAGCCAAGGCTCTGTGTTAAAGGCCGTACCTTGACCTATAATGGTTTACTTTAATAAATTGTTATTTGGATGGAGAGTTGTCTCATTGGCACTCATATAACATTTTCCTATATCTATATATACTTTAACCTCCCGTATCCATAATTGGTTAGCATACTTGATTTTTAAAGGGAGTTAGGTTGGTGGAGGAGACGGAGGACGATGTTTTTTAATTGACGAGGGATTAAATAAGCTTGTCTAACAACGGGTGAAAAACATATTTCGTCGACAAATCCAATCCATGAGCGTGGAAACATTCAGTTTGATTGTGTAATTGACTTGATTTTAGAAAGATTTGTTAAGTACATATATCTGGTAGCAGAAAATTTGTTTAAACAATTTAAATAATCTAAATATTTCATTCTTGAAGAACAAATACCAGAACTTAGGAACTTAATTATAAACATAGACCATCTTGTTTAGTGTGTTAATCGTCAAAGAAAATCCTTCCTAGACAATGTTATCATGTTCAGCTAAAACGTTTCTAATATATTGGTTCAAAACAACATTATATCTTCTAAAAATCAAGCATTTTCTATACTTAACAACCATATGGAAGAGATTTTCGATTAGCTCAAAACGCTTTAAGATATAGAAAAAAGTAAAAACACAAAAATTCTGAACTCCGAGGAAAATTCAAAAAGGAAAGTCCCAAATCAAATGCCAAAATCAAAAGCTCAAACACACCAAACGAATAGATAACAACTGTCATATTCCTGACTTGTTACAGGCATTTTCTTATGTAGAAAATGGTAGATTGAACCTGGTTTTATAGCTAGCTAAACCTCTCACTTATATGACAGTCGCATCAAATTCCATTACATTGTCAACGATATGTGAACAAAACAAACAGACACAATAAGTAAAAATGTCAAAAATAGGGGTACAGCAGTCGGCCCCCAGCAGTCAACATTGAGTTATCATCTTAATCACTATATAAAAACAACAAATGTAACGAAATAGCACAAAAAGTTAAAAGTTAAAATATCAGTTCTTAAAAGTATATAGTACCAGATGCTGGACAAACCTTTATCAATTAATTAAGATCTGTTCACAAATGTACCAGTAGTTGATATTTACTCGTAGAAATAAGAAAAAAGTGCATAATTGTAAAAAAAAAACCCCATAACTGCTGTAACCTATAATTGTTAATATCTGTGTCATTTGGTCTCTCGTGGAGAACTGTTTCATTGGCAATCATATCATACAACATATTCTTTTTACATGAATAGTACTGTAATGACTATAAGCAAAATGTTGAATCTTAATGAGATAAAATCAAGAAGATATATGATTGCTAAACTATTCACCAGACATCAAATGTAGCAGATGTAAGCAAGTATAGGTACCATACTACCTTCACACAAGCTAAAGTTAGTTATGAAAGATTTATCCCCCCTTAAAAAACTAAATGTTAGACTATTTCACACAGAGACAAAAATTCTCATTATTGGTGTGACAAAATTATTGTGTGCAATAATTTAGTAAATTGTATTTTTCTGTGCGTACATGGAAAGAAATGTCGAGCGGAGGTCTATCAATCTACAGTACAAGATACTTATATTTGTAGAAGTGTCCACCAAAATACTACAGAAATAATTTGGCTAATGATTTGTATCGTGTCATTTAAGTCTGATATTTTAGTATTCTACTACTGGCATCCGGAAGCGGTTATCGTTAATTATCATTTATACCCAATTACTAAACTCATTAGAAAATGTCTCTAAAAGATTTGAACGTTTACTAGATAGTAACGAATCTCAAATGAATTGATAAATATAATCGTTTTGTTGGAGAGAAAGGGTATCTGTTGTAGCAAAAAGAAGATGAGAAGGAACGCTTTTACAGTACATTGTTCTGCTTCAGTTATCTTTGTTTTTTCAGGTGCATGAGATGTACCAATTGAACTAGCAATACCTTTGAACAGTTGTACTTAAGTCATTTTGCCTGCTGCTTTTTTTCTCGGTTTGCTTTTTAAACTTAGATTATTGGAGTGACAAAATGATTGTGTGCAAAATTTTAGTAAATTGTAATTTTCTGCGCGTAAATGGAAAGAAATGTGGAGGTAAAGGGCACAACAAACAAACAACAAAAAAATATAAGAATTTTAACCAATAGAAATCCACGTTGCATGATGAAAAAAAAGTAAAATCACAAAAATACTGAACTCAGACGAAAATCAATTAGGAAAGTCCATAATCACATGGCAAAATCAAATAACAAAACGCATCAAAAACGAATGGACAAGAACTGTCATATTCCTGACTTGGTACAGGCATTTTCAAATGTAGAAAATGGTGGATTAAACCTGGTTCTATAGCGCTAACCCTCTCACTTTAATAACAGTCTCATCAAATTCCGTTATATTTACATGATGCGTTAAATAAACAGTCACAATTAATAAAATAGTCAAAATATGGGTACATCAGTCATCATCGTATAACAATTTTAAAATCATCATTTAATTTTGTCAGAGTTGTAGGGTTTCAACTCAACTTAGTAAGATTGAAAAATAACCATTTGAAAAAAGTTACTTGTAACTTTAAAATATGATATGCCAACATGAAAATTTAACGTATTATTGACGAATATCTACAAAATGTATATTCTATTATACCACCAATCACTACAGTGGTCAAGTCTTGTATTGATTGTACGTAAGCTAATCTGTCGTAACCACAGTTTATTGATTATGTAAAAGCAATCAAAGATAAGTACCATATGTAAAGACGAACTTCTTACGGTAGTGTCTTGTATATCCATGATAATCTTCTGATTATTGGTTTTGACTTCTGTAATACTGACCAGTCAATATGATCAAAGAACGCAATATTATATGTTTCTTATATACAGATCGATAGTCCTTTAGAAATTGTTCGTTAAACTGACAAGTGACTCGATTTCTTCTACTGAAACTTTTTGATGCAGAAGAAACAGTGGCGAAAGCCAGAATTTTCAAAGAGAATAAAATTGAGAATGGAAAAGGGCAATGTGTCAAAGAGATAACAACCCAACCAAAGAAAAAAAAACAACAGCAGAAGGTCACCAACAGGTCTTCAATGTAGCGAGAAATTCTCGAACCAGTAGGCGTCCTTCAGCTGGCCCCTAAACAAATTTATACTAGTTCAGTGATAATGAACGCCATACTAATTTCCAAATTGTAAACAAGAAACCAAAATTAAAATTATACAAGACTAACAAAGACCAGAGGCTCCTGACTTGGGAGAGGCGCATAAATGCGGCAGGGTTAAACATGTTTGTGAGATGATCTCAATGCATGGAAATTACCTTTAAAATCACTAAATGTATGGGAATGGGTATTGTCCACAGACGCTCGTCTCAGAATTTTTTTTCCTAAATGCCTTTATATAAAAGTATATAGGGAAAAATATTCTGAGTCAAGTGCTGTAGTATTGTCGGAACATATTGGTGGATTCATATCTGACATGTCTGACGCGGCTTATAACAAGCATCAATCATTCAATCGAGGTTAGGAATGATTCGATGTAGTTTCGAATGGAATTTTGAATGTTTATATATTTCCTATATCCTACTAGTGTTGTTACTCGCGAGTGTATCATAACAAAGACTAGGTTATGAAGGCTAGATGAGATGCACACACAAGACGGCATATACAAATACACAAAGATTTATGTGGTATTTAAGTGTGCATTAAATTTTAACTTCTAAAAGATTTTGTTTGCTTTATGTGGACCATTGTAAAATCTTAAACAGCTGCATTCTTACAAGTCCCTATCACAATTACAAAATGTCACTTCGACAAAGCATACAAATCAATCGAAATTAACATTAAGAGTCGTTATGATATTTATCTTTGATAATATATAGCAATCATTATATAAATATTCCATAATCTTAGGTGTATTTTAAATGAATTAGTACCATGATCATCCAATATATTTCCGATTGTTTATTTTTCTGTATATCACTACCACTATAAATTAGAAGTGTTTGCAAGATGTGCTACCTTTACCTATATCATGATTTTTCAATGTCACTGTTGTCCGAATACCATTCCACAAGACAACTATTGTCACCAGTGGAACATGTGTTGTAAAAATCTGCAATTGTATCTTATGCCATGCTGGTTTATTTTTTTTATTTTTGCTGTCCGAATTCCATTTCACAAGGGATGTATTCCGCCACTGAAACGTAAAGAAGACGAACCAATTTATAAGTTGCTATTTTCATTTTCTAGCTAAAATACTGCTGGTGATCTATTTTAGACCCCCAGGGTATCATAATTTCAGAAGTCATTATGACGTTTGTGATTGTCTGACGAAGTTCTTAGAGCAAAATTTGAAAAAAATCCTTTGGCGATAGCTACTATCATTCAATACATTTCTAAAATAAGGAACATTTAGAGTTTGACTTATCAATACTTATTAACACCTGAATATAAAACCGTTCATTACTGAAGTCTGTTTGCATTTTGACCTCAATATATTTATGTCTTTTTTGTTTGTTTCTTGCATGGTAATTCTCTCATCGATGTATAGTTCAAGTATCCTTTCAGTTTACACGTGCTTGTAATGTTAGTTTGGCATTGTCATGCATATAAAAAAAAAATCATTAATATGCAAAGTATTGTCTGTATTTTAAAACAACCATAAAAAGTTATGGTTAAATAAAATGATTTAGCATAATTTGAAGGATTTTCTTCATTATATAACGTCTGGGTAACATTTTTATAACATCGCTCGTCCTCTTTGTCTTTGAAAGTTATGCATATTTTTTTTAAGTCAAGAGGAACTTTTATGATTTTTGAAAAGTCTTAAACAGCCTTAAATAAACATTTTGATCCTTATTTTACATTTAAATTTTTTGTTGCTATTTGAGAAGGAATATGTTTCTAATAAAAGTGTTTTAATCATGTTTATTTATGCAAAATAAAAGCATATCTAACCTTGAACCTGGTCACTTATCATTGATTTTGTACCAAGGAACTCGTCGTTTTAATTCTGAACGAAATCTGCTGGCAAATAATTACAGTCTGATCTCTGATCCACAAATACATAACGCAAATATGCTATAAAATTTAACATTGAAAAACCTTCAGGTGTCTGACGAATAAGAAATATAATACACCAGAAATAAGGAACAGATATATTATATTACATAATACATTTCATTACATAGATTACCTTAAGAGTTCGACCGAGATATCCATAGGAATGTCCCATTTCATTACCATTTGTCGTACTACAGTTTGACCGAGATATCCAGAGATATGTCCCATTTCATTGTCATTTGTCGTACCTCAGTTTGAACGAGATATCCATAGATATGTCCCATTTCATTGTCATTTGTCGTACCACAGTTTGAACGAGATATCCATAGATATGTCCCATTTCATTGCCATTTTTCGTACCACAGTTTGAACGAGATATCCAGAGATATGTCCCATTTCATTGCCATTTTTCGTACCACAGTTTGACCGAGTAATCCTTAGATATATCCCATTTAATTGCCATTTGTCGTACCACAGTTTGACCGAGATATGTCCCATTTCATTGTCATTTGTCGTTCCACAGTTTGACCGAGATATTCAGAGATATGTCCTATTTCATTGCCATTGGTCGTACCACAGTTTGACCGAGATATCCAGAGATATATCCCATTTCATTGCCATTTGTAGTACCACAGTTTGACTGAGATATCCAGAGATATGTCCCATTTCATTGCGATTTGTCGTACCACAGTTTGACCGAGATATCCAAAGATACGTCCCATTTCATTGCCATTTGTCGTACCACAGTTTGACCGAGATATCCAGAGATATGTCCTATTTCATTGCCATTTGTCGTACCACAGTTTGACCGAGATATCCAGAGATATATCCCATTTTATTGCGATTTTTCGTACCACAGTTTGACCGAGATATTCAGAGATATGTCCTATTTCATTGCTATTTGTCGTACCACAGTTTGACCGAGATATCCAGAGATATGTCCCATTTTATTGCCATTTGGCGTACCACAGTTTGACAGAGATATCTAGAGATATATCCCATTTCTTTGCCATTTGTCGTACCACAGTTTGACTGAGATATCCAGAGACATGTCCCATTTCATTGCTATTTGTCGTACCACAGTTTGACCGAGATATCCAGAGATATATCCCATTTCTTTGCCATTTGTCGTACCACAGTTTGACTGAGATATCCAGAGATATGTCCCATTTTATTGTTATTTGTCGTACCACAGTTTGACCGAGATATCTAGAGATATATCTAATTTCATTGTCATTTGTCGTACCACAGTTTGACCGAGATATCCAGAGATTTATCCCATTTCATTGCGATTTGTCGTACCACAGTTTGACCGAGATATATAGAGATACGTCCTATTTCATTGCCATTTGTCGTACCATAGTTTGACCGAGATATCCAGAGATATGTCCCATTCCATTGCCTTTTGTCGTACCACAGTTTGACCGAGATATCAAGAGATATGTCCCATTTCATTGCCATTTGTCATACCACAGTTTGACCGAGATATCCAGAGATATATCCCATTTCATTGTCCTTTGTCGTACCACAGTTTGACCGAGATATCCAGAGATATGTCACATTTCATTGTCATTTGTCGTACCACAGTTTGACCGAGATATTCAGAGATATATCCCATTTCAGTGTCCTTTGTCGTACCACAGTTTGACCGAGATATCCAGAGATATGTCACATTTCATTGTCATTTGTCGTACCACAGTTTGACCGAGATATTCAGAGATATGTCCCATTTCACTTCCATTTGTCGTACCACAGTTTGACTGAGATATTTAGAGATATGTCCCATTTCACTTCCATTTGTCGTACCACAGTTTGACTGAGATATCCAGAGATATGTCCCATTTCATTGCCATTTGTCGTACCATAGTTTGACCGGGATATGTCCCATTTCATTGCGATTTGTCGTACCACAGTTTGACCGAGATATCCAGAGATACGTCCTATTTCATTGCCATTTGTCGTACCATAGTTTGACCGAGATATCCAGAGATATATCCCATTTTATTGCGATTTGTCGTACCACAGTTTGACCGAGATATCCAGAGATACGTCGCATTTCATTGCCATTTGTCGTACCATAGTTTGACCGAAATATTCAGAGATATGTCCCATTTAATTGCCATTTGTCGTACCTATAATCAGATTCTCCGAGTGTTGAAACCCGTATTTTGACCTATAATGGTTTAATTTTACAATTTGGATGAGAGAGTTGTTTCATTTGCACTCATATTACATCTTCTTATATCTACTAGCTCCAACATTTGTGTTTGAAGTCTTTATCGTTGCTTTATTCCCTTAAGTCAATGCCAGCGATTTAGTATTATGATTTTAATCTCGGTACTTCAGTATGTTTCTTGATTTTTTTTACTTAGCTTAAAGCATATGATTTGCATATTAAATACTATTGACGTGAATGCGTGAACAATTTCGTGAAAATTAAAAATACCGCTAACTCACCTATTCGCGGTCTTAACTGAATATACAAATATGAATAGGAATGATTACAAACGAGTTAACTGACCACAAGAGACCAACAATGACAAAAAAAACCTAGCAGCTGTAGGTAGCGACATGGCCAAATGTAACCCAATTCAAATGACAAATGCACATGGTTTCCATTTAGATTTAATTATTTTATGCTTACTTTATCTTTACTTTATCTTTACATTTTTTTATATTTTAGAATGGGGCTACAGTTCACCATATGTCCCATTTCATTGCGATTTGTCGTACCACAGTTTGACCGAGATATCCAAAGATACGTCCCATTTCATTGCCATTTGTCGTACCACAGTTTGACCGAGATATCCAGAGATATGTCCTATTTCATTGCCATTTGTCGTACCACAGTTTGACCGAGATATCCAGAGATATATCCCATTTTATTGCGATTTTTCGTACCACAGTTTG
Source organism: Mytilus trossulus (assembly GCF_036588685.1). Taxonomy (NCBI): domain Eukaryota; kingdom Metazoa; phylum Mollusca; class Bivalvia; order Mytilida; family Mytilidae; genus Mytilus; species Mytilus trossulus. The sequence continues at coordinate 19,502,195 of NC_086380.1, forward strand.
ACCGAGATATTCAGAGATATGTCCTATTTCATTGCTATTTGTCGTACCACAGTTTGACCGAGATATCCAGAGATATGTCCCATTTTATTGCAATTTGGCGTACCACAGTTTGACAGAGATATCTAGAGATATATCCCATTTCTTTGCCATTTGTCGTACCACAGTTTGACTGAGATATCCAGAGACATGTCCCATTTCATTGCTATTTGTCGTACCACAGTTTGACCGAGATATCCAGAGATATATCCCATTTCTTTGCCATTTGTCGTACCACAGTTTGACTGAGATATCCAGAGATATGTCCCATTTTATTGTTATTTGTCGTACCACAGTTTGACCGAGATATCTAGAGATATATCTAATTTCATTGCCATTTGTCGTACCACAGTTTGACCGAGATATCCAGAGATTTATCCCATTTCATTGCGATTTGTCGTACCACAGTTTGACCGAGATATATAGAGATACGTCCTATTTCATTGCCATTTGTCGTACCATAGTTTGACCGAGATATCCAGAGATATGTCCCATTCCATTGCCTTTTGTCGTACCACAGTTTGACCGAGATATCAAGAGATATGTCCCATTTCATTGCCATTTGTCATACCACAGTTTGACCGAGATATCCAGAAATATATCCCATTTCATTGTCCTTTGTCGTACCACAGTTTGACCGAGATATCCAGAGATATGTCACATTTCATTGTCATTTGTCGTACCACAGTTTGACCGAGATATTCAGAGATATATCCCATTTCAGTGTCCTTTGTCGTACCACAGTTTGACCGAGATATCCAGAGATATGTCACATTTCATTGTCATTTGTCGTACCACAGTTTGACCGAGATATTCAGAGATATGTCCCATTTCACTTCCATTTGTCGTACCACAGTTTGACTGAGATATTTAGAGATATGTCCCATTTCACTTCCATTTGTCGTACCACAGTTTGACTGAGATATCCAGAGATATGTCCCATTTCATTGCCATTTGTCGTACCATAGTTTGACCGGGATATGTCCCATTTCATTGCGATTTGTCGTACCACAGTTTGACCGAGATATCCAGAGATACGTCCTATTTCATTGCCATTTGTCGTACCATAGTTTGACCGAGATATCCAGAGATATATCCCATTTTATTGCGATTTGTCGTACCACAGTTTGACCGAGATATCCAGAGATACGTCCCATTTCATTGCCATTTGTCGTACCACAGTTTGACCGAGATATCCAGAGATATGTCCTATTTCATTGCCATTTGTCGTACCACAGTTTGACCGAGATATCCAGAGATATATCCCATTTTATTGCGATTTTTCGTACCACAGTTTGACCGAGATATTCAGAGATATGTCCTATTTCATTGCTATTTGTCGTACCACAGTTTGACCGAGATATCCAGAGATATGTCCCATTTTATTGCAATTTGGCGTACCACAGTTTGACAGAGATATCTAGAGATATATCCCATTTCTTTGCCATTTGTCGTACCACAGTTTGACTGAGATATCCAGAGACATGTCCCATTTCATTGCTATTTGTCGTACCACAGTTTGACCGAGATATCCAGAGATATATCCCATTTCTTTGCCATTTGTCGTACCACAGTTTGACTGAGATATCCAGAGATATGTCCCATTTTATTGTTATTTGTCGTACCACAGTTTGACCGAGATATCTAGAGATATATCTAATTTCATTGCCATTTGTCGTACCACAGTTTGACCGAGATATCCAGAGATTTATCCCATTTCATTGCGATTTGTCGTACCACAGTTTGACCGAGATATATAGAGATACGTCCTATTTCATTGCCATTTGTCGTACCATAGTTTGACCGAGATATCCAGAGATATGTCCCATTCCATTGCCTTTTGTCGTACCACAGTTTGACCGAGATATCAAGAGATATGTCCCATTTCATTGCCATTTGTCATACCACAGTTTGACCGAGATATCCAGAAATATATCCCATTTCATTGTCCTTTGTCGTACCACAGTTTGACCGAGATATCCAGAGATATGTCACATTTCATTGTCATTTGTCGTACCACAGTTTGACCGAGATATTCAGAGATATATCCCATTTCAGTGTCCTTTGTCGTACCACAGTTTGACCGAGATATCCAGAGATATGTCACATTTCATTGTCATTTGTCGTACCACAGTTTGACCGAGATATTCAGAGATATGTCCCATTTCACTTCCATTTGTCGTACCACAGTTTGACTGAGATATTTAGAGATATGTCCCATTTCACTTCCATTTGTCGTACCACAGTTTGACTGAGATATCCAGAGATATGTCCCATTTCATTGCCATTTGTCGTACCATAGTTTGACCGGGATATGTCCCATTTTCATTGCGATTTGTCGTACCACAGTTTGACCGAGATATCCAGAGATACGTCCTATTTCATTGCCATTTGTCGTACCATAGTTTGACCGAGATATCCAGAGATATATCCCATTTTATTGCGATTTGTCGTACCACAGTTTGACCGAGATATCCAGAGATACGTCCCATTTCATTGCCATTTGTCGTACCATAGTTTGACCGAAATATTCAGAGATATGTCCCATTTAATTGCCATTTGTCGTACCTATAATCAGATTCTCATGTCCATGGCTTATTACTGAAGTTTTGTTTGAAATAAGGAAAACTTGTCAAGAGCATTTGAATACAAAAAAAGTGTTTGATGTTCAATAGTTGTCGTTTGTTGACGTAGTACATAAATGTTTCTCGTTTCTCGTTTTTGATATTGATTATACCGTTGGTCTTCCCCTTTGAATGGTTTGACACTAGTCATTTTAGGGGTCTTTTATAGCTTGCTGTTCGGAGTGAGCAAAGGCTCCGAGTGTTGAAACCCGTATTTTGACCTATAATGGTTTAATTTTACAATTTGGATGAGAGAGTTGTTTCATTTGCACTCATATTACATCTTCTTATATCTACTAGCTCCAACATTTGTGTTTGAAGTCTTTATCGTTGCTTTATTCCCTTAAGTCAATGCCAGCGATTTAGTATTATGATTTTAATCTCGGTACTTCAGTATGTTTCTTGATTTTTTTTACTTAGCTTAAAGCATATGATTTGCATATTAAATACTATTGACGTGAATGCGTGAACAATTTCGTGAAAATTAAAAATACCGCTAACTCACCTATTCGCGGTCTTAACTGAATATACAAATATGAATAGGAATGATTACAAACGAGTTAACTGACCACAAGAGACCAACAATGACAAAAAAAACCTAGCAGCTGTAGGTAGCGACATGGCCAAATGTAACCCAATTCAAATGATAAATGCGCATGGTTTCCATTTAGATTTAATTATTTTATGCTTACTTTATCTTTACATTTTTTATATTTTAGAATGGGGCTACAGTTCACCATATGGTAAGTTCTTATTTATTGTACAGCTAGTCAATAGAAATTTATCAAATGAAATATTCATACAAAGTTTTAAATAAAACGATGAAATATTCATACAAAGTTTTAAATAAAACGATGAAATATTCATACAAAGTTTTTAATAAAATATCTATAAATGTAGTATATTTTTAAAAGTAGCTGATGATTGATACATACAATTTTCTATTATAGTTTGTAGTACTATAAATTCATACTAAATTTTTCTTATTAGTGTATCTACCCTTGTGTGTCTTCAGACAGAGCATCACACGAATCTAAAAATAATATTTGAACAATTAGATACAACACCCTTTTAACAACTTATTTATAGATGTAAGCAACCTTTTGCAAAGTTTGAAATATACTATAAATAATAATAATAATGGTACACATTTTACTGCATCAGATGGGTATTCAAGCAATTAAATTCTTTGATTTATTTCTCCGTAAACAAGTGCTTTATATCTAACAATCGTTCTTAATATTGTGAAATATAATTGACGTGACCACTTGACATTAAATAAGGAGTAATTAAACAGTTTCCTGTTCAATTACCCCCCCCCCCCCTTTTTCCCTCAAAAAACAAAACCACAACAAAACAACCGACAAGAAAACGTTTGACAGAGAGAATAACTTACCATACACAACTAAGTAAGATAATAAATATATATTTAGAGATGAGTCAAGTTTTCTCTTCAATCTACAGGACCATCAAACTGGACGACACTACATGGCAATGAAGCTTGTGATCTGAGGGCACAATCACCAATAGACATTTCAGATGCAATGAAAGCTGAATATGACGAAGAACTGTTACCGTTTGTAGTCATGGGATTTGAAAAGAAAACAAACCAGTTAAAACTAATCAATAATGGACATACAGGTAAATTCAGTGACTTTTTTTTCATTTTGACGAAAACACTTAGATTTCATGTACTAGTGACTCCATTGGTGTATCTTTCTGCTTAAGAATTATAAACGACGAGCAGAATTCTTAACAAACAAAAAATACACTCCAAAAGTAAAATCACGAAAAAAACGAGCGCCGAGGAATATTCAAAAAACGGATAGTCCCAAATCAAATGTCAAATCAAAAGCTCAAAAACACATCAAACGTATGGATACCAACTATCATATTCCTGACAGGCATTTTTTTTATGTAGAAAATGATGGATTAAACCTGATTTTATAGCTAGATAAACCTGTAACTTGTATGAATGTTTATAACTCGAAAAATGTACAGACATACATCATTCAACTACACTATAATATAAATTAAGAAGATATCGGAGAGGAATATAAAACCGTCACAGAATGATCAGGAAGAAATGAAAACAATAGGAAAGGATAAATAAAACTCCGTTACGCTATTGCACAGAACATTTAAACGTATTGACCATTTTCAACCTTAAAAGCTTCTTTTACTATGGCCTATTGGGATTTTCTTCAATAGACATATACTCCAACAATAAAGAACTTATCTTTTTAAAAGTTGATAACGAATTTCTCTTTTTCCATGACAGCTCAACTTAACATACTAGGAGATCTAACAGTATCAGGCGGAGGCTTATCAGGAACTTTCAAAACCGCACAGTTACATTTCCACTGGGGCAGTGACAGTAACAAAGGCTCAGAGCATCTACGTAACACCAAAAAATATCCCTTAGAGGTAAAGTACAGATTAGATTCATAAAAGAAATTCTTATTGTTGTGTGGCTTGATAGCGTTTATAAGTCGGTAGCGATACACAGGTATTACTTTTTGTCGTTTGTGTCTTCGTTCGCGTCAAACCTTTTATTTAGTTCCGAGTGAAACGGTGCTTGTAATTATAAGATAAAGAACATTTACAGAATAGAATCAGCAGAATACTGTTTATAGAAGAGGAATTGAAAAACAATCGATGTTTGATGAAAAAAATAATAAAAGAAACACGCTCTTTGAAGTTTAACTTCGTATAAATAATGACAATTTGTCGTGCTTACACACTTATATTTGGATAAGAGTAAAAGAAGTGCTAGCTTATGGTAGGGTTGTCTTGATAGTTTAACTTCATATATAACGATTTCCAAAGTATCCACTTTATTTAGTAACACGAAACCTTTCTTAATCTTGGAAAATCTGGGAAAAGGGACACCAGTTCTTTCTTGACTAATAGCACCCGTCGTGTTGTTCGTGGCAAGTAAGGTTAGGAATTTTAACAAAAATGTTACAGTAGATTTCAGCGAGTATGAAGCTAATGGTAATATCTTAGGTTAGCTTGCTTGTTAGCTGAACCGTGAAGTCATTGTTAGCTCCGGTACACTACCCTCCTGCAATAGTAGACTAGCCCAACAGATAACCAATCTATCTCTCCGTAGGACTAAGCTACTTTAAAAGGAGAGCAGTATACCTTACCTAACAATGACTTCACGGTTCAGCTAACAAGCAAGTTAATCAAAGATATTACCATTAGCTACATACTGACTGACATCTGCTGTATTTATTTTCATATATTCTGATTTGTATTGCAGATGCATATAGTCAATTTTAACAGTAAATATGGGAATTTAGGAAATGCTGCTGATAAATCAGATGGTCTTGCAGTACTGGGCTTTTGGTTTAAGGTATAACTATATGATATTTCTACAATTGTATTATATTAATCAGATGGTCTTGCAGTACTGGGCTTTTGGTTTAAGGTATAACTATATGATATTTCTACAATTGTATTATATTAATCAGATGGTCTTGCAGTACTGGGCTTTTGGTTTAAGGTATAACTATATGATATTTCTACAATTGTATTATATTAATCAGATGGTCTTGCAGTACTGGGCTTTTGGTTTAAGGTATAACTATATGATATTCCTGGCCTTGCGGTCATAAAACTTTCGAGCACGAATTTTGTACTCAGACTCAACAATCAACCAATCAAAATATTGGATTTTGTGTTTCGAGCACTTATTTTGTACTCGGAGTACTGAGTAAAGTTTTATGACTGAGAGCCCTGCAATTGTATTATTTTACTTGACAAAACGTACATTCTGTCACTACATCAATTCTTATTCTAAATATTCCTTTAACTTTGTTATTTGAGGGAGTAAAGCCAGTTTATTTTTATTTGTAAGATACATGTTAGAAGAGGTAATATTTACGGTTTTAAATATTACTGAATTATTCATTTCTAAGGAAATTCTGGGAATCGGTCAAGTAAAAGCAAAAAAGAAGTAAAATGAAGCGAACTTTCAGTGCAATTTGAGGAAAACATTAATTTGCTTAATGTTTATATATACGACAAATCATCTTTCCCCTTGAAGTCACCTTTTTGTAAGTTTGATATTACTCCTTTATGTAACTGTTACTCGTCTTTAAACATTATGTTTACTGTACAAAAAATATACATATTGGAGTCATAATTCGGTAATATGATAATAGTCTATTGGCTGCTTAAATGCGTTTTACACTCTTCACTCTAATGTTGTTTTTATGCCCACGTGATAGCGAAGGGATATTAAGTTTTACCCTTGTCAGTTTGGATGTTTATTCTTCGTCCACACGTTTCAACATTCCAAATTTGGTTTCCGTTCATTAACATCAGTTCACCTCAACAAAATGTTATGAATCTTATACACAATGCTTATTACTACAAAATACAGATCAACTTTAAGTTATGCGCCTTTACAAATGAAAAAAAATGCGTTTCCGTTATCTAATCTAACCTTGTTTCAACCAAATATAATGAAACATAACCACAATGTTTGTTAACATAAAACTCTTATCAAGTACATATTTGGGTAGCATCACGTATACAGTTCTTGAGTTAGGTATCTTTATAATATTATAAGCGAGGGGCATCATTTGTGTCCTTGAACACATTCCCCATTTATTTTGCTAATGAAATATATTTTCATCATATATTTTATTCGAACAATAATTGTACCAAGTCAGGAATATGACAGTTGTTTTTCTCTCTTTCCATTGGTTGATAATATTTAATTTGGTCTGTTTTTATGGTTTTCCTCTTTTTTTGTCTTTACGTTGGAGTTCGATATTCTTATTTAATTTTTGATAAAGATATTTTGCAACACTAGTTTTGAATGCACTTATAATTTCACCTACTCTTGACAATGTTAACGATCACGTAAGAATGGGACTGTATCGGCATCATTTGCTAGCGAAGATGTTATTTATCTTACTAGTTGTTAAATAAACTCATCACAGATACCAGGACTAAAATTTTTATATACGCCAGACGCGCGTTTTGTCTTCAAAAGACTCATCAGTGACGCTCAAATCAAAAAAAGTTAAAAAAAAAAAAAAAAAAAAAAAAAAAGACCAAATAAAGTACGAAGTTGAAGAGCATTGAGGACCAAAATTCCTAAAAGTATTGCCAAATCCAGCTAAGGTAATCTATGCCTGAGATAGAAAAACCTTAGTATTTCAAAAATTCGATTTTTTGTAAACAGTTAATTTATACATATAACCATATCAATCATCAATGATAACTCATGTCAGCACAAAAAGTGCTGACTACTTGGCTGTGGTAATTGTTTTAAACATTTGTATGACATTCATTGTTTTAGGTTGTAGCCGAGGACAACAAAATGTTTGCTACGTTGGTGAGCAATCTAACATCGATACAAAACGCAGGTAATGAAGTAATAGTGAAATAATAAAATTTTGAAAAAGTGAAAGAAATGCAATGCTGAATTGGTATAGTTTATACAAATTATGACAGAATTACATTTTGAAGTAAACCAGCTTTTTTTTAAATGGTAGATTATGCAATTTAAAGAGATAGAGGATCTGATGATTATTTATCATGACCTTAACAATAATTCGGTCATTATGTGAATGTTAATGACTCTTATCCGTGCAAAATATAACATTAAACAATTCTGCAATCTGAAGCTAAATATTATTCTGTTCAAATAGTCAATACAATTAATTATTGTATCCTGAGCCTTAATACGTAAATACATTGTTAATTTATTGTATCGAAATAGGCCAGTTAATGTTTCCAGTTTTACTGCACCACATACATATTTTATAAATAATGTTTCTTCAGTGATGACAAACGTTGAATAGCCAAATTCTGACAAGCAGTCAAAGCTATGCACGAGAAAATTGCATTCCTTATTGTTTAACAACAAATTTTAATAAAACAACATATGTATTATGTATATGAGATGGTGATTAATGTGTTTAGTCCCTTACCCACAAAGTCTAAGGGGACTTTAGGTTTGCACTCTGTCCATCCGTCAGTTCGGCAATTAGTTTTCCAGACTTTTTGTCTTCATTCTTTGAAATATTGAATGATATTTGGTGTCGTGATAAGTTGCAGATCAAGTTAGATTTTCAAGATTTTAGCTTTTTCCTTGTTCAGTTAAAGCTCTTTTCCTAGAATTAAATTTTTGATGACAAACTTTATAATTAATTACTTATTAATAAATAGATTTCTGTTCAAAGGGAAACAACTATTTTTTTTAAAAGATTGGTAAATGCCATTATATTTAGATAAATGACATTTTTTGATTTTTTCTTTTCTTTGTAAATTGTTTAAAGAATTGAGTAGTAGGATTGATTGTTATTTTATGTATTACACTACGACAAGTTATAGATCAAGTTAGAATTTCGTTCTAAACAAAGAATCTCTAACCGGCAGGGAACTATGTATTGCCATGCAATACTCACAGAATGCTTTTTGTTTTTATTAAATATAAAAAGCTGTTTCTAATAAAGGTTATCTTTAACGGTGATCGTATTTATCTTTATTCTGAAGTCAGTATATAAATTAGACTTCATTTTATTTGGTAATTGTATTTGCTGAATGTAAATTTTTCTAATAATATTAAATTTTGTAAATAAAAATGTATTTGCTTGTCTATTTCAGATGCTGAAGCTGAAGTGACAGGTTTTCTAGTCAGTGATTTAATCATTCCCAAACTTGACAGATACTACAGATATAAAGGCAGTTTGACAACTCCACCATGTTTTGAAAGTGTCACGTGGACAATGTTTGAAGAGACTATTCCCATTTCAGAATCACAGGTATATAGATTTAGAAGAGAACAGATGGAACAATCATATCAGATATAGAAAATGCAAATGTTATCTCTAGCATTGTTAGACCACACACAGACGCATGTCATTAGGAAAAACAATTGGAAAACAACAAAATGCTTTAACGAATGTAGTTATACATCGAGCTTCGGAAGATAAAACGTATCCGTATCATATTTTTGTAATGAATGTTCAAGATGAAGCGAAAGCTATGTATAAATGATTGACACATTCTCTCGTACCAGTTTTGGCATATCCAATGTATAATATCCAGGACAAACTATTAAAACAACAATTTCTAATGTATTTAATTTATTTTTTACTAAAACAATTGCATTTAGATGAACAAAAACAAAGATACAGTGACTTGACTGTTAGTATTGCTAACATTTCATATTCAGCAAAATATGTGTGAAATTAAAATATGTTTGTAGGAAGTTTCCATGGGGAGATAATAATTTATTCTTTCAAAAAGTCTTTATTCAAAAGAATACTGTTTTAGTTAAACTTATCAATAAAGTATTGTTATTTCACACATATTTTACCGAATATATGATATTTTAATTCAAATGATGTCTGATTCTTATGAATATAAAAGACTTTTAAAAAGAAAAATTATATGAAAGCTTAGTTTGGACATTTTTTATAGCAATTCAAAATTACATTTCACCTTTTGTATGGTATAATATATCTATATAACCTGTTAGACTGATTTTGTCACAACAACATTAAAGTGAAGTTACAGTGTTATAGAATAGTAAGTATTTTTTTTTTATTATATCACCTTGCACTCTCACATTTTGACTAAACAGTTTGTTCAAAATTCTGACCAGTTGAACAGTTTGGTTTTATAAAACAAATTGCAATTTGGTCGGAATTTTGAATGAGTTGCAATAGTCGGATATAAACACTAACAGTCAAGTCAATGTAATATTTTTATATTCGTGGTGCGCGTATCGTCTAAAAAACACATATCTGACGTTCGAATCAAAACAGTTAAATTACAAATAAAGTACGAAGATCAAGAGCATTGAGGACCGAAAATTCCAAAGCTATTGAAAACCCTTCACACTATTTTTATTCTTATTGCATTGATGCATATAAAACCTTTTGAATACAAATAATAACCACATTTTATATGATAAATTATGATTTCTGTTGCAGTTAAGACAATTTCGAAATTTGAAAGAAGCAAAGCCAAGCCATAAAATTGTCAACAACTTCAGGCCAACCCAAATGTTAAATGGTAGACGAGTTAGCAGAAGTTTCAAGGTAGAAACAGACGGAGCTAACACTATTTGTTCCTCATCAATTGTAACAGTTTTGTTAGTTTACCTTCTTCATTTGTTATGAGCTTTGTAGACATAGGACCTGTTTAAAAGGAAACAATGAAAGTTATGTACATTGATCAGTTTAATTTAAAATATGCAAATTTGTTGCCTTTAATTACTCGAATGACTTTGTTTCATCGTAAGTCTAACTGATCTGTATGAGTATAACCCATACGTTTAACTTTTATTGTAGGCATAAGAATGAATCTTTGATTACGACATTTTAGGATGAAAGGACAAGTATTCTTCCTTTAACAGATTTGTTTTAGAAATGTTTTATTACTGTTATCTCATACTATTTACCAAGTATATTTCATCCAGGCTTCGAAAATAAAAAAATCTTGTAACTACAATTTTGGATGAAGTTTACTGTAATACCTATTCAACTCGTTAGCAAAAACATATTGCCATTTCTTGGGTATTTCGAATTTTATTATTTGACAAAACAAAAATAAATATTTTGACATGTGAAGAATTCAGTATTTCATAAAATGAATATGTAATATTTTGAATTGAAGTCGATGTATTCTAAATATCATCCCAAACAATGACCTTCATGTTGCACATGTTTCATAAGTAGGTCATGATTTTTTTTTTATGTGTATGTTGATAAAGTAGAGTTATTATCTCTTGTATTTGTATGTTTCATTTTGTTTAGGGAGCTCGTTTATTGACGTTCCCTCCCAATATCCAATCATCGCCTGTTATTTATTATCCTTATAAGTGCAAATATAAATAATCATAAACACAATCCTGATATGAACGATATAATCGTTGATATGCTTTAGTTGTATATTTGTATATATAATAAACAAAACAGAACAATGCAGAATGGGACAATTTATAATCATTATCATAATATTTTTTACAGTTGCATGTTAGCTCCCCTTAACCCAGAGTGTCGTTTGTTACAACAGTCTATTGTTGGTCTATTTGTTGAGGAGATGATATTTCTATGACACGATATAACACAACAAGTTTTAGTAACCACAATAATGTTCCTGTCGTTGACATGATTAAGAGATAACTGTATTGTATTTGAAGCTTTGCCGACATTAAAAGATAGTTTTACTGTCGCAAATTGGGTTTGCCGACATTAATCGTTAGTTTTACTGTCGCAAATTGGGGTTACCTGTAGTTGAAATAAATTTCTGTACAGAAACAGAAGAACGTTTCACTACTTAAAGGAAATAATATACTAAAATTTATTGGGATAAAGAATGGCCATTCTGCAGCATGAGTACAAAAAGAGAAATAGGCTTTTAGAAGCTTTAGTTTACAAAAAAAAAAGAATGATTTTTAGTTTACATAACAATTGATTGTAATTGCTTAATGTAATATATACTTGCCATTTTGATGTACAATATGCATAATAAACCAACTGATATCTTGCTTATTTTTCATGTTTGTTTTTTAAAAGAAAAGTGAATAAAGTTTTAACAATGATCTCAACTTTATAAATAAGAAAACAACACGACAACCAAAATCCATACAACGAAGAAAGAAAGATAATACCAATACAAAACAAAAAATGATATGTTTCATTAATTTAAAAGAAGAACAGGTGACCGATAACCGAAGATTGAACAAATGAAACCACTTAAAATACAGAAAACACAATTGTCGACAAGTTCAAGAATGACGAAGGTTACACCTTTTTAAATAGAAACGATTCTTATCAGTTAAAATTTAACAAAGTATATCATTATAAAACTATTAAGATTTGGTGTGGTTGTGAATGTGACAACTCTCAATCAGAGACCAAATCCATTCTGCATGACGAGCTATAAAAGATCTATAAATGACAAATATAAAACTCCAAAAAACTAACGGTATGATTCATTTAAACATCAACAAACGAAAAGCATATATAATATACCGCAACAAACGAAGCCACTCAATCACAGGATCCTGGCTTGGGACAGACACGTACAGAGTATTGTAGGGTTTATCATGTTTGCCGGCCCCTTAATCTGACACAGCAGTGTAACAGCAAAACATAAAAACTAACTATAAAAAATCCATCTATATCAATAAAAACTACACATATGAATACTTCAGTTTGGAATCAAACCTGCAACAATTATATAAAATGATCGTACAGTAGATGTTTACCCTATCGACGCACTGGTTTTTGCTTCTTTTGAAGTTCATGCGATTATTAAAATTGAGAATGGAAATGGGGAATGTGTCAAAGAGACAACCATCCGACCAATGAACAGACAACAGAAGAAGGTCCCCAACAGGTCTTCAATGTAACGAGAAATTCCCGCACCCGGAGCCGTCCTTCAGCTGACCCCTAAACAAATATATACTAGTTCAGTGACAATGAACGCCATACTAATTTCCAAATTGTACACAAGAAACTTTAATTAAAATAATACAAGACTAACAAAGGCCAGAGGCTCCCGACTTGGAACAGACGCAAAAATGCGGCGGGGTTAAACATGTTTGTGAGATCTCAACCCTCCCCTATACCTCTAGCCAATGTAGAAAAGTAAACGCCTAACAATACGCACATTAAAATTTAGTTCAAGAGAAGTCCGAGTCTGATGTCAGAAGATGTAACCAAAGAAAATAAACAAAATGAGACTAATACATAAATAACACCAGACTAATAGCAGTTAACTGACATGCCAGCTCCAGACTTCAATTAAACTGACCGAAAGATTATGATTTCATTATATGAACATCAGGCACAATCCTTCCCGTTAGGGGTTTAGTATCATACCATCATAGCATATATGAGAAGAACTTAACCCGTGTCATACCAACAACTAGTTTTTGAATACATCTGTTTAGTTCCGATGCAAAGACCTTATAAGTGAATCAATATTAACGCCAAAATATGCAATTTTTAATGACCTGACAACAGTATTGTAACTATATCCCTTGTTGATAAGTCTTTTCAAAGGTTTTGTTTGTTTCTTTTATTTTGTCTTATCTCAATGAATTTATGAAATATTAGCATCGATAATTACTGTAGCCTTAATTTAAACATTTTGAAAAAGAAATTTTGCTGAAAGTTACCTTGAAAACTGTTGCATCAATCATCAGTATTGTTGGTTTCCCTATAACCTTTGTTGTTCAGTGAGCGAGATAAAGAATTCAGAGGATAAAATCTAACGCCTTGTTTTGATAATGTGCATGTCCCGAATTCTGAATAACGCTAGTGTCTGTATCAGTTTATTAACTTTGTGTTTATTTAAAATTTTTATTAAAGACTTTGAAAAATTGTCTATGTTAAAATTAATGTTCTCGGCACGAATTAAGTCTAAAAAATGAAATAGATACAAGACATTGATATAAAAATGTCTTTTGTTTTACTTGATTGTCTTGTAAGGTTGACCGAAATACCGATTTGTATTCATTTAAAATTCGAAAACCAGCAAAGAGACCTGTCAATCAAATAAACATAAGGAGGTAACAAATGAAAATTTTGTAGAAACATTATGGATATCCGATGCAGCCGGTAAAAGAGTTTTGGAGAGGGCTGTTTAGAAATTTTGTTTAAGACATATACTTTGTTGTTTAATTGTGCTCAGATTGTCAGTAATTGTGGCTGTATTAACCAAGTGTGGAGGTTTTGAATTGTATACATTATTATCATGTTATGAAAGAAATAGTAAGCTGGTTCGTTTCATTACTTGTATTTATGCATTTTTAAAATATTGAATTCTTTTTCCTTTTTTCTATAAAAATAGTGCTGTATCGTATAATCTGCAGTTAAAAATATTACTTATATGGCATAATTTTTCAAATAGCTATTTCGTGTATCAAATCATGTTTGTTATAATAATAACAATGTATGCCCTCTTAACGGAATACATAAATGATTCAATGCATGTATTTTTAACTGACATGCCAGCTCCAGACTTCAATTTAACTGATACTATACACATAAGTAGTATAATACTTACCATCAAGATATGTCGGAACGACATATCAAACCTAAATTACAATCTATTGCTAGTCCATAAAGCTCAAATGACGATATTTTAGTGAACGATAGAAGAGATGACACAGATGTGTCAATATATATAGGAAGATGTGGTATGAGTGCCAATGAGACAACTCTCCATCAACTGAAAAATTTATAAAAGTAAACCATTATAGGCCAAGGTACGGCCTTCAATACGGAGCCTTGGTTCACACCGAACAGCACGCTATAACGGGCCCAAAAAAATACTAATGTTAAACCATTTAAATGGGAAAAACCAACGGTCTAATCGATATAAAAACGAGAAGCATGGTTGAGCCGTTAGAGCAAATGGATAAATACATTCAGACAAACAAAATCTAGGGATTTTTTTTATATATTTTGTGTGAAAATGACAATAAAAATGATGGTCGTAGTGTGAACGTAGTAATGTCGTGAAAAGAGCGTGATGAAGACGGCAAGGGCGTGCTAGAATCGTACTATAGTCGTGAACAGCGTGGTAAAGTCGTAGTGGAAGCGTAGTTGGGTCGCGATGAGAACGTGATGGTCGTAGTAAGGTCGTGATAACGTCGCTGTGAGATCGTAACGCAATCTCTCCGAATAGAATCACGCTTTCGCTACGATTGTACAGCGACCTTTGCGATCTTACTACGATCTTAGTGGGCTCTCACTACGCTTCTACTACGACATAATTTCGCCACAACCGCACCACGATTGTTTTGAACATATTCAAAGTTGGCCACGCTCTTCACGATCTTGAAGACCTCACCACGACCGTGGTACGACCTTACTGCGACCTACACGATCGTACCACGATCATCAAAATTTGCATTTTTTTCACAGATCGTAGTGCGATCGTGGCCTAGTGGGACTGGGGTATAAAATGGATTGGTTTGAATCGAGAACAGACGAAATATGGTAACCAGTGCTGCTAAAAAACGGCCGTCTTTACAGAACGTCGTGTTCAACACGCTTTCGTAATCGTAAATACCCTAAATTAAATATGATGCAAAATTTTTATTTCATGCACATATATATCAGTTTGAAACAAAATACCATCTTTGCTTCATACATATCTACTTTTATTTGACTTGTCTGCCTCCAAAACATTTTTTCGGCAGTTTTAAGAAAGTTCATTTTATTTTTATTTTGTACATGTTCAGTGGCAGATATAACGTCTTTGACGTCGCAATCCCACAGAGTCGCTGCATTATATAACTATATGTTAACCGTCGAGAACTACTCTAAAAGAATGACGGATTTTATTTTACCATGGTGTTTTTTTGTTTTGTTCCGTTACTGAGGATATGTTTTGTCCTTTATGAATCCATATTACAAATTTGACTCCAATAAGGATAAATTTTGTCTCATAGAAAAATCGGTAGATTTTATCCGATAGATTTATTTTCCCATTTTTATCGGATATAATAGTTATTTTGAAAAACTATAAACGATAATTATTCATTAAAGTTTCGTATGCATTAAACATTTATTAAATGGTTATAGAAATATCGAAGCAATTCTTTTAGTTTATATCATTAAATATACAATAAATTTACTTTAGTTATTTGGATTTAATTACCTTAAATGAAAGGGTGCGAATACAATAATATATTAATGTTACTGTATCAATAAATTGCATAGTATACAAATCCTTGTTCTAATATAAATAATAATAATTTGCATTGGCGAAAAAGATAGATACTTTTGTTCTGTTGGAAGAATCGTAAAAGTACTATTCCTCTAAATTTTATTTGTTTAATCGGACGGCGTAGAGTATAAATTTTATTTTTATTTTTTACATATTGTGTATTGAATTCAAACACGAACGCGGACCTCGATGAGAACACCTGAATTGAAAGTTTGCAAACGTTCTTCTTCTTCTGTGGGTTTTTTAAGGACGGCTTTCCTACTGGAAATTGCGCCCTATATGTTCCTAATTTATTTTTATTTTTTTTATCAATAGAATCTACTTAATGTTTTATTTTCAATGACTTTTGTTGTGAGTTTTACAAGAACCTAGTGTGTCGCTCATTTGTTGTTTTTATCAGATGTTACTTATTTGCTTTTGAAATAAACGACTTAAGTTTTGATCAGTTGCCCCAGCCAGTGGTCCCGTGAGAATCGTGTATACGCACTATCCCACGGAGGTACTAACCATGGTAGTGTAGGTTAATTGCAAACTGGAACCAGACATTGACCTGTTCTCTGTCTGGTGATCAGTCAGGCAGAGGACATGCCACTGTCTAGATCCCGAAATGCAAAAAACTGTTTCATGATATACCCCCCCCCCCCAAAAAAAAAAAGCCAAATTGTATATATATGTATATATGTATATAAAGAATAATAAATTAACTTATTACTATAACAAAATACGGGACTTTATACTTTTATATTAATTTACTAGGGTGCTCAAGGATTCCAGTTTGAATTGTACTTGCTTGTTTTTCCCGTAAGTACATTCGATGTACTTGTGCTGACGCCATTGTTAAACAAGCTACATACACGACAATCTGGTTAAATATTTAACATAATTTCATACCCTGTATATCACGACTACCATGCCAGGGGGTGACCACTGGTTGGCACCGCTAATCTACTTGTCTATATGTTGTGTCGATGACTTAGCATAAATTAATACTTGAATATTAAAAAAAAGTGTAATAAATTTAGCAGCTTAAATATGAAAATGAATGTAATGAAAATTAATTCTGTAGTGCTACGTAAGTAGTGAATTCTTAATCGAGGTCGAGTTGAAAATTTAAAGATATCGCTCTCTTGGTGAGTACTGTTCCTTATCTTAGGCAAAGAGTTTCTTTTGTGTATTTCTTTCTATATAGTGAAGGTAGCTATCCTGGTGTTTTGATGTAGGTGAATATAGCATGATAAAAGTCTTCAACTATTAAAAGTATTCATTAACAAATTTAACAATTTTTTTCTTGTGGCAGAAAATGAATTCTCCCTAATATAGGTAGACCCCTATTTTTTTGTATGAATTATATGTAAAAGGTAAAACAAAATACAGCATTGGAATTTAGTTCAGATAAAAACTAATAAAATCTAAAAAAAAAAAATGCTACGTATTGTTGAAATAAGGTAGTCTTTTCGTACTCAGCACATATTCATAAATGGGAGCAAAATTATAACCTTTTAGTAAATTTTTAAGTGAAAAATCAGTAACATTTAACTTTTTTAGTTTTTCAAATAAAATTTTCCTTTCTAAATTGAATAATTTACAATTTAACATATAATGCTCTACACTTTCGATCTGGTTGCAGTTTATACATAGATTTGAGGTAACTACTCCAATTTTATTCAGGTGCTTATTTAGTCCAATATATCCTGTTCTTAATTTGAAGAGTAATATTTCTTTCTCTCTTGTTAAATTTGGAATATTAATTTTAAATAATGACCTATCTTTGTTTGTTTCCCAATCTTTTTGCCATGAATTTTTCAGAAATGTTTTACAGGCAGTTTTAATGTCTTCTTTAAAGAGAGGTATACAATCTATGCAGTTGTCTAAATTAAGTGCGTTTTTGGCTTGTAAATCTGCACTTTCGTTGCCCATTACTCCGACATGACTTGGTACCCATTCAAATATAATTTCTGATCCACCCTTTTTAAGTGAAGTCAAAACTAAATAAATATCGTATAAAATTTGATTCTTTACTTTAAAAATAGGAGCTCTGATGGCTTGAAGAGCTGACAAAGAATCTACAAAAATTACAGTTTTAATAGGTTTAAAATCTTCTAGCCATAAAAGACTTACAAATATTGCCATTAATTCTGACATAAATATAGAAATATTGTTTGGTAGTTTAAAACCTTTTTTTATTTTAAGTTCTGGAACAACATATGCACAACTGGTATTACCATGTGGGTCTTTAGATCCATCTGTAAATATTTGCAAATGTTATGAATATTCTGAGTCGTTTAATATTTCGGCCTCACTTTTAATTAAATGTGGCAGATCCTCTTTACTTATTTTATCCTGAAGTTGTGTTTTAACTTATGATTTTTCGATATGCCATGGTGGACATGGACATTCTGAATATCTATAAATACTTTCAGTAGAAATTTATTTTGAGCTAGACAATCTCTTGCTGTTATTGAAAAGGGTTTTCGTTTAACGTTTTTGGAGTAATAATCAAAAATGAAAGTGTCATTTACCGCGGCTTTAGGCCGGGCGTGAGTTATCAAAACTAGTCATATTTAAAAAAGCTTTTGCTATTAGACTTTGTCTTCTTATTTCTAAAGGCGGATCTCCCATTTCAACTTGCAAAGCTTTCAAGGAAGCTGATCTCATTGAACCAGTACATATACGTAATGCTTGATTTTGAATTTTATCTAGACATTTTTTAGTACTAAAAGAAGCTGAATTATAAATTTCACATCCATAATCAAGTTTTGATCTAATCAAGGAAATATAAATAGTTCTAAGGATATTGCTGGTTGCGCCCCATCTTGTTCCTGTAAGTACTCTCATACAGTTAATAACTTTTAGACACTTTGTTTGTAAACTTTGGATATGTTTATGCCAAGTTAAATTTCTGTCAAAAAATAATCCTATAAAACTATTTCTAATGTGTGATTACCAAGTTTTAAAGATATATTTATATTGTTTCTTCTTGTAAATATCTTAGCAACAGTTTTACTTGGAGAAATTTTCAAGCCCCATGTAGAGCACCATTTACAAATATTATCCAAGTCTAGTTGGATTTTTTCTGTAAGAACTTAATACATGAACCTGATTTCCATATAGCACCGTCATCTGCAAATTGTGAAATCTCACAGTCTTGTAAACATGTTGATAAATCATTAACCATAATATTAAATAAAGTGGGACTTATACAACTCCCTTGTGGGGTACCATTTTCAACAAAATAAGTTTCTGAAAAAGTATTATTTATTTTAACTTGTAGTGTTCTTGATGTCAAATAATTATTGACATAAGCTAGTAAATTTCCTTTAATACCAAAATTAACCATTTTCTTTAATAATCCGTGTTTCCATAGCATATCAAAAGCCTTTTGAAAATCTATGAAAACGCCAACAGTAATATATTTCTTAGCAAAAGTTTTATGTATTTCATTGTCAAGTCTACTACATTGCTGTAAAGTATTTTTATTTTTTTCGAAATCCACTTTGGTTTGGATTATATAAATTATTTTTTTCTAAAAACCATCTTAATCGGTTATTTATACCATCTTTTCCATAATTTTATTAAAATTAGAGGTCAAAGCTATAGGCCTATAAGACAAAGGATCACTTGAATCTTTTTCTTGTTTTAAACATGGGATGACTACAGAATGTTTCCAGTCTTTCGGAATCTCCTGTAAAAACCATATTTTATTTAAAAACAGCAAAGACATGTTTAAAGGTTTGTCGCTGAGATGTCTGAACATGCCATAACTTGTTTTATCTTTACCAGGTGAACCATCGTTTGTATCTGAAATGGCATCTTTAAATTCCTGTAAAGTGAATTGTTCGTTAAAACAATCTTGATTTTCTTTATATTATTTAAGAAACGTGTTGAATTCCTGCTCTTCAACAGTAGATTTTTGTTTTTTAAATTCATTATCATAGTTGTTAGAACTGCTACCTTCTACAATTTTTTTAGCAAAATAGTTTGCTTTATCAATAGTATTAGTTAAAAAGTGACCACATGCTATAAGAGCTGGTATCTCTTTTTTGCTGCTTATTTTACCAAGCATTTTTTAGATATTATACCATAAATCTGAAATATTGGAATTGTCATTCAATGTGTTACAATAACTTTTCCAATATATATCTTGTGTATCATGTAAAACTTTTTGACTAATTTTGTTTTTTCCCTTATAAATAATAAAGTCATGCCCCTTTCCTGTATGTCTAGCTTTGTTTCTAGCCTTATTTCTTTCCTTTATTGCTTTGGTGCATTGGTCAGACAACCATGGCACACAAGGTTTCGTTTTAATTTCTAAATTTTTTAATAGGAATAAACTGAGTTGCAATATCAATAAGCTCAGTAGTTAACATAGTATTAGAATTTTCAATATTATCAGAAATATAATTATCTGAAATTCTCTCATCACAAGCTTTGGAAAAATTCTTCCAATCAGCTTTCTTAAAATTCCATTTAAAGTTATTATTTTCTTCACTATTGTTAACTTTGATATCTATTTTAAGTGATATAGAAAAATGATGACTATTAAAAGTAGTATTTTGGTCAACTGACCACTGAATCCTGTGAGCTAAATTCAAACTACAAAATGCTAAATCAGTACATGAAGTTTTAAGGTTAGTAGGATTCAGGCGCGTGCCTGATCCTTCATTTAATAAACAAATATTATTATATAAAGTTGAATTTGCTAATTCTCTACCTTTCGTGTCTATTCTTTCACTACCCCATAAATTGTGGTGAGCATTTAAATCTCCACATAAAATAAATTCGGTATCAAATTGGTTTATTAAAGTATCATAATCTGCCTGAACTGTATCAGATTGTGGGTCGTATATATTGACAATCAAAATGTTTCTTATTATAAATAATGTTAATAGCTGAAATCTCTAATTTACTGGTTAACGATACCTTAGTAAAGATACCTTGTAAAAGAAGTTCCTTTGCAATTATTTTCACCGTTTAAATTGAGACTTTGTATGGTAAAAAAAAGTTTATAGATTATTACAGTATGAAATTTGTTTGAACCCATAAAACATATTAATAAGGCTCTGTGTACATGTAAAAAATGTAATGTATTATGCTACTGACTGCATGATGTTCTCCGGGACAAAATGACTCCCAGTAGTAAAATATTGCAATAAATAATATATACAAATTTACCGATTATTTATCATATA
The DNA here is from genome assembly GCF_036588685.1 of Mytilus trossulus. NCBI lineage: Eukaryota > Metazoa > Mollusca > Bivalvia > Mytilida > Mytilidae > Mytilus > Mytilus trossulus. The sequence goes on from NC_086380.1 coordinate 19,523,766, forward strand.
TTAGATGGTTGACACCTGATTTCTGCGGATTTGAATGAAGTCAAATTTTATTTCCATACTTATATACAAATGAGATTCATTAACTATTTTGTGCACACATTTTTCTCTAATTCTGTGGCAATTTAACCCTTTCCGGTCCCATTATATAAAAAAAATCAACTTGTGTTTGCCGATGATCTCAGTAGTTGATGGGATGAGTAAACGGGTCATAACCTTTAAAGGCTCACTAAATGAACCAAAATTTTCTAACAGGTGTTAATGAAATGTACTACTTTTCGATATGTAGAAGGCACTCGAATGGATTCTCGTTTATCAAAAATAAAAATGTATTTGAAAATCATTAGATAGACAGATTATTACGTATTACTCTTTGATCGGACATAAAAATTCGATATTTTAACTTTTTCGATAGGATACATCCGATAATTCAATGGTATCACTGTAAGAATCTATATATACATATTCAAATATAAGTGTAATCGTGAAGCTTACTATACGGCTTGGATTTTGCACATTAATTTTGAAGGTCATTCAGTAACTCGGTTGGGCATATCTTTATATATTGGTCTGTGTTGAAGTCCCTTTTAACTAATGCCCAATTCCCTTATTTCATCTGTTTAATGGATGAATAAAGCATAAACAAAATTAATCCATACTGGCATGATACTGTAAATCAACTTATTTTCGCGAGCGATTTATTTTCGCGACTTTCGCGAGTAGAAAAATAACGCGAATATAAATCGTCGCGAATATGTCAATATTTGATCTTTCCTTTATAAACTTCGTCAAGTGAATCAGAAAATCGCGAAATTAAATAGCCGCGAAGTGGTCAAGAAAGGGTAAAACGCGAAATAAAGTATCCGCGAAAATAAGTTGGTTTACAGTAGTTCGATAAATTTTCCAAGCTAAAAAAAAAAAGCGCATACCAAAGAGATATAACTGAGTGTTTGTTTAAACTATATGAATAAAAAAAAAAAAAAAAAAAAAACCCGGATGCACAGATGTGCCACCAGAACAACTTTCATTTTAAAAAGTGCATTTCTTACAGCTCACATGATGACATCTAGAATCAAACGTCTCTTCTCTGTAATTATTTTTGTGTTGTTCCATTAAATATTTCTTCTGCACTGTTTAATTTCAAAACAAACATTGCAGATGAACAATAAAAATAAGGGAGTCTCAAGTTGTTTTAAATACGTGATTTTAGATCGTGATACATTACAGAGAAGTTTCAGATAAATATAGATATGAAGTATCAAATAATAGGAAGGGATAAAACGGAATTTTAAATTGGTTTATTTTGGAATAAATCCCTCTAAAAACAACCGAACTATGTGTTGTACAATCGAATCGACATTTAGAAAAACATATTGTAAATTTGAACGGTATCGAATCTTAAATAGTTCCCCTATAGGTATGATATTATGAATAAACGATGATGGACCTGGGGTAAATGTATAAAGTGATAACAATCAAACAATACACGGATTTCCAGTTACTTATTTTGTTTTTCCTTTTCTCATATTTCATTCTGGATACCATTACAAATGATAATTACAAATGTAACATAAAACAGCATTAATGCTACTTTTTCTATTCCCGGGAAAAGTACCGCAAGAATTATTTTTTTTAACAGTATTTTAAAAAAGAAGAAACCCCAGTAAAGCTGTAAAAAACATATACAATCTGAGTTACTAGTAAACAATATAATGCATAACCATCTTCCTCAACAAAGTCGTCCGATTTCAGAACTTTTCCGAGATTTTGCGATTTTAAAATCAACGATTGAGTTAACGAGCATTGATCTTTATTTTCACCTTGATATGTACCATGTAAACCTCTTCCAATTATGTTTAGTTCCAGCAGAAAGAGTCGTTATAAAGAAGGAAAGAGAAGCAGGAGCGTACAGGTTGTCAGCTTATTATGCTGCAAGAATTACAAGTGATCTTCCATTGGTTCTTATAAAATAGATTTTGTATATCTATAAAATCTGACTCATTTGAACAAAAAGTTTCTTGTAAACAAATAATGTCAGACCTATGTTTAACAGACCCTAAGTGCCATAAAAAATCTGGTGCATGGGCTTTAAGACCCTGGCAATTCCAGTGCAGTACTGTAAAATGTGCTGCCATGATTGATATTAGGTTTAAATACAAATATAATATATACATTTTTAAAAGAGATATTCTGTACAATTTACTCTGTAAAACAAATATTTGCTTATATAAGTTCAGTAAATCTTTTTGTAAGATTTTGTGGTTGTATTTCAAACCCAAAAACTTTTTTAACTAAATCTTTAATATAAATAAATTGGGCATTTTCTTCCTTAATAGCAGGTAGTTTCTTAAGTAATAAGGCTATAAATACTAATATATCTTCTATCTCTTTGTGTTCTTTGGGAAGGGGAGATTTGTTTTAGGACGGTGAACTATATCTTGTTTTTTAATTTCATGCTTTACTTCAGTCCGTGCTTCCTTATAACTGCACTTCTCTTTAGCGACCTTTGTTATGATTTTGATATTTTCAATTCTCTTGGGACAGTCTTTATTTGAGGCGGGGTGTTCCCCATTACAATTAATACATTTGGGGGTTTATCACAATTTGGTGTTGTATGTGAACCACCACAACGGACACATATTTCTGTACTAGAACATTCGTTCTGCATGTGACCGTAGCCTTGGCATTTAAAACATTGTATAGGTTTTTTAACAAATATTTTGACCTTATATGATCTAAAGCCCAGATTGACTCTTTCCGGTAGTTCCGGAGTATTAAAATATAATATTAAAGTGGCAGAACGTACCTTTTGATTCTTCACTTTATCGTAGAAGAACATTTCTTCTACCTTGATAACATTATATGCCTCTAGGGCTTCTTTAACCTGATCAATACTTATATCTGATGGGGTTCTATAAATACAACCCACAGAAGTGGACATAATTTTGGGAATATTAACTCTGATTTCCCACTCACCTAATTTGTTGAGCTTTTTTAACTCATTAAATTTATTTACATCAAAACACTCTACAAATAAATTGCCTGTTTTAGTTTTATTTAAAGTTTTAATTATACCAACTGTTTTGTTAAACAGTTTTTGTATTAAAATAGGGTTTTTAAGACCCAGTTTTGTTTCTGTATCAACACATGTAACAACAGCGAAAAACTTCTTCGCTTTGCTAACAGTTTTTTTTTCACTTCTAGTCTCCTTCTAGTAGCAGCTTTCTTAATAGTGCTTTGTACACTGTCACTATAAGTTTTTAAACCAGGAGAGATATTAATTTTCCTTTTCTTATGACGCTGGGTTTGCCAATTATGGGCTGCTTCGTATTCAGACGTACTGACTTCGCTGTCAGTACCTGACCTAACACTAATAGAATAAAAATACTTATGTGGGGTATCAACATGAGTATCTTGTAAATTATGCATGTACTCTTCAATGGGATCTACCTCAAATCCACTCCCTGTAAAATGTTGACTGTCATCCATTGCAAAAGCAATGGTGACTTTCAAAATATCTACTTAATAAATTAAACTAAATTAAATGTACTCCTGTAAAATTAGAATCCTAAGTAAATGTAAATAAAAAAAGTACGAATATCAAATACAGTATAAACAATATAAGCAAAAATTGTGCTCAAACATAGACAAAGTGCGACGTGTGTGACACCATTGGACTCACTACCAATTGCAAACGTTCCGATCAATGAAATTCATTTTACTATGTAACGCGACTTCAACGAAAGCACCTAGATGACATATTGTGTATTGAATTGAAAAATGAACGCGGACCTCGATGAGAACACCTGGATTGAAAGTTTGCAATTGTTCCGACCAATGTAATTCATTTTGATATGTAACACGAACTTCAACGAAAGCAACTAGATGAAATATTTTATTTCTACGACAATATTTTTTATTTAGAAATTACCGCTAAAATGCAGGAAATAAAAATTATATCAGAGCAACAATGCATAGTTGTTTCTTTTCCCTTCTTGTTTTTTTTTAATAATGTTGATGTTGATTTTAATTTGGTAGGTAGACTTATATTATATGCCCTAAACGTAAATATACGGTTTTTTTTAAAATGCATTAGACGTAAGATAATGTCGACTTAGAGCAAGTCAAGGTCGTTAAACTTAAATCAACCTACCCATCGTTATCGCAGACTACAATGTATCTCATATAAACAGAATACATGTTCATTTATAGCAAGACTTTTTGTACGTCACGGTGCATGACAGCACAATAATCCCTTTACAGAATCGGAACCACAATTCACAATTTTCGTATTTTGCTGCTTTTCCACAATTAACGCCCGTTTCGCGTCAGTGACCGGTATTAGAATTTGACACAGTTTTAAAAGTTTATTGAGCTGTTACTTCATTTACAATTTTGAACAGGACTTAACTGTTTATTAAATTCAACAAATGTCAGCACTATCTTCATCTTACAAGCTATTCCATATATCAATATACAGCTAGGGAATATTTGTTGTTGACCGAAAATATAAGAAACATCGATTTAAACTATGTTAAAAATAAATAATTTTTGTAAGTTATCTTTAATTTCTATATTTAATTTACGAGTACACTATAGTAAGACAGAAAAAGAGAAACGGAAATATACAGGAATACATAAAGTTTCGTAAGTCATGTCAATGGACCATACTTACATGTCACGAGTTTTCATAGCACTCAGCAAATTTTGAAACGAATATGTGAGATAAAAATCAACTGCATTTGGGCAAATTAAAAATATGTTAAACATCTAACTATTTTATTTTTATCAGATTCACAAGTTTTGCATTTTTTAAACCGTGCATCAATATTTTAATGTTTTCCTTTAAATTCCTTATATGTTACGTTTATTAATCATTCATTTGATTAAATTGTGCAGTATGTGACTTTAATAAGAATAAGAACACGCATTTATATAATAAGTCGATAAAGTTTGAAACAAATAAACGAAAGATACATCGATGTTGTGCTTGAGTGATTTACCTGTTAAAAGCTCGGGTCTCAACACGGTTTAAAACGATTTAAGGTGGTATGGGTGTCTTTCGCCATCTTGGATTGTAAAAAACAGAGAATCTAAGGTCCGTATTTTCTATTAAATTAGCAAAATTTGATGCAAGAAGGCAGATATTTCATGTGTTTTTACATTTAAAAGATCCAGTTTATAAGAATATAACTTATAAATATAAATATATGTACAAGTGTAGATTATTTTTGGTTGTTTTTAAATATTTTGAAATTGTCATTTTAAGGGGAGATAACTCTAAAACAGTGCATTTTCTGTTGGATTGTTCATGGAATTTTCCTAAATTGTATTTTAGCCGGAAAAAACGTACGGTGACCCTATCTTTTCTTTTGATATTATCAAAGCATTGTTTGAAAGCTATATTTTCCTAATTTATTTTACAATTCTATCATTTCGTTTAGTTTCTATTCACAAAATGGTGTTTTTTCCTGTATAATCCATACAAAATGTGTCATTTTGTCACGACCCGTAGCTTGAAAAAATGCACGGTGACCTATCATTTTTATAATATTTTTTAACATGTATCAATAGATACTACATTTTGGCAAAGAATGAACAAATTCTATCATTTTTATTTTAGACTCCCATACCACCTTAATACCATTTTGGAATAGTTTAACGGGGGCGTGGCCTATTTGTTTGACGTAACTTACCACCAACTTGAATTACATTGAACGACTGCAAGCGAATCTATTTGACTGGCATTAAAATGATTTGATATGCATTGAAATAAATTTAAAATGATTTTTAATTTTTGTCAATCTTTATCAAATGACGATTAATCTCATTTAAACAGCGTTAATGCGTTTTTGTCCGATCAAGTTAAATTCGGGTTACTAGTGCTAAGTGTAATTCAGTCACACCAATGAATCGGTAATCGTTTACCTATCCTATTGAAATTTCAACACTAAATCCTGGTTTTAAACATTCAATAATAGTAATGTTAATTTACAGCATGTTCTTAACTTATAATTAACCGATTTTATTTCAAGAGATTAATATTTAATGAAGTTAAATAATATGGTATACACTCATTATACGATGAACAAGACAAAAACATTTTCCGCTCTTCTTTTATATTGTTTTAATTACAGAGACAAACAGAACCAGTCTACGTAAAAGGACGTTTGGTTAGAGGTGGTCCTCAGATGATTCAGTTGAGTTTGGATGGAAAAAGAGTGTACGTAACATCATCTCTATACAGTTCCTGGGACCAACAGTTTTATCCCGAATTGATTACGTAAGAAATAACTATTATCTACATTTGAACTTGTATATTTCTGTTTTCATGGTTGCTTTTATGTTTTAGTTAGAAGAAAGTCAAAGAGAATATGAGATAACATGTAAACTAATTGCGTTTAATTACTACACTTTTATTACTAAACAGTAACTAAATTAAAATCGTGGTGCATCTCTGATTTATTGATTGTTTTAATTGATTGTATGTTTAACGCTTTTGCAATTCTCTAACAATAAAGGCAAATTAAAACTATACTTAGGTACAAAATCTAAATTAAAGTTAAAGGAAAAAAAAATAGTTTATACAATTGGACAATGTGATAAATACATTTATATACAAACAGTAGAAAACATTCCTACATAGCGTCGTCCTAATTGCAACACTGAACAGCAATGTATCACATGGCAATCACACCATTTATACAAAGATAAATACTGCCAAAATGATAAAATCTCTGTAATTTAAGGGTATCTCAAAACATATTGTTCACCTCTTTTTTTGTTATTAGAAATGTTTTCGTATCATCAAAAACTCTGCTTAAATATCAAATCAAAATAATATTCTAATATGATTAACCTAGATGTTATATAGTTTCATGTTATATTACATAAAGAGAAGATTGCTGTGTTCTAAATGATTATCTACTTTAGAAATTTAATGTCTTCTATAGATAACAGTTGCTCATGTAATTACTTATATCGAACCAATGGTAAAAGTTCCATTTAAATTATCTTACAAACAAAAATGTTTAAACCAAAATGTCGGTATGATATAGACAACGACAAACGATGACAACCAATCATACCAACAATGAAACTTTCGGGGAAATTTTTACAGAGGATTTATGTCCACAAAGTGTCAGTGTGCCTCAAGAATTGTCAAATTAAAATCACAGTAGAGTATAGTCAACTTCACACGATGACAAACAATCCTTCAAAGTTATAAAGTGTATCGCAACATCTGAAAGGTATTGCTGTAACTAGGTGCCAATTATTAACAATATTAAAAATAATAAAAGTCCAACAACTCCAGTTCAAACTGTTAAATCAAACTGAAGGAATATCATGGTCAACTACGCATTATAACAAACAATTTAACTACGAAAGTATTCTATCAGACGATCGCAGAGGAGTGGCGTTTACAAGTTGTAATTACGTCATCTAATCCAGAAATGGTCGAAATGATGAAAAAATTCTCAAATCAAAATAACGGGCTTCACATTATTATAACAAGCGATCCTACTAAATATGACAGCAATCTCAGAGGGGTTGCAATTACTGGTTCATTCTGGCTATTCCTACATTTTGAATTTTATAGGTAAAATAGTTCAATTTTATGTAGGAGTTCCCAGAATTTTTGTGTAAACAATGGGATTATGTAGGATTATGTTGTAACAACAATAATGAATCAAAGTAAATCCAGGTAATTCTTGTAGAAAATAAAAAAAAAAAAAATTTATATCACAATCTGTTATTTCATTTAATAATTACATAGCACAGTTTATGTAAATAATATTCAAAAGCACAATATGAATTTATAGCTATAATGGCATGCACAAGTGATTCCAATTATTTACAGTAATATATCAGGTAAATAATATAATTCGAAATATCAATGTTAAATCAAAGCATAAAGTTTGTTACACTAAACAAAGCACCAAAAGTATACTGAATTGACATTATTCATAGTAATACATTGAACATGATTGAACATATAAAAGAATACGGAGTCTTAATCAATGTGCAGAAGATGAGAAGCAGCATCTCAATACTCGACTGGAGTAAGTTCATCATTCTGTAACCTTATTTTCAGTGTTTGGAGTCTGTCATCTATTTTCCTGTACTTCCTCTTTCTTGGGATATGTTTCCCGCCAGCTCTGTACTGGCTTCTTCTTGTCTCCACAAACTAATCATACTGAAGATGTTTGGGTGAGCTGCCTTTACTAACTTCTTTAGCTTACTATGCCAACCTTCTAAATGGTTTGTTGTTCTAAGACATTCTGTTGCATAGTGATTCCACAGACTTTGGTTGTTCTCTACTCAGTAGCTGGTAACATAGTCAGTAAAGGTAGGTGTTGGTTTAATAGTATCTGAATCGTCGCTGTCTTCAAGTGCATTAAACCAAACATCTTCAATTGTATTGGGTGGTAAAAGTGACAATACTGCAGCTCTACGTACAAGTTGGTGAATGTCTCCCTTTTCATTGTATTCCGTTTGCAGACCATGCTTCTGAGCATTTCTCCAGATACACTGAGTGTAGGGGAAAAAGCACCCTTTGATGTTGATATCTGGGAAGACTGAAGTTGCTGCATTTCTGATGGCTATTTCATAGTCGAGGAACATCTTGTCTGGTTGAAGTAGGATGTTGAATTGATTACATAGATCTTTAATAATAGTAAGTAGCCTAGTGTACATCTGCGGATATTTACCGGGTAGAAAACTGTAAACCAGTGGAAACATAGTACCATCAACTTTGGCGTGGAAAGTGTACAGCTGGTAGAACAGTGTTGGACAAACATAGAATGTTCCATCACAGTAGATGGTGTCTGCTGCTGCTAGATGATATAGGTTATCTTGGGTACTGAATACAAGCATTCGCCCATTGGTGTTATCATCTGCAAGAAGGAAGGGATGGCCAGTAGTAGTTTGACCTCATTCACCATCTACTATGATATCTTCTACTGTTGTTGGTAGTGCTGGTATTAACTTGTGTCTTTCATTGTAAAGCTGGTCTTTGCATGAGTAGAAGGTTGGTATGTGTTCTACCAGTTGGTGTGTGTCATCATTCCATTCTCGGTCTCGTAGTTTTAACAATTCTTCTTCATAAATAGTTGGTATTGCAGCGAGTTCATCTTTACAACGAGACTTCATACATTGTAATACATCGTCTACTCTGAGTTGCATTCTGTCTGAGGGATGATGTGATTAGCATCCATTTTGGTTGGTATGTTGTTGTGTGTGTTGATAGTAGCAGGGCAGTTACGGGTAGAGCATTTCCAATAACATCTGTCTCCACATCTTGACTTTATCTGGAACTTGTAGTTATTGTGTATCAAGTTCTGGCTGCCTAATCTATTTGTTGTAAACTTGATATCTAACTGGTTTTTTTTGGGGGTTTATAGGGCAAGAAAAGGGTTGGGCTTATCTCGCCCCGTTAACACAAAGATATAACAGTTAAGCGTATTTAACATGTTTGGGCTCATATAGCCTTTATTTTATCTACTTTTCTCAATTTGAAATTGTTCTTCTTAGCCACTTCGATGTTCAATTAACGTTCTTCTGAGTACAAGAAATTCATCTTGTCTCGTACGTTTAACCAGTGGTCATGACTTCTTTTGATGGCGCTATAGAAAGTCGGTTCTTTTTCTTTTTCGATCAGTTTATAGGGGTACAGTTTATCTGAATAATCAAGGATAGAACTGTTTTCCTTTTCAACCTCGAATAGAAAGGTCTTTTGTGGAGGTCGAAATTTACATTTCCTAACCTGTATCTTGTAGTTCGTTCAGTTTTTTCCATTCCTGCATAACTTGCTGAAAGTTGACCCTCGGCACCTGTTGTGCAGGCGGTATCCTCATGTGGTTTACAGGATAGTGTTCTGTCATCATTGAGTACTGTGATTAACGGTCCTCCCTGTGTAATCATTTCCTCTGTATGTTGAACGGTATTTTCTCCGTTCCATCTTATTACTAGCTTGTAATCTCCATTCCTTGCTGAGAGGTCCCAGTTGGCGGTTTGATGTTCAAGTAAGTGTACAATGGTGAAGATATCTCCAGTCAACAACGAAGGTAAGCATGACTCATTGCTTGAGGTCATAATGATTCGCCTGACATGTTTAACTAAATGTGGTGATTAGTCAAATAAAGTTGATATCTAACTGTGCATTAGCCATGAACTGAGAATGATTATTACTACTACTAAATAAAGTTTAATGGCGACTACCCTTGCGGATATTGCGCCAGATTACCGTATATAAAATCATTTCAAATAAATGTTTTAAATTTATCATTATTTAGGTGTTAGCCTATATTATATATATTCATATTATAGAAATTTTGTGAGTTTTTTTTTTTTTTTCCTTAAATTTAATGAATCTTGTTATTTAAATCTGAGCTATAGTGTGTATTTTAATTATCTTGATCATCTATTGGTTAATTTATATTACTAAGAAAAATATATGTGAGCTTATTATTTCGTTATTTGTAACTTAGCTTTCTTTGTTTATAAATATTAAATGATTTGGTAGGTAGGTGTGTTTGTTTTTTTAAACATGAAAACTGTAAGTATCATATACTTTTGGATAGACATATCTAACTTTTACAAATATGCAAATCGTAGAAGGGGTCTGACATATTCCCGTACATTGTATACACATTAATACAATTATACCGCGGCTCGTACGTCCTTGGTAAATTGTGATTCTCTGTATATTGAATTTGACTTAAAGATAGCACCCTCACTTATAAAAGTTTCTTAAACTTACGTTCTCTGAGAAGAAAAACAATATATATATATTACGGTGTATGTATAATTTGAATCTATAATGTATTGTTGTAACATATTTGTGTGTAATAAATTGTAAGTGTTTATGTTTGCAGTTATGTATAGTATAGATGTATACCAGAGAGTGCTATCTTGGTAGTACTTGATTTAGTGTACTACTTTAACAATAAAAACTTTCGTAGAAGTTTTAGTGTATATTGTCAAATTCGACGGGGTTATGTTTCTTATATTTAGAAATCATAAACTGATAAATGATACCCTCCAGCTCTGTTACAACTATTAAAAAGCCAATATTTAGAAATGAAAAAACTAAGAAAAAAAGGTTAATAATATATATCTACCGAATTATTTGTTTTTGGTGTCGCTCGTTTAGACTGGAGTTGTTTCTCTTGCACTGTAAGAAATAAATTGTTGGTAAATACTTGCAGCCGTACCAAGTGGTAACTATGTGCTGCAAACATACACGGCGAGGAGGCTGCAAACAAACATTTTCCAGTCTAAACGGATGATTTAGCAGCCGTGACTAAAATGATAGACAATAATACTAATTCAAGGTTAGTATTTACACGGTGCATTGTTTTTGGTCGTTGTAAAATGTGCTGGTTGGTTCTAAAATCATCATATCACAAGGACTGGGGTTCTGGCAAGCCAGTGCCCTTAAAGAAAAATATCCCACAATAAGATAACTCATCTCGTCAGTCGACCCCATGTATAACCCTATCAATATTTTAGCTACGTATACGTGTCAATAGTTTATCCATTGACAGCAGCTGAATCACATTCCTCATAGTGTTAGTTAGGTACATATATATATATATATGCAGTTAATTCTTGTTGTGAGGTTTGTGTCCCCAATTTGATTTGGGATGGACCGACGAGAGAGTGATTGTGATTGATGATTTCAGGGAGATATGGCAGACTCCTGTGGCATGATATTTTACATATGATCACATGTATTTATAAGCAAACTTAAAAATCTATTCAATGCTAATTAATTTAATTAATTGCATTTTCATTTCCTTACTTAGATTTTCTCTTATCAAGAGTTCATTTAATCAGTTGTTACAGATGTAATAGTATTTTGAATATTTGATATGTGTTGTCATACTTGTTCAAATCCATGAATTGTTGTCCAGTGACTACTATTACAATATTTTGTTTAAAAGTAATTTTACTAATGAATTGCAAGCCCTAAAGTTTTATATTTCTCTTTACCTATACTGATAATATCTGACCAAAAGTATCCTATTAAAACAATTATAAGCATGTTTTTACAAAATTTACACTAAACATCATTGCTAGAAACTAGAAATAAATAGCTAGATTTTCAGTATTTTCTGAATAATTTTAGTTTTATCGCATACCGGTATTTATTAAATAATCCCATATTGGGATTAGTGTCTGAGAATATCCTGAAAATAAATTTTTATATGAGAGATCTTTTACCCCTGATGATTCAAACTTTTCCATCATTTTTTGTCTTTGTGGTATGTACTTCCTACAGTTAAACAGGTAGTGTTGCATGTCGTCCACTACTAAACATGTGTCACACAGTTCACTATTACATTTACCCATTGTGCATTTGAATTTATTAGTGAATATATAACTTGATCTAAGTTTAAATAGAGTTCTTTCTCTTTCTCTAGTACTCTTTGGTATGGTAATACAAAAGTTAATATCATTTTGAATAGTGCGTAGTTGTTTACTTTTTGTGTTATTTTCCCAGTATTGTTGCCACATTTTTTTAAGTAAATTTTTACATAAGCATTTGATATCTTCTTTGTAAAGTAGTATACTAGTTATACATGTCTCTATTGATAGAGCCTTTTTAGCTGCTGTGTCTGCCATTTCATTACCGCTTAAACCCACATGACTGGGTATCCATTCTAAAATGATATTTAAACCTAATTTAGACAGTTTACTATATATATATTGAATGTCATAAATTATTTGTGTTTTAACTTTAAATATACTTCCAGTGATGGCTTTAAGTGCTGACAGTGAATCTACAAATATTACAGTATTTTCTGGTTGAAATTCTTCTAACCAATATAAAGATAAAAGTATGGCTGTTAATTCACACATAAATATTGAAACATGGTGTTGTAATTTAAAACCTTTATTAACTTTGAGTTCTGGATTCTTAGATCCATCTGTATATATTTTAAAAAAATTACTATACTTGTTATCAATGAGGATAATTCCTTCACTTTTAATAAGGTGAGGACTATCCTTTTTTGTAATAATTTTTGTAAGTTCAGTTCGGACCTGTGGTTTTAGAACATGCCAAGGTGGGGTTGGGAACTCTTTACATTCGTATACAGTATTAGTATCTACATTATATTTATTTATAGTATCATGTGCAGTAACACAATATGGTTTTTGATTTTCCTTAATTTTTTCCTTGTTAAAATCATCAATAGCATTTTCTTGTAAACTCTTTTTAGTTGGGTTTGTGTCATTGAGACTAAATATATTAAGAAAAGACTAAGTAATAAGACTTTTTCTTCTTAACTCATATGGGGGGTCACCAATTTCAGTCTGTAGACCACTTATACTAGCAGTTGTATGTGCACCTGCACATATTCTTAAGGCTTGTGCTTGTATGCTATCTAATTTTTTCATAACAGAGTGGGAGACTGAGTTGTACACTTCACAGCCATAGTCAATCTTTGACCTTATCATTGATATATATAGTGTTCTAAGCGTAAAACAGTTTGCACCCCATTTGGTACCAGTTAATATAATTTCATGCAGTTCAACACCCTGGAACATCTACTTTCTATATATTGTACATGTTTTAACCATGTGAGCTTTGAATCAAAAATCATACCTAAAACTTGACTTCTTTAACAAATGACAATATGGTTTCTCCAAGTTTAAGTTTAATACATGGGGAACTACTCTTACTAAATATCATAGCTACAGTTTTTGTTTGTGATATGAGGAAACCCCATTTGTCACACCAAGTATTAATTGTATCTATATCCTCTTGTATTCTTTTTGTAGATATTTAGTGCTTTTTCCAGATAACCATATGACACTGTCATCAGCAAACTGTGACATAGCACAGTACTCTAAGTTATTGGATATATCATTCACCATGTTAAATAGTGTTGGACTTACACAACTACCCTGTGGTGTACCATTCTGAATTATAAATATTTCAGAGTAAGTATTGTGAACTTTAACTTGTATTGTTCTGTCACTAAAACAATCCTTTACCCATCCCAACATATTACCCCTTATACCTAGTGAAGCCATTTTTTATTAATAACCCATTTTTCCAAAGCATATCAAATGACTTTTGGAAGTCTATAAATACACCAACTGTGAAGTGTTTTTTGAGAAATGCTTTATGAATATAATTATCAATTCTAATTATTTGTTCCATAGTATTTCTATTTTTTCTAAATCCACTTTGATTTGGTGTGTAGAAATTATTTTTTCTAGATACCACCGAAGTCTATTATTAACCATTTTTTCCATAATTTTTACAAAATTAGACGTAAGGGCTATAGGTCTATATGACTGTGGGTCTGTGGTTTTTTTTTCAGGTTTAAGTACTGGTGATATAATGGAATGTTTCCATTCACTTGGAAGTTTTTGTAAAAACCAAACTCTATTGATAAAAAGTAATAAGACAGACAGTAATTTATCAGTAAATTGTTTGAACATAGAATATGTAATTCTATCTTTTCCAGGGGAGGTATCAGTTGTATCACTGATAGCATCTTTTAATTCTTGCATAGTATATGGTTCATTATAACTATCAGAGTTATCCTTATAATAGTGTAGTAATTTACTGCACTCCTTTTGTTCTATATCTTGTTTCTGATTTTTAAAATTTTCAGAATAATTATCATCACTACTGACTTGAGCATAATTTGTAGAAAGTATATCAGCTTTGTCTTGAGTACATTCATATTTGGTATTATTATATAACAGGATTGGTAAATTTAATTTTTTAAATGTTTTACCCATTATTGATTTTACTTTTTTCCATACATCTTATAATTTACTATCATTATTTAGCGAGTTACAGTAGCTCTCCAAATAGAGAGACAAACAGAACCAGTCTACGTAAAAGGACGTTTGGTTAGAGGTGGTCCTCAGATGATTCAGTTGAGTTTGGATGGAAAAAGAGTGTACGTAACATCATCTCTATACAGTTCCTGGGATCAACAGTTTTATCCCGAATTGATTACGTAAGAAATAACTATTATCTACATTTGAACTTGTATATTTCTGTTTTCATGGTTGCTTTTATGTTTTAGTTAGAAGAAAGTCAAAGAGAATATGAGATAACATGTAAACTAATTGCGTTTAATTACTACACTTTTATTACTAAACAGTAACTAAATTAAAATCGTGGTGCATCTCTGATTTATTGATTGTTTTAATTGATTGTATGTTTACCGCTTTTGCAATTCTCTAACAATAAAGGCAAATTAAAACTATACTTAGGTACAAAATCTAAATTAAAGTTAAAGGAAAAAAAAATAGTTTATACAATTGGACAATGTGATAAATACATTTATATACAAACAGTAGAAAACATTCCTTCATAACGTCCTAATTGCAACACTGAACAGCAATGTATCACATGGCAATCACACCATTTATACAAAGATAAATACTGCCAAAATGATAAAATCTCTGTAATTTAAGGGTATCTCAAAACATATTGTTCACCTCTTTTTTTGTTATTAGAAATGTTTTCGTATCATCAAAAACTCTGCTTAAATATCAAATCAAAATAATATTCTAATATGATTAACCTAGATGTTATATAGTTTCATGTTATATTACATAAAGAGAAGATTGCTGTGTTCTAAATGATTATCTACTTTAGAAATTTAATGTCTTCTATAAATAACAGTTGCTCATGTAATTACTTATATCGAACCAATGGTAAAAGTTCCATTTAAATTATCTTACAAACAAAAATGTTTAAACCAAAATGTCGGTATGATATAGACAACGACAAACGATGACAACCAATCATACCAACAATGAAACTTTCGGGGAAATTTTAACAGAGGATTTATGTCCACAAAGTGTCAGTGTGCCTCAAGAATTGTCAAATTAAAATCACAGTAGAGTATAGTCAACTTCACACGATGACAAACAATCCTTCAAAGTTATAAAGTGTATCGCAACATCTGAAAGGTATTGCTGTAACTAGGTGCCAATTATTAACAATATTAAAAATAATAAAAGTCCAACAACTCCAGTTCAAACTGTTAAATCAAACTGAAGGAATATCATGGTCAACTACGCATTATAACAAACAATTTAACTACGAAAGTATTCTATCAGACGATCGCAGAGGAGTGGCGTTTACAAGTTGTAATTACGTCATCTAATCCAGAAATGGTCGAAATGATGAAAAAATTCTCAAATCAAAATAACGGGCTTCACATTATTATAACAAGCGATCCTACTAAATATGACAGCAATCTCAGAGGGGTTGCAATTACTGGTTCATTCTGGCTATTCTTACATTTTGAATTTTATAGGTAAAATAGTTCAATTTTATGTAGGAGTTCCCAGAATTTTTGTGTAAACAATGGGATTATGTAGGATTATGTTGTAACAACAATAATGAATCAAAGTAAATCCAGGTAATTCTTGTAGAAAATAAAAAAAAAGAATAATTTATATCACAATCTGTTATTTCATTTAATAATTACATAGCACAGTTTATGTAAATAATATTCAAAAGCACAATATGAATTTATAGCTATAATGGCATGCACAAGTGATTCCAATTATTTACAGTAATATATCAGGTAAATAATATAATTCGAAATATCAATGTTAAATCAAAGCATTAAAGTTTGTTACACTTAACAAAGCACCAAAAGTATACTGAATTGACATTATTCATAGTAAAACATTGAACATGATTGAACATATAAAAGAATACGGAGTCTTAATCAATGTGCAGAAGATGAGAAGCAGCATCTCAATACTTGACTGGAGTAAGTTCATCATTCTGTAACCTTATTTTCAGTGTTTGGAGTCTGTCATCTATTTTCCTGTACTTCCTCTTTCTTGGGATATGTTTCCCGCCAGCTCTGTACTGGCTTCTTCTTGTCTCCACAAACTAATCATACTGAAGATGTTTGGGTGAGATGCCTTTACTAACTTCTTTAGCTTACTATGCCAACCTTCTAAATGGTTTGTTGTTCTAAGACATTCTGTTGCATAGTGATTCCACAGACTTTGGTTGTTCTCTACTCAGTAGCTGGTAACATAGTCAGTAAAGGTAGGTGTTGGTTTAATAGTATCTGAATCGTCGCTGTCCTCAAGTGCATTAAACCAAACATCTTCAATTGTATTGGGTGGTAAAAGTGACAATACTGCAGCTCTACGTACAAGTTGGTGAATATCTCCCTTTTCATTGTATTCCGTTTGCAGACCATGCTTCTGAGCATTTCTCCAGATACACTGAGTGTAGGGGAAAAAGCACCCTTTGATGTTGATATCTGGGAAGACTGAAGTTGCTGCATTTCTGATGGCTATTTCATAGTCGAGGAACATCTTGTCTGGTTGAAGTAGGATGTTGAATTGATTACATAGATCTTTAATTATAGTAAGTAGCCTAGTGTACATCTGCTGATATTTACCGGGTAGAAAACTGTAAACCAGTGGAAACATAGTACCATCAACTTTGGCGTGGAAAGTGTACAGCTGGTAGAACAGTGTTGGACAAACATAGAATGTTCCATCACAGTAGATGGTGTCTGCTGCTGCTAGATGATATAGGTTATCTTGGGTACTGAATACAAGCATTCGCCCATTGGTGTTATCATCTGCAAGTAGGAAGGGATGGCCAGTAGTAGTTTGACCTCATTCACCATCTACTATGATATCTTCTACTGTTGTTGGTAGTGCTGGTATTAACTTGTGTCTTTCATTGTAAAGCTGGTCTTTGCATGAGTAGAAGGTTGGTATGTGTTCTACCAGTTGGTGTGTGTCATCATTCCATTCTCGGTCTCGTAGTTTTAACAATTCTTCTTCATAAATAGTTGGTATTGCAGCGAGTTCATCTTTACAACGAGACTTCATACATTGTAATACATCGTCTACTCTGAGTTGCATTCTGTCTGAGGGATGATGTGATTAGCATCCATTTTGGTTGGTATGTTGTTGTGTGTGTTGATAGTAGCAGGGCAGTTACGGGTAGAGCATTTCCAATAACATCTGTCTCCACATCTTGACTTTATCTGGAACTTGTAGTTATTGTGTATCAAGTTCTGGCTGCCTAATCTATTTGTTGTAAACTTGATATCTAACTGTTTTTTTGGGGGGTTTATAGGGCAAGAAAAGGGTTGGGCTTATCTCGCCCCGTTAACACAAAGATATAACAGTTAAGCGTATTTAACATGTTTGGGCTCATATAGCCTTTATTTTATCTACTTTTCTCAATTTGAAATTGTTCTTCTTAGCCACTTCGATGTTCAATTTACGTTCTTCTGAGTACAAGAAATTCATCTTGTCTCGTACGTTTAACCAGTGGTCATGACTTCTTTTGATGGCGCTATAGAAAGTCGGTTCTTTTACTTTTTCGATCAGTTTATAGGGTACAGTTTATCTGAATAAACAAGGATAAAACTGTTTTCCTTTTCAACCTCGAATAGAAAGGTCTTTTGTGGAGGTCGAAATTTACATTTCCTAACCTGTATCTTGTAGTTCGTTCAGTTTTTTCCATTCCTGCATAACTTGCTGAAAGTTGACCCTCGGCACCTGTTGTGCAGGCGGTATCCTCATGTGGTTTACAGGATAGTGTTCTGTCATCATTGAGTACTGTGATTAACGGTTCTTCCTGTGTAATCATTTCCTCTGTATGTTGAGCGGTATTTTCTCCGTTCCATCTTATTACTAGCTTGTAATCTCCATTCCTTGCTGAGAGGTCCCAGTTGGCGGTTTGATGTTCAAGTAAGTGTACAATGGTGAAGATATCTCCAGTCAACAACGAAGGTAAGCATGACTCATTGCTTGAGGTCATAATGATTCGCCTGACATGTTTAACTAAATGTGGTGATTAGTCAAATAAAGTTGATATCTAACTGTGCATTAGCCATGAACTGAGAATGATTATTACTACTACTAAATAAAGTTTAATGGCGACTACCCTTGCGGATATTGCGCCAGATTACCGTATATAAAATCATTTCAAATAAATGTTTTAAATTTATCATTATTTAGGTGTAAGCCTATATTATATATATTCATATTATAGAAATTTTGTGAGTTTTTTTGTTGTTTTTTTTCCTTAAATTTAATGAATCTTGTTATTTAAATCTGAGCTATAGTGTGTATTTTAATTATCTTGATTATCTATTGGTTAATTTATATTACTAAGAAAAATATATGTGAGCTTATTATTTCGTTATTTGTAACTTAGCCTTCTTTGTTTATAAATATTAAATGATTTGGTAGGTAGGTGTGTTTGTTTTTTTAAACATGAAAACTGTAAGTATCATATACTTTTGGATAGACATATCTAACTTTTACAAATATGCAAATCGTAGAAGGGGTCTGACATATTCCCGTACATTGTATACACATTAATACAATTATACCGCGGCTCGTACGTCCTTGGTAAATTGTGATTCTCTGTATATTGAATTTGACTTAAAGATAGCACCCTCACTTATAAAAGTTTCTTAAACTTACGTTCTCTGAGAAGAAAAAAAATATATATATATTACGGTGTATGTATAATTTGAATCTATAATGTATTGTTGTAACATATTTGTGTGTAATAAATTGTAAGTGTTTATGTTTGCAGTTATGTATAGTATAGATGTATACCAGAGAGTGCTATCTTGGTAGTACTTGATTTAGTGTACTACTTTAACAATAAAAACTTTCGTAGAAGTTTTAGTGTATATTGTCAAATTCGACGGGGTTATGTTTCTTATATTAAGAAATCATAAACTGATAAATGATACCCTCCAGCTCTGTTACAACTATTAAAAAGCCGATATTTAGAAATGAAAAAACTAAGAAAAAAAGGTAAATAATATATATCTACCGAATTATTTGTTTTTGGTGTCGCTCGTTTAGACTGGAGTGGTTTCCCTTGCACTGTAAGAAATAAATTGTTGGTAAATACTTGCAGCCGTACCAAGTGGTAACTATGTGCTGCAAACATACACGGCGAGGAGGCTGCAAACAAACATTTTCCAGTCTAAACGGATTACTTAGCAGCCGTGACTAAAATGATAGTCAATAATACTAATTCAAGGTTAGTATTTACACGGTGCATTGTTTTTGGTCGTTGTAAAATGTGCTGGTTGGTTCTAAAATCATCATATCACAAGGACCGGGGTTCTGGCAAGCCAGTGCCCTTAAAGAAAAATATCCCACAATAAGATAACTCATCTCGTCAGTCGACCCCATGTATAACCCTATCAATATTTTAGCTACGTATACGTGTCAATAGTTTATCCATTGACAGCAGCTGAATCACATTCCTCATAGTGTTAGTTAGGTACATATATATATATGCAGTTAATTCTTGTTGTGAGGTTTGTGTCCCCAATTTGATTTGGGATGGACCGACGAGAGAGTGATTGTGATTGATGATTTCAGGGAGATATGGCAGACTCCTGTGGCATGATATTTTACATATGATCACATGTATTTATAAGCAAACTTAAAAATCTATTCAATGCTAATTAATTTAATTAATTGCATTTTCATTTCCTTACTTAGATTTTCTCTTATCAAGAGTTCATTTAATCAGTTGTTACAGATGTAATAGTATTTTGAATATTTGATATGTGTTGTCATACTTGTTCAAATCCATGAATTGTTGTCCAGTGACTACTATTACAATATTTTGTTTAAAAGTAATTTTACTAATGAATTGCAAGCCCTAAAGTTTTATATTTCTCTTTACCTATACTGATAATATCTGACCAAAAGTATCCTATTAAAACAATTATAAGCATGTTTTTACAAAATTTACACTAAACATCATTGCTAGAAACTAGAAATAAATAGCTAGATTTTCAGTATTTTCTGAATAATTTTACTTTTATCGCATACCGGTATTTATTAAATAATCCCATATTGGGATTAGTGTCTGAGAATATCCTGAAAATAATTTTTTATATGAGAGATCTTTTACCCCTGATGATTCAAACTTTTCCATCATTTTTTGTCTTTGTGGTATGTACTTCCTACAGTTAAACAGGTAGTGTTGCATGTCGTCCACTACTAAACATGTGTCACACAGTTCACTATTACATTTACCCATTGTGCATTTGAATTTATTAGTGAATATATAACTTGATCTAAGTTTAAATAGAGTTCTTTCTCTTTCTCTAGTACTCTTTGGTATGGTAATACAAAAGTTAATATCATTTTGAATAGTGTGTAGTTGTTTACTTTTTGTGTTATTTTCCCAGTATTGTTGCCACATTTTGTAAAGTAAATTTTTACATAAGCATTTGATATCTTCTTCGTAAAGTAGTATACTAGTTATACATGTCTCTATTGATAGAGCCTTTTTAGCTGCTGTGTCTGCCATTTCATTACCGCTTAAACCCACATGACTGGGTATCCATTCTAAAATGATATTTAAACCTAATTTAGACAGTTTACTATATATATATTGAATGTCATACATTATTTGTGTTTTAACTTTAAATATACTTCCAGTGATGGCTTTAAGTGCTGACAGTGAATCTACAAATATTACAGTATTTTCTGGTTGAAATTCTTCTAACCAATATAAAGATAAAAGTATGGCTGTTAATTCACACATAAATATTGAAACATTGTTTTGTAATTTAAAACCTTTATTAACTTTGAGTTCTGGAACTACAAAAGCACATGCATTTGTGTTGTTTTCTGGATTCTTAGATCCATCTGTATATATTTTTAAAAAATTACTATACTTGTTATCAATGAGGATAATTCCTTCACTTTTAATAAGGTGAGGACTATCCTTTTTTGTAATAATTTTTGTAAGTTCAGTTCGGACCTGTGGTTTTAGATCATGCCAAGGTGGGGTTGGGAACTCTTTACATTTGTATACAGTATTAGTATCTACATTATATTTATTTATAGTATCATGTGCAGTAACACAATATGGTTTTTGATTTTCCTTAATTTTTTCCTTGTTAAAATCATCAATAGCATTTTCTTGTAAACTCTTTTTAGTTGGGTTTGTGTCATTGAGACTAAATATATTAAGAAAAGACTTAGTAATAAGACTTTTTCTTCTTAACTCATATGGGGGGTCACCAATTTCAGTCTGTAGACCACTTATACTAGCAGTTGTATGTGCACCTGCACATATTCTTAAGGCTTGTGCTTGTATGCTATCTAATTTTTTCATAACAGAGTGGGAGGCTGAGTTGTAAACTTCACAGCCATAGTCAATCTTTGACCTTATCATTGATATATATAGTGTTCTAAGCGTAAAACAGTTTGCACCCTATTTGGTACCAGTTAATATAATTTCATGCAGTTTAACACCCTGGAACATCTACTTTCTATATATTGTACATGTTTTAACCATTTGAGCTTTGAATCAAAAATCATACCTAAAACTTGACTTCTTTAACAAATGACAATATGGTTTCTCCAAGTTTAAGTTTAATACATGGGGAACTACTCTTACTAAATATCATAGCTACAGTTTTTGTTTGTGATATGAGGAAACCCCATTTGTCACACCAAGTATTAATTGTATCTATATCCTCTTGTATTTTTTTTGTAGATATTTAGTGCTTTTTCCAGATAACCATATGACACTGTCATCAGCAAACTGTGACATAGCACAGTACTTTAAGTTATTGGATATATCCTTCACCATGATGTTAAATAGTGTTGGACTTACACAACTACCCTGTGGTGTACCATTATTCCGATTTATATAAGTCCCAAAACATTGATAGACAATCAATGACAAACTATTTAGAAGACCTTAATCTAAATAAATTAACAGAAGACGACAAAAAAAAATTGATACCTTTATAACACAAGATGAATGTCTTAAATTATTAAAGGAATTCAAAAATAACAAATCTCCAGGAGTTGATGGAATAGGAAAGTCTTTTTACTTAAAATGCTGGAACATAATAGGGGAAGATCTGGTGGATGTTTTGAACAATGTGTATTTAAACGGAGAACTCACAGAAACAATGAAGACAGGACTGATCTCACTAATATATAAAAATAAGGGTAATAGAAAAGACATGAAACAATGGCGACCGATTAGTCTACTATGTGTTGATTACAAAATTCTTACCAAATTCTTAAAAACACGACCGTGATGATCCGGGACTCACAACCCGAATGATTTTTACTACTACTACTAAATAGAGTTTAATGGCGACTACCCTTGCGGGTATTGCGCCAGATTACCTTTTATAGAAAAACGTTTCGAGGAAATGTTTTAGAATTTTCATTGTTTAGGTGTAAGCCTATATTATATATTCATATTATAGAAATTTGTGAGTTTTTTTTTTTGTTTCCCTTAAGTTTAATCTTATTTGAATCTGAACTATAGTGTTTGTTTTGGTTATCTTGATTATCTTTTGGTTAATTTAAAGTACGAAAAAGAAATATAAGTGAACTTATTATTCCATCATTTGTAACTTAGCTTTCTTTGTTTATAAATATTTTAAATTAAGTTGGTAAATAGCTGTGTTTGTTGTTTATACATGAAAAATGTAAGTATCTAATACTCTTTGATAGACATATCTGATTTTTACAAATATGCAAATCCTAGAAGGGGTCCGACATATTCCCGTACATAGTGTATACATTAATGCAATTATACCGCGGCTCGTACGTCCTTGGTAAACTGTGATTCTCTGTATATTGAATTTGACTAAAGATAGCACCCTCACTTATAAAAGATTCGTGAACTTACGTTGTAGAATAAAAAATTATATAATATATATTACTGTGTATGTATAATTATAATCTATAATGTATTGTTGTAAAATATTTGTGTGTACTAAATTGCAAGTGTTGATATTTTGCAGTTATGTTCTGTATAGATACCAGAGAGTGCTATCTTGGTAGTACCTGATTTAGTGTACTACTTTAAAAATGAAAAACTTTCGTAAAAGTTTTATTTTATATTGTCAAATTCAACGGGGGTATGTTTCTTTTATTAAGAAATCATAAACTGATAAATGATACCCTCCAGCTCTGTTACAACTTTTAAAAAGGCCAATATATTTAGAAATGAAAAAACTAAAAAGAAAAGGTAAATAGTATATATCTACCAAATTATTTGTTTTTTGTGTCACCCGTTTAGACTGGAGTTGTTTCCCTTGCACTGTAAAGAAATAAATTGTAAATACCTGCAGCCGTTAAGCCACCACGTGGTAACCATGTGCTGCAAGCAGACACGACGAGAGGGCTGTAAACAAACAATTTCCAGTCCAAACGGATGAATTAGCTGCCGTGACTAAAAATGATAGACAATAATACCAATACAAGGTTAGTATTTACACGGAGCATTGTTTTTGGTCGTTGTAAAATGTGCTGGTTGGTTCTTAAAATCATCATATCACAAGGACCTGGGTTCTGGCAAGCCAGTGCCCTTAAAGAAAAATATCCCACAATAAGATAACTCATCTCGTCCGTCGACCCCATGTATAACCCTATCAATATTTTAGCTGCGGTGTCAATAGTTTATCCATTGACAGCAGCTGAATCACATTCCTCATAGTGTTAGTTAGGTACTTATATATACAATGTACATGCAGTTAATTCTTGTTGTGAGGTTTGTGTCCCCAATTTGATTTTGGATGGACCGACGAGAGAGTGCTTGTGATTGATGATTTCTGGGAGATATGTCAGACTCCTGTGGCTTGATATTTTACATGTGATCTCATGTATTTATAAGCAAAATGAAATTTATAAAATTAAAAATCATCTTAATACTAATTATTTTAATCGGATTTATTTTTACTTTTTAACTTAGATTTTCTCTTATCAAGAGTTAATTTAATCAGTTATTACAAATGTAATTTGTATTTTGAATATTTGAGATGCTTTAATCATGTTAATTGTCATACTTGTTAAAATCCATGGATTGGTGTCCAGTGGCTAATATTTCAATGTTTTATTTATAAGTAATTTTACTAGGCCTATAGTTTTTGTCATTTTTCTTTTCCTATACTAATAATACCTGTAGGTTTTCTAACCCTGACCAAAAATATCCTATTAAAATAATCATAAGCATGTTTTTACATAATTTACACTAGAAACTAGAAATATATAGCCAGGTTTTTAGAATAGTCTGAATAATTTTACTTTTATCGCATACCCGTGTTTATTAAATAATCCCATATTGGGAGAAGGGTCTGAGAATATCCTGAAAATAAATTTTTATAAGAGAGAACTTTTACACCTGTTGATTCAAACTTTTCCATCATTTTATGTCTTTGTGGTATGTACTTATTACAGTTAAACAGGTAGTGTTGCAAGTCATCCACTACTAAACATGTGTCACACAGTTCACTATTACATTTACCCATTGTGAATTTGAATTTATTAGTGAATATATAACTTGATCTAAGTTTAAAAAGAGTTCTTTCTCTTTCTCTTGTACCCTTTGGTATAGTAATACAAAAGTTAACATCTTTTTGAATAGCGTGTAGTTGTTTACTCTTAGTGTTGTTTTCCCAGTATTGTTGCCACATTTTTTTTAATAAATTTTTACATAAACATTTGATATCTTCTTTGTAAAGTGGTATACTAGTTATACATGTCTCTATTGATAGAGCCTTTTTAGCTGCTGTGTCTGCCATTTCATTACCACATAAACCCACATGACTGGGTATCCATTCTAATATTATATTCAAACCTAGTTTGGACAGTTTACTGTATATATATTGGATATCATATATTATTTGTGTTTTAACTTTAAATATACTTCCTGTAATAGCTTTTAGTGCTGACAGTGAATCTACAAATATTACAGTATTTTCTGGTTGAAATTCTTCTAACCAATATAAAGATAAGAGTATGGCTGTCAATTCACACATAAATATTGAAACATGATTTTGTAATTTAAAACCTTTTTTTACTTTAAGTTCTGGAACGACAAAAGCACATGCATTTGTGTTGTTTTCTGGATTCTTAGATCCATCTGTATATATTTTTAAAAAATTACTATACTTGTTATCTATGAGGATATTTCCTTCACTTTTAATTAGGTGAGGACTATCCTTTTTAGTAATAATATTTGTAAGTTCCGTTCTGACCTGTGGTTTTAGAACATGCCATGGTGGGGTAGGGAACTCTTTACATTTGTATACAGTATTAATATCTACATTATATTTATTTATTGTATCATGTGCAGTGACACAATATGGTTTTTGATTTTCCTTAATTTTTTCCTTATTAAATTCATATATAGCATTTTCTTGTAAACTTTTTATAGTTGGGTTTGTGTCATTTAGACTAAATATATTCATAAAAGACTTAGTAATCAGACTTTTTCTTCTCAACTCATATGGGGGGTCACCAATTTCAGTCTGTAATCCACTTATACTGGCAGTTTTATGAGCACCTGCACATATTCTTAATGCTTGGGCTTGAATACTATCTAGTTTTTTCTTGACAGAGTAGGAGGCTGAGTTATAAACTTCACAGCCATAATCTATCTTTGACCTTATGATTGATATATATATTGTTCTCAGAGTAGAACAATTTGCACCCCATTTGGTACCAGTTAATAATTTCATGCAGTTCAATACCCTGGAACATCTACTTTCTATATATTGTACATGTTTTAACCATGTTAGTTTGGAATCAAATATCATACCTAGAAACTTGACTTCTTTAACAAATGACAATATTGTTTCACCAAGTTTAAGTTTAATACAAGGAGAACTACTCTTGCTAAATATCATAGCTACCGTTTTTGTTTGTGATATTAGGAAACCCCATTTATCACACCAAATATTAATTGTGTCTATATCCTCTTGTATTCTTTTTTGTAGATATTTAGAGCTTTTTCCAGATAACCATATGGCACTGTCATCAGCAAATTGTGACATAGCACAGTACTTTAAATTATTGGATATATCATTCACCATGATATTAAATAGTGTAGGACTTATACAACTACCCTGTGGTGTACCATTCTGAATTATAAATATTTCAGAGTAAGTATTATTAACTTTAACTTGTATAGTTCTGTCACTAAGAAAATCCTTTACCCATCCCAACATATTACCCCTTATACCTATTGAAGCCATTTTTATAAATAACCCATTTTTCCATAGCATATCAAATGCCTTTTGGAAATCTATAAATACACCAACTGTGAAATGTTTTTTGAGAAATGCTTTATGAATATCATTATCTATTCTAATTATTTGTTCCATAGTATTTCTATTTTTCCTAAATCCACTTTGATTTGGTGTGTAGAAATTATTTTTTTCTAGATACCACCGTAGTCTATTATTTACCATTTTCTCCATATTTTTTACAAAATTAGAAGTAAGGGCTATTGGTCTATATGACTGTGGGTCTGTGGTTTTTTTTCCAGTTTTAAGTACTGGTGATATAATGGAATGTTTCCATTCACTTGGAAGTTTTTGTAAAAAACAAACTCTATTGATAAAAAGTAATAAAACAGACAGTGATTTGTCGGTAAATTTTTTGAACATAGAATATGTTATTTTATCTTTTCCAGGGGAGGTATCAGATGTATCACTGATAGCATCTTTTAATTCTTGCATAGTATATGGTTCATTATAACTAGCAGAGTTATCCTTATAATAATGTAATAATTTACTGTACTCTTTTTGTTCTATATCTTGTTTCTGATTTTTAAATTTTTCAGAGTAATTATGATCACTACTGACTTGAGCATAATTTGTAGCAAGTATATCTGCTTTGTCTGGAGTACATTCATATTTGGTATTTTTATATAATAGGGTTGGTAAATTTAATTTTTTAAAAGTTTTACCCAACATTGATTTAACTTTTTTCCATACATCTGATAATTTAGTATCATTATTGAGAGAGTTACAGTAGCTCTCCCAATACATAGCTTGTGCAGTTTTGATAGTTTTTCTGCACATTCTTTCTTTTTCTCTATATATAGTGAAATCAGTACCTAGACCTGAATGTTGGGCACGATTTTTACAGGTGTTCCTTTGTTTAACACATTTAGTGCATTCAGGTGTCCACCATGGTACCTGTGGTTTTTTAGGTTTATTATTTTTTAATTTGACTGGGATGCACTCCCCAGCTATTTTGAGTATTTTGTTTGTTAGTCTTGAACATGTTTCTTCTATATTGTCAGAAATCATGTCAGGACTCAAATGTTCATTACACTTGCTGGAGAATGCCTCCCAGTCTGCTTTCTTATAATTATATACAGATTCATTTTCATCAGTTTGCATTTGTTTATGATTAAAACTAATATTTACAACATGATGGTCACTGCCATATGAACTAGTGAGGTCCACTGACCATGTTAATTTACTATCTAGACTAGAATTACAAAAAGACAAATCAATAGGGGACAGTTCTAATGTGCTGGGGTTACATCTTGTACCTGTACCATCATTAAGAAGTACTATATCTTTATACTCAAGGAAAGAGAACAGCTCTCTTCCCTTAGTATCTATATTTTTACCGCCCCACATAGTGTGGTGGGCATTAAAATCTCCACATAATATAAATTTTCCCTCTTTTTGATCAAATATATTGTTATAATGGGGTAGTTTTGTATCTGATGCTGTGTCATAAACATTGACCAGTGTAATATTATTATTATCAAAACTAAATTCAATACATGATATTTCTAAAACACTGTTAATATTCTTTTTCAGATATGGAAGATTTTCTCTGACATATATGGCTGTACCTCCATGTGATTTAGTATTACGTACAGAAAAATCAGCTATTTTATAACCTATTACATGTGGATGATCTTGTTCAGTTTTACACCATGTTTCCTGGAAGCAAATTATATCAGGCTTCAATTGTGACATAGCTATATACTCCGCAGCATTGTTGTTAATGCCGCGACAGTTCCAATGTACAACACTGAACATTATGTTATATAATAATAAACATGATAAATAAATAGTATAATTGATAGCCATTATTAGTTGTATATTGTTAATACTTTATCTTGGGCGATAAATAAATTATATCATTTCAGTTGTAACTCTACTAGCCATTTCCAAACCTAATGAGAGATCAAAATTTGACCCAAACATTTGTTTTACAACTATTCCTACAAAACCCATAATTGACTTTAAAGTAAAGTCTATGGGTTTAGTAGGTGTGCTCATAGTCTGGTGCATGACAACACTAATTACAGTTACCAAGTCTTGTATGGTACATTTATCTTTTTGGGGTGGTACTGAGCTCTGATCTTTTGGGGTTTTGCTAGTTGATTTAGAGATTTCTTTATGATGTTCATTGATTTTAAGCTGGTTGGTTGCTTGTTGTAGTGAAATATTTTTAGATTTCACCAGCTTTAGGGCCATTTTTTGTTGGGTCCTTTGTGGACACTCTTTGTCATTAGACATATGTTTACCTTTACAGTTTACACATTTTAAGTCTGTTGAGGTACATTGCTCGTTCTCATGTTCCTCTCCACATTTAATACATCTCTTTTTATTTCTACATTGGTTTGCCATATGCCCAAACCCCTGACATTTATAACTGTTACATTGAATAGGTCTAGGTACAAATAATTTGGTATTATATGTTTTGTACCCAATATTGATTGTTGCTGGTAGCTGGGGTGTCTGAAAGAATAACTTTAGGGATCTAGAAGGTCTTGCCATTCTTTTTCGTCTTTTCCTCTGAGTGGACCAAACATGTTTATCATAGTCAGAGGATTCCATGTCTGTATTATCAGTTTCATTGAGGGACTTATAAAACTCTTCCTCATCAAACTGACCAGAACTTGTTTTGTCCATAATGTCGGACAACAAAGAATATTGGTGAACACTTTTCAGTAAACAAGAAAAGTTAAATATCTAACTATAATAATACTAAATAAATTATTTAGATAGCAGACTATATTATTAATATAATATTCTAAAATAAATATCTGAAATAATACTAAATAAACACAAAATACAGTGATATATTCTAATTCAGTGCAGTGCTACAAAAACACGACCGTGATGATCCGGGACTCACAACCCGATTGAATGATTTTTACAGGAAAAATCTAGATACTTATAGTAATGCTTACACAATGTAATTATTTGGTAGAGATTGTAGTGTTCAGTTAAGACACTGAGCACAAGTTAATAGTGTTCAAAGCTAATCAAAGTTCAAAGTCATTTGGCTTTGCTTAATCTATTAGGCCAATGTAAACACTTATCTAAGATAATTAAGTACTTTTGATATTATATTCATTTTTAAAAATCATAATTTGTTAAAATAATGAAATTAATAAATTTTTTGAGGCTGTAGTTGAAAGTGTGGGTAACTATTAATTTTTTTTTTAAATACGTTTTTTTTTTTTAGACTTTCCAGAATTTTAAATGCTTTTACTACTTTTTCTTTCATTTTTTCTTTTTTAGTTTTTCAATGCTTTAACAGCCTTTTCTTTCAATTAGTTTTATTTTTTAGAAATTCCATGGTATTAAAATACTTAAAATTATTACTTTATGCATGTTTTCAAACAAAAAAGTCTCATTTTTTACATCTAAATAATAATTTTTATTTAATTTCCACAGATAAATTTACCTTTGACCAAATTAGACACAAAGACTAAAACAACATATTTTGCAATAACAACATGTATAATTGTTCTTCCACTAATCCCCCATGTAGGAATAGACAGAATAGTAAAATACAAAATGTAGGAATAGCCAGAAAATACCGAAATTACTAGGTGTTAGTGTGTAGCATTAAAGGGATAATTCGCGATTTTTCACTTTTCATCTTATTATGTTCATAATACCATAAAAAACATATTCACCAAGTTTTATTTCGATATGAAAAGTAATAAGGAAGAAAATTGGGAATTATTAATTTTATTTTTTCAAACTTCCTGACTTATGTGACGTAGTTTAAGTCTTTGAGCATGCCGGGAGTGAAATTAATCTCATTTAAGTCTTGTTCGTTAACCAGATAATAACGCTATTTAAAGCGCATCGACGACCTTTGGTGTAACTTTTAACCAACGAAAAGTGAGTGATAGCCATGCAACTTTTAAAATTAGATTGTAGGATTTATGTGTGGATTTTTTATACGAATTCTAGTAATTAAAGTAAATAATACAATAGAACATTTTTATGATTTTTTTCTTCAAACACTTTAAACAAACATATGAAACTGACACGATCGATAGTGTATTAAAAATACATGTTTGTATTCTGAACTTTTTGCGTCATTCCAGCAAACATTTTCACTTGCTTGTACTGTGGAAATAAAATGTGTATTAATTTGTGACACTTAGTGAATGTTGAATGCGTAGTTAAACTCAAGGTAATTAAAAGATTAGCATTATGTAATTCTAATCTTTTGATCTTCATTCAGTGACATCTAGACGTCACGGTTCACCATTTCAGGTGTGAACAACATTTCGTATGAATGATATACGGGAGTTAGTTATAGTTATAGACACAGAAATGTAAGAAAAAGAATTAAAATGAATTTACGGGAGAAATAAGTCGCACAGTAACTGGATAGCTGTTGTATATATTTTTATATAATTTGCATAAGTTCACTTTTAAATGAATTATTATGACTTCTGATTACTTTTGTAACGATAAAATAGTGAATTATTTTAATTGAATAAATTTATAAATAAAAATAGCCTTCTAAACACGAGTGTATGAACTACAAATTGTACTTTTTTAAAATTAGAATCGGCAACCTTTAATATTTCAAACAGATTGCAATTATATAATTTAGTCCATCCAAAGCGATCTTTATTTACCTATTTAAGAATTAATGTTCTCATCAAAATATTTTAAATCTCGCAACGCATGAATACTTCAGCTATTTGAAAAAAAGATGTTTTAACAAATTGAGAGGAATTTAAGAATGGAATCGAAAAATTACGAATAGATATTCTTTTCAAGTGTGAAAAACGTCAACCAAATTTATTCATAATCGGGAGCGTCCTGATTAAAATAGTCTTTTTCTCACAACGTATAATACTTTAGTAATTTGACCAACGATGTTTAAAAAAAAAGACAACGACATTTAATGTCATCTTAAAGTCTGTTCAACTGGCAAGAATACCCCTAAAGCGGACAAGCAGTTTTTTCTTTAAATTGCTGTCATTGAATATCAAGAAAGAAAATAAATCCCAAAATTAATTTGAAACTTTAATACTCAATAGTTTTCCTAGAAAATATTCACATCCCTTGGGGTTTGTTAGTGTACGTCCAGTTGCATATATTTTACATGAATGTCGGAACAATTGTGATGAAGTCGAATTTCTTCCTTTATTCGAGAATTATCTAATTGATATATAAATTTGTGATTTTACTATGTTCATAACTTCGATGAACCGAAGCAAGTTATATATCGACCTGTATTTAAATCGAATTGTTCCTCTTCTTCTTCCTTTTCTTTTGGTATACAATAGTCTATCGAATTCGATGATTACATACTGTTGGCATACGTGGACTAGTCTATTTACAAAACTGTTACCCCGATTTACACAAAATGTATGTTTCTTTCTTATGTTCAATGTATACAATGTATATATTTTAAATTGCGATATAGCTCCGTAACTTCACGGCTATACAGGCGTAGAAACGAATCGTCGACAACTGCGTACATTTTTTTAAATCAATATTTCAGGTATGTTCCAATCTGTCCTTAACTATTGACAACGAGTATATATTACATTTTCCCAAATTAAACCTTGGAAAACATGTAAATAGATTTATATTTCATCAAATCTTTTTCTTTGTTGGTATTATTTATATTTTTATAAATAATATTCTTTACACCAGTAATGTTATTTATAAACAAGCGTATGAGTTTAGTAATGACTAGTATATTATATCACTTTTGGACACGTAAGACAGAGATGTATATTATACACCTGATAGTTCAAAATGGAGAGTTATAAGTTATCGGCCGTGTACACTGATCAATACCTACAGAAGTGAAACGATGCATGAACTAGCAATCCCGACAGGAAATCGCTTGAATACCTGAACGTGTCACCTCACAATACCTTTGGAAGTAATACCTTCAGCCATACTGGTGATCAGATGAGGGACGATACGAATTTATTTGAATAAAATTTATTACTTTAAAGAATTATAAACGAATTAGATTTTCGAAAACAATTTTCACGGAACACTTATTTATGATTTGAAGTTTGACTTTTTAACTAATTCCAATATTAACAGTTTAAAAATAACAGACTATGGTTATTTAAAAAACATTTTCCGTATCAAGTTAGTTAGTCAGATAAAACAACCGTACGATTGACAAGATATCGACATGCAAATACGACTACATCGGTTACTGTAGTTTTGGTCCTTTGTGGTTTATAGACATATCGTGATTTTTAATCGGAGAAGATGACAAAATGGCGGAAAGCAGAGAATTGATACTCTAAATTTAAAATCGATGGTGATCTCTTACCTAGCGGAATAAAACTTTAATATCTATAAATTTGAGCATTTCTATACATAATGGACATAATATCAATTTTTGATTTTTTTGCGAAGTTTCCCTTTAAGGATGTATTCTTCTGACCTTTCAGTCTCATTCAGTCTCGTTGAAATCTCGTTCTTGAATTATTTCCAAAACATGTGATAAAAGTGGGAAGTATCAATGAATTTTAAAAATATTATAATCAAACATAACTCTGTGAAAAAATTGTGTATTTACAATGAATGTTTTTTTAGTAATCCAGTTTTCAAATTTCACGACCAATCAAGTCAGTATTTTAAGCCAAAATTTTGAGAAAACGAGTTAGGGATACAAAAAATGATTTTACAAGAATCATGTACATCCCATATCATTTTGGTCTTTTCATATTTCTTAGATATGTATTGATCAATCATTTATAACTATAAAAGTTGAAATAATATGCGTTTTGTACTTAAAAGTGAGAAAAATCACAAAAATACAAAATTGACAACATGGTAAATTTTACACAAAAAAGCGTCAAAATATGATAAAACATTCTTATATTAACACCTACATATAGTTTTTTTAGGTAAAATTTATTCAGATTGGTCCACTTCATCTTTATAGAAAGTATGAAAAAAAGTTTAATTGTGGAACTGTGATTTTTTTTCACGATAATAGCCCCAAAATAGGCAAAAATCGATGAAAAAGGGGAAAATCACCAAAATTAGGCATTTTCAAAGAGCCGTAGCAAAAAAAGAAGTGCACCACCATATGATTTTTTCTTCACCAATTATTTTGTTACATTCTTCTTAACCCAAAAATCAGGTTAAGAAAAAAAGTTTAATTCTAGAAATTTTTGGCTCCTCAGAGGTGTACATCCTTAAGTTAAATAAAACTATAAAAGTCACATCTTCTTTTTTATACACAACTCTTAAAAATTGTGAACTACAAAATAACAGTATTGCATAATAGTCGTGAGGATATATATGACAAACAATCATATTTAGTATGACGATCATACTAAAAATGATTGTTTGTCATATTTATAGCAAAAGCTCTGTTGTTATTACTGTGTTTCATAAAGACAAATGATGAAAATAATTATATATTACTCTACACGCGCACAGCGAGAGCCATAAAGAGTCATATTATATTCTCATTTTTTGTAATTTTGTTTAAATCTATTCTTTTTCTTTGCATTATATATATTGAACTCAAGCTAGAACTGTATGTGTACTAACTCCAAATTCTTTCTTTTTTAATACTTTCGTATCAGTGTAGTAGGACACACATGTTGAAAGAAAGGGATGGCCACTGTAAAGCGACAAATGCGTCCTCAATCTTGGAGCGTGTATATGATTTTATTTTTCCATATAATTTCACTTTTTCTTGTCATGCCATTTTGCTGTTTGTACAAAAAAAGGAGCTTGGGGTATATTCAACTTGACAAAATCAGATAATTGGAAAGAAAAACTTAACCTTACGGTTAATCATACCACTTAATGTATGTTTTGATTGGTCTTTGAAGTGAACAAATGTATTCCGTGTACATTGTGAATTTAAAAAAGACTTGCACTTTAACTTCCTATTCCTGTGTTTTTGTTACATTTTGACGAAGTGTGAATTATTATGGCGGGTGATGCAGGCATAAGAGGAGTCGCTTATACTGTCGACGCACCCGGTCTCGCTTTGTGTGTGTGTGTGTGTGTGTGTGTGTTGGGGGGAAGGTATGCGGTTCTTTCATTTTTTGTCTGTTACCTTGATTTGTGTCTTCTAAGTCGATTTGAACATCGGTATACTACTGTTGCCTCAATTTGCTTATTTCGCAAATCATATAGTAGCTTGACATCAAGCCAGTATGAACCAAAATAGCAATAATTCATACTATATATTAAAACAGGAAATATGATAGTTGTGTTACAAGCCATTATGTCTTACCTTGTTTTACATGGTCAGGATTGAATCCGCTCCTAAATACTTTTGGTGAACCCCACTCAGTACTGATCATGACGTTATGATATGGCTGATACCAAAAATCGTAACCGAATTCAATAGACTCCCGTTCCTATTTTTTCTTAATTGTAAAGCTTTTGCCGTCGATCAAAACAAAACCACCTTAAAGTAATAAAATGAAACGTTTTAGAGCATACAGCAATAGATTAAGGGACCAAAAATGTCATATTGGGTTTTGGTTTGCACGTACTGTCAAGGAAATGCAGTTGTATCGAAATCTCTTTACTTTTAAAAAAAGTAAACGACGATAGTTGTTTCATTTTCAATCATACCGCATTATCTTATTTCATATAGTATTTTGTTTTAGTGTCTTGTAGTTGTAATGTTCACGAAAGTATCCATGAATATAATGTCGTAAAATAAACAAATTTGAAAGAGTTTTTTTTTTAAATTGAGGACAAAAAAAATACCATTAGAGAATTTGGGAAAGAAAACTACAAGAATCTAGTTCGTTATGTATAACATGCCTTTTGTGTCTCCTTTCGGATCTCCCATACAGCTAATCATTATATCACCGGAACCAAGACAATGTGTCGTGTGAGGAGCTGACATCCCTGATTTTTCTGTCATCTCCCATGGCTCAATACTCTTAATAAAATATAAAACTTTAAAACATTTTTGTACTATTTTGTTTAAAGTTTGATATCTTTATTTTGGTATGCTTCAATTGTTTTTGAACTTCTGCTGATTTAAAACCATATGGTACTTCATATTAAACTAAAAAGTTGAATATATTTTATACACCTGAATAGCTAAGTTTTACTATAAAATACGTATACATAGAATTACGTGTAAAAGAAAATCTTTTATTTTATCAGAAAATTGAGAAATGTACTGCTATCGATTTATTGTCTTCCCGAACTCTTATTCGCATACAGCGTTTCCGTTTGTATTGATGTTAACTATGAAACATTTCGTTTTTAAATTCGGCAAGCAGACAGCACAAGTTCCATGGAAAACCCACGATGAAATAAAAGTTAAACACATGTGAAATAGATTTAACATAAACCGATTATGAAAGAAAATTTCAATTCGCCAACTATCACTGCTATACCAAAATTTAATTAATAAGTGTGAAAGTACGAAGTATATATTAAAACACATGTATACCCCTCTATCTTTTTAAAGGTAATATTTTTGGTTAGCTTACTTGTGAGGTGAACCGTGAAGTCATTATTAGGTTAGGTAAACTACCCTCCTTTAAGAGTAGACTAGTCCGACATATATCCAACCTATATGTTTGTAGGACTAGGCTTCTTCGAAAGTAGGGTAGTATACCTTACCTTATAAAGACTTCACGGTTCAGCTAACAAGCAAGCTAACCAAAGATATTACCTTTGCCTTCACACTAAATGCAAACGGCTGTAATTACCGTGTCTAGTTGAGTTTCCTTTGATCGGTCCCAGTGTCCACCACATATATTATGTTGCTGTTGACTGATGGTAAAATAAGTCGGTTTCTAGATCTGGACGGGTCGTCATGACAACTGGAACATGCATTCCATCCTGTATGATGAAGTTCGTCTGCCACATTTGGCATATGCAGTCTGTGGATAACCTTTAAAAAGATCATCAAAGCTAAAATAACTTCCCAGGTATGTATGAAACTGTTACATAGGTGCATGACTTACCATGTTAATCTATTTATTTGGCATGGCTTACTGATAAATAGTTATATCAATCAGGCAATTGTTATATAAAAAGCCAATAAGAGCCTCCATCAACACGTGTTTAGTAGCTCTGTGTTATACAATCGTTTGTATCTAATACTTTGGTCGTTAGAAATCTCTTGTTATTCAATGTTTATTTTTAAAATAGAATGTTAATAAATTATGTTTCAACTGAAAATAAGGGACATAACAACGTCAACAAAGTGTGATTGGTATTTTCAAAATCTCTATAATGTAGTGTTCACCTAATATTGATGGTAACACGGTCACCACCGGCTATTATATATAGTATCTGCAATTGGAAATATATCCTTGCTACAGAATGATATGTTACCGCTTAACGACATGAAGACTGGACTATGTCATTGTCTCTTTGAATTTAGAATTACTCTTTTCGAATTATTAACGTCACTTTGACATACTTTAAAAAACTGATATTCTGTCTCAGAAATTGCCATTTGCATTTATGCATATTGATGTTATTTATTTTCCTATACTAGTATCAAAACTTTTCTTTTAATGATTGAATAGTCACGACAATATAGGACAGAAAGATGCATTGATTAAACCAATAGTAGGCATAAGAAATGACCAAGGTATTCATTTTGCATTATCGGCTATGGAGCATGAAAGTTAAAGGGGTAACTTGAGCAATATATCCGAAAGAGAGATGCGTAGAAGTGAATTAAATAAAAATTTTGACAAAAAAGAAATATATATCCAACGTATATAATTCTGTCAGGTTTTGCTTCTTGTGAATCACTCTGCTATTGTTTTGTTTTCGTAGTCAAAATTTTTGTCCCTTAGTGTACCTTGTGAAATAACATGCAGACATGTAAAAAAACATGCAAAAATGTGAATTTATTTCATAACCTCTCTTTGGCAGTTCACTTTTTTTTTGACAAGATACTATATAGTTGAAACAAACAAACAAACAAACAAAACAGTGTTCAGTGTTGAGAAAAAAATTGCAGCAAAAACAAATCTATTGACAAAAAGATAAAGTTACCTTTTTAATCAAAATTAACATGTATTAATAAAGATACTGGAATCACAGAATGTGATGTTTTTCTAACACTGCTTATTTCGTCTTAAAGCTAATACTAGTATACTAAATCCAAAACCCATTTGTTTTTCAATCTGGGATAACGTGGTTTATAATTTAGTGGATATATCTTTCTGCAAGTGCGATTAGTTAGCTTGATATTTTGTCGGAAAGGGAATCATGCCAGATCTTCATTTTTATCATGTAGAATCATCAGACAAAAAGTTTTATGTTTTATTTCTACAATAAGTCTTAGCCAGTTTTCCTTTCAAGCAATTAAATTTTGCTAATCTTATGTGTCCCATACTGTCAATCTTTTAAGAAACATTTAGCCTCACCACGTTTATTGATGAAATATAGCAATGCCTTTATCGAATATAGCTGAATGTTCCCAAAATAAAAAGCATCTAGAAATGAATGTAGAAGAAAAAAAAACATTTGCTATTCGGATACATGTATCAGTGAGCTGTGCTCATTCGTTTTGGAGACTCAAGAGGTAGTAAAAATGAAACATTTAATATTGTCACTTTCAACATCTTTTCAGTTGCTTGAAAAATGCGTAATGAGAGCAAATTTGTCCTAAAATGTGAGAAACTTAAGACAAGATAAAGACTTACTTTATATACAATACCTTGCAATCAGTGGCGTAGCTTGCATGTATGCTCAGATGCTCAAGCATCCACATCATTTTGGCAAACAATTTTTTTTAATAAATATATGATTGCATGTGTTCACAGCAGATACAAACGGTGATATCCGAATGTTAAAAGGGTGAGGATTTGAAAATATCGTCCAATCATTTACAAAGCAGTATGCGTGGTCTTTCCCATAGGATCATTTAGTGTATTTAAGCAAGATGGATAAATCGCAAAAAAAGTTTTCTCTACTTTTTCGTGAAAAGTCTAAGTCGTAGCTTGTCGTCGGCTGCGACAAGCATAGAGGGTGGTTATAACAAGTCCGCATGTTTAGTCTGAAATTGAGCAAGTTGACAATTAAACCGTTATATCCTGATAACGTTTCCTGTGACGCGAAAGACAACGTGATAAAAACTGTATTTGTATAATGGAGTGTCATCATTTCTTTGCTAATGAATACCTTCTCCATCTAGTTACAAATATTTTAATTTTATTTTCAAGAAAAGAGTACCTATGTCCCAGCATTACACTTATTTTAATTATCGAAGATACAAAATATCTGGAGAGAAATAATATAATAGCTTCCGAACAAATGCAATTGGATTTCAGTTTTAATTTATATTTCCAATGGGTTCAAAATAGATGATCAGGACTTATTTTCGCAATTGTCAGAGACATTGCTGATGATACAAGTTTCACAAAAAGCTGGCAGGAATTGTATACATGACAGTGCTAACAAGACCAGACGGAAGCAGGCCGCCCGGTATTTCCATGTCCACTGCAACGCTTTAAGACAATTAATAAAAAAAACAACATTGTGAGGCTTATATTCCGAGAAAGGGGATCACTTCGGTTCCTATATTCCGAAGTTCCATGAACAGAGGTGCCGCTGTACTTGTTATATTTTTGTGATGTCAAGTGTGAAAATTTAACATTAAATATTTTTGAATTGAATGAAGGTACTTTCGAGAAAACAATAAAATTCTGTTGGAAAATGAATATATATTTTCCATTCTCAATTTTATTATATATTGGTTGGTATTTTGAAATTAAACAAAAATCTAACTAGTGTCGGATTCTATGGGAATACTCATGCATGAATGGGAAAATGTAAAAAAAAAAAAAATTTCTGCATAATATGGTCCCAACATTTTTTCGCCTCGCTCCGCTCGGCCACAATTTCGCACCCACATCATTTCAACCCTGGCTACGCCACAGGCAATACAATAGATATAGGAAGATGTGGTGTGAGTGCCAATGAGACAACTCTCCACAAGTCTTTTAAACAATACTACAACAGGCTGGGGTTTATTATCGAAAATACGATTCACTGTATATGTTGGACAACACCCACACCACCCCTTTCCCCATCCTCAAAGTACGGTACCTTGCAGTAAGTTGGTGATTGTGGGTCAACATCTACTGTGACCAGGTAATCTGGCTCAACATTCCGTCTGCTTGGTGGGATGATACAGGGAATATATACCAATGTCTCCCTAGCCACGCTCCGCATGGCAGAAAGTGGTGAGGCATATCCAGGTCCTCCGCAACAAGCTGTCGAGAAAAAGAAAAATGTGTTACAGCCGATTG
Organism: Mytilus trossulus; assembly: GCF_036588685.1. Taxonomy (NCBI): domain Eukaryota; kingdom Metazoa; phylum Mollusca; class Bivalvia; order Mytilida; family Mytilidae; genus Mytilus; species Mytilus trossulus. The sequence goes on from NC_086380.1 coordinate 19,564,090, forward strand.
CATTGAGTTTGTAGGCAAAGGTAATAATTTTGGTAAGTTATTGGGTTAGTTGAACTACCCTCCTTTTAAGTTTAAACTAGTCCGACAGATAACCAATCTATCCGTCTGTAGAACTAGGCGTCTTCGAAAGGAGGATAATAAACCTTTTCTAATAATTCCTTCACGTTACAGCTAGCAAGTAAGCTAACCAAGGATATTTCCTTTGCCTACACATTCAATGAAATCGACTGTAAAAAAAATAAAAATACAAGGGGAAAAGTACATTTGAATTCATAGTAGTGTGACTGTACAAACAATATTTCCAGACAGAAGTGTGGAGCAACGAAATGCACAAATACAATAGATAGATAATGTTAGATTTGAAATGTAATTCCAAATTGTTGGGTTACTTCATTTATTATTACTGAAGTTATTTATTTTATTTGTAATACTTGTAGATACGATTTTTGGGTATTTGCGCATACATGTAACGTTGCGCTCTTATGAATTGATATATTTCCCGTTTTTAAGTTTTATGACGTTTCGCTTTTGACGTACGTTACGTTGTCTAGTTTTTATTCATTGCAAGTTATTTGATATTCGGAGACACATCATTATTTTTATAGAGAGATCATAATCGGTAAGAGATAATTTATGTACATTTTTAAGAACAATATTTATTTAAAGAAGAAATATTAAGAATTGTAAAAGTATTTATAAATTAATATTTATTCTAATTAACTTTTTCATTTAACAAGTTACTTATGAAGCGTGAAAGAAAGTGAATCATATTGTTTGATTAGTATTATGCTTTTAGTGTTTTAAGTTATATTTTTACTTTACAAAAAGACAAATACGATGTATGTTAATGTGTATTTGTATTTTATTGTAGAGAATCGGTTGTTGTGATATAGTATAAGAAGCCAAAATTAAATGTAATTTTGAAGAATAAAAAATACTTATATAGACCGCATACTCGACTTATCGCCTTATTTGATGTCTTTGATGTGATCCGTTACAGATAATTTTATTAACCAATACAGTCGGAAAGCAAGCCCTTAGAAACGACCGTTGTTGCTACTTTCTTAAGACAACAATGGAACTGATATTAAAACCCGCCATTCTGAAATTGCGTTAATTTCGCGGAATTTTTTTTTTGGCGCCAATTTGGAAGTTTATCCCTTTTTCAGTTTCCTACTAGCCATTAGGGTCTGTAAATATATTTATTTCGATTTGTTAAGCATGGATTATATTATCAACAGGAATAAATTCTCAAACATGTCAAATTGGCCGTCTTTTAACGATCCCGTAATGCCGTTGATCGTCGTTTAAAATTATTTTCTTCTCTTTTTTTCATAGATTTAATAACAAAGACTATATGTACTATACAAAAAAATAATAACACGTATTTCAAAATAAAAATAAAAGCATCAAGTATAACGTTCTATCACCCCTTGGGAAACCCCGTTTTAACTAAATTCCAAAATAAGGACATTTTTTGACATTGTAGTTTTTCGGTCTTACACATTGATGTCACCTTGCATCTAAACACAGTCAATGTACACATATTTAGTATGTTTGTTTGAAAAAGTAATGGCGAGATCAGCTGTGAATATTTGACTGGATTAATATATTCTCTTTAGACTAATTCAGTGAAATGTATGACTTAACTAAAACAAGGTAACTAAGTAAATCGTATACTGTCTTTGCTCAACACTAACTGCTTTAGATGACCGACATAAAACACATTTTGTGATTTTAAGGAATCCTGCAAAAGTAAATGAAAAAGTATTGTCCTAAATTTGAACTTAGGCAGCCAACAAACCATTTGATTTTCTGGTGGGGTAGGGGTTGGTGGCTATTGAGTATTGATTGTAATATAATTTGTTTTTTTACCCTGAGAAAAAAATGTTTCTTTTACCCTCAGCTGCCATTTAATGAAATGCTAAAATTGAAAAGAGAAGAATTGTTTTCAACTTGTCAGGGGAAAAAAATCCATAGTTCCCCCTCCTAAAAACAAATGGTTGCTGCCCAAACAATCTCTTTCAGAGTATCATTTTAATCAATCTTATTCAAAGCTTTATTATACTGACATGAAGTGTGACTGAATTTTGACTTGTGATCTAAAACATAATTGTCCACTTAGCCCCCAGAAACTGCTCTGAAATACTTTCACATAAATATAAAAATGCATAGTTTTTTTAATGTTATTAATTATAATTTTTTTCAAATAGAAAAAGAAAAACATTACTGAGTCTATTTTAATCTTATTCATTTTCAAGTTCATGATTAGCACCATTTATTTATTGGTTTAGTGTGTCATTTTATAATTTGAGCCCATTCATTAATTTAAAAACTATAACTTGCATGAAATCAATGAGATAACATTTATTGATATATTTAGATTGTTCATACAAAGATTGCAAATAATTTTCCTTTTATTTAAAACAATTAACAGAAGATTTTACATTCAGAATACTTTCATTATGATCTCTTTTAAGTTTAAATGAAAAAGGTAGGACCTACTTGCAAGTGTCAGAAATGAAAAGGAAATCAACTCCTGTTTTTTTTTTCATTTTCATACTGTCTTGATCCATTATTCATGAATATTTAGACTACCCCTTGTATAAATTGAGTAGACATTTATTTCTGTGTTAAAATAATTTGGTTGCAGCAGTAAAAGTACTTACCAAAACATGAATATTAAATTAACTCTTGGAATATTAAATTAATATTAAATTATTAACCCTATTATGGCACATAGGGACACATCTAGGGCCTATTTCACTGGGACTGAGTTCTGAAAAGTGATAAAATGTGTTTCTCTATTTTTTGGCACATGTTTATAGTATCAAAATGTATATAAGAGATTATTTTTAATAATATCCACTTGTAAATAACAGCATATGGTGTTTGATATAACAATAGTTTTTCATGATAGTGTCAAACAAAGGGACGTAACTCGTGAATTACCGTCGGCCCCGCTTCGTCAGAAATATCGACACTTCTAACTGGCACATTTGCGTATCTGTGCATATCAACTGGCACAAATTTGACATATCATAGTCAAAGTTATGTTACATAACACAATTTAAATTCAGCATAGCTTCCCGAGAAGTTAAGAAAGAAAATTACGATTTAATTTTTTTTGACCACATTTTTTGGTCAACACCTACACTTTGAAGACATATTATGAAAGAAAGAAATGAGTTAAATCCATAATTGAGTTAATGAAAATATTCCTTATATACTCAAGAATGTTCACTTAAAAGCAAATTAGTTTTAATTCATTGTAACAGCTACAAATTCAAAAAAACGGGCTTCCCTTTTTTGGGTAAAAAAATGCCCATATATGGTAATCACATGACGTCCATTGTTGCTTTAAGAAATGGGGTCAAACCGGGGTCAGCTTTCCGACTGATATCGCTACACTTGATTGCATTTAACTAATAGCATACTCTATGAAAAAAAATTGTTTATTACATTTCTTATATATTATAAGCTTATCATGAAGTAGTCTGGATATTTATTTAAAATTACGTAATTTTATACACCTGACAGGAGAAAAATTAATACTGTTCAAAACACTATATGCGCACATTAAATAAGATGTTCATGAATCACCTTATATATATCACTGTGCTTAAACGGCCGTGGGTAACTTAAGTTACCCACAGCCCAAGATGGCGGACTCTAAACTTGTTGAGATGATAGTTGATACGAAATCTACTTTTTGCAACGTTTTTCATGATCTATGTAAATATTGATTAGAATTTTGAATAAAGAAATCACTTACCATCACTACAAATTTGTTAATTTTGACTTCATTTTAGCACAAGGCCAACTTTTAAAAAATGCATAAGATGTCCGTAACTTATAAGTCAAAAATAATCAGACTGTCCGTAACTTTATTTTCGGATGTGGGTAACTTTTTTTTTAAATTGTAAGATTAACAATTTCAACACTTAAAGGACAATAAACACTATCAAACCCCTTAATTATTACATAGATTTATACAATAACTTACTATATGCTTCAAACTAAACAAGAGTGTCACGGATTTTCCGTTAAATTTAAATAAAAAAATATTCCAGGGATAAAACGGGATCTTACGGTACGGCGAAATTTATCTAACATTTTTCTAGCTTTAAAGATTGTTCACTGATGAGTCCTTGGTCGATGTAGCCGCGGAAAAATTGATAATAATTTCTGAATTGTTAGCCAAAAAAGTATGGTGTCTTCACTATATCTAGTGTGATGTGTTGTTGAATGTGAGAAAAAAAAGCCAATATCTAGGAATAGATGGAAGGCTATATTGTTGAATAGGATTCAGTTTATTATAGCAATAAAAGTAGATTTGAGCTTTCAAAAGTTTCATTGACCTCAGGGATTCAATAAGATTGGGTATCAAATCATACATATATCTTCTTTAGAGGTTTAGACTGACATAGCAGTTAACAATCTATAAAGCCAGTAGAATGTAAGATTATACATTAATATTGCCGTACAATTTTCTACATAAGAAAATGCCTGTACCAAGTCAGGAAAATGGCAGTTGTTATCCATTCGGTTGAGCTTTGGATTTTTCCATTTGATAAAGGACTTTCCTTTTTTGAATTTTCTTCTGAGTTCATTTTTTTTATAATTTTACTTTTAAATGCCTGTACCAAGGCAGGAATATGGCCGTTGTTTTCTATTCGTTTGGTGTGTTAAATTGAGCTTTTGGTTTTGCCATTCCACAAAGGACTTTCCGTTTGAATATTCTAAGGAGTTCGGTATTTTTGTTATTTGTTATTACTGAAGTTATTTATTTTATTTGTAATACTTGTAGATACGATTTTTGGGTATTTGCGCATACATGTAACGTTGCGCTCTTATGAATTGATATATTTCCCGTTTTTAAGTTTTATGACGTTTCGCTTTTGACGTACGTTACGTTGTCTAGTTTTTATTCATTGCAAGTTATTTGATATTCGGAGACACATCATTATTTTTATAGAGAGATCATAATCGGTAAGAGATAATTTATGTACATTTTTAAGAACAATATTTATTTAAAGAAGAAATATTAAGAATTGTAAAAGTATTTATAAATTAATATTTATTCTAATTAACTTTTTCATTTAACAAGTTACTTATGAAGCGTGAAAGAAAGTGAATCATATTGTTTGATTAGTATTATGCTTTTAGTGTTTTAAGTTATATTTTTACTTTACAAAAAGACAAATACGATGTATGTTAATGTGTATTTGTATTTTATTGTAGAGAATCGGTTGTTGTGATATAGTATAAGAAGCCAAAATTAAATGTAATTTTGAAGAATAAAAAATACTTATATAGACCGCATACTCGACTTATCGCCTTATTTGATGTCTTTGATGTGATCCGTTACAGATAATTTTATTAACCAATATCGCTACACTTGATTGCATTTAACTAATAGCATACTCTATGAAAAAAATGTGTTTATTACATTTCTTATATCTTATAAGCTTATCATGAAGTAGTCTGGATATTTATTTAAAATTACGTAATTTTATACACCTGACAGGAGAAAAATTAATACTGTTCAAAACACTATATAAAAATATATAAAATAATCAGACTGTCCGTAACTTTATTTTCTGATGTGGGTAACTTTTTTTTTAAATTGTAAGATTAACAATTTCAACACTTAAAGGACAATAAACACTATCAAACCCCTTAATTGTTTCATAGATTTATACAATAACTTACTATATGCTTCAAACTAAACAAGAGTGTCACGGATTTTCCGTTAAATTTAAATAAAAAAATATTCCAGGGATAAAACGGGATCTTACGGTACGGCGAAATTTATCTAACATTTTTCTAGCTTTAAAGATTGTTCACTGATGAGTCCTTGGTCGATGTAGCCGCGGAAAAATTGATAATAATTTCTGAATTGTTAGCCAAAAAAGTATGGTATCTTCACTATATCTAGTGTGATGTGTTGTTGAATGTGAGAAAAAAAAGCCAATATCTAGGAATAGATGGAAGGCTATATTGTTGAATAGGATTCAGTTTATTATAGCAATAAAAGTAGATTTAAGCTTTCAAAAGTTTCATTGACCTCAGGGATTCAATAAGATTGGGTATCAAATCATACATATATCTTCTTTAGAGGTTTAGACTGACATAGCAGTTAACAATCTATAAAGCCAGTAGAATGTAAGATTATACATTAATATTGCCGTACAATTTTCTACATAAGAAAATGCCTGTACCAAGTCAGGAAAATGGCAGTTGTTATCCATTCGGTTGAGCTTTGGAGTTTTCCATTTGATAAAGGACTTTCCTTTTTTGAATTTTCTTCTGAGTTCAGTATTTTTATAATTTTACTTTTTAATGCCTGTACCAAGGCAGGAATATGGCCGTTGTTTTCTATTCGTTTGGTGTGTTAAATTGAGCTTTTGGTTTTGCCATTCCACAAAGGACTTTCCGTTTGAATATTCTAAGGAGTTCGGTATTTTTGTTATTTTTTTTTTTTTTATATAAATTACTGTACATCTACGAATAGATATTCTTTGAAAGTTATTGACATCATGCTAAAGTTACGGACATCCCTATTTTTATAAGGAAAAAAGTTACGGACAAGTTGTTTTGAAGTTACGGACATCATAAGTGTTTTGGAAATTCGTGCTGTAATCTTTTATTTTGTATTAACAAACCACGTTTTACATTGCAGAGTGTTCCTAAAAGATTTATATAACTTTTTAATTACTGAACATTTCTTTTGTATTCATGGTATTGTAATTATATAGGAGCAAACATCCTAACCGAAGCCAGGCGGCTCCATCTTGGGCTGTGGGTAACTTAAGTTACCCACGGCCGTTTAAGCACAGTGTATATAAAAGATCTTGCGCAATTGGCTTTAACATGAAATCATTAAAAGATTGATTTATTGTTGGTTGCTTAACGTCCAGTGGCAAATATGTCATGCATATTCAGGACGAGAACAAGTTAATAATAAATACAATATGAAGGTCTAGTAATAGAGGCCATGCGGGATGATGGTCGGGGAAATTTGGACTGCCACTGGATAGGGACAGAAATATTGCCTTGCAACATGTCACATACGAACCCCTCAAATCCGCATTAAAAGAAAGCTCAACACAACTACAGCAATCGAAACAAAAACAAAAGAAGAACACAGATAAAAATGATTACTCAAAACCACAAAGAATGTCGTATATAGACGTATAAATGTGATCAATTTTTTTGAAAATGCAGGAACTTAAATGAAAACATCCACATTAGTCAAAATTAGAGCTGCACACTGATCTAAAGACATTCGCAGTCACGTCTTATAGAGCGGTCTAAAAAAAATTAAAAAAATATATTTTAACTTTAGAACTCACCAGATTCCTCTTCACAGTCAGACAATTTAAAAAAGAATAAATTCTTACAGGTAGCAGACGACTCAACCGTAAAGCAAGAAATTGTTGTCCGGATGTAAAATAATAAATGGTTGACTAGTTATGAATATGATATTTGGTTTGCTGGTTTAAATGCAATGTCATTATATTTTGTAATAAGGTGGGTTTTTTTAGAATAGGGACAAGGGGTCATAAATATCTCTTTAAAGTCTTATCTGATCTGTTCTGTCGAAACGAAAGAGGATGGGAAGATGGCTGCTATTGTCAGAACTGAATTTGCCTTTGATTCAAATACCCCAAAAGTTGTTAAATAAATCCTGTGCAAGAGTGCAACTCTAATTTGATCTTCTTCAGTATCAGAGTGCAATATCCACCTCTGTAACTTTCAAGGACAAGTCATTTGCCTTTATTGTAGATCTTACTATGCTGAACATTACTGCTGTTCACAGTTTATCTCTATCTATAATAATATTCAAGATAATAACCAAAAACGAAAAAATTTCCTTAAAGTTACCAATTCTGGGGCAGCAACCCAACAACAGGTTGTCCAATTCATCTGAAAATATCAGGGCAGATAGTCCTTGACCTCTTAAACAATTTTACCCCTGTCAGATTTGTTCTAAATGCTTTGGTTTCAGAGATATAAGCCAAAATCTACAATTTTCCTTATGTTCTATTTTTAGCCATGGCAGCCATCTTGGTTGGTTGACCGGGTCACCGGACACATTTTTAAAATAAGATACCCAATGATGATTGTGGCTAAGTTTGGTTAAATTTGGCCCATTAATTTCAGAGGAGAATATTTTTGTAAAAGTTAACGACGACGACGGACGACGAAGGACGACGATGACGGACGACGACGACGACGGACGACAACGACGACGACGACGAACGAGGACGACGGCGACGACGATGGATGACGACGGCGACGGCGACGACGGACGACGGACGCCAAGTGATGAGAAAAACTCATTTGGCCCTTTGGGCCAGGTGAGCTTAAAACTAGAACTAAATATGCGCTTTAAAAGTTTTGTCAGTCAAATGAAATAATCATATTTCAGGGAAGTAGCTAAAAAAGAAGGTATGCGATGAAAAAGGGATGAGTTAAGATATCTTAAGGGGGAAAAAAAGTTGGAGTGAAAAGATGTATTAGTATGTAGAATAATAAAAGCTCTCGCTTTTTAACATGTCAATGGTAAGGGGTTTGCACAGGGCTAAGTAGGGGAATATAGATAACAACTTAAAAAGTTAAAACAAATACACACAATCTCACTCGATGGATAGCTTTCAGTGCGTTTGTATCTGTAATTTTGCTCGCGAATATGTGCAACAAACATTGATTGGGACTTAGTTAACAATCGAATACAAATGTTTATTATAAACATGTACTTAAAGAAAATAATGGTATAATTGTACCCTATGACAAAACTTATTTGTACATAAATGTATTCATTTAATTTTAAGAATTGCTTTATCCGTGTGATATGACTTTTGTTATCAACTGCTACCGGTTTATTATCCCATGCTTTTCCGTAATGCTATCGCATTACATTTCGATGTCAATTGGCAAATTCCGGAAAACACATCTCAATAGTATGTTTTTTGTAGTTGGTGTAAATCCTAACAAAGTTGGATTAAAAAAAAAACACAAATCAGGAAATTATATAATTATTAAAAAATGTAGAACAAATTTTACAACAAATGCATTGTTTCAAAGTTTTAAAAATAGCTTTAGTCTGTATGTATTCTGCTGAAATATATGATAAAAAGAACATAACATATAATTTTTCATATCATACCCCTCATCAGACCATGGCTCTTGGGCTGATATCATGACCTAGGGCTGATAAGGGGGCTGGTATGAAAACTGCCATGATACAATCTATATTAATCGACGCTAGCGGATATGACAGAGAACATTTAGTAGAAAAAACTGTACATACGTGGTTCTAGGAAAATGTTTAATAATTCGGTCAATGATTTAGTCAAAGTCAGTGAAGGACAAACGGTGAAAATCTTTTCACCAAAAGTTCATTTTATACATATTCTACCTAAATGTCAACAATTGAGCCATGAAAATAATAACCCTAAAGAAAAAGCAGTACTTTTGTATGTAGCTGTCTCTTCAACTTTGCTCTTATTTGCTGATATCATGACCTAGGGCTGATAAGGGGGCTGGTATGAAAACTGCCATGATACAATCTATATTAATCGACGCTAGCGGATATGACAGAGAACATTTAGTAGAAAAAACTGTACATACGTGGTTCTAGGAAAATGTTTAATAATTCGGTCAATGATTTAGTCAAAGTCAGTGAAGGACAAACGACGATCTGACGAACCGAACACCCCATCAGTTTATGTCATGAGCTTCAGATGGGTGTTTTATAATTTTTTTTACGGAAAGAAGCTGAGAGACATAAAACAACGAATTTTAAGGGTTACCATGTTTGCATTTCTGTCATGATATCAGCCCAAGAGCCATGGTCTGATGAGGGGTATGATATGAAAAATTATACATAGGCAATTTTTTCCAACGTGTGTTTCACGTTTGTGCTCATCACGTGAGAATAACGTTTTTCACACGTGTGTATCACACTGGATAAACGTTTATATCACGTGTATTTTACAAACATGATATTCTCACGTGAAAATCACGTTTTATTCTGATCACGTGATATTCACGTTCAAATATAACATTATTATCACATGTAAAAATTTTAACGTGATTTGAACGTGTAAATATTGTGTTAATTTCACATGTAAATTTTTTAACGTGATTTTAACGTTTAAAAATTGTGTTAATTTCACATGTAGATTTTTCAACCTTATTTTAACATGTAAAAAGCGTGTTATTTTCATGTCTATTTTTTCACATGATTATGAAAAAATTTCTATCAATATCACATGTATTACTTATGTAAGTGCAAGTTGTTTTTTCATTGGCCATCATGGGGCCCATGAAAAAAACTTGTTATCTTCTTTTCACAGTCATAATGATTTACTGCTTTATCTCCTCTTTTTATTGCTAATAGATGTTACTCTCCGCCAATTTTCCCTACAAACATAAGAAAAGTTATACATGTATTGGTCAAGAAAAGAAGTATTGTTTTTGGCCCCTTGTTTATAAACTTTTAAGCCATAACCCCTCCCCAACCTCCTTTTGGGGTATGGAACTAGTTACTAAAGTTATTGCCTGGAAACAAAAGTCTTTAAACGACATGCCATACCATAATATCATTATGGTTGCAAGGTTTTATAAATATATCATGAATAATATAAGAATAAAATAAATATATCATGAATAATATAAGAATAAAAAAGTTTTTAAAAGGGATTTGAAAATAGAACTAATGAATTTGAAAAACAAATGAGGATGCACAAGTTGGTTCCTTTTTCCTTTTTCCTTTTTCGATATTCAAATTTTGAAAAATATTACAAGTCCAAACTAAATTTTTTTTTTCCTTCAAAATTTTTTTTCCTCAAAATTTTTTTTTTCCTCAAATTTTTTTTTCCTCAAATTTTTTTTTTATCTCAAATTTTTTTTCCTCAAATTTTTTTTTCCTCCAAATTTTTTTTCCTCAAATTTTTTTTTTCCTCAAAAAGTTTTCAATTTTTTTTTCGTTTCCTCATTCGGTTTCTTTTTCCTTTCAATATTCATTTACTCTTTCGGTTTCTATTTCCTTATTCGGTTTCTATTTCCTTATTGGATTTTCGTTTCCTTATTCGATTTCCATTTCCTTATTCGATTTCCATTTCCTAATTCGGTTTCTTTTTCCTTTTTCAATATTCGTTTCCTTATTCCGTTTCTATTTCCTTATTCCGTTTCTATTTCCTTATTCGGTTTCTATTTCCTTATTCGATTTCCATTTCCTTATTCGGTTTCTTTTTCCTTTTTCAATGTTCATTTCCTTTTTCGGTTTCTATTTCCTTATTCGGTTTCTATTTCCTTATTGGATTTTCATTTCCTTATTCGATTTCCATTTCCTTATTCGATTTCCATTTCCTTATTCGGTTTCTTTTTCCTTTTTCAATATTCATTTCCTTTTTCGGTTTCGGTTTCTATTTCCTTATTGGGTTTCTATTTCCTTATTGGGTTTCTATTTCCTTATTGGGTTTCTATTTCCTTAATGAGTTTCTATTTCCTTATTGGGTTTCTATTTCCTTTTTGGATTTTCATTTCCTTATTCAATTTCCATTTCCTTATTCAATTTCTATTTCCTTATTCGGTTTCTTTTTCCTTTTTCAATATTCATTTCCTTTTTCGGTTTCTATTTCCTTATTCAGTTTCCATTTCCTTATTGGATTTTCATTTCCTTATTGGATTTTCATTCCCTTATTCGGTTTCTTTTTCCTTATTCGGTTTCTATTTCCTTATTCAGTTTCCATTTCCTTATTGGATTTTCATTTCCTTATTGGATTTTCATTTCCTTATTCGGTTTCCATTTCCTTTTTCGATATTCAAATTTTGAAAAATATTACAGTCCAAACTGAATTTTTTTTTCCTTCAAAATTTTTTTCCTCAAATTTTTTTTTCCTCAAATTTTTTTTTTCCTCAAATTTTTTTTTCCTCAAATTTTTTTTTTCCTCAAATTTTTTTTCCTCAAATTTTTTTTTTCCTCAAATTTTTTTTTCCTCAAAAAGTTTTCAATTTTTTTTTCGTTTCTTTATTCGGTTTCTTTTTCCTTATTCATTTTTCATTTCCTTATACAGTTTCTTTTTCCTTATTCGATTTCCATTTCTTTATTCGATTTCCATTTCCTTATTCGATTTTCATTTCCTTATTCGGTTTCTTTTTCCTTTTTCAATGTTCATTTCCTTTTTCGGTTTCTATTTCCTTATTCGGTTTCTATTTCCTTATTGGATTGACGTTTCCTTATTCGATTTCCATTTCCTTATTCGATTTCCATTTCCTAATTCGGTTTCTTTTTCCTTTTTCAATATTCGTTTCCTTATTCGGTTTCTATTTCCTTATTCGGTTTCTATTTCCTTATTCGATTTCCATTTCCTTATTCGGTTTCTTTTTCCTTTTTCAATGTTCATTTCCTTTTTCGGTTTCTATTTCCTTATTCGGTTTCTATTTCCTTATTGGATTTTCATTTCCTTATTCGATTTCCATTTCCTTATTCGATTTCCATTTCCTTATTCGGTTTCTTTTTCCTTTTTCAATATTCATTTCCTTTTTCGGTTTCGGTTTCTATTTCCTTATTGGGTTTCTATTTCCTTATTGGGTTTCTATTTCCTTATTGGGTTTCTATTTCCTGATTGAGTTTCTATTTCCTTATTGGGTTTCTATTTCCTTATTGGATTTTCATTTCCTTATTCAATTTCCATTTCCTTATTCGATTTCTATTTCCTTATTCGGTTTCTTTTTCCTTTTTCAATATTCATTTCCTTTTTCGGTTTCTATTTCCTTATTCGGTTTCTATTTCCTTATTCAGTTTCCATTTCCTTATTGGATTTTCATTTCCTTATTGGATTTTCATTTCCTTATTCGGTTTCTTTTTCCTTATTCGGTTTCTATTTCCTTATTCAGTTTCCATTTCCTTATTGGATTTTCATTTCCTTATTGGATTTTCATTTCCTTATTCGGTTTCCATTTCCTTTTTCGATATTCAAATTTTGAAAAATATTACAAGTCCAAACTGAATTTTTTTTCCTTCAAATTTTTTTTCCTCAAATTTTTTTTTCCTCAAATTTTTTTTTTCCTCAAAATTTTTTTTCCTCAAAATTTTTTATTCCTCAAATTTTTTTTTCCTCAAAAAGTTTTCAATTTTTTTTTCGTTTCCTTATTCGGTTTCTTTTTCCTTATTCATTTTTCATTTCCTTATACAGTTTCTTTTTCCTTATTCGATTTCCATTTCCTTATTCGATTTTCATTTCCTTATTCGATTTTCATTTCCTTATACGGTTTCTTTTTCCTTTTTCAATGTTCATTTCCTTTTTCGGTTTCTATTTCCTTATTCAGATTCTTTATCCTTATTCGATTTCCATTTCCTAATTCGATTTCCATTTGCTTATTCGATTTCCATTTCCTAATTCAGTTTCTTTTTCATTTTTCAATATTCATTTCCTTTTTCGGTTTCTATTTCCTTATTCGGTTTCTATTTCCTTATTCAGTTTCCATTTCCTTATTGGATTTTCATTTTCTTATTGGAATATCATTTCCTTATTCGGTTTCTTTTTCCTTATTCTGTTTCTATTTCCTTATACAGTTTCCATTTTTTTATTGGATTTTCATTTCCTTATTCGGTTTCCATTTCCTTTTTCGATATTCAAATTTTGAAAAATATTACAAGTCCAAACTGAATTTTTTTTTCATTCAAAATTTTTTTTCCCTCAAAATTTTTTTTTCCTGAAATTTTTTTTCCTCAAAATTTTTTTTTCCTCAAAATTTTTTTCCTTAAATTTTTTTTTTCCTCAAGAAGTTTTTCCATTTTTTTTTTCGTTTCCTTATTCGTTTTCTTTTTCCTTTTTCGATTATCATTTCCTTATTCGGTTTCTTTTTCCTGATTCGATTTTCATTTCCTTATTCGGTGTCTATTTCCTTATTCGATTTCCATTTCCTGATTCGCTTTTCATTTCCTTATTCGGTTTCTTTTTACTTTTTCAATGTTCATTTCCTTTTTAGCTCACCTGGCCCGAAGGGCCAAGTGAGCTTTTCTCATCACTTGGCGTCCGGCGTCCGTCGTCGTCCGTCGTCGTCCTGCGTTAACTTTTACAAAAATCTTCTCCTCTGAAACTATTAGGCCAAATTTAACCAAACTTGGCCACAATCATCATTGGGGTATCTAGTTTAAAAATTGTGTCCGGTGACCCCGCAAACTCACCAAGATGGCCGCCATGGCTATAAATAGAACATAGGGGTAAAATGCAGTTTTTGGCTTATAACTCAAAAACCAAAGCATTTAGGGCAAATCTGACATGGGGTCATATTGTTAATCAGGTTAAGATCTATCTGCCCTGAAATTTTCAGATGAATCTGACATTCCGTTGTTAGGTTGCTGCCCCTGAATTGGTAATTTTAAGGAAATTTTGTTGTTTTTGGTTATTATCTTGAATATTATTTTAGATAGAGATAAACTGTAAAAAGCAATAATGTTCAGCAAAGTAAGATCTACAAAAAAGTCAACATGACCAAAATGATCAGTTGACCACTTTAGGAGTTATTGCCCTTTATAGTCAATTTTTAACCATTTTTCGTAAATCTTAGTAATCTTTTAGAAAAATCTTCTCCCCTGAAACTGCTGGGCCAAATTATTTGAAACTTGGCCACAATCATCATTGGGGTATCTAGTTTAAAAATTGTGTCCGGTGACCTGGCCATCAAACCAAGATGGCCGCCACGGCTAAAAATAGAACATAGGGGTAAAATGCAGTTTTTGGCTTATAACTCAAAAACCAAATAATTTAGAGAAAATCTGACATGAAGTAAAATTGTTAATCAGGTCAAGATCTATCTGCCCTGAAATTTTCAGATGAATTGGACAACCTGTTTTTGGGTTGCGGCCCCTGAATTGGTAATTTTAAGGAAATTTTGCTGTTTTTGGTTATTATATTGAATATTATTATAGATATAGATAAACTGTAAACAGCAATAATGTTCAGCAAAGTAAGATCTACAAATAAGTCAACATGAACGAAATGGTCAATTGACCCCTGTAGGAGTTATTGACCTTTGTAGTCAATTTTCAATCTGCTTCCTTTGTTTAATATTCACATAGACAAGGTGAGCGACACAGGCTCTTTAGAGCCTCTAGTTCGGTTTCTATTTCCTTATTCGGTTTCTCTTTCCTTATTGGATTTTCATTTCCTTATTCGATTTCCATTTCCTTATTCGATTTCTGTTTCCTTATTCGGTTTCTATTTCCTTATTCGGTTTCTATTTCCTTATTCGGTTTCTTTTTCCTTATTCGGTATCTGTTTCCTTATTTGATTACTTTTTCCTTATTAAATTTTCATTTCCTTATTCCGTTACTATTTCCTTATATTTACAACTATCAAACATCAACACACACCAAACTGGATGTAATTGAAAGATATCTAGAGGTCAATATACAGACTCGAACAAAAGACAAAAAAGGAAAAATATAGCGAGCTTTATTGGAATGAAGATGTAGTACAGACCGAACTTCAATTTTAGTCGGACATACTTTAATGTTAGTCTTACATGTTGTTCTGGAACTCATTCCTCATTTATTCGTCAAGTGATCATCATTTTATATTGTTAACGTTTCATTGCGTACATCGCTTAATGTGTGCCAGTTTTAGGAGTTTTATACAGGACAGTGTATGAATCCATGTTACTGTATCCGGGGGGTAGTTTTAGGTCATCAGACAGACCATCGAGAGATGTCCGAAGAACTTCCCAGAAACCATCTTCTTCCGGTTGAAACATCTAATGGCTACAGACGCTAATATTCACTAGAAGAGCAATCGGCCGTTCCTGACTGCAGGAACGACCATCCAAGGTATTTATCGGTTTCGAGATATACTCGGGATCACAACATTACTTTCCCCTTTCTCTGAAAACTGCTCAGCGGGTCAAGGAACATTCAGCGGACGGCTAACCACAGCGTGAGTTACATTAAAAACATTACAAATTATGTATTTACATCAGCGATGAACTGTTTTAATATCTTTCTTATGTTATAAAGAAATTATGAACATTTTACCGTTCTAACTGTTCGTATCTGCGATGAAACAACTTAATTCCAGACAGAACCCGACGTGTGCAAGAATATTTATCTATTTATTATTATAAAGAACTTTAACGGCTTTATATATCTACGAACTGTTTATCCATATATTTTATGGACTTTAAATTATCATTGAACACATTGTAAAATTGTATTTATATTTGTATTTTCAGTTTTTCACCTTTTGGATTGGTAGTAAAATAAAAGTCAGCTCCTGATTGTTTTATCCTTACTTTAACCCAGTCATCTTGGTTACACTCACTGGTTCGGCCAGTACACATGTACAGATGTGTATATATATCATTGATTCAGTTGCGATGGCAAATAGACACTGATAAGTCTTAAATGAAATTTTATAGTTTTGAATGTTTCTTCATCAGTTGACTAAAAATAAGTGGAGGTTTGTTCTCATTGCCGACAAGAGAGGCACTCAACCTATATTAATTTGTGCATAAAGCGATTGAAAGTTGCTAGATACTGAATGTTTTACCACAAATGCGCCTAAGTTTTAATCTGTGTATATTCGGTGTGAGCCAAGGCTCCGTGTTGAAGGCCGTACTTTAACCTATACTGGTTTACTTTTTAAATTGTTATTTGAATGGAGAGTTGTCTCATTGGCACTCACACCACATCTTCCTTTATCTATATATACTTAAAATACGATGATAAAATTCATGTCTTTTTCAGGATTTCTATCAGATCCAACCATGTAGTAAGTCATGTTTGTGAGATATGGTTTTAGTCGATGATGTTCATGAAGGACCTGTAGTACAAAGTATCTCACTGGATTGAGCTCTCTGTCTAAGTGTATCATTAAAGTGCTTTGCTTTGAGCTGAGTTCATTGCTGTGCAATTCATTTTTTGTGAAATAAAGATTTGACAGACAACTCTCATGTGCAAGGATTTGTCAAAGTAGTATTCATTCTATGTACAATGTATGTAATATGGTAATAGGGAGATAAAAAAAAGCATTTTATTTCGATTTGAACCAAACATTATGTGTCTATTGATCAAATTGAAAAAAAATAGAATAACCGGATAATGCTAATCCCCCTTCAAGCAATATGATGCTAGGTTGTTTTAATACATCTGTATTGCCTACTAAAGACTTGGACCTGAGTGTAAATGGTCATTCAATTATGTGAATAAGAACAAATTTAGGCCTATCTGGCATAATTGATTTCTAAAACTATTATATTTCATTGTACCTGTTCAACATGTTTTCATTCATTTGTTTATTTCTTAATCTGTGTGAATTAACATATGTTTGGATTGGGAAACAAGTTTTGCAACTTATATTAATCCCTTTCCACTTTGCGGGTGCGAGTGCTGCCTTGTAGCGGCATTAGCCTACTCTTTTTCGAAATCTACAAGGGTGTCTTTAACGTGCAAGAGATATGGCTCTCTCTTAACACAGGTCAGCCATTTATCGTCCCCTTGCGACGGACTATCATCGTTTCCTTAAGACCATACTCGCAAATGGTGTCAAGGGAGAGCCGAAAATTGAGTCCCTGAAATTGTCCGCATCCCGAATGGGAATCGAACCAGGAACCTTTGTTTTAGTAGTACGAGGATTTTTTTTTAATCTTTATTATATTCACAATTCATATATCACAGTTTGAATTACACAAAAAATAAAAACATTGTAATTAGTTATTGTCTTTTCTCTGAAATGAATCATATTTTGAAACATTAATTATATATTGCGTGCAATATTTGTCACGAACATGATTGTCTGATTATCAACTTTTGTATACTCATATTTATATACATATGTAACACTCCCAAACGTGTCCTGTCCCCCAAACGTGTCCGATTCCCCCAAACGTGTCTATTCTCCATAAACGTGTGCGTAATATCCAATATTCCCCAAACGTGTCTGATTTTATAACCCCCAAACGTGTCCGATAATTGTTATTCGCCAAAACGTGTCCACAATTTAACGCCAGGACGTCTCACGTCTATTAGCGCTAATACATGAATAAAATCAATAACGTTTATGACAATTCTATAATGGGGGACACAATTGATGAAATGATCATTTATTAGCATTAGTTGGTTCAATGCCGGTTGTTATTGCAAATTTAATCTGTAACATATAAATTGACTTTTGGCTGAAATTGCTTATATTCCAGTTGCAAGTATTATGCTCGTTTAGAGCGCACATACATGTACAAACAATTCTAGTTCAGTTGAATTAAGCGTTTACAATAGGATAACACCAAATAAATTCAAATATAATATATGCAGGTTAAACTATGCCTATACATATTGTTTAAAGATGTCAGTCTTATTTACAAAGCTTGTATTAACAATAACACAAACAAAGCAAGCAAGCCAAACAAAGTTTTACTTTGCAAGCAATATAAAATCAGCTGTAATCCGCGAATACTGCACGGTAGGATTTTAAAAGAATGATTGACTTCCTTTTTTTTTCAACAGATCTGATATTTTAAAAGATATTCAAATCATAAACTGGTTTTCAGGTATTTAAATAAATTTTAGATTTCCAGCATCACTACTAAAGTGAAGACGTTACAAACAAGAGTCATAAGTCCATTACCAAATATTTCATGCATTATTTGAACGATATCATATTAACAATAAATACTATCCATAAGTTTTATTATCATACCGGAGATTTAGGATTGTGCCTAAATTTGTTTTATACGATTATTCGGGATAAAATTCTAAAGAGCCAGTAAAGACCGATTTTTTTAAAAACTTCACTAAGAAACTATTTGATTCTCTCAAAATAATGGAAAAAAAGCTCTAAAAATTATAAACTGGTAGTAAGGTTTTTTATTATGAACTTTTAGTTTCGAGCATCACTTAAATACACGCAAACAAGAGACATTACGTCCAGTGGCAAATATTTCATGCATGGACAGGACGACAACATACTTTGGATAAGTTATATAATGAGATGCAGAAGAATATTTGCCGGAACTCTAGGATTGTACCTTAATTATTCCGGGAATTTGGGATTAGGCCTAAATGAATTGTGTACAGTTATAAGAATTTACTCTTTACGGTTTTTAGGTATCTACACTAATCGTAACTCGGAATTAAATTATATTTTTTTTGGAGCGGAAAAGGACAGTTTTATTTTTATGGAATATCAGTGTAACAATCTTTTAGTTCCCTTTATATTATAGGACAAGTTTGGGGGATTGTGCACATTTGACGGACTGGGCACGTTTGGGTGTTTATTAAAAAATGGACACGTTTAGGCGTTTAAATAATAAAAATGACACGCTTTGACGCCCTTTTTACAACTAGACATGTTTTGCAATTCAGTGACGTCGATGTGGACACGTTTGGGAGTATCGGACACGTTTGGGAGAAGGACACGTTTCTGAGTGTTACATATATATCAATTCATATATCATATTCAATCTCTTTCTAATCTTACATTCAGCTCATACATTCAAAATTATAAAAAGCTTACACAGAATACAATGAAAAAATATAGAGTTAATTGTTTCTACAGTCTTATTGTCGAATATATGACGAACAATGATACAATCGAAAAAAATTGCAAAGGGCTGGTGTCCATTCCACAACGCAATGAATATCAAAAGTATTAAATATGAAGTCAATTATCAGCAATAATAAGACAAGCAAACAACATCACAATATAATTATCATTATTCAGCAAAAACATTTTCCCCATTTTCTCACAGAAACATACACAATTCTCACTACAAAAACAAATTATAAAATACTGAAAAAATAAACTGTTAGAGTTTTTTTTATTTTTCACAAGTTTTTTCCATCTCTAATATTCCTTGACGCACTGTATCAGTCATCAGTTTTGTTGTTCTTACATCTTTAAAATCGTCGGTTACCACTTTGTTAAATATACAATAATCTTGTTCACCGCGAAGGAGAACTTCAAAATATTTATGGTCCATATGAAATAATACAAGACGTCCTCTTTGCGTTTTTATACGACCGCAAAATTTGAAAAAAAATTCGTCGTATATTCCTATCACGTTGGCGTCGTCGTCGTCTGAATACTTTTAGTTTTCGCACTCTAACTTTAGTAAAAGTGAATAGAAATCTATGAAATTTTAACATGAGGTTTATGACCACAAAAGGAAGGTGGGGATTGATTTTGGGAGTTTTGATCCCAACATTTTAGGAATTAGGGGCCAAAAAGGGCCCAAATAAGCATTTTCTTGTTTTTCGCACAGTTACTTAATTTTAAGTAAATAGAAATCTATGAAATTTTGATACAAGGTTTATGACAATCAAAAAAAGGTTGGGAATGATTTTTTGAGTTTTGGTTCTAACATTTTAGGAATTAGGGGCCAAAAAGGGGGCCAAATAAGCATTTTTCTTGGTTTTCGCACCATAACTTTAGTATAATTAAATAGATATCTATGAAATTTCAACACAAGGTTTATGACTACAAAAGGAAGGTTGGTATTGATTTTGGGAGTTTTGGTCTTAACAGTTTAGGAATTAGGGGCCACAAAGGGGCCAAATAAGCATTTTTCTTGGTTTTCGCACCATAACTTTAGTATAAATAAATAGAAATCTTATGAAATTTAAACACAAGGTTTATGACCATAAAAGGAAGTTTGGTATTGATTTTGGGAGTTTTGGTCCTAACAGTTTAGGAATAAAGGGTCCAAAATTAAACTTTGTTTGATTTCATCAAAAATTTAAGAATTTTGGTTCTTTGATATGCCGAATCTAACTGTGTATGTAGATTCTTAATTTTTGGTCCTGTTTTCAAATTGGTCTACATTAAGGTCCAAAGGGTCCAAAATAAAACTTAGTTTGATTTTAACAAAAATTGAATCCTTGAGGTTATTTGATATGCTGAATCTAAAAATGTACTTAGATTTTTGATTATTGGTCCAGTTTTCAAGTTAGTCCAGATCGGGGTCCAAAATTAAACTCCGTTTGATTTCATCAAAAATTGAATAATTGGGGTTCTTTGATATGCCAAATCTAACTGTGTTAGTAGATGCTTAATTTTTGGTCCCGTTTTCAAATTGGTCTTCATTAAGGTCCAAAGGGTCCAAAATTAAACTAAGTTTGATTTTAACAAAAAATGAATTCTTGGGCTTCTTTGATATGCTGAATCTAAACGTGTACTTAGATTTTTGATTATGGGCAAAGTTTTCAAGTTGGTCCAAATCAGGATTCCAAATTATTATATTAAGTATTGTGCAATTGCAAGAAATTTTCAATTGCACTGTATTCAGCAATAGCAAGAAATATTTAATTGCACAATAATGTGAAATAGCAATCAATTTTCAATTGGAGTTATCTTTTTTGTCCAGAATAGATATTTGTGCAATATTCTTTGAAAATTTGAGTTATCTTTCTTTGTCCAGAAAAGTAGTTGAATCAACTTAAATCATTGTTTTATACAATATACAATGTATTTACTACCAACTGATAAATTAAAACAATCTTTACCATTCAGTGATAAAAAGCACTTTTTTTTAACATTTTAATATTTTATGATGTATTTAAATGAGCAGTTATTGTTGCAAACTCCATTAGAAATTTGAATTGAGATCAGTTTTGGAATAAGGGAAAGGGGGATGTGAACACAGGCACTTGTCTCAATTTTTTTTTCTATATACCTTAATATAACACAAGGTACTTAACCAAATTTTTGAATAATGACACCCAGTCCCAAAGTCACGTTATTTTTTTTATTTCTCGGTTGTCAAACCTACTTGAACTTAATATGCCGTAAATCTAAATTGATTTATCTACACAATGGTATATGACACAACTATCATTGTTGTCGGGATCATTAGTAGCAGGCCTCAGAAGTTAAGTACCTTGTGTTATATTAAGGTATATAGGGGGAAAAAATTTGAGACAAGTGCCTGTGGTTCATTAGACCACATTCATTCTGTGTCAGAAACCTATGCTGTGTCAACTATTTAATCACAATTTCTTGGAAGATGAACCATTACAAAAAATAATTCTAAAGTCCAGAAATCTATGATTTTTGGTGATTTATTGCATTTTTTAACCCAAAACATGAAATCAGAAAAAAATTTAATAACTATTTATGTCAGAATATGATTATAACATATTTAATCATCTATTGCAATATCTGTTTTTCCTGAAATATCATCAGCAATGAAATAATAAAACATTTCCAGAAAACTGTGATATTTGTTGATTTTTTGCATTTTTAGCCCAAAATATCAACCAGAAACATATATAAGTATATTTTTTTCATTGGTAAATGACTTATAGCTAATACAATATTGATTTTAATATCATATGACCTTAATATTGAATCAGAACAAAAAATACATGCAAATTCCTGAAGTCTGTGATTATTGATGATTTACCCCAAAAATGCAGAATTAGTGAAATATTGAAATTTGAAACTTGTTTTCATATAGCAAACATGCAGATAGTCAATTAATTACTGATGAAATAATTTTTTGGGACAGGGCCATTGTTGGTACTTAATTCCCCAACTGTTCAGGGTTCAACCTCTGCGGTCGTATAAAGCTGCGCCCTGCGGAGCATCTGGTTCCAATTAATATGTCCATACCACTTCGGTTTTGTTTTAAAACAATTTTATGAATAAATTTACTATCTTGTATGTTTTTATTATGTTCTTTCACTTTATCACATGTTGACAGAGTAGGTACAATATCACTGTTATTTGCTTAACTCGTTATACATTTTGATAATACATTATCGTCATCTACGGTACACTTATTATTTTCGATTATATCAACAGATACTCTTTGTTTACTTTTATTTCCATTGTTTATAATTTTACTCGGTAAACATGTTGGTGACATAGGCAATGCATTACCTCTATCGATCCACAGTTCTATATTTAGACTTTCAATATTATCAATGTTACCTGTAGAAGCGGAGGCCTCACACGGGTTATCGACAAAATCCATCACATGGAGGTATCCGTCGATACCTTTTCACTCGGTATATGATTATATTCAGATGAACTACATGTATCTGAACATATCACATCTGTACGATTCTCAATATTAGAAATATTTACATTATCATTGTTGTATTCTTTCATCCGTTTTTGGTCACGATTAACGGTAGACTTTGATTTCCCTCGATGATCTAACCACTACACCAAGACTCTCACTAACATTGTTACAGTAAATGTTAATTACTACACTTTCATACCACAACAAATACTGTAATGGTATCACTTATATTTGTATCCATATATTATAACCAAAAAAATAAAAAGAGAATAATTTTGCACTACCATTTTTTTTATTGAATATTATAACTTTTTAAATATCTAGACATATTAACTAGATGCTCATAATATCCACTTGACATGCTTGAATTCTACCAGATTACTCTAAGAACAGTTATGAGTCTTTGAAGCATGCTGACAAAGAATCTTTTCACGATATCATTTTCACATTAGTAAAAACTCTTTTTTGCTTTGACCAGCTTTGGGGGAGATATTATCAAAGAATTGAAGAAAAAAACAACAACACAGACGTTCACTTTCTAGCTCATCTAGCCCCAAGCATCATGTCAGGCATTGTCATTACTAAAAAAAACAATTCGACATTTTGACAAAAATACTGACGATCCACCATTAAGTAATATACATAGATCCATACAAATAGTAAGCAAATACATATGAAAAAGATGTGGTATGCATGATTGCCAATGAGACAATTCTCCGCAATAGACCAAAATTACACAGAAATTAAAACAACTACAGTACGACCTTCAACAATGAGCAAAGCCCATACCGCATAGTCAGATATTAAAGACCCCGAAATGACAATGTAAAACAATTCAAACGAGAAAACTGACGGCCTTATTTATGTACAAATAAAAAACGAAAAACAAATCCACACTCATCTGTGTCCACACTTGTTATCTAATAAAATATCATACAAACACTATTATATATGTATATATAATCAAGGAATTGATGAATTGTATATATTACTTAAGTACAATTCCTTGATAACATAGATATTCATATACACACTGCCCTTGTTACTTATAACGCAAAAGGACTTTTCCTTTACATGCAACATAGCAAATGCTTTCTTTTGGTTTTAGAATTACAATGATATCATACTGTCAATATTTTTGTTTTTTTTTGGTTAGAAATGGTCCAATTATCCTCTAAATTGAACGGACTCTAATTTGAATAAAGTGTGATAAACTTCAACTGTCAGGGGCGGATTCTGGATTTTAGAAAAGGGGCGACATTTTTAAAGATGGCTGAGCGAAGGGAGTCGAAAAAAAATTATAACCTTTTTGGGGGCTAAAAAACATAAAATTTGTGTAGAATGCATATTTAAACGGTTCCTTATTTGGGCATATACATTTTATAGTTGCTGTAAAGTGTAAGGGTTGAACATTTTTTATGCTGTATATATAAAATAATAGTATGGATCCAAAGCTATGTACTGCTTTTTTGCATGTAGGACCTCGACATGGACAATTCGTGTTTGTTGTTTGTCAAGTTAGAATAACCTCACAGATTTCTTGTTGTAAACCAGATATACGCCGGGCTCTTCAATGAAATTTACAATACGACCGACACGGTTGAAGAAAGACAAACAAGCAATTTTTATCCAAATGCTCGGTTGATATGTTTCGCCAATTTTTTTTAAGAGAAATGAGGTGTTCCAAATTAACAAAAGGCTACGACATAATTCTAAAATGACAACGAGTTTATGAATGACGGTTGACAAATGGATTGATACGATGCTTTTTGTCCGCAATTTGCTTTTTGTCCGCTTTTGCTTTTTGTCCGATAATTTTGCTTGTTGTCCGACACTTTTGCTTTTTGTCCGTTGCTTTTTGTCCGTTTTACTTTTTGTCCGATAATTTTGCTTTTTGTCCGACACTTTTGCTTTTTGTCCTTTGCTTTTTGTCCGTTTTGCTTTTTGTCCGATAATTTTGCTTTTTGTCCGACACTTTTGCTTTTTGTCTGTTGCTTTTTGTCCGTTTTGCTTTTTGTCCGCTGATTTTGCTTTATGTCCGATATAAACACTCAAATATTTTTGCAGGTTTTATTTTGAACTTCGAAAAATCATTATTAGGGTATCTTATTTAAAAAGAAATAAGCCTGATTACCTCGCCTACATGACTGAAATAGAACATACGGGGTGAAATTAAAGTTTGTTCTATTATTTTGAAAACCATTAAAAAAAGAGAAAATCTGACATAAGCAGGATGTTGAGCTCTACCAATTGTGAAAACTGTCAGATGACGTCCGAAATTGATTTCCATATTCTTTAACTATAGTTCGCCCCAAACCAATGTTTTGGAACTTAAACGCAATGCTTATTACCACACACCCCAGATCAGGTTTGAATTTTGAAGGCGCCACTTTTACTGCTCTAGAGTTTGGAAATGAAAAAAACTGAACTTTTTATATCCGTTTTTTAACTGCAGTTTGCCTTAATGAATGTACGACCTGAATACCAAAACACATATAAAAATTAAAATACTAAACATATTTGTCTTTTTTATTTTCACAAGATCTTTGCTTTTCTTAATCCTCTGATTATAGATATAACATGTCGATTGTTCCGCAATGACCATTAGAGGTGTTACGGAGATTTAAATGCCAAAATACGCGTGAAATTAAGAAATAGCCAATTTTGAATAATGAAATGGAAATTTGAATAATAGAATGGACTGCTGCGACTCATCAGCCCCTAAAAATAGATATATCTTATGACTCATTTGAAAGCTTAACGTATTGCTACCTTATACGTCATTCAAAAGCGTACCAACAGAGAATAGAAACAAAAGGTAAAAATGTATACAGCCTATAGCTATACGAAGAGGAATAAAATGGTTAAACCAGTATGTTCCGAATTGACCATTAGAGGGGTTACGGAGGACGTAAATGCCAATATACGCGATTTTTTTTTATGTAAAATACTTCGCGTAGAAAAAAAGCGTTTGTAAACATTTGTTTACATTAATTTCCGGACCTATTGCCAGTCTAGCTTTGAAAATACGGAGAGTCAAACAGTAAATAGGTTATAAAACATGTAAAAACAATCTTCAAGTTCTTATTTAAACCGTCTTTGAAGGCTAAATTAGTAACCAGCTGTCTAAAAATGAATTTTATTGCACTACAACTTTCATATCCACCGGAGCCAAAATACGAAACCAAACTCCTTACTGTGTATTGCTACCTTATACGTCATTCAAAAGCATTCCAACAAAGAAACAAGAGGTACATGTATATAGTCTAAGCTATAGCTATACAAAGTGGAATACAATGGTTATAAACAGTATGTCCCGCAATGACCATTAGACGTGCCAAAAATACACAGGGGCGGATCCAGGACCTCGATGTCGGGGGGGGGGGGGGGGCACCATGAACCAAATTTTTTTGGGGATATACATAATATATATGTTGGTGCTGCTACGTTTGTTTTGTTTTGTTTTGTTGTTGTGTGGGTTTTTCTTTTTTTTGGGGGGGGGGGGGGGGGGGGGGGGGGCTCAGATCATCGTTTCTATATTTCGATAAGTTTTAAGCTTTTTACTTTTTCACTTTACCGCCAATTGATCATTATATTCGACCTACACATGCATCAAATATTTGCCACTGGACGTTTAACAACAAACAATATTTTCTTTATATTTCATCACCTCTATA
The DNA here is from genome assembly GCF_036588685.1 of Mytilus trossulus. NCBI lineage: Eukaryota > Metazoa > Mollusca > Bivalvia > Mytilida > Mytilidae > Mytilus > Mytilus trossulus. Next base: position 19,590,804 of record NC_086380.1, read on the forward strand.
TTCTTTTATCTATGTTTTTGGCCTCGAATCCAGACTTATTTTTTTGCACATTATTCTAATGTCTGCAAAACACCTTCATATCTTCATAAATGGTGACGTTTTGCATAGCCTCATACATGTACATGGTAATTGAAACCAGAACAATAAAAACATATATAACTGCATGCTTCGGCTTTTTGAGAAATGTATAATAAGTCCTAGATTCTGTTACAAACTAAATTTTATCGAAAATCAAATTAGCATTTTATTAATGATTATTTGATAGGAAATGTCAATTTATTTTTCCTGATAGGAAAGCATTAGGGGAATGGGAGGGGAGTAACACAAATTGTTGATTTTCCTTGAAAATAAGAAGGGATGAAATACATGACATTCCGTTTAAAAAACATATCTTCAAAGTTATCAAAAAATAAATAGTTTTATTAATTGCTGAATAAATTCACAAAAAGAAAGTTTTGGAAAAAAACGTACATTCAAAGGAAATGTTTGCACCTATTCTTCAGATACACAGATCAGAAGTTTCACCTGGTAATCGATCTTAATCGGTATTGTATTATAAACCAATACAAATTTGTACTATTCCAATCAACATGTAAATGTATTTTACATTAAAGCTTTTGCATAGAGACATTACACACAGTTGTCAATATTTACACACCCACCGATAAGTTGTCATAAATCTCGCATGGGGACGCTGGTATTAATTAACGGCCAGTTTAAGAAGTCAAATCAAGCTGTGACAATTTCCGCACTAGATAAGAAGTTTCAGTAGCAATAAAATTATGTTAGAAAAAAATTTGGTGACCTGAACTGAGGGGGGGGGGGGGCACGTGCCCCCTGTGCCCCCCCCAGTAAATCCGCCACTGATACACGTTGTTAAAAACTGTTTTGTTACTCTATCAAGGTTTCAAATGGTGTATTTAAGTTTTCTTGAATTAGAGGCTGACTGGTCGCAGCAGTCAATTCCATTATTCAAAATAAGCTATGTCTTTCAATAGTCACATGTATTTCGATATTTAGGTCCTTCGTTTCTCCTCTAATAGGCAACGAGGAACACACAGACTATATACCTTTTGCTCCTCTATTAATAAGCTTTCGAATGAGGTATAAGGTATAAGTGTAAATAGGGGTTGAAGGGCCGAAGCAGCCCATGTCATTATTCAAATTATCCATTTCATTATTCAAAATTGGCTATTTTTAAATTTTCACGCGTATTTTGGCTATATCAGTGTAATTATTATTGTTATTGTACATGCAGAATTGCTGCATATAATTTATGACTGGAACCTTACTATGAATACTAAAGTAGTGTTTTAGTACTTATACTTGACTACAGTTTATTTGTTATGGTCTTGGTACTAAATAAATTGATGACATCATACAAAAGGATTTTGTTTTTATTGAATTGTTTGGTAAAATTTGATACCGCGCTAATAATGGGTAAACCAGATGCGTGTTTCATCTACGGCTATATTACTATTCATCGCTAAATTAAAATAACATAACTGGTACTAAAAAGCAAATAAAATGTTTTTATGCTGAATACAGGAAAAAGAAACCGAATAAGGAAATGGAAATAGAATAAGGAAATGGAAATCAAATAAGGAAATGAAAATCCAATAAGGAAATAGAAACCGAATAAGGAAATAGAAACCGAAAAACGAAATGAATATTGAAAAAGGAAAAAGAAACCGAATAAGGAAATGAAAATCAAATACGGAAATGAGAATCAAATAAGGAAATAGAAACCGAATAAGGAATTTAAAATTGAATAAGGAAAAAGAAATCAACTAAGGAAACAGAAACCGAATAAGGAAACAGAAACCGAATAAGGAAATAGAAACCGAATAAGGAAACAGAAATCAAATAAGGAAATGGAAATGGAAATGGAAATCGAATGAGGAAATTAAAAATCCAATAAGGAAATAGAAACCGAATAAGGAAATAGAAACCGAAAAAGGAAATGAACATTGAAAAAGGAAAAAGAAACCGAAAAAGGAAATGAAAATCGAATAAGGAAATGGAAATCGAATAAGGAAATAGAAACTGTATAAGGAAATGAAAAAGAAACCGAATAAGGAAACGAAAAAAAATAAATTAAAAAACTTTTTGAGGAAAACAAAATTTTGAGGAAAAAAAATTTTGAGGAAAAATTTTTTTTGAGGAAAAACAAATTTGAGGAAAAAAAATTTGAAGAAAAAAAGGGGAGGTATACTGTTTTACCTCTGTCTGTCCTTCTGTCAGTCTGTCTGTCCGTCCCATGAATACTTTTCGTTGCATTTTTCTCAGGAACTACAATACAAGCATTTCTGAAATTTGGTTTCAAGGTTTATCTAAGTCAGCTATACCATGTGATGCGTTTTCAGATTGATCACTTGACTGAACACTTGTATGATTTTACACATGATAGCCAAGTTGAAAATTTTCGTCACATTTTTCTCAGGAACTACAATACAAGGATTTCTGAAATTTGGTTTCAGGATTTATATAAGTCAGCTATACCGTGTGATGCGTTTTCAAATTCATCACTGGACAACTTCCTGTTAACCGAACACTTGCATATTTTTACACTATTTATATTATCCACTTGCGGCGGGGGTATCATCAGTGAGCAGTAGCTCGCAGTTTCACTTTTTTGGTATTGGAATGAAGAAAAGAGGGATTACTTCTTACTATTGATAGGAAATATGCATGAGGTGCAACTAAATCTGTACAATTAATAAAGAAATATTTATCTTGTGTCCTTCAGTCCAAAGAACTTTTTTTGAAATGCCTCACACTGGAATGTTGATTCAGTTTTATTATATAAAATAATCTTTTTTTTTAGGTATTCTGATTCGGAGGTATGACTTTAGTGAGTCACAGGATGGGAAATCCTACTGCGATGCCAAGATTGCCCACTTGAGGAGTAAAATAAGACATCATGTAGCTGCTGGTAATGATGTAAAAACAGCAGGTGAGATGAAAAAGGCAATTGACTCAATGGGAGGAGTAACTGGATGTCAAGCTGCCCATGTGGAAATAAACAGTACCATCGATGAAGAAAGCAACAAAAAGAAAACCACATGGAAAGGAATAACAAAAATTTCCAATATTAATATAAGGTAAATATGTGTACTATATTCAGGTTAGTTTATACAATCAGTTCCTATAGTATTGACATCTAATCAGCATGTCATAATAAATAAAATGCACTAAATCTTTACACAAGCATTTTTTGGTTTTAAATTCGACATAAGTTCCCTTTTATCATGATGATATTCTTTATACTTTTAATGGAAAATTAGAGTTTTGAACCCCAATTATCACAGTCTACTGAACTCAGAAAATGATATTGTGAGTGGGGCATCTGTGTACTATGGACCCATTGTTGTTTATGTTTATATTATATTATCATGTAACCATAATAAACATGATATATTAGAAAAATGCAAACTGTTAATTGCAACTGAATATCAACCTTGATGTGAAACACACTTAAAATGAAGGATTTCACTTCCTGACTTCCTGTTTTCAGGAAAAATAAACCAGTCAAGATAAAAATCCTTGCCAAATTGAATAATTAATGGTTAGTAAACAATGCACACGAGATACATATTTGAATTTAGACAGCAATCGGCAACTTAAAAGTACAAACAGGTGAACATAAGAATAAAACAACTAATCAGTGATACTGCAGACATTGGATTACCAAAACTTTGAAAGTTGACAAAGGATACTGAAAAAAACCCAACAGATATATGTGACCCGCCATGACATTTGCAGGCTTATGGAGGTAGAACGTCATTGTTAGAAAAATTATAAACATGATAAATATCGAGATTCAATGAAATACGTATGTGTGAAGAAAAAATAAACACTTTCGTTGGCTTCTTTTTTGCGGACGCCGAACTATACATAATATATAAGTTTTGAAGAAGTTTTACTTTATCGTGTGAAGTGAAAAATATTTGAATCTACATTTTAAATTGATACAAAAAAAATCAAATTTCTGCTTTATAGATTTCCTTTCATAAATGAAGTCTGAAATATATCCATAATAAATGCACCGTATCACTCAAATGCATATAAGAGAACACCTACTTATAAACTGTTACGCGTCGCTTACTATGTATAGAGACATGCATAATAAATTTAAATTAAAAAAAAAAGAATTATTAAAGCTTACTTTGATAAATTTTAAACTAACTTCATTTCAACAAGTTTAAATTAAATGTTCTAAAATAGAGCTACAAACAAACAAATACTGCTCTGCTCTAAAGTGTTTCTTTCATAAATGAAGTCTGAAATATATCCATAATAAATGCACCGTATCAAATTAATATATGAGAACACCTACTTATAATCTGTTACGCGTCGCTCACTATGTATAGAGACATGCATAATAAATCTAAATTAAAAAAAAGGAATTCTTAAAGCTTACTTTGACAAATTTCAAACTAACTTCATTTCAACAAGTTTCAATTACATGTTCTAAAATAGAGCTAAGAATTGTTTGCATTGCAGTAAATTTAAGTCTTTGAAATTTTATTCAAATACGCTATTCAACATCACTAAAAGCCGATAAATACAATAATTTTGTGTTTTATAAATTAGTGGCTTCAATAAATAAAAGTCGTCATAGAACAGTCTCATTTTCATACCGGTATTCGAAATGACTCGTTTCATTGCTATTACAACAAATATGTCATAATAACATGACAGAGAGTTTTGTTTCGGAATATTTTAAATAAATATACAAAAATCTAATTTTAGACAATGCACCCAACTAAGCCTGGAAATGGCTTGTCACATATAGTTAACGGCGATTTTCTCACAATGACGTTTTACCTCCATAAGCCTGGATATGTCGTGGCTAGTCACATATTTGGAATATTTATTTTTGCTGAAATGAGGTACAAGTAGTAACTTGAAGTAATTGTATTTTTTTTGGTTATATATCTGCATGCTTATAAAAATACTTTTTTTGGTACAGAATTTCACTTTTTTATCGGCATTAATGTGAACTGTTCTATTTTAGGGAAAACCAAATTGTTGCTTGGAAATCGTTTGAAATTGGACAGGGGAATATTTATACAGAAGAAGATCTTAAGAAAATATGTCCATCTCCTCCGTCATCTCTTGGACTCATTGTTCATGAAACCTTCATTTTACCATCTAAAGAAGAAGGAATGATATCCAGAAAGAAAAAACAGTAGTAACCTAAATGAGGAAGCTGTTGAACCTGTTGTGACACCTGAAGAACCAGGAGAACCTGAAATTTCAACTAGGGACCAGAGAACATTTTCATGTATTGAACCTGGCTGCTCCAAAATTTTTCAATCTTTTTCTAAATTAGAGTCTCACATACTTTTTGGCAAACATAAAATTGAACTGAATAGGAAAACAACATTCGACCACATAAAAAATAAATGGAAAGATTCCTGCTCAAGTATCGTTGAACATTCTGTACTTTCAAGAAACTCAAGGTTAGATCAAGGACTTTCGACAACTCAAATGGGCTGGGCACTAAAAAAAGAAAGAAGAAATGTTCGATTTGATGAGAAGGTCAAAGACTACCTCAGAGGAATTTTTGCAGGAGGAGAAGGCAGTGGGAGAAAAGCTAATGCTGCAGATGTTGCTAGGAACATGAGGGTTTGTAGGGATGAAGCAGGAGGGAAATTGTTTGCACCTTCACAGTATCTTCTGCCTAGTCAGATTGCCTCTTTCTTTTCCAGACTATCTATAATGTCTCATAACCCTCGGCAACAACAAACAGAGGATGAGGACCTTGAATCTGCGATACAAATGATTGAAGTTATTGAAGCTATAGATACTGTGAACTCTTCATAAATATATTCTTATACATTCTAAATTCATATCTTAATGCATCTTTCTTTTATTTCTTTATAATTACATGAGATGTATGTTTCATTTTAATATGTTCTTCTGATTGGCTAACTGCAATCTGAGGTTATTCCTTAATCAAATTCATTACACAATAAATTACGGGAAGTCCCATAATAAAGTGCTCTGACAGGTACATTTTAGAATACAAAGTTGATAAAAATGGTGTTTTCATGATTCTAGCTTAAAATTTAATTTTAAGTATACAGTTTATGATGTCATTGACTAATATGAAAGAAAAATACATTTGTCATTTGTCGAAAAAAAGCAATTACAAAAAGAATCCTGTTTTTTATCTGATTTTTTTTTCATTATATGTAATTTCCAAGTTTAAATAGGCATCTTATGGACTATGTTTTTAAATTCAGTACACACATTTTAGATTAAAAAGGTACTTGAAGTCTTTTATTCTACCTAAATGCATCTCAAAAAAATATGATCCTTTTAGCAGAAAACTTTGACAAGTTAAATTGTAACATGATGTAATTTTTTCGGTGTATGACATAACATTGAACATTTAGGGTTTCATCGAGTCAGTGTTTTTTTACTCCAACAGAGGAACCAGTTTGTTCCCTTTTTAGAAACAGTTATGATCTTTTTCTTGACACATAATTACTTAACTTATGATTTCATTCACTTCCCCTTTCTAAAGATCATTAGTCAAAGGGTTTTATCCCTGGGCTTCAAAACTGTTAACATATAGACATTTGTTAGCCAATTACAGAACAAAGTGTCCTCTATACTGTGCACATGTCTGTTGTGTGTTTACCTTTTTTGAGGGGCCAGTTAGCAAATACATTTAAGGTGATACCTAACATTACAGGGAGATAACTCTGTAAAGTCAGCAAAACGTTTTAATTACGTTGTGTTGTAATAGGAATATTAAGCTTCTAAATGATCAAAATTGGTGTTTGTCAAAATGCAATAAAACCAGTGCAATTTTTCTGACAAAACGGTTGGTTCAAAATTTTTTAAATTTTTATGCTTTTGTTGAAGGGTCAAAGTAAACACTTTGACAAAATTTTATGAAAATTAAACGAGCCAAATTAATTTTCGTGAAAGTGTTGGGTACCACCTTAAAGGGCAATATTGCACATTTATTTTATGTACAGAGTCAAATATTTTTTAGTGATTTGTTGAGAAAGGCTAATTTAAAAAGATATTATTTAGGTTTTTTGATACATTTTTTTTTTTAAATTCTAGGCATTTGTCAACCATGTCATCTATTCAACTTTATTTCTCAACTTGTCTGAATAGTTTGTAGATCTATTCATCTGATAGTAAATGATGTCATATTAAAGTATCACCATTATAAAGCATTTCTTAATTAATATGCTTGTTTTTTCAAAATCACTGTGTTTCATTTCCATGGCAACTGGTAGCCATATTTAAGATTATGGTCAAATGAGTAATAGTTTTATTTAAATTGTAATTCATTTTAGTGATAATTAAAGTCAAAATGATATATTAAAATGAGTTGTGGTAAAAGTATATGAAAAATTTTAATTTTACCAAAAAAAATATTTTTTGAGAAAAAAAAAATGAGATGAAAAAAACTATTTTTTCCAGAAAATCTATAGGAGGCTACAAACGATTATTTTTGATATGTTGTAAACAAAAGGCTAATGATCAAATACAAATAAACAGATTTTGCATAGGGCTCTGCTCTCGGAAGGAAATAGACATTGAAAAACGCTATTTTCACCAATTTTAAGATAAGGTGAAACTTAGTATATTGGTATATTGGTTGCCATGGAAACAGTCGTTGCCATAGTAGTATTTTCTGTTTAATTACTTTAATATTTAGAACAAATGTGGAACTATGATGTTATGTATTTGTTTTATCCAAATTATTAAGCAGTTTATTAAAAAAACTGAAAAACAGATTTTTTAGAGGTTTTGGACCGAAATTAAAGGGTTGTTATGGTGCCATCGTAACCATAGCAACCAAATGAACAACACATGTGTTACTGTTATTTTTTTGGGTTTTGTGTCAAAATAGAACATATGGAGCCCAAAAAAGTCAATTCAGCAACTATCACTGTATCACCCTCTGCATGATTCTTAGGTGGAGCCATACTTTAAAACAAAACAATAACAATACTAAACCAAGGTTGGATTTTGAAATGTTTGCACATCGAAAATTTACTTACATATGGTAAACAGATTAAGAAGAAACATTTTTTTATATTTTTGTTTCTGCACTTGTTTAACAAAAGACTTTAATCTTCAATTTGAACGTCTTTATCATTTATATTTATTAATGATGCAAACATTATCATCATCAAAATGTTCTTTCATATCAATAATTTGCACTCCGAAATAAATGACCCGTTAATTAATGTTCTTTGATTATAAAGGATACCAATTAAGCAGCTGCATCCCTAGTGCAATGTACAAAATATGAGTTTAAGTTAGAAAAACGTTCGAATGTGTTCTAATGATTCAAGCGAAAACTAGAAAATTGTAAATTATAAAAATTGTAAAAAAATAAAGATAAATGATATTATGATATCATTCTGTAATTAGGACAATTTCTGTTTTATCGTAAAAAAGTAAAACATTATGTTATAAATTGCATGAGACTGACACGCATTTGTGTCGGTGATTTGGTTATGGTCGATGCTGGTTATAATTGAAAACATATAAACAAAGATGAAAATTGAAATTTATATTTTTTGAATAACGTAATTAATTTTGAATACATCAAATATCGAGAATATCACCAGCCCTGCAGTCAGCACTTCGATGTTGACATGAATTATCATTGATATTGTCATGATAACTCTAAGCTTGAATAACTGAAGTCTATTATCTATTTTATAGATTCAGATATTATAAATATGTAAAATTGTTCTCTAGTTATAGAGGAATCTCTTTAGATGATGTGTCTTTAAAATAATCTCAACACAAACCGACCTAATAACCTTGGTCAAATGTTTATGAATCAACTTAAAAAATATTGGACTCCATATTTGGAGTAAACTAGGGTCTTTATCGCATCGCTTTCACTCATTTGTTTACCATCTTTTTTAACGCTTTTGGTGACCACATCGAATGTAACTTATGTGATTTTTCCCTTATTATTATATCTAACATGTTTATTGCTTTCTTCTATCACAGAAGATAGATTTACAGCTATTTATTAGAACCAAAATATATAGACATATTTTAAAAAATTGTAATTAAATTTAAACAGTCAATGTTATTTGCCAAAAAAAAATACAAAGCAAATATAGATCGAAAGAGTTAGTTGCTCTGTGCTAACAAACTGTCAACTACTTTATTGTTCATGGCCAAATAAACGAAAGCTTAGTTTCCTGTTACAAGCTGGGTCAAAAAGCTTACTGACTTAAAAACTATGTAATTATCTTAAAGATGCATGATAACAAAGATCGCAAATTATCAGTTAAAATGTTATTCATGTTATTATAAGTTATCTCTGCATTATTTTATTATTTCATTTTTCTCTGTATTCTGTCATTCATTCATTCATTCATTCATTCATTCATTCATTCATTCATTCATTCATTCATTCATTCATTCATTCATTCATTCATTCATGCGTTCGTTCGTTCGTTCGTTCATTCGTTCATTCATTCATTCCTTCCTTCATTCCTTCCTTCCTTCCTTCCTTCATTCAATCATTCCTTCCTTCCTTCATTCATTCCCCCCATTCATTCATTCATTCATTCATTCATTCATTCATTCATTCATTCCCTTCATTCATTCATTCATTCATTCATTCATTCATTCATTCATTCATTCATTAATTCATTCATTCATTCATTCGTTCGTTCGTTCGTTCGTTTGTTCGTTCGTTCGTTCGTTCGTTCTTTCGTTCGTTCGTTCGTTCATTCATTCGTTCTTTCATTCTTTCTTTCCTTCCTTCATTCATTCATTCCTTCATTCCTTCATTCATTCCTTCCTTCCTTCATTCCTTCATTCATTCCTTCCTTCCTTCCTTCATTTCTTCATTCCTTCATTCATTCCTTCATTCATTTATTCATTCCATTCATTCATTCATTCATTCATTCATTCATTCATTCATTCATTCCCTTCATTCATTCATTCATTCCCTTCATTCATTCATTCATTCATTCCCTTCATTCATTCATTCATTCATTCATTCATTCATTCATTCATTCATTCATTCATTCATCTAATGAGAGAGTGAAATATAGAGTCTATATATATAAGAACATGGGTTATATAGACAATAATAGTGCATTGACTTGACATATCAACGATATAAGGATGAGGCTTAGAAACGGGGAAATGCGAGGCTGTGCCGAATCCTTATATCGTTGATATGTCAAGTCAATGCACTATTATTGTCTTTATACTGCAATCTAGAGGATTCGTTTTTGATCGGTTATTTATTTTTGTAAACTGAGAGGACAGATTATTCATTTTCTGCACTATTGAAGCAAGATTTTTCATTTTCAATAAAGCAAGGGACTGATTATTCATTTTCACAACTATATTTATGATATTCGAAAAACATACAATTTTTTAACATTTGTTAATCATGAATAATACATGTATAGTCAAGTCATTATGTACCATTTAATCAGAAAAGATCATTATCCCCTGCAGAAATTTTAAGATTCAAGATTTCATTCATAACCTCAGCCACATACTTTTGTACAAGAGGACAATATAATATACAAACATTTTAAGATAATACATAGCATACAGGACAAACGAAACACAAATACATAGTAATAAGTATATTATAAAAGACAATTGGTATACTAGTAATTAGATTAAGTATTTCATAATTTTCTTCACGAAATGAATCATTTCTATTCCAAAGTAATATACATATATTGCATACATACATACATAGTATTAAAGTTAATTATACCCCCGCTTAAGAAAGGGGGGTATACTATTTTACCTCTGTCTGTCAGTCCGTCCCATGAATATTTTTCGTCGCATTTTTCTCAGGAACTACAATACAAGGATTTCTGAAATTTGGTTTCAGGGTTTATCTAAGTCAGCTATACCGTGTGATGCGTTTTCAGATTGATCACTTGACAACTTCCTGTTTACCGAACACTTGTATGATTTTACACATGATAGCCAAGTTGAAAATTTTCGTCACATTTTTCTCAGGTACTACAATACAAGGATTTCTGAAATTTGGTTTCAGGATTTATATAAGTCAGCTATACCGTGTGATGCGTTTTCAGATTCATCACTCGACAACTTCCTGTTTACCGAACACTTGCATATTTTTACACTATTAATATTATCCACTTGCGGCGGGGGTATCATCAGTGAGCAGTAGCTCGCAGTTTCACTTGTTAAGTTTGGTTTGAGCCCTGGCCTCTTTCAAAAGTATTGTCAAACATATTTTGCCTAGCTAAGTGAGCAAAATCTTTTTTGAAGGGTATTGGAATGCTGAAGGCCCAAGAAGCTATAGACCTGCTGAGTTATTTATTTTCAATACATTGCAAGTCAGGTTATTTATTTTCAAACTACCACAGAACAAACCATTTATTTTTGTGATTATCAAGACTGAGTTCTTTAATTTCAAAATCCTCCTCCCCCAGAATATCAAATGGTCGTCCCCTAAGCCTGCCAATTAATATTTTATCGTGTGTTTTTCTATGTTGTGATGATATGCTATTGGTTCAGAAAAAGAGAGATGGTTTGGTACCATTAAAACGTTTAATCCCGCTGCAAATGTTTGCACCTATCCTTAGTAAGGAATCTGATGAACAGAAGTTGTCGTTTGTTTATGTAATTTATACGTGTTTCCCGTTTTTTTTTATATGGATTAGAACGTTGTATTTTCCCGTTTGTATGGTTTTACACTAGTAATTTTGGGACCCTTTATAGCTTGTTGTTCGGTGTGAGCCAAGGCTCCATGTTGAAGGCCGTACATTGATCTATAATGGTTTACTTTTTTAAATTGTTATTTGGATGGAGAGTTGTCTCATTGGCACTTACACCTCATCTTCCTATTCATGTATCTAATTATTTGTCACTCTTATTTAATATATTAACCTTACTTTTTCCTTTCCATTAGTTTGTTTATAAAAGAGTTAAGGTATGTTTTATGTGCTTTTCATGTGTTTTACAAACTGTCTGAATATACATTTTACTTATCAATATTGTATTCAAGAATTATGCTCTTTAGTCTTATACATTTATGATTCAGAAGATTAAAACAATTTAAAGTATTTTCAGTTATCGCGCTTTTTTATAGAAAGTAAATTTTATAGTTCTGTTTAGACTTTCACCTTTATTAAAAAGATTTATAAATAAACTCATCATAGATACCAGGATTGAATGATTATATTTACGCTAACTAGTCTACAAAAGACTCATCATTGACGCTCGAATAAAAAATGTAAAAAAGGCCAAATAAAGTACGAGGTTGAAGAGAATTGAGGACTCAAATTCCTAAAAGTTTGCCAAATACATTTTATTTGTAGTTATCGCGCTTTTGTCGAGAAAAAATATTTATCAGGACCTAAATAATTGTAACCAATGTTTTTTCTTTATTTAAGAAGATTTAAAAATTGATAATACACTCAAAAGAAGTCCCGGAAGAAATAATTTTATATATCATATGCTTTTAATGGAAGTAATGGATTTTGTTATGATAACAAGTGGCACGGCAGTACACACATATAGGTATTTAGGTTGCTTTTTTGTGTACTAAATTACTCCGAACACTGAGACTAGACAAACAATACAGTAGCTACTGAACACAATTCCCCAAGCATAGTGCGGAATCGGTGTAGAAAAATATATAACATGAAAAGATAAAATTATAATGAAAATGTGGAATGTGTCAAGGAAACAGCAAAAAATAGTCATCTGTCACTATAAGTCTTCAACAAAGCGAGAAAATTCAGCAACCGAATGAGGGCTTCAACTGGCACCCACACAAAATTGTGTACCTGTTCGGCTAAAAAGTAAAATCACAAAAATACTGAACTTAGAGGAAAATTAATTCGGAAAATCCATAATCACATGGCAAAATCTAATAACAAAACGCTTCAAAATAGAATGATAATTGAGAATTTTGGAGAATTGTGTAATCATTGCACGGTAAAATATTTAATAGCAATAGTGCTCTTATGTTTATAAAGATACCAGAAAAGAGTCAACGGAAATCATACATATTCAAACTAATTTCTGAATATTACAAAGAAAGTACTTATAGGTATACTGTATATGTCGGTTCTAGGGCAGTGTAAGAAAGTGGTGAAATTTAAAAAAAAGGCTTTCCTTATCACAGGACATACTACCATGTCACCTTAAATGATGATCATATCAAAAACTAAAAACAGATACACACATGCTAGTACTGAAAATTCAAAGAACCGCATGTACGTTGAGAAGATGCAATATACTTGTTTTTCTGGATTCCACTTTTAGTTACGAATTATACATTGCGTATCTCTTGTAAACGGTAGCATAAAGTACACAATGAATATAATATATAATTATGTTTTCGTTTTTCTTGGTTAACCTGCTGCTCACTTAAACTGAGTCCATGGAACTCTGAGTACTTGTTTGTTTTATTGTGGTATTTATTCTCTTATTAATCTCTCATTTCACGAACTAAAGAATGTTCTTTGTAGAAGATACATACTTTTACAACGAAAGTAGAAATTGACTTATGGTACTAGTGACACGAGACTGTTTGCAACCTTCTTTGCAGTTTTCTATATTTGGACAATAAAGGCAACAGTAGTGTACCGCTGTTCAAACCTCGTAAATATATAGACAACATAAAATTGGGGTAATAAACCAAAACCGAGGGAAACGCACCAAACACAAGAGGAGAATAACGACACAACACCAAAACATAACACACTCAGAAACGGAAAAAATCCGACGAAAACAACAAATGTAACATCAAAACCAAACACACGAACCTGGGACAGAAAAATACCGTGACACGTCTTAAAGTAATGTGAATTCACACTCAAATATAAGAGAAAACAAACGACACAACGGAAACACAACGTTAAAATGTTACACACACAGAAACGAACATAGAAAACTCTATTACATATGGATAAATGTTAACAGCAAACTTCGCGCCATGTAGATAGATCAACATTGTGAAATTGTCCTTAAAGTTGATGAACCAGAGATATGTCAAATAACGTCTCGTTTCTAGAGAGAAAAAAAAAATCATCGGAAGATACTAATCCCTTGTTGATAAATTCAAGATACTAACGTTAATTGTCATCTTGATAACGTGTCAGACCATTCTTTTATTTGTCTTTGTAAATGTTACATTTACTGTTTTGTCTAGTTTTGGAAATGCCATATGACGTGCTTCAGTACTTATACATTCCGTCATTGTGTTATTGTTTAATTTTAAAGTTATGTAGAATGGTCTTTCAATTTTGCTTATGTGATTGTCTATATGCCTTTTTGAGTTTCCTTGGGGGCTTATTTGTTTGTTTTCTAGTGATTAAGATTGTGATACAATATAAACTGCTGTGCCCCTATTTTTGACATTTTTACCCTTTTTGTGTACTTGTTTTTTTCACACATCGTTGTTAATTTAATGGAGTTGTCTGCATACAAAAGGAAATGCCTGTACAAAGTCAAGAATATGACAGTTGTTTTACAATCGTTTTTTGTGTTTTAGCTGTCGGTTTCGCCGATGTATTAGAGACTTTCCGTTTTAAATTTACCTCGGACGTTTTATTTGGTATTTTACTTTAAATACTATAGGAATTTCGGATAACAGTGATGGTAAATATATGGTTTTGAAAATTAAGTAAACTAACAAGTTTCAAGGACGAGATATAGTCTTTAAGGGTTTCATTCGATTGATTCGAACAAAGTTTTCCTTTGATGAAAGGTGCTAACCTAACAGACTACATGTATATTAGCATCCCTCCGACTATTTGTGTTTATTGCATTGTCCTCTTTTTTCTACAAAATTGGAAATTCATAATTGAAATAAATCTTACAAGTAGAATACAAACAACAGCATATTTCTTTTTAAATTTATTTGTTATTAATTCTGTCAAATTATATATAACCGACGACTTAACATAAGTTAACATTCCAAAGTCCTCAAAAAGACGAATTGATAAACACATTTGTGTCAATAAATTTGAAATTAAGAGGTGATTGCATAAACAATTAAAATATGCAATATTTATCTAAAATTAAGAGAACATATATATTTTGTACTGTGGACCTTTGAAATGTCATACTATATTGTTGTATCATCAGAACATTAAAATGTATTGCAATAGATTGTTTAATCACAGTATTACTATTTTTTTTATACAAAAAGCTTACACTCAACATATTAAAACAATTGATATGCGCGAAAACTAAACTTAAAAGGATATATTTCAGTTTTAAAAATATAAATCTTAATTTAACCCACCCAAAAACATATAGTTAACATAACCCTAATTATAAATCCGGATTCATATAAATTAAAAACGGTTTTATTTCAGTAATACTTAATCTGATCTTTTATCCAACAATTCCCCGATTATTTTCAGTAACTTACATCAGATATGTGTCCTATCCCAAGTAACTGCGTTTGCAATTGGACATTTCCCAGTTAACCATGGTTCAAAACTTAATCTTTTGTTAATATCACACATTCCGATTCAATATAGTAGGTTTTCTCATGACCAAACTAATAACATTTCTCCAACACCAAACCTCAAATGTATCAGTTAAACTCAATTGCGAATTCATCCCAACCCGACATTGATATATATGTTTTAAAGTCCTCTCCCGAACTGATATTTTTCAATTGATCGATACTAATCTCAAAATATTAAATTGTTTAAGCTGTATAAAACATTTCAGAACCTTACCTATAAGGAAACAAGAGTAGATATACAAGATACATAACATATTCAATATAATCACATTTACGTCCAAAACAATCAAACATTTTGATATTTTCTGTTGCTTTATCTTTCTTTGTGTTATTATCTTCTATTATCTTAGCACATCTTTTTAATGTATGGTTGATCAGGAAAGGCCATAACCAAAAACTGTCAAAGCTGTAAAGAAATAAAAAAAAATGTGTCAAACAGATGTACAATTTTGTTTAATATACTGCTTAATAAGATCTGTGTATATGTACACATTGTAATTCAAGAGAGTCTAACGTTTGAACTTAAACAAAAGAAAATCACTAACTTATTACCAACTTATTTGTGTATATAGCTATTAATTAAGAGTACTGTGGATTCATTTTTTTTCGTGGGTATCAATATTCGTGGATTGCTGAAAACTTGCATATTCGTGGATATTGGATTTCGTAGTTTTGTCAATCTCTGTATACAAACCTACTAAAAAAAATGATTTTCGTTAAGATTTGATTTCGTGGTTACACTGTACCCACGAAATCCACGAAAATTGGTATCCAACGAATAATAATGAATCCACAGTATAATACAATATAGACTGCTGTAACACAGTGTTTTATATTTTTATCTTTTATGTCTGTTTGTTTTTTCTCACACATTATTGTTAGTATAATGGAATTCATAGCGAATGTCTTACAAGTGAGATTGTTAGCTTTAAAACCAGGTTTAATCCACCATGATATACATATTAAGGAAATGTCTGTACAATGTCAGGAAAATAATAGTTGTTTTCCATTCTTTTGTTGGTAAACGCTTTTGATTTTGCCATTTGATAAAGGACTTTCCGTTTAAAATCTTTCTTGGAGTTCGGTATTTGTGTTATTTTACTTTTTACTCACTTGCTTATTGATTTAATTAAAATTATAGATTCATAAACATATAGTCGATTATATTTTTACAAATTATTAAGGAAATGTTTTCCATTTCAAAGCAGCTTGGTTAATA
Organism: Mytilus trossulus; assembly: GCF_036588685.1. NCBI lineage: Eukaryota > Metazoa > Mollusca > Bivalvia > Mytilida > Mytilidae > Mytilus > Mytilus trossulus. The sequence continues at coordinate 19,607,528 of NC_086380.1, forward strand.
TGATGCTCATTTTCCGTTCTTTGATAGTATTTGTTAATCATCTGTATTAGTAAAACAAATGACAACAATAAGATGAAGATAAAAAGATATTATCATACTTAGTACTGTTTTGTCGGCAAAGTAGGCACTTTCTTTTCTATCAGCATAAACAGTTATTTTTTCTAAGTTCAGATATAGCCGAACATAAATAAGTTTAGGTATATCGCTGTGAACTTACAGCTGATAAACTAAAACCCTTATCGAATCTACCTCAATACTTTATATGCAGATTTAGGCAAAACTGTTATTTTTGTTTTGTTTTTACTTATTTCAATAGTGTCGTTCTGTAATTTACTCAAATAATATAATCTAATAATAAAGAGCCTCCAATGTCAAATAATTAAAATATACACTTATCAATACCTAAAATTAGATAATACTAGTTAATATTTACAATATCTCCATGCTTTTTCCATCCATTTTGCAATAGTGTTGATATTGACAATTAGTAAGACATATCGACAAAACAGAGGTTAAAGATACCAAAGGAATAATCAAACTTGAAACAGTATACAAAACACAACATAGAAAACTATAGACTTGACAATCGTATAGATTCTATAAACGACTACATGTACTGGCTTCCGTAGCTGCCCAAAACACCTTACACATATACAAATAATTTCGTCTTCAAGCCACTTTTCCAATAATTAACTGTCTTTTCTACTTACTAGTACACTTGGCACAATCATTAACCTAATAATAAATTATTCAAATAAGGCATTTGAAAATTGTGGAACTAATTGCTTTTGGAGTGTCATAAAATTTGTTGGAAGTACTAAATAATTTGCATGCTTATATAGGTGATAACGAATTTGTCAAACGAATGAATTTGTCTACCCTAAAACAAAAAAAAACATTCTATTAAGACCTGCTTTGATACAATAACTGCCCTGGGACTTTTTCTAGATATAATTGTTGTTTAATATAGAGATTCCATATTTTTCATCAAGTTATAGGAATTCCAATAGGAACAAAATATGCACCTCTTATTTTGAACCTGTTTCTATATTATTATGAATTTCAATTTATGACTAAACCCAACAGAGACTCGTCAAAACAACATCTGTTATAAACATTTAATAACACTTTTATATTGTAGATATTTGTATGATGTTTTGGCTCTAAATTATGACGACTTCTGTATGTACACTAAAGAGATGTAACAGCCTGAACTGACTTTAAATAAAGCTAATATTAACAATAAGCAATGTCTTTTTCTTGGTACATGCATAAAGGTCTTAAACGGGAAGATTATTACAAAATATTGTGGTAAAAGAGATTATTTTTCATTTCCTATTGTTAGTTAATCAGTCAAATTTAAGTTTGTGCGGACGATTATAGTCTAAAGCAGCTACCATCAATAGTGTTCCGTTTTGATTACTTCGTTTTAAAAACGCTTCGAAACTCTTTTTATAAGTATGCTTATAAAGAGAACAAACATAGGTGTAGGGTATATAAGATATGGTCCTATATAAAACCATCAACACCATTACGTTATTCGTTTTTGAATGTTTTATCAAGCATAAAAAGGATCATACAACATTCTGTCAATTTGTGTATCTGATTTCAGTTTTTAATGTTCTCTCAAAAATTCAGTAAAAATAATGTCAAACACTTTATCAATTGTATACGTCCGATCCTCTTTTGTGGATTTGCCTTCATAGGAAATGCTCGAAACAAAATATTTTAAAGACAAGGATTTCTAAAAACCGAAACAGTATTTGTTTAGGATTTTGAATACGAGCTTTTTTTTTATTTGAGAGACAAAACTACCATTTAACCAACTACATTATAAACCTGATTACTGTGTTATGTTTGTGCTTGACCGACATTATAAAACGAAAATTAAACGTGCTAAATCACAAGGCTGTTAATATTTTTCCTGGAAATTGCTCTCACTTTTTTGGTTCTCTTACTTCAATATGCTGCTGCTACTTGGTCAATGATCTTACAAACAATCTCCCGCCATCAAGGAGAATACACTATTTTTCACGAATCGAGTAAACATTTATGTGAAACAACTGCCATAATTTTTTACGGGAAACGTATACATGACCTTGATTTTTCTTTCTTTCATAAAACAATATTTAATTGATCTATATTAAATTATATGCTTATTATATTGAAGTGCCTCACACCCCACATGCAAAAAGCAAGCAATTAATCTGACTCTCAAATCGATATCTTTCCATGCAAATAAGAGAAATCGATTGAAAGCTATGCTAGTATAAAAGTCATGCAAAACGTTAATGACTAAAGCAGGAAAGATTAACAATACATAGGATTTTTGGGTAAAAAAATTGATAAATCTATAAATTAGCACTGAACAAATTATAATAAATATGCCTTTTTAACAAAAAGTTGGATAATATGTAGACTGAAATTAAAAATTATGAATTATCTCAACAATGTGAGACCTAAAATGAATTTCTTAATTTTCTTTTTCACTCGTTAAACAAATTATATAACAGTGCTATATGATGCGCAAAAGAAGAATAGAGAAAGGAACAGGGAGTTGCAGGTAAATATGATATAAACGAGGGTTTGGAACATGTTTGTAAAGTTATTTGCATGAAATATGTATGCAGTATATAGAATATATGATTATAAATAAATATATCAAGGAATAACTTCAGGAATTAAAACTCAGCAACCGAAAATGTATTTGCGTATCGTATAACCATAAGGAATCGCTCTACGATAGCTACACTTACTAACATAGATATACTAGAGAAAGCTTGCGGGGAGGACACGAATTTTTCCTGAAAGGTTATGTTGAATAATGTAAAATTCCTATTAACAAACTTTAGATATGCTGATATTAAACTGGTTATTTAAAAAAACCATTACAACCAAACGTTTTCATCGTTATCTTGGTCACGCTTCACACTATCGTGATGCATATGCATGTCAAAATAATCGTCGTAAAAACCACTTGTTTCTTTCCATTCGTTCCTATAACTGATATGTGATACCTCATCAGTGGCGGATCCAGGATTTTTCATAAGTGGGGGCCCACTGACTGACCTAAGAGGGGGCCCGCTCCAGTCACGCTTCAGTGATTCCCAATATAAGCAACCAATTTTTTTCCGAAAAAGGGGGGGCCTCTGCTCATAACTAGTTTACATGTACATAAGGTCAAGAAATGGTTGCAGACAGATTCTGGAACATTTAAATTATAATGAATTACTGTAGCCTTAAATGGTAGATACGAAGTAAGTTAACCAATCAAATGCATTTCAGTTTCAATCTATTTACAGTAAATAAAAAAAAAATGTGGCATGATTGCCAATGGGACCGGTATGAAACAGAGAAGAAATAACAACTATAGGTCACAAAACATCCTGTAACAAAGACCGCGCATAGTCAGCCATAAAAGGGCCACGTAATGATTAATGTATTTAACAAATCAAATGAGAAAACTAACGGTGTGGTGGTGTATAATAAGAAGAAAAACCAAACAAATGTTTCTAATTACCATATACGTGTGCTTATATAAAGAAAAAAATGCCTGCATTCCTCAATTTTAAGTGAAAGTCTTTGTAAGTTATACACAGGAAAGTCGAATATTGGATGGCGAACTTACGAACCTGAGATTAAGTGGAAATGGGGGTCTCGTTTTGTAAGTTTACTAATCAAAATGGCAAAATTTTGAGATGTGTAGTGCTATTGGTGATCTGTCATTTCAGGTGAACAATCAGTGGCAAATCCAGAAATTTTCATAAGTGGGGTCCCACTGACTGACCTAAGAGGGGGCCCGCTCCAGTCACGCTTCAGTGATACCCTATATAAGCAATCAATTTTTTTCCCAAAAAAGGGGCCCCTGCCCCCTTAAATTCGCCTCTGACAATCATGTCGAATACTGCAATAATGAAAGCAAAGTATTTACAAGCTTCACATATTGAATTTGACCTTGCTTAGCGACATTGTGTAAAGCAGTGAAGTGCTACGCTACTGCTTGGTTCGGTCTAACGTCTCTACAAATCAAGGAAAATAGTGTGAATAAGGACCTATTGTAATATCTAGTTTGTGAATGCTAGTGCTAGTGCAACAGTCAACTAAAGCTAACCAACGAAATTTTATAATAGTTGCTTACAATTTCCATTTCTGAAAAATATATTCATATATTTAGTTTCAAGAGTAAGATTTCTTTGTTTCTTAAAAAGATACGTTTCATTAAGGCAACACAAACATTTTGTTATAACACCACGTCATTTGTCAAACGTTGTCTTTCAAAATAATATAATTATATTAAAGAAAAAATATTTGTTTTTGCTAAATGAAAATTTAAAAATTATTCATAACATAATTAGATGTCATGCGTGATAGAAGTATATAAATGCATATGAATATGTTAACACATAATTCGCCTTCCCCTAAGTAGTATTACTAGTTTTATATAGTTGACTCCTATATGCTACTTTGTTTTACCTTGATTGGTGATAGTCAGGATACACTGGAGCTTGTATATAATTTCCGGGTCCATGGTTATTCTGTGACGAATGGGGACTTTGACCAAAATGCTTCTGTAAATGGTTTCCATATTGGTTTGATATTAGCTTCTGTTGATTGAAATTACCATTACCAGATGATTGTATATAGTTATTATTAGGATTTGACGAAACTCTAGATTGTACCGGATTAGCTATAAAATCTGAAAGTCCAGCAAATATCCTGTCTTTGGGCTGTGCTATCCCTGGATGATCATTTGCATGATAGTGTCTTTGGTTTTGAGTGTTCGGTTTAGTGAGTCCGTTCATTTGTGTAAAAATATAGTCCAACAAAGGGCCTGATTTTCCCGCCTTCCGACGATTAGAAAGAACAGAAGCTGTTTCAGGGGTTTTGAAAACATGCATACGTTCGCTGTTGCTATTGCTGAAAGCATGTCCTGTGTTAATTTTATTAACTGGACTTCCTTGTCTAGGATATTGTTGGTTTGATCGTAAATGTTGATAAAGTCCACCATTGATATCATTTGGCTTTATGTTGCCAATGAGCAGACTGTTTCCATTTGATACTATCCCATTGAAGGAACTTTGTCTTTGATTGTTGTATGAATTTGGTGACAATCCACGGTATATGTAATCTGTTCTAGAATTTGCATGGTAATTAGACGACTGTGAATTGTCAACTGGTACCCTGTTTTGAGCCTGTGGTACTGGTACCCTATTTGAAGCGTGTGGTGGTAGGTAATTATTTCTTATCGGACTAACTTTTACCGCCGGAAGCTCAAAATCACGTAGTTGTGGGCGTTGTAATGGCATGACGTTGCTGTAGACTTTTCGACCATTCAACGGCTGTAGTGGTCTGCAATTTTCCCTTATATAGATAGGGTCCGATTTAAAAACTCGACTTGAAACAGAGGATGCTTTTCCCGTGGCAGCAACATGTTCATCCACTTTCTCTTGGAGATGTCTAAATCTATCAAGCTTTAATAAACAAAGTAAAAATAAGATAAATTGCTTCAGTCTCATAAATACAAGATGTTTTTCAAAGAATAAAAGATTCTAGACCGATTCAATATTATGTATACGCTTTATTTAACTGAAATGGGGACGAGTACAACTAAGCTATTGTATATTATTACATTGGTTGAAATGAAATTCTTTGGATCCAAGTCTTATAAAAAGCCATAATTTGTATTGTGAAAGTAATTCTGTAATTCCATTTATGTGACTTCATAAAACATAAGGTTTTCAAGTGATACTATAAAAACAAATATAGATTTATTCGTGCACTATACATATTCATGAGCTGTAGTATTGTTCAATCACTAGTTTAATAGTATTCGTTTATCTACAATAAAAGAAGGACGAAAGATATTAAAGGAACAGTCAAACTCATAAATCTAAAACTGACAACGCCATGGCTAAAAATGAAAAAGACAAACAGACAAGCAATAATTCACATGACACAACATAGAACACTTAAGAATAAACAACACGAACCCCACCAAAATAACTTGTATGACGACCAATGCTGTGTGTTTGTGTTTATGATGTAAAGGAAGAAACTAGAAAAATCTATACTAGTTACGACAGTGACTAGTATTGGTGGTTTCATTTATTTACCTGTCGTTCAGACATAGGAATAGTGTCAGCCATTACAAACCACATGACACTTTCGTAACATGCTGGAGTAGTAAGACTTCCTCTGTAGTGATAAAACGCATTCTTCCGGTGTGGTAAAAAGTCCAGCATCCTCACATTGGAAACGTTTGCCTTTTTACCTATAAAACATGAATATACTAATTCTGATTCCTAATATGATATCTCTAGGTGATGAAAACGAGGCTGTTGTTGTTTCAAATTTCGACATCTGTGTCCTTCTGAGTATTGAAGGATGGCTTTCAATAGAATTCTATTTGTTGTTGAATCTTAGCAATTAACTGAAAGGAGTAGGTACGGTAAGGACCGATTTTGGCCTCAAATTTTAAGTTCATCTGACGAAAGATTTTGACCACTTTTTAAACACTTAAGTGTCTACTTCATTAGAATCAATTAGTATACGTAAAAGATTTCCGCTGATCTAGTCATTAAAAACGCCCCGATTCAAGCTCAAATATGAAAAATCTACCAAATCTGCCGAAAATGTCACTTTTCATATGGTTTTTATCCAAATTGAAAGTGGCCGCATCCGTGTTCATCCTAAACCATTATATATGTTATGTATTATCATCAAATACAACTTGCATTTCAATATAAAGGATGACCACGAATGCGGCCATTTTCGTTTTACAAGAAAACCGTCTAAAATTTAACTAAAATGCGGTAATTGTGAAGATTTCAGTAATTTGGCATGACTTAATGGTGCTAATGCCCGATATATGTGCATTGTACTATAAAAAAAACCCCATATTTATGTAGCAGAAACATTCTACTGTCCAATAAATAACTAAAAGTTTATATTTTAACAATTTTGTAAAACTGCTATGTTTCGGGGCCTAAAAGGGGTCTTACTGGACCTACTCCTTTTGTACTTGATTGAATGATTTACTTTTTGGTATTCAAGTTGTTTATATAGAATTATTTCTGTGAATGTTGAGTGCACTGAAATAATGGCATTTATTTAGAACAATTGTTTGAAATTCCTTACCTTATAATTGAACCTTTGTTATTTATTTAGGGTGATAAAGCGTTGATCGAAACATAGTTTTTCAGAAGCGTTAAGGTTTTATAAAAACTACATCTGTGATAGCATATCATCACGCTCACTATATGAAAACAGTTGAAATCGCGTTTGTCTCATATCATATTTCAGTTGTCAACATATAGTATGGGACTAGATAGCTAGCTGAGGCTCCCTTCGTGTGCGGAATACCCTCGCTGTGTTGAAGACCCATTGTTGCCTTCGGCTCTTTTATGCTCTTTGGTCGTTTCGTCCCCTATTCATTCTCAGTTTCATAAATAATTATATTACAGTCAAAAATGAACTAAATTTGAAGCATATATTTTTGATGATTTCATCATTCTTTTATTTAAAAAGATGATTTAGATAATTAGATTTGATATTGAAATGGTATATAGTAATATTGGTTTACTAGTTTGGTATGCTTTACTGTTTATATTTATCATGCTATAATGTTATTCATATATTGGTGCAGAAACTTTTAGTTTTAGAGTTGTGTTGTTAGGTTATTTTCTAATTTATTTTATCCTATACTTTATCACATTCATTCATAATACAAATATATGGAAATATGGAAATTAATTTTCCCTCTTTCACAATTATTTTGTGTTTCTAGAAATCACAGACCAGTTCGCTTATTAATAGCAATAAGACATTGGAAGTTCCCCCTTTTTGTCTTTAATTTTTTTCCGGAGTTTTGAAATCCTTTGGTTTTATCTATGTAGTGCCATTAAAATTTGGACGACTAACTCTTGCTTTTCTTTTTCTCTTTTAAAGTTTTATAGTTTTCATAGTTCTGAAAGCAATTTTTGAAAATCTTAAAAATCGTTGTAATTTATTCATAGATAAAAAAAAATAATGGCGTCAACGTTAAATGTATGAAAAATCTAGAGAATCACTTCCCGCAATATTTAAATCTCCCATATCTCGAAAACAAGCTCAAAAACGAGCAAATGTAAATCAAATAATATCCGTTTTTTTTTTGTTTTTTTCTAAAAGTATCGAATTAGATACATTTTGTTTCAATGAAAAGGCAATTCTTTTTCCGATAAGGTTTACTTAGTGAAAACTATAAATTCAAGGTAATATATATAGAAAAGAAGATGTTGTATAATTTCGAATGAAACAACTGTCCACAAGAGATCAAATGACACAGAAATTAACAGTGAATGGTTGTTAAGCTAAATTGCTGTACTTCCTCGAATAGTGCTATGTATCATGTACTTAATTAACTGTTATATACGAACTAGTTAATAGTTTGGTGTACTTTAATGATAAAAATGACTGTGCGTAATACATTTGAGGCAATCCTGTTTTCAAATGATATGCGGTTACTTAATAAAGGCAATCAATAAACCAACCTTTCAATTTAGTTGACATTATCATCCATAAGTTTGTTTAGAATGTCAGAAAAACTCATGTATGAAAAAATAATAAGTTCAATTAAAGGACAAGGCTCGCCCATCACTTCATAACTGATAATTATTGTATAGATATAAGTCTGGTGAAAAGGTCAATCATCAAACAGTTTCCGTCCCTCTCTACCGGTCAATAACATTCTAATTTAACCTATACCCTCACTGTAAACCAGTCACAATTTTTTTTTTTTATATATACAATTGTTTTAATTACTCATTTGTACAAAGTTGGTTATATATACAATGCATAAAATGAATATTCATTTAAAAACAGGTCTATACGGCCACTTTGTGTTATATTTGAAAACTATGCATTTTCAGATAAACCAAAATCGGTTACAAAATTTACGACAGTAAAATAACATCATCAATTATATTCTTAAACGCCTAAAACGTTCTTCAAAATCGTCGAAATCGACTTTATTTGAGGAATGTCGTGTAACTTATATATACAATTGTTTTAATTACTCATTTGTAAATGGGAAAATCCAAGTTAAACACATCCGTCTTTATTGATGTATATGCATTAGACTTATCATTCAATACTTACAAACTGATATCCCACAAGTTATATCAAACAAGTTTTGTTTTAATTAAAAAAATACATGCAATGCGTAACATACAAATGAGCTTTTGTATTAGATAAATGCAAGAAATGAATGAAAATACGATCTTCTAAAAAGTTGAAATTTTGTCATGACATTTGTGAAAGGCAATTGAACACTTTGGATAAAGACTGGTATAATGTGTTTATTATTATTATATTTTATATTCTCATTCAATCACATATATCTTAAAATCATCTCTGTTGTAGAATTATTTTGTCATGATAACATAATATAGTCGGATGCTTTATCGCATAATTCATTGACCTTCAAAACGGATTGTTTTTCCAAAACTATATTCGAAATGTTTTTGTTCATCATCTGTTAGAAGTTTTCATAAATATTTACACAAGACAGAGGAAAGTTCAGATTAGCTGGTCGCTGACTTATACAATAATTTTTTCAACTTCATAAAAACCTATGATTTTGTTTGTAATCAGGCGGTCTTAAAATATTTTAACATTGAGAAGAAACTATAATTAGCTTATCTGTTGATTTAAAAACCTATTTTATTTATTCAGTAAAAACTGGCCTTGCACTCTTCTTCTTTATAGGAATAACGCTCGCCTAGTTTTACATTTGCACAGTTTGTAAATGTATTACTTGCTTTGACCTGTGATTCCATTGGAATTAAAAATCACATATCGACGGCTACTAGAATATTCATTTAAAAACAGATGGGGGATATAAAAAGGAAAAAGTAAAAAGACGTAAAGCTTTTCATATTGTCGACAATGCACACACAAACAGACAAATAAAGACCCAACATGTTTAATAAATATAACACACCAGACTTTCAAAAAACTGGGGGATAATAAAGGGGCTACGGAATGAAGAGGAAATCGTGTGTCCATCAATGGCATCTGTTCTCCTATTCGAATACGTTATATTTTGAATCTGGTGTTAGAGCATAATACAATACTGGTGTGGTGAATGTATCCGATCTAATGACTACGTTTGAATGGTTTTACACTAGTAATCTTGGGGCCCTTTATAGCTTGTTGTTCGGTGTGAGCCAAGGCTCCGTGTTGAAGGCCGTACTTTAACCTATAATGGTTTACTTTTTAAATTGTTACTTGGACGGAGAGTTGTCTCATTGGCACTCACACCACATCTTCCTATATCTAAGTCAGGAAATTTGAACTAGAAATGAATCTTCATCACGGTCACGAATGATAAATGCAAAATCTCCTAAAAAAAACCCAAATGTATCTACAATTCATATTATCATTTTAATCTATGAAATGAGTAGCTATTCCGTTCACTATCAAACGTGGTACCTATTTATTGTATATAGTGTGTAGTATTGTAGTGAACTCTTGATAACTGTTAATAACGAATTGTCCGAGCAACTGAAGCAATATATATATATATATGGAAACAAAAAAGAACAAAATTGATTTACGAGTTCTGCTTGTCTTATTGTTAAATCAAACTAAGTGAAGAAAAGGAAAAGTAAGGTTAACAGCACTACAGATGTGCAATATTCAAACATTTCTACTACGATATTTTAATACAGCGAAACCGGTTTTAAGAGGACACTTAACGGTAAGCAAAAAACGTTGTATCATAAGACAGATTATCTTTTAATACATGTTCAACCTATAAGAAATACACTACAAAAGGATTGTAAAAAACACTGGTTTTTAATTAATACAGGTGGTCTCATAAGCAAGTTTGACGGTATTTGATTTTATAGATTTGATTTTTTTATTATGAAAAAAGAGTAAGTTAAGAGAATGCTTGTTATAGCTATAAACTCATCATCGATACCAGGATTAAATTTTGTATTTACGTCATACGATACAATTCTTGACGATATGTAATGGAAAGTGCATTAATAATCAAGTAACTATTTTAAGACAAACCAACGGCAATATACATACCATATTCTAGTATAGTCTCAATTCCATTTGCTAACCGTTCAAAGGCATAAGTATCCTCTGGTACTAACTGTAATTATAATCAATGTAATAAAATTAACGGTACCAATTTGCTTGTACCAGATGCTCATTTCGACAAAAAATGTCTCTTCAGTGATGCTCCTGGCCAAAATATTTGAAATCCAAAGATTATATAAAAGATGAAGAGCTATGATCCAAAAGGTCCAAAAAGTATAGCCAAGTCCGTGAAAGGAATCAGAGCTTTGCAAGAGGGAGATACATTCATTAAGTTATAATAATTTCTAATATTTTGTAACAGCAAATTTTAATAACCCAAAAAATCCGTATTTTCATGCCAGTACCGAAGTACTGGCTACTTGGCTGGTGACAACCTCGGGGACTAATAGTCCACCAGCAGTGGTATCGACCATTGTTATTTGCATTGCTTAGACTATATGATACTGTGTTAATCTTAAGTATTGTTTCTAGTGTTGAGAGTAGTTTATTTTTGAAACACTAATATGATTAAATTTCATCTTTGATCAAGCCTTGTTTATCAAAAGTAAATTCAAGATGAATTTATTATTGTGGATTCATTTATTTTCAGGGGTATCAATTTTCGTGGTTTGAGGAAAATTTATATATTCGTGGATATTTAATTTCGTGGTTTTGGCAAAGTCTAATCTCATTCCTTTAGAAAATTTGTTATTCGTTGAACATTTGAATTCGTGGTATCCCCACGAAATCCACGAAAACTGGTATCCAACGAATATCAATGAATCCACAGTAACCAATGTTAAAAATTTTTTTTTTTGTGCAGCTTCATCTTTATCTTTTTAATAAATGTTGAGTTTACAACCAGAGAAAATTGAGAATGGAAATGGGGAATGTGTCAAAGAGACAACAACCCGACCAAATAAAAAGACAACAGCAGAGCAAGTACAAGAGCATTTATAAAATATGTTATGAATATTCATCAAATTTAGTAAAAACCTTTGACTGACAATGTATTTATCGTACCTCAACAAAAACTCCTATTACTGCAAGTCCATCGGGCATTTTCATGGCTTCTGACAAATTACCATATCGTGTTGAGTAATGAACGAAGTGAATCTGGAATAACAAATGTTATGATAAAAATAGATATCGCGTTTTTTTTATGTTTGAATATATATTGTTAAATTACAATAAAAAGATTCATTTGACATGAATAATAGCAAATAATTGAAAGATAAGGAACAGAAATAACTGGCAAAAAATAAAGATAAAAATAAAGCTGATGTTCCGCTCATGGACATCAATTTGAAGTGGTATACGGAATTATATTTAAATTGACTATAATTATTATTTGGTGCGTTGTAGTATTGTAGTGTTATAGTGTTATTTTGATTTATATGTGTTGCCAACCTATTGTATATTTATTTTCATGATATACGATTCAAAACTACAAATCAATCACAGTGCCTGTGATTCCATTGGATTTTTGTCTTGTGTGTTTCTTTCCAAATTGCATTCGCTACAAGGTATCATTAAAAAAAATTAACATCATAATATTCATGCACTTTTCAATACCTCTGCCGGATATTTCTTCCCATTTAATGCGTGTTCTGACCCTCTGCTGTTGTTATGACCCCAATGTAGATGCATTTCTGCTAGCTGATAATCGCCATTCAGATGTGCTCCACGTAACTTCAGGCTGTGGGTGATAGCCATACTTGCTAAAATAGAAATCAACGTATTCATGTTTTTACTGGTTAACATTTAAGCAAGAAATAAACATTGCGATTAAGAATTTAACACCTTTTATCAATTTAGAAAAAAATAAAGATCAGTCCAAGATTATGACCTGTAAATAAGGCAACAGAAGTATACCGCTGTTCAAAAGTTATAAATCGTTATGGAAAACACAAATAAACTATAAGAGAAAAACAACGAAACGAACGAACAACTAACGTGCAACAAAAACAAATGCCAGCATACATAAAATTGGACTTTTTAATCCACACGGGATACTAAACAAATTTATCAATAATAATAGCGAATATAGACAAACAATATTTTTCCTGAAGTATTAATGTCAACAAACCAGAGGCTGATTTCATATATTGAAATTATTCCGAATTATCTGACAGTTTAAAATTTGGAAAAGCACTTAAAAAATATACAGTATGCATTTTTCCTGTCACACTACGAGAACATATGAAACATAATTTTTCCGTCAATTTATTCCTATTTTGTGATGCATCATTTATTGCAAGTTTGCAAAATATAGTCAGTAGTTCAGCAATTAACGAAATTATTTCTACGCAGCGTGTTTGCTCCTAACACAATCGATACCAGAAGATTATATACATATACTATACGTAAATCGCTTCTGTTTGACTTATCACATATCTTACCACAATAGCCGATTACAGAATCAAAAGGGGATATCAAATTTAAGTATATCAAGTATAAATTGTAGATTTATTATCATTTGTTCGGTACCATTTTTTTTGGTTTAGTCGGAGCAGGTAAACCACGAATTCACATGTTCAACGAATTGCAAATTTCCTATGGGCTTGTATGCAGAGATTGATAAAACAACGAAATCAAATATCCGGGGAAATGTAAGTTTTCCTCCATCCACGAAAATAAAGGAATCCACAGTATATGTTTCAAAATATCAGTTATTACACGTACCTGTATGTCCATTATTCTTGATGGTACAAGGATCTCCCTGCCCTAAGTTCTTGTCATATCCGTAGAACTGTAGCTCTGTCAACCACGATGCGAACTCGACATCACCTGTTCGAATATCGATAGGTGATTGTCTGTGTCCGTTACAACGAGGGTAGTGATCCGACCAATGGTTTGGTCCTGAAATTAAATAAAAAATGTCATTCTAATAGAATTAATAGACTATATTGTATTCAAATTTTTGAATATAAAAACAACGAAGGTTATTATAGTCTTTGATTTTTCCATAAAAAACCTGGCTGTACTTATCATTTGTGGGGTTCGTGTTGCTCATTCTTTAGTTTTCAGTGTTGGGTCATGTGTTCTATTGTTTGTCTGTTTGTCTTTTTTTCATTTTTAGCCCGGCGTTGTTACTTTATTTTCGATTTATGAGTTTGACAGTCCCTTTCGTATCTTTTGTCATTCTTTTATGAGTCTTCTCTAGGAAAAATGCATTTTTCCTATTATAATTCATCAAAAATCCGTCTTGTACTTTTCGACTGCTTACTTACTCTTTTGTACACAGGCAAAATGTTTAATTTCACATACATATCACATAAAGTTAACTTGAAATGTTAACCTCAAACGAGCTTATACATTAGTTTCAAGCGAAAATGTTCACAGCTATGACTTCGATAATATTCATATCAAAGTAAATTTACATGAATTAATATCTAACTTAAGGTAGTACCTAACACTTTCACTAAAATCAATTTGTCTCGTTTAATTTTGATAAAACTTTGACAAAGTATTTACTTTGACCCTTTAACAGAAATAGGAAAACTTTAAAAAATTTGAACCAACCGTTTTGTCAGAACAATTACACTGGTTATATAGCAGTTTGACAAACACCAATTTTGATCTTCGAGAAACTTATTATTCCCTTTACAACACTACGTAATTTAAACGTTTCACAGACTTTACAGAGTTATCTCCCTGTAGTGTTAGGTACCACCTTAAGACAAATTCGGAGATAAGATAATGTAGTATTGGAGTTTGTTATTACCACTGTTGATTTAAGGATGTACACCTCTGAGGAGCCAAAAATTTCTAGAATTAAACTTTTTTTCTTAACCTGATTTTTAGGTTTATAAGACTGTAACAAAACAATTGGTGAAGAGAAAATCATATGGTGGTGTGCTTCTTTTTTTGCTACGGCCCTTTGAAAATGCCCAATTTTGATGATTTTCTCACTTTTCATCGATTTTTACCTATTTTTGGGCTATTATCGTGAAAAAAATCACAGTTCCACAATTAAACTTTTTTTCATACTTTCCATAAAGATGAAGTGGACCAATCTGAATAAATTTAACTAACAAAAACTATAGGTAGGTGTTAATATAAGAAAGTTTATCATATTTTGATGCTTTTTTGTGAAAAATTTACCATACTGCCAATTTTGTATTTTTATGATTTTTCTCATTTTAAAGAACAAAATGCATATTAATTCAACTTTTTTGTTATAAATGATTGAAAAAATACATATCTAAGAAATTTGAAAAGACCAAAATGAGATGGGATGTATATTATTCTTGTAAAATCATTTTTTGTATCCCTCACCCATTTTCTCAAAATTTTGACTAAAAATACTGACTTGAATGGTCGTAAAATTTGAAAACTGGATTATTCAAAAACCGTCCATGGTAAATGCACAATTTTTTCACAGAGTTATGTTTGATTATAATATTTTTAAAATTCATTGATATTTTCCACTTCTATCATATGTTTTGGAAATAATTTAAGAACGAGATTTCAACGAGACTGAACGAGACTGAAAAGTCAGAAGAATACATCCTTAAAAGGGAATGTTATAATAAGACTATATGTTGCTCTATATCATGTTAAACGAATATGATCTTGTTTCAAGAACTGCTTGACCACAATTCTGGAAGAAATAATGTAATAACATATACTGTAAATTCAGAAACTATTGCGATGTTTTCATAATTGCGAAAAATGCGACAGTGTTATAATCGGAATTCAAACTCGCATTTTGAATTTTATATGAATTAAACAGAATTTTTCTCAGTATCGCATTTAAGTATAAAATTGACAAAATCGCAAAAATAAATGCACGCAATAATTTCTGAATTTACAATAATGGCATGATAAAGATAAAACAGTAAGATATCAACTTACCCGAATCACCGAAGTAGCTCCAGTGATGCCCAGTCTGGTCCTTTCCTGTTTCTGAAATAAAAATAAATAAATGTGTTACACTATACTTTATATTTCCTGCAGCAAGTTATAAACAAAACACCCGCTTCATTATTATAAGAAATACTTCATACAATGCATCTTTGTCATGTAATGTATTTATAAGAATTATTTGATGGAATATGCATAAACGAAATAAAATTGAGAATGGATATGAGGAATGTGTCAAAGAGACAACAACCCGACCATAGAAAAAACAACAGCAGAAGGTCACCAACAGGTCTTCAATGTAGCGAGAAATTCCCGCACCCGGAGGCGTCCTTCAACTGGCCCCTAAACAAATATATACTAGTTCAGTGATAATGAACGCCATCCTAAATTCCAAATTGTACACAATAAACTGAAATTAAAATAATACAAGACAAACAAAGGCCAGATGCTCCTGACTAGGGACAGGCGCAAGTTGAGTTTTATTATGTCAAATGATGTGTACTTAAAATCAAGTAATAATTTATATATTTTTCAATCAAATTTATATAACAGAGTAATATAATTCATAATAATGAATAAAACAACAATTGAAAACGACTTTGAAAATACATTTGATTTTTTTTTTACTTTGGGAAGGTCCCATTTGATTTTGACTATCCACCAGATACCAAATTACATTTATCGCACCACACAGCCTTCAGTAATGAGCAAAACTAATACCGCGTAGAAAGATATAAAAGACCCCGAAATTCACAGGTAAAATAACTCAGACGAGAAAACTTGCAACTTGATTTATCCACATAACTTTCAACAAATATGCTATATAGCAACCAACGACGACCACTAAATCAAAGGTTCCTGATTTGAGACAGGCACATATAAAATGCTCTAGTTATAAAAATACAGATGAAATCATTTATACATTTCTGATTGTCAAAATTTAATTGCATGTGGGCGTTTTTTCTATTAAGGTAAAATCCGGAAAGCATTTTTAAAGCGACAAGATTGGATATGCTTGATGTTTCCTTACTAAATTATAATAAAAGCAGTCAAGCTAAATGAAGTTATTCTGACAGATGATGATAATTCACAAAAGATCTGACATAAGAGTGGCAAATGAAAGTCAGTGAAATTGAACATGTGCGTAAATCTTTTCGAAAGATTAAAACAAATATTTTTAAAAGTGCTTGTAAAAGCTAGGCGGAAGCTAACAGAGGGACATTCAAACTCATAAGTCGAAAATAAAACTAACAACGCCATATAAATGAATACAGTAGATAAAACTAATCAGTTTACAAGAACCTTTTTTAATTCCAAAATTTTGAGTTAAATACTTCAAACAGTTTGGCGAAATATCTTACAAATACGACAAGGTTACAATTTGCAATTGTCATAAATAATACGAGTCACTAAATAAAACGAGGGAAACACATCACCTATAACAATTGAACAACGCGCTGTTTATTTTCATCTTTGAATTGTTCCTAATTTGTTTAATGTCGGGGCCTTTTCTAGCAGAAGTTTCGATTTTTCTCATTGATGTATACTGTACAACAACCCACATCTATTTTACCATCGTCATCAAAACATAGTTGATATTCGTCTTATTCGCGATCGTACAGAACCCCAACACCATATATTACAAAAAAGTACCGAAGTTTGTATAAGTGTTGATGCACCATAATTAGTTCTATATATCACGACCCTCATTTGTGGGACAATGTCTTACGTACAAACATGTCCATTATCAAAATAATAGATGTTAAATGAACGACAAGATGGCAGATTCAGTACAGAAAACTGTGCTATGATAAATGGGAATCTGTTAAATACGTTTTTTTCTTTGAGAAATCGATAAAAATTAAAGATTAAATGAAATTTATAATTATATAGATTAAAAACTTTGAAATATAAGAATAAAAATGGCCAGGTATATATTTTGGCAGTGAGAAAAGATTTTTTTACAGGTCAGGTTCGGTCACGAAAATTTGTTTTAAATTTAGCAATCTTGTCAAATGAATTTCCTTAGTGTCATCCTAAAATATCATCGTCATAGTTTATGTTTTCTATATTAAGAAAAGTGAAATATATTCTTTACTTGAACCCAATGGAATGTTAATTAATTCGACAGCCGTTTCATAATTGATATTGTCAAATGTGGTGATATTGAAATTAAATTAAACAGGTGAATTGGTTGCTTGATCAATCAATTGAATACACCTGCAGCGATTTTGAAGCATTACTATATTTTTTCTTACATACAATACATCGGCCCACAAAACCGCAATACATTATTCGTCTGTTTAGATCTATGATATGTTTTCCAAAGAAAAAAAGGAAAGAAAATCACAAAATTACCAAACGCCAAAGAAAATTAAAACGGAAATATCTTATCAAATGTCAAAATTGAAAGCTCAAACATATCAAACGAATGGATAACACCTGGCATATACCTGACAAGGTACAGGCATTTTCTTACAACAATATCAAGATTTAAAGAATTATTTCATTAATTCTGATACACAAAAAGATTTAGATAACTTAATGACAATCACAAGATAAAAATGCCTCGTAAAAGACTCATGTTAAAAAAAAATGGCAAGACATGTAGAACAAGAATAAACAAAGAATTGCCATACAAACATTATCTTTAAACTTCATTTAGATTTGACCTTTAAAACATCGTCGCGGTTTCAGACGTATGACAAGGCACAAGTATTAATGACGTTATTCAACTATATTTTTTTTTTTAATTTTTACCCTCACCGACTTAAGTTATTTAACACCATTAGTCATGTGATTTTTTTCTTCTTGAAAATGGTTCATTTTAGTACTGCGTTTCAACTATGACAAACATGACAAATGAAGGAAGAAATATTGGCGTAAATGAAGTGTGTTTGTGGTCAACATTCAACTTAATTTATAGCAATATTAAACAAAATTTCATACCTTTTTGACAAGAGACTAATTGAAACACAAATTTGCTATTATCTATTTGCTTTTAAATTCGGCAGAGATTTCACAAAAAAAACTGTCCACTACTCTCACGCAAAGAAAGTGTGAAGAAATAATTAATGTCACAACTATTCTATTATAACATAAACTGCATAAAAGTACACAGTAAATCATTAATAAGGAATGTTGTTGATCTGATAATTAATCTTGAGCTAAGTAAACAGTAAAATGTTGATCTGACTGTTGATGTCAACCTATTAAAAACGTTTTTTTTTTCAATTTAAAAAATGTTTTGCACAATTGTTTGTAGCAGATAAAGTTAAAAAGTGAAATCGCATTCTTAAAGAAATAAACTCATCATAAATACCAGTACTTAATTTTGTACATACGCCAGACTCGCGTTTCGTCTACAAAAGACTCATCAGTGACGCTCGAAACCAAAAAAGTTAAAAAAAAAAAAAAGCCAAATAAAGTACGAAGTTGAAGATCATTGAAGACAAAAATTCCTTAAAGTTTTGCCAAATACAGCTAAGGCAATCTATGCTTGAGGTAGAAAATCCTTAGTATTTCAAAAATTCTAAAGTTTGTAAACATATAATTAATAAATATAACCATATCAATGATAATTCATGTCAGCACAAAAAGTAACAAAAACTAGGAAAAAAACTTCGAATGAGGGAAAGAAAAGATTAGTTTCAATCTTTGGTTTTTTCTGTAAGGTCTAATTGTAGCCCATTTCTTTTATAAAACAAAAAAAAATAGTGCATTTTATGTTACCTCATAAAGTTCCGAGTAATCTAGAATTTGATATTTTTACTGGTAATATGAATTTTGTGGCTTGTCATTAAAGTGAGAGGTTTAGCTAGCTTTAAAACCAGGTTCAATCCACCATTTTCTACATTAGAAAATGACTGTACCAAGTCCGGAATATAACACTCGTTATCCATTCGTTTGATGTGTTAGGACTTTTGATTTTGCCTTTTGATTTTTGATTTTTCTTTTTGAATTTTCCTCGGAGTTTAGTATTTTTGTGTTTTTAC
The DNA here is from genome assembly GCF_036588685.1 of Mytilus trossulus. NCBI lineage: Eukaryota > Metazoa > Mollusca > Bivalvia > Mytilida > Mytilidae > Mytilus > Mytilus trossulus. The sequence goes on from NC_086380.1 coordinate 19,627,465, forward strand.
TTTTTTTTTGTCAAGCATAAAGAGAATATGTTTACATTGTGGAAATGTATAAACTAGTTGTGTTCGATACAAAACTGTTAGGTGAGCGGACATGGTTACTTTTCCTGTCACGAAAGCTACCACAACCTTAATTTCTCAAACTGTTTTATCATAATATTTTAAAGTACAAATTTTACAATGTTGAAGTTGGAATTGTGAACACAGTTTCAATATAGATAATGAGGATGCATAAGGCACCAGTAATACATTTATCCCTCAGTTTTAGTTTGTAAGCCGGATTTGTTTTTTATCAATCGATTTATTAATTTCGAACAGCGATATACTACTTTTGCCATATATATAACTGCATTTTTTTTAAATCACCCAGTATACCTCCTTTGGGTCCAGTGTAAAGACGTCATAAAACTGTATGACTAATGAATGACCATGCCAAATCAAATTTTAAATTGGTAAAGGATAAAGGATCATAAGCGTTCAGAACTGAGTCATATTTAAATTCGGTCAAAACGAAATGAATGTTGATATTTTCAAGGACTTACTACAGTCTCAAACTGATAACCTTTTAAGAATAAGTTCATTCTAGGATCAATAGGTATAGATGAATCATATCGAATTATAAGGACTCTGTGAATAACATCATCTTTGAAATAGAAGTTCTTCTTCCTACACAAATCTTTGTATCATCAAAAAGAATTTAGTAAAGAAAGGATGTTAGCAGCTCGTTTGTTTCTTTAATGATTTACCAGTTATATATGTACTTCATTTATTGAGATCTTTAATTTCCTCATTGACTTGGTAAAAGAGGGAGAGTTTGGATATATTCGTATGAGTCAAACGATTTTCACAATAACAAAATATTAAAATCAGAAACCGGTTAAAAATATGCCTTTTTTTCATAACAAATGGAATTCAACTAGTCTTGACTTAGTTTGGTCATACAATGTGATGCAGGTAAACATAGTAAATCTGATAAAAAAAAGAGATGCAATTATTTTTTATAGTAATACCTACAACATGTTGGTTAACGTTATTTCTTTTCTTTATCTATTATGCAACACAAAATCTTTAAAACAGTATGATTCGTGATAATGAGAGAAGGAAAGAAAAACGTCCTTATCAATTTCGCGAGGCTTACGACTTTTAAAATCAAAACTCTTTATAACACAATCAAATATTCCTCACACACTCAGATGTTTTGCATTTATGTTATGTATGCCTGTAAATTTGTCCACAAAGCATCTGTTAAATTTTTTGAAGGCAGAGAAAATTAAAATAGATACGATGTTAATAGTTACTTTTAGACAAATGGTATAAAAAATATGTAAATACATCATACAAATTAGGTTGTTTATGACTTTAATTGCTTTTTATATTACCAAAATAAAAGAAAAGTGCCCTTCATAGAAAGCAATGACATGACAGGGTTTGGTCATGGACCAAATTATCAATTATGGCTGATATAATTGTATGAGGTTCTAGATGGACAGCCTCTTTCAATTTCTAGGCTACTTTTGTCTATACATTTTTATTCCTTGATTATGATTCGTTTCATTTTTAAGTCAGTTGTATTTAACAGCTGGGATGTATGTTTGCACAGTTTCGGCTATTGGATCCCAATAATTGGCACATTAATCTGTTTTGTCTATTTGGAACATTAATTTTCGCCAAATCATTTTCTAATCTACAAACTACATCTAGACCCTCATGTTTCAGACAGGAATCAGACTTTTTCATTCATGTGGTTTTATAAGTGAGGTTAAAATGTGCTTTACAGATATATTATCAATACAATGTGATATTTGTATTCATAATAGTTATAACGTCAAAATATTAATTTTCTCCAGTTGTCAACATGTTTGAAATTAATTATTATAATTTATAGCTTCATACTATTGTCTTACAGATAATTACAAAACTAGACACAGTAAAATAGCTATAACTTGTCAAATTGCATCAAATAAGGGAAAAAACATAAAAAAATGTGCCATTTAAAGAAAAAAAAATTACCAGCGAAATGTCAAAATAAACTTTTTAACTTACATTTACACACAGCTTGGTAATTTTTCGTTTACAAATTATTTTCTAAATGCTAGCTCAGCGAATTATTGGTTATAACTGCATTATACATAAGAAATAAACTAACGAAAAAGATACCTCAAACTGAAACACTTATGACAATAGGAAGAAATGATCTTTTACGAAAGATATACTCCATTTAGTGTATTATCCCAAAATTGCAAATAAAAAATATTTTTAAATGTACTTTTGATATATATTTGCACATTTTGTTCGTGACTTAACAATCAGGACATGCATTCAGTGTAATACCAATATGAATTCAAATGGTACAAGTGATATTGAAAAAATGTCTCTCACAATAACTAGTCCAAAACGAATTTTGCTTTTCTGGAAAATAGGCAAAGGCATTAGATCCCCCAAAAAGCGAGAAATAAAATCTCTGAAAATTAGAAGTTTAACAATTAATTGCAAGAAAACATTATAAGTTGTAAAACTAACTAGCTACTTATAAATATGAATTCTCTGGATAATTTCGCTGATTAATCAGTGACTAATTCACAGGGATAGTCGATCAAATGCCATAGGTCGAGTAATTTGTCTTTTACAGCAAAGAGAACTAATGTAAAAAAATATACAGATATATTTGTCATAAAAACAAAGAAAAGCACAATAAAGAGATATTTTAGAGAGAGAGAAAAAAACAACCAACCCTTATTTCTATATAATTGACTTACTTGGATCAATTATGTTTCCATACAGAAGACTCAAAGTAAGCATCACCGATAACTCCCCCATTACACCTGGTTCTCTCAACGTTCAGCTAGAGTACTGTTTGACATAACATACAAAGTAGGTAAATATACAACTCATTAATAAGTCAATCAAATTAAAATTTTGTAATGATGAATTATTCAAATTAACAATTATTAGATAGTTACCAATCAAACTTGTAATGAAATGTGTCGAAATGACAAACAACCAATCAACCGTGAACAATGGTTGAGTAATATGGTGAATGAAACGATGCTGCTTGTACAGGTTATCAAAATACTCAGTGTTATCATTATCAAATGTTCAACTAACTGTAAATATAAAAAAGAAGATGTGGTATGATTGCCAATGAGACAACTATCCACAAAAGACCAAAATGACACAAACATTAATAACAACTATAGGTCACCATACGGCCTTCAACAATAAGCAAAGCCCATACAGCATAGACAGCTATAAAAGGTCCCTATAAGACAATGTGAAACAATTCAAACGAGAAATTTAACGGCCTTATTTATGTAAAAACATGAACGAAAGACAAAAATGTAACACATAAACAAACGACAACAACAGAATTACAGGCTCCTGACTTGGAACAGGCACATACATAAATAATGTGGTGGGGTTAAACATGTTTAAACATGTAAAGTTGGTAAACAACAATTCTAACCTTACGGATTTTGATTTTTTTTTCATTCTGGACTTAATGGACTTTCCGTTTTGATTTTTTTTGGCTATTTGACTCTTTTTCTACACATGGAACTCCAAGATGAAAATAAGGCTTAACTCTTTAGTTCAGTCGCAGACCTGTAATGTCGCTGGTATGATGAGGTATGACTGCAAGTGCAATAAGTATCTACCAATGAGTAAAAGAGGTACGAAAGATACCAAAGGGACAGTAAAATTCATAAATCTAAAACAAACTGACAACGCCAAGGCTAAAAATGAAAAAGACAAACAGAAAAACAATAGTACATATGACACAACATAGAAAATGTAAAGAATAAACAACACGAACCCAACCAAAAACCAGGGGTGATCTCACGTGCTCCGGAAGGGTAAGCAGATCCTGCTCCACATGTTGCACCCGTCGTGTTGCTTATGTGATTACAAATCCGGTAAATAGTCTAATTCGGTAGGTCACATTCATAACATTTATAAAGCCAAACAAGTAAAAAGATGAAGAGCATTGAGGATCCAAAATTTCAAAAAGTTGTGCTAATACGGCCATTATAACGATTTTGATATGAACGTCACTAATGAGTCTTATGTAGACGAAATGCGCGTCTTGCATAGTAAATTATAATCCTGGTACCTTTGATAATTATTTGACAAAAGAGTAACACATATGATAGATCTTAATTATCTAAGCAAAATTAATTTATGTTTTAAATCATCTTTTCTTAACTAATTCACATATATTTCAATTAAATATATGGTACATAGTAGTATGAATGTAAGGTGAACTATACCAAATTGTATATTCAAATTTATACATCGAAAAGAAACTGACCCTGTCATGGCACAGACTAAAAAAGATACACTTACAAACAACAACAAAAAAAACCCCACACAACATAGAATACTGAAGGCTGGGCAAGATGCCACCTCCAAAAAAAGGTCACATTTGAGGAAAAGAGGGTGGCATTCCTGTAACGACTTTTGGAACATATCCGTCGTCCTCATCCAACCGGTGAAAAGTAAAAACACAAAAATACTGAACTCCGAGGAAAATTCAAAAAGGAAAATCCAAAATCAAAAGGCAAAATCAAAAGTCCAAACACATCAAACGAATGGATAACAACTGTCACATTCCTGACTTGGTACAGGCATTTTCTAATGTAGAAAATGGTGGATTGAACCTGGTTTTATAGCTAGCTAAACCTCTCACTTGTATGACAGCCGTATCAAATTCCATTACATTGTCAACGATGTATGAACAAAACAAACATACTCAAAGAAAACAAATGTCAAAAATAGGTGTACAGCAGTCAAATGAAGTGTCCCTAAATTGTTAAAGGGGTGATTCTAACTTCTCCGCTTTGAACCTTTAGTTAAATAGTTTCTTGTAAGCTATAACCCTCTTTCAAGGAAATCAAGATACGAAATTCAAATTCTAGAATACCCTATTAACTGGGAGATTGTTACTCCTTATACTGGAGGTGCTTACATATCACTATACTATTCGAGGTCTTATTATTAGAAAATCTGAAAACTGACAACTGATAAAACGAAAATCGGCCAAAAGTAACGTTAAATCAGGACAACGAATCAGATATGTGCATAAGGGGATACGATACATTCATGGTATGTTATGTACATTTTACTTAGAAACATTTGCGTTGATAATTAAATTTACTGTTTCAATTCTATGAACGGCGTCAGATACTTTTGACAGTTTACGTACACAGAAACATTGGTGACGATAGAAAGCCATAGTCATCGTGTATTTAGTGTAACGATTAGCACTTGTGCATTTAGTTCATAAATCAATAGGATAAATACTGCCAATCCTCATGTTCTAATTAAAATTAATGTGCAGTTGCCCTTAATAAATGTTATTCTGTAATAAATTGACACACTAACATAGATATGATATAGACATTTAATCTTAATGAATAAAGTTTTGAGGTAGCATTCGATCATAAATCAGACACCACTGACGCAATAAATTATTGAATATAGTAAGGCTGTGATTTAATTGATAAACCTTCCACACCTTATATGACAAAGTTTAATAGTCTCGCTATTACAAGTTCGTGTATCATTTGATTAGCGTGATTAAGTCAGGTATTTTTGAACAGAAAGGAACGGCGTCATTTTTTGTTAGATTTTTACTTAATATAATTATTCATTAAAATTAAAGTTTTGTAAGTTGATGAACTCATGATGTCCAATGATGAAATAACCTTCATCAGGCTACTCCTTTTGTTTAACCATGTGAAGAATATGGAATAGCTACCAAACGTAGAAATAATCATGGCTATTTAATATTTGAAATTTAACAGGAAAAACAGTGTAATATAAGTAGCAGGTTATACACTTTGTTTTTTAAATTTTTATGAAAAGTTGAACTTGAAAGATTCAGGTTCTGCAATATATTTATATTTCCCTTAATCCTCTTTTGTACTTTCCGATCTTAGCGTAAGCGCATGTCCATTATCGTGTTTGATTTTTAAATGTTTACCTCGAGTCTGATATATGCGGACATCTTCGTACCAGAATCTGTGACAATCAAGAGGATTTAATTTTGAAATTATGAACTTCTCCAACCTTAACAGCAATATACCAGCTTCAACTGACTAATGCATACACATTTCCCTAATCATTCGTTATTTAAGAGCTTACACTGCTTCTCAGACATTATGCAACGTTAATAATGTCCGAGCAGAATTTTGATGAACCAGGGTTATGTAAAGAACGTCTCGCCCTTTTTAGAGAATGTACAAGGAAAGATACATATTTACTTCACAAATAAAATAGGATGGTCGTGAAATATATATTCAAGACACTGACGTTGTTTATCATCTTGATTATTTGTTGAAACCTTTTTTTTTTTCTTTTTGTTTTTAGACTTTACAGTTTAGTTCATTTTTAGTTATATCTTTTTGGCGTTGCGTGGCTTGGTATTTATACATTGTGTTATTGTTCTATGGTTATATGTGTTGTCTTGTTTTGAACTTTTGTCTGTTTAGTCTATAGAGTGTCTACATGCCAGTTAGTTTTCTTTGTTGACATAGTTGTTTGTTTATAGAGCTAAGAAGATTCTAACACAACGTGGAGACTTCTGTTCCACAACTTAAAGTGCCCCAATGTTTGACATTTTTACCTATAATGTCTGCTTTGCTAACACAGTGTTGTCAACGTAATGTTATGCGACTGCTATGTTTGGCTGGTATTGAAACCAGTTAAATAAGAATTTTCTACATAAGAAAAAAACTGTATCAAGTTAGAAATATGACGAATGTTTCTCAATTTGTTTGATTTGTTATAAATTTGCCATTTGTTGAAGGACTTTACGTTTTGAGCTTTCCTTGAAATTCAGTATATTTGTTTTTGAACTTTTTATTATAAACTCCTTTTTTGTAAGTTCAATCACGAAAAAAAAATACGGATAAGAACTACGAAAACAATTTTTCCAAATAAATCTTTTTTTCTCAGCTAACAAGCGACATGCAGCTTAGTATTCGATCCTTTGATACCAGTATAGTCGTTTAATCAATCCTTTGTGGGTTGATTTGAAAAAAAAACATACATAAATAAGCCATGAATGTGGTTGTTAAATTTGAAAGATGCTTTATTTGTGCTTCTTTGTTAAATACTTGCGTTTTTGTTCTGATTGAAAATCACACGGTGATTATTGCCTTTTGTGTCTGATTTGCTCACGCATCGTTGAAGATGTAATAGAGTTAGATGCGACTGTCATACGGAAGAGAGGTTTAGTGCTATGAATCAGGTTTAATCCACCATATTTTACATTTGAAAGTGCCTTTGTTAAGTCAGGAATATGAGAGTTAATTGTTGTCCATTCATTTGATTTTGCCATTAGGCACTTTCCTCTTTGAATTTTCCTCGGAGTTCAGTATGTTTGTGATTTACTTTTTAATTTGTTCTTAAATTAATTGTGCCATATTCTCAATTGCGACAATTATACTGAGGAATAATTATATTGGCGATTGGTGGGTAAATGTAACCAGATCATTATTTTGTCATCGTACCCGGTATCGCTTTTCTTGGATTTTATGTGATCTCCTTAGATTTTGTTTGTTGCTTCAAGTAAGTCTTTTTTCAATATCGGTTTACGAGATTAAGACATCGATCGATTGCTTCAGATTAAATTGAACTAATTTGCCACAGACAACAAATATACCAACAAATTATTAGAAAATAATATCAAATTTAAAGAAAAAAAATAATTTTCGAAATAAAGAAGCCATGCATGTATTCACCCTAGCATGTACTGCTATGATTGGCATACAGTTATTTCTTTTTTTCAAAATAAAAGTATATTTTCCAAATCACGTTTCTAACTTAGATTTTGTTAAGGACAAAGGCAAACACCTAGATTGGACATACTATATCCTTACCATTTATATTTTGTTCAGGACAAAGACAAACACTTATACTGGACATACTATATCCTTACCATTTATATTTTGTTCAGGACAAAGACAAACACTTATACTGGACATACCATATCCTTACCATTTATATTTTGTTCAGGACAAAGACAAACACTTATACTGGACATACTATATCCTTACCATTTATATTTTGTTCAGGACAAAGACAAACACTTATACTGGACATACTATATCCTTACCATTTAGATTTTGTTCAGGACAAAGACAAACACTTATACTGGACATACTATATCCTTACCATTTATATTTTGTTAAGGACAAAGGCAAACACCTAGATTGGACATACTATATCCTTACCATTTATATTTTGTTCAGGACAAAGACAAACACTTATACTGGTCATACTATATCCTTACCATTTATATTTTGTTCAGGACAAAGACAAACACTTATACTGGACATACTATATCCTTACCATTTATATTTTGTTCAGGACAAAGACAAACACTTATACTGGACATACTATATCCTTACAATTTAGATTTTGTTCAGGACAAAGACAAACATTTATACTGGACATACTATATCCTTACCATTTAGATTTTGTTCAGGACAAAGACAAACACTTATACTGGACATACTATATCCTTACCATTTAGATTTTGTTCAGGACAAAGACAAACACTTATACTGGACATACTATATCCTTACCATTTAGATTTTGTTCAGGACAAAGACAAACACTTATACTGGACATACCATATCCTTACCATTTATATTTTGTTCAGGACAAAGACAAACACTTATACTGGACATACTATATCCTTACCATTTATATTTTGTTCAGGACAAAGACAAACACTTATACTGGACATACTATATCCTTACCATTTAGATTTTGTTCAGGACAAAGACAAACACTTATACTGGACATACTTTATCCTTACCATTTATATTTTGTTAAGGACAAAGGCAAACACCTAGATTGGACATACTATATCCTTACCATTTATATTTTGTTCAGGACAAAGACAAACACTTATACTGGTCATACTATATCCTTACCATTTATATTTTGTTCAGGACAAAGACAAACACTTATACTGGACATACTATATCCTTACCATTTATATTTTGTTCAGGACAAAGACAAACACTTATACTGGACATACTATATCCTTACCATTTAGATTTTGTTCAGGACAAAGACAAACATTTATACTGGACATACTATATCCTTACCATTTATATTTTGTTCAGGACAAAGACAAACACTTATACTGGACATGCTATATCCTTACCATTTAGATTTTGTTCAGGACAAAGACAAACACTTATACTGGACATACTATATCCTTACCATTTAGATTTTGTTCAGGACAAAGACAAACACTTATACTGGACATACTATATCCTTACCATTTATATTTTGTTAAGGACAAAGGCAAACACCTAGATTGGACATACTATATCCTTACCATTTATATTTTGTTCAGGACAAAGACAAACACTTATACTGGTCATACTATATCCTTACCATTTATATTTTGTTCAGGACAAAGACAAACACCTATACTGGACATACTATATCCTTACCATTTATATTTTGTTCAGGACAAAGACAAACACTTATACTGGACATACTATATCCTTACCATTTATATTTTGTTCAGGACAAAGACAAACACTTATACTGGACATACTATATCCTTACCATTTATATTTTGTTCAGGACAAAGACAAACACTTATACTGGACATACTATATCCTTACCATTTATATTTTGTTCAGGACAAAGACAAACACTTATACTGGACATACTATATCCTTACCATTTATATTTTGTTCAGGACAAAGACAAACACTTATACTGGACATACTATATCCTTACCATTTAGATTTTGTTCAGGACAAAGACAAACACTTATACTGGACATACTATATCCTTACCATTTAGATTTTGTTCAGGACAAAGACAAACACTTATACTGGACATACTATATCCTTACCATTTATATTTTGTTAAGGACAAAGGCAAACACCTAGATTGGACATACTATATCCTTACCATTTATATTTTGTTCAGGACAAAGACAAACACTTATACTGGACATACTATATCCTTACCATTTATATTTTGTTAAGGACAAAGGCAAACACCTAGATTGGACATACTATATCCTTACGATTTATATTTTGTTCAGGACAAAGACAAACACTTATACTGGTCATACTATATCCTTACCATTTATATTTTGTTCAGGACAAAGACAAACACCTATACTGGACATACTATATCCTTACCATTTATATTTTGTTAAGGACAAAGGCAAACACCTAGATTGGACATACTATATCCTTACCATTTATATTTTGTTCAGGACAAAGACAAACACTTATACTGGACATACTATATCCTTACCATTTATATTTTGTTAAGGACAAAGGCAAACACCTAGATTGGACATACTATATCCTTACGATTTATATTTTGTTCAGGACAAAGACAAACACTTATACTGGTCATACTATATCCTTACCATTTATATTTTGTTCAGGACAAAGACAAACACCTATACTGGACATACTATATCCTTACCATTTATATTTTGTTAAGGACAAAGGCAAACACCTAGATTGGACATACTATATCCTTACCATTTATATTTTGTTCAGGACAAAGACAAACACTTATACTGGACATACTATATCCTTACCATTTATATTTTGTTCAGGACAAAGACAAACACTTATACTGGTCATACTATATCCTTACCATTTATATTTTGTTCAGGACAAAGACAAACACTTATACTGGACATACTATATCCTTACCATTTATATTTTGTTCAGGACAAAGACAAACACTTATACTGGACATACTATATCCTTACCATTTATATTTTGTTAAGGACAAAGGCAAACACCTAGATTGGACATACTATATCCTTACCATTTATATTTTGTTCAGGACAAAGACAAACACTTATACTGGTCATACTATATCCTTACCATTTATATTTTGTTCAGGACAAAGACAAACACTTATACTGGACATACTATATCCTTACCATTTAGATTTTGTTCAGGACAAAGACAAACACTTATACTGGACATACTATATCCTTACCATTTAGATTTTGTTCAGGACAAAGACGAACACTTATACTGGACATACTATATCCTTACCATTTATATTTTGTTAAGGACAAAGGCAAACACCTAGATTGGACATACTATATCCTTACCATTTATATTTTATTCAGGACAAAGACAAACACTTATACTGGACATACTATATCCTTACCATTTATATTTTGTTAAGGACAAAGGCAAACACCTAGATTGGACATACTATATCCTTACCATTTATATTTTGTTCAGGACAAAGACAAACACTTATACTGGTCATACTATATCCTTACCATTTATATTTTGTTCAGGACAAAGACAAACACCTATACTGGACATACTATATCCTTACCATTTATATTTTGTTAAGGACAAAGGCAAACACCTAGATTGGACATACTATATCCTTACCATTTATATTTTGTTCAGGACAAAGACAAACACTTATACTGGACATACTATATCCTTACCATTTATATTTTGTTCAGGACAAAGACAAACACTTATACTGGTCATACTATATCCTTACCATTTATATTTTGTTCAGGACAAAGACAAACACTTATACTGGACATACTATATCCTTACCATTTATATTTTGTTCAGGACAAAGACAAACACTTATACTGGACATACTATATCCTTACCATTTATATTTTGTTCAGGACAAAGACAAACACTTATACTGGACATACTATATCCTTACCATTTATATTTTGTTCAGGACAAAGACAAACACTTATACTGGACATACTATATCCTTACCATTTATATTTTGTTCAGGACAAAGACAAACACTTATACTGGACATACTATATCCTTACCATTTATATTTTGTTCAGGACAAAGACAAACACTTATACTGGACATACTATATCCTTACCATTTAGATTTTGTTCAGGACAAAGACAAACACTTATACTGGACATACTATATCCTTACCATTTAGATTTTGTTCAGGACAAAGACGAACACTTATACTGGACATACTATATCCTTACCATTTATATTTTGTTAAGGACAAAGGCAAACACCTAGATTGGACATACTATATCCTTACCATTTATATTTTATTCAGGACAAAGACAAACACTTATACTGGACATACTATATCCTTACCATTTATATTTTGTTAAGGACAAAGGCAAACACCTAGATTGGACATACTATATCCTTACCATTTATATTTTGTTCAGGACAAAGACAAACACTTATACTGGTCATACTATATCCTTACCATTTATATTTTGTTCAGGACAAAGACAAACACCTATACTGGACATACTATATCCTTACCATTTATATTTTGTTAAGGACAAAGGCAAACACCTAGATTGGACATACTATATCCTTACCATTTATATTTTGTTCAGGACAAAGACAAACACTTATACTGGACATACTATATCCTTACCATTTATATTTTGTTCAGGACAAAGACAAACACTTATACTGGTCATACTATATCCTTACCATTTATATTTTGTTCAGGACAAAGACAAACACTTATACTGGACATACTATATCCTTACCATTTATATTTTGTTCAGGACAAAGACAAACACTTATACTGGACATACTATATCCTTACCATTTATATTTTGTTCAGGACAAAGACAAACACTTATACTGGACATACTATATCCTTACCATTTAGATTTTGTTCAGGACAAAGACAAACATTTATACTGGACATACTATATCCTTACCATTTATATTTTGTTCAGGACAAAGACAAACACTTATACTGGACATACTATATCCTTACCATTTAGATTTTGTTCAGGACAAAGACAAACACTTATACTGGACATACTATATCCTTACCATTTAGATTTTGTTCAGGACAAAGACAAACACTTATAGTGGACATACTATATCCTTACCATTTATATTTTGTTCAGGACAAAGACAAACACCTAGAATTAACATACTGTATCCTAACCTACATTATCCTGAAGTAATATATTTTGCAACATCGTTTTCGTACATGTTAATGCACTGAAGAATATTTAGTTGCTCATTATAAACCATGGTGACTCTACTGGCTACGCGTAGGCAAACTTAAATATTACACAAGTTTTGTTCCCGTTGCAAAAATACTTTAATTGAAAAACAGTTGGTTATTTGGCCATGATGAAGTCGGGCATTAAAATCATCTAAAAACCACTACTTTTAATATTAGTATATTTCTTTGAACATCCTCCTTTACACAGGCAAATTTCACTCACAACAATTTCACGTGAATTTAAATTCATGTGAATCTTACATGAAGTTCACATGAATAACACCTCAAACTAGCTTATACGTGAAATTCATGTGAAATCAGTTTTTGTGGGTTTCTTGTGAATCTCATGTAAAAATCATGTGAATTTGCCATGAAAATCACGTAAATTTCACATGAATTTTTAAAATAGAGTACTAGTATTTCAAATAACATCTGAGTATTCAAATTTAATCAAAATCATGAAAAATAGAAAAAAAACCTGTTGTAAATTTCACGTGAAATTCATGTGATAAATTTCACATCAGATTCATATGAATCTCAATTTACGTGAAATTCACATGAACATTTTCACGTGAGTTTTATGTATAAGATCGATTGAGGTGAATCTCACGTGAATTTTTTTATTTGAATTTCATGTGAGATTCATGTGAAATTAATGTGAGCAAATTTTGCCTGTGTATATATAACAAAAGCAAATAAGAATTGTAAAGACGAAGAGAAATAGTCGAATGGGAGATTTTTCCAATGATCAAATCCAATCGACTTAATGTTTGACGTAATTATATGCCCAATTAACACGTGCTTATATAAATAGTTATAATATAAATCATGTAAAGCTTTACATTAAAATCAAAATTAAAAATGTCAAATAAACATGAATTACTGACATTTTTGTAATTTCTGACATCAAAATTGATTAATTTATTGACTTCATATGGTTTAGTCGCATCAAATTACATAATATATACAGTTTGATTTCCGTGGACAAGATGGGGAAAATCCCAATTGTACTAAAGTTTAATTCATCCACAATTTACTATTTTTATGAAAATCACCAATTTATTTATTGATTGATAATAAAGACATAAATCACATTTCTGTCAATTAAAATATATCTGATTTTGATTTAAAACGTTATGTCAATGAATCAAAATATATATTGCGAAGGTGGATATGATATAAATGGAGTCATATATATAGAGGTGTATTCAAAATTCTTACATCATAGTTACTGTGTTACATTGTATTGAATGCAATCTCTTTGTTTCAATGCTTAAACAAACAAAAAAATCTTTTCTGATTTAACTTTCATCAGGAACGCTTACAGCCGATCTTTTAAAACCGAAAATGTATGAGAGCCGAAACATTTGAAAAGCTATAAGAAAAACTGATTACCTAAAAAAAATGCCAACTTAGCGACAGAGGGGTTAAGGTTAACTATATTTATTATTTTAAAATTTATTTTTAGGACATTTTTTGGACGGTGGTTTGTAAATCATGTCATTACCAAAGCACTGACTACTTCAAAAAGTAAAATCACAGAAATACCGAACTCCGAGATTAATTTAAAACAGAAAGTCCTTAATAAAATGGCTAAAACACATCAACGAACTGATAACAGCTGTCATGTTCCGGACCTGGGACAGTCATTTCTTATGTAGAAAAAAGTCCATTGAACCTGAGCTGATAATACCCTTGGAAACTGTCAGTCCACCGACAGTATATTAATGATATAACAACTAATCACTGATAGCCAGTTATCATTATTCCTTTTTAATTCATCATGAATGTAAATGTTTGGTAAACACAGATTTATGTTTCCTCTTTAAAGTCGGTAAAACATAATTCTTGAAAATTACACTTATTTCTATAATATTGTCAACATTGGTTGAAATACAAATGCCAGACATATTCATCTATAGCTACAACATATATGTTGAATCACGTGGATTACTTCTATAACTATGTTTCGTATTTCAGCCGGCAATAAATCTCTCAATTATTACTGACACTTACTTTCACTTCCCTCAAGTATCCTAGTCTACCAAAATACTGCCCCAGAGTTAAGCAAAATAGCCCGCATTGAATTCGACAAAACCTAAGTTTTATTATTACTGTCACAAAAGGGTAATTAAAATATCAAGAACGTCTAAAAATGACAACGGGTCCTTTAAAAAGAGACAAAAAAGACCATAGGGACAGTAACTCTCGTAGATTGAAAATAAAAATATAAAGACAAACAGACAAATAATAATACAGAAGTCCCAACACAGAAAAATAAGGACTAAGCAACACGAACCCCACTAAAACTGGGAGTGATCTCATATGCTCCGAAAGGGTAACAGATCCTGCTCCACATGCGGCACCCGTTATGTTGCTTACTTTGTTACAAATCCGGTAAATAGTCGGTAGGTCACATTCGTGAAAAAGGGAAGGGTAGTGTAGTTACGACATATCCTATATCATCTGTGAAACGGTTATTTATCAAGGTGTTTCAAATGACGCAAGAGATTTATTGACATAAACAAGATAATTCCTCATTTAACTCGAGGTTATGTTAAGGGCCTTACGTGCAATATGGTGGAAGCCCTTTTTCTGTATTGAGGCCTTACTGTGACTTCGACATGAAAAAAACCCTCTTTTTTTCAACCTATTCTGTATATTTGTTCTGCAACCACATTGTTGTCGCTTTTATAGAACTGTATACGACTGTCAGACCAGTGAGAGGTTCAAGCTAGCTACAAAACCAGGTTTAATCTACTATTTTCTACATTAGGAAATGCTTGAACCAATGAATATGACGGTTGTTTTCCATTCGTTTAATGTGTATGAGCTTTTAACTTTGCAATATGGTTAGGGACTTTCATGGGAGTTCGGTATTTTTGCTTACTTACTACTGTTCCAGGTAACATGGGAGTTTGTACGCTTTCAATGTTTAACTCTTTTACATTATCTACTGTGAGTCTTATTTGTTTTTTGTTTTGTTTTTTTTGTTTTGTTGTTTTGCCATAAATCTGGCCGTTGGGGTTTCATGGTTGATTTTTTTTTATCACATCATATCTTGTCCTATAAAAGCTGGGATTATGGTATGAATATGACATTTTAAACTAAACAAAACACTCATAAAAAACAACATCCAATTAGTCACGATAATTAACTAATGTGTGAAATATCCTGAGGTAAGAATTTGGAAATAATTTTGTCTTGAGTCGTATTGTCAAATGAATACTTACATCATATATTTGTTACTATGACAGTAGGCCAGAATCAAGATACAAGTTTATCAAGTTAACTTTTAAACTTATTTAATGATTTTAAAATGTTAGTTTGAATTTGATAAATTACTTTGGAAAATTAATTAAAATACTAACATGAGACAAAATTTGTAATTATAAAATGATTGAAGGAATTTGTTTTGAAATTGTAAGTTAACTAATTGCATATCATTTAAAGAAAATTGACCCTATGTCTGTTGTATATTGTCACTGCACAATAACTGTGCTTTTTGAAAGACATAACTAAAAATACTTAAACCAAAATAGAACAGTCAAAGCAGTCAAAGTTCGAGATTGTTAGGAGAATTTTGATCTTAGATTTGGCACAAAAAATAATTAAATAATTTATATCAAACAGCATCGTACCAATATATACCAGTACACGTCACAACTACAGAAATATACCTGTGTGAAAAACGTTTAACCATATCGTTTTATAATATTAAAATATACGTCTGATATGATTCAATACGAAACAAATCCACAAAACAAATAAATCAATCAAAACAACTGTGTAGTGTTTTTCCCCCATATATCAATTTTACCTCAACTTTAAATTTAGTACCCAATTTGAAAACTGAATCATGAAAACTCAAAGTTATTGGTCTTTACACCACATTTACCACAAACAAAAAATTAGAACATGTGACTGACTAAAGACATGCCATCAACAAAACACAACATATGTGTTGAACTAAAATTTTGGCAGTTTACATATTAATTTTCCCACAACCAAGCACTTTTCGTGACAACAGTATGAACTTTTAATTTTTATTAGGATTTATTGATCATGGTTCATCTATGCTAATCATAAAACATAAACTCATGAAGTAAAAATTCAAATTAAATATTAAATAAATAAAATTTACAAATAGACAACATGTCAGTTTAAAAAGACAATTTGCAATTTGTGCTAAGGACTGATAAGCAGATCCTGCTTCACATATTGCATTCGTCGTGATGTAAGTACAAACACAGTAAAATGTCAAAGTCAGTAGGTCATATTCGAGAAAAGGGAATGAGATTATGCAACCTTCTGAACTATGTAGTAATAATAAGAAAGAAAATTGCTGAACATTTGCATATAGGCCATTGTTTGTCTTATGAAATCAAATATGTTATAAAAAAATATACCTTCATGTGCTACTTTTTGAGTAAAATGAGGACCAAATTTATTCCTTTCGACAGAAATACATAACTTTTTTGTTTTAAAAGATGAACACAAGCAGTTTTCTGTTAAACTATTTGTAAATTCTGTTTTATATAAATGATCTTTAAATATGTGCAATTTGTTTTTCAAATAACTCATATTAATCGAATGTTCACGAATGAAGATAAAAAAACAAATTGTTTTGCTGAATATTTATCAATTTTCAAAAATGCACTATTTATGGTTTCAAGAAAATTAGCACACATAATCTTGTTACCTAATCAAACCAAATGGCAAAAAGGGGTCCATGAACTCGTTTTTAAGTTAGGTATGTTTGAATGATAAAAATCAGTCGAAAACTGAATCTTTGTCCGATAAGTTATAGTTTGACGTCGCGAAAATAACAATTTACGTTAGCAACGTCATAACCTCCCCTGTAACTGTATCGTATGCCTTTAACATCCATGGGATTCTTTTGTGGACCCGTCTGAATCAACAGCCGATATTCAGTCTCCCTATCTTGTAATTTCTACGTTTAGACCAGTGTTTTTCTTTTAGTATGTGTAAAATGAAGTGCTTTGCGAAATTTGGACTCCAGGAAACTATTGTTTTGATATATTTAAAAGACACTCTACCATCTACATTGTATTAAAAATACAGCTTCCATTTGTTTTATACTTTCTTCGTGTAGGGCCTAGTGACATAGTGACAAATAACGTAAATAAGAACAATAGTCATCAAAGGTACCAGGATTATATTTTAGTACGCAAGACGCGCGTTTTGTCTACATAAGACTCATCAGTGACGCTCATATCAAAATATTTATACAGCCAAACAAGTTCAAAGTGGAAGAGTATTGAGGGTAAAATATTTCCAAAAGGTTGTACCAAATATGGCTAAGGTAATCCTTGCCTGGAATAAGAAAATCCTTAGTTTTTCGAAAAATTTAAAGTTTTGTAAACTGGAAATTTGTTCAAATTATTGATATTCATGTCAACACCCAAAAGGTTGACTATTGGGCTGGTGATGCCCTCGGGGACGAAACGTCCACCAGCAGTGGCATCGACCCAGTGGTGTAAATACTTGTAACAGAAACTGAATGGTGAGCTGATATGCTCTGTAAATATATGCAACATTTACGTTCTGCGACTGGAATCTACCCAACAACATTAATAAATTGTGTTTCTGCACTCGCAATTCAATAGAATACCACCGCATGACTTTTTTTTCCAAATTAAATTAATTACTTGTAGAAGACTACCATAGCATACACACAGAGTATATATGTAAAAGAGAAAAAACAAAAATATCGAATTCCGAGGAAATCCTAACCAGAAAGTCCGTAAGCAAATCGGAAAAATCAAAAGGTCAAATAGATATCTAACGAATGGATAACAACTGTGATTTTCCTGAATTTGTAGAGGAATTTTCTGTTGTAGAAATTGGTGGATATAACCTGGTTTTATAGCTAGCTAAACCTCTCACCTATAAAAGCTCCATAGAATTCCATTATATATTATTTGTTAAATTGATTTGCGTTATTTCTTTAATATATCTTATCATATACGTTATTTTGTTTTGTTACATTTTAATGTTGTGTCGTCATTTTCTTGTATTAAATGCGTTTCCCTCGGTTTTGGTTTATGACACGGATTTGTTTTTGTCTATCGATTTATGAGTTTTGAACATCGGTATACTACTGTTGCTTTTATTTACCCAATATGCCTTTTTCATTTGTAATATCTAGAAAATATGAAGAATATATCTCATCTTTTTCAGTCCAATGTAGTATTACTATTAAATTGCAATATGCTCATGTTTATTATATTTTTTTTTAATTAAATATCTTAGTTGATAGGTGCAGATGTTCATTAGCATCTGAAACCTATTTTGACGTCATACTTAACAGTGATTATGTTGAGATAGACTTTTATAAAAGACGTAGTACATTGGATGACCTGACAGGAGTGACATGCGCATAACTGTTTATATTGTTTTTGAATAATTCTTTAAACGTTTAAGTTATTAATAACCCCTTGTCTCAATTTTTATATTGTGGACTGAATAATAAGTACATTTTTTTTAACAATGCAATAAATAACCAGTACTGCTGTCCGAAATGAAATGACATTAGGTTGATATAAATATGAATATGTTAGATATAAGTATATCAAATTACGTAAAAACACAAGTTTTTCAGTAAAATAAAATAACTTACTAATATCATGAATATGCTATAATATTATTTTTAGATATAGAATTTTTTATTCAAACAAATTAATAATTTTCTAATTGAAAAAAAGTAATTTTCAATACATATACGATATAGTGTAATACCTTTTAACTTTTAAGGACCATTTTAACCCTAAAAAAATCCTTATTATTGATTTGATAAAAGTCGATAATGGTTGATATCGAATATTTCGTATGAACTTATAAAACATTATCTAAATTTTATAATTCATGTACATTTACGAACATCAAATACAATAGTGTACTAATAAATTTCTTAAAAAGACAGCTTCAAGCATTTTAAAGTATATAGTATATATGAAACGTAACGCTCAAGCCCTATATATCTTATGATAAATGGAAAAAGATGAAATATATTTCTTTGCATATTTATAACATCAATCTTCTTACCTTGATGCAAGGGGAAGGAATCACCTATATAAGATGGGCTGTATCGCCAGCAGATTGTTTTTCCTTATAATCACGTGATAGCGTAATGTACCAGTATAGCAATTTAAATTTTGTCAGATTAAGATATATCAAACTTCAAGATTATACAAGGATAAAAGTACATGTCCTATAAATATTAAAAAAAAAATGCATTGCATATATAAAAACATATTTTTTTAAGCAGGATTGTTCGGCCAATAAATATTTTACCCTTTAAAACTAAAGTTGTTTTACCGGAGGTAGAGCATAGCATAGACAATTAGGCAGCAACCATTTGATCGTTTCCTGGGGGCTATGGATTTTTTTCTGGACAAACTATTTTTTTGGCGACAAGTCGAAAACACTGAAAAAAAGAAGAAGTGGTATGATTGCCAATGCGACAACTCTCCACAAGAGACCAAAATGACACAAAAATTAACAACTATAGGTCACCGTTAAAGGTTATCTAGTTATTAAACCCTTTTTTTCATCCATTTTCCGAACACTTAAAACGTCAGGAATATGACAGTTTTTCAATCGGTCTATAAGTTAATATAATCTGACGTTTGATTTTGTCAGGATATATGGACTACTTCCTCCTTTTTAATATACCCTGGATTTAAATATTTGTGATAATCCTAATTTCTGTAAATTGATTGATATAAAACAACCATACGATAAATTTAAACACAATTGGGTTTTTTCTGTATCTGAGCTATTCAAGTTGGCATAACATTTTGAAATTCTTGGTTGTTTAGTTGAGGCTCGAAAAACTTAATGAGGAATAGTAAATAAAAATGATACAGTTCTGCGAATTGATAACTTTGTTTTGGCTGTAGAGTTTTACTCTGATACTTCACAGGCAAAATTTGCTCACATGAATTTCACATGAATCTCACAAAATTTAGATGTTATTTGAAATGCTCTATTTTAAATGTTTGTGTTAATTTCACATGAATTTTTTTTACGTGATTTTCATGTGAAATTCACATGAGTTTTACATTATATTCACAGGAAACTCACAAAAACTGATTTCACGTGAGTTTTACGTATAAGCTCGATTGAGCGCATTACCCTGAATTGCGATCTATATAGGACAAGGAGATACGGTATGGTTCGGATATGAGTTTATGAAAGTTTAATGTTGATGTTAGAAGTCAAAATTTCCCGTAAATTGTGTATCGTTTATCTTCTTAGTAATCATATTAATTAAGTATCGTCTTAAAATAGATTGATGACACACGTATTCAAATGACAGGAAAACAATCCAGCGTAACACTGCAATATGAAAATTTAACCTCAAACTATGACAAAATTGTTCACATATTTTCTTATCCATTCTTTTTTTCATGCGGGAGTTTCTCGCTGCATTGAGGACCTATCGGTGATCTGCTGTTGTCTGTTGTATGGTCGGATTACTGTCTCTTAGACACATTCCCCTTTTCCATTCTCAATTTAATATCAATTTAATGTTCGAATATGTACTCTGAAAACGCGTCAAATACACAATTAATCATTTGTTAGACGGATAATTTAAATTCAATGTGCGCTTGAACTTCGTACAAAAGAGACTTAACCGTAGTATACCGCTGTTCAAAACTCGTAAATCTACAGGCAAAAAACAAAATCAGAGTAGCAAACTTAAACTGAGGGAAACGCATTAAATATGAGAGGAGAACAACGACACAACATTAAAATGTAACACACACAGAAACGGACTAAGCATAAGACAAAATCCGATGAAAATAATAAATATAACATCAAAACCAAATACATGAATTTGGGATATAAAAGTACCGTGACACGTCTTATATAGTAATGTAAATGCACACTCAAATAAAAGAGAAAACAAACGACACAACGGAAACACAACGTTAAAATGTAACACACAGAAACGAAATATAATATAACAATGGCCATATTCCTGACTTGGTACGTCCCAGAAAAGAAAACAAAATAGCCTTCCCAGACGTCATAATTATTAGGACTAGTGGCATGCCAAACATTGCAAATTGCATAACAAGTTGAAATTGGTATATCGGTGGTTCAATTAATTTTTCACGAAAAACAATGTCTGATAAAAAAAGTATTTTGCTTAACAACAAATCAATGTAATTAAAAGAAAGATGACTTACATTACGCAAAAGCAAATTGTTCTTTCTGTTAGCTCCCCATTGTAAATAAAATGAATGCCCCTCATAAGGGAGACAACTAAAAGGGGATCTCTAATAACAGGGTCAATTGACGGGAATTGGCAAATAGCCTATTCATTTCAGGTTATACGACTTTTTTTTCAGTGCCATTTCAATAAGAAAGCTTCCTTTAGAATTTTTCATCGGCGTGCAGTATTTTGGTGATTTTTCTATTTATCAGTAATTTTAGTTCTTTCAATGTTTAGCAGGTTTTATTACGTTAAATATAAAAGATGGCTTTTACGGTTTTTATCAACAAAAATTTACATTTGTTTGTTTGAACACCACTGATTATTTCCTGGTCAATTTGAAACATATCTGAATAAGTATGCTTAATTCTGCGTCATTGATTTTTTTAGAAAGAACCATTAAAGCTGATCATACTAGGATTTATACAAATTTAAAAATCTGAAATCGATATAGAATCGACATAGAATAGCAAGTCCGATCAATTCCAATTCTATTTTCAGTTAAAAGGGAGATAACCTAATCTCAAACTGCATACTTGGAAATGGTTATTCCGGCATCTTTGGTCCTCAGAGCTCTTCAACTTCATAGGCTACTTCATTTTGCTTTTTCAATTTTCTTGATTCGAGCATCACCAATGAGTTTAGAAGACAAAACGCACGTGTACCGTTTGTAGCGTACGTAGTTTGAATTAATGTATCTATGATGATTAACGAAAAAAGATTTTGAAAGATTTTCCCAAATCTTTGAATTTATTAAAACTACCAAATTTGTTTATTTTGTTTTAAATTTGTTTATCTAAGTACGGATATTTGTTTCATCAATACGAAATCAAGTGTCGCCTTGAACTATGAGAATCTTATAATCATTATTCCTGGAAAAAATCTTTCTGTTTTCCATTATTTTCTATTCTTTTAAACCAAA
Source organism: Mytilus trossulus (assembly GCF_036588685.1). Classification (NCBI taxonomy): domain Eukaryota; kingdom Metazoa; phylum Mollusca; class Bivalvia; order Mytilida; family Mytilidae; genus Mytilus; species Mytilus trossulus. The sequence continues at coordinate 19,650,648 of NC_086380.1, forward strand.
CCTCATGAGTTTGACTAAGAGAACATATTTCTTCATTTTGTTATATTGTTATATCAACGGTTCTGTTGTTTTTTTCATCATCATCATCATCATCATCATCATCATCATCTACATTGCGGTTATGAGTTCGAACCCGCATGTGGCAGGTGTGTTCAACTCCTACCATAATTCACTAGATTGGCACTGCGACTTCCATAAAGAGACAAAAATACCCTTTTCAAAAAAGAAAAAGAAATAAAGAAAACACCCTTTGAAAACAGTTCGAACAAAAACTTCTACGGCCGCTAACTTAAAAAGTAAAAATGATCTCTGTTGAAATAATCGATTTGCCTTTGGAATTTACGTTAGTTCTAGTTTAACCTGAATAACGACGACGGTTGATAAACTTTTAATAGTGCAGGAATACATACGATCCTCTCTATCTGATAAATGACGTCATAAAGACGCACATAATTGACAAACTTTTGTCTATTGTATGATTGCGTCAATTTCAAACTCACAGACAAAATGATCATTTGTATCATACAAAATTATCGATGATAAAAAATGGATTCAAGTTTTCCTGGTAATGAAATAAAATTATTCCCATACAAAAAATTCAACTACCTTAACAAACATGATTGAAAAAAAATGATAGACGGAAGAAAAACATATTTTGCATTATAACAAATATTTTGTTGTACTTTTCTCCCCAATGCTCCTATTTAGGAAACGCAGGGAAAAAAACCCGCATCGATTATAAGTAATTTGTAATTATCTGTATGCACTGAAGTGGTTGTACTTTAACACGCAACCAAATGATTTGTTTTGGCAAAAGCAAGGAGGATCAGTAAACAAATAATTATCTATTTTTAGGTTGAATTGCAAAAACATTTGTTTTCTTGTGCTTAAACATCACGTAGCTAGATTGTCTTCAGTATAAGTGCATCATGTACTTATACCGAATGTCTTTAAAAGAATTAATGTTGCACATTAGACCTATGTACATTTGCTACCAGGAATTTTTTTTAAATCAACAAGTTCTCTTTGTGCTTTTCCGTACATTTGGAAAATAAAAGCAAATAAAACAGCCAAATTTACCATGTTGTACCACACCCTCAACCAGGAGATGCGAGCGTAATAATGGCATAATCTAAATCAAACACTTTTGTTATTTGTTATTTTCCAGTTCATAAAATATATGTTATTGTGTTTAACCCAATGCAACAACAACTCGGTCAAATCATACTGATTATATTGCATCGTTAATTATTTTAGCTTTTAATGCTCTCAAATAATACATGTTTTTTTTAACTTTCCAAACTTTCGCTTCAAGTATACCTGATGAAGTTCAATTAAATCTTGTGAGCATGAAAATCTGTGTCATTTCCTTTCATAAAATTAAGAAAGTTATTTCAATCAGTTTTAAACTATTGGATTATTGTGTCATTACTTTGAAATACATATTTACATCATTTCCTTCCTTTTCTGTAAATCAATTATTTGTTTTACTCAATAGTTTGGATAATTAAATCTAAATTAATTGATTGATTTGTGATTGCTTTACCACGCATCAGCACAAAAAGACTATATCGATGCGATCTGAACTTGTGGCTTATTTTCTTCATATCATTTTGATGCTTTTCGTGGTGTTCGGTGACCGTCTTTAGTTTCCATATAGAGTTTTTGCACCGTCTTCCGTCGTTTTGTTTTTTCCATTAATTTGATGGTCTCTCTACGACTTCGCTTTTTAATTATCTTTTCGATATCTCCCGCCTTTTTTTCAATTTCTTGACCTAAACGTTATCTATTTACGGTTCGGAGATTACCATTTTCTTGAGTTTCTTTTGAAACGAAGTGCAAATCTCTTTATATCGCAAGTAGATGCGTTCTCTTATCTCAATGACAATTCTATCTTTTTGTAGATATTGACATCATGAGTTGAGTGACCTTATCAGTGTCGCGGGTAAGCTGTTTCTCGCTTGTCAAATGACATCTGGTGGGACTCGAACTATTGTCGAATTTGATTAGTATTTCAAACATATGGCTAAATTTCATTGCCAAATCCATATGGCAGTAATAGCCTTCGGTCGAAAGTGTTCTTTTTGTATGACGTCACGTTTATCATAACGTTGATGTACCAAAATCATTTCAAATTTACAATCTTTGATACTATTTTTATATCTTTTTCTTTATGAAATGCATTGGTTTATATAAATGTAGAATATGTACACAGTTTAAGTTTTAATTTTATGCTTAATGGAACAAGAAACAAATTGTTCTGGTTATTCAAATGTTCGTACCGTCAAATCTTGTTGCCTTTCAAAATTGGGACATACCGGTTGTTTGATTTTAGTGTAATTTAAGTGGATGTCGTGAGAATCAACTTACATCAGACATTTTACTATTTCCTAGATTACACTTTTCTATTGTCGTCGATCTGATTGCAGGTTCAATTATATACATGCGGCATTGTTCCGAATATTTTACGTGTACTAATGAAAACAAATTATGATACCAAAATGAGAGCATGGTGCCTCAGAGGCAATCATACCTTATCAATGGACCACATATTTAAGGAAAACTTTGGAATTCGAGTTGTGAATATATTTATATTTAGCTCATCTTAATTAATTGGCACAATAAACGTTAACCCACCACCTTTTTTGTCTACAAATATTATTTTCTTTTGATGGTATCTATTATTTAAAAGGATAATAAAAATCAAACATTTACTGGACCTTCAAAGCTAATGAAGAACATATTGCCAAGTAAAATCACGAAAGTACTGAATTCCGAGATAAATTCAAAACAAATATTCCCTAATCAAACGGTAAAATCAAAAGCTCAAACACATCAAACCTACACTCTAAGATAAAAATTGTCACATTTCTGACTTCGTACAGGCATTTTCCAATGTAGAAATTGGTGGATTGAAACTGGTTTAGTTAGTACTAGTATATCATCTTATATTGTTTATATTGTGCTTGTTCACAATGTACGGACTTCATATACAGGAGTGAGCTCTTTACGTAGAAACTGCTCCAACAAAGTTATGAGGAGGACAGATTAAAATTGACACTCCGTAATTTTTATGGACACCATCACGACCTGGTTGATCCATACAATGTGTCTTTGACCAAACTAGCTAAGGACATTTTTACAACATGGTAAATTGTGGTTTGTCATTACGTCGTCTAATCTTTTAATTACCGAACGTGACTTATTTCCGATTGTGACTGTTTTGCTGAGTGTGAATTCGCATTACTATAAAGCATGTTACGGTACTTATCTATCCCAAATTCATGTTTTTAGTTTGATGTTATATTTGTAATTCTCATCGGATTTTGTCAAATGTTTTGACGTCTTTTCTATCATATTCATGTGTTATGGTAAAGAAAACTAATCACCGCCTTCATTTATTAGATTTGATTTTGTCCAACGTAATCTGTACGATGTTTTACGTTTAACGTTAAATTCAAAACAAACCAGACATAGCTATATAGTATAGTTAATTGCTACCTTAGTTTGCTATTAATAAGTATTGCAATGTGCATTGTTATTAAATGTAATATCAGTATATAGTTTAAATACAAGATTATCTTCAATAAATCCTAATTCTATCTTAATTTTGAGATATTGTTTTAGTCATTCTAATGTGACGTAATTTTTGTGATGTTTCAGAATTTCAACTAGTGTGGCCTTTTCTCCACTTCGTATATGAAGTCACTTTTTTTTCACTTTTTGCGTTGAGGCTTTAACTAAGTCGCATGTGTCTATTTTTTGTGTTGGTAAATGTATGTATCCGGGTTTTGTTTTTTTGTTTTTCTGTAATTAGTTAATACTGAATTTTAAACCTGATGCCTTTTGTTAGCTATTATTCATGTGTTTCTTTGTCTAATATGTTCTCCTGTTTATTTGTATTGTATTCCTGTAATATTATGTTGTCATTTTAATATTATATTTAACATTGCCATTAAAGTGCGAGGTTTGGCATGCCACAAAACTAGGTTTAACCCACTATTTCTTTCTTTAATAATGTCCTGTACCAAGTCAGGAATATGGCCATTGTTATATTATAGTTCTTTCTGTGTGTGTTAAATTTTAACGTTGGGTTTCCTTTGTGTCGTTTGTTTTCTCTTGTGTTAGAGTGTGAATTCCCATTACTATAAGAAGTGTCACGGTACTTGTCTATCCCAAATTCGTGAAATTGGTTTTGATGTTATATTTGTTATTCTCATCGGATTTTGTCTAATGCTTAGTCGTCTGTTTCTGTGTGTGTTACATTTTTTTTTTGTGTCGTTGTTCTCCTCTGATATTTAAAGCGTTTCCTTAAGTTTAAGTTTGTTACCCAGATTCTTTTTGGTTCATGGATTTACGAGTTTTGAACAGCAGTATACTACTGTTACCTTTATTTTGTAGATTGTATATCATCTTATATTGTTTAGATAGTATATCATCTTATATTGTGAGAAACGAACGCCACAATTCTCACCAATCATTTTGTTAGTTAAAATCATTAAATATTGAATTGATAAATATAAAGCATTCCTTATGTTACTATGTTTATAGAGAAAATCTGACAGATTAAATGATCTTACATTTATAGGTCAATTTTTATTACTTTTAATATATCTTTATTAAAGCAGAAACTCTTTTTTCTGGGTTTGTGGGGCCCAGTCATTAGTTTTCTATGTCAGATTTTGTGGGTGTCTTTTCTTGTTTTCTATTAGTCATGGTAAAGTTTTCCCGTTTTTGTGTTTTTTCTTTTTGAAATTTATTATGTTGGTTTGTCCCCTTGTTACTTGTTATTGCTTATCAACATCTTAACCTATAATATTTATGCTGAATATGTATAAAATGTTAATCAATGACTTTTATAATGCTAAGAAGGTGAGAGAGCGTTATATTGATTCATTGTAAGTTACTAACTATATATAGACAAACCATACAGTTCCTGTTAAACAAATAATAATAGATGCTGTTATATGTTATTTGTTTGTAAGAAATATTGTATGAATGGTGTGAATACGTGCATGATGTCACCCCTGTGACATTTTCCATTGTTGGGGATAAAACTCATTATTAAAGGGCAATAACTATTTCAAGAGTTAACTGATAATTTCTGTCATCATGACGTATATCTAGATCTTGTCCTGGCGATGATTTTTTTTTTAAAGTTTCTATCTATATGTTTTAGTTTTTGTTTGAATGGTGTGAATACGTGCGTGGTTTCGCCCCTTGGAACTGCGACATTGTCCATTTATAGTGATAAAACACTTCATAATAACTATTTCAAGAGTTAACTGATTATTTCTGTCATCGTAACAGATATCCAGATCTTGTCCTGGTGATAATTTATCTTTTTTAAGTGTCTATCTATATCTTTCAGTTTTTAAGTCAACATGTCGAGGGATAATATCTACAGTTATCTTCCTTTGATTTTCGTTGTCTACAAAAAGTGTCTCTAGTGTGAACAGTGTATAACCTTTTTTTTTCGATAGATATTCTTTTCTTTGAATGATTGTATATTAAGTTTCTGTCAAATATACAAAATTATTGGAACTTTAAAGCTGTCAGAGAAGACATTTGTTATATCGACCCCAAAACGAACAAACCAGTTTGACCTATCAACTCAAAAAAACAACGAGTCTGGTAGAAAAGTTGTAATAAAGTTGTTAACTATCATTTCTTTAAAAATTCTTATTGAGAGCTTCAGTTGGTTTCCAAATTCCCCAAAAATGTATTTCGTTCAATGTGAGATAAAAATGTCCAATGGACAGCCTCTCGTTCATTTTGTTTGAATCATTGTAATGTTTCCAACTTTTTTGGTTTTTTTCTTTCTATAATTATAATATGTGATTGTCACCCCTATTTCCATATATTTCGTATCAACATCTTAATAATCGATATTATCTAAGATTGAATATGAATAAAACTAATACCCAAGTCTGGTATATATTCTGGAACCAATTACACCAACTCGGTTGGAAAGAACACGCAAGAAAGTAGTTCATTTTTTTTTTATCAAATTATGTCCTACAGATAGCTCATTTTTGTCAAAATTTGAAATATTTGGGTGGTTGGAGTATCAAATAAAAATTAAAGGAATTGGGATCACGGTTGAACCCTTTGTTTAATATTTCTTTCGAATAATAAAGAAGTATATAATATTGTGATAGGAGGGTTTATTTGCCCTTTTGTTCAGATCAAAAGTACCTGTTCTTCACTATCAAACTTACAGGAACCAGTATGGCGTTTCTCACTTGTTTTCTTTTAGACATCTATTTCCTGTTGTAGGGTTAATTTTAAAGTTTTCTTTGTGTGGACGGCTTCTCGTCTGATTTCTTTTTGTCATATGAATGTTTTCCAGTTGTAGCATTTGTATTATCGGATCTTAACGTTCCGTTATATGTTGATGATTGGGTGTTTTTTTATCGTTCAGTTTTGTTTTATACCTTTGTTTTCCTCGTAGGCCGAGTTCACATCAAACTCTCGAGTTAACTTTACTTACTCGGGTTTCAAAAATACAATTTTAATTCAACCACTCGAGTTAACCCCTCGTACTCTGGTTCCAACCCTCACTGAACCAGGGTTAAACTCGAGAAACTCTTGAATGACGTCAAACCAATGAAAATATATTATTTTTTATGCTTGGTCAGGACCTTACCCTAGAGTTACTCAGAGTTGTTCTGAATATCAACTCGAGTGCGTTCATATGCTAATCTATTAACTCTGAAGTCGATTGAAGAGTTGCAAGTGAACTCGGCCTTATAGTCGATGTATTTCCGTCGGTTTTGGTTTGATTCCAGGATTCTTTTTTGATTCTCAATTTGTGACTATTTCACAGCAGTATACAACTGTTGCCTTAAACTAAGCGTGAGAAAGAATACTTTGTGCACGGCCTCATGTCTGTTTTCTTTAAGTCAAAGTTTCCTACTTGTAGGATTTGTGTAATTGATCTGTACTTTTCTATGCAATAATTAGTAAAAGTCTTCTCGTCTGTTAATGTTAAGTCCTGGTATAGGGTTCGTGTTCCGCAGTCTTACGTGTTCGACGAAATACGTCTTCTCGCCTGTTTTCTTTTAGTCGTGTTCTTACTGTTGTATAATCTTTGTGTTCTGAAATCTTAACGTGTCTATGTATGCTGCAGTTTGTTTTTGTAGCAGTTCCATTGCTGATACTCCGTTGTTTTGTATTTTATTTTTGTTTTTTTTATTTCGGACCCGGATTTTTTTTTCGCGAATCGAAATTGACTATTAAACAGCGGTATACTACTGTTGACTTTATTTAACTGTTCGATAAAAGACTTTGTATTGTTATGCGTTTACTTTTCTACATTGTCTAGAGGTATAGGCGGAGGGTTGAGATCTCATAAACATGTTTAACCCAGCCGCAACTTTGCGCCTGTCCCAAGTCAGAAGCATCTGGACTTTGTTAGTCTTAAATCATTTTTAATTTTAGTTTCTTGTGTATAATTCAGAGTTAAGTATGACGTCCATTATCACTATATTAGTATACATATTTTTGAAGGGCCAGCTGAAGGACGCCTCCTGGTGCGGGAGTTTCTTGCTACATTGAAGACCCATCAGTGGTGGCTTCGGCTGTTGTCTGCTCTATGGTCGGGCTGTTGTCGCTTTGACATATTCCGTTTTCTTTTTCAATTTTATTTGTGGACGGCTTCTATTCTGTTTATCTGAAGTCATATATGTTTTCCCACTTGTAGGGTTCGTGTTATCAATTTGAACTTTTCTATGGAATACTTTTTGACGGCTTTTCGTCTGTTTTTTTTCAGTCATAGAAATGCTTTCCCACTTGTAATGTCCGTGTTGGTCAGTCTTTAGATTTCTAAAAATTAGTCTGTTAACGGTGTCCCACTTGGAGTTTATGTTACTTTAACTGAAGTTTTAAATGCAATTCTTCGTAGACGTCTTCTCTTGTTTTGTTTTAGAGTTTATCTTTCTTAGAATTACTAAGTGGGATTGTCAACCCCTGGTTCCTGTTAAATCTCATCAACGTCTTAACCGAATTTATTCATTTCAGGTTGAATATCAATTAAATCAATGGTTTATATTTAAGCAGTTGAGAAACGTCATGTTGTCTCCGTGTTGGATTCACATATAGATCTTGTTAGATGATGTTTCTACCTCAGGCATAGATTAACTTAGCTGGATTTGGCAAAACTTTTAGGAATTTTGTCCTCAATGCTCTTCAACTTTGTACTTTATTTGGCCTTTTTTACTTTTTTGGATTCGAGCGGGACTGACAAGTCTTTTTGTAGACTAAACGCGCGTCTGACGTATATACAAAATTTAGTCCTGGTATATATGATAAGTTTATCTGTAATATATTTGTGTGAATACGTCCATTGATTTGATATTATGTCCTTCTCAAGTTCTTCCCACGGAATGTATTCATCTGTTGCAATGAGGGACTAGCTACATATAAAGGCATACAAACATTACATAATATTTGATTTATTTTTATAACTATCATTTAAAATGATCACATACAGTTAAATAAATGTTCTACAATATTTTTTTTCAATTTCATTAGAAATTGGTCACTAAATTGTTTCTCCAGAACAAAAACACTGACCGTACAAGGTTTGGAACCCTTGACAATCATACATATCAGTATAGACGAATGAGTTTCTCTTATCCAGCTTACTATGTTTCGTACAAGAATTTCAAAAATTTGCAGAACAAATACAGATTCAAACATATTTTAAACGATTCATCAGAGTTAATAATAATAAAAAAACAGAATGATGCAAAATAATAGTTAGTTAACCATGACTTCTACATACAAATGGAGTACATCTGATGTTTTTAGGACGAAGATCATAGTTTGTTTTAAATGCTGTAAAACTTATGAAGCTCTGTATTAGATTCGAACAATATGTAATAACCACTTCTATATGTATTTTTATTTTAATATTTAACGTTATTACTGTTATTTTTTAAAAGAGACAAATATCTCTAAAATACTAGATCCACTTGTAACAACATCGTCAGATCTCCATTGCTATCACTAAACAGTTCGACCCTCATTAAACAAAAATGAAACCTATTTTCTGATCAAACCCAGAATCTTTGTGAAAATTATATGTAAAAATGTCTTTCTTTGTACCATTAACTTGGTTTTATAAGAAATAAAGAATCTGAATCTAATCACCCTCCCTAACCATGATAACGTGGCAATCTATTCTTACATTCTACCTGAATTTAATTTAATATAACTAATAATGCATCTCATATGCACGTGGTTCTACAGTGCTTGTGTACTGTATCAATAGTTGGCTTAATTTGATTATCTTGACAAATAGAATTTACCGGGAATGTTTCTCACCCCTTACATCTATCTAGGGTGATATTGTCATCACATGAGCTTTAAAGCATAATCAAACTCCGTCATACTACCTCCCTCCAGACACACAAGAACAACTTTATCACATTTACGTTGTGTATTGCAAAGCCAATTTACCTGTTGTGTCTTTTTGTAAAAATTCTCAACTTATGTTAATCTTTGGTTTTCAAAAAAAATAGTCCTATGACGCGGGATTTCTCTTTTGCGTAATTGACCTTCATGACCTTGTTGTTTGGTGCATTGACGAAGAGAATGCTCCAGAATAAATATAGTTTTCATATACATTTTAGCATGCAATTCTTTATATTTTAAACATGTATCACAGTTACTAGATATCACAAAACAGTTATTTTAGTCTAATCTATAAGTTGAAAACATCAAGGTGTTTATAGTTATTCTGTACACCCTTTCAAAATCTTTAAGGACTATATACCCTCTATTGAGACATTCAAGGTCAAAATTGAAGTTTTTACTTTTACACAATAAACAAGCTACAAGAATCAATTTTCTCTAAGTATCCAAATATCTTTATGAATTCAAAATTATTTTTATCGAATGCAAGACAGGCACTCTGAAATATGAAATTCATGAATATTTTCACATCAATGAATAAATAACAGTAATTAAAATTCACACTCAACTTTCATTTAAATTTTTTTTATACATTCATACACAAACACTTATAATATAAATATTTCAAATACTCCGACTAGAATGACGGACCACAGTATTGCAGTGTTCTGGGTCATTAATTAATGCCCGGGAAAAGATTTTAACCTATTACAAAATAGCTTGTCGACATATAAACCAATGTAATGTTTCATTACCAGGTAAGGCTTTACAAAGTTAGTAATCATGTTCCTTGAAGAACTCACAAAATATTGGTGGGTATAATATATAAATGTTCATATTAGGCTTTAGAGTTTCATGAATTTTAAAGAAAATGTTTTTTGTCACTAAATATAGAATGGATATGTTAAATTTAGCTTCAATTTCGACAAATTGTATTTATACCTTTCACCTATGGGTTTATTACTTTTTAGATTTATTAAAGTTTTGTCAACTATAGTTTCTATTGCCATTTCTTCAGCATTAATAACGTTCAAAATACAAAACAAATCGGGGTTATCTTTCTTAGTACACATAATGCTGAATACTGGAAGAAGTTTTCGAACACAAACATTAATTAGTGTCTAATATATGTCTATAACTATCATACGGACATTTAACACTGACAATATATTAAATCTTATATGAGCACCGTAATCATGCTAGTCCAATTTCAACCTGAAGTTCCACTATATCCATCAGACATAGTTTTCCTTGTTTTTCACCACGAAGTATTTGGTCGATGTGAGAGTTTCTAGGTCTGAAGTCCATATCGTCTTTACATTTATCCGATATCAATATATCCAAAGCACTCGATTTACCTTTGTTTGTTGACGATTTGGCACGCGAGAATAGAGATCCAAAAAATCTCTTCCTAAATTCATCGACATCTTCGTCGTCTTTCTCGGCACGTAATTCCTTTAATATAGACGCTCGAAGCTCTTCTCCGTGGACTTTTGGACCGGAATTAAGTTCCGGTAAAATGATATGATCCATTGGAGGTTTGACATCTTCTATGACTGCTCCCTGAGACATTTCCGCATCATTAGACATCGATTGAGGACTTGGTGTACGAGACGATTTAATATCATGACCTGAATGCAGAAGAAATGAGTTATCATAGGACAGATTTCGAGCGTGAGATCTCTTCTTTGGAAGTCGTTCAGCGTGTTTGGGTATAACTTTCACGTCTGAACCAGGAGTAGAATCTATAGAATCACTAGATGGATATGTATTTGTGGCTGTGTAAGTTTGACTAGATTTCCAATATGGCTGATATTTATGTTCGGGTGATTTTCTTTGACTCATATCTTCACCGGAATAGTTTGTGAAAGACCTAAAAGGGTCAGTTGGTCCACCGTAACCATAGAGATTTGTGTCAGACGACGACCGCGATATATTCTGTTTATATTGTTCTATCTTTCTCCGTTTAGGATGAAAATGGTCTTGAACACTGTCACTTTGTTCTTGTAATCGCTTCTGAAACTGACCACGTGGATATTCACCCGAGCTAACCGTTTCACAACGAGGCCTGAAACCTGCGTTATTCTGGGCGTCATTTGAATCCAATGACAATATATGTTTAAGAGGACAAGAACAGTTTGTGTATTGGCAGATTGGCTCTTCCATGTCTATATTTAAAACTTTTTTTTCCATTGCAGATTCTCGTTGACTTAAGTCGAGGGGCTGTTCCATATCCTCCACGACCTCTCGTGAATGGCGGAGAAACTGGGACAATGGACTGCTGTATGTGGAACCTGGAAATATAAATAAAACATGATATATCAAGATAAAACATTTTTATTCGAACCGGCTACATAGCCTATGATGACATATCAAGATAAAACATTTTTATTCCAACCGGCTACATAGCCTATGATGACGGCAAGGTAATTTATAAGAATCATAATTGGCAGCTATATTGATACAAATCATCTCAATTCTAAGATGTTAACCCACAGTGACGGAGTATAAATTGCGACAATGGACTGTGTTATGTGGAAAATATATATATATACACACCAAACAACAAAGGTGGGTGTATGGGAAGATGGGTGGGCAGAATTCAATGTCAAGGAAATGGACACATAGTTAAGATAAATGTCGCCTTATACTGCTTATGAAAGTTAAATATCCCAAATTTACTGATTCAAATCTATTGGTTATAAGCATCTTAGGCTATTTGAAAAGGTTTAATTGTTCGTATATTTTCAAAACTGTCTTTTGATAAATCCATATTAGCTTAGAACATGTAGGATATATACATTTATCTTATATTATTACAGTAACGAAATAGGTCAGCAGATTTGCTTTTAGTGCATTCCGAAAATTATTCTGTTAGCATTTATTAGTTTTCTGGTGAGAAATTTTTTGGCACATGATAAAATAACATACTTTTTGTCTTGATGTTCACTTTAAATTTCTAACAATTCGATACATCCAAACAGCCCAACAACCAAACAGAAAACCTTTAAGTATTGAACTTGTTTCCAGATGAAAGAAGACATTCATGGCAGTAGTACACATGCACAGATTTTCATTTCTGAATCAATCTTTGGGATTCAAAAAGATTCTCAATAAATTGTTCAAATCCAAACAAAGACTAAAACTTGGAGTATCAGTGAAACTTATAGGGCAAGCAAGTTGAAATTAAGGCATACGATTTACATTCAAGTTCCAACAGGCTTTTAAAAAGCTAATATTTTTTTTTTAATACGCGCAGAGCGATGACTTCTCGATATAGTGATTCCCCGATATTGACATTTTTCCGCACCTGAAAACAAGCGCCTTAGGCTTTGACATTGGTCTTAATGTAGGAAATGTCCTGGTCATCCTCATTTACATGTTGGTTTAAAACATTTTACCTACAAGGCCAAAAAAAAAAAATTCGAGTTTATTAGAGTTTTCTATATTCAACACTTTTTCATTGTGTTTACGCTTAAAAATGGATATCCATAAGTTTTTAAAGGTATTTTTTGTTAAATGAAGCAAAAAATTGCAAGTGATCGCAATTTCCTATAGGGAAAAATTAACCTACATACTGGTACCTTACTTATCTAACTGAGAAAACTATTAACACACATGTGTTTTGATTGGCCTAATGCTATGTATATTATATATAAATGACCGGCGTTTGACTCTTCTCTTTTTAATTTCTTAATGCCTACTGAATCTCTTTGTTATTATCCATAAGGCTAATATTCTCCTGTGATCGTGGACTTTAAATAATTGGGCAAAGAAAGCACCCTTATATTTATGATGCGTAACATGGATGCCTTTATAACGTGTATCAGCACATACAGTACATAAATTATGCCTGGGTATTATTAAAGGTCTCATCGATCCATTGACCGCGCTTTGACCTCTGTCTGAAAGGTTTTTTCAATATTGATATCGTATGACCTATTATCGTTATCAAAATTACAATCTGCATAAAAAATATGAATACAAAATACATTAGAAACATTGAGAATAAGAATGATAAGAATAAGAATTTGATTAGTCTAATATCTAAACAATAGGATTGTTACAAATAAAATAAAAAGAGAAGAATATATACTATATTTTATTTAAAGGCTAATATTATAATTCGAAATATTAGTCATGACAGAATGTTTTACGTATGAAATGTATTACATTTCGAATTTGGTAAAATGGCATTGCATAAATGAAATTTCAAAAATCGTATTAGACTTAAAATTAAAATTAAATTGAATACCGAAGAATTATTAATTAAATTCAATATACACACACATATTTTTTTTTTTGTATGTACACTTGATGATTGTAGTTTTTGTTGTACAAATAATGTCTTATATTATAAAGTAATATAAATGCTCTAATATGATGCCAGTCCATCATTTAATCTTCTTCATCTTCATAATTTAAAAACATAATAAAGCTATTATACACATCTATATATCATGTATCAATAATATATGAATTAATCGTGAATTTAACCTTATACAAAAAGGGGGGATTCAGACCAACCATTCTTTTAAAAAAAATATTAATATTACGTAATATTTTGACTTTATTTTAGATCTACTGTAATATAAGAATATAATTGTATCCGGTTAGATCTTCTCATACCCCATGTAAATATTTCTGGATCATGGACAAGCACCTGTTAAAAAAATAAAATGAAGACCTGATTTACCTCTAGACTGGTCATTTAAGTCCATATTAACATCAGAATTAGAGAAATGCATCACTCAGTGATATCTACAACCATACATAAGTCCACACAATGTAATACAATGTTTCTCAACACCTTTAGCTCATCAGTCGACAATAATAGAATACATTTTAAGTTATGACAAGTTGTTATTGCTTTGTATCGTTCTTATACACATTTAATCAACTAGCGAATGTGTATGTGTATAAATGTATAAATATCGGACAACGACCGCAAGTAGGCGATGAACTTATAAACTTATTGATGATTGTTTACGGCTCTCTTGGCCTTTATTCATTCACACATACAACAAAAGGACGAAAGGCGACGAGGGGTTATTTAAAGGTGAACACTTTTGGATTATACCATTATATTTATAGTACGTTAAGGTTACACACAGTTAATCTATTTTTAGAAATGTGTAATTAGTGTGCACCAACACAAAATGGTTGCAAACAATGATAGGTCACTTGTTTGATAGGTACTCTTTTCCTTCTTAATCAAGTCGTTATTATTATGAGGGAACGAAGGGCAGACTATCATTTTCTGAACCATGTAATTCTACCATACAAGGCACACCTCCAAGAGGTTTAAGATGATAAATATATTTCCGAAAATGTAAAAGCAAGAGCCAGAATCAAAGACGACTATGAAATGTACAATTACTATATAAGAAAGTCACATGTAAACAAGTCTACAAGATATAATATGAAGGAGGAACTATTACTAATTTGGTCAAATATTTGTGTAAAAGACCCGGGGCAAATACATGTACCGATTCTGTATTCATATATATAATTATATATTTAGAAACAATTGAAGTGAATTCAAATTTATTTATTATGATTATAAATATTGATAACATTTGTGGTAGTATTGATTGACTTGCCATATTTTTTCTCATTAAAAAATATTTTCAAAAACCGTTTTTAAAGTGTTTATTGAAAAATTCTAATATTTCCTACATTTTGTCATATGCCAGTTCAGGTACCGTTCTGTTCCCATCTGATATTTTTTTTTATTATTGACAAACTAATTGTAACTACGTATGTACATTCTTTTAAATCTCTATTAAAAATTACATAAACTTTACTTACCCCTTAACATTATGAAGAAGGTTTAATGAACGAAGACATTCCAAGGTAAACAATAAAATACACATGTATACTTATTTAAATAACCATATCTCTGAACTATTCACCGGCCATTGTACCTGGTAGTAATGTGAAGAAAAGTTTAGTAGGTCAATACTGTGACGTCATATAAAAGAAAGATACATAGGTATACATTAACACAGAAGTATCATGACGTTTAGAGAGCAAAAAGGTACAAATATCTAAAAAAAAATGTGATACTCATTTTATAATTCTAATTTATGAAATTATTTAAATAAATAGAAGAAAAAAATACGAGACGATGCACATTAACTGACAATTAAATAACCAACAACTTTTTTTTCAACTCTTGCATTAGTTGTCTAGGTAACAAACATTTTATAAAACGAATTTATTTTTAAAAATCTTAAAACTGGTAAATTAAAAGAAACTTAGCATTTAAATTTATTTTCTAAAAACAAAACAATTTAGAACGATCCTTTTTATCTTATATTTTTTTTTATCATCTTGATCAAATATTTGTTTTTATATTCAAGAAACTGTATTGGTTTATAAAACTCAAGACGTGGGCGCAGAAAAAAAACGATATCTGAGTCTTTTCTCCTCTCAATCTTGAAATATATTGGTTTTCACGTCGGTAAGAAAGATAATAAAAGGTGATTAGCCGGTCAACTATTATTCATGTTGAATAAATGTGAACTTGGTTTGTGTAAGTTCGAAAATAAACATAATTGCATTGATTATTAGCACGTCTGTCACCGTGTGAATAAAGTTGACAACGTAAGAGAGAACATATAGAAGTCACTAACAGTTATTCAACCAAAGGCTCCCAGAAAGACAAGAATTGGCTATACTATTTGGTATAACAACGTCAATAATGACCTCTTGTCCACTTTTGTGTTCGAGGAGATTTAAATATTTGTTTTAGTTGTTGACAAAAAAATATTTATTTCAGACAACTTCCTATAGGAGTTATTGCCCTTAAATGACAAATATATTTTTTTTTAATATAGTCGATAACGGTCTTGAAAACTTTTCATGTTTGTTAACTATCTTGAAATCTTCCATGTTTGTTTACTATCTTGAAAACTTAAATAGATAGAGAGACACTTTGAATTGCAAACAATGATTAGCACGACAGGTTTTACAAATAACGGATACGGAAGTCTAATGGCCGTCATCGTCAGTCGACTCCTCATTATAGTTATTACCCTTTGATGACGATTTTTACAAATATGACGATCATCTTTATCTTTTAAAATTACAATAGACAACCAGATGCTTCGCAGGGCGTAGCTTTATACGACCGCAGAGGTTGAACCCTGAACAGTTGGGGCAAGTATGGACACAACATTCAAGCTGGATTCAGCTCTAAATTTGGATTGTGATTAAATAGTTGACACAGCATAGGTTTCTGACACAGAATGAATGTGTTCTAATGAACTTAAAATTTTTGTTTTCTCTTCAGCAATTCACTATGCTGTTCAATATTAATCCTCTCAAAAAAATGTTTGAAGAAATTTTCTATTTATTTATGAAATTTCAAATGAGAAAAATTGAACCCAATTTTTTAATCACATCCCCCTTTCCCTTATTCCAAAACTAATCTCAATTAAAATATTCTAATGGAGTTTGCAACAATAACTACTCATTTAAATACATCATAAAATATTAAGATGTAAAAAAACTGCTTGTTATCACTGAATGGTAAAGATTATTTAAATTTATCAGTTGGTAGTAAAAAGTGAATATACCTTGTATATTGTATATAACAAAGATTTAAGTTGATTCTGGACAAAGAAAGATAACTCCAATTAAAAAAAAATCTTGCAATAAGATATTTCTTGCTTACTATTTTGGCCAAAGAAAGATAACTCTAATTAAAAAAAAAATTGCTATTTCACAATATTGTGAAATTAGATATTTCTTGCCATTGCACAATACTGTGCAATTGAAAAGACTTGCTATTCCACAATACTTAATATAATAATTTTAGATCCTGATTTGGACCAACTTGAAAACTGGGCCCATAATCAAAAATCTAAGTACATGTTTAGATTCAGCATATCAAAGAGGCCCAAGAATTTAATTTTTGTTAAAATCAAACTTAGTTTAATTTTGGACTCTTTGGACCTTAATGTAGGCCAATTTGAAAACGGGACCAAAAATGAAGAATCTACATACACAGTTAGATTTGGCATATCAAAGAACCCCATTTATTCAATTTTTGATGAAATCAAAAAAGTTTAATTTTGGACCCCGATTTGGGCCAACTTGAAAACTGGGCCAATAATAAAAAATCTAAGTTCATTTTTAGATTCAGCATATCAAAGAACCCCAAGGATTCAATTTTTGTTAAAATCAAACTAAGTTTAATTTTGGACCCTTTGGACCTTAATGTAGACCAATTTGAAAACGGGACCAAAAGTTAAGAATCTACATACACAGTTAGATTCGGCATATCAAAGAACCCCAATTATTCAATTTTGATGAAATCAAACAAAGTTTAATTTTGGACCCTTTGGGCCCCTTTTTCCTAAACTGTTGGGACCAAAACTCCCAAAATCAATACCAACTTTCCTTTTATGGTCATTAACCTTGTGTTTAAATTTCATAGATTTCTATTTACTGTTACTAACGTTATGGTGCCAAAACCAAGAAAAATGCTTATTTGGGTCCCTTTTTGGCCCCCAATTCCTAAACTGTTGGGACCTAAACTCCCAAAATCAATACCAATCTTCCTTTTGTGGTCATAAACATTATGTTTAAATTTCATTGATTTCTATTTACTTAAACTAAAGTTATTGTGCGAAAACCCAGAATAATGCTTATTTGGGCCCTTTTTTGGCCCCTAATTCCTAAACTGTTGAAACCAAAACTCCCAAAATCAATCCCAACCTTTCTTTTGTGGTCATCAACCTTGTGTCAAAATTTCATAGATTTCTATTAACTTAAACTAAAGTTATAGTGCGAAAACCAAGAAAATGCTTATTTGGGCCCTTTTTGGCCCCTAATTCCTAAAATGTTGGGACCAAAACTCCCAAAATCAATACCAACCTTCCTTTTATGGTCATAAACCTTGTGTTAAAATTTCATAGATTTCTATTCACTTTTACTAAAGTTAGAGTGCGAAAACTAAAAGTATTCGGACGACGACGACGACGACGACGACGACGACGACGACGACGACGACGACGACGACGACGACGACGCCAACGTGATAGCAATATACGACGAAAATTTTTTCAAAATTTGCGGTCGTATAAAAAGACACTTTGAACAAAAAAGAGAGAAACTAAACCGACTAAATGATCAGCAAAACAAAATCAACGAAATAGAGATTTTTAATAATTTAAAGTAGCGCCATTAACAGAGACATTGCTGGTATATAAAACTTATTATCAAAATCTGGCAAGTTTTGTCAAATGCAGCAATGCAATTTTCCATATTATTTATGTTTCTAACTCTTTTTAAAATAATTGATTGCCAGTGGTTATCGAACTCGTCAAAGACATAGCTAATGTAAACTTGAAATATAAGTTTCATAATATTCTGCGATGCGATTTTCCATGTGATCAATATTTCCAAGAGACATTACTCTTTTAAAAATAATTGATCTGCACTGATTTCTGACCTCATCAAATACATTGCTGATGTAAACCTATGACACTAAAGTTTCATACACATGAGACCGTTAACGATGCACTTTTCCATATTATTAATGTTTCCAAGTGACATAATTTAAAAAAAAATTGATCTGCACTGATTTTTTTAACTTCTCAAAGATATCGCTGATACAAACCTATGACTGCACACATGAGAGCGCTTATAAGACCGGACGGACGGACGCCTGATATATATTTGTTCCCTGCAACCCTTCCACTAGGGCAAAAATGACAAATAAAAATAAAAAAACAGACGAGCACCGTGACTAATAAAATCGTTGATCAAGTGCCCGAGAGGATGTGATATGTATTTTCATCAATGGCCACTCTCGAACAGATATCACTTGTATTGTATTTATTGACTTGAATTCTCTTTTGCACAAGCTGGTATTGTTGGTCGTTTTTACTGTATGTAATTTATCTCCATCGCCTATCACATGCCATATAGGGTCGACTAACAGTTTCAACTGTGTCGTCCTATTTTGGGATCATGTTAAATTAACTATAATTTTTACTGTTTACATCTGCTGCAGTTTTCCACAAGTTTTCTAAAGATCGTGATTTACTGATCATTATTGGTTTCTCTTTATTTTTTATTATTCAAAATATCAAAGGCAAAAATTAAAAGTGTTAAACAATAAAATGTAACGGCAATAACTGCAATTGAGAAGACGTCAGCAATTTATCAATTAAATGGAAGTTCTTGACAGTCTAAACATTTCTTTTAAATTAAGATACATACTGTAAATTCAGAAATTATTGCGTGCATTTAATATTGGGATTTTGTCATTCCAGACTTAAATGCGATTTTAATTTTTACGATTTTGAGAAACTTCCTGTTAAATTCAAATAAAATATTTCAAAATGAGAGTTTAATTTATTGCGTTTACAACTCTGTCGCAATTTTCGCAATAATAAAACCCTCGCATTAATTTCTGAATTTACAGTAATGATGACAGTGCCTAAGTTTGGCTACAATTGTCCCATCCAGTAGTTTCGGAGACGAATAATTTAGTAAAATCAACGTACAGCGACGAAGATGCCAAGTGTTCACTGGCGTCAACGTGATGATCGTAACTGCAATTACGATCATTCCAATATGGCGGACACAAATATAGGGATATTTCATAAGGCTGATTTCTCCACTTTAACAGGTTATTTTCAGATTTGTTTTATATCAAGAAACATCTTTATAAGCATTGCCATTGACTGCATGTGTGTTTCATAAATAATAGAAAAACAACCAGAAGAAAGGAAATCGAGATTCAAAAAATCACGATGATGATCGTAACTTATTTATTGTGCTAGATGAGGTAAAAGGACAACACATAGCATTGAAAAGAGGGAGATTTAACGACATTGACTACCTATGCACGGTCGGCACCACTTTATATTTGCACTCCGCAAAGTCAATACAAGCTCTTAATGTCGAAATAGCCTCGGTCAATATTAACAGTTTACAGCTTCAGTCAATTTTGATGAGTAACGATATATTCCTCCTGTCCCATTTTAATATTTTTTCATTCAAAATCGGAATCGCAGTAAATGTTTCACTTCCTCGTATGAATAGAAGATTGGTAAACACGTTCAGAAGACAAGTTATGAACTAAAGAGACACATGTACCATAACAACAACATAAATTCGGGGTTATTACAAACTTTTTAATAAATCTAAGTTTCTTGTACCTGTTTTTTTAAAGGTTAATTTATGACCAATCAGTCAGTTAAAATAAGTCAGGGCACTACATGAATTTTTGTTGGTACAAAAAGGTTGACCGAGAAAAAAATATGAACCAAAAAAACATGTTACACCAACCGTATGGTACAACTACACTAGTGTCTTCGTTTGGGTTGATGTATCATCCTTGATCCAGCAATTCAGCCGTATCATAATGGAATTAACTGCATGGGTGGCATATTTCAATGTGTAGCTATTCAGAACGTCAACCTTTTAACGCGTACATGTAGTTAAATTCTACAATATTTGTATGTTGTTTCTGGAGGACTCGCAAGTAAACTAGTATTGCTGATGGCATTATTTAACTGGTAAAGATATAAGATGTGTGGTGTATACTTTGCTTATACCTTGAAAGCTCGTCCGACGTCATCATCAACGTTTTCTTGTAAAAGTTTTCTATGTCAAACCAACCTTGGAAGGAACAGAATCGCAAGTATTTAAAAAAAACACATCAATATTCCAATAACACTTGAGTTTCAACCAACATTTTGATGAACTGGAACACAACCAACTTCTTCACTGGAATTTAAACTTCATATTTTATGCTATATTTCCTGTATTCTAAAATTTCATCCATATGCTTGACCATATCATCGTGTCTTCTCTGTGACAACACTTTCTTATACCTCCGAGACTTCCAGCCTTCTAATTCAAGTCATATCTTTTATTTTGACTGCCAGCATGCACACGACTGCACCTATGTTTCAATTTAAGCATGCCAGAATAGACTATATATTTAAAAATACCCTTTTGAAATTTGTTGTCTCTTTAAAATTTTCTCTTAAAACGGTTCAATTAGAATTGTTTTACCTCGTCAAAAATTGTTATTCTTTTTCACTGGTTTACAAACCTTACAACACATTTCAAACATGAATAATGCAATTTTATTAATATATATCCGTTAATGTATAACCTATTGTTTCTATATGTAATAGTATAGACATATATTATAGTATGCGTGTCAATGAAAAAAATATCAACAGTAAAGCAAAGGACCTGGACGCATAGAAAACATTGGTCGCAATACGGTCTTCAACCACGAGACAGACCCGCACCATAGATTAAGCTTTAAAATGGAAGCATGAACAAATGTCAAATAATTCAAACAAGATCATAAACGGTGTTTGTGCTAAGTTAAAGCAAATATATATTACACAGCAACTATCAACAACCATTGTACGCCTTTTATTTGGGGATAATAACACAAATAACGTGGCGCATTTCAACATGATTGTAGGCATTTAACCATTCCCCAAAAGATACTACAGTAGTATATAGTGGTTCAACATCACAACATAAGGTTGAAATGAAAAATTCAGATGGTTAAGGCTTTTCATGCTTTTGTCTCATTAGATCGCCACTAATAAAAGTTCATAAATCTGAAAACCAAAAACACAAAGTACCGATCCAAGAGTACTTGCAGAAAGTCAATGAAACTTATAAATAAATTGTACATGTTCCTCGATGACTTAATTATCAGTCCGTACACATCCAGCTGATTTTGTTTAAAATATAGATATATATAATACGTTTTATTTGGCAATCGCCAATGGCAGTCAGCAGGGTTCAAGAACATCAGTTGTTCGACCTGTTAGTCAAATGCGTTTTGTTGAAATAAACTTTTTCACTTTTTTGGTTTTTTGGAAAATGTTGTTTGTGCTGTTTTTAGACCCATCTACAACGAAATTTGTTTGAGATGCACACGTATAAAAATTGTGGTTTTTATCCAACGCAATCATAGGTTTGAACGTAGTTTTCAATTTAGACTCGTTTATATATATATACGTTGTATATATATTATAGACTTCATACAGTGTATTATAATGTATAACGTATAACAAAGCCAAACACTTACACTGACTTTACATATATTTTATAACTGATTCGGGAACTGATTAATTCTTATATGTTTATTCATTTATTCCAATTGGCATGCAGTTCCTCTCAAAAAAATTATTGATCCATTTTAAATCTTTAGCATTATTTTGTTTTCGTACAAAAAAACATGAATATTGAGTTAAAAATCAATTCAAATATATATCTGATCATGTTTAACATATTTTATTTATAAATTTGACACACATTTTTGACTTCGTCAGAAATATGCGTTTACAACTCCCCAGGCACAATTTTTCCGACATGGAAATGTTTTAATACTAGTGACGTTCATACCTCACACACTTTCAAAAATATTAAAACAATTTATCGTTTATTATTATTGTTTCACTTTGTATGCAAAGTGGTATGGAATGCCCCTTCTTATATCCCCCTCCCCCAACCCCCAACTTATTGGACAATAACAAAGACTAGCCTATTTCAATTATTTTTTTCCCCATTCAACATAAATAACTAGTTATGAATGAAATAAATAAAATCTTAAATATGATATATACTTTTTAATCAATCTTTCGCCAGTCGTTGTCAAATTAAACAAATGACCTACCTTGAAACCGGTCATGATAATAAGGATCTATATGTCTCCTCGGATAGACCGTATAAAAACGATGTCCAAACATTGTTGGTCTCGCTACAAAATGGGGACTATTCATATCATACATCTTTTATCTGCTTGATTCTTGTATTGATTTTCTCCACATGTCACGAAGGAAAAGAATCAACGTTGTGTACATATTTTTAGGTTAATGCTATGCATATTCTTAAGGTTAGTGCAGTCAGGTTTAAGAGTTTGTAGGACATATCTTCAACGAGGCTACCAAGGGGTCGGATTAACTTGATGATTATTCAGTCGGGTTGAATGGTTTATGACTGGGCTCTAATGGGGATCAACTAATGTTAACTTTTATTTACATTCTGGCTAAAGGGTCAATATGCTATGTTCGTAACTTGTTACAGGCCGATACATATGTGGGTCAGTAGGACATATATTCATGACGACAAAATTACAGGGGGCATCTAAGGTTAGGATGGATCAAAGTAGACAAGCTGATGACCAGTATGAGAAGTTTGCGACGGGTGCAGGTTGTCATTAGTTACTAGCGAATATATATAGGTCATCAATAAATCCGTAGAACATATGTATGATGGGGATGTAAACGGGCTCGAGATAGCGGGGTACAACTAAGGTTTAACTTTTGACCAAACAATTCAGACAGGCAGTCTAAGGATCAGTATGACATGTTCATGACGGGTAGGTTGTCACAGGTAGCATACCGATACGCAAGTCAGTTAAACATGTTTTAAAAAGACGGATATATAACAGGGACAACTCGTGTTAAGGCTGATATTTTTTGTCAGACTGAAGGGTCTGTTTGACCAGTGGTTTGACACGGTTATGACGGGTAGGTTGTCACATGTGGGTAGCATGCCGATACGTGGGTCAGTAATACATATTTAAGACGGACATATAACAGGGACAACTCGTGTTTAGACTGATAATTTTAGTCAGGCTGAAGGGTTTGTTTGACCAGTGGTTTGACACGTTCATGACGGATAGGCTGTCACAGGTAGCATACCGATACGTAAGTCAGTAAAACATGTTTAAGACGGATATATAACAGGGACAACTCGTGTTTAGACTGATAATTTTAGTCAGGCTGAAGGGTCTGTTTGACCAGTGGTTTGACACGTTTATGACGAGTATGTTATCACAGGTAGCATACCGATACGGGGGTCAGTAATACATGCATAAGACAGATATATATAACAGGGACAACTCGTGTTTATGACTGATTACTGGTTGCATGGGTTTTGCTGGACACAGGCTTCATATTCATGAACAAATATATATTCAGTGAGTATAATGACCACCTGTATATATAAATTGATTTTTTTTATTGTTCTTCGACTTGCAACAGGTTTTTGGAAATGATTACTTTAAGGTCTAAGAAACTCCCTTAAGGACACTTCTTCCATCCATGTTCCTGTCATATCAGGAAATGTTTCAAGTTTAATGTCATATTTCGATTTATCCCTAAGAGACCCTGCATTAATTTTTTTATATATATGTAAGTAAGCTTGTACTAGCTGACATGATTCCAGCTTGCATTACTTTTTTGTATCGGATCAAATATATTCATATATAAAGCTGGCGTTATATTTTTACGTTCTTTTTTGTGTTTTTTAAATTTTTGAGATTTTCTGGTTATGATTATGGAACACTTGTAATAGTATAATGACAGAACACATCGTTTTATAATCCTCCTATTATCAGATCGTATCAAAGTTGTTGATGCAAATATTCACGGTATATTATTAAAAAGTATTTAAGATTTTCTGATTATGCTTATATGACATTTTGAACACGTTGAATGACACAGCGCATCGTATTATATTTTCTTTTATTCCATTAATAGTTTATAACGGATTGAACAATATGTACATTAACCTTGAAAATCACATTAAGACACCGGTTCTTCATTTTAAGATCACTTTCGATTTTCGCATGGCTTTAATTCAAACGTGCAACAGTTGCTTGAATTTAGTTATATACGGTATATGAAGTGAAAAGGTCACACGGATTCGATATATATATAGGAAAGACGAAAACAACTATCTGATCTTTTAAAATATATATATTTAAAACACTACAATTACTACAATAGAGTTGAATGTCTCTTTAAGTACATGACTACAAATTTGAATGAGAATATTTTAAAATGAGGAAATCTTTTACCTCAAATAAAACACGAAAATGAAACAATATCCAATGAAAGAAAACTAAATTGGGAATGTCTCTTGTAAAGTTTTTTTTTATAAATAGTATTTCTCTATTATTTCTTGTAAAATTCCAATTTAATAATAATGAATATTTTGGAAATTAAATAATATTTTATATGGAGAAGCTTTTACTTTATGATACTAATTGTTTCCCCGATTTTTTCTTTCGATATTTTAACATCAATGTCTGCTATACAAACGTATTTGTATATATAATTCCTCTTCTGACTGAAAAGAGGTGATCCCACCGTTGGTTGTGTTGGGCTATAATGCAGTCACTCATACCTGCAAACTTTTAAAAATCCGTTGGAGTTTTGCCCGCAAGATGGCTCTTATAGTCCTACAAAACCTTCAAGGGGGCTTCAAATATATTTTTTAAATGTTGTTTTTGGCTTCTTCATACTAAATTGAAGAATTGATAGAATTGCTCTTTTGATATTTACCTTTGGGAGCCTCCATGGGGGAAATCTCCCTAGTGGGAGCCTCCATGGGGGAAATCTCCCTAGTGATAGTTGACAGGTATGGTCTCTCAAGCAGTTGGTTGGGACAACCATATATGAGAAACATGCATCCCTTATATATTCACGATTATTTAAACATGTTAAAGCCAAGACATTTTTAGTGGTACAGATACATTATTATTTCATGCATCTCAATGACGGGACAAATTAACAATAAGTTCTACAAGTTCGGTAAAACTTAATTCTTTGTATCTGTAAATGGAAGAAAACAAGATACGTTTACATGTAAGGAAGACAAAACAAGATACGTTTACATGTAAGGAAGAAAACAAGATACGTTTACATGTAAGGAAGAAAACAAGATACGTTTACATGTAAGGAAAACAAAACATGTCTTTCAATGTGTTGCAAGATTATTAAACGTATAGAACATGGCATCAGCGGATTTGATTTTCCAATTCAAACCGGACATGTTTTTTTTTAGATAACCATCAGATAAATGGACGCCCACTCAGAATGGTTTTAATGACGGACTTTCCATTTTAAATTAACCCTAGTATTCTTACAGTTCATGTGTAAATATATAGCTGTGATCTTCAAACTTGGCTTTTTATCAACTTTTATAGCCTGTTATATGATATTTTAGCATTGTTGAAGGCCGTACGGTTGCCTGTAATAATTGCTTACATCCACTTCATTTGAACTCTGGTGGATAGATGTCTCATTGTAGTATAACACATATTTTAAAAATGCATATGATATAGTATTAACATGTTCATCCGTCATGTTTGTAGTATTGAATTTATTTGAAATATTTGCCACTGGAATACGATCTCTTGGAATACTAAGGTATTATTGATACTATCTTCATTTCTTTATATACTGGACTATGATAATCAAATTGCAGATATTTTTAACATTTAATATATAGAAGATATACATTTTTCTATAACAAACACTTCGAAATACGTCATTTTCTCAAAAAGATCAAAAAAATGAATGCACAAAGTTATTTTCAAAGATTTGAGATTAAGAACATTTTAGTAATATATAATAGAGATGTACACCGCAAAACCAAATAATTTAAATATAATACATGTAAACTTAAACAATTGATTGACGCTTTCTCGTGTTTATTGTATTTGCATTCATCCATCTGTGCCCCACCTCCTCACATTCAATAACAACATTTTATATAAATTATCATTTTACTTGATCATTTTGATAGTTATATTTTCTGGATAACCGAAAAAAAAGTGTTGGGAATTTGTGTTTACAAACATGAAATTATTGATTGATTTTTTAACGTTCTAAAAACATATACTTAAAAAAGAATCCCTACTTTAAGTTTAAGTTTTAGATGCTTATTTAAAAAAACCACCATAAATAATAATATAATTCTCTAAAATTGTTGTAGAGTGTCCGGGTGATGACCGTGGGACATTTCTGTGTTTGGGTTATACATGATATTTGATCATATTGTAATAATGTATACCACTGTACAGTTGTAGGTTTCATAATTTTCTGTTATAATAGTCCCAACGGCAGTGCAATCAATTCAATACATGGTGGCATTCAAATCTTTCTTACAAGACTGTATAAGACACAAGACGTGTATTTGCAAAATCAAAACAATAATTAAATGGCAAACACACATCTTCTTTTTTTTATGGACTCAGTCATTCATTTAATATTTTGTTTTCAATTAATGTTAACAAACTGATAATGAGCCCCTCCCCCCCCCCAAAAAAAAAAATACAATAAAAAATTATATAAAATATAATCAGAACTTATGTTTTACCCAAATTAATGCATAATGGATGGGTTCGTGGCATACCCTAAGAGTAACTAAGAGTACCTGCTTTTGAACTCAAAATATATTTTTTTTTAATTTTGTATATTTTTTGTGTGTTAACAATGGTTAAAGACAATGTTGAGTGGAAACAACTATGCCATTGTTTTAAGTAAATCTATTTATGAAGGGTTATATATTATGTAATAATTTCACCAGTTGCACTTACATACATACCATGTTTACTGTTTCATGTTTACAAAGACATGCATTGGTAGAACCAAAATGGCTGTTCCGGGGGTTGAAACCCCCCTTTTATTGCCAATGCATTTAAATGGGGACATACAGTTAGAACCCCCCTTTTGTCCTGGTTAAGTAACCCCCCTTTTTAAAATGGCTGGATCCGCCCCTGACATATATGAGATTTGTGTGTCAATCTACCCTGTAGAATTCATCATAAGCCAATGTTTTATTATTAGTATAATAAAACTTAATTTCACTAAAAAGGGCAACAAAAATGTATTTTGAAGGGTTTTCCATAACCGTTTTCGGTATTTTGCATTACCGCTATCGACAGGGTTATTTCTATTAAATATGTACCCAATATCTCTCGGAATCGTATTATTCCACCCGTATGTACAATACCTAACTCTCTTTTGATACTAAGATCGTATACTGCAACATTGCAGATTTGTCAATAAAATTTCAAATTTAATATCTCATTTTAAAATTAATCGTTTGATAGACACTCCAGGGCCTATATATTTTCAATTTTAGCAAATCTTTGTTTTACTTTGAACGTTATGATGAAAGAACATATGCAAACTTTACAGAGAGGAGGGGGATAAAAATAATGTAAACATTACCAATAAGTTTAACATGTTTACCAAAGTTTACACTTTTGTACTTGGTTGCGCAATTTTACAGAAAACCGAGCAAAATTTACAATAAATATATATTGAACAATAAAATTCTTACCTTTTTCAGAAATATATGTTTTCTCTACTAAATAATTCGACTAGATTTATCATTTATTTCCCGACTGTTGAATTCATCTGACCTGTATATGACACAGAATTGTATATTTAGAGCTCTCTGGCATGCGCAGAAAGCAGATTTTCAGTTAGGTCAATGCCCGTTCACAATAAACTTATTGTAGAACATCGACCTTTCCCGATTACGTCTGTAATAGTTCTATGTAATTAGAAGTGACCTGAATTTCTTTCAGGTGATGCCTATGTATACTAAATATGTGATTTCAATCAATTAAATTCGAATTTGAGAAGGTACTAGACAAGTTTTATATTGAACCGAAATGCACTTGATATCGACCAGAAAAGAAACAAGGTCATGTAGGATTTACGCAATACATTAATTATTACAGGCGGTACAAGCTGAAAACAGAGACATAGGTTATCATTTCAAGCTACAGATATAAAGTTTTTCTCATCTGAAATATGGATTTTATGATATTTTAAAACAGAAGCGGATAATTGGCGTTTTACAGTGCAGACTTGTGTTGGAAATTTACATGAAGTTTTATAAAACTAAGTGGTTTTATTATTTGATAGAAAATGTTGATTTACTCGATGTCGAAAGAACAATAAAGTATATCCCTTTATTGATATTTACACGTATGACCTTAGATGGCCTTAGTTGGATTTCGTCTTGAACTCGTGAAGTTTACAGTGTTTTCATGTTTACAGCACTAGGTCGATACCGCTACTCGTGGACTATCAGTGTCTGTTGATAGCATAAGCTCTGTAGTTAGTACTTCGGTACGGACATGATTTATGACAAACCTTTCTAAAAAGTAAAATCATAAAAGTACTGAATTCCGAGGAAAATTCAATCGAAAATTAAGTCCCTAATCACATATAGCAAAATCAAATGACAAAACATATCAAGCGAATTGACGACAACTGTCACATTCCTGATTTGGTACCGGATAAATTTGTCCGATTTTAAATCATTCAGAAACAAAGTTTCCATTCCTTACACAAATTTGATGGATTTGGGTATAATTTATGGTCCGTAGTTAACACTCCCTACTCAAAGTTGGTGGATTTGGGTATAATTTAAGGTCCATAGTTTCCACTCCCTACACAACGTTGATGGATTTGGGTATAGTTTGAGGTCCGTAGTTTCCAATCCTTACACAAAGTTGATGGATTTGGATATAATTTAAGGTCCGTAGTTTCCACTCCCTACACAAAAAGTTGATGGATTTGGATATAATTTAAGGTCCGTAGTTTCCACTCCCTACACAAAAAGTTGATGGATTTGGCTATAGTTTAAGGTCCGTTTTGGTCCTATGTCTTCTCAAACTATATCTGGTCCTACACATATTGCTTGGAGCGTTCTTGAAGATGGTAAATCACGTTTTGGACTCCAGTGAAATTTAAAATTAACAGTTTTCATTTTTACAGCACATGGTCGATACCACTACTGGGAGATTAGCAAGTCCCGACGGTATCACCAGCTCATTCAGTAGTCAGTATACTCAGTTAGTAACAAAATAATTCTTAAACTGTACATTCATAAATTTTGAAATTATCTAAGAAAATATATCGCCTCCCCAGACAAAATTCACTTTAATTAAATTTGGCTATTACTTTATGTCCTTTATGGTCTTAGCTCTCTAACTCTGTGTTTTGGTTCTTTACACCCTTTCAAATATAAGGCTTTGAGCGTCCCTATTGAAACGAAATTATTGTAAAAGCGCTGAGAGTTGAAAGGGTATAACTTGGAAACCAACAATGGAGAGAGAGAAAATAGGAATTATTGCATAGTCTAGTTTTAATTGTCACTCATGTAATTTTATGGAATACCAATTAATACATTTTTAACCGGATTTTTGTGACAAAAATGTCGGTTATTGATTTTGGGATGTACGGTGGGCGGCCGGGGCAGTCGGGCGGGCGGGCGGTGGGTTAATCAAATGTTGTCCGTGCATTAACTCATGAACCATTCAACCAAAGCTTTTAAAATTTTAATATGTTATTACTGACAACTAAATAAAGGTCAAGTTCATTAATGGCGATTTTGACTTTTACCGTTCAGGACTTATGGTTCTTGAAAAATTGAAAAATTGCGTTTCCAGTCGTGTCCGTGCATTTACGCATGAACTGTTCTACCAAAACTTCCCAAATTTTAATATGTTGTTACTGATGACAAAATGGAGGTCAAGTTCAATAATGACAATTTTGACTTTTACCGTTCAGGAGAAATGGTTCTTGAAAGATTGAAAAATGGTGTTTCCAGTCGTGTCCGTGCATTTTCTCATGAACCATTCAACCAAAACTTTTGATTTTTTTTTATGTTGTTACTGATGACAAAATAGAGGTCAAGTTCAATAATGACGGTTTTGACTTTACCGTTCAGGAGTTATGGTTCTTGAAAGATAGTAAAATGGCGTTTCCATTCACGTTGTTGCATTTACTCATGAACCATTCAATCTAAGCTTTTCAAATTTTAATATGTTGATACTGATGAAAAAATGGAGGTCAAATTTGATATTGACGATTTTCACTTTCACCATTCATTAGTAATGGGTCTTATGATATTGCCAGGACACAAATAAATGTTTATAAATCCGGTTTGCTGTCGTTGTGACAGCCTCTTGTTACATATGATATCAGAACACATACTTGGTTTAGAAATTTTGTAAATTATAAACACATATTGATTATTAAAGCCCTGAAAGAAAAAAAATAATGACCGCAGCAGGAACACGTGGTATACATACAGACGTCTGCTGTATTTGAATAGATCCAAAAGAAGCAACGCGTCTCCAAATGTTAACTTTCTCTATTTCCAGCAATTCAGTTTCATAAATAGCAAGTTGTTATCACTTACGAAGCAAAAATATTTTATGTATACGTCATCTAAATAATTATATTAAAATTAAACTAGTTATAATAATTTTCAGTTTTCTGTTTATATATTTTGTTTTATAGATCGTTGTCTGCGTGTTCAGCTGTCTTTCTTCTGCTATGGTTTTCTGCTTCATATATGGTTTCTTGCTTGTTCAGCTGTTTTCCTTTTGTTATTGTTTTTCTCCTCCGACATGTACATAGTTTTTTTTTATTGTTCTTGTTCCTTGGAGGTATACTTCATGTATATCTATGAATAACAAATCATGTTGGAAATATGTGAAAAAAACATCAAATTTACGAGGCAATTAACTTTGTTTATCAAACGAACGTTTATATTTCCACCAATTCAGTTTCGAAAATAGCAATTAAGTGCACTTGCGAAGAAAAAAACCTTTTATGTACGTCATCTAAATAAAACTCGAAGCAACATTCAAATCGGAAAGTCCCTTTTTAAAAGGCAAGATCAAACGAATTGAAATCGACTACATGTCATATACCTGACATAGTACATGTAAGCATAGAAATGGCGGATTACACCTGGTGTTATAGCTAGCTAAACCTCTCGCAAAGGGTTTGCCAAATACAGCAAAGGTAAACTTTTCCTGGGGTAGAAAACGCTTAATTTTAGAACAATGTGAAATTTTGTAAGCAGTTATTTTATTTACATTATATCAATGGTAATTCATGTCGACACTCTTAACTTCTCCGCTTTTTCTGTTTAGTTTTAAACATATTTATTTATAGTGGATTGGGAAACAAGTATTGCAACTTATATTAATCCCTTTCCACTTTGCGGGTGCGAGTGCTGCCTTGTAGCGGCATTAGCCTACTCTTTTTCGAAATCTAGAAGGGTGTCTTTAACGTGCAAGAGATATGGCTCTCTCTTAACACGGGTCAGCCATTTATCGTCCCCTTCCGACGGACTATTTATATAGAAACATATTGGTGATTTGTTGGCCAGTGCCATTTACTTAAATTTCAATCATCACATTGCATTGTAGAAATGTTGAACGTCGGGAAGCCAAAGTTTCATTCACAATAGTTGTTATGAAACTGTACAATATTAACAAAAATTACTCAATAATGCGCTTTATATATATTATAGATTAATGTTAAGCTTATTGGTCATTTTATGTGTATCAATTCACAGCGGTCAACCGGTACTAACAAACTTCGCTATGAAAGTTGAGGCAAGTACATGTATATAAAAGGAAGGGTCGGTCCAGTGACCAGAGGTCGGGGCTATCACTTGCGAAGAAAAAATAAAAAACCTTTTATGTACGTCGTCTAAATAAAACTCGAAGAAACATTCAGATCGGAAAGTCCCTTTTTAAAAGGCAAGATCAAACGAATGGAAATCGACTACATGTCATATACCTGACATAGTACATGTAGTACATGTAAGCATTGAAATGGCGGATTATACCTGGTGTTATAGCTAGCTAAACCTCTCGCAAAGGGTTTGCCAAATACAGCTAAGGTAAACTATTCCCGGGGTAGAAAACGCTTAATTTTAGAACAATGTGAAATTTTGTAAGCAGTTATTTTATTTATATTATATCAATGATAATTCATGTCGACAGTCTTAACTTCTCCGCTTTTTCTATTTATATAGAAACATATTGGTGAGTTGTTGGCCAGTGCTATTTACTTAAGGTGGTACCCAACACTTTAACTAAAATTAATTTTGACAAAGTATTTTCTCTGACCCTTTAACAAAAATATAAAAATTTCCAAAATTTGAACCAACCGTTTTATCAGAAAAATTACACATGTTATATAGTAGTTTGACGAACACTTATTTTGATCATTGAGAAGCTTAATATTCCCTTAACAACACAACGTAATCAAAACGTTTAGCTGATTTTACAGAGTTATCTCCCTGTAGTGTTAGGTACCACCTTAAATTTCAATCATCACATTGCATTGCAGAAATGTTGAACGTCGGGAAGCCAAAGTTTCATTCACAATAGTTGTTATGAAACTGTACAATATTAACAAAAATTACTCTATAATGCGCTTTATTTATTATAGATTAATGTTAAGCTTATTGGTCATTTTATGTGTATAAATTCACAGCGGTCAACCGGTACTAATAAACTTCGCCATGAAAGTTGAGGTAAGTACATGTATACGAAAGGAAGTCCCCCGGTCCAATGACCAGAGGTCGGGCTATATAATACCCATAAACAGCTATATAACACACATATATTAGTTTTAATAATGTATAACTCTTTTGATAGGGAAAGTATATCTTAATTGAATTTAAAAAGAATGTTCTGATAATGAATATGTTTTAAATTTAGGTAACTATTGGGTTTTTTTTTTTTTTTTTATGTCGAACACCTTAACAAAACAGACACCTGGTTCTTTATAAAAGGAACACATACAAAACACATACACAGCTACGTTTGCATAGGTACTATTTCTGTACTAAAAATGTGTAGTATTTGAAATCTACTTTTAAAATTCAGTACTATTTTGTTACCCTAAAATTATTGTGATATTTAGGTACCTGTATTTTACAGTACTTTATTTGTACTTGAAATTTAGGTAATAGAGTTTTGATTACTACCGTTACATTTTCAGCATTTTGAAAGTTTTTCTGTTTCAAAACTCTTAAAGTTATGATTTTCAAACATGGAATATTGTATTATGTATGTACCAAAATATTAAGTACAAATCAAGTACTGTAAATTACAAGTACCTAACTATTACAATAGTTTTAAAGTAAAGAAATAGTTCTAAATATTAAAAGGAAATTTCCAGTACTGCATTTTTTTAGTACAGAAATAGTACCTATGCAAAAGTAACTGTGTAGCACAGCTAGTATTTTACATAAACGACACAGTCAACACACATACATTATAAGGCACTGCATGTGTGTGTTATATAGTTGTTTATGGGTATTATATAGCCCCGACCTCTGGCCATTAGACGGACACTTCCTTTATATAGTATACATGTACCAATTTCACCTCACCTGTCATGGCGAAGTTTGATAGTACCGATTGACCGGTGTGATGGTCACCAAAACGATAAAGACAAAGCACCCAGGACGCCTTGTACTTTACAGGACAGCTAGTTCTGACAAAACAACACCGAAAAAACACAAGAGACATGTAGCTAGTTCTTACAAAACAACACCGACAAAACACAAGAGACATGTAGCTAGTACTAACAAAACAACACACAAAAACACATAGCTCAGCTAGTTCTTTACCAAAACGACTTAGATAAAACACATAGCTCAGCTAGTTCTTTACCAAAACGACTTGGATAAAACACATAGCTCAGCTAGTTCTTTACCAAAACGACTTAGATAAAACACATAGCTCAGCTAGTTCTTTACCAAAACGACTTAGATAAACACATAGCTCAGCTAGTTCTTTACCAAAACGACTTAGATAAAGCACATAGAACAGCTTGTACTTACAAAAAAAACAGACAAAATACATAGGACAGCTAGGTTGTTTTTCTTTTATAAAACACAGGATATATAAAACTTTTTCAAAGCAACAGACAAAACACACAGGACACATGAAACTAGCTACTAATCAACAAACAAAAAAAAAAACACGTAGGACAGCTCGTATTATACACAAACAACGCAAACAAAATGGGACAATGGCTTGGGCCAAGTCGAATCATAGGGATAAAATAACAATAGACAGCCCTTGACCAATATGACCACATGGACGAAAGAAATTTCGCTTGGACAATAAAAACCATCATATTTTGAAATATTTTAAAACAACAAACAATAAAAAAGATAAAAGTCAGTTTTATGTAATATAACCGGGTAGTGCTCAAAATGGATAAGCGTTTACTTGTTATAAAGCTCTATTTTGTAACAAATTTCTCTTGATTTTTTATCGTTAAATATAAAAATTAACTATTTGGTATCATATTTTTATTTTTAAAAATAAAAATATTTTTATTTTTAAAAATATGACCTTTTTTTAAGGATAAAGTATGACCAATAAAGGATACGTAATTATAGTAAACAACAACAAAGTGTTAATATGATTATAATTCAATACTTTTCTTTAGAAAAAAATGATTAAAAGGCAAATGTTTAAAAAAACGCAAAAGGCATTTAGAAAGGAAGAACAATTGGTTTTTTTTCTATAAATTTCAATCTGTCTCATATTAAAGTAGAACTATTATTGTGAGTCTTGCAATAGGCCTTTTCGAGACGTGTGTCAAGCAAAATTCGGTTTAAGACAATATTGTACGGGTAAAATAATAAAATAATAAAAGACACAATTGTTTTTGCAGCTCCTCCTGCTTTGAATCAACATTCAGCAACTTTAGGGACAAGGGCATCTTTTAGTATAGGCACTTAAAATATTGATAATAATATGGTATCGTAAAAGTTATAGTTTATGTAAAACGTCTCTTTCAAAAGAACAAAAGAATCACATTTCAGTATTGTTATTCTATATGTATACTTCCGAGTTTTGTTTGAACAGGTAAATAAAAGATGCGGTCATCTGGCGGACAAGGGAGTCCATTCACCTTAGATTACACCGGTAAAAGGCTTACACATTCAAGTGTGTCCATTATTTAAGACACTTATAGTAAAACCATAAGAGTGTGAAATGAATCATAATTTGTATGAAAAAACGACTAATATAAAACAAGGTGATGTGGTATGATTGCTAATGAGACAACTATTCACCTAAGGCCAAATAACGTAGGTTCTAGCAACAAAAGGTCACCGTACGGCCTTCAACAATGATCGAGACCCACACCACATAAAGGGAACAAAATTTAACTTGGGGAGGAGGGTTATGTTTTCCTTTATTCTGGATTTTGTTTTCGTAACAAGCATGAAAACTCATTTTTACCTTGTCAACATTTTTTTGTTTTAAAGAATTTGACATTAAGCTAAATGGCAAAACCTTTCAATCAGATATTTTTATTCTTCTCCCCATGGATATATTCTTTCTTCTAAGTTGGGAGTCAAAATATGTTTTTGAGAAAAGAACCGCACCTTCTCAGGATGACATTTGCCTGATGACATTTGTTTTCCGTTTGTTAGAAGTGTTTGAGCTTTTAATAATGCCATTTATAAAGGACTTCTCGTTTTGAATTTCATTTCGAGTTGTCATACATATTTTCCGCCTAAAAGGTCTAAAAGTGACAAAATTAAAACTATACGAAAGCGGCCTGATTTTTCTTTCTTAATATTTCCAAGCAAACATGATATACATCAACACTTACAATCGCTAAATTACAGGCTACTGAAGTTTTATTTCAAAATATGATAGGAAACAAAAAATGTTGTTAGTATGAATGACTGATAATACAGTTAGTGTTAGTAAGATACAAATCCCTGTAGTACTATTAATAGTAAATCTTTATTGCCATATCTTTATACAAATTATAAACAACAACAAAAATAAGCGGATCCCGATATACCAGTATATATCACGTATATATAAACACGTCTAAACATGCAACAACTTTACGACAGACATTCTCCGACGGAAAACCCGTGACTCTACAACTTCACCATAACTTATATTTAATTCGTCCCAATTTTAGCCCTACCATGATAGATCTACAAATATGCACTAGCATTGATCTTCCCTCACTGTGATTCAATCCCCAGCTTCGGTGGCATCGTGGCAACACCGCCTCCTGCACCGTGTCCAGCGCCTTAGACCACTCTACCAGCTAGACTTGATATAAATATATAGTTAGCCTTTCCTTGACGGTTGTTACACATTACATGTATATGGAGAGGCAATTAGATGGTGTACCTGGAGATCAGCATTGTTTTATAGGTAATATTTCTTACCATGCCTTACACAAAAAAAAGATTGTTTGAAAGTCATTACTGATTACTCTGTTTTTAATACACTTAATTGGATAAAATATAAAACAGTAGTAAACAGGCAGTTCCGAACAGTTCTTGTTTGTTGGTAAATGTCCGTCTTCGTCTATTGTAGGCATAGTTTTCAAAGGTACCAGGATTATAATTTAATACGCCAGACGCGCGTTTCGTCTACATAAGACTCATTAGTGACGCTCAGATAAAAAAAAAACAACAACTAAAAAGCCAAACAAGTAAAAAGTTGGAAGAGCATTGAGGACCCAAAATTCCAAAAAGTATAATTGGAAATTCGGAGGCGTTAGCTTAACAAACACTAGATAAAGAACGAAAGGCAGAAATAGAGTTGACAATTGGGATTTTTGGAAACGAATATATTTTTTTTATGATTCAGTTTTAGGAATACTATCAAGATAGTTAAATTGTGTTTGCTGTGTCGATATAGCAATTTCACTGTGCAAATTATTGATTACTAATAACCAAATGTACGACTGTTCTTAGACCTTGGTCTGACTCTGGTCTTTGTCCGCTAACCGACAAAACAGAGCAGTTAGGTTAACTATTCAATCTGAAGTAAACATACAGAAGTTCAACCTCAAACACCCGTTATATGTTTATAGAGAGATATATAGGGGTCAGTAGGTCACTTCAAATTTGTTTGTACATTTCAATCATACAATATCAGCAAATCCCTGTGACTTATACAATGTTCTTACACAGGGAACTTGGCTGGTTGTTTCGAACATCTCATTTTAAAATCAGATAATTGTAAGACAGTTTTATTGCTCAATCTGAAGTTCCTTATGTAAGGATGATTATGGAAATTCTTTTTTTTTTCAATCAGAAATCTTTTATGTAATAACGAAATGTAAATGCTAAAGTCAATTTTGAAATTAGATTCACTGTAAAAAAAAAAAGAAAAGAACTCTGAATGTCTTTCAATAACAGCACAGTTTGTAACTAAATGTTTGCAGTAATTCTCAATACATGTTTTGTGTTAAAACAGTTTAAAATTAAATGTTTGCAGTTATTCCCATACATGTATTGTGTGTTATTTAAATGTTTACTTTATCGGAAGATCAATATGAATGGGAAATATTCCATTCCCATGCAAAATCGGTCAGCTGCGATCTTGTCTCGAACTAGCGTGACGCTACAATTGACAATAGAAAACACCTGAGCAGTTATTTAAAATCATTAATGGACTGATCGACTTCAAATCATACATATAGACTTTGAAGTCTATGCTCGTAGGTGGGGAACGGAAATTAAAGTTAAGCTTACTGACAGTAGACAACCCGCCATTCATCTTCATATTCTATAGATCCTATTCTATTGTTTTAGACAATGTGAAAGTTTCTATGATTAACGTTTATATTTAATTGAGGAAATAAGAAAAAAATAATATAGATAATACAAATCATATATAAAGCAGAAGTATCAATTACGATCGATAACTGTTAGAAGCGCATACACAATTGTTGAACTACTTCAATCTTAATTTCTGCGTTTTTTCATTACCCATAGGCGGTCTTCGGTTTTTATTTGCTCTTTGGTCGGGTTGTTGTCTCTTTGACATATTCCCCATTTCCAAGTAGATGTAAAGGTACTTAAATAAAGTCGCATGTTTACCCCTGTCCCATGTTAGAAGCCTCTCGCTTTTCAAATTGTTACTCTTGTATGTTTTTTATTTTAGTTCCTTTAAATGTTTTGGAGTTTAGTGTGGTGTCCATTTTCACTGAAGAAGTTCACATTTTTATTTAAGAGCAAGCTGAGGCATACCTCCAGTTGCAGGGTTTTCTCGATGCGTTTTAAACCCATTGGCGGTCTTTGGCTGTATTTTACTCTTTAGTCGGGTTGTTGTCCCTTTCATACATTCCATATTTCCTTTCTCAGTTTAACATGTAGTTTTCATAGTACAGTATGCACATGTTGCAGTAAATTTCTCTTTAAACAATCATAGCGAGTATAATCTACTTTCTGACCATAAATTAAACATGCCTTTAAGGTACCACTTATTTTTGGAATCATTGCTTCTAGTTAGATATTCTTTAAATTAAAACCAATCCTGTTAGACCTGTTAGAATTTATTTCCAGTTTTATTTCTACAGAAAACATTTTGAGTGTGGCTATCTTGGTTTTTTAAACATTCATCATTTTTTAACAATTAGTTCACCCCCCTTTTCCAAAAAATAAATATATAGATATATAAATCGAATGCGTTGTGTTTATTGCAAATTAGATATAGTATACTAGAAGGAAATTCGCTGAAAAAAAGCGAGGATAATTTGAACATGGAGACCTATACAACTCTTCTTTGATTTTTTAAGACTAAAAACAAATATAAAAAACCGTTCTTCAAAGCATTTTATAAAGTGTGCATGTACTGGATAGATCTAAATTCATAACTGATAAGTGTGTACGGAAATCCCAAACTTAAGATGTGTTATGAGTTTGAATTTTCTGGCCACACTCCATCGAAGGTGAATGATATTAGTAATACAATAAAGTAATCAATGGGTACAAAAGTTCATTTTTAAGATGTTATATAAAGGCCGTGTAATGTCAATCATTGGCCAAACTCGGACATTCACCTTCAATAATGAAATTTATTGTATTTGTAAAAGATTATGTCCACTACTATCCTTCAGTTCGTTTACTAGTAGATTATTTACATCATAAAACAATTACGGACTGTCAAATTCACGGCCAGATTTTAAATATTTAGATAATATATTATACATTAATGCATAACCCTGATTTGACCTCATCCAGACCAGGAAAAAACTTAATAAGTGATAAAAATGTAAGTTATGTACTGGTGGTATATAGGATATTTTAATTACACAATATTTATGAACCATTAATGTAGTTTTCGTTTAACTGAGATTATCGATTCATCAATGTTTCGTTTGAAATGTACTTTTTTATTTTCTTTTGATTCAGATTTCACGTTTTTTAATGAATGATTGGAATAATTAATGTACAGCATATTTATTATGTGAACTTTTATTCACCCTTGTCTATTAACAGTACCGTTGAAAACATTGAACTATTGAAGTATTGTTGATCTTTATAGAGATAGTATACTTACTCTTCACCTTATTCAAACTGTCATCGGTCGGAAGCAATTCAATCAGTTTTAAAATTCTACACACAAAACCAGGACGTCACTACTTTTGGGGTCATGTAACATTATACTTGTTGTTGGAAAAAAACACACACACATACACAGAAGTTTAACATGAGAAATCTTATGAAATCGGAGTTTGAAACATAAATTAAATGAATACATTTTTAATTAAATTTTAGATAATTTGATTTCAGAAATGAAGCTTAACTAAAACGTGTTTGTTTTCACCATGCATGCATACTATTTTCTGTGAATTTAATATTTTACTCCACCAAATATTGAGACGACCTCCCAAATTATATTGTTCTCACTATTCACACTTACACTGAGTGTTTTGAGATGCTTGTTCGACTCTAGATCTGTACGATTTATTCATAATTTACGTGGACTAGCCGGGATCATATCATGAGGTATGGACTCTTGTCCATCGTTAAAAGTCGTAGGGTTCTTTCTTTTAGAACATTTGTAATGTTGTCATATTAACGTTTACATACCAACAACTTTTTTTATTTTTATTTATATACTCGCTTTCTATTTATAGTAAATGTTAAGAAGTGCAAAAAACAAAAGATACTTAAAAACCTAAGTGGTATTCGTCAACTTAGTTTATTATTAGTATTATATTCAAGGAAAACAGGTGGCTAACAAACATAGTTTTCTACTCTATGTTCCTTGAATAATGAAAACATCTCCTGAGAAATCTTCAGCGTCCAAAGCACTTTTCTACATATGGGACACTCAAATCCGAACATTGTACACGAAAAAAACAGTTGAAAAGCAATGTGACCAAACATATACATAATGAACAGTGTAGTTCAAGAAAAAGTCCAATCATTTGAAGTGTCCTGTTTATTTTCTTTTCGGAGGAATGGTTTGTTGGCGGTTTTGTTTTCATGTATGTATTTTGCTTGTTTTTGTTTCTGAGGAAATGGTTGTTGTTGGTCTATGTTTATGTATCCTGGTTGTGTTCGTTTCAGATAAATCGGCTGTTGGCGGTCTTTGTTTTTGTATATATATATAAGATGTGGTATGAGTGCCAATGAGACAACTATCCATCCAAGTCACAATTTGTAAAAGTAAACCATTATAGGTCAAGGTATGGCCTTCAACACGGAGCCTTTACTCATATCGAACAGCAAGCTACAAAGGGCTTCAAAAATGACCAATCTAAAACCATTCAAACAGGAAAACCAACTGTCTTATCTATATAAACAAGAGGCTCTCAAGAGCCTTAATCGCTCACCTGTTATTTCTTTGCTTAAATCTTTTATCAATGATTATTTTTGCTTTCAATATATATTAATGAGCTAGTGTCTTAAAAATGCAATTTCAATGTTCATTATATCTGTCATATTTTCTCCGAAAGCAAATAAATGCATTTTACCCGTGTCATGGCTCCATTTTAGCTATAGTGTCAATGGTTCTTGACGTACAAGGAAATCAAATACAAATTTTACACTAGTTTTATTAGAGACGATTTTCAAAGTTAAAAAAAATAAACAACATGTGTAAAATTCTACACAAATCAAATACTAAATCCCCCAGTAAGTAGACTCATTCATAAAGTGAATGTCAAATTTGTGAATGTGTCATGAAATATAAGTTCCTACATAATATAAGATCAAAATGCAAAATGATCTTCTGGAAAAAAAATTCCCGCTAAAAAATAGTACAGAATATTTTCCCCAGCAAAAACCACATTTTGTGACATAACAAAGTTTCTAGTGTAAACAAATACACGTTGATGTGTAAACAAATTCACGTTGATAAGTGGATTGGCATGATTGGTTCTATTTACGATTTTTGAACAGTCCAAAAGAGCTGAGATTATCCCTTGTACCATTCCTATCATTTCGATTGTAATGTTTACGTGTTTTATATGCAATACAATATTTTATTAACGTCTCACCTTTTACAAAGCAATACATAACACTTTGATTAAAACAAATTACACATATGTAAATGCCATTCATATAGAATTATGAGAGACGATTATTTACAAATTCGAAACAAATTTCACACCGCTTAAAACATTAAATATATATATACTAAAAATAAATAAATAATAATTTAAAAATAAAAAATTAAAAAAAAAAAAAAAAAATTAAAAAACAAGCAAATATAAAACTATCTACATGTATATAAAAATCTACGTCTCCTATCTAAAATGTCTCTGAGGTTTTGGTCTTATATGTGTAATGTAAATTCAATTAGCTATGGTGTTTATATTGTTTACAAAAAAATAACCTCTGCCCGGTCAATCGTCTGAAAAATAAACGCAGGATTGCCAGAAACGCTTTTTATATCAACTATATTAAAATGATCATAATTTATGCCAATCGTATAAGTTTTATGCATATCCACTACATTTCGGAAGTATATAAAACCCTTTTAAAAAATAGTTTGAGTAGACAGCATGTTACCCTTCTTTACTAATGACCAATCCTGTTATTGTTTTATATTCTCATAACGGACTTATCAGGTTTTTATTGATTTTTTCAAGTCATGTTCATAATTATTATACTTAAAGTATAAAAAAAAACCCGAATCCCTCCCCTGGATCAGCCACTGGATTTTATTTTTGAACTATTAACAGATACATAAGAAACTTGCTGTAATCTTAATAAACAAAATGTTACATTGTTTTAATT
This sequence comes from Mytilus trossulus, assembly GCF_036588685.1. Lineage (NCBI taxonomy): Eukaryota > Metazoa > Mollusca > Bivalvia > Mytilida > Mytilidae > Mytilus > Mytilus trossulus. The sequence goes on from NC_086380.1 coordinate 19,693,734, forward strand.
CATATGTCATTCATATTTTTGGCAAATATTTAAGGGAAGCATGCTATATTTTTGATATTCTATTACTTTGTTTTAATAATTGTAATTATAAGACCATACGTATTTCTTTGTTATTTGCATATAATTATATATATATATATGTTACAGTAAATAGGTGAAATTAGGAATTACATGTAATTACTAAAATTTAGGAATTACAGGTAATTCCCGATGCACTTAGTTAATACAAGTAATTCCTGAAACGGCCCAGTTATTACCAGTAATTACTAACTTTAAAATGAGTTTTTACACCTATTTACTGACTGCTAAAACAATGTTTTATTATGGTCAGATGATCAAAAGATATGGTAATACTAACTAGATGATCAGTAAGTACTCTTAGAATATTGAATGGTTGATTTGTATTCAAAATATCTTGAATAATTATGGACTTTCAAATATTTGGTTAAATCTGAGTAACTTTAGTTTTAATCCAAAATGGTTAAAGTTGAGCATTATACAGATAATTTTTGACCAATTTCAGCAGACATGGAAATCAGAAATGGAAAATTCTCCCAAAGCATTATGTTTTAACTTTTTTCAAAACAACTTTGAGTCTGAAGAATATTTAGACTTATTACCTTATAATTTAATTTTAACGGGTCTTCTGGTTGGCTGACGTTATTTTGTTATGAGCCCATAGACATAATTTAGTCATGTTACCGTGACGTCATCAACGTTTTTTCATGGTTTTCTACGGTTAAATATGGAATTTACAATTAAATTATAAGAAATGACTGTAATATTTTCTCTGTCTATTCGAAATAACATTAAAAAAAAATGTGGTGCACAATGTTACGCTACGCTCGTTATTCAGTATACACCAAATTTTTTATGTTATTTCTTCATAGACAGAAAAAAATATTACAGTCATTCCTTAAATAAAGATCAGATAACATTGTGAAGGTAAAGAAAAGGAATGAACGGTTATGTGCATTAGCTTCGAGATATAAAAAAAGTTATATATATTTTTTTTTTTGTTAAATCATTAATAAAAATGATATAGTGAAATTATAATTCACTGTTTGTAGCCAATCCAGTTCTATAATTAGCTGAGAAACAAGGTTGATGAGTTGTGCACTTGCGAGTGAATATTTGGAACTCATTGAATACGTATTCATGTGACCTTCAATTCAACCCCTAGCTGAAGATGGGTTATCGATGTATTAAGCTATTAAAATTGTAAGGGTTTTGCAGAACAAACAGTCTCGACTACTTTTGCTATTGATCGCAGGCTCAACAAAAATGAGGAAAAAATATTAAAATTTTCCTCTAGATACTATCTTTAACTAGTACTATAAGAAACTTCTGTCAAAATTGGGTAAAAATCCAGGATGGTTTATAAAATCTAATGTTTTAAAAACTTAAACTTCAGAGTGTATGCAATGTTAACTGGAAAAAAACTAGTCCATTTATCCTGATTATAAGTGATATAGGAAAAAAAGGATTTTTTTACAAGCTTTACTTTCGGATATTATCTTATGATCATAAACATTTAGCTTCTGTCCAAGTTTGATAGAAATCCAAGATATTTGGAGAAAGTTATTTTAAAGTTTTAAACCACAGTGCATGATTGAGATTTTAGTTTAACAAAATTATGAAAATCAATTTTGGATTGATATCATTGTCTTGCATGCATACATTTACAGAATTTCAAGACATATAAAACAACCATTTTCCAGTTTCAATTCACAAACGGTAAAGAGTATGCACTTTTGATGTGCCTTATATTCCTACATCCTCAAGTAAGCTCCCTTAAAATCCCTACCCCTTTACTTTCTTATTTTGAATCTTGAGTTATGTTTTCAATTTTAAAACAAAAAATCAAGTTAGTAAATAGCTGTAAAAATGACAAAAAAAATCAGTAATTACCAGTAATCACTGAAACAACTAGTAAATACAGGTAATTACTAAATTGTCTAGTAATTACAGGTATTAACTGAAATGTTTAGTAATTACGTGTAATTCCTAATTTCACCTATTTACTGTAACATATATATACTTCGACCTGTTAGTCAAATGCGTTTTGTTAAAATATACATTTTCACTTTTTTGGTCTTTTGGAATATGTTGTTTGTGCAGTATTTAGACCCTTCTACAACCAAATTTGTTTTACATGCACACGTATAAAAATTGCGGTTTTTATCCAACGCAATCATAGGTTTGAACGTAGTTTTCAATTTAGACTTTTTTATATATATAAAAGCACTCGTTATATTCTTGAAAAAAAGTATAACCATTTGTTTTTGTGTTTAACATTATTTTGTAAATCGTCTCTCCATCAGAGGTGTCTTGTAAAATTTATAATGTATACAGTTCCTATTGAAAACATATATGTCTTAAGCTTAAACATCTCATAATCCTGAAATCTGGCAGTGGGGAATAGCATTTTGACAAATAAACATGGCTGAAAATGAGATCTCCCAAATTCCTTTTAATATTACTAAAAAAATACCCTATGAATATTAGCGTACCATTGTTTGCGTACAGTTAACTCGCAAATATCAGCCGATTTTGCACAGAGGCATACGTTGATTGTAAACCATATATGGTTATATAATGGTCTCTTATGACTTCATACCTCTTTATTTGGTTATATAATGGTCTCTTATGACTTCATACCTCTTTATTTGGTTATATAATGGTCTCCTATGTATTAACAAATCTTTATTTGGTTATATAAAGGTCTTATTTATACATGTACATCTTTATTTGGTTATTCAATTATCTCCTATTTATTCATATATCCTTGGTTTTGAAGGTACCTGGTGAAAATTAACCAAGACAGAATATATAGAAAAATGAAGAGGTAGTGGTCAAGGATATAACTATATCTTAAGTGTTTCTCACTCATTAATATTCAAATAATCAATGCTTGTATTCAAAAATGTTTTTGTTTTGTTAGAAGCTATATATTTGTAAGAAACAACCTTGAAGCAACACATCATGTTTGTGAGGTTTCACGATGAAGACTATAGCAGGCGATTTATGACAAGTGATAAGTTGTTTGTTCCTTGGATATATTTCATGAATTATTTCTTTACGCACATCGCTTTTACTAAGCATTAACAAATAGATTTGCCTCTGTATCACATATAAGTAGTGTTTTGGTATTTAAGAAAATGGATGTATGGTAGTAATGGGTGTTCTCATTTATCAGTTGAAATCATTGTATCATAACACATTTGTCAAGTTTTAACTATCAAAGGTTATGCTCAGACATACAAGATAATTTTAAGTACTATGTTTTTTGGACCTGAATGTTGTCCTCTCATTATGTATGTGTGTTATTAGTTTTGCCTCTTCTGATGTGTGTGTGTGTGTGTTATTAGTTTTGCCTCTCATGATGTGTGTGTGTGTTATTAGTTTTCGCTCCTCATGATGTGTGTGTGTTATTAGTTTTCGCTCCTCATGATGTATGTGTGTTATTAGTTTTGCCTTTCATGATGTATGTGTGTTATTAGTTTTGCCTCTCATGATGTGTGTGTGTGTGTTATTAGTTTTGCCTCTCATGATGTGTTTTATTAGTTTTGCCTTTCATGATGTGTGTGTGTGTTATTAGTTTTGCCACTCATGATGTGTGTGTGTGTGTGTGTTATTAGTTTTCGCTCCTCATGATGTGTGTGTGTTATTAGTTTTCGCTCATGATGTGTGTGTGTGTTGTTAGTTTTGCCTCTCATGATGTTTGTGTGTGTTATTAGTTTTCGCTCCTCATGATGTGTGTGTGTGTTCATGAATAGTTTTCGCTCCTCATGGTGTATATGTGTTATTAGTTTTGCCTCTCATGATGTGTGTGTGTTATAAGTTTTTCCTCTCATGATGTATATGTGTTATTAGTTTTGCCTCTCATGATGTGTGTGTTATTAGTTTTGCCTCATGATGAGTGTGTGTTATTAGTTTTGCCTCTCATGATGTGTGTGTGTTATTAGTTTTGCCTCTCATAATGTTTGTGTGTGTTATTAGTTTTGCCTTTTATGATGTGTGTGTGTGTGTTATTAGTTTTCGCTCCTCATGATGTGTGTGTGTGTTATTAGTTTTGCCTCTCATGATGTATGTGTGTGCTATTAGTTTTTTCGCTCCTCATGATGTGTGTGCGTGTTATTAGTTTTGCCTCTCATGATGTGTGTGTCTGTGTTATTAGTTTTCGCTCCTCGTTATTGGTTGACGTTCCCTCCGTCACATACATGATATATCTCATTGGTTGCCGTTTCCTCCGTCACATACATGATACATCGTCATTGGTTGACTTTCCCCCGTCACATACATGATATATTGTCATTGGTTGACGTTTCCCCCGACACATACATCATATATCGTCATTGGTTGACGTTTTCCCCGTCACATACATCATATATCGTCATTGGTTGACATTTTTTTCTGTCATATGTAATGAGTGTCGTCATTGGTTGACATATCTTCTGTCATATGTAATGTGTGTCTTCATTGGTTGACGTTACTTTCTTCTGTCATATGTAATGTGTATCGTCAATGGTTGGTGTTTCTTCCGTCACATGTATGTAATATTTTCAGTGATAAAGATGTTTGTTTCTTCCGTCACATGTAAGGAATACAGTCAGTGATAAAGATGTTTGTTTCTTCCGTCACATGTAAGGAATATAGTCAGTGATAAATATTTTTGTTTCTTCCGTCACATGTAAGGAATACAGTCAGTGATAAAGATGTTTGTTTCTTCCGTCACATGTAAGGAATATAGTCAGCGATAAAGATTTTTGTTTCTTCTGTCACATGTAAGGAATACAGTCAGTGATAAAGATGTTTGTTTCTTCCGTCACATGTAAGGAATATAGTCAGCGATAAATATTTTTGTTTCTTCCGTCACATGTAAGGAATATAGTCAGTAATAAAGATTTTTGTTTCTTCCGTCACATGTAAGGAATATAGTCAGCGATAAAGATTTTTGTTTCTTCCATCACATGTAAGAACTATAGTCAGTAATAAAGATTTCTGTTTCCTCCGTCACATGTAAGGAATATAGTCAGTGATAACGATTTTCTTTCTTTACATGAATCTTCATTGGTTGTTGTTTGTGTAAGGAACATCTTCATTGGTTGTTGTTTGTGTAAGGAACATCTTCATTGGTTGTTGTTTGTGTAAGGAACATCTTCATTGGTTGTTGTTTATGTAAACATCTTCATTGGTTGTTGTTTGTGTAAGGAACATCATCATTTTGTTATTGTGTTTTTAATGTTATGGAATTTGAGGAATATCATAAAAAAAATAACGAAATAAGTTAGCTAGTATTATAGTATTATCGGAAAGTTATTTTAATATACCTTTTCTAGAAACAACAAAAACAAATAGGATATTAAAATGTGTGCTAAAATGTCAAGGACGTTGTTTTTCGCCGCAAGGTCTGGTAATGTCCCCTAGGTCGAGAGGACCCTGATCATGTAAGTCTTTATTCGTAAAAGCAGACAACTATAGTAACATGATACCATACCGTTAAAAAGAATTAACACGTATCTACCAGTAGGTAGTTTTTTCTCACAAAAACATATATATTTCGATGAAATAATTGCATAATTTCTAATTAAAATGAAAGTTTTTTTTTCATTTTAAAACAGAAAACTGGAATTATATTGTCGTGGAGAATGCCATTAGGATTGTCGTTGAACATACAACTAGAACATCTTTGATGACGTTAAACATCAGAGAATGTTTCTTGGATACAACACGACCACTACGCCATGTGTACTCGTCTTTCGTAAAAGAGGCGTCCCCTTGTAAGTAAAGTCGCTACTTACATTCCCAGTCTGGTAATACCAACAAAAAAATAAATTCGAGTTTTTTCTTTTCTACTCTAGCTGTATTTAGGTGTAAACATATTTGCTTTTTTAATGAATTATAGTAGTAAGATATGTCTTTCTGCGGTTCCGAACCCTTTAAGTCAAAATCCTAAAACCCCTGTTGATCTAATAAAATATGGTTATCGACCAACCATGGGTTGGGGAGTCACCAGAAAAAAGTTAACTTATCATCAATCCTATTCTGAATCATAAACAATAACCAGGAGATCTTGTTCATGAGTGAGTTTTCCAACTATAAAGATTGGATAATACACTGGCACTTTAACTCCCATGACAGGGGCGAATCCAGCCATTTTATAAAGGAGGGTTCCCAACCCAGGACAAAAGGTGGGGTTCCAACTATATGTCCCCATTCAAATGTATAGCACGGCCAAAAAAAGGGGGTTCCAACCCCCGGACCCCCCCCCTGAATCCGCTAATGCATGGTATTCAGGAAGTTTCTGTCAAATTCACTACCAGACTTGGCAAACTGTTACGATACATCATGCGCGAATAAATATGAGTTATCTTTTCCTGATTATGTATGATTGGATGTGGCGTTTAGGGGTAAATTCAATAAATAATAAATATACATCATCAGGGACCGCCTAATTTGGGGGAGAGAGCTTTCTGTATAAAACTGAAACCCTGTGCTCTTCTGATTGGTAAATAATGTTTGTAATACATATTTTTTAATAGATGTTTGAAGACTAATTGTAAGTTAAAAAAAAACGTTAAAACAAAGAATGCAAAATGCACTTTTTTTCACTTCAGGGTTGAAAAGTAAGGGGTCAGTATAGGGTTTATGTGCGAATTTACAGTGTTTGTAAAGAAGGTCACGCGAATGCCCAAAAATGCCGCATGACCCTATGTGTTTATTGTTGCAAAAGAGGGACGAAAGATACCAGAGGGACAGTCAAACTCATAAATCGAAAATAAACTGCCAACGCCATGATTAAAAATGAAAAAGACAAACAGACAAACAATAGTTCACATGATTCAACATAGAAAACCAAAGAATAAACAACACGAACCCCAAAGATTTGACTACATGTGTACTTAATGAGTGATATGTAAAAGCTTCCGATTTCTAAACGTATAAATTTAATTTAAGAGTTAAGTTTTCATTAAAGTAAACGGGAGATGTTCCTTCGCGGAGTTGTCTCGTTGGAAATCATACCACATCTTCTTCTTTTCATACTGAAGAACACCTCGAGTTTATATATGCATGTGTGAATTATTTCAAAATCTTAAATATACATTATTAGAATTTATTATTCCGATTCCAGTTGATTTTTGAAACTTTCGAATTTGAACCCTGTTAATATCTAGCCACCCCTTTTAAATATACTAGAAACAAACTGATACATTTTATATGAAGTAGTTGCTACGTCAGATAGAAAAAGGGTTAAAAACAGGAATAAAAACCCTAAAGCTGTCTCAAATTGAATCTATCAAAACTCATTTTTGGAAACCATAGAAATTTACAAAATTTATAAACTTTTAAAATTATTGTTACTTTGTAAAAGCATCAATATTTTAAAAGTTAATTTTGATATTCATGAAATCTGTAAGCATGAGTTCCTTCGTTTCGTCTGTCACAGTAACAATATTCAAACATCTTTAATTCTGCGTTTTATTGTTAACTATAGAATATTCCAAGTATAAAAAGAAGTTCGTCAAACTCAACTTAAACCTAATTATCAGAAATTGCGTGACATTTCAAAACAATTACAAATACTGTCAGCATTTATGATATTCAGCATTTATGGCACTCCTTCCTTCCCGAGAAGCCATTGCGTCAAAGATCAATAACTCTTTAAATAATTCACATGATAGAGAATCACACAATGTCTTTGACAACGTTGACTTATTAAAACCGGAAACTAAATTAGCATCTGGCATAAGAAACTATCACTTTTTTCAATTAACTTTTCAAAATTTGAAAAAAATACTTTTTTTCTTTAACTATAATTGATCAACTGGATTATGGTTCGGTTAATTTTAAAGGTTGTTCAGTGCAAAGCCTTACATATTTATCGTCGCAAATTTTCATATTTATATAATTCAAATATTCTATATTATTGGATCAGCTCTTATTATTTTATTTGTGAGATATTGGCACATGGATTATCTAATTGGTTTGCGAATTGAGTAGTTTCAGTGTCAAAGGTTTCGGTATTTCGAAAAAGAAAGAAATAAAGGTCGTATAAAATTGTTACATAAATTGAAAACCACCATGCTATGAATGTCATGCGTACTTCATCGATTTCTTGATTCACCTTCTCTTCAGATACATGCAATTAAATATTCGAAAGACTTTGATGTTACAGCATAAGAACCGAAACAGTTGAAGAGCTATAAGATAAAAAAACAAAACAAAACCAAAAAACAAACAATCTCAGGTCATTTGTACCCGAATGACCATCATACTATTTTTTCTCTTCTTTTGTCCACAACATAGTTAAATGTAGATATATATTTGACAATAATCATGACTAATGTTTCCAAATAATTTAGGTAAATGGAAATCCTTTATATTTTTTTTTTGTGTGTACATGTATGTTGGATGATCATATCTATATTGTAGGTTTAACTTGGCTGGTGACACATTGTAGGGGTTGTCGGTGATATATGACGAGGTTGGTAGGTGATAAATTGAAGGGGCGGGGTACAATTGTAGGGTTAACGGATGGTATTTATAGGAGTGCCGGGTAATATATTGTACAGATGATGGCTGCTATATATATTGTTAGGTTGACGTGTAATATTGTAGAGTTGTGGGTTGTCGTGTGATATATTGTACGGGTGATGGCTGTTATATTGTTTGATTGACGGGTGGTATTTATAAGAGTGACCGGTACTATATTTTACATGTAGGTGGTTGATATTGAATGGATGCCGGGTGCTTTATTGTATGGGTTGCAGGTATTACATTGTAGGGTTAGCAATTGATTGCATTATTGACTTTGGACATCAGACTCTATTGAATGGTTTTGCTTCTCAACCCTTGAATATTTCCAGCACCACTTTTCTGTTACACCCTAGATGAACATTAAATTTTGATACTATATTAGATAGATTGGAAAATGTTCCTTAATCTACATGTTTTTTATTTTTATTTAGGGAGCTACCATTTAATTTTTAGGGGGGGGGGGGGGGGGGGGGGGGGGGGGGGGGGCTAGGATCAAATTTGAAAAAAATAGGCAGGACAGGAGTTTTGAGTAAAAAAAAAAGGCGAGATGAGACACTTGCAATAAAAAGAAGTCAGGATTACAATTTATTTTAAAAAAATCAGGATAAACTAAAAAAAAAGCAGGACCGGATAGAGTGAAAAATAAAAAGGCAGAACAGAGATAACAACTAAAAAAATGCAGGAAAAAATTCATCCTAGCCCCCCCCCCCCCCCCCTAAAAATCAAATGGTAGTTCCCTTATATCAATGCAATTTTTAACACACGCATATGTATTTTAGAGCTCCATATCGCAATTGTCATACCATTTACACATATTTTTTAACGGTTAAAACAATTCTTGTATATGCTTTTGTATGGTCCATCTTTTAAATAGGTTTCCTGTGATATAAAATGATAATTTAATTTTGGATGTTACGCGTCTTCTGATTGGCTGACGTTATTTTGTTATCAGCCCATAGACTTAATGTAGTCATTTGACCGTGACGTCATCAACGTTTTTATCACGGTTTAAAATGAATTTTAGAATTAAATTATAAGAAATGACTGTAATATTTTTTCTGTCTGTTCGAAATAACATAAAAAATGTGGTTCACACTGTTAAATAACACGCTACGCGTGTTATTCAATGTGCACCGACATTTTGATGTTATTTCTTCATAGACAAAAAAAGTCATTCCTTAATTAAATGGAAAAATGCAATTAAAGCACAAAGAAACATAGATCAAACAAACTAACGTTTAACGCATATGTCTTTCTGTATGCGGAACCATTCTGATAAATTGAGTAAAAGATTAGATTTGTACTAGAACGTATTTACTTTAATTGCAGCAAAATAAAAAATCATGAATATTAAAAATGAAAATACTGTGTTAAAGATCTCTGGAATTTACAGCTTTGTAAATGTATCCATAATTTTGACTCCATAAGGTTTAATACACAAACACGTATAACAATGCAAGATTAATAACGGTAATCTATGAAAACTCACCATGATGTCTTTCGGTTTTGATCTCATAACAAAACAACTCCATGTATATAAAATAACATTATATCATTTATGACAAAAGTTAAACATATCTGATTTAATAATTGATTGGTTAATTGGTGCTTCTTAACGTGCAGTGGTAAATATTTCACGCAAAATGATATCCAGGACGAGAAAAAAATTAATTACATACATTCGTAGGTAAAAAAAAAAGGGCAATAGCGGTAAGACGGAACATTTAGACTGCCACTGGAAAATGAGGATATATTTGATAGGGGCAAAAAATTTGCCTTGAATTTTTCTACAAAAGACCACTTACTTTAACCGGTCAGAGAGTTGTTGAAATGCTTCTTTAATGTGTAGAAATTGAGCACTCTTCCGGCACGAAAAATCGGATTTGCGTCCCAATTATAAGCGAAGTAGACGAACAATTTTACCAAGTATACACCAATAATCACCCAAGTCAACCCCAACTTTATGACGACTAAACAATTCTTTCACAAATTATCGAAAATCAGACAAATCTAATATGTTGCAGGAATTAGCTAGTTGAAATTTAACTGTGGACACAAAACTGGCACGTTATAGCAGGATAATACGGCTGAGTTTAAAAAAGAAAATCCTTTCAAATCTTAAAATTCACTAGTATTGAATTTTTTTTTTTACTGTACTCTAAACGCCTACATGCAGTAACCTTTCTAAGAAATATCTTGTTAGCACTTTGGCACCAAACAGCGCAAGTGTGAGGAGTAACTAATAAATACACAGATATTAAAAGTGTTATTTTTTTTTTTTTTTTTTTTTTTATATCAAACCGTCTGACAACTATTATAATATATTTTGATTGACACCTAGATACGAATAGAAAATATACATAAATATTTGAACATCTCACTTATTGTTCACGGTCTCTAAAATGTCACTTATTGTTCACGTACTCTAAAATATCCCTTATTTTTTCACGTGAAAATATCACATTGTGTTCGCGTGCTATGCTGTATCACATTTTGTTCAGGTGCTCCTTGAATTTGTATTAGCTGTTTACCCAGAAAAACGTAATTGAATTCTGAAAGCTGTATAATTAGCAGCCAATATATTCGATCACCAATCTCAGAAATCTCTCTGATATATATTGATGATATTTTTTTATATATATTTTGATGATTATAGTCCCATTATACGTTATTGAATCGCAATCAATGTAAACAAACTAGTTCTTAATTTCTGTGTCATTTGGTCTCTTGTGGAGAGTTGTCTCATTGGCAATAATACCACATCTTCTTATCTTATATTGTATTAACATATTATATACAAAGAATTAAGAAGATGTGGTATGAGTGCCAACGAGACAACTCTCCATCCATGTCACAAAACTTATAGGTCAAAATACGTCCTTCAACACGGAGCCTTAATTGGTTCAATAATTTTCATAACATTATAATTCCAAGAAACTCGTTTAAAAAATATTAAGTGTTATTTCAATTTTTCTGTCATATTTGTTCCTAAATGGTTTTAGCGTTATAGCCAAAAACACCAACATAAACAACAGAACAAATCATCATACTGATGCCTTACTTCAAACTAACTACATATTTAATTTCAGTCATGTTTCCCACTATCTAACCAGTAGTACATCAAACCAACTTCTCCCTCACTCCCATGAACTTCAGTAATTGATGTTTTTTATAAGAATTTTCCCACAATTATATATACAATGTACACACCGAACTATAGGACTTTGATAACCTTCAATTCTTTCAGTGTCGTTTAATGATGTTTTACATACTTCAATATCAGTGCAGATTTGAGGATTTTGATGCAAAGTGTACAATCTTGATATGACAGTTACACAGCAGTGATAAACTTGCCAACGATTCGTTGATTATTTGTTCTTCGTTGGACGTCTAGTGGCAAATGTTTCATGTATATTTAGAACGAAATCATACTAATATTGATTCATTCATAAGGTCTTTGCATCGGAAATAAACACATTTATTCTAAAACCAGATGATATTCAGTACAAAACTGCTAGTAGTTCTTCGTTAATTTATATTGGCTATTGTCATTTTGCTTAGTTTCTTCTGTTATCAAAGCTATAATATCGGACACAGATATTTCTTAAATTGAGTTTTACTATGCGTATATTGCTGGGTATTTTTATATTCTTCACTGGCTAAAGGTATAAGGGTTGAAATCTCACAAAAGTAGTTTAACATATAGATATAGAAAGATGTGGTATGAGTGCCAATTCAAAAAACAATTTATAAAAGGAAACCATTATAGATCAAGGTACGGCCTTCAATACGGAGCCTTGGCTCACACGGAACAACAAGCTATAAAGGGCCCCAAAAAATACTAGTGTAAAACCATTTAAACAAGAAAACCGGCTAGTGGTCTAATCTATACAAAAACGAGAAACACGTATGAACTACATTAACACACTACTGTACATCAAATTCCTGACTCGGGACATCGCTGCATTGTTACGCCTGTCCCAAGTCAGGAACCTCAGTCCTCTGCTTGTCTTGCATGGGTTTATTTTAAATAATGGTTCATTGATATGTTTCAGAGTTAAGTGTCAATATTTGCTAAACTAGTACACATACTAATTTTGTTTTAGGGCCAGCTGATGCATGCCTGCCCCAGCTGCGTATTATTTGAGCTGTTTTGACGACACATTGGTGGTCTTGATCCGTTTCAGCTTTTTAGTCGGTTTGTTGTCTTTTTGTCTCATTCCTCGTTTCTATTCTCAGTTATGTTACTGCGTGTAGATGAGCAAAATAATTAGGTATCATTCTACTGATATATTTCAATATACCAGGATTATCAAAATTATTAAAATTATAGACATGCGCTTTGTTTAAGAACACGAAAAAACCAATGTAAAATGTCAAACTGAATCTAGCCGGACATATGGTTTAAACATACTAGTATCCATGCAAAAAACTGCAACATTATGAAATTGTCATCGTAAAATTAGTGTTAAACTAGTTGTTCGCTTTGGTAAAAAAAACACATTGTTTTTCATTTCATTCCTAGGAAAGGTTTTGCCATTTTTTGTCGTTTTATTGCTCTCTAGGCCTCACTTTGTATCTTCAAACGAAAATACACATGACTGGCTTCAAAAACGTTCTAAAACGTAACTATTCAAAATGATAACAGATTAAAATATCTTCGACTTTGAAAAACCAAAAAAAATCTCCCGTAAAACGAAAAAACAAAACCACATAAAACGACACTCACATTTGCAGAAGAACGTATAATTTGTCAAATTTAATTTGTACTGTTAAAATTGAGCCTCGTTTTTTTCTTTTTGTTATGTGATCAAATTCTTTTAAATGTTTGAAACTCTTATAAGTGTCATTAAAGAATCCTTATAGTAACCATTCTAGTCTGTAGTTGAATATTACCAACCATACATCATAACATGTTTACAGACAGCTTATCTCTATCTATTAATATTGATAAATTGGATTATAACCCCATGTAACTTCAACACACTCTATTTAAAAGTACGAACTAATACGGTAATCTTTTAACATGTACTTTCACATGGAAATTTAGATGCATATACCATATCACGGCCGATACGGTAATCTCTAACATGAACTCTAGATGCATATACCATATCACGATATCACTTAGTAATATGTATCGTCTATGTGTATGTACTTTTATTCTCATATAATTACATTAGATGTAAGTTTCATTATAATACGTTATTCTGATTGGCTAACATGTTATTCCGTAAACAATTGCATCAGACAATAACATTTATCATGCATGATGACACGAGGTCCCACAAAAAAGTGCACAGAGAATTAAATAAAACTGGATAAAAATCGTGTTTTCATGATTTTAGCTAAAAAAATGTAATTATAAGTATTGAATACTTCTTTTTGAAACTTTATAGGGTTGTAAAAGCGTTGACCGTGCGTACATTTTTAGAATGAAGCGCTTCCGCGCTTCATACAAAATGTACTTCGGTCAACGCTTTTACCACCCAATAAATTTACAAAAAGAAGCATTCAATTCTTAAATGATGTGTTTAACATATGTACAGGATAATCAATTGCATACACATGCATACAGTAAACAGTAAATAAGAATAGTGGTGAGAGGTGCACAATTAAATAAATTTGGTACTAATGCACTCCAGGATGAAGAATCTTACTTTAAGTTTTATAAAAGTAAAGGAAAGGGTAAAAAAAAAGAAGATGTGGCATGACTGCCAATGAGACAACACTTCACAAGAGACCAAATGACACAGAAATTAACAACTACATGTATAGGTCACCACACGGCATTTAACAATGAGCAAAGCCTATACCACATAGTCAGCTATAAAAGGTCCCGAAATGACAATGTAAAACAATGCGAACGAAAAAACTAACGGCCCTATTAATGTAATGATTTTTCTAGCAACATTATTTTGTTTCGCTCTGAAATCATACACTATTCCGAGCTTGGTATTGCAGTGTTGGTACCTGCGGTACAATCTACTGCTTTTATTTAAATGACACACTTTTTTGGAATTTCAAACTCATAAAAACTGTGGTAAACGAATGCATTTACATAAAAAAAAGGTTGAATCGTCTTTGTATGCTCATTTTGTGTTTTTTTGCTGGTCTCTCTTTTAATTATAATGGTTATTTCGATATCTATATATTTAAATTTGGATTTCCAAACATTTTTTTATTAGCACTCTGGTTTAGAATTATGTACACTGATAGTGAATATCCTAAATTTTAATAGTAAATATTTTTGGGATGGAAATGGCTTGAACAAACACCAAAGGTTAGTCCTCTATGTGTACGCAATGTATAGGCAAACGACATTTACGTTCGTCCATTTGAATCAATTATTGGAGAAGTAAGTCTTGGTGTACCTAATCCATCTTACGGTATTACATGTATTATCGTCAGCTTATATGCACTATATGCATTTCGCATTGATTTTCCAAATGATTCTCTCTCTATTTATATAAATGTATATTTATTATGCATATCAATAATGTGTAAGATGGCAAAGGAAAGAGGTACAGATGTTCCGTATCGAAAACACCGGACTAGTTAATTGATAGTGTACTTTAAAAGTGCATTTTTGTGTGTCAGTTTAAGTGTTTTGCTCGATATATCACGTGGTCTGTTACGTCTCGCTTCAGGAATCGATAGCAAATGAAAATGTATCATTATACTGCAGGTACGCAAGAGTCATTGCCTTTATTTTTCTCTTCAAATCATGAACCAATTCATCTCTTCAAATAATACAATGTACACTAATACTTTGGGATATATTTGTATTGTCTTATAACTAGCATAAACTATTTCCCAGCATTCATTCTAATTTCCAAGAATTAAATATACAATTGTACTAAGATAATCCCAATGTTGACATCGGTTTTTTTAATCAATTAACTTGAATTTCATCTGAAAGAGATAACCAGATAACTGGGATAAAGTATTTCAACCCAACCATATCTTATGATTGACTGTCGATTAAGAGTTATAGCTATTGCTGATATGATGCTGATGAAGCATTTCTTCTTGTTCAGAATTTTGATTGTTGTAAAAACTATGACCTTAAAATTTTTATTTCAGTATAAATGTATGTTCCATTCTCAATTTTATCAGTTGAGCGGTCTCCATTAATAGTTATAACACATGCAATACATCTCCATTATGCATGAGACAAGCGCATCTTAAGACTTTAATCCTGTTATTATATATTTAAAAGTTTGATTCTAATGAAATTGTGTCCAAACCTTCATTCAAATCAATTGTTTTGTTTTTTCAAAAAAACAAACGAACGCAGTTTGTCCGCCATCATCTTTTATTCTACAATAGACATACACGTACTTGCATACAACAGTGAAAATGAACTAGCTGGATTCGAACTTTATACACACTGAACATTGAAAGTCAATTATAATAGGTAAATAAGAAAATATAAAGTTTGAAGTACAATTAGCAAATTAAATGAAACTAAATAAAATATTAGAGACAAAAACTTTTAACCATGATAGACTAATTTGAAAAACCCTTAAACGATAAATACCTTATACTGCTGGCTACGGCTTATTGTGTTCGCGTGCTATGCTATATCACATATTGTTCACGTGCTCCTTGAATTTGTATTAGCTGTTTACCCAGAAAAAAGTAATTGAATTCCGAAAGCTTTAATTAGCAGCTTATATTTTCGATCACCAATCTCAGAAATCTCTCTGATATAAATTGATGATAATTTTTTATAGATATTTTGCTGATTATAGTCCCATTATACGTTATTGAATCGCAATCAATGTAAACAAACTAGTTCTTAATTTCTGTGTCATTTGGTCTCTTGTGGAGAGTTGTCTCATTGGCAATCATACAACATCTTCTTATCTTATATTGTATTAACATATTATATACAAAGTATAATTAAGAAGATGTGGTATGAGTGCCAACGAGACAAATCTCCATCCATGTCACAAAACTTTACAAGTATAGGTCAAATAGTTATCAAAGGTACCAGGATTATAATTTAGTACGCAAGACGCGCGTTTCGTCTACATAAAGACTCATCAGTGACGCTCATATCAAAATATTTATACAGCCAAACAAATACGAAGTTGAAGAGCATTGCGGATCTGCAAATTCCGAAAAGTGGTGCCAAATACGGCTAAGGTAATCTATTCCTGGGATAAGAACATCCTTAGTTTTTCGAAAATTCAAAGTTTTATATTCAGGAAATTTATAAAAATGACCACATAATTGATATTCATGTCAACACCGAAGTGCTGACTACTAGGCTGGTGATACCCTCTGGGACGACACGTCCACCAAAATACGTCCTTCAACACGGAGCCAAAATTGGTTCAATAATTGTCGTAACATTATAATTCTAACAAAATTCGTTTAAAAAATATTAAGTGTTATTTCAATTTTTCTGTCATATTTGTTCCTAAATGGTTTTAGCGTTATACATTGCCAAAAACACCAACATAAACAACAGAACAAATCATCATACTGATGCCTTACTTCAAACTAAATACATTTTAAATTTGAGTCATGTTTCAGCTATCTAGCCAGTAGTACATCAAACCAACTTCTCCCTCACTCCCATGAACTTCAGTAATTGATGTTTTTTATAAGAATTTTCCCACAATTATATATACAATGTACACAACGAACTATGGGACTTTGAAAACCTTCAATTCTTTCAGTGTCGTTTAATGATGTTTTACATACTTCAATATCAGTGCAGTTTTGAGGATTTTGATGCAAAGTGTACAATCTTGATATGACAGTTACACAGCAGTGATAAACTTGCCAACGATTCGTTGATTATGTGTTCTTTGTTGGACGTCCAGTGGCAAATGTTTCATGTATATTTAGAACGAAATCATACTAATATTGATTCATTCATAAGGTCTTTGCATCGGAAATAAACACATTTATTCTAAAACCAGATGATATTCAGTACAAAACTGCTAGTAGTTCTTCGTTAATTTATATTGGCTATTGTCATTTTGCTTAGTTTCTTCTGTTATCAAAGCTATAATATCGGACACAGATATCTCTTAAATTGAGTTTTACTATGCGTATATTGCTGGGTATTTTTATATTCTACATTGGCTAAAGGTATAAGGGTTGAAATCTCACAAAAGTAGTTTAACATATAGATATAGGAAGATGTGGTATGAGTTCCCATTCAAAAAACAATTTATAAAAGGAAACCATTATAGATCAAGGTACGGCCTTCAATACGGAGCCTTGGCTCACACGGAACAACAAGCTATAAAGGGCCCCAAAAATACTAGTGTAAAACCATTTAAACAAGAAAACCGGCTAGTGGTCTAATCTATACAAAAACGAGAAACACGTATGAACTACATTAACACACTACTGTACATCAAATTCCTGACTCGGGACATCGGTGCATTTTTACGCCTGTCCCAAGTCAGGAACCTCAGCCCTCTGCTTGTCTTGCATGGGTTTATTTAAATAATGGTTCATTGATATGTTTCAGAGTTTAGTGTCAATTTTTGCTGAACTAGTACACATACTAATTTTGTTTTAGGGCCAGCTGATGCATGCCTGCCCCTGCTGCGTATTATTTGAGCTGTTTTGACGACACATTGGTGGTCTTGATCCGTTTCAGCTTTTTAGTCGGTTTGTTGTCTTTTTGTCTCATTCCTCGTTTCTATTCTCAGTTATGTAACTGCGTGTAGATGAGCAAAATAATTAGGTATCATTCTACTGATATATTTCAATATACCAGGATTATCAAAATTATTAAAATTATAGACATGCGCTTTGTTTAAGAACAAGACAAAACCAATGTAAAATGTCAAACTGAATCTAGCCGGACATATGGTTTAAACATACTAGTATCCATGCAAAAAACTGCAACATTATGAAATTGTCATCGTAAAATTAGTGTTAAACTAGTTGTTCGCTTTGGTAAAAAAAAAAACCATTGTTTTTCATTTCATTCCTAGGAAAGGTTTTGCAATTTTTTGTCGTTTTATTGCTATCTAGGCCTCACTTTGTATCTTCAAACGAAAATACATATGACTGGCTTCAAAAACGTTCTGAAACGTAACTATTCAAAATGATAACAGATTAAAATATCTTCGACTTTGAAAAACGAAAAAAATCTCACGTAAAACGAAAAAACAAAACCACATAAAACGACCACTCACATTTGCAGAAGAACGTATCATTTGTCAAATTTAATTTGTACTGTTAAAATTGAGCCTCGTTTTAGCTTTTTGTTATGTGATCAAGTTTTTTGAAATGTTTGAAACGCTTATAAGTGTCGTTAAAGAATCCTTATAGTAACCATTCCAGTCTGTAGTTGAATATTACCAACCATACATCATAACATGTTTACAGACAGCTTATCTCTATCTATTAATATTGATAAATTGGATTATTATCCCATGTAACTCAATTACACTCCATTTAAAAGTACGAACTAATACGGTAATCTTGTACATGCACTTTAAAATGGAAATTTAGATGCATATACCACATTACGGAAGATACGGTAATCTCTAACATGAACTTTAAAATGGAAATCTAGATGCATATACCATATCACGATATCACTTAGTAATATGTATCGTCTATGTGTATGTACTTTTATTCTCATATGATGTGTTTAACATATGTACAAGTTAATAAATTGCATACACATGCATACAGTAAACAGTAAATAAGAATAGTGGTGAGAGGTGCTTAATTAAATAAATTTGGTACTAATGCACTCTAGGATGCAGAATCGCACTTTTAAGTTTTGAATAAGTAAAGGAAAGAGTATAAAAAAAGAAGATGTGGCATGAGTGCCAATGAGACAACTCTTCACAAGAGACCAAATGACACAGAAACTAACAACTACATGTTTAGGTCACTACACGGCATTTAACAATGAGCAAAGCCTATACCACATATGATAGTCAGCTATAAAAGGTCCCGAAATGACAATGTAAAACAATGCAAACGAAAAAAACTAACGGCCCTATTAATGTAATGATTTTTTAGCAACATTATTTTGTTTCGCTCTCAAATCATACACTTTACCGAGCTTGGTATTAGACTGTTGGTACCTGCGGTACAATCTACTGAATTTATTTAAATGACACACTTTTTTGGAATATCAAACTCATAAAAACTGTGGTAAACGAATACAAAGGTTGAATCGTCTATGTATGCTCTTTTGGTGTTTTTTGCTGGTCTCTCTTATAATTATGATGGTTCTTTTGATATCTATATACATGTATTTGGATTTCCAAACATTTTTTTATTAGCACTCTGGTTTAGAATCATGTACACTGATAGTGACAAACAGTGGATATCCTAAATTTTACTAGTATATGTTTTTGGGATGGAAATGTCTTGTACAAACACCAAAGGTTAGTCCTCTATGTGTACGCAATGTATAGACAAACGACATTTGCGGTCGTCAATTTGAATCATTATTGGAGAAGTAAGTCTTGGTGTACCTAATCCATCTTACGGTATTACATGTATTATCGTCAGCTTATATGCACTATATGCATTTCGCATTGATTTTCCAAATGATTAATATATTCTCTCTCTATATATATATAAATGTATATATATTATGTATATCAATAATGTGTAAGATGGCAAAGTAAATGACAATATCTGTTTTAATAAGAGGTACAGATGTTCCGTATCGAACACAGGACTAGTTAATTGATAGTGTACTTTAAAAGTGCAATTTTGTGTGTCAGTTAAAGTGTTTTGCTCGATATATCACGTGGTCTGTTAAGTCTCGCTTCAGGAATCGATAGCAAATGAAAATGTATCATTATACTGCAGGTACGCAAGAGTCATTGCCTTTATTTTTCTCTTCGAACCAATTCATCTCTTCAAATAATACAATGTACACTAATACTTTGGGATATATTTGTATTGTCTTATAACTACCATAAACTATTTCCCAGCATTCATTCTAATTTCCAAGAATTAAATATACAATTGTACTAAGATAATCCCAATGTTGACATCGTGTTTTTTTAATCAATTAACTTGAATTTCATCTGAAAGAGATAACCAGATAACTGGGATAAAGTATTTCAACCCAACCATATCTTATGATTGACTGTCGATTAAGAGTTATAGCTATTGCTGATATGATGCTGATGAAGCATTTCTTCTTGTTCAGAATTTTGATCTTTGTAAAAACTATGACCTTTAAATTCCTATTTCAGTATAAATGTATGTTCAGTTGAGCGGTCTCATTGGCGGATCCAGGGGGGTCCGGGTGTTGGAACCCCCCGTTTTTTAAACGATCAATGCATTTGAATGGGAGCATATAGCTGGAACCCCCCCTTTTTACTCTGGGTTGGGACCCCTTTCAAAATGGCTGGATCCGCCCCTGAGTCTCCATTCTACATGCAATAGAATATGTAACACATGCAATACATATGTCCATTATGCATGAGACATGTGCATTATAAGACTTTAATCCTGTTATTATATATGTAAAAGTTTATTTCTAATGAAATTGTGTCCAAACCTTCATTCAAATCAATTGTTTTGTATTTTCAAAAAACAAACGAACGCAGTTTCCCCCATCATCTTTTATTCTACACTAGACATACATGTACTCGCATACAACAGTGAAAATGAACTAGCTGGATTCGAACTTTATACACACTGAACATTAAAAGTCAATTATAGGTAAATAAGAAAATACAAAGTTTGAAGTACAATTAGCAAATTAAATGAAACTAAATAAAATATTAGAGACAAAAACTTTTAACCATGATAGACTAATTTGAAAAACCCTTAAACGATGAATACCTTATACTGCTGGCTACGGCTCTTAGTGTTACTTCTGGTGTTACTTATTCTGCATTGACAATATTTATAAAAAATACAGTATAGATAGAAACAAAGTACAAATATAAAAAAAAGAAGATATGGTATGATTGCCAATGAGACAACTGTCCACAAGAGACCAAAATGAAATGACAAAGTTGGGATTATTATCAAAAAGATAAATGGTACATAAATAAACTTGTCCAAATACATGTAACACGTGCAATACATAACCATTATAAACATTTACAATACCTCTTCATTATACATGTATTACAAGAATCCGAATTGGAAGCTAACACTTTTTTTTATTACATTATTAATATTAAACATGCTTTGACAATGTACTAGAATGATATCCAGTCATCCTTAGAAGAAGGGTTCCAAATAAATGTCCCAATTCAAATGCTTTGGTCGTAAAAAAGGAGGGTTTCCACCCCGGAACCCCCTTTTTCTGGATCCGCTCACTAGCAAGCAGTTAATGAACACATTTTGCATACCTAGAAATTATTTCACCAGGTATAAAATTGTGGAACTTGTTTTAAAGAGATGAAAAATATTATACAGGCATCATCTGCGAAAAAAAAATCCCCTATAATATATTTTCTGGGGGTATTTATTACACTGAAACTGTTTTCACGTACATGAATATTATTCATCTCAATATGCCTTTTACAATCTCAGTAAAAAATGCACGCAAAAAGTACACACATCATTGAGAGGATAATTCGTGACAAAATAGATTTCCCTTTCAAACAAATAGCTATGATTAGACTCTTAATAAAGAATTATATATAATCAACATAATGACTGACTGCTCGATAGATTTTCTATAGCAAAGGCTATTCTCATAGAATTCTTTATATATAGTATACGGAAGAATTAAATATTTTTTTTATAATTTGTGGTAATTTACCAGAAATATTTAGATTACGTACATTTAAATCCTAAACGTCACAAGAGAAAGGCCAGAGCGAACGAGTTGTGGTATATTTAAGAAATAATTCATGTGGGATGGAATATATCGTGATTTTACCACGGGTTGGCCCTTTATGACAAATGTTTTACCCTGAGCGATAGTGAGGGGTAAAATATCGGCATAAAGGGACAACCCGTGGTAAAATCTAGATATATTCAAGCCCCCCCCCCCCCCTGAATTATTTCGATTCTAATAGGACAAATACGGGTACTGATCGAAGCGTTCTAGGAGGAGGCAAATATTTGCCGTTCCCATAAATAAAATAAAATAAAATAACGCACTATTAAATTGGCGTAAAAGAATTGAACAAACTGAATTAGTGACATGCCAAAAGTTTTTACAATAACATATTCAGATAGTTTTGGATGGATTTAAATTATAATTTACTTATTATGTCTTATATGTTTAAAACAAATCGGCTTATACCACATTTAGCATCGTTTGTTTACGTCTCCTTGTTGCGTTGTGTCAAAATGCTCATATTCTTACGTCATCGTTTTATGACGTCGGGTATCTCATTCATAAAAAAAGCATATGACGTGGGAGTACGATTGGAACAGCCCTGCCAATATATTCATATTTTACCACGTGTGTGTACTCAAAGCGTTTGAAGGACGTCATGTTAGAATATATATTATAAACATGGAGACGAAATGCACGCGTTACATGTGTACTGGAGATGAATTGCACGCGTTACATGTATACCGGAGATTGAATTGCACGCGTAACATACATACTAAAGATAAATTGCACACGTTACATGTATACTGGAGATGAATTGCACGTGTTACATGTATAATGGAGACGAATTGCACGTGTTACATGTATAATGGAGACGAATTGCACGTGTTACATGTATAATGGAGACGAATTGCACGTGTTACATGTATACTGGAGATGTATTGCACGGATTACATGAAAGCAACACAAAAAAGAGGGGTTCACCATAGCAACTTATCAATTTTACGATTGTCATTTGGCCAATCAATATAATATGACTGAGTTACGGTAACCAATGACCCAATTCGAGGCCATTTAAAGTGTAATCCTTACTCTTGACGATTTGAGAAATTGAACGGACAGCAATAATCACGTACAAGTTATAATCTAAATTCATAAAAAGTACATCATCATAAAGTTTGGTACATATGTTTTCTCTATAAACCTTTTATTTTAGGGTTTATTGTTATTGTACCAGGAAGCTTATAAGCTTGATATACTACTTAAGACTGGTTGCTACCCACGTGATTCGTTTGGTTATATTTGTCCAATGGTGTTGCTGTCTTGGCGTATACTCGTGTCTCCTTCAGTTAATAATAATGAAACTTCTATAGAATCCCATTAGAATGCTGATCAGTTATAATTAGATATTATAAAAATAAATAAGAACAGGCAAATGGATATTACAAAAAAAAAATGCATCTACAGTAATATTAAAACTATATATAGATAATAAAACGTGAGAACTATTTTAGCACTTGTTCTATTGGTATCTGAATTAGCTATATTGTGCAGTACATTGTAGTGCATTGCCCGATTATTCTGTCATTATATCTAATTAAATGGAGTGAGAAAAAGATCGTTTCTAGGTCAGACAATGTAGCTAATGGTATCAACTTAAACTGAATTACAAAAGTACGTTTTTGAAAAAAGCTTTAATTTATTTGAATCGTCAGTTCTTGTGAAGTCTAATCTGAATAGAGCGTTGTCATGTAAACTAGTTATTGAAGATGTAGACTTTAAAGTCGATCATGTCTTATGTTGGCTTCTATAAACAATTATATTACGAGAGTAATCAACTTGATCAAAGTCGCCAACATTATATTTTCTGGAAAATGTCAAACGATGACTTGTGCGTTCAACGACATTTTCTTTTTTCTGAAATTACTTTAATAGCGAATTCCGAAATCTGCTCATGCAACTTTTGGTTGATACATTGTGAATAAAAACCTATTAATTTGAATTTCATTGATATATAATCTTTAGATGATTTGCAAAAATATAGATAAAAAATATCAGTTATATCTTTAATTAGACTGAGGACGGACGACTAATTTAAAATGTACCTAAAGCATTGGTTCGTTGATGTATACGCATTTAGAGTAATATGCTTAAATGAAAGTACATGTAAAATCCCGATCATTGAGGCATCACATAACTTAATGTTTGTCATATGATGCTTGCATCAGACGCTTCACATTTGTTTTGGATAATGAGGCATGTCAATGTAAATTAACTTATGCAGTTTTGTAGCTGGATAACGTGTAATCTTTTTATGTACCGTATACAATGCTATAGAATAACAACATATATATAACTGCAAAAGTTATCAATAGTGGTCGCCATTTTAAAAAGAACAGATGAACATATTTTCTATGGAGGCTGCACTGTTCAAACAGATTTATAAAACGACAGGGTCAGCTTCAAATTAATATTTAAGACTTGCGCAGTGAAACATGGCTTTTAAAACCGAAAGAGGGTGGTTAAAAATTTTGCATACTCAATACTTGCCAACATTTCTAAAGGAAAGTTCTGAGAAAACGAGGCAGGCTGTTCGAGGTCAACCTTTACTTAAAAAAAATATTTACGCACATGATTTAAATTTGCGAGAGGAATTTACGACTGCAACGACAATTGCTAACCGTGTCACTGGGTGTCGTAGCAGACAGTTTCCCGCCAAAATCCTTATAAACTACACAAAATCCTCTGCAGAAAAAAACAGTTTACACTGATAAACAGATGCTTTCAGTAGTATACTGATACATATTGTTTTGTACTTGTTCACAATATACCAATCATCATAGTTATTATATAATACAATGGTAAAAGCTAAATTTGTAGCTATGCTTAAAGTTATAATTATTATACTAGTATACATGTTCAAAGTATATCGATTTATGGTTAATATGCATGTTTTGCATTATAATTTTTGTACATTCTTTTGTTTTAAATACCGACAGTGCATATGGTACACGTGTTAATACTTTGAGTTGTGGTTTGATTTAATATATCGCCATGCATTTTCTTATCTACATTAGAAGAAACATATAAATTGATAATATTAAGGACTTCGTAAACTTTTAGAGACAACATAAGGTATATGATACCAAGCCAATCAAGAACGTTTAGAAAAAGCAAATCTGAAACTGTAAGGCAAGATTAAACTAGTGAGCGACGACAGAGTAAACTAGTGAATATACTACAAGCTTCTAGTAAGTCTATTTAATACATGTACTATCGTAATATATATGTTAGGGTTATGTAAAAACTCATGAAATATTCGATTTAATATAGTTGCATACATTTATATGTCATTGTATTATACTATAATTGTTCTCTGCTGTTTATTCATGTTTTATATTATGTAATATGTGTTGTCATGTCTATGCTTTTGCAATCAAGATCATACATTCATTCAGATGTATATATTATTTGATTTGAATCGTATCTTATTTGTAATCAGATATGCAAATATTCGTGAAATCGTATGGTCATTTATTGAATAAAAGGATATGAGCTGTAAACGTCAAAAACAGCAGCACCAGGACACACACACAAATATATATTAAGTGATAAATATAAAGATGTCAACATGCGGCCTTCAACAGTACACAAATACCTGTATAATTATTATGATAAGTTATAGAAATGAATGGAATAACTTTTAAATGAGACTATCAGAAACCTGACCTCAACTTGATAACTATATTAATAAATATACAATGTAAAATACCACTTTTTATTAAATTCTTGCAAATCGAACTTCATTAATGAACACAAGAATAGATCTATAATTTAGATGAAATTAAGTAAAAGTAAGACCATTTTTAGCTGTAAGAAAGGTGTTATATAAATTGATATTATTAATCGAATATTTTTAAGGATTTGTGATTCGTTAAAGCTTGATCACATGAACATTTGTATTTACTCAGTTTGCACGCCAATACTGTTGTGTTTAGTTTTTCGTAGATCAAAAACAGCATATTGCACGAGGCATCCAGTGGCGGATCCAGGAATTTCCATAAGTGGGGGCCCACTGACTGACCTAAGAGGGGGCCCGCTCCAGTCACGCTTCAGTGATTCCCTATATAAGCAAACACATTTTTTCCCAAAAGGGGGGGGGGGGGGGGCGCCCCCCCCCTTAAATCCGCCTCTGCATACAGCATGTTACTAAAAATACATTCTAGAAATCCCCAAATTTACATTGTTCATGCAATAGTTGTTGATTAATAATATAGGCCTTTGGTTGAGGTCAATTCGATGTTATATCGACCTCGGACTTCGTCCTAAGTCAATATGCTTCTCTTAGGTCGACATAACCTCGTATCGAACCCATACAGAGGCTATAATTGTATAATATAAGCTAAATGTTGTTCAATAATATCAGATTATTACATGTCATTTTTCATATCGCATGTATTATCAGCCCTAGGTTCAATATCAGCCCAAGAGGTCATGGCTCGAGGGCTGATATTGACCGAGTGCTGATAATACATGCGATATGAAAAATGACATGTTATGATCTTTTTATCATATGCTTCAACAATAGAGAGAAAAATAACATATTAATATATCGATCCTTTAACGTGGTTCCCGAAAAGAAGTTGAAAGAGTAAAAAGTTCACGGACGTCGGACCCCAAATTTGATACATTCAATATGAAATCTTTCTAACATATGCCTCAACAGACAAAAAAAAACAACAATAAAACGATTTTTTATGGACGAATCGACAAAAAAATAATTCTACAATATACATAATGAACATTGTTTGGAAAAGTCAACTCTATTAAAGTAACTTTCTAAATGATGTTTCAGAAAAACTTAAAAAATGCATTTATTTAATTTTTTTTTTTTTTTAGTTAATTAAATTTAATTATTTTACACAATATACTTTCCAGTATTCAAATAATTGTTTTGTACACTACTTTGTAATGTTTTTCACTGAAAACGTAGCATTAAGATGTATTTTCCGGAATTTGCCGAGTATCACCGGAATGCCATGTGATAACGTTACGGAAAGGCATGTGATAACAATCGAAGCATGTGATAAACTTTTCATATCAGCCCGCTAAGCACCATTTCGAAAAATATGGAAAATACTTTAATTTAATGCTATTATCATACGGTAAAAATCATATGTTATTTAGTCTAAGTATATGATAAACACTCTTTATTGTATTGATTAAGATTTAAACATTTTTAATCTTCTCATAGAATAAATCATGTTTATATGTACAATGTATATACAGCTATACCATAGACATTCAGTAATATGTTATATTATAAAAAAAAATGCTTGGTTACTAAGAGTCCATCAAACGTATTGGTCAAGAAAAAACAGACAAAGGCAGAGTCAACAATAAGTAAAAAATACAAGTCCAGAAAATATTATATAGAAAAATTAACGATTAGCTTGTTCTGACATATGTTAGGTACATGTTGTAGGTCATAAAACGGCTGTTACTACTAGAGTACTTACTATACCTATACTGATTCGGTGTACAATGTGACCTTAGGCCAGCTCAAACTTGTTTATCGTTCAGTATACATGGCATACATTTCGTCAACTTAGCACGCGGGTAAACCACCGGTATGTCATCCAGCAGCATGTCAACATGTCATTACAGATTATGACTTCTACTTTGTGACATCTTACTTAGTAATAAGAAGTCACTAACTCATCACGACTGGTGATTTTTCGATCGAGTTTATTATTAAGCATTGTTAGGAATTCGTAAAGTTTGTTCATCTCTCTGTAATGAAATATAAAGCATATCTTGACGGTTACTCAACTTTATTTCACTTCAGTCGTTCTATAGGTCCAATGGAAGGGGAATGGCGGTTTCCCTCTGCCCGTCTGCTCGTAACTAACTTTTGTTTGTATTTTTCAGCAATTTTTAAAAAGTATTAACGTCTTGAGGTACGAGACTAAGATACATCTAGTAATGTTATACTGTGATATTTTCTTCAGTTCTAATGTTCTGCTTCCTCTTTGCCTAAAACTTGTATCTATACAATTTCACCTTTATACAGGAAATGTTCTTTCATTAGAAGTACAAGGGGTGGGTTGAGATCTCACAAAAAATGTTGAATCCCGCCTCAATTTTGAGTCTGTCCAAAGTCAGGAGCCTCCGGCTTTATTTGGTGTTGTATTTTTTTAATTTTAGTTAATTTATATAATTTGGAGTTTATAGTATGACGTCCATTTTCGCTTACCTAGTTCACATTTATATTAAGGGACTATCTGATGCTCACCTCCGGCTGCGGTATTTTCTCGCTGCATTGAAGACCCATTCGACTGTTATCTGCTCTTTGGTCGGGTTGTTGTCCGTTTGACATATTTCCTATTTTCATTCTTAATTTATTTAAATGTTTCGACACATGTCTTTTTATGTGCAGCATAATTTCAAAGAAACTCAACTTTTGGGATTATTATTTTCCCCTTGATTGTAAACAACATTCAAATCAGGAATCGAACTTTAAGAATTATATGTGTCAAAAAGTATTAGAATTATCGCCTTCAGAAAAGACAATCTAGTTTTATAATATTTTAGTATTCACATCTGTAAATATTCATTATTACCACTCCAGTTCTTTTCTAGTAATCCTTAAATTGATTTAAGATCGTACCACAGATTTATAAACTCGTTAAATTTTTTAACTTTGTAATTTTATTCAATTCTTAAGGATTTAACGGTCGTTAGTAATATTGTATTTATATTATACGTGATGCACTGGTATAATCAATATTTATTAGATATTCTGAAAGGTCAGGGTACTTTGTACTAGTACAGGTTATAACGATGATGTTGTGGAGTACAGCTACCAGTATTAGAACGTAGAACAGGTTGATTGTATACATGTATCATAGGCGGATCCATTTTTCCGGGGGTTGGACCCCCCTTTTTTTGGCCGATCAATGCATTTGAATGGGGACATATAGTTGGACCCCCCTTTTGTCCTGGGTTTGGAACCCCCCTTTTAAAATGGTTTGATCCGCCACTGTGTATCACCCGATTAGGACTCTGATCGGTTGCTTGGTTTTTGCTGTCGGAACTTAGTCTAGTTCATGTGCTTTATGTCGTTCGAAGATTTTCAGTTAAATGATGTTTGTATTTTGTATGCAAATCTAAATACTTATACGTACAATAAAGCTTCAACTGAAAATTAAAATGTAAATGCTAATATATATATTGAAATAAAATATTGTCTTTTAACATTTCAACATAAGAAATAAAAAAAGATGCATTATGATTTCCAACGAGACAACTCTCCACATGTTCTTTTTAAAAGGCATTCAACCATGAACAAAACGCAAACAGCATATCAAACTACAAACGGCCTAGAAATGGCAATAGTAAAACAAGTCAAACGAGAAAAACAAGAGCCTGATTTCTATTTCATTTCGGGTTATTGAATCCTTAATATGACTCAAAATTCAGAGATTACAGTCAAAGTGCATATATAAAGAGAGAAAAAGCGTAAAACAGCCATCAATCATGTTTATTAATTGGGCAATTGTAATCATAATGATTAAAGTAAAACAAAGGACTGATGGCCGTAAAAGGGGAATAGCAAAATGTATTTTTTTTAATTCTTTTTTATTAACTATATTTCTATTTTAAATTGCTACAAGGCATTGATGGTTAATAACTGCTATTTTTATTATAGAATTCATTAGATACAAATATGTGATTATTTAAAATTTTATGTTATTGGATTAAGTACAATTCATATGAACAAGTCAATACTTGTACTGAATGTTTGACATTGAAATATTGGTACATTGTATGTGCGATCTTCTCCAAATTTGTTTTAGTCTTTTCTGTATTTGATTTAATCACATCTGGTTTCTGACGTCAAACAATTTATAACAAAGAAACAAAAACATAGATTTACAAAAAAACGTCAGATGTCACTACAGTTTTTAAATCAGTCATCAGTTTTAATGACAGAAAGAGCGTCTCGGTCGATCATTGACTTAACAAGTAGTTGTACTTGTAATATAAAAAATTAAATCACACAAACATAGAAACATCTCATTCACTTCTACGTTGTTGTATTGCAAAGGGCCGTTATAGTGTATAAATTGACCTTAGTGATATAGCGAATTGACAGAGTTTTATGGTCAAATGCCGTTATAGTATATAAATTGACCATAGTGATATAGCGAATTGACAGAGTATTATAGTCAAATGCCGTTATAGTATATAAATTCACCATAGTGATTTGGCAAATTGGCAGAGTTTTATAGTCAAATTCGGTTATAGTATAAAAATTTACCATAGTGATATAGCAATTTGACAGAGTATTATAGTCAAATGCCGTTATAGTATATAAATTGACCTTAGTGATATAGAGAATTGACAAACTTTAAGTATTAAAGTCAAATGCCGTTAAAGTATAGAACATTTCCTTCATGATATATCTTTATCCTTAATGATTTGGTTATTGTTATCATAAGGCAGCTGTGGCGTTCCATACTAATACTCACCAGACAAGACCAAGGCAGTTATTTTGATCACATGATCATTCATAACATTAGATGCGTAGTTAAAATTGTTGTTTCTTGTATCACTTCTCTGTTAATTAAGATGTAAACTTGTTATTTAATGCCACCGCAATATCTATATTTAACAGTTTTGTTAATAAGCTGCTCAAGTCTCTAAAACCCCAATTTCTACGGAAAACGCCTGTGGCAAGTTATGCAATATTGACAGTTGTTGTTTACATGTTCCGTAAATTGATAGCTTTTATTTTTTGTAAGTTTTTATAGATTTCATATCCATTGTTTACATTTACATTGGAGCTATACCTTTTTATGGTACCAGGAAATGTATGTATTGGTCATTAGCTATCAAAGGTACCAGGAATATTATTTAGTACGTCAGACGCGCGTTTCGTCTACATAAGACTCATCAGTGACGCTCATATCAAAATAGTTATAAACCAAACAAATACAAAGTTGAAGAGCATTGAGGATCCAAACTTCCAAAAAGTTGTGCAAAATACGGCTAAGGTAATCTATGCCTGGGATAAGAAAATCCTTAGTTTTTCTAAAAATTCAAAGTTTTGTAAACAGGAAATTTATAAAAATGACGACATTATTGATGTTCATGTTATACCGAAGTGCTGACTACTGGGCTGGTGATACCCTCGGGGACGAAACGTCCACCAGCAGAGGCACGATTGTTGCTACGCCTTTTCTGTTTTTGATGGAACTAGGAATTACTCTGTATTTGTAAGTGTTTATTAGTTAACGGTTCTGGTATAGTGGTACAATGGCAGAATCTGTATTTGTAAGTGTTTATAAGTTAGCTGTTCAAGTACAGTGGTACAATGGCAGAATCTGTATTTGTAAGTGTTTATAAGTTAGCTGTTCAAGTATAGTTGTACAATGACAGAATCTGTATTTGTAAGTTTTTATTAGTTAACAGTTCTAGTATAGTGGTACAATGGCAGAATCTGTATTTGTAAGTGTTTATAAGTTAGCTGTTCAAGTATAGTGGTACAATGGCAGAATCTGTATTTGTCTGTGTTAGTAAGTTACCTGTTCAAGTATAGTGGTACAATGGCAGAATCTGTATTTGTAAGTGTTTATTAGTTAGCTGTTCGAGTACAGTGGTACAATGGCAGAATCTGTATTTGTAAGTGTTTATAAGTTATCTGTTCAAGAATATTGGTACAATGGCAGAATCTGTATTTGTAAGTGTTTATAAGTTAGCTGTTCAAATATAGTGGTACAATGGCAGAATCTGTATTTGTATGTGTTAGTGAGTTAGCTGTTCGAGTATAGTGGTACAATGGCAGTATCTGTATTTGTAAGTGTTTATTAGTTAGCTGTTCAAGTATAGTGGTACAATGGCAGAATCTGTATTTATAAGTGTTTATTAGTAAGCTGTTCAAGTATAGTGATACAATGGCAGAATCTGTATTTGTTAGTGTTTATTAGTTAGCAGTTCAAGTAAAGTGGTATAATGGCAGAATCTGTATTTGTAAGTGCTTATCAGTTAGCAGTTCAAGTATAGTGGTACAATGGCAGAATCTGTATTTGTAAGTGCTTATCATTTAGCAGTTCAAGTAAAGTGGTCCAATGGCAGAATCTGTATTCGTAAGTGCTTATTAGTTAGCTGTTCAAGTAAAGTTGTACAATGGCAGAATCTGTACTTGTAAGTGTTTATTCGTTATCTGTTCAAGTATAGTGGTACAATGGCAGAATCAGTACTTGTAAGTGTTTATTAGTTAGCTGTTAAAGTATAGTTGTGCAATAGCAAATCTGTATTTGTAAGTGTATATTAGTTAGCTGTTCAAGTATAGTGGTACAATGACAGAATCTGTATTTGTAAGTGTTTATTAGTTAGCTGTTCAAGTAAAGTAGTACAATGACAGAAACTGTATTTG